>NC_138981.1:20207091-21605841 GCF_964341445.2 Mesoplodon mirus | reverse complement strand
CAGGGAAGCCCTGAGCCATCTTAATATGGCCAAGAGTGAGTTAACCTCATCCAACTGTGGTTAGAACCTTCTTTTTTTTATTAAAAGAACTAAATTTAAAGAAAAACATGAGCTGTTTTAACCATTAGAACTCTGATGTTGTAAAGTTAATCCCTCTAAGACTCCATTTTGTTTTACTCAAGAAAGCAAGTCAACTTGGTTTCAAGGCTTTTGCTGTATTCAAGTGACTGTGATTGCGTTAAGTCTCGTTGCTCTCTTAAAGTGTGACAAACACATCACACACAATAAAGTGCCTAAAACTATTTTCTGAGATGGGTGTTTTCAGGACATTATTTCATTGACATTTAGTAAGTGTTAATTCTCATGTTCAAGGAAATTGCCTTTAAGATAAGGATATGCATGATGACAGATTGGAAGGATATTGGCCCCAAAGGAATGGATGAGGATTAGCAAAATGCATTTTTCACAAAAATAATTTGTATTCATGTAATGACTGTCTTTATATTTTGAAGCATTTATAGGTGAACTTTTCTATGACTAACAGAGACAGGTGGAGAGATTTTATAATTTTTGATAAATGAAAATTTACTGTTCTCTGCCTGCATCTAAGACTGTTTCTTAGTTTTTGCTAGTTGAATAAAACATGCCTTCTTTTACCATGAAAATCCTCAAGTATTTGAAAAAATGTTTTTGCAGTTCTGAAACTAATCTTATGTATGGACCAAAAAACCTGGAATTAGGCCAAATATAAGCCCCAAACTGAGTCACCCAGAGGAGGCCACTGTAAGAACTATCTCATGTGACTTGTGTAACCAGTGTGGAGGTAATCATAGACGAAATACAGCATAGTTATAAAGAGATGGAAAATAGGTTCTAACCTATCACAGGCTTTTCAAAGCAGAGCTGGTATAAGGACTAATAGTTGAAGAAATAACTGAAGGTTACAATTCTTTCCAAGTTTTGAGCAGGACTTTAAAAAATATCTACACCCACTGGAATAAAACTTCAAAACATCTCAGATGAAAAAACCACAAAAGCTACCAGAGGGGGGAAGGACATTATCTACAAAAGGATAATTGACAACAAACAACAGTAAATCTTTGTATTCCAGTGGAATTTGGAGGAAAAGTATGGTCAGATTTCTTGCCTTGTGGTACAGAGATAGGTAATGTTTAACTTAATATTCAGTAGAAAAACAAATTCAAGTATATACCTTTTAAAACTTTGTCACCACTTAAAGTAAAGAAAGAGACCATGGCTATTAGCTAGTAAGAGGGAGAAAAACATGAAGAAAAAATAGTGTCAGTTAAAGTGAAGGCAGGAAAATAGAAATAAAGGGAAAGCACAGTAAATTAAAAGGTGGTAGAATTGAGTTCAAATGTAGTAATCACAAAAATGCAAGTGGACCAAGATCCTCAGTTAAGAGTCTCAGACTAGAATATAAAAGCCAATTATATGCAGCTTACAAGAGAAGATGTAAAAATAAGGGTAAGCTTGGGGTTAAGATAAACCAGGAAAATATTAACCCGAAGAAAACTGTCTTAGATTAATCAGAAAATACGATTACAGGAACAAAAAACATTAAAAAGCACAAAGGGGGACATTTAGAAATGATAGGACTAATTCATGAAATGCAGCAGTCACAAACGCAAGTAGACTTTACAACAGAGCCTCAAAATATGACAGAATTTTGTACCTAACAATATGCATTCTTCAGAGTGTACATAGGATGCTCTAAGAAACAGACCATAGACAAGGCTAAAATCTTAAGTCTGAACAAATTCCTAAAACTAATATCCAATAGGCCATTTTTCAGCTCAAAATAAATAAAATAGCAGTTTAACTTCACACATCTGAAAACAATTAGAAGTGAAGATGGTTTTAACTCCAATATATATTACTCCTGTAAACTCAAGTATTTAGAAGGGTAGTAAAAGCCCTGTATTTCATAACTTACGGAATACAGCCAAAGAAATTTTAAGAGGGAAGTTCATGGTCTGTATATTTTTTTGAATAACCTTTTATTTTTTAAAAAATTTTATTTTTGGCTGCATCGGGTCTTAGTTGCAGCACGTGGGCTCAGCAGTTGTGGCGCACGCAGGCTTAGTTGCCTCGCGGCATGTGGGATCTTAGTTCCCTGACCAGGGATGGAACCAGCATCCCCTGCATTGGAAGGTGGATTCTTAACCATTGGACCACCAGGGAAGTCTCGGTTCATGGTCTTCTCTTAAAACAAATAAGTTTTAAGATACAACTCTAGAAAACTGGTAAAAGAAAAACAGTAAAGCCAAAGTGAGGAAGTAAATACAGAAAAAAAATGAATTAAAAAATCATTTTAGATGTATACAACCAAAAGCTAAATCTTCAGAAAAAATGATACAGGCAAATCTCAGGCAAGGGTGATCTAGAAAATTAGAAAAAAAAATATTTGGAATGAAAAACCATGGCATAACTCATAGCAACAACAGAAATCTAAATTACTTAGAGAAATTGGTCAATGAACTTAAACCTGGACAATTAGGGATTTTCTAGAAATAAGCATATATACACTGTGTATGTACATACATGTACACACATACACAATCTTGACTCAGAAGTAGCGAGCTTCAGTAACAAGTCATTAAAACAGATTTAAAATACTTACCTCCCTCAAAACTCAAAGACTAGAGAGTTAAGAGTGAAGTTTTACCAAAATTTAAGAGAATAGACAACTCGTTTCTTCAGGATTTGCTGTAGAATATATTTAAAGGAAAATACATAAAACTCACTTTATATGACTGTAACTAAAGCCAATGGGTCAACCAGAAACCATAGGCCAGCCAATATCACTAAGGAACACTGATATAAAAACTCCAATAGGAGCTTCCCTGGTGGCGCAGTGGTTGAGAATCTGCCTGCTAATGCAGGGGACACGTGTTTGAGCCCTGGTCTGGGAGGATCCCACATGCCACGGAGCAACTAGGCCCGTGAGCCACAACTACTGAGCCTGCGCGTCTGGAGCCTGTGCTCCGCAACAAGAGAGGCCGCGACAGTGAGAGGCCCGCACACCGTGATGAAGAGTGGCCCCCGCTTGCCACAACTAGAGAAAGCCCTCGCACAGAAATGAAGACCCAACACAGCAAAAATAAATAAATTAATAAACTCCTACCCCCAACATCTTAAAAAAAAAATTGGATAAATAGCAAAGCTGTAAAATCAAGTGCGAATTTATACCAGGAATGCTAGAATCTTCAACATAGAAGCTATCAGTGAACTCACTACATTAGCAAATTAAAAGAAAACGGGTGTATATATTTATCCCAGTCAATGGCAAAAAAGGATAAAAATTTGAAAAGTCGTTAGTGACAAATCTCGTAAATAGAAACAAAATGAGCAAACATCATAATTGATGCTGACATTTAAGAAGTATTCCCATTGAGGCTGGGATTGGGACATGATGAGAATGTCTCCATTTTTCCTACTTAATATTGTACTGGAGGTCTTACAATTTAATAAAACAGGGAAAAAAGAAGTATAAGGACTTAAGAGAAGCCCAAACTTTGATTACAGATCTTTCTTGGTTTACAGTGGGGTTACATCTTGGTAAGTTTATCTGAGGTTGAAAATACTGTTAAGTCGAAAATGCAGTGAATATACCTAACCTGCTGAACATCGTAACTTAGCCTAGCCTACCTCAAACGTGCTGAGAACACTTGCATTAACCTACAGTTGAACCATTATAAGTCGGGGACCCTCTGTATTTGCAGACTGTTAATAAAAAAAAAACCAAGAGGATAAACCCATAATATAAAACTAATAATAGTTAAGGTAAGTTTCTTGAGATAAGAACAGTATAAAAAATAATAGTGTACTCATAGCTGCAGTAACCAATGAAAGAAAAAAGATCCTTTTTGGTATAACAGAAATACAAACCTGGTAGAACTACAAATGCAATAAAATATATAGAAGAACTTTAAGGAAAAATAAACTTTATTGAAGGAGATAAAAGTCTAAATAAATGCAGGTACAAGCAACATTACTCAATTGGAACACTCACCGTTGTTAAAGATGTCAATTCTCCACAGATTAATCTATGAATTCATTGTAATACCAAAAATCCCACTGAGCTTTTTAATTGAACTCAACCAGATTCTGAAATCCTTGTAGGATAGTAAATGAACAGAAAAGATGTTTGTGAAAGGAACTTACTAAACATTAGGACATATTGTGCAGCTGTAGTAATTAGCATAGCATACTGTTGGTGCAGAAAGAGACAAATAGATCATAGAATCTAGAAAGAAATGGAAAATTGTTCTATGAGGGAGGTGACGTGGTAAATCAAAGGAGAAGTGATGGGTCATTCAATAGATCACGCTGGGAAAATTACTTTCATATGAAAAAATAGATTGCCTAATAAAAATTCATAAAATTGTTCATAAAAATCCAGATGAATTAAATGTTTAAGTTAACCTTTAGAATATTCACAAGAAATTGTAGAATCATATCTTTATGACCACGGAGAGTGGAAGACTTTTAATAGTACAATTTACTAAAAGCACAAAGCATGGAAGAAGAATAAATTCAACTACATCAACATAAACTTTTGTAAGTCGAAGGACACTATTACACACAAAATTTACAGGCAACAGATAGGGAGAAGATACTTTTTAACTTATATAACAAAGGATTAGTACCCAAAATGCATTAAGAACCACTATACCTCAATAAAAGGAAGAAAATGTAATAGAAACATGAGCAAACACTGTACAGAGGGAATTCAGAGAAATTCAAGTGTTTAATCCAATATGTAAAAAAAATTCATCTTCACTATTAACCAATCAACTGTCATTTCTTCATCAGAAGGACCAAACTATTAAGTGTGAAAATACTGAGGATATGAGGAAAAGGGTCCTCTGAGGTACACTGCTGGTGGGAGTGTGAACTGGTAGAGCTACCTTGGAAAGGTTTTTGCCAGCATGAGTTACAAGTATAAAATACTTGTACCCTAATGACGTAGAAGTTCCACCTCGAAGTGTATGCCCTACACATTCAAACGGGTGCACAAGGAGGGACCAAGGAAGGATGTTAATCTCAGGCCCATTTATACGAATAAAATAGGAAACTCTATAAATCTCTGTGGAGAGGAAAAAAAAAAAAAGCACTGTCTTTACAAAATGGAGTAACAAACTGCAGTTAAAGGGTAAAGAAGTAGATCTCTCCATACAAACAATGTGGTCAGATGCCCAAAAGACATGCTTTACAGTGAACTCATAGTAATGGTTGCTCAGTGAAAGGGGAGTTAATGGATGTGACTGAGGCTGGAGGCCCAAGAGGATTTTGCATTTGTGTGTTTATCGAGGGTATGTATGAGTATATTTTTGGCATGGTGAAAATACGTATGCTTAGGAGAAAATGCAAAGTGAAAACTAGATTGAATTTACAAATTGCTTTTCCTTGCATTGTGTCATTTGAGCTCTACACTGCCTTTTAGAAATAAACATTAATTACCAACTTATATGGGAAATTAATGTGTAACAAAGGAAAGAATATACAATGGGAAAAAACAGCCTCTTCAGTAAATGGTGTTGAGAAAACTGGACAGCTCCATGCAAAAGAATCAAACTGGACTACTTTCTCATGTGATACACAGAAATAAACTCAAAATGGATTAAAGACTTAAGTGTAAGACTTGAAAGGATGAAGCTTCTAGAAGAAAACATAGGCAGTATGCTCTTTGACATGGGTGTTAGCAATATTTTGGCGGGTATGTGGCCTCTGGCAAGGGAAACAAAAGCAAAAATAAACAAGAACTATACCAAACTAAAAAGCTTAAAATTTTTTTTATTGAAATATAGTTGATTTATTACAATGTGTTAGTTTCCACTATACAGCAAAGTGATTTGGTTATACATAGATGTAAAATATATATTTATGTATCTATGTATAACCAAAGAAAGAATTCATTAAAATTATAATGCATTTAAAACAATTTTGACTAGGAAGGAGTTCTCTATAATTGTACATTGAACAAAGAACTTTGAACTGAAAGAAAAGGGGCAGAATTAAGTGAATTTAGAGTTTGGTAATGTTTCATTGGACCATATACCTACATATAATCTCACTTCTTTTGTAAATAAGGGAAATATTTTGACTCCAGAGTTTTCCATAGTCTATTAACATATCAATTTTTAGACTCAAGAAAATATTTTAAGAGAAAATAAATATTGGTACATGAGTTTCTTGTTATAAGTGTGCTAATGAAAGATTTTTCATCTATAATATTTGACAGAGACAAGTGGCCAGAAAATGTTTGGAATGAGAAAATAATTCACCAGCTATGAGTTCAATTAAATATAATTTTTATTTCCATTTAAATGACCACTTATGATACATGGAAAAAGTTATATATAATCAGTAACACAAGCCAAGACTTGTCAATGAGTAATACATGACACCTTATAAATTTGAAAGAAGTATATTTAATGAAAAGAATATGAAATTCATTTCAGAGTAGAGGTAAGTACTGTATGAGTATCCTGCACAAAGTAATTAAAAAAATATGCTGCCTCATGAATAAAGTCACGGAAAATGAGAGAGAGATTGTAAGATATAACCTGGGGTGATAAATGAAGAATTGAGATGTTTTTGAACAAATTATATGTCTTAGCTATTTACAGGGGATATTTTGAGAGATATAATACGTATGGATTATCTGAGAGGGGAAGTTAGTTTTTGCTGAGTAACTCATTTGCTAAGATGTATTAATGAGGTAAAGTAACTTTTTTGAGTGGCAGCTCTGTTCATGGAGTGGAATTGGAGGGCAAAGGTGAACAATATAGGGTCCCTCAGTCCCACAAAAAGCTCAAACCTAGCAGGGGAAATTCTTATAGATGCAAATGGTCATAATTCAATGGGTTAAACATAAATCCCCTGACTTCCTCACTTCAAAGCAAAACAAATAAGTGAAAGCCAACTTGGGAGCATCCATTTTAATTAAAGCCCCAATTCCTTACTTTAGCATTTCAGACCCTTCTCAAATATCTGTTCAGTTTCTTGCCCAGCACCCCACTCTTTCTCCCATGGCCCCTCCTCCTTTTTGATCTCCCCCTCAACATGCAGCCTCTTCTTTAGCCACGGTAATCCTATCATTGCCTGAACTTAAACAGTCTCTTTTCATACATGAATGACTTTGCCTGTTCTCTCCACCCAACTGCCATCCGGTGAGTGCCTATGGTTCTTTCAAGCCTCAACTCAAACCTCATCTTCTCTGAAGCCTTCCCTGACTATTCGTCTTGGTTACAGCAATTATCTCCTTCAATTATAATTTTTAGTTTGCTTGTCAGATATCTCTACTAGGTTGTGAATCCAGGAGGGTAGAAGTTATATTCGTTTTCTATCACTGTTCAGTAGTGTTTGGAATACAGTTAGAGTTTACTAAATGCTTGCTGAAAGAATAAATGGAGTGAAATAATGGAGTATACAGAGGGGTTAGGATAAATTCTGTCAAGCTTCTTGCCCAAGAGCATTCAGCCGGTGCTTGTACTCCCTAAAAGTTGTCTCTTGGCTGAGGATCAAGATAATGGATTTGATGTCACTCTGTGGGAATAGGTGTCGAAAACTGAAGGGTTTAAGATTTTTCCCTGCTTGCAACCTAAGAAGTGAGCCTGCCATAGTTTCACGGATGCCAAAGCAAACATCAGGCTCCTTGGCCGGAGACAAAGGACTTCATTACTCATGGTACAGTTGTCAGTATGAGCTTCATGTTTGTACCAGTTCCCCCAAGTGCCACAGAAGTGCCACAGAAGTGGGCCCGGGTAGATGTTGCACACACAGTGGGTTTGCATCCCAGGTTAGGAGCCCTGAACAAACAAAGCAAAATTTTTGAAAGGGAGCTGTTAGCAAACTTGCCCAGCCTTTGCCCCAAAGGGAGGTAATACCTTTATTATCCTAGTGAGCAAGGAGGTAGTCGCTGTCTCTTATCTTCTAAGGCTGTCTGCTAAATAGTTTTAGGGCTAGCGTGAGGCAACTGAGGTGCCTATGGCACAGCATTAAGGAGGTACTCGCTCAAGTGCTGACCGTACACTTGTGCAACCCTGAGAGCGAGTATTTCTTTCAACTTGGAATCCTAGGTGCTATGTTAGCCTCACTGGAGTCCTGGTTCTGTGATAGACAAACATCTCTGAAAAGATAGTGTGGAACAAAAGCTGTTAGTGCCTTTGCTCAGAGGACACGCCGGAATGCGAGATCCTCGTGGAGAATTGTTTCCCAGCCATAAGAAATTCCCTAGTTACAAACACATGATGTTTAAATGCCTCTCACCTCTGAATCTGTTAACAGGTCCTCTGATGCTAATACATTAGAAATCGAGAAAGTCTTCAGTTTTCAAAGATATTTTAAGTTCCCATATAACTCAGCCATTCCACTCCCAGACATTTAAGAAAAATGAAAGTATATGTCCACACAAAGACTTGTACATGAATATCCATAGCAATTTTCTTTGCTGCTAGTAAAAACTGGTAAAAACCCAAACATCCATCAACAGGTGAATGGATAAGAAAAATATGGAATGTCCGTATAATAGTACTCAGCGATATACAGGAATGAGCTATTGATACATTTAAGAACATGGTGAATGAATGTCAAAATGACTGCTGAAGGAAAGAAGTCAAAAAAATCTATCTCCATCTATCTATACTATTTGATTCCATTTATGTAAAAACATAAGAAATGGAAACTAATTTCTAGTGGCTGAAAGCAGATCAGTTAATTACATAAGAAACAGGACACTTTTCGAGGTGATGGAAATGTTCATAGTCTTGATGATTTTATGAGTATTTACACATCAGACGTTCTTTGTACACTTTAAATATGGGCAGGTTATTGTATGTCAACCATACCTAAAGCAAACCCTTTAAAAAATTATTTATTTATTTATTCTTGGTTACATTGGGTCTTCGTTGCTGCGCGCGGGCTTTCTCTAGTTGGGGCCAGTGGGGGCTACTCTTCGTTGTAGTGTGTGGGCTTCTCATTGTGGTGGCTTCTTTTGTTGTGGAGCATGGGCTCTAGGCACGCGGGCTCAGTAGTTGTGCCTCGTGGGCTCTCGAGCGCAGGCTCAGTAGTTGTGGTGCACTGGCTTAGTTGCTCTGAGGCATGTGGAGTCTTCCTGAACCAGGACACGAACTCGTGTCCCCTGCATTGGCAGGCAGATTCTTAAGCACTGCGCCACCAGGGAAGTCCAAGAAAACCCTTTTTAAAAGGATATCTTAGGTTCAGAAGTGGAGGGCTAATAGATGTTTGACTTGCCCCTGGGTTCAGAGAAGAGATATTTTACCTGCTTCCTGATGACTTCTTCGACAGTGTCTGAACTTTCTTGATTTGCATCTGGAGTGAAATTCTTCAGAATTGAAAGATTATTTTATGTGAACAAGAGAGGCCGGAGCACAGGGGACCCATAGGGGCTCTCAGTGATTCATAGCTGGTGTGAATCAGCAGTTAGAGTGCTTTTCTCCTAATGTGTAACCAAGATCACTGTATGAAAAAAAAGGCCCTGTAGGGTAGGAGATGTAGATCACTTTGGCAATGTAGGAGCATTGAAGACAGAGAGGAAGTCGGAGTTGCAGTTTAGGATGGCAGTAAAAAGCTGGTGTTCTAGAAAGCAGTAGAGAGTGAGATAGATGTGTTAAGATAGCTCATCAAAATAGGTTGCTACACGATGTAGGTACCTGATAATTATTTAATTGGTGGATGAATGGACAAACAGGTGAATGTTGCTTAGGGCTGGCCTAGGGCAAAGGAAAGATGAGGAGATGCTCTTTGCATATCCAGGTAAGTAGATTGGATATTTTATGGAAAATATATCCTAACTTACAACTAACCAACCAAAACCTACTTGGACACCAGTCTGTTTGTAAATTTGAGACTATGTCCTATATGTAATAATAAATGTACATTGTGCCATGCTGTAGGACCTGTACCATTTGAAACCATGGGCATCCATCCATAAGAAATGCTCACTTTTTAAAAAATATTTATTTGGTTGCACAGGGTCTTAGTTGCGGCTTGCTGGCTCCTTTAGTTGCAGCATGCGGGCTCCCCAGCCACGGCAGGCAGGCTCCTTAGTTGTGGCATGCATGTGGGATCCAGTTCCCTGACCAGGGATTGAACCCGGGCCCCCTGCATTGGGAGTGTGGAGTCTTAACCACTGTGCCACAAGGGAAGTCCCCCACTCTTCTTATGTATTAAGAAACAGTCACCTAAGTAGTATTGAGAACACAAAAGCTAAGCTGTGTTCTTGCTAGAAAATCAGTGCATAGTGGGTTTCAGAAAAGGGAGGAGTTCACTGTGAGTTGAACTTCATGGAGGAAGTTGAATATGAAATTGGTGTTGAAGGATGGATTGTAATTGGCAAATGTGAAGTGAGATGTATGAGGAGAACAGTCTGGCTTGAGTTGAGGGAGCACATATGCAAAGGGTGGGTAGGCAGGTGTGGACCAAGTTAGTAAGGCTATAGAAAGAAACGGCAGAAGTTTGGATTTTATCTAGTAGACAATTGGGAGCCGGTGTAGGATGAATTCACTTGCAAGTAATACAAAAGTGACTTTCACAAATAAAGGTTTACTTTGCTTACATGATGAGATGCCCATTGATGCTGTCAGGGAACCAGGCCTGAACATGTTGGCTTTCTGTTCTCATGCTTGCTACGTCATAGTCATAAGATGGCTGCTATAGGTCCAGGCATCACTTCTACATTCATGTTGGGAAAATGGAAATGGTGATGCCAGCCAGCTCTCATCTCATACCTGTCCCTTTTTAAAGGGATCAAAGGCTTTTCCAAAAGTCTATGTCAGACTTTGTTTTGTTTCATTGGACGGAACTGGGCCTCATGCCTACCCTTGGGGGCAAAGGAAGCTGTGGAAGGAAGTATTCGGCTTTTCACCCTCTCTAATGGAGATGTCAAGCTAGAAAGGGGTTAGTAACGGCTGCTGGGTTAGTTAATAAACACGTGCTGCGGAGAAATTGTGGTTCTTGAACAGGAAAATGGAATGTTGAAAGCATATATCCTACTCAAGCTTGTTCTCAGAAAAGTCTTAACTAGAGAAAAGAAAAATTGGAATGATTTAGATTATTCAGAAAATATTTACTCCCTTTTCCCTGCCACTGTGGACATATATTTCTCCATCTCACTGATGTTGGGTTTGGCCACACGATTGTCTTTGACCAGTGGAATGTGGGTGTAAATGACAGTGCACTAGTTCTGAGTCTAAGCCTTAAGAAGCATCTTACGTTTTCACCTTATCTTTATTATGCTTCTGCCACTGCCCTGAAAACAGCATGCCATCCTAGTAGCCCACTGGCCACAGTACAATAAGAGATACATGGAACAGAATCATTCTGCTCAACCTGCAGCTTGAAGTAGAGCTAATCTAGCTGACCTTAGTCTGATGAGAATAAAGATGAATGGCCATGTTCTGTTCTACTGAGATTTTGTGGTCTTCTGTTACACAGAAATAGTGATGGATATTACATCAATGTCCTTAAATTAGAGTGATCTCTCTAAGGCATTCTGTTGTTCAAAATTCAAAATAATATTGATATAAGGCATTTTTTTTGTGCTCGCACATAAATGACAATTGATACAGTTTTCCCTGGTAGGAAGGTCGACTAAATATCATTATCTCCATTTTATACACTAGAAAATAGAATATCAGAGAGCTAAAATGATCTCCTTAAGCTCACTTGGCCAGTATTTGAGAGACCATTGCTCTTTTTGGCTCGAAGTCCTTTTTTCCCCCCTTCTATACCAATTAATTTGGTCCTACGGCTACAGAGCTGTCTGTTTGGGGTCATAATAGAATTTTTAGGTCTTAGCCTGGGACTACCATGCCTGGAACATTGTAGACATTTAATTAGTATGTTGAATGACTGAATAAGGACTCAAGAAACATATCTGTAGTTAGAGGGTCAAAGCTTTCCTAATCATTTCAAGTATAAAATGAATAGACGCTTACATTGTCAGACCTTCCCAGTTTTGCTCTGCCAATCAAAATGCATTCTGTTTTATGAGGGTTAAACTCAGCAAGTTGATTTTCACCCATGTCCTTATCACAACTTTAGGGAAGCAAAGAGACTACATTTGTCAGGGTATCAGGAGAAGACAGAGGGAGTATTACTGGCATAGAGAGTATGCCATATGTGCTTGGTATACAATTCTTTATATTTTCTATCACGCGTATCACTATAGCATTCAGGTAGACAGGAACAGTGGGATGCTTGGTAGTTGGGCCCTGGAGACCTTCTGAGTCATGTACATCGGCCTGTTTATATAACAGGCAGTAGTGAGATGAGAAAGGGAATGAAGACAGGCAAAGTTGGAACAGATAAAAAGAGGGGAAAAAAGACAAAGTAAAAATCCTCTTCTGAGGCAAGATCTCAGTAGAAATAGGGCAGATACCATTCAAAACATCATTTTCCCTCAGTTCTACCACTCAACTTCTAATTAAAATAAATCATTGAAAATCATTCAAATAAATTCTAATTAAAATACAAGTAACAAAATAATTGCATTTTCTTCAATTTTATTATTTTAATTCTAATTAAAATAAACCAGCACAATTGGCTGTGTAACTACTATCTTCCCAGTGTACTGAAAGCCCCACCAGGTCCAGGTATGGGCAAGGAGGATGAAACAGACTTGGTTGGGATGTATTCCTGGGGCACTGTTGATACGGGATATAGGAGGTGATGTGTTTTGGGATTTCTGAATACAAAGTGCAGGTAGCTTCAGTGGCTTCCCATTATCCTTGGGGCAAAGGCTCAGTTTTTTGGCATGATACTCAAGATCTTTCACAATCTGACTCTAACTTTTCTAACCTCACTTCTGGGTACTTCCCTTACACTACAACACTCTAACAACGAATTTTGAAATACTTTTTTTGGAAACAAAGTTATTTAATAAGGAAACAAAGTTATTTAATAACCGTAGTTAATGCAACTTTGACATAAAAATTTCCCATTTGTAGATACCATTAAGGTTCCCAGCTCATCACTCCTTTCTAGTAATAGAATTATAAATTAATGCGCCTACGTTGTGGTTCTTCCCAATAGAGGAAACAGAGTTTATTTCCCACTGCATTGATGTCAGGCCATGTGTCTTGCTTTGGACAGTAGAATATCAGCTGGTAGATGAGCAAAAGGTTTCAGTGTGCTCAGATAGGTTGGTTTGGTCTCTTGCAATTTTGCTAGAGAGAGAACACGTGAAGAACATTTCACAAGTAGTTTCTGGCCCCAGAATGTTGAAGACACGTGTTACATACATGGACTTGATATGAAGTCTGGAGTCTAAATTGGCTCAGCTAGTCAAGAAATGCACCCTACTCACAAACCCATAGGCAAGAAAAATAGATTTTTGTTATTGTAAGCTCCTGAAATTGAGGTTTGATCATGTTATTATACAATTCTGAACCATAGGAATTTTGCCTAATAATATAGATGGCAGATCCAAGCTTGCCTAAATATAATAATAAAATTGTTATGCAGGCCTTTTTAGGGCCTCATTCTCAAGGGACACATTAAGTATCTCCTGTATGTTTAGTACTTTATTAAATCTAACATCAAGCAATGGGGAAACAGAAAATGGGTTTTAGAGAAAAGTATTAATCATATTCTGAGATACAATGAAGTACTTTTTCCTCAGTTGATTATTAATCCCCAAATACTTTATTTATTTATTTTTGACATCTTTATTGGAGTATAATTGCTTTACAATGGTGTGTTAGTTTCTGCTCTATAACAAAGTGAATCAGCTATACATATACATATATGCCCATATCTCTTCCCTCTTGCATCTCCCTCCCACCCGCCCTATGCCACCCCTCTAGTTGGACACAAAGCACTGACCTGATATCCCTGTGCTATACGGCTGCTTCCCACTAGCTGTTTTACATTTGGTAATGTATATATGTCCATGCCACTCTCTCACTTTGTCCCAGCTTACCCTTCCCCCTCCCCATGTCCTCAAGTCCATTCTCTAGTAGGTCTGTGTCTTTATTCCCGTCCTGCCCCTAGGTTCTTCAAAAAGTATTTTTAACTGTGATTTTTATACATAGACTGGTCAAACATTTACCTTTTAGAAATCAGCTTCAATACTAATTTGAGGCCAAATGCATCTGGGCATGAGCTGACCCCAGCTTTTGAATAATTCATCTTAAGAGTTAGACACGATTTTCACTTTTTTTCTCAGCTACTTTTGAAGTTTGGCTCAAAGCAAGAGGGAGAAGCAGTGTGTTTTCCCAAGGAAAGCCTCGAGATCAGAAGGCTCAGCGTTGAATGCTGTCTTGATCACAGTTTATGTGCTTCAAGTTGCTTATGTACCCTGAACTTGGTGTTCCCATCTATCATATGGGCACATTAATAAATTCCACTTGGAAGAGTAGTTGTGAAGATCAAATGCAATAATATATATGAAAGCACACTATAAAGTGTTTGAAAATTACAAAGGTATTCTATTTCCGGCTCAAACATTCTTTCCAGGAGAAAGAAAGAAAAAAAAGATTTAACTGGTGCTTTGTCTTAAGGGCTGTATGTATCTGGGATTAAGTTTCTTCCACACATACAAAAACTGTTCTTTTTGTCTTGTCTTTTCCAGTTTGGTTTGATAATTTATCCTTCCCTGGCCTGATACTTGATTGTAAAGAGACCATGAGTTTGCTGCATTCTTTTCTCTTTCAATGATGGGAATTGTTACTTCCCGCTTCAGTAAACAGCAGTGAGATTACTTACTCAGTCTATTTTTTTTAACATCTGTATTAGAGTATAATTGCTTTACAATGATGTGTCAGTTTCTGCTTTATAACAAAGTGAATCAGTTATACATATACATATGTCCCCACGTCTCTTCCCTCTTGCATCTCCCTCCCTCCCATCCTCCCTATCCCACCCCTCTAGGTGATCTCCCTGTGCTATGCGGCTGCTTCCCACTAGATATCTATTTTACATTTGGCAGTGTATATATGTCCATGCCACTCCCTCACTTTGTCCCAGCTTACCCTTCCCCCCCCATATGCTCAAGTCCATTCTCTAGTAGGTCTGCATCTTTATTCCCGTCTTGCCCCTAGGTTCTTCTGACCATTTTGTTTTTTTTTTTTTTTAGATTCCATATATATGTGTTAGCATATGGTATTTGTTTTTCTCTTTCTGACTTACTTCACTCTGTATGACAGACTCTAGGTCTATCCACCTCACTACAAATACCTCAGTTTCGTTCCTTTTTATGGCTGAGTAATATTCCATTGTATATATGTGCCACACCTTTTTTTTTGAATTTTGAGTATTTGGTTTATTTAAAATTTATTTAATTATACATTTACAAAATTTAATTTTTAATGATGTCTGTAACAACTGGCTTAGGAAATTCCTGAAAGTTTAGCAATCAGCACTTGTGAACTCTACCACATCTCTTTACCCAGGCCCTGCCATTTACTGATTGTATGACTTTGGCTAGTAATTTCACTGCTAGAATTTAGGATAAGGAAATTATCTGTGAATTGGAATAAAACACAAAGATATTTATCTTGGCATTATTAGCATAACAAAAGGCAACCTAATTGTTTAAAGTGAATTTTGGTTAAGAAAATTTATTGGGATGTTTCCTAGAATTAAAAGCAACTTATGTTGTTGGTTTGATAACAGCATAGAAAAATGCCATATGTTGAAGTGAAAAAGAAAAAAATGCTGAATATCTAATCGATGTAGAATTACCAAAATTTGTTAAAAAAATAAAAATATGTTAATTAGAAGGAACTGTTAGTGGTGAGGACATGGCTATGTTCTTTATTTTATTTTATTTTATTCTTATTTTTATTATTTTTTTTGCGGTACGTGGGCCTCTCACTGTTGTGGCCTCTCCCGTTTCGGACCACAGGCTCCAGACGCGCAGGCTCAGCAGCCATGGCTCACGGGCCTAGCCGCTCCGTGGCATGTGGGATCTTCCTGGACCGGTGCATGACCCCATGTCCCCTGCATCGGCAGGGGGACTCTCAACCACTGCACCACCAGAGAAGCCCTATTTTTATTTTTTATCTATATTTTCTTTAACATCTTTATCGGAGTATAATTGCTTTACAATGGTGTGTTAGTTTCTTCTTTATAACAAAGTGAATCAGTTATACATATACATATGTCCCCATATCTCTTCCCTCTTGCGACTCGCTCCTTCCCACCCTCCCTATCCCACCCCTCTAGGTGGTCACAAAGCACTGAGCTGATCTCCCTGTGCTATACGGCTGCTTCCCACTAGCTATTTATCTTACATTTGGTAGTGTATATATGTCCGTGCCACTCTCTCACTTTGTCACAGCTTACCCTCCCTCCTCACCACATGCTGAAGTCCATTCTCTTGTAAGTCTGTGCCCGTCCTGCCCCTTCGTTCTTTATGACCTTTTTTATTTTCTTAGATTCCATATGTATGTTAGCATACGGTATTTGTTTTTCTCTTTCTGACTTTCTTCACTCTGTATGACAGACTCTAGGTCCATCCACCTCACGACAAATAACTCAATTTCGTTTCTTTTTATGGCTGAGTAATATTCCATTGTATATATGTGTCACATCTTCTTTATCCATTCATCTGTTGATGGACACTTAGGTTGCTTCAATGTCCTGGCTATTGTAAATAGAGCTGCAGTGAACATTTGGTACATGACTCTTTTTGAATTATGCTTTTCTCAGGGAATATGCCCAGTAGTGGGAATGTTGGGTTGCATGGTAGTTCTATTTTTAGTTTTTTAAGGAACCTCCATACTGTTCTCCATAGTGGCTGTATCAATTTACATTCCCACCAACAGTGCAAGAGGGTTCCCTTTTCTCCACACCCTCTCCAGCATTTACCGCTTGTAGATTTTTTGATGATGGCCATTCTGACCGTTTTGAGATGATATCGCATTGTAGTTTTGATTTGCATTTCTCTAATGATTAATGATGTTGAGCATTCTTTCATGTGTTTGTTGGCAATCTGTATATCTTCTTTGGAGAAATGTCTCCTTAGGTCTTCTGCCCATTTTTGGATTAGGTTGTGTGGTTTTATGATATTGAGCTGCGTGAGTTGCTTGTATGTTTTGGAGATAAATCCTTTGTCAGTTGCTTCATTTGCAAATATTTTCTCCCATTCTGAGGGTTGTCTTTTCATCTTGTTTATGGTTTCCTTTGCTGTGCAAAAGCTTTGAAGTTTCATTAGGTCCCATGTGTCTATTTTTGTTTTTATTTCCATTTCTCTAGGAGGTGGGTCAAAAAGGATCTTGCTGTGATGTATGTCATAGAGTGTTCTGCCTATGTTTTCCTCTAAGAGTTTGAGAGTGTCTGGCCTTACATTTAGGTCTTTAATCCATTTTGAGCTTATTTTTGTGTATGGTGTTAGGGAGTGATCTAATCTCATACTTTTACATGTCCCTATCCAGTTTTCCCAGCACCACTTATTGAAGAGGCTGTCCTTCCTCCACTGTACATTCCTGCCTCCTTTATCAAAGATAAAGTGACCATATGTGTGTGGGTTTACCTCTGGGCTTTCTATCCTGTTCCATTGATCTATCTTTCTGTTCTTGTGCCAGTACCATACTCTTTGATTACTGTAGCTTTGTAGTATAGTCTGAACTCAGGGAGCCTGATTCCTCCAGCTCCATTTTTTGTTCTCAAGATTGCTTTGGCTATTCGGGGTCTTTTGTGTTTCCATACAAATTGTGAAATTTTTTTTCTAGTTCTGTGAAAAATGCCAGTGGTAGTTTGATAGGGATTGCCTTGAATCTGTAGATTGCTTTGGGTAGTAGAGTCATTTTCACAATGCTGATTCTTGCAGTCCAAGAACATGGTATATCTCTCCATCTATTTGTATCATCTTTAATTTCTTTCATCAGTGTCTTATAATTTTCTGCATACAGGTCTTTTGTCTCCTTAGATAGGTTTATTCCTAGATATTTTATTCTTTTAGTTGCAGTGGTAAATGGGTATGTTTTCTTGATTTCACTTTCAGATTTTTCATCATTAGTGTATAGGAATGCCAGAGATTTCTGTGCATTAATTTTGTATCCTGCTACTTTACCAAATTCATTGATTAGCTCTAGTAGTTTTCTGGTAGCATCTTTAGGATTCTCTATGTATAGTATCATGTCATCTGCAAACAGTGACGGCTTTACTTGTTCTTTTCCGATTTGGATTCCTTTTCTTTTTCTTCTCTGACTGCTGTGGCTAAAACTTCCAATACTATGTTGAATAAGAGTGGTGCAAGTCGGCAACCTTGTCTTGTTCCTGATCTTAGTGGAAATGGTTTCAGTTTTTCACCATTGAGGACGATGTTCACTGTGGGTTTGTCACATATGGCCTTTATTATGTTGAGGATAGTTCCCTTTATGCCTACTTTCTGGAGGGTTTTTATCATAAATGGGTGTTGAATTCTGTGGGAAGCTTTCTCTACATCTATTGAGATGATCATCTGGTTTTTCTCTTTCCATTTGTTAATATGGTGTATCATGTTGATTGATTTGCGTATATTGAAGAATCCTTGCATTCCTGGGATAAACCCCACTGGATCATAGTGTATGATCCTTTCAATGTGCTGTTGGACTCTGTTTGCTAATATTGTGTTGCGGAGTTTTGCATCTATGTTCATCAGTGATATTGGCCTGTAGTTTTCTTTCTTTGTGACATTTTTGTCTGGTTTTGGTATCAGGGTGATGGTGGCCTCGTAGAATGAGTTTGGGAGTGTGCCTCCCTCTGCTATATTTTGGAAGAGTTTGAGAAGGATAGGTATTAGCTCTTCTCTAAATGTTAAATAGAATTCGCCTGTGAAGCCATCTGTTCCTGGGCTTTTGTTGGAAGATTTTTAATCACAGTTTCAATTTCAGTGTTTGTGATTGGTCTGTTCATATTTTCTATTTCTTCCTGTTTCAGCCTCGCAAGGTTTTGCGTTTTTAAGAATTTGTCCATTTCTTCCAGGTTGTCCATTTTATTGGCATAGAGTTGCTTGTAGTAATCTCTCATGATCCTTTGTATTTCTGTAGTGTCAGTTGTTTCTTCCCCTTTTTCATTTCTAATTCTACTGATTTGAATCTTCTTGCTTTTTTTCTTGATAAGTCTGGCTAATGGTGTATCAATTTTGTTTATCTTCTCAAAGAACCAGCTTTTAGTTTTATTGATCTTTGCTATCGTTTCCTTCATTTCTTGTTCATTTATTTCTGATCTGATCTTTATGATTTCTTTCCTTCAGCTATGTTTGGGGTTTTTTTTTTGTTTGTTTTCTTTCTCTAATTGCTTTAGGTGTAAGGTTAGGTTGTTTATTTGAGATTTCTCTTGTTTCTTGAGGTAGAATTGTAGTGCTGCAAACTTCCCTCTTAGAACTGCTTTTGCTGCATCCCATAGGTTTTGGGTCATCGTGTTTCATTGTCATTTGTGCCTAGGTATTTTTTGATTTCCTCTTTGATTTCTTCAGTGACCTCTTGGTTATTAAGTAGTGTTTGTTTAGCCTCCATGTGTTTGTATTTCTTACAGATTTTTTCTGTAATTGATATGTAGTCTCATAGCATTGTGGTCGGAAAAGATATTTGATACAATTTCAATTTTCTTAAATTTACCAAGGGTTGATTTGTGATCCAAGATATGATCTATCCTGGAGAATGTTCCAGGAACACTTGAGAAGAATGTGTATTCTGTTGTTTTTGGATGGAATGTCCTATAAATATCAATTAAGTCCATCTTGTTTAATGCATCATTTAAAGATTGTGTTTTCTTATTTATTTTCATTTTGGATGATCTGTCCATGGGTAAAAGTGGGGTGTTAAAGTCCCCTACTATGAATGTGTTACTGCAGTTTCCTCTTTCATGGCTGTTAGTATTTGCCTTATGTATTGAGGTGTTCCTATGTTGGGTGCATAAGTATTTACAATTGTTATAGCTTCTTCTTGGATTGATCCCTTGATCATTATGTAGTGTTCTTCTTTGTCTCTTGTAATAGTCTTTGTTTTGAAGTCCATTGTGTCTGATATGAGAATTGGTAGTCCAGTTTTCTTTTGATTCCCATTTGCATGGAATATCTTTTTCATCTGCTCACTTTCAGTCTGTATGTGTCCCTAGGTCTGTAGTGGGTCTCTTGTAGACAGCATATATACGGGTCTTGTTTGTGTATCCATTCGGCCAATCTACGTCTTCTGGTTGGAGCATTTAGTCCATTTACATTTAAGGTAATTATCAATATGTATGTTCCTATTCCCATTTTCTTAATTGTTATGGGTTTATTATTCAGGCCTTTTCCTTCTCTTGTGTTTCCTGCCTAGAGAAGTTCCTTTAGCATTTGTTGTAGAGCTGGTTTGGTGGTGCTGAATTGTCTTAGCTTTTGCTTGTCTGTAAAGGTTTTAATTTCTCCATCAAATCTGAATGAGATCCTTGCTGGGTAGAGTAATCTTGGTTGTAGTTTTTTCTCCTTTATCACTTTAAATATGTCCTGCCACTCCGTTCTGGCTTGCGGAGTTTCTGCTGAAAGATCAGCTCTTAACCTTCTGGGGATTCCTTTATGTGTTATTTGTTGTTTTTCCCTTGCTGCTTTTAATATTTGTTCTTTGTATTTAATTTGTGATAGTTTGATTAATATGTGTCTTGGTGTGTTTCTCCTTGGAGTTATCCTGTGTGGGACTCTGTGCTTCCTGGACTTGATTAACTATTTCCTTTCCCATATTAGGGAAGTTTTCAACTCTAATCTCGTCAAATATTTTCTCAGTCCCTTTCTATTTCTCTTCTTCTGGGACCCCTATAATTCGAATGTTGGTGTGTTTAATGTTGTCCCAGAGGTCTCTGAGACTGTCCTCAATTCTTTTCATTCTTTTTTCCTTATTTGGCTCTGCAGTAGTTATTTCCACTATTTTATCTTCCAGGTCACTTACCCGTTGTTCTGCCTCAGCTATTCTGCTATTGATCCCTTCTAGAGTATTTTTAATTTCATTTATTGTGTTGTTCATCACTGTTTGTTTGCTCTTTAGTTCTTTCAGGTCCTTGTTAAACGTTTTTTGTATTTTCTTCCTTCTGTTTCCAAGATTTTGGATCATCTTTGCTATCATTATTCTGAATTCTTTTTCAGGTAGACTGCCTATTTCCTCTTCCTTGGTTAGGTCTCGTAGGTTTTTGCCTTGCTCCTTCACCTGCTGTGTGTTTCTCTGTCTTCTCATTTTGCTTAATTTACTGTGTTTGGGGTCTCCTTTTCGCAGGCTGCAGGTTCGTAGTTCCTGTTGTTTTTCGTGTCTGTCCCCAGTGGCTAAGGTTGGTTCAGTGGGTTGTGTAGGCTTCCTGGTGGAGGGGACTAGTGCCTGTGTTCTGGTGGATGAGGCTGGATCTTGTCTTTCTGGTGGGCAGGTCCACGTCTGGTGGTGTGTTTTGGGGTGTCTGTGGCCTTATTATGATTTTCCACGGCATCTGTGCTAATGGATGGGGTTGTGTTCCTGTCTTGCTAGTTGTTTGACATGGGGTGTGCAGCACTGTAGCTTGCTGGTCATTGAGCTGGGTCTTGGCGTTGAGATGGAGATCTCTGGGAGATTTTCGCCATTTGATATTACATGGAGCTGGGAGGTCTCTTGTGGACCAGTGTCCTGAAGTTGGCTCGCCCACCTCAGTGGCACAGCACTGACTCCTGGCCTGAGCACCAAGATCCTGTCCTCCACACGGCTCAGAATAAAAGGGAGGAAAAAAAGAAAGAAGAAGATAAAGTAAATTAAAATAAAGTTATTAAAATAAAAAATAATTATTAGGAAAAAAAATTTTTTAAGTAATAAAAAGAATAAAAAACAGACAGAACCCTAGGACAAATGGTAAAAGCAAAGCTATACAGACAAAATCATACACAGAAGCATACACATACACACTCAGAAAAAAGAGAAAAAGGGGAAATATATATATATATATATATATATATATATCGTTGCTCACAAAGTCCACCTCCTCAATTTGTGATGATTCGTTGACTATTGAGGTATTCCACAGATGCAGGGTACATCAAGTTGATTGTGGAGATTTAGTCCACTGCTCCTGAGGCTGCTGGGAGAGATTTCCCTTTCTCTTCTTTGTTCGCACAGCTCCCTGGGTTCAGTCTTGGATTTGGCCCCGCCTCTGCGTGTAGGTCGCCTGAGGGCGTCTGTTCTTCCCTCAGGCAGGACGGGGTTAAAGGAGCAGCTGCTTCGGGGGCTCTGGCTCAGTCCGGCCGGGGGGAGGGAGGGGTACGGTTTGCGGGGCCAGCCTGCGGCGGCAGAGGCCGGCATGACGTTGCAACAGCCTGAGGCGCACCATGTGTTCTCCCGGGTAAGTTGTCCCTGGATCACGGGACCCTGGCAGTGGCGGGCTGCACAAGCTCCTGGGAGGGGAGGTGTGAAGAGTGACCTGTGCTTGCACACTGGCTTCTTGGTGGCGGCAGCAGCGGCCTTAGCGTCTCATGCCCGTTTCTGGGGTCCGCGGTGATAGCCGCGGCTCGCGCCCATCTCTGGAGCTCCTTTAAGCAGCGCTCTGAATCCCCTCTCCTCGCGCACCAGGAAAGAAAGAGGGAAGATAAAGTCTCTTGCCTCTTTGGCAGCTCCAGACTTTTTCCCGGACTCCGTCCCGGCTAGCCGTGGCGCACTAGCCTCCTTCAGGCTGTGTTCGCCCAGCCAACCCCAGTGCTCTCCCTGGGATCCGACCTCCGAAGCCCGAGCGTCAGCTCCCAGCCCCCACTTGCCCTGGCGGGTGAGCAGACAAGCCTCTCGGGCTGGTGAGTGCTGGTCGGCATGGATCCTCTGTGCGGGAATCTCTGAGCTTTGCCCTCCGCACCCCTGTGGCTGCACTCTCCCCCGTGGCCCCGAAGCTCCCCCTCTCAGCCACCCTTAGTCTCCGCCCACGAAGGGGCTTCCTAGTGTGTGGAAAGCTTTCCTCCTTCCCAGCTCCCTCCCACTGGTGCAGGTCCCGTCCCTATTCTTTTGTCTCTGTTTTTTCTTTCTTCTTTTGCCCTACCCGGGTACGTGGGGAGTTTCTTGCCTTTTGGGAGGTCTGAGGTCTTCTGCCAGCATTCAGTAG
Source organism: Mesoplodon mirus (assembly GCF_964341445.2). Lineage (NCBI taxonomy): Eukaryota > Metazoa > Chordata > Mammalia > Artiodactyla > Ziphiidae > Mesoplodon > Mesoplodon mirus. The sequence continues at coordinate 21,582,795 of NC_138981.1, read as the reverse complement.
TAGATGTTCTGTAGGAGTTGTTCCACGTGTAGTTGTATTTCTGATGTATTTGCGGGAGGAAGGTGATCTCTGTGTCTTACTCTTCCGCCATCTTGAAGCTCCTGGTGTATTTTCTATTAACATGATATAAGGAATTGTTGATTTTGTTTCCGGCCAGTCTCTTGGTTTCGCTGTGATGATCTTTTTGTCCACCAGGTTTCTGAAGTTCCTAATATGTTTGACTATTTTCTGTGCATATTCCCTTAGAGTTTTAATTAGAGGATCAAATTATTACCATTGTTATCTTTTTCTTTTCGTTACTCATGACTCTTATTTATTTGGTACAGTTGTATATAACTCTGTACTGGCTATGTGTTCTTGTCCAGATTTTTTTGTAGTTTTTACATTAATAGACGTTTTTAAAGAACAGATTCAGGGCTACAGAAAATTAAGCAGATAGTGCAAAGAGTTCCCATACAGCCACTCTCTTCTTCCAGTTAGTTTCTCCTATTATTAACATCTTGTATTGGTTCAATGGATACAAGTTCATTTGTTATAATTGATCAACTAATAGTGATACATTATTATTGACTATTGTCCACTGTTTGTAACACATTTCTTTTTTTGTGCTTTACACTTCTATAGTGGTTGACAAAGGCATGATGTCATCTACTCACCAATAGAGCATCATGCAGAAGAGTTTCACTGCCCTAAAAACATTCCGTGCTCCACCTGTCCATCCCTCAAAACCTCACTTTGAGCCCCTGAGAACTCTGAATTTTTTACTCTCTAGAGTTTTGCCTTTTCCAGAATATAATATTGATGTAATCCTACAGTATGTAGGCTTTTTATTTATTTATTTATTCATTTAACATCTTTATTGGAGTATAATTGCTTTACAATGCTGTGTTAGTTTCTGCTTTATAACAAAGTGAATCAGTTATACATATATCCCCATATCTCTTCCCTCTTTCGTCTCCCTCCCTCCCACCCTCCCTATCCTACCCCTCTACGTGGTCACAAAGCACCGAGCTGATCTCCCTGTGCTCTGCGGCTGCTTCCCACTAAGCTATCTATTTTACATCTGGTCGTGTATATATGTCCGTGCCACTCTCTCACTTTGTCCCAGGTTACCCTTCCCCCTCCCCATATCCTCAGGTCCATTCTCCAGTAGGTCTGCATCTTTATTCCCATCTTGCCCCTAGGTTCTTCATGACCATTTTCTTTTCTTAGATTGCATGTTTGTGTTAGTATACGGTATTTGTTTTTCTCTTTCTGACTTGACTCTAGGTCCATCCACCTCACTAAAAATAACTCAATATGTAGGCTTTTTAAACTAGCTCCTTTTGCTAATCAGTATACATTTAAGTTTCTCTGTATCTGTTTGTGGTTTGAAATGTCATTTCTTTTCATGGCTGAATAGCATTCCATCATGTGGACTACCACAGTTTGTTTACTCATTCATCTGCTGAAGGTCATCTTGGTTGATTTCAGTTTCTGGCAACTATGAATTAGTGTACTATTAACACTTGTTTGAAGGCTTTCGGATGGACATATGTTTTCAACTCTTTTGAGTAAATACCTAGGCGTTTAATTGCTAGATCATGTGATAAGATTATGTTTAGTTTAAAAGAAACATCCGGACAGTTCCCAGTGTGTCTCTATCACTTTGCATTCCCTTTAGCACTGAATGAGAGTTCCTATTGGTCCCCATCCTTGCCAGCATTTGATATTGTCAGGTGTTTGTTTTTGTTTTAGCCATATTAATAGGTATCTCATTGTTGTTTTAATCCCAAATTCCCTGAAGACGTGATGTTGATCATCTTTTCATATGCTATTTGCCATCTGTGTATATTTTTGGTGAGGCGTCTGTTCAGCTCTTTTAAGTGCTGTTAAATTGACTTTTTTGTTTTCTCATTGTTGAGTTTTTTAAGAGTTCGTTGTATATTTTTGATTCATGTTTATTATCAGATATGTGTCTTACAATTATTTTTTCCCAGTCTGCGGCTTGTATTTTCATTCTCTTAATAGTACCTTTTACAGAGTAGAAGTTTTTAATTTTAATGAAGTTCAGCTTATCATTTTTCTCTTTCATGGACTGTGTTTTTGGTGTTGTGTCTAAAATCTCATTGCCGAGCCCAAGATTTTCTCCTATATTACTTTCTGGGTTTTTTTTGTTTTGTTTTGTTTTTTGTTTTCCCACTTTGCATGGCAGGCAGGATCTTAGTTCCCTGACCAGGGATCAAACCCATGCCCCCCGCAGTGGAAGTGTAGTCTTAACCACTGGACTGCGAGGGGAGTCCCTGGATTTTTTTTAATTTTGAGTTTTCCATTTAGGTCTGTGATCCTTTTTTTTTTTTTTTTTTTTTTTTTTTGGTGGTACGCGGGCCTCTCACTGTTGTGGCCTCTCCTGTTGCAGAGCACAGGCTCCGGACGTGCAGGCTCAGCAGCCATGGCTCACGGGCCCAGCCGCTCCAAGGCATGTGGGATCCTCCCGGACGGGGGCACGAACCCGTGTCCCCTGCATTGGCAGGCGGACTCTCAACCACTGCGCCACCAGGGAAGCCCATGTGATCCATTTTCAGTTAATTATTTTGCAACATGTAAAGTCTGTATCAACATTCTTGTTTGTTGTATGTGGATGTCTAGTTGTCCCAGCACTGTGAGTTAAAAGACCCTTTTCTCTATTGAATTGCCTTTGCTCCTTTGTTAAAGATCAGTTGACTGTATGAGGGGTCTGTTTCTAGGTTTTCTATTCTGTGCCGTGGTCTATTTGTCTCTTCTTTTGCTAATAGTATGTGGTCTTGATTTTTGTAGCTTTAAAGTCCGTTTTGAAATCCAGTAATATCAGTTCTCTGACTTTGATCTTCTTTGGTATTGATTTGAGTTGGTTATTATGGATCTTTTCATGTTTTATATAAACTTCAGATTGTTGCTCTCTACAAAATAACTTGGTGCAGTTTTGAGCAGAATTGTATTGAGTATATAAATCAAGTTGGGAGTAACTGACATCTCAACAATCTTGCATCCTCCTATCCATGAACATGGAGTGTTTCTCTATTTATTTAGATCTTCTTTAATTTTTTTCAGTGACATTTGTATTTCTCATATAAATCTTATACATATTTTTCTAAGAATTATTTATAATGAATCTTTTTTTGGTGGTAATGTAAATGGCATTAGGTTTTTCAATTGCAAATTCCATTTGTTTATTAGAAAACAATTGACTGTTGAATATTAACCTTGGCTTATTAATACCAGGAGTTTTCTTGTTGTTGATTATTTGAGATTTCCTACATAGACAATTAGGTCATCTGTGAGCAAAAACAGTTTTATTTTCTTCCTTTCCAATCTGTATATCTTTTGCTTCCTTCTCTTATCTTATTGCATTAGCTAGGACTTCCAGTACAGTGTTGAATAGGCATGGTGAGAAGGGATATCTTAGCCTTGTTCCTGATCTTAGTGTGAGAGCATCTATCTTCTCAGTATGAAGTAGGATGTTTTACCTGTTGTTGTTTTTTTTTAGATGTTCTATTCAGTATATGAAGCTGAGCCAATGCCTCTCTACTTCTAGTTTGCTGGGAAATTTTATGATGAATGGGTATTGGATTTTATCAAAATTTTTTCTTCTATTGATATGATCATGTGATTATTTTCTTTAGCCTAGTGATATGATGAGTTATTACTGATTTTCAAATGTTGCACACACCTGAAATAAGGTCCACTTAGTTGTGGTATATAATTCCTTTTATACCTTGTTAGATTTGTTTTGCTTATATTTTGTTGGGGAATTTGCATCTGTGTTCATGAGAGATATTGGTGATCAATTCTACTTTCTTTTAATTTCTTTTTCTGCTTTTGACATTAGAGTGATGCTGGCCTCATAGAATGAATTAGGAAGTGTCCCCTCTGCTTCTGTTTTCTGGAAGAGATTGTAGAGAATTGTTTTCATTTCTTCCTTAAATTTTTGTTAGAATTCATCAGTGGAATCATCTGGGCCTGGTGCTGTCTTTATTGGAAGTTTATTAATTATAGATTAAATTTCTTTAATAGATACAGACCTATTCTGATTATCTATTTATCCTTGTATAGTTTTGGGAAATTGCATCTTCAAGCAATTTGTCGATTTAACTTTTCAAATTTGTAGGCATAGAGTTGTTTATAACATTCATTTATTATCCTTTTAATGTCCATGGAATCAGTAGTGATGGCCCTTCTTTCATTTCTGCTATTAGCGATTTAATTGGTGTTTTCTCTCTTTTTATTTTCCTTGAGTAGCCTGGTTAGAATGTTATCTTGTTTTTTCTTTTGGATATGTTCAAAGAAACAGCTTCTGGTTTTGTTGTTTTTCTCTATTTTTTTCCCTTTCTTCAGTGTCATTGATTTCTGCTTTGATTTATTATTTCCTTTTCCTCTGCTTTTTTTCTCTTCTTTCACCAGTTCACTAAGGTAGAAGCTTAAATTACTGACTTTAGATTTTTCTAGTATAGACATTCAATGCCATACATGTCCCTTTAAGTACTGGTTTTGCTATATTGCACAACTTTTGATAAGTTGTAATTTTGTTTTCATTTAGTTAAACATATTTTAAAATTCCTCATTAGATTTTCTCTTTGGCCCATGTGTTATTTAGAAGTATATTGTTTAATCTCCAAATACCCTTGATTTTCTTGCTATTTTTTGTTATCAATTTCTAGTTTATTTCCATCGCAGAATGAGATTATTCTTTGTATCATTTATATTCTTTTAAATTTGATGATGTGTGTTTTATGGCATAGAATGTGATCTGTCTTGGTGTATGTTCCATGTGGACTTGAAAATAATGTGCTTTCTGCTGTTGTTAAGTATTCTCTGAATGTCATTTAGACCTAGTTAATTGATGTTGCTTTTCAGTTCAACTGCACCTTACTGATTTTCTGCCGAATGGATTTGTCAATTATGAAAAGAGATGTGTTGACATCTCCTTCTATAAGAGTAGATTTGTCTCATCAGTGTTGCCTCGTGTATCTGAGCAGAATTTTTTTGGTGCATACATGTTAAGGGTTGTCATAATTTCTTTGAGAATTGGCCACTTAATCATTAAGTAATGCCCATTTTTATTCCTGACTTTCTTGTTCTGAATACTGCTTTGTCTGAAATAAATATAGCTAGAGCAGATTTTTTTTTCACTCATATTAGCATGGTAGAGTTTTCTCCATCCCTTTAGTTTTTTTTTTTTGAATTTTATTTTATTTTATTTTTTTATACAGCAGGTTCTTATTAGGTATCTGTTTTGTACATATTGGTGTATATATGTCTATCCCAATCTCCCCATTCATCCCACCCCCGCTTTTCCCCCCTTGGTGTCTGTACCTTTGTTCTCTACATCTGTGTCTCTATTTCTGCCTTGCAGACTGGTTCATCTGTACCATTTTTCTAGATTCCACATGTATGCATTAATATATGATATTTGTTTTTCTCTTTCTGACTTACTTCACTCTGCATGATAGACTCTAGGTCCATCCATGTCTCTACAAATGACCCAATTTCGTTCCTTTCTATGGCTGAGTAGTACTCCATTGTATATATGTACCACATCTGCTTTATCCATTCATCTGTCGATGGCATTTAGGTTGCTTACATGACCTGGCTATTGTATCCATTCCTTTACCTTTAATCATTTCATATCTTTATATTTAAAGTGGATTTCTTATAAAGAGCATAGTGTTAGGTCTCCTTTGTTTTCATTCTTTTTATCAATCTCTACCTTTTAATTGGTATATTTAGACCATTCACATTAAAAGTGATTATTGACACAGTTGGATTAACATTGACCACCTTTGTAAGTGTTTTCTACTCATTGAGCTTACTCTTTGTTTCTTGTTTAATCTCCTGCTCTTCTGCCTTCTCTAGTTTTAATTCAAGATTTAATGTTATTCCATTTTCCCTCCTCTTTAGCATATCAGTTATACTTTAAAAAATTTTCTAGTGGTTTCTGTAGCGTTTGCGTTATACATTTCCAATGTATTCAAGTCCTCTTTCACATAACAGCATCCTGCTTCATGGTTAGTGCAAGGACCTCGTAACAGTGCAAGTATACCATTCCTGCCATTCATTTCTCTTATCCATAATGTACAATCACTGGAGGCATTGCTGTTATAGAATTATTTTGAAGAAGTAGTTATCCTTTTTGATCAGTAGAAAATAATAAAAATAAAAGGCTTTATTTTATCTTCATTTATTCCTTGTGTTACTCTCTTCCTTTCTCAGCCAAAGCTTCTGTCCTATATCATTTTCCTTTTCCCAGAAGAATTTCTTTTAACATTTCTTGCAAAGTAGATCTGTGTGACAAATTTCCATCAGTTTTTGTCTGTCAGAGAAAGTCTTTATTTCTCATTATTGTTGAAGGATTTTCTCCCCCGGCTACAGGATTCAGGTTGGTGGTAGTGTTTTTGTTCTTGTTGGGTTTCTTCATTTCCATGCTTTAAAAATCTAACTGTAGTCCTTTCTTGCTAGCACCGTTTGTGAAGAGAAATCTTGGTAATTGTTACCCTTGTTCCTCTATAGTAAGTTCTTTTCTTCTCTAGCTCGTCTCAAGAATTCTCTTTCTGTTTGGTTGTCTGCAGATTGTCTATGATATGTCTAGGTGTAGATTTTTTTTTTTTTCTATTTATCCTGCTTGGTGTTCTCTGAGCTTCCTAGATCTGTGGTTTAGTGTCTGTCATTAATTTGGGGAAATTCTCAGTCATTATTACTTTGAAAATTCTGCTTCTTTCTCTGTTTCTTCTCAGATTATTCCCACTATGCATATGTTACATCTCTTGTAATTGTTCCACAATCCTTGGTTACTCTTTTCTTTTTTAAAAATTATTTTGTTTTCTCTTTGTTTTTTAGTTTGAGGGTTTTCTATCAATGTATATCTTTAATTTCACTGAGTCTTTCCTTGGCCATGTGCAGTCTACTGGTGAGCCTATCAGTGGTATTCTTCATGTCAGTTATGATGTTTTTGATTTCTCACATTTCCTTTTGATGCTTTCCTACAGTTTCCGTCTCTCTACGTACATTACCTACTATTCTTGCATGTCATTCACTTTTTCCATTAGAGACCTAGCGTATGAATCATAAGTATTCTAAAATCCTAGTCTGATATTCCAAATTATCTCCTATATCTGAGTGTGGTTCATTTACTTGCTTTGTTTAATCAGACTGTGCTTTTCTGCCTTTTAGCATATCTTATAATTTTTCGTTGAAGGCTGGTCTTAATGTATTGCATAATAGGAACCGATTTAAAGGGCCTTTAGCATGAGAGTTTGTGTTTATCTGCATAAGAGTTATGTCGTGTTTACTGTTTGCTCTTACTGTAGGTGCCTGAGATTTCAATTTCCTTGAGTGTTCTTGTTGTCTTTGGTTTTCCCTAGGAACATCTTCATAAGTAGTCTAAGCCTTGCAGTTCTTTCAGCAGGAATCCTCTGGTATTATATTGGAACCTTGTTGATGCAGTGGAAAGGTGTACGGGCAGTGTTCTATAATCCTGTGATTAGCTGTCCATGTTTTAGTGGCTCTGTGCCCCTGGGCTATTGCCTTCACAAATGCTTCTCAGCTTTTATCCCCCCTGTTATGTGACACAGGAAGTCTGGAGGGGGCTGGAGTTAGGATTTTCCCTTCATCCAAGGTAGTTGGTTTAGGAAAGTACACAGAACAGAAACATCTGGGCCTGTGTTTCAAAATGGTTCCTTTTTCCTAGGTGTATTTCAAAAGGGTTTATGTCCCCCTCATGCCAGAAGCATGAAGAAATTTTTCTTGGATCTTTATGGTGAGAACCTGTTAGGACCCCAGAAGGTAAAACTCACAGAAGTGTGTGGGCTCCCCTAAGACTAGGCTCTGAGGAGTTTTGGGCTCTGAAGTTTGTCACACATAGCTTCCAGTGTTGCATCAAGTACAATGTAAATTTTTCTACTCCTTCCTGGATCCAGGACTTTCTGCTCCCAGAGAGCTGTGATTCCCTGTATTTGCCTGCATCTTCAGTTTTGAAGCATTGGTTTTCCCTGTAACTTCAATTCTCTGATGGATCTAAGAAGAGTTGTTGATGTTCAGTTTGTTCAGCTTTTTGTCATTGTGAGGATGGGAGTGATGACTTCCAAGATGTTCACGTGGCAGTGCAGGAAAATTCTTGTCAAATAGTAGAGACGGTACCGTATATCCGTGTCTTGTTTCTTATTTTATTGGGAATTCTGATAACATTCCACATTTAAGTATGCTTAATACATATAGATTTTACAGAAGAGAAATTCCCTACTAATGTGAGTTTGCGAAAAGTTATTACCATGGACTGGTGTAAAATTTTTATCAAAGGCCCTTTCTTTACCCCTGCATATACTTAAATTGTGATATTGTGATTTATACTAAGAAATATATATGTGGTCTTCGTCCCCAGAGCTGCTAAAACTGTTGGGGTTTCCGAAGTGAAAAGAGCAAGAAAGGTGAAAGGAGTGTTTCATGTTACTGGTAACAAGCCCCTTTCAACCACACCTGAGCTTATGTTAACGAGGTGACTTTTGGAAAGCCCCTAAGGGTGGGGGGCTGCCTGGGGGACCCACGATGTGATCAGGGGCTAGGAACTTTCAGTCCTACCCTCTGACCTCTGAGGGAAGGAGGGCTGGAGATTGACTTAATTACCAGTGGCCAATGATTTAATTAATTATGCCTGTGTAATGAAGCCTGCCTAAGAATCCTAACCAAAATGGTCTGGAGAGCTTCCAGTTTGCTGAACGCATGTAGGTGCTATGAGGGTGATGCAGCTGGAGAGGGCATGAGAGCGCCACACCCCTTCCCCACACCTCACTTCTAGGCATCTCTTCCATTTGGTTGTTAGGGAGTCACATCCTTTTATAAAAATCCAGTAATCTAGTAAGTACACTGTTTCCTTGAGTTCTTTGAGCCATTTTAGAAAATTACCAAACCCAGGGAGGGGGGGTGTAGGAGCCCCCAATTTATAGCCTGTCAGTCAGAATTATGGGAGACCTGGGTTTGGATTAAGTGTAGGGCAATGTTGCGGGAATGAGCCCTTACCCTGTGGGATCTGATGCCAACTGCAGGTAGATATTGTCAGAATTGAATTGAATTGTAGGATACTCAGCTGGTAGAGAATTGGTTTGTGTGAGCAAAACAAAACAAAACAAAAAACCCATACATTTGGTGTCAACAGGCTTGAGAATAGAAGTGTAGAGATAAATATTCTTTCCCTTTAGAAATGCATTTTCTCCTTTCTCTATTAATGCAGTGATTTCCAACGGTCAGTATTTTCTAATATGATATCTTTGTGTTCCTTAGTCAGAGCCCATTTCTTCATTTAATCACATGGTTATGAGTGAGTATCCTTATATTGGGGCATTCTTATCTGGACTTTGTATCAAGGAGGGCTACCCTATTAAAATGGTTGATCCGTTTTCTATCTTTTTGTATGGTTTGGAAGAATTCAAATAAGGTGGTGATTAGTTTTTCCCCGATCATTTGGTGTGAGGGGGCTCCAAACCTGGATTGTCCTGGAACATTCTGATGGTGCTCTGGGTTTGGACTACATTTTCACTTTAGTGATTTATAGTTTGCTAAAAATTGTTCCATTTTACTTGGGTTTTCAAATTTAAAGGCATGATATTTATAATAAAACAATCATATACAACATTACAGAGAATAAAGTAATGAACCCAATATACCTGGAACCTCAGCATCAAGAATCCTCAATAATTGTTGGAAACAGCTTGTTCAGATTAAGGCTTATTGATTTACCAGTTTGTTTATTGGCAAGTTCACTCCTGAGACAAAGCTGTGTGCTTCCATTAGGAGACACATAGTGTCTGTTTTCTGCTTCCTGGTGGTATTGACAGTTGGTGAGGGTCTTTCCCCTTATCCATTAATCCATTAGGGGCTGTAGAATGGTAATTCTCTCATTCTATCTGATTCTATCATTCCACTGATTTTACATACATACATATACCTATATATTATACATAGTATATGTATAGTGGGATCAATCAATCAATCTATTGATTGTATTATATATAATATTAAAAATATAACTCATTGATATATATCCACATAACATTTTAAAGTGAATAATTCAGTGGCATTACTGCATTCACAATGTTGTACAATCACCGCCTCTCTCTTGTTCCAAACCTATTCCTCATTCCAAAAGGTAACTGCTCCCCGAAAACTGGGTTTGCCTCTTGGTGGGTGTCGAGCCAAATACACAGCCAAGTCAAAGAGCAGGAGAAGGAAGGATTTATTACTTGCAGCAAGGCAGGAGAACCCTGGGGATCTTTCCCAAAGCAGTGTTTCCCTGGACAGCAGAACTGGGGAAGTTTGAAGCTAAGGGTACATGCATATTCATGAAGGGGCTTGAGCAGAGGAGAATTCAGCATAGAGTTGGGGCAAAGGTCAACAGAGTCCGAGCTTTATAGGGGTTTGAAGTCACAAGGGTCAGAAAAGATTACGGTCATCATTCCTTCGGTTCCAGTTGATCTGGTGGTGGTTGATCATTCGAGGGGGGTTTGAATTCTGCAGAACAGCTGAAGGTTGTGCTTCAGGCTAATCTTTACCCTTGAAAAGACTGGGAGTCTTAACAACTGACTTATTACCTTTGCTACTGTTACTACTCCTGCCTGATAACAGTCTTTTGTTGCTGCATTCTTTTATTCCCTTAAGATCATTATTACCGAGGTGTGTTCAAGGGCAAACATTGTTTCACAAAATGATCTTAAAATGGCTTAGATCACAAAATGGCTTAGGCGAAAAATGGCTTCTCTTATGTCAAGAAAGCCATGCCTGGTTCTCTTTCTCCAGGGACCGCCTACCCTATCTGCTTACATAACCTCTTACCCTTCAAAAAGTTACTTCTCATTCATAGCTCTCCCTAGCGCCGGGCAACCATCAATCTGCTCTCTGTCTCTGTGAATTTGCTTATCCTGGATAATTCATGTAAATGGTGTCATACAATATGTGACCTTTTGTTTCTGACTCCTTTCATTTATCATTTATCATAATGTCTCCAAGGTTCATCCATGGTCTCTCAGTTATCTGTACATCATTGCTTTTTATGACTGAATAATATTCCATTGTAAGAATATACCACATTTTGTCTGTCCGTTCATTCAGTGATGGAAATTTTGGGTTGTTTGCATTTTTTGGCTTTTATGAATAATGCTCCTTTGAATATTTGGGTACAAAGATTTGTTTGAATACAATTTTTAAGTTATTTTGGTTATATACCTAGGAATGGAATTGCTGGGTCATATGGTAATTCTTTGTTTAAATTTGAGGAACTACCAAACTGTTTTCCAAAGAGGCTGAACCATTTTACATTCTTCCCAGCAATGTATGAGGGATCCACTTTCTTCATATCCTCGCAAACACTTGTTATTTTCCATTTTTATAACCAACCTAGTGAAATGGTATCCCACTTTTTTTTTTATACATTACCCTAATGACTAATAATATGGAGCATCTTTCATGTACTGTTTGGACACTGGTATATCCTCTTTGTAGAAATGTCTATTCAGGTCCTCATCTCCAACTTATGAGGGAGGCTTTGGATATTGACCTCCTAGGTAAGCTCACTCATTGGTGTATTTATTCGGAGGCCAGTCTCAAAGCACCATTAACAGATTCCAGAGTTGGACTTGAGGGCACACTGGGGAAGTCTCAGGAGAAAGGAGCTCTAATGTGGGAAAGTGCTGGAGCTGAACACACGTGCTGGGACCAGGGCAGTGAGCTTTCAAGGAACCCTGGAGCGAGGGGCAGGAGGACTCTAGATAAATGAAGCCCACAGACAATCCCCAAATTATGGTTTATTCTTGTATTAACTTTCCTTCATCAGGACTGTTTATAGTACTTTGGCTACAGGGTTTTTTGTTTGCTTGCTTCCTTTTTTTTTTTTTTTAAATTGCCTGAAATAGAGTTTGAAGTAGTGAGGAGACAAGTGAACTAAAGGATACTAGGTCTGCCTCAGGCTGGGAAGAGTGAAACAGTGTGGCCTCTAGAGGAATTCAGACCAAGGGTCTATTCCCAGCTCTGTCACAAGTCTTGTGAACTTGAGAAAACTGCAAGTTCATCATCTGCAAAGTGAGTCTGATCATATAGAGCTATTGTAATATACGTGATGTTTGTAAAGCACTTGCAACAGTGGTCTCTCAAGAATGGCATTTATTACTGCGATAACTATGACCCCAGACCATAATACCAACTCCTGGGGATTTTTTTCTTTAATCTCATGAGATGTCAGAAACTACGCAGCACCTTTGGAACGAGCAAAACTGCTTAGACAGTAAAACTATGTAAGATTTCCCCATTTGTAAATATGTCATTTGAGTGTAGAGGAATCTCTCCCAGCTGGATGCCACTCAGAGGTTCTAGAATTTGCGTCAAGGACCAACAACTTCCCTCCCAGGTGCCTTTTCATCCAAACCACCCCTATTTTCATTATAATTTCACCACCACCACCAAAAATGTAGCCTTCATTTGGAGTTCCCCAGATTACACTTAAGATAAGTAGTAGAACATCCCTTTAATGGCGTGGCCTCTGGCCCTTTGACCCCAGTGCAAAGAGTGCTATCACAGTGGCTTCTTGACATCTCACTTCAAGGAAGTACCCTCCTTGTTTCTCGGAAACTCCCTGGAGGCGATGGGATTCAAACACCTAGTTTGTGCACTGTGTTCACCTGCACTGGGACAGGGACACGGAACCCATTTTATTCCTGCCCCGGGTGGAGATTCTCTCTGTTTTACCCACAGTCCCAAAGTAAAAATTCAGGGTAATCTTCCATTCCAGTCTTGAGTCTCTCAACTCTGAGGCCCACCATCTAAGGGTCCCACCCTCCCCCACCACAATTCACTCAGCCCCATTTAGCCCACCATCCCGCCTAACTTAAAGTCACCTCCTCAAGGGAACTGCAGTGTCCCAAAGCTCCAGACTTCCTTGCTTCAGAGCATTTACGCTTGACTGCTCTCATCTGGAACCTCCTCTTTCTCACCCCTTGTTTTAACTTGTCATTTATTTAGGTCTTAGAGCGTGTCTCACCATCTTCTTGATATGGCAGCAGCTCCTAGGCTCTAAAGTTCTGTGGACAGTGGCTCAGTCTTCTTTTTCTTACCATCCCCAGTTCTGCCATGGAGCCTTCCAAAGAGTAGATGCTCAATTAATGGTTGGGAATAAGAGTGGCAACGAGAAGGATGTCTACTTTATTATTGTTTAATTTCTCTCACAATCTTGAATAACCTAAGAAAACATCTTTCAATTTTACAAAAAGAAGCACTAAAAGAATAAGAGAAACCAAAAATGTACCACCATTTACTCTTTCTCTTTTCTTTTTTACTTGACCCACATTATTTTACTGCCGAGTCTATTCACAGTTCCATGGAAATCCCTCTTCCATTGCTGTGTTTTCTTGTTCTAGGTCGTAAAAAAATGGAAGGTTTCTAAATTTGTTTTATGAAATATCAAAACTTTAACTTGTACCTGATAAAAGTAATGGATATGTGATCCATATTGTCACCAGCAGAATGGCGATTTCCTTGGTTCTTGCCCTCCCAAGGAGGAAGAATTCAATCGAGAGGCGTAGAGCAGTTTTAAGTAGCAAGAGTTCAGTTAAGCAGAGCAAAAGTACACTCCCGAGAAAGCAGGAGAGCGGGCTGTCTGGAAACCAGAAGCAGCCCCGCAATGGGGTAGGGCTGTGTTTTGTAGAGTGGTGGTCCCTCCCTGTGTCCTGTGTTATTTGAGTGACAAATCGATTGACAGCTTTAGGTTATATAACTTTCCTGCTAGTATGCAGGCACTTACCCGTAAGCACCCAAGCAGAACCCATGGGGTGGGGCAGGGAAGCAAAAGCCGCAATGCTAAGTTATTACAAATGAGGCATAATGAACCCGGGGTTACCTTGAGTCACCTTTTAGGTCTTGGTGCGCCTGCGTCAACCTGTGCTGGCGGTTTTGTCTTGCTTGGTCCAGGTACGGCTGGAAACCTAGCAGTGGTCCTTGACCACGAGAGGGAGGATCTCTGGGCATGCTGCAACCACCAGTGTCCAGGTAGGGGAGGGAAAGGCGAACCGTCCAGGATGGGGCAGGCCCGCTCATCTGTGACTCGCTATCCTCACCTTGGCTCTGGGCACCCTCTTCAGATCCTGGGCATGAAACCCCTGCAGCACGAGAGCTCGTGGCTGGGCCTCCCTGAGGCTCCTGGCGAGTGCCAGCAGCAGGGGAGCTCGGGGGAGAACCCCGAGAAACAGAAGCGGGGGAGGAGGGCGACTCTTCTATCTCTGCCGCCGCCGCCGCCGCCTCAGTGGCCTGGATACCCTTGAGACTCTGAGTCTCCCCCTGGCCTGGCGGCGTTTCTCCTGGGCACGGCGCTTGCTCTTCCGGCCTCGAGGCATGATGACACGGGTCAGGGCCAGCAGGCGGGAGTGTGGGCAGGAAGGCAGGCAACGAGGGCACCTGGGGGAGGGACAAGGAGATGCTGTGAGCACCTTCAGCGGGGAGAGTCCTCCCTGGCTTTAACCAAGGCCGCCTCTGCAGGGTCCTTGAGGGCACTGCCCGAGGACCCACAGGGCTCCTGTTCTCCTGCTCAGCCTGTCCCCTGAGAGCCCTGTGGAGGACGGTCGAGTGAGCCTTGGGGCACAGCCAGCCAGCCCTGCCTGGGCGGTACGGGGGTGACAGAAGGGGCTGCCAGTGGGACCTTCCGTGTTCTAGGGCGGGGAGTCCGCTCAGTTCATCTTCAGGATCTTTAGGTGGACGGCAGCCAGGGCCTGGGCTTCCTCCCCTCTGTTGCTCTGCTGTTGACACCTCGGTGGTCCCGGAGACCCATGAGGAGGAAGTGAGGGGTGCCCCAGCTCACCGCCCTGACGGGGGAACCCAGTGCTGACAGCTCTGTGGAGTCCTTTCTCTCCTGGGATCACTGGGTCCTCAGTCCCTATTCACTGCTCTCAGTTGGCTTCACGTAGGGCCTGGGACCCACCCTTCTGCCCTCTAATGGCTTTACCTTCAGGCTGAGGATCTCACCTCCCTTAGACCTGATGTAAAGGAGCCTCGGCCTGACTGCTCTGTCCTGAGCCTTCAAGTGCTGAAAGCAGGGGCAAGGCTAGACTCTTGGTCGTCCCCACAGCTCAGGGGGTGGGGCATGTTCCCCTTAGTCGTCACTCAGGGTTCTCAGTTTGAGTCCTGGGAAGGCCTGTGGCTCCTCTCTCTTTACCTGAGGACATGTGCTCATAGAAAGGCCCACAGCTCTCTGAGACCCAATAGAAGAAGGTGAGGGTAGCCTGATTTCCCACATCTACCTGTGGTCTCTGAAGGCAGAAAGCTGTGGCAGGCAAACCCAGGCCTTATGATGGTCGGCCGCACCAGTCCTCACGCAGCCTCCTCGGTTTTTTTTTTTTTTTTTTTTTTTAATTTTTTAAAATTTATTTATTTATAGCTGTGTTGGGTCTTCGTTTCTGTGCGAGGGCTTTCACCAGTTGCGGCAAGTGAGGGCCACTCCTCATCGCGGTGCGCGGGGCCTCTCACTATCGCAGCCTCTCTTGTTGCGGAGCACAGGCTCCAGACACGCAGGCTCAGTAATTGTGGCTCACGGGCCTACTTGCTCCGCGGCATGTGGGGTCTTCCCAGACCAGGGCTCGAACCCGTGTCCCCTGCATTGGCAGGCAGATTCTCAACCACTGCGCCACCCGAAGGGAAGCCCAGCCTCCTCGGTTTGACTCCTGGGAAGACCTATAATTTCTCCCTCTCTTCACCTATTACTGTGCTCACTTCTGTGTCACCCCGGGAGGAGTTAAGGGTTGCCTCTGCTCGGCCTGACATCTATCCAGGCGTCTCCCAGGACTGACAGCAGGGGAGAGATGATGTGCTGCCCCCATTGTTATGGTTTTCACGCTCCACTCCAGCCTTAGGTCCTCACCCCAACTCCTAGCACAACCTGGAAATTTCCCCTATGCTGAGTCAGCCAGCCTCAGAGCAAAGTCCTCACCACCCTGAGTCCCCAGAAGTAGAAGTCAGAGTAGGCCACGTGTAGCCACAGCTATTTCTCAGGGGCTTCTGAGGACTAACAGCAGAGGGCAGGATTCTCCGGGCTCCACTTTGCTGGGGTCTGTGACCTCAGTAGTCCTCAGTCTGTCAGGATCTGGGACTCTTCCCTCTACTGACCTGAGTCCTCCGGAGCTGGAAGCAAGTGGGTGACACATGGAACTGCCCCTGCCTGGGGCTTCCCAGGGCCGAGAGGGTGGCGGGGCTGTGCATGTGTTCCTCTCTCTTTTCGGTTGAGTGTTCCCCTTGGTCCTCACTCGGAGCCCTTACGCTGACTCTTCCCGTGACCTAGAGAGGCCTGTGCTCTCATACTGCAGCCTTTAATTCCCTGAGACCACCTAGGAGGATGTGAGGGTTGCCTCACGTGGGCATGACTGCCTGTGGTCACTCATGGCCGACAGTAAGGGAGGGATTCTGTGGCGTCCCCACTTTTATGATTTGGGTGGTTCCCTCAGTCCTCGTGGTCCTGTGCTTGGCTCTTGGCATGACCTGGAATTCCTCCCTGTGCTCACCTGAGGCTAGCCCCTGAGACCAAGTGCCTCATCTACCTGAGACGCTCTAAAAGGAAAGGTGTGGGGCGCATCATGCCAACATTCCTGGCTTTGCCAAGGGGAGGCGTGCAGTGGCAGGGCTGTGTTCTACGTGGAGTCCCTCTATCCCCATTTAGAGACACTAGATTTCCAGTCTCTACTGAGTGAGGCTGTTCCCCATAGACCAAGGCCCTCGCCTCCCTGAGACCACCCCCAGTGGAAAGAGGGGGCACGTCAGCCAGAAAGCGTTGTCCTGGGCCTCCTGGGGCTGACGTCAGGGGTGGGACTCTGCATTCTCCTCTGTTCTGGAGTGAGTGGTCCTCTTGCTCCTCATTCAGGGTCCTCATCGTGAGGCCTGACCAGACCCAGGCCTCCACCCTCCACTCCCCTGAAGCTGTGCTCGTCGGAACAAAGGCATTACCTTCTTGGAAATTCTGAATTGGAAGTCAGGATGAACCAGATCTGTCCGGAGCTGTTGGGGTCTTCTGAGGAGCAGGATTTTACAAGGCCCCACTCTTCTGGAGTCAGTGGCCCCTCAGTCCTAACTCAGGTTTCTTACCTTGACTTCAGGTAGCATATGGGACTCCACCCTCCCTACTGTCTGTCTGCCAGCCTCAGGCCAAGGCTTTCACCTTCCTGAGACACCAGAAGGGGAGGTAAGGGACCTATTCCCTGGCTACCCCTGCCAGGGGCCTCTGTGTGGTCCCCCTTTGTTATGGGGAGTCCACTCGTCAGCACCCAGTGTCCTCACCCTGAAGCAAATTAAGGCCTGTTAGGGTCTCCGAGCTGGGCAGAACTGGAGGTGCTGCCACAAGACCAAGGAACCCACCTCCCTGAGAGCCTCTCCACCCTTGCCCCGGAGGAGGAGAAGGGGTACCTTCAGACACACAGCTCTGCGCATGGCCACAGAAGGGAGAAAGCAGGGTATACCTTGTGGGGCCCCCTTCTGTTCTAAGGCCCTCACCTCGAGTAACTCTCAGAGGCTGGGACTCCTCCCTCCACTGACCTGAGGACACAGCTCTTAAACCAAGGCTTTTATGTCCCTGAGAAACTTGAAGAGTAAATGAGGAGATGCTGATCTTTTCAGGGTATCTGACGTTGCATATGTAGAAGACCCCATTGTCACCAAAAATTTCTTTTTTATTTATACCATTCACTTATTCAGCGTTACTATTACTGTATTCCACAACAGTGCTTTGGGAACAGGGCCCCTTTTATCCCATGAGATACATTTTGGAGTGGTGAGAAGAAAAATGAATTAAAAGACGTAAGGTCTGGCTTAGGCTGGGAGGAGTGGAAGAGTGTAGGCTCTAGACGATTCCAGACCAGGGGACTAGACCCAGCAAGGTCCCTTAATCAGTCTTGTGAACTTGAGAAATTTGCAAGTTATTCACCTATAAAGGGAGTCTGCTAAATCCTATCCTGCATGAATGCTGGAATGTTATGTACTACATGGAAAGCAGTGGCATACTCATTAAGAAATACTGGGTTTTTGATGAGTGGCAGTTATGATATGATTATGAACCCCCAAAATACCACCCTCCCATCAGAGTTTATTTTTAATCCAGTAGGTGGCAGAGAATATGCAGTGCACTAGGACAAAAGAAACAAATACTCACAAATGAGCTAAATCAGTCAAAGTATCTTTTATTTCTACCAAAAGAAAGTTTCAAAGAAATAAGGCAAACTACGAATTAAATACCTTTTACTCTGTTTTCTCCATTTTTTGTTTCTAAATATTTTCTGTGGTCGCCTTTCACATTTCCATGAAAATCTCTATTGCACTGCCATGTTTTCTACTTCTGGATCATACAGAAAATATAGATGGTTTGTGAATTTCTTTTATATATACCAAAACTGTAACTTTAGAACTGTTTAAACAGCAATAAGTATGCAAGTAATGTCATTCACGTATTCGTATTCTTAAGAAAACACACTATTACAAGAAAAAAACATTTGAAAAAACCTAAATCAATCAATCAATAATATATAGAAGTTACTAGTTTAAAACAGGAAGATAAATGAGATCTATACTTTGTTCCCTCCACCCCTACTACTCTGCACTATTTAGGAGCCTGACTGCTCTCTTCCAAAACAAAGTGAGCAGTCTGCCCGCGGCCTCCCTCCCTACACGTGGGAGGACCTGCGGGCCTTGGCCCTGGAACGTGCTCTGCGCTCAGCAACAGCTGCAGCCCTGGCCGCGGCTCTCACTCTCGCTCTCTCTACCTCATCTTTCATAGCCTCCTCATAGAGATCTGGGAAGGCCCTGGGGACGGTATCATTGATCTTGGCCATATACTCCAGCACTTCCATCTTGCTGGTTTCAGCGTGGGCTCTCGGGCCCCACAGGAACTCATAGCGCGGGGGATCGCTGTTGGGCACCTGGCGGTACGTCAGGTACTTCTGCTGCAGGAAATACTTGCTGATGAGCCTCCTGGGCTCCCCAAAGATCAAGTGGCTCCTCCCAGCATAGAAACCCAATGAATTGAGGAAATCCCAGAACTCCTCCTCAGTGGCCCGGTTGCCGTTCTCGAAGATCTTGCCCAGGATAGCCATCAGGAGACCGGACGTGGGCTGCCCCGACTCATCACTCAGACTTCCCTCGCTGCACATGCCCAGCTTGTTGATGAGGGCGTAGGAGTGACTGCTGGGGTCGACTTCCTTCAGATCGAGGCCAAAGACCAGCTCCATGCACTCAGAGGCTCTCCTGAGGATCTCAGGGAAGTGCTTCTTGTACTTCTTGTTGACCACCTCCAGCAGTGCTGCCTGCGAGATGAGCTCCTTCATCTTGTACTTATCCAGCAGGAACTGCCCCAACTTATTGGCCTGCCTGGTCAGACGATCTCTGTAAGTGCTGTGAATGGAAGGTGCTGCCTGGGCGGTACTTGCACTTTTCTCATCTTGGCTCTGGGCACCCTCTTCAGATCCTGGGCATGAAACCCCTGCAGCACGAGAGCGCGTGGCTGGGCCTCCCTGAGGCTCCTGGCGAGTGCCAGCAACAGAGGAGCTCGGGGAAGTACCCCGAGAAACAGAAGCGGGGGAGGAGGGCGACTCTTCTATCTCTGCCGCCGCCGCCGCCTCAGTGGCCTGGGCACCCTTGAGCCTCTGAGTCTCCCCCCGGGCCTGGCAGCGTTTCTTCTGGGCATGGCGCTTGTTCTTCCGGCCTCGAGGCATGATGACACAGGTCAGGGCCAGCAGGCGGGAGCGTGGGCAGGAAGGCAGGCAACGAGGGCACCTGGGGGAGGGACAAGGAGATGCTGTGAGCACCTTCAGCGGGGAGAGTCCTCCCTGGCTTTAACCAAGGCCGCCTCTGCAGGGTCCTTGAGGGCACTGCCCGAGGACCCACAGGGCTCCCGTTCTCCTGCTCAGCCTGTCCCCTGAGAGCCCTGTGGAGGACGGTCGAGTGAGCCTTGGGGCACAGCCAGCCAGCCCTGCCTGGGCGGTACGGGGGTGACAGTGGGGGCTGGCAGGGGAGGTAGGTCCCCGCGGTTCCCGTTCAGAGTCAGGATGACAGTTGTTGGCAAGACTCCCCCACCCCCCCCCACCCCATGCCCTCTGCTGCTCTGAAGTTGACACCACCATCCTCCGTGACACCCAGGAGGAGGAAAGGAGGGAGCGTTCAGCCCACCACCGAAGGGCCCTGGGACCCTCCCTTCTGCTGCCTCGTGGCTGCCCCTCCAGAACAAAGCTCTAACCTCCCTTGGACCTGGCAGAGGAAATTACGGGCAGGCTCGGCCTGACAGTCCTTTCTTGGGAGTTTAAGGGTTGACAGGAGGGGAGAGGCCATGTTCTCTCTGGTCCCTTCTCTTCGGGGTGGGTGACTCCCTTAGTCCTCACTCGGGGTCCTCCCTGGACGGCCGGTGCAGCCTGGAGCTCCTCTCTTGCCCCGAGGGCCATCTGCTCGCACCAGTGCCGGCACCTCCCTGAGTCTCACTAGGAGCCAGTGAGGGTGACCAGGCGGCCGCACGTGGCAGAGTTTTACCAAGCCTGCAGCGTGCGGCAGACAGGTCGAGGCCCTGTGGCTGGCGGCCCCACTGGCCCTCACTCAAGGGCTTGGGCTGACTCTTGGCAGTGCTTAGGGACGCGCCTTCTGCTGGCCTGCACCTCCCCTCTCAGACAGCAGCCTTCCCTTCTCCGCGTGTGGCCAGAAGGAAGCGGCTGACAACAGGGGAGGGGTTCTGAGGTGCCCTTGCGACGGGGAGGACGGTCCTCACCCTGACTCCTCCCGTGCCCTGGAAATCCTCCCTCTGCTGACCTGCGGCCAGCCCCTCAGAACAAGGTTCCCTCCTCCCTGGGTCTCCCGCGTCCGTCTGTCCGTCCGCGTTCGCACTGAGGGAGCCCCTCAGTCTTTAGACCTGCCCGGAGGCTCCCAGGCCGACGTCAGGGGCGGGGTCTGCGTGGCCGCCATTTTGGGGTGTGGAGCCCCTCGGTCCCCACAGGGGTCCCGTCATTCACAGGGCCTGGGACGCTCCCTCAACTGAGGTGAGCCAGGGTCCACCAGCCTCAGAGCGAGGCCTTCCTTGCCCGAGACCCCACGGGGGAAGCGGATGGACTTCGGGCCTAACGGCCAGGCCCGAGCCTCTCAGGCCGAGAGCAGGGGCGGGGTGGGCGGGGCCTGTGTGGCCGCCTCTTTTCAGAGGGAAAGGGGATTGGGGGTGTCGCGGGCGTCCCCGCACTTCTAACTGGGGTTATCTCACACTTTGACACCTGAAGAGATGTGGGATGCCTCCCGCGGCTCACCCTCGCCGGACGGCAGCTCTCAACAATGGCGTCGCCCCCACCGTGTGCGTAGGAGGACGTCACATCCGGTCATGCGCATCTGGGTTCCAGGAGCACAGCAGGGGCGGGGCGGGGACGGGCGGGACGGGAGGTGGGGGGTGGTTCCGGGGGAGCTTCCCACAGGCCTGGCACGAGGGCCTTTCATTGACTCTTGGCAGGTCCTAGGACTTTTCCCTCTGCTGAGCTGAGTCAGCAGGCGTCACACCTTGGCTCTCATTTCTGTCGGCACCCCCAGCCGGAAGTATCTGGGGGCCTGAGCCTCACAGCCATGCTTGGGTCCCCCGAGACTGACAGTGAGGGCTCTTTGGGGCCCCCTCTTCTATGGTGGATGGTGCTCTCAGTCCTCCCTCAGTGTCTTCTCTTGACTCCCTGTAGGTGCTGGGCTACCTCCCGTCTGCTGACCTGAGGCCAAGGCCTCACATCAAAGACATCAGCTCCCTGAGACTGCTGGTGTGAAGTGCAGGCACATCTCATCTGGACACTTATGCCTGGAGCCTCCCAGAGATGGCTGCTGCAGGTAAGATGAGCTGAGGGGAAAGGAGGCGAGACTGTCTTCTGTGGTTCGGAGCCCGTCAGGTCTCACTCAAGGTCGTCACGTTGACTGCTGGCAGGGCCTGCGATTCCTTCCTTCTCTGGTATGAATCCATCCCTGTCCCCAACCATGCCCCACAGAATCCCAGAGGAGTTAGTGAAGGGGCGCCTTAGCCTGACATTTCTCACTGTGGTCTCTCTTTGTTGACATCAGGGGCATTGCCCAGAAGTTCAGAAATGAATTTCTGTCCTTTTGTACAACTACTGTGTTACTTGCTTTTCTCTTTGAGTCCGTGTGTGATAGTTCTATTAAGATGATCATTTAAAAAGGCCAGTCGCCATCCACTAACAAAGTTTCAGATGGTTATTTCACAGCCTGTGGACCATACTGCCACAACCAGCCCAATCTTTGGTGTCCCATGCTCCTGGCATGCGGGCTCTGAAATGCTGCCTCACGTTCCTTCAGTGAAGCAGTGGAGAGTCATGGTCCCAGAGCACAGTGGAAGAATCAAGGGCTCAAGTTTAAAGGCTTTTCTCTAATCAATCCTGTCATCTGCCTCTCTTGCAGGCTACAGACCTGTCTCAAATTCAGGGCATCCCCCTACCTGCCCACACTCAGGTTCTAGTTCATTGGCGACTTATTGCCCCTCAGGGATTATTTAGTTTTGTGTTTTTGCGTTTGTTAATGTTTTTTCTTTACTCCTTCTGTAATGTTTCCATGGTTGATTTTGGGTACAGGAAACAGTAGCCCATGTTTGATTGTCATCAGCTGCTATGGAAAAGGTACTAAATCTGAATTAAGGAAAATCGATATTCTTACAATATCTGTGCCTCACGAATACGCATAACATACTATTCTGGTTGAGACTTCTTTTTCCTAAGTCAATCAGGAAATTCTTATTGTTGCCTCCATGTAGATTATATACATTTTTGTATGGTTTCTTTCTAGCTATGTTTTTTTATATTGTTGCTTTTGTCTATGGTGTATTTTCTTTTTTTCTTTTTTTTGATTTTTTTAACATCTTTATTGGAGTATAATTGCTTTACAATGGTGTGTTTGTTTCTGCTTTATAACAAAGTGATTCAGTTATACATATACATATGTCCCCATATCTCTTCCCTCTTGCATCCCCCTCCCTCCCACCCTCCCTATCCCACCACTGTAGGTGGTCACAAAGCACCAAGCTGATCACCCTGTGCTTTGCGGCTGCTTCCCACTAGCTATCTATTTTACGTTTAGTACTGTATGTATGCCCATGCCACTCTTCCACTTTGTCCAAGCTTACCCGTCCCCCTCCCCGTATCCTCAAGTCCATTCTCCAGTAGGTCTGCATTTTTATTCCCGTCTTGCCGCTAGGTTCTTCATGACCATTCTTTTTTTTTTAGATTCCATATATATGTGTTAGCATACGGTATTTGTTTTTCTTTTTCTGACTTACTTCACGCTGTATGACAGACTGTAGGTCCATCCACCTCAATACAAATACTGCAGTTTCGTTCCTTTTTATGGCTGAGTAATATTCCGCTGTATATATGTGCCACATCTTCTTTATCCCTTCATCTGTTGATGGATACTTAGGTTGATTCCACTTCCTGGCTATTGTAAATAGAGGTGCAGTGAACATTTTGGTACGTGACTCTTTTTGAATTACGGTTTTCTCAGGGTATATGCCCAGGAGTGGGATTACTGGGTCGTAGGGTAGTTCTATTTTTAGTTTTTTAGGGAACCTCCATACTGTTCCCCATAGTGGCTGTATCAACTTACATTCCCACCAACAGTGCAAGAGGGTTCCCTTTTCTCCACACCCTCTCCAGCATTTACTGTTCGTAGATTTTTTGATGATGGCCATTCTGACCAGTGTGAGATGATATCGCATTTTAGTTTTGATTTACATTTCTCTAATGGTTAATGATGTTGAGCATTCTTTCATGTGTCTTTTGGCGATCTGTATGTCTTCTTTGGAGAAATGTCTATTTAGGTCTTCTGCCCATGTTTGGATTGGGTTGTTTGTTTTTTTCATATTGAGCTGCATGAGTTGCTTGTATGTTTCAGAGATTAATCCTTTGTCTGTTGCTTCATTTGCAACTATTTTCTCCCATTCTGAGGGCTGTTTTTTCATCTTGTTTATGGTTTCCTTTGCTGTGCAAAAGCTTTGGAATTTTCATTAGGTCCCATTTGTTTATTTTTGTTTTTATTTCCATTTCTTTAGGAGGTGGGTCAAAAAGGATCTTGCTGTGATTTATGTCATAGAGTGTTCTGCCTATGTTTTCCTCTAAGAGTTTGATGGTGTCTGGCTTTACATTTAGGTCTTTAATCCATTTTGAGTTTATTTTTGTGTATGGTGTTAGGAAATGTTCTAATTTCATTCTTTTACATGTAGCTGTCCAGTTTTCCCAGCACCACTTATTGAAGAGGCTGTCTTTTCTCCACTGTATATTCTTGCCTCCTTTATCAAAGTTAAGGTGACCATATGTGCATGGGTTTATCTCGGGACTTTCTATCCTATTTCATTGATCTATATTTCTGTTTCTGAGCCAGTACCATACTGTCTTGATCACTGTACCTTTGTAGTATAGTCTGAAGTCAGGGAGCCTGATTCCTCCAGCTTCCTTTTTCTTTCTCAAGATTGCTTTGGCTATTCAGGGTCTTTTGTGTTTCCATACAAATTGTGAAATTTTTTGTTCTAGTTCTGTGAAAAATGCCTGTGGTAGTTTGATAGGGATTGCATTGAATCTGTAGATTGCTTT
Organism: Mesoplodon mirus; assembly: GCF_964341445.2. Classification (NCBI taxonomy): domain Eukaryota; kingdom Metazoa; phylum Chordata; class Mammalia; order Artiodactyla; family Ziphiidae; genus Mesoplodon; species Mesoplodon mirus. The sequence continues at coordinate 21,558,184 of NC_138981.1, read as the reverse complement.
GGGTAGTAGAGTCATTTTCACAATGCTGATTCTTGCAATCCAAGGACATGGTACATCTCTCTATCTATTTGTATCATCTTTAATTTCTTTGATCAGTGTCTTATAATTTTCTGCATACAGGTCTTTTGTCTCCTTAGGTAGGTTTATTCCTAGATATTTTATTCTTTTTGTTGCAGTGGTAAATGGGAGTGTTTTCTTGATTTCACTTTCAGGTTTTTCATCGTTAGTGTATTGGAATGCCAGAGATTTCTGTGCATTAATTTTGTATCCTGCTACTTTGCCAAATTCATTGATTAGCTCTAGTAGTTTTCTGGTAGCATCTTTAGGATTCTCTATGTATAGTATCATGTCATCTGCAAACAGTGACAGCTTTACTTCTTCTTTTCTGGTTTGGATTCCTTTTATTTCTTTTTCTTCTCTGATTGCTATCGCTAAAACTTCCAAAACTATGTTGAATAAGAGTGGTGAGAGTGGGCAGCCTTGTCTTGTTCCTGATCTTAGTGGAAATGGTTTCAGTTTTTCACCATTGAGGACAATGTTCACTGTGGGTTTGTCATATATGGCCTTTAGTATGTTGAGGAAAGTTCCCTCTATGCCTACTTTCTGGAGGGTCTTTATCATAAATGGGTGTTGAATTTTGTCAAAAGCTTTCCCTGCATCTATTGAGATGATCATCTGGTTTTTCTCCTTCCATTTGTTAATATGGTGTATCACGTTGATTGATTTGCGTATATTGAAGAATCCTTGCATTCCTGGGATAAACCCCACTGGATCATAGTGTATGATCCTTTTAATGTGCTGTTGGACTCTGTTTGCTAGTATTTTGTTGAGGATTTTTGCATCTATGTTCATCAGTGATATTGACCTGTAGTTTTTTTTCTTTGTGACATTTTTGTCTGGTTTTGGTATCAGAGTGATGGTGGCCTCGTAGAATGAGTTTAGGAGTGTTCCTCCCTCTGCTATATTTTGGAAGAGTTTGAGAAGGATAGGTGTTAGCTCCTCTCTAAATGCTTGATAGAATTCGCCTGTGAAGCCATCTGGTCCTGGGCTTTTGTTTGTTGGAAGATTTTTAATCACAGTTTCAATTTCAGTGCTTGTGATTGGTCTATTCATATTTTCTATTTCTTCCTGTTTCAGTCTCGCAAGGTTTTGCATTTTTAAGAATTTGTCCATTTCTTCCAGGTTGTCCATTTTAGTGGTGTAGAGTTGCTTGTAGTAATCTCCCATGATCCTTTGTATTTTTGTAGTGTCAGTTGTTTCTTCCCCTTCTTCATTTCTAATTCTATTGATTTGAATCTTCTCACTTTTTTTCTTGATAAGTCTGGCTAATGGTTTATCAATTTTGTTTATCTTCTCAAAGAACCAGCTTTCAGTTTTATTGATCTTTGCTATCGTTTCCTTCATTTCTTGTTCATTTATTTCTGATCTGATCTTTATGATTTCTTTCCTTCTGCTAGCTTTGGAGTTTTTTTGTTTTCTTTCTCTAATTGCTTTAGGTGTAAGGTTAGGTGGTTTATTTGAGATTTCTCGTTTCTTGAGGTAGGATTGTATTGCTGCAAACTTCCTTCATAGAACTGCTTTTGCTGCATCCCATCGGTTTTGGGTTGTTGTGTTTCTTTGTCATTTGTGTCTAGGTATTTTTTGATTTCCTCTTTGATTTCTTCAGTGATCTCTTGGTTATTAAGTAGTGTTTGTTTAGCCTCCATGTGTTTGTATTTCTTACAGGTTTTTTCCTGTAATTGATATCTAGTCTCATAGCGTTGTGGTCGGAAAAGATAATTGATACAATTTCAATTTTCTTAAATTTACCAAGGCCTGATTTGTGATCCAAGATATGATCTATCCTGGAGAATGTTCCATGAGCACTTGAGAAGAATGTGTATTCTGTTTTTTACGGATGGAATGTCCTATAAATACCAGTTAAGTCCATCTTGTTTAAGGTATCATTTATAGCTTGTGTTTCTTTATTTATTTTCATTTTGGATGATCTGTCCATTGGTGAAAGTGGGGTGTTAAAGTCCCCTACTATGAGTGTGTTACTGTCGCTTTCCCCTTTTATGGCTGTTAGTATTTGCCTTATGTATTGAGGTGCTCTTTTGTTAGGTGCATAAATATGTACAATTGTTATATCTTCTTCTTTGATTGATCCCTTGATCATTATGTAGTGTCCTTCTTTGTCTCTTGTAATAGTCTTTGTTTTACAGTGTATTGTGTCTGATATGAGAATTACTACTCCAGCGTTCTTTTGATTTCTATTTGCATGGAATATCTTTTTCCATCCCCTCACTTTAAGTCTGTATGTGTCCCTAGGTCTGAAGTGGGTCTATTGTAGACAGCATATAAACGGTTCTTGTTTCTGTATCCATTCAGCCAACCTGTGTCTTCTGGTTGGAGCATTTAGTTCATTTACCTTTAAGGTAATTATCTATATGTATGTTCCTATTCCCATTTTCTTAATTGTTTTGGGTTTGTTATTGTAGGTCTTTTCCTTCTGTTGTGTTTCCTGCCTAGAGAAGTTCCTTTAGCATTTGTTGTAAAGCTGGTTTGGTGGTGCTGAGTTCTCTTAGTTTTGCTTGTCTGTAAAGGTTTTAATTTCTTCATCAAATCTGAATGAGATCCTTGCTGGGTAGAGTAATCTTGGTTGTAGGTTTTTCTCCTTACTCACTTTAAATATATCCTGCCACTCCCTTCTGGCTGGCAGAGTTTCTGCTGAAAGATCAGCTGTTAACCTTATGAGGATTCCCTTATGTGTTATTTTTCCCTTGCTGCTTTTAATATTTGTTCTTTGTATTTAATTTGTGATAGTTTGATTAATATGTGTCTTGGCGTGTTTCTCCTTGGAGTTATTCTGTATGGGACTCTCTGCTCCCTGGACTTGATTAACTATTTCCTTTCCCATATTAGGGAAGTTTTCACTTATAATCTCTTGAAATATTTTCTCATTCCCTTTCTTTTCCTCTTCTTCTGGGACCACTAAATTTCGAATGTTGGTGTGTTTAATGTTGTCCCAGAGGTCTCTGAGATTGTCTTCAATTCTTTTAATTCGTTTTTTTTTTTTTTTTTTTTTTTTTTTTTTGCGTTATGCGGGCCTCTCACTGTTGTGACCTCTCCTGTTGCGAAGCACAGGCTCCGGACGCGCAGGCCCAGAGGCCATGGCTCACGGGCCCAGCCGCTCCGCAGCACGCGGGATCCTCCCGGACCGCGGCGCGAACCCGTGTCCCCTGCATTGGCAGGCGGACTCTCAACCACTGCGCCACCAGGGAAGCCCTAATTCTTTTTTCTTTATTCTGCTCTGCAATAGTTATTTCCACTCTTTTATCTTCCAGGCCACTTATCCGTTCTTCTGCCTCAGTTATTCTGTTACTGATCCCTTCTAGAGAATTTTTAATTTCATTTATTGTGGTGTTCTTCACTTGTTTGTCTGCTGTTTAGTTCTTCTAGGTCCTTGTTAAACGTTTCCTTTATTTTCTCCATTCTATTTCCAAGATTTTTTTTTTTTTTTTTTGCGGTACGCGGGCCTCTCACTGTTGTGGCCTCTCCCGTTGTGGAGCACAGGCTCCGGACGCGCCGGCCCAGCGGCCATGGCTCATGGGACCAGCCGCTCCGCAGCATGTGGGATCTCCCCGGACCGGGTCATGAACCCGTGTCCCCTGCATCGGCAGGCGGACTCTCAAGCACTGCGCCACCAGGGAAGCCCTATTTCCAAGATTTTGAATCATCTTTACTATCATTATTCTGAATTCTTTTTCAGGTAAGCTGCCTATTTCCTTTTCATTTGTTAGGTCTGATGGATTTTTGCCTTGCTCCTTCATCTGCCGTGTGTTTCTCTATCTTCTCATTTTGCTTAATTTACTGTGTTTGGGGTCTCCTTTTTGCAGGCTGTGGGTTCGTAGTTCCCATTGTTTTTGGTGTCTGTCCCCAGTGGCTAAGGTTGGTTCAGTGGGTTGTGTAGGCTTCCTGGTGGAGGGGACTAGTGCTTGTGTTCTGGTGGATGAGGCTGGATCTTGTCTTTCTGGTGGGCAGGTCCACGTCTTGTGGTGTGTTTTGGGGTGTCTGTGGCCTTATGATTTTCGGCAGCCGCTGTGGTAATGGATGGCGTTGTTTTCCTGTCTTGCTAGTTGTTTGGCATGGGGTGTCCAGCACTGTAGCTTGCTGGTCGTTGAGTGGAAGTGGGTCTTGGCGTTGAGATGGAGATCTCTGGAAGATTTTTGGCCGTTTTATATGACGTGGAGCTGGGAGGTCTCTTGTGGACCAGTGTCCTGAAGTTGGCTCTCCCACCTCAGTGGTACAGCCCTGACTCCTGGCTGGAGCTCCAAGAGCCTGTCCTCCACATGGCTCAGAATAAAAGGTAGGGAAAAAAAGAAATAAATAAAATAAAATAAAATAAAATAATTATTAAGAAAAAAATGTTTAAGTAATAAAAAGAAAAAAAAACGGATAGACAGAACCTTAGGACAAATGGTAAAAGCAAAGCTATACAGACAAAATCACACACAGAGGGATACATGTACACACTCACAAAAAAATAGAAAAACGGAAAAAAAATTGATATCGTTGCTCACAAAGTCCACTTCCTCAATTTGTGATGATTCGTTGACTATTCAGGTATTCCACAGATGCAGGGTACATCAAGTTGATTGTGGAGATTTAATCCGCTGCTCCTGAGGCTGCTGGGAGAGATTTCCTTTTCTCTTCTTTGTTTGCACAGCTCCCGGGGTTCAGTTTCGGATTTGGCCCCGCCTCTGCCTGTAGGACGCCTGAGGCCGTGTGTTCTTCGCTCCAACAGGACGGGGTTAAAGGAGCAGCTGCTTCGGGGGCTCTTGCTCACTCAGGCCGGGGGGAGGGAGGGGTGCGGATGCGGGGCGAGCCTGTGGCGGCAGAGGCCGGTGTGACGTTGCACCAGCCTGTGGCGTGCGGTGCATTCTCCCGGGGAAGTTGTCCCTAGATCACGGGACCCTGGCAGTGGCGGGCTGCACAGTGTCCGGTAGGGGATGTGTGGAGAGTGACCTGTGCTCGCACACAGGCTTGTTGGTGGCGGCAGCAGCGGCCTTAGCGTCTCATGCCTGTCTCTGGAGCTCCTTTAAGCAGCGCTCTGAATCCCCTGTCCTCACGCACCAGGAAACAGAGGCAAGAAAAGGTCTCTTGCCCCTTCGGCAGGTCCAGACTTTTTCCCGGACTCCCTCCCGGCCAGCCATGGCGCCCTAGCCCCCTTCAGGCTGTGTTCACGTCGCCAACCGCAGTCCTCTCCCTGGGATCCGAGCTCCGAAGCCCGAGCCTCAGCTCCCAGCCCCGCCTGCCCCGGCGGGTGAGCAGACAAGCCTCTAGGGCTGGTGAGTGCCAGTCGGCACCAATCCTCTGTGCGGGAATCTCTGAGGTTTGCCCTCCGCACCCCTGTTGCTACGCTCTCCTCCGCGGCTCCGAAGCTTCCCCCTCCGCTACCCACAGTCTCTGCCCGCGAAGGGGCTTCCTAGTGTGTGGAAACCTTTCCTCCTTCACAGCTCCCTCCCACTGGTGCAGGTCCCGTCCCTATTCTTTTGTCTCTGTTTTTCCTTTTTTCTTTTGCCCTACCCAGGTACGTGGGGAGTTTCTGGCCTTTTGGGAGGTCTGAGGTCTTCTGCCAGCGTTCAGTAGGTGTTCTGTAGCAGTTGTTCCACATGTAGATGTATTTCTGATGTATTTGTGGGGAGGAAGGTGATCTCTGCGTCTTACTGTTCTGCCATCTTGAAGCTCCTCAGTCTATGTTTTGTTTTATCAATCTCCAGATTCAGCTGTCTTATAACTAGTTCAACAACATAAACAGAATCGAGTAAGTTAATTATCAAATCAAACAGAATTGGATTAATCATAGGTAATGTTAGAAAAGCAATGGTTTTTGAAGCCTATCAGTCCCATAGCTTAGTCTTGGCTTCTTAACAGCTTTCGCCTAAAATTGGCTGAACCTTAGTTTCCCCACTTGTAAAATAGTGATAATGCCTACATCATGGGATTACTTGAAGGATTAAATGAGATCCACAGGTTGACTACTCTTCATTTTCAACTTCAGAGAAATTCCATAAACTCTAAATTATAGTCTCTACTCTGTAAAAATATGGCCTCTTATGTTTTCCTTGGCTTAAATTTGTTTTTGGTCCATAGTGTGTTTTGGGAATGTTCTTGAAAATGTCGCAGTTGGCTTTTTGTAGTCAGCTTTGAATTTGCTGTCCACAAAGTGAAGAAGCAGAAAAGTCAGGTGGTAAGGACAAAATGCACTTACCTTGCCCTGTAATGGAGTTAACCCATAAATCCAAGGAACTCATTTAAGAGAAGGCAATGTATTTGAGTCTGTGTGCCTTCTCCTTAGCCAGTGGCAAGTTTCCTTGGCCTTTATTAAGGGCAAAAAATGAAAACCTGTTCACCGGGGAAAAAGAAAAAGAAATATTTGGGGTTAAAAGTCTACCTGATTAGCCCTGTAACATCCTTAAAGTTATTCTTTCAGTGGCCAGAAAATTCCTCATTTAGTTTTCTTTACTAACCTACTCTTTTCCCCCCAAATAAAAGCAATATCTTATTTTTAGAGAGCAAAACTTAAATCCAAAGTATTTCATTGTTCAAATAGTTATGAAAAGGCTGCTAAATCTATAATTATAAATCTCATTCATGTGAATTGAAGGAAATAAAACAAAGCACCAACCCTTCTTTTAAACAAATAAGGCACCATAACTAGCACAGTTTCTGGAATCTAACAGATCCCCAACAAATAAATCAGGCCCACGTAATTGTAGCAGTTGTTCAGGCTAAAACTTTTCTATATTCACATACATCCATAGTTCTAAGTTATAAAATTGGAGGTTTTAGAGCGTATTAATGGAGGTCTGCGGACAATATGGGTTGGTCAGTTGGTTGGACTTCTGAGACCAGAACCACTTTAATGTATCATTTATGTCAACTTTTCATTGTCTGCCTGATTTTGTTGCATACTCTTAAAGAATGGCCTGCCCTCTTTTCTCTATTCCACCTTGAAGACTCCCTAATGCCACTCCTCAGGTGCATTTGGGGAGTCCTTCCCTAATGCCTCCATAAGCACTTAAACACTCTCCCCTGTGGTACCCAAGTACTGTATTGTAAGTACTTAGTTCTCTCTCGCTGTCTCTCCCCCAGCCCGGCACACACACACACACACACTTGTCTAGTATGTCCTCCAGAAAGGTCATAAGCTTTGTCCATCAGTGTTTCCACAGCACTTAACACATGGTAGGCACACAGTAAGTGTTCAGTGTTTGAACTGAGTTTGCTGAATGGATGGATGGAAGAATGAACAAATCTTAAGGGGTTTGAAGCTTCATCGCTTTTCAGTGGAGTCCTCTGATGTCCTCTGAACTATTTTGCTGGTATCTGGAAACCATTAATAACTAGGGAAGAAGGAAAGGGTTCAAAGAGTGAGAGTCAGCCGTCTTGCAACCCGTCACAACATTAGAAGAGACCTTGTAAACCCAACAGTTAGCTTCTCCTTCCTCTACCACCTACCCAAGGAAGGTGTAAGACAGAGTAGGGTTCCAGCTGCTGAGGAGAGATACTGGTGATTTCTCCCATGCCATGGGGGCCACATATGAGTTGTACAAGGCTCAGAATACAAAATTGGAAATGCTTTAGATTCTCTGAAGGTATTTTTTCCTTCTTTCAAGTTATTGTCAATCAAAAAAGTGCATTCCAAGGTCATAATAAAATGATGCAGGAATTGTTCATGCCACTGTTCCCTGATTACTGCAGTCAATCAAAAATCTATTTTATGTTATTTCAACATGATGGTGCTTGGTTTATTCAGCTGCATACCTAACAGGGTCTTTGATTAAGCACATGGTGTGGGATTGAGCGAATATTGTCTTATGTACTTTGTATACAGACCTCCCCTTTGCAGATGACCCTCTAATCCCCCCCCCAACCCCCAGAAGCACTTCTCACTTGAAAGAAAATTTAACCCAGCTTTACAGGAAAAGAAACACTTTCATTCTACTTGCTTATATTGTCTATTTTCAGCTGTGTTTTTCTTTGTACAGTACACTTTCCAGAAGGTGAATGTAGGTGCTCTTCCACATATATTTTCAAGGTATGTTTTTGCTCCAATGACAATCCACTTGTTACTTATACGGTAAGCTCGGGAGTGTGGTGTTGGTCACAGCTGCTACCCTCTGTTCTTGCAGTTGGCAGCGCACATTCACCAGAGATCACCTACCCCGTTCACCCTCAAGCCCACAGTTGGAGAAAACTGCTTTTATTGTTAAAGCTATTCAGCTGCAATTAAGAGGGCACCTGAGAATTTGGAAACTCTTCAGTCCATTAGTTGGTGCCGCATTAGTGTCTGCGAGTAAAGGTTGCTTGTATCTTTTTAATTACTTAAATTCAATTTAACCTCCAGCAGGATTGGCTGGCTCCTTTCCAAGTTGTATGTACTTCTAGAATCTCAATGACCTTACTTTGGAGAATGCCCTGGGTTTTATTTTGGTGGCCAGCAACACCTATCATGTTCAAAAATATGCATTTACTGTACTTACTTTAGGATCATTCTATCTTCTATTTTTCCCCTATGAACTTCTGACACTCATTTACAACATTATGCATTAGAAAGCATTTAATGTACTGGGGATAGCATGAAAGTCCTTGATTAACAGGGTATGCACCTGTATCAGTTATCTGTTGCCACAGTAATGCTGCATAATAAAGTTTTTGGTGACATACAACAACATACATTTATTTAGCTGATCCAGGCAGGGCTTGCTCCTGTGTTTCTAGTCAGCTGACATTTAACCAAGGCAGCTTTCTTGATACTGGCTGGGCTTGCTCAGAGGTATCTTGGTATGCTAGCTGTTAGCTGATCTAAGATGGCCTCGGCTGGAAAGACAGGAGCACTTCAGCTCTGCTCTACTTGTCTTTCATTTTCCAGCAGGCTGGCCCAAGAATGTTCTCGAAGCAATGGCAAAGGACAGGAGCAAGCAGGCCTACCTGTACAAGCACTTGTCAAGTATCTGCTTGCATCATGTTTGCTAATATCCTATTGGCGAATGCAAGTCAAAGTGAGTAGGAGTAGGTGGATACTGGAAACTTACGGAGCAAAGGGCACGGAAATTGGGTGCAGTGAAGAACGAGATCCAGTTTCTGCAATCCGTCTGTTGTAGTATCTTCCATTCTCAGCCTGTCTGAAGCCTGTTGTTACTTGCCATGGATCATACATGCTTTCCCCCTTGCCTTGCCCTCACAGATTTAAACAGCTTGCTCCCTTTTTTGATCATGGGCTCCTTTTCCTTGTTGCCTTCACCCAATTGCCTTCTCTCTGTTTTCCTTTTCCTAGCTTCCTTTCTCTTCAGTCTTCACCTCCTTTTACTGTTTTCCATCCCCCTACCTTCTCTCCTTCCTTCCTACAGAGAAACTAAAAACATACCTAAAATTCATATGCACATAGATAATTTTTTGAAAGGAGTACTTTTCTTTTGGTCCCTGGAGCTCTCATTACTGCTTAACTCCTTAGAAAAGGAAATGCTGAAACCTCTATTTCTCCAGAAACTTAACAGTGTGGGTGGGCCTGGTGTGGGCAGGAAGAGATAGTCAGACTTAAGTTGTCCTGAAAGGGAGAGAGGAAAAAAAACCCTCCATGAACCAAACACAGAAGCAAAACCTAAATAGGTTTCCCAACATTTTTTTGAAGTTTTCTCCCAAATTTACGAACTGGAAATTTGAACTGGGCTTTTCTTTTTAATTAAGGGTTTAGAATAGATGTCGATGCAGGTGGTATTTTGGTTGGTAGTATGTGGTGATAATTATTGTTGCCATAGCTACCCGAAAAATGTTCAACAGAATATCACCTCATGTTGCAACTTCACATAAAAGCTGTAAAAGTTCTATGCTTCTCACATAGATTTAAAGGAAAAGAGTCTGTTATATTCAGGCTGGAATCTGTTTCTTAGTCTGTCCCCGAAAATATGGTTCAGTGCTCAAAACAGGTCAATTCAGGGGTAAGTAAATTTTCTTAATAGGTTTAAACTGAGTTCAGCTACCTCCTTCCACAGCCTTGGCTTACATTACACTAATGGATAACAACTTAGCAAACTGAGATATGTTAAGGCGATTTATTATGGTAAATATTTAATGAAGTTTTAGGCTTCTGACTCTTATCAGGGAAAAGAGCCCTGCCTTTATATAAAGCTCATACAATGTGCCAATCCTTGATTATGAAAAAAACAAAAAAACTAAAAGCAAAAATCTGTAAAAGCTTGGGCTTCCCTGGTGGCACAGTGGTTGAGAGTCCTCCTGCCGATGCAGGGGACACGGGCTCGTGCCCCAGTCTGGGAAGATCCCACATGCTGCGGAGCGGCTGGGCCTGTGAGCCATGGCTGCTGAGCCTGCGCGTCCGGAGCCTGTGCTCCGCAACGGGAGAGGCCACAACAGTGAGAGGCCCGCGTACCGAAAAAAAAAAAAATCTGTATAAAGCTTTACATACAATAACGTACTTCAAGAAGCCTCAAAGGCATTTTAACAAATTCTGCTTCCATTAATCTGCCTTGGGATAACCTGGGCTGGGTTCCATGTGGTTAATTCGATGTGAAATGGCAATTCAACTTCTCAAAACGTATTATGTTTGAGACGGTGAGGAGTTTGATATGATTCCTCAGCCCTCTAACCCAAGCTTAGTTTTCTATAAATTAGAACTAGATTTCATTTCTAACTACCAGTCTGTGTCATTGGATCATTTCCCGATCAGTTAGACCCTTCGAGCCTAAATTTCCTCATTTGTGTAAGTGAGGCTGTAATACCCACCTCCCAGAATTGTGGTGAGGATTGAAGGTCAGCAGAGATGAAAGTGATCAATAAATTAAGTGCCATGCAAATATAAGATCTTACCATAAACAGAGATATTCTGGTAAGCATTGGGAAAAGTCAGCTTTCCCCCAAATAACTTTGGTCAGTGGTGTGAATCCTTGGTGTGGCCAGAACTCTTGGACAACAGTTAAAGATAGGGAGTGAGATCTGATTTGTTTTTCATCTTCATGGCATGGATTTCAAGGCCTTCACAGGTAGATGTAGTCTCTAACAAGATTTAATTTTTACATTTTCTAAACGAGCTCAAAACTCAAGGGACAGGAAGAATTGCAGTTGTTTGACTGAGAGTCTGAACCTGCACCATCTAAGAGGTTTTCTGTTGTTTTAATTTTTTCATTGAGGTATAATTGACACACAACATTATTAGTTTCAGGTATACAACATAGTGATTTGATGTTAATATACATTGCGAAATGATCACCACAAAAAGCCAAGTTAACATCCATCATATACATAGTTACAACGGTTTTTTCTTGTGATGAGAACTTTAAGATGTGTTCTCTTAGCAACTTTCAAGTACACAGTACAGTATTAACTATAGTCACCGTGCTGTACATTATGTCCCTAGGATTTATTTTGTGACTGGAAGTTTCTACCTTTTGACCTTCACTGGTTTTGCCCACCCCCCCACCCCTTGCCTCAGGCAACCACCAATCTGTTCCCTATCTATGAGTTTTTTGGGGTTTTTTTTTTTTGTTTTTTTTACAATTTCACATAAGTGAGATCATTTGGTGTTTGTCTTTTTCTGTCTGACATATTTCACTTAGCAAAATGCTCTCAAGGTCCATCCATGTTGTTGCAAATGCCAAGACTTCCTTCTTTTTTATGACTAATTAAGATTCCATTATATATATATATATATATATATAAACAATTTCTTTATCCATCTATCCATTGATGGGCACTTAGGTTGCTTGCATGTCTTGGGTATTGTAAATAATGCCACAGTGAATGTAGGGGTGGACACATGTTTTTGAGTTAGTGTTTTTTGTTTCCTTTGAATAAAAAACTTAGAAGCAAAATTTTTGGATCATATGGTAGTTTTGTTTTCACTTTTTTTTTTTTTAAAGAAACCTCCATACTGTTTTCCATAGTGGCTGCATCAATTTACGTTCTCCCTAACAGTGCACCAGGATTGCCTTTTTCCTACCCTTACCAACATTTATTTCTTGTCTTTCTGATGATAGCTATTCTAACAGGTGTGAGGGGATCACTGTGGTTTTGATTTGCATTTGCCTGGTGATTAGTGATATTGAGCACCTTTTCATGTGCCTGTTGACCATCTGTATGTTGTCTTTAGAAAAGTAAGTATTGAGATCTTCTACCCATTTTTTAATCAGATTTTTCTTTTGCTATTGAGTTGTGTGACTTCTTTATATATATAGGATATTGACCCCTTATCAGATACATGATTTACAAATATTTTTTCCCATTTGGAAGGCTGCCTTTTCATTTTGTTGGTTTCCTTTGCTGTGCAGAGCTTTTTAGTTTGATACAGACCAATGTGAAGGAGCTTCCTGCCTATGTTTACTTCTAGGATTTTTATGGTTTCAGGTCTTATGTGTAAATCTTTAATAATCCATTTTGACTTCATTTTTGTTGATGGTGTAAGATAGGGGTCCCATTTCATTCTTTTGCACATGGCTGTCCAATTTTCCCAACACCATTTATTAAAGAGACTGTCTTTTCCCCCACTGTATGTTCTTTGCTCCTTTGTTGTAAATTAAATGACCATGTATGTGTGGGTTTATTTCAGTTCTTGATTCTGTTCAGTTTCTCTATGGGTCTGTTTTTATGCCAATACCATGTTGTTTTGATTACTGTAGCTTTGTGATATTTGAAATCAGGGAGTGTGATGCCTCCAGCTTTGTTTTTCTTCCTCAAGATTGCCTTGGCTATTAGGGGTCTTATGTGGTCCCATAAAATTTTTAGGATGGTTTATTCTGTGAAAAATACCTTTAGAATTTTGATAGGGATTGCATTGAATCTGTACATGGCTCTGAGTAGTATGGACATTTTAACAATATTAAGTCTTCCAATCCATGAGCATGGAATATTATTCCATTTATTTGTGTCTTTATTTCTTTACTCAATGTCTTACAGTTTTCAGTGTACAGGTCTTTTACCCCCTTGGTTAAATTTATTCCTAGATATTTTATTCTTTTGTTGCCATTTTAAACAGGATTGTTTTCTTTTTTTTTCCCCCTGACCTTATTTTTTTTTATTTTTTTAAATTAGTTTCTGCTTTATAACAAAGTGAATCAGTCATACATACACATCTGTTCCCACATCCCTTCCCTCCTGCGTCTCCCTCCCTCCCACCCTCCCCATCCCACCCCTCAAGGTGGTCACAAAGCACCGAGCTGATCTCCCTGTGCTATGTGGCTGCTTCCCACTATCTATCTACCTTACTGTTTGGTACTGTATATATGTCCATGCCTCTCTTTCGCTTTGTCACAGCTTACCCTTCCCCCTCCCCATATCCTCAAGTCCATTCTCAAGTAGGTCTGTGTCTTTATTCCTGTTTTACCCCTAGATTCTTCATGACATTTTTTTAAAATTCCATATATATGTGTTAGCATACGGTATTTGTCTTTCCCTTTCTGATTTACTCTGTATGACAGACTCTCGGTCTATCCACCTCATTACAAATAGCTCAATTTCCTTTCTTTTTATGGCTGAGTAATATTCCATTGTATATATGTGCCACATCTTCTTTATCCATTCATCTAATGATGGACACTTAGGTTGTTCTCATCTCCGGGCTATTGTGAATAGAGCTGCAATGAACATTTTGGTACATGTCTCTTTTTGAATTATGGTTTTCTCAGGGTATATGCCTAGTAGTGGGATTGCTGGGTCATATGGTAGTTCTATTTTTAGTTTTTTTAAGGAACCTCCATACTGTTCTCCATAGTGGCTGTACCAATTCACATTCCCACCAGCAGTGCAAGAGTGTTCCCTTTTCTCCACACCCTCTCCAGCATTTATTGTTTGTAGATTTCTTGATGATGGCCATTCTGACTGGTGTGAGATGATATCTCATTGTAGTTTTGATTTGCATTTCTCTAATGATTAATGATGTTGAGCATTCTTTCATGTGTTTGTTGGCAGTCTGTATATCTTCTTTGGAGAAATGCCTATTTAAGTCTTCTGCCCATTTTTGGATTGGGTTGTTTGTTTTTTTGCTATTGAGCTGCATGAGCTGTTTATAAATTTTGGAGATTAATCCTTTGTCAGTTGCTTCATTTGCAAATATTTTCTCCCATTCTGAGGGTTGTCTTTTGGTCTTGTTTATGGTTTCCTTTGCTGTGCAAAAGCTTTGAAGTTTCATTAGGTCCCATTTGTTTATCTTTGTTTTTATTTCCATTTCTCTAGGAGGTTGGTCCAAAAGGATCTTGCTGTGATTTATGTCATAGTGTTCTGCCTATGTTTTCCTCTAAGAGTTTGATAGTTTCTGGCCTTACATTTAGGTCTTTAATCCATTTTGAGCTTATTTTTTGTGTATGGTGTCAGGGAATGATCTAATCTCATACTTTTACATGTTCCTGTCCAGTTTTCCCAGCACCACTTATTGAAGAGGCTGTCCTTTCTCCACTGTACATTCCTGCCTCCTTTATCAAAGATAAGTTGACCATATGTGCGTGGGTTTATCTCTGGGCTTTCTATCCTGTTCCATTGATCTATCTTTCTGTTTTTATGCCAGTACCACACTGTCTTGATTACTGTAGCTTTGTAGTATAGTCTGATGTCAGGGAGCCTGATTCCTCCAGCTCCGTTTTTCGTTCTCAAGATTGCTTTGGCTATTCGGGGTCTTTTGTTTTTCCAAACAAATTTTGAAATTTTTTGTTCTAGTTCTGTGAAAAATGCCAGTGGTAGTTTGATAGGGATTGCATTGAATCTGTAGATTGCTTTGGGCAGTAGAGTCATTTTCACAATATTGATTCTTCCAATCCAGGAGCATGGTATATCTCTTCATCTATTTGTATCATCCTTAATTTCTTTCATCAGTGTCTTATAATTTTCTGCATACAGGTCTTTTGTCTCCTTAGGTAGGTTTATTCCTAGATATTTTATTCTTTTTGTTGCAGTGGTAAATGGGAGTGTTTTCTTGATTTCATTTTCAGAATTTTCATCATTAGTGTACAGGAATGCCAGAGATTTCTGTGCATTAATTTTGTATCCTGCTACTTTACCAAATTCATTGATTAGCTCTAGTAGTTTTCTGGTAGCATCTTTAGGATTCTCTATGTATAGTATCATGTCATCTGCAAACAGTGACAGCTTTACTTCTTCTTTTCCAATTTGGATTCCTTTTATTTCCTTTTCTTCTCTGATTGCTGTGGCTAGAACTTCCAAAACTAAGTTGAATAAGAGTGGTGAGAGTGGGCAGCCTTGTCTTGTTCCTGATATTAGTGGAAATGGTTTCAGTTTTTCACCATTGAGGACAATGTTCGCTGTGGGTTTGTCATATATGGCCTTTAGTATGTTGAGGAAAGTTCCCTCTATGCCTACTTTCTGCAGGGTTTTTATCATAAATGGGTGTTGAATTTTGTCAAAAGCTTTCTCTGCATCTATTGAGATGATCATATGGTTTTTCTCCTTCAACTTGTTAATATGGTGTATCACGTTGATTGATTTGCGTATATTGAAGAATCCTCGCATTCCTGGAATAAACCCCACTTGATCATGGTGTATGATCCTTTTAATGTGCTCTTGGATTCTGTTTGCTAGTATTTTGTTGAGGAGTTTTGCATCTATGTTCATCAGTGATATTGGCCTGTAGTTTTCTTTCTTTGTGACATCCTTGACTGGTTTTGGTATCAAGGTGATGGTGGCCTTGTAGAATGAGTTTGGGAGTGTTCCTTCCTCTGAAATTGTTTGGAAGAGTTTGAGAAGGATGGGTGTTAGCTCTTCTCTAAATGTTTGATAGAATTCGCCTGTGTAGCCATCTGGTCCTGGGCTTTTGTTTGTTGGAAGATTTTTAATCACAGTTTCAATTTCAGTGCTTGTGATTGGTCTATTCATATTTTCCGTTTCTTCCTGGTTCCGTCTTGGAAGGTGGTGCTCTTCTAAGAATTTGTCCCTTTTTTCCAGGTTGTCCATTTTAGTGGCATAGAGTTGCTTGTAGTAATCTCTCATGATCCTTTGTATTTCTGCAGTGTCACTTGTTACTTCTCCTTTTTCATTTCTGATTCTATTGATTTCAGTCCTCTCCCTTTTTTTCTTGATGGCTCTGGCTAGTGGTTTATCAATTTTGTTTATCTTCTCACAGAACCAGCTTTTAGTTTTATTGATCTCTGCTATCGTTTCCTTCATTTCTTGTTCATTTATTTCTGATCTGATCTTTATGATTTCTTTCCTTCTGTTAACTTTGGGGTGTTTTTCTGTTCTTCTTTAATTGCTTTAGGTGTAAGGTTAGGTTGTTTATTTGAAATTTTTCTTGTTTCTTGAGGAAGCGTTGTATTGCTATAAACTTCCCTGTTAGAACTGCTTTTTACTGCATCCCATAGGTTTTCGGTCATCGTGTTTTCATTGTCATTTGTTTCTAGGTATTTTTGGATTTCCTCTTTGATTTCTTCAGTGATCTCTTGGTTATTTAGTAGTTTGTTGTTTAGCCTCCATGTGTTGGTATTTCTCACAGTTGTTTTCTTCTAATTGATATCTAGTCTTATAGCAGTGTGTTCGCTAAAGATACTTGATATGATTTCAGTTTTCTTAAATTTACCAGGGCTTGATTTGTGACCGAAGATATGATCTATCCTGGAGAATGTTCCATCAGCATTTGAGAAGAAAGTGTATTCTGTTGTTTTTGGTTGGAATGTCCTATAAATATCAATTAAGTCCATCTTGTTTAATGTGTCATTTAAAGCTTCTGTTTCCTTATTTATTTTCATTTTGGATGATCTGTCCATTGGTGAAATTGCGGTGTTAATGTCCCCTACTATAATTGTGTTACTGTCAATTTCTGCTTTTATGGCTGTTAGCATTTGCCTTATGTATTGAGGTGGTCCTATGTTGGGTGCAGAAATATTTACAGTTGTTATATCTTCTTGGACTGATCCCTTGATCATTATATAGTGTCCTTCCTTGTCTCTTGTAACATTCTTTATTTTAAAGTCTATTTTATCTGATATGAGTATTGCTCCTCCAGCTTTCTTTTGATTTCCATTTGCATGGAATATCTTTTTCCACCCCCTCACTTTAAGTCTGTATGTGTCCCTAGGTCTGAAGTGGGTCTCTTATAGACAGCATATATATGCGTCTTGTTTTTGTATCCATTCAGCCAGTCTCTGTCTTTTGGTTTGACCATTTAATCCATTTACATTTAAGGTAATTATTGATATGTATGCTCCTGTTACCATTTTCTTAATTGTTTTGGGTTTATTATTGTAGGTCTTTTCCTTCTCTTGTGTTTCCTGCCTAGAGAAGTTCCTTTAGTATTTCCTGTAAAGCTGGTTTGGTGGTACTGAATTCTCTTAGCTTTTGTTTGTCTGTAAAGGTTTTAATTTCTCTGTCAAATCTCAATGAGATCCTTGTTGGGTAGAGTAATCTTGGTTGTAGGTTTTTCTCCTTCATCACTTTAAATATGTCCTGCCACTCCCTTCTGGCTTGCAGAGTTTCTGCTGAAAGATCACCTGTTAACCTTATGGGGATTCCCTTGTGTGTTATTTGTTGTTTTTCCCTTGCTGCTTTTAATATTTGTTCTTTGTATTTAATTTGTGATAGTTTGATTAATATGTGTCTTGGCATGTTTCTCCTTGGATTTATCCTGTATGGGACTCTCTGTGCTTCCTGGACTTGATTAACTATTTCCTTTCCTATATTAGGGAAGTTTTCAACTCTAATCTCGTCAAATATTTTCTCAGTCCCTTTCTATTTCTCTTCTTCTTCTGGGACCCCTATAATTCGAATGTTGGTGTGTTTAATGTTGTCCCAGAGGTCTCTGAGACTGTCCTCAATTCTTTTCATTCTTTTTTCTTTATTCTGCTCTGCAGTAGTTATTTCTACTATTTTATCTTTCAGGTCACTTATCCGTTCTTCTGCCTCAGTTATTCTGCTATTGATTCCTTCTAGGGAATTTTAAATTTTATTTATTGTGTTGTTTATCATTGTTTGTGCTTTAGTTCTTGTAGGTCCTTGTTAAACGTTTCATATATTTTCTCCATTCTGTTTCCAAGATTTTGGAAACTATCATTATTCTGAATACTTTTTCAGGTAGACTGCCTATTTCCTCTTCCTTGGTTAGGTCTGGTGGGTTTTTGCCTTGCTCCTTCATGTGCTGTGTTTCTGTCTTCTCATTTTGCTTATCTTACTGTGTTTGGCCTCTCCTTTTTGCAGGCTGCAGGTTCGTTGTTCCCGTTGTTTTTGATGTCTGCCCCCAGTGGCTAAGTTTGGTTCAGTGGGTTTTGTAGGCTTCCTGGTGGAGCGGACTGGTGCCTGTGTTCTGGTGAATGAGGCTGGATCCTGTCTTTCTGGTGGGCAGGGCTGTGTCCGGTGGTGTGTTTTGTGGTGTGACCTTATTATGATTTTAGGCAGTGTCTCTGCTAATGGGTGGGGTTGTGTTCCTGTCTTGCTAGTTGTTTGGCATGGCACGTCCAGCACTGGAGCTTGCTGGCCATTGTGTGGAGCTGGGTCTTAGCGTTGAGATGGAGATCTCTGGGAGAGCTCTTGCTGATTGATGTAACGTGGGGCTCGGAGGTCTCTGGTCGTCCAGTGTCGTGAACTCAGCTCTCCCACCTCAGAGGCTCAGGCTTAACACCTGGCCAGAGCACCAAGTCCCTGTCGTCTACACAGCCAGGTACATGGGGCGTTTCTTGCCTTTTGGGAAGTCTGAGGTCTTCTGCAAGCGTTCAGTAGGTGTTCTGTATGAGTTGTTCCACATATAGATGTATTTATGGTATATTTGTGTGGAGGAAGCTGATCTCCATGTCTTACTTCTCTGCCATCTTGAAGGTCCTCTATAATGTTCAAGGTATATAAAGCAGAGTTGTGTTCTTCCATATGGTAGCTATTAGCAACATGTGGCTTACTTAACATCACTTAGAAATTCACTTCCTCAGTCATACTAGCCGTATTTCAACTGCTCAGTAGCCACATGTGACCAATGGCTACTGGGTTAAATAGTGCATAATCAAAACATTTGTGCCATCACAGAAAGTTCTGTTGGATAGCACTTGTATAGAGAGAGATGCGAGTATTTTTCTCCATTAAGCAAGATGTGAGTTAGCCTAGGAAAAATGTCAAGAGCCTTTAGAATTTTATGTCCTTAAAGAGGAATATAAAATATTCCATTTACTTGCTTCAAAATTAAGAATATGAGTCATAAAATTTTATTGAATAGCTACAACAAATCGTAAAATCTGAAACTCATTTCCTATTATAATAGTGTGCAGAGGGAGAGAAATCAGGGAGAGTAACAGAGGGACAGTAGCAAACTCAGTCATTTAGATACACATACACATGTGCACACTGGGACAGATGGGGGAGGAGAAGGAGCCCTGATACAGAAATGGGGAAAGAAAGGTGGAGCACAGGGAGAGGGGAAGGACAGGAATCAGAGGCACAGACAGAGATTTCACTTTTACCTAAGGGGTGTGTTGCCAGGAGGTCACAGATCAGAGCCCAGTGTTGCTGAGAGTTTGCATCTTATATCTTCCACCCTGTGACTGACTTTTTGATGGGTCCCTGCTCTCAGCATTTGGAATGCTCTCAAGAAGGCTCCTTAGAGTAGCTGTTAGCAACCTGGACTGCAGAGTCTTAGGGCAATGGTTCCCAGGGCCATGGCAGCAGCAGCAGCAACAACACTGAGAACTTGTTAGAGATGCAAATTATCGGGCCCCACCCAGCCACTCAGTGAATCTGTGAGCTCTGGGTGTGGCTACCAGCCCTCTCTTGTAAGAAGCCCTCCAGAGATTTTCATTCACATTCATGCTTAAGTGTGAGAACCTCTTTTGCCAGTTACAGATGAGAATGGGAGGGTCTGTAAACTCGTTGAATTTTTTTCTGGGCAGATTCCTCACTTTCATCAAGTGCTCAAAAACATCTGATTCTGCTACCCACTAGAAGCTAAAAACATTCCCTTATGTTCTACACTCTGAGGATCAGAACTCTGTGCCCAAGTAAAATTATAATGGGCCGTGAACAGCCCATTACCTGAGAAGTCAGATGGAATCAAGCTGAGAACCACCTCAAGTTGGGGTCTAAGTTATTTTCCTCCTCTTTTAGGAATTTAACCTGATTTCCATTCTCTAAAAACTGATTTTAGATCCTGATGATAAAGAAGTTTGAGTCAAGGCGTGCCGATGCCTGATGTAAGGATTAGATGAGGGCAACCTTCAAAGAAGGAAAGCTCTTCCTTTGCCTCCATTCCCTACCTCAGGGACACACAGAGGCATTCAAAGGATCCAAATGAGAAATCCAGCCTTCCCCACCTGACATATTGTATTACTTGCCTTGGTTGGATGGGGATTTTCTAGGTGTCATTAGTTAACATCTATTAAGCAAGGCCGTGTATTAAGTACTGCTCCCTGTGGGACCTTAATACGCTGTCATTGATGACAGCAGGGGCAGCATCTTTCCAGTTGGTGTTGTCTCAGGGTAGCCTGGTATTCTGTTGACTCCATGGTGGCCTGAAGCTTATGGGAGCTTTCGTGCTTGAGGATATAATGCCTAATAGTGACCTCTCAGAGTTTTCAATTTGGAGAGTGACTGCGTGCACTCTGGTGGTTCACGCAGCTGTTGTAATGGTGACTTATCCAGTTCAAATTAATCCCAGCCCTGTGGGACTCCAGATCTTCAAAGGAGTACTTAATCAGCATGTGTGTGTGTGTGTGTGTGTGTGTGTGTGTGTATGTATGTATGTGTATGGTATATTAGAACTGGCTACATGTAAGGACTGGGTTCTGTATGTGACCAAGTATAGAGGGAGATTACCAAGCAGAAGAAATGACGTCCTTTTTTTTTTTTTTTTTTTTTTTTGCAATTCATGAAACTTTGTAATAGCTAACACCTATCTAGAACCATTCTAGTAGGTAGTATTTATTGGCTATTCAATAGCCAATATGCTATTGGCTGTGTGTGTGTGTGTGTATGCCAAGCATTATGCTCAGTATTAGACAATTTCTTAGTAAATCCTCCTCCACCCCCGAAATTAGATACATTGTTGTTCTCAGTTTATTGATGATGATACTTGGCTTAGAGAAGTTCAGTAACTCTACTACTATCACACAGTGTGTTTTTCAGTATAGTCTAAAAGCTGTAACAAACAACCCCAGTATGTCTGTGGCCTTAAGGTTTATTTCTTGCTCATATCCAGTCCCGTGCAGGCTAGTAGGGATGGGAGGACTGAGGGAAATGGAGTTATGTTCCATGTAGCTATTCAGGCTTCTTTCCCTCTTGTCTCCACCCTCCTCTGGGTCTTGGAAGGTTGTGAGGGGCCAGACCTGGAAAGGGACACATCACTTCTATTCCAGAACTCGGTCACAGCGCCACAGTAGACTATGATGGAGGCTGAGGTATGCAGTCTAGATGTGGGACTTCGGAAGGAGAGGAGAGCAAGGATATTTTTGAATACTAGCAGCTTGTAAGCAGCAGAGTTGGGACCCAAACTCGCAGTTATCTAATTCAAAAGCCCTCTTCGTTGTGAAGTCACAACTGACATTTTGCCCTGACTCCCTTATAAATAAGCATGTGCAACATGCTTTGCAGTTATGGGGAAAAACCACTTTGTTCCCTGCAATAAGCCAAAAATAAGATTACCTGTCTAGTTCTGATCCCCCAATGAATGACATCTTGCACGTTACCTGTAAGACTGGACTCATCTGGCTGGAACTTTAGCCTTGACTTTAGTGACACTGATGTCTGAAGAAATGGTACAATCTTTGTGGATATGATAATCACATGAGAAAGTTGCTGTTTTTCTACCATGAACAGACTAATGGCAATCTTTTTGTTCTCTTTAACACACACACAACACATACACACACCTTCAAACCATTCCTTCTGAAGTCTGACTTATATTTTATTGCAAGTAAAATTTGACTTTCTAAGTGCTTTTGTCTTTCAGTCTTTTTTTGATAACACATCAGTTCTGACTTCCAAATTTATTTTTTCTCTTGATTAAATTTCCCAAGTATTTCACTTCATGCAGTAGTTGTGTTTCTAAAAAGTTCTCTGTGAAACAAATCATTTTCAAGTTGAACCAGTTTGTAAATCAGTGGAGGAGCTTGCTGTTTAAAGAAAAGCTCTTCATATTTTCTTTGGCTGAGTGAATGGCATCGGCACTTTAATCAAGTGAATAGTTCCTACATAATGTGCACATCGTTATGAATAGCAGGATTTCAAATTCAAATGCTTTCATGGGTCATACATTTAACAAATATGTAAAGTGGCTACATATAAGGCAATAGTGAGTGGTAAGGACTAGGGGTAAGTGGAAAGTAGATGCCCCACCTAAAGGTGCGCAAAGTCAAAATAACTAAAATTGCCGTTCCAGTGAGGAGAAAATGTGTATGTGGGCTGAACTGAGCTAATACACTTAGACGTAATGTAGCATAACTTTCATCCATTTTGTTAGGACAAAATATGTATTTGATAAGATGTAATAACCTCAACTGTCAATAGAGTAACCAAAGACCAAATTACTGTTGAAGAATACACTTCAGGTAACTCAGATTTTTCACTGCTCTGTGTATGCACGTATCTGCAGATAACCGTGGATACCACAGATATTGATTTTAGGGTTACAGATACATTGTAGCAAGTAGGCAAATGCATAAATATGGAATCCATGAATAATAAGGATTGAGCATATTTCCAAAATAAAACACTAATAATGATAATAGTTACCACTTATTGAGGGCTTACATTGTACCAAGCACATTCATTAAATCACTTAATTCTTTTTTTTTTTTTTGGCCACACCACACGGCATGTGGGATTTTAGTTCCCCCACCAGGGGTTGAACCCGTGCCCCCTGCAGTGGAAGCACGGAGCCCTAACCACTGGACTGTCAGGGAAGTCCCCCCAAATATGTATTTGATAAGATGTAATAACCTCAACTATCAATAGAATAACCAAAGACCAAATTACTGTTGAAGCAAAACTTCTAGTTAGCGATTTTCTACCCTTTTATAATCAATATCTAGTTTATGGTGACTATCCGTACTTCCTTCTTCAAAAAGTATCCCCTTTTCCCAACACTTATTTGAAAACAAAACAAAACAGGTAACGTATTTAAAACATGGGGCCTGGAACAGGTTAATCGTTAATTAAACAGGTTAATCGTAAATCATTACTTTTTCTCAGGAACAAATCCATTCTTGTAATATTGATACTTCCATGCATGTTGGGTGAAATAGTCAGTCTCCTGTGATGAGAACATAGTTGAGCTACGTGTAATTGCCAATATTCAAACACTTTTCTTTAACTTGGAAAACCGGCGATTTCATGTGGTTTATGTAAAGAAGATTCCAGTATTCACAGAAAACTTTGAAAATAAACATTCTTCTCTCTGCCCAGGAGTTACTGGCTTATATTTCATTAGCCTAAATTTAAGAAAGAGAAACTGGCTGTTGAGCAAACAGATGGACAAGTTGGAAAGGATGTATTGCTGTTCTCATCTTCTACTCTTGAATGTTGTTAATTGCAGGAACAACATGATCATGATTGAGAACCAGGTCACCCAGGCCTGAGTACACAGCCTGAAGTAATTGCCTTGGCAGATGTTTACTCTGTCTCAATGATAGAGGTCAGACAGCCTCACTCTGCCTTTAAATGGGAAAGTATACAATATTCCTTTTATCATTATGCCACAGGGTTATGAAAACATTCTTTGAGACTTAGAGGACACAAACTACTCTCCATTAGATAAGTCTGTCACCACACCAGTGAACTTCTAATCAACGGAGAGGTGGAGATAACGGTGTCACACAGCCTAGCATACTGGTGGACCATATACACTGCAGAGAATGGAAAATTAAATAAATTCAAGCTTTGTTACATTCTTTGAAATTCAATGGATAGGAAAAGCAAACTATTAAATTGGAATAAATTAAGAGCTTTAATAGTACCCACCTTAAAACATGTGTGATTGTGAGTTCTGGAGAACACGTAACCCCATTTGGGGAACTCCTGGCCGCCATCACTGACCTCTTTTGAAAAGACATCAATCTGAGTGGGTAGTGGAACAGGTCACTGCTCTAGAAAAAAAAATTAAAGCAGAGTGTACATACATATACACCATGACTTCACAGGTCTAAGTGGATATCAATCAGGCCTACTTGACTTTTTGGCAAATCCAGTAAGGAGAGCTAAACCAGTGACCCCTAGAGTACTGAATCTGATGCATCGTGGAAGCTCAGATTTTGAGAGAGCTGTTCAGTATGTTGTTGGTTATGGGTCTCTGTGGGAAGGAATACTAATGGTATTCCATAACCTTTCAGTTGGATATTTCCATTCTGGGTTAGGCAGTGCAGGAGCCTTCTCACTCAAGGTTGACCAGACCTAAACGCCTTCCATGACCAAGAAGAAATGGTATGCCCAGGAACTGGCTAAGTCTGTCCCCACAGAGGTTTGTGCCTTCCAGAAAAGTGCCAGATAATATGTCAATGGAAGAGCACTGGAGCCTTCCATGTCTCCTACTCCTTAAGCCCCTCCCCCCAAATGACATTGGCTGTGGAATAGCAAGAGCTAGCATGGTTTACTGATGAGGCAACAAGGCATCTTCAGAGTGCATGTTATTGGAAGGCTGTAGCTGCTCAATAATTTGATGCCCCAGGACAGATAGGAGGACAAGGAAACCAGTTTAGTGGACAGAGATAATTGTTACAATCCTGTGAAGAAGCCAGTTAAGAGAAAATCATAACACCATGATATCCAGGTATCTTGGCTGTTAAAATGGGTTTGATAGAATGACTGGAAAATGGAAAACTCAGGGAGGAATGATTAGGAGAAACTTCTATTGGGGCAAGGGCTGTGTCACAACCATGAAGAGCTAGCTGACATGCTGAACTTACAATACAGCAAGTTACTGCACTCCAAACTAAGGCCATGACTTTGGCTCACAGGAATGTTTGTGTTCTTCCTTACCTGATGGATCATGAATAATCAGGATAGAGAGAGTGTGTCGTGATGTGGTTCCGGGTTTAGGATCACATAGTTGTAATACTGAAAACTGAATAGGCACATGACTGGAATCTGTTCTGCATGACAATAGTCATGACCCGATGTAAAGCATCAGTATGACCATATACTGACCTGAGAGGGGTAGGATTGGCACGTAAGACACACAGGTCCTATGTTAACCACATTACGGTAGAGTCTAACCACAGTAGATGTCTTATCCAGATGAGAAGCTCCAGCTCATATGCAACTGTGGAAGCCATGAATCCCACTATCAACTATGCTCTTAATCTCTTTGCATTCCCTCTGTCCAAAAATAACCTCTATAATTCTATCTGCCCTGCTGTGTGCCCCATGGAGGCGGACCTCTTTGAACTGTACCACCCAGACTCCCTTGCTGGCTGGCTTCTGCCAAAGAGAGGCCCCCATAGGAGATTGGAAGGTGGGAGAAAAAAGTGGTCTTGCCTAGCTTGCTTGCTGATTTGAAATCTGTGAAGAGTGCACTTGTACATATAGGCCTTATGCTTGGGGAAATAGTTCATTTAAAACAGGTACAAGCAGTATTGCTCTGAATGCTTTTGTCCTAATGGCATCCATGGCATACTGTGATATTACCACAGGAATCCTCTTAAGTGAAATGCATTTGGAAACCCTATGGCTTTTCATATCTACAGTGGCACACAGATACTATCCCTCAGGGTTTTAATATTTGCCTGGGTATAGCTAACAAGTATCAAGGCTGGCAATGCCTGCTTACAGCTGAGACAATTTTAACATTGATTCATTAATTCAGCAAGGATTTATGGAGGTGCATTTATGGGCAGGACACTGCACTAAAGCACTGTGGGGGGAAAAGAGGAGGTGGATAATACAAGTCCTGCCCTCACAGAAATGCAAACAATTAAGATACAGTTGGGGGACTGGGCGTGGGAAGAGAATACAGTCCACAGACACTGTAATATATACAGCAATCTTGTGTGTTCTGTGATTGGAATAGAATTATAAAAACCAGAAAGTTTAAAAGATGGTGGAAATTAAAAGGAGAGAGAAATAACCAAAGAGGAGGGAGCTAGAAGAAACGATAATTAGGAAGTTATAGCTTATCTGGGTCTTGAAAGGGAGGTAGGAGTCTAAAAAGGTGTAGATTTCCTGTGGAGGAAGGAATGGTCAACACATTCGGAGATGTGGGAGGGGGCAGTTAGGAAGTGCAGAGGGAAATGATGTGTCTGCCAAGACCCAAAATTAAGAACTTTAATTATGTTTTAAAATGGAAATCAACAACAAGAATGTATACAAACACACAATTATCTCAACCATGTAAACATATCTGGGCAAAGACTGGAAGAAAAAAAGGCCAAATGTTAACAGTAGTTATTTTCATGTGCAAGGATTTTGAGTGTGTATTTTATGTTCTTTTGACTTTCTGATCTGATTTGGACTGCAGCTTGATATGATTGTTAAGTGGCATAATGACCATAGACAGGGGCATTTAGGGAAGAGTTTAAATTCAACTTGGATAAATTGTGTCTGACGTTTATATTTTTTCATGTGAAAATTGGAGGTGTATCGTTGTTGACATTGTTTTCTTCAGAGAAAGAGGATTTATTTAAGATGGTATTGTACTAAGCCTATATTGAGTCCTGTATCACAGTCCTCATAAGTTTCTAAAACATTGGCTTCTGATGACTTTTGAGTGGTATTTTGTACTCCTCTCCTGAACCTCCTTTATCCTCTTAGCCCATCTTCTCTCCAGCCATTGCTTTTGGCACATGTAACCCTACAGCGAGTGGCCTTGGCTGCCTAGAGGTTGCTGCTTGGCACTTGGCTGCATTGCACTCCAACCTGTACAACTAGGAAGTACAAAGGAGTTCATCCCTGGGGCAGCCCTTGATAAGTAGGGGATAGGAGTCAGTGGGCAACTGCTCCTCTTTTCCCTTTCCCGGACAGAAAATTCTGAAATGTGTTTTACACAGCTTCTCAGTAGATCTCAGTGGGATCAAGATCAGTTGCCCACTGCAGTGAACAGCTGGATAACTTGTCCTTGTTTTGGCTCTTTTTCTTTCCTTATTTTACTCTTCTCAGTTCCCCTTTCTTAATGCCTGGAATCATGCCCCCAAATGAACTACCTTTTCTCAGATTCTGCTTTCTGAGGGGCACTGCAGAGGGACGGCTAGGCTAAGACAAATAATGTGCCAACCTCCCCACCTACCATACTTCAAACTTGACTGAATTTACTTTGTAAGTATGACATTTTGATTGTGTAAACTACCCTTCCACTAACACAGGGTCTTTTTTTTTCTTTTAACGTTTTTATTGGAGTATAATTGCTTTACAATTGTGTGTTACTTTCTGCTTTATAACAATGTGAGTCAGCTATACATATACATATGTCACCATATCTTTTCCCTCCTGCATCTCCCTCCCTCCCACCCTCCCTATCCCACCCTTCTAGCTCTTCACAGAGCACCGAGCTGATCTCCTTGTGCTATGCGACTGCTTCCCACTAGCTATCTATTTTACATTTGGTAGTGTATATATGTCCATATATACACTACCACTCTCTCACTTTGTCCCAGCTTACGCTACCCCCTCCCTGTGTCCTCAAGTCCATTTTCTAGTAGTTCTGCATCTTTATTCCCGTCTTGCCTCTAGGTACTTCATGACCATCTTTTTTTAAAATTTTTAATTTTTTAGATTCCATTAATGTGTGTTAGCATACAGTATTTGTTTTTCTCTTTCTGACTTACTTCACTCTGTATGACAGACTCTAGGTCCATCCAACTCACTACAAATAACTCAATTTCGTTCCTTTTTATGGCTGAGTAATAGTCCATTGTATATATGTGCCACATCTTCTTTATCCATTCGTCTGTCGATGGACACTTAGGTTGCTTCCATGTCCTGGCTATTGTAAATAGAGCTACAATGAACGTTGTGGTACATGACCCTTTTTGAATTATGGTTTTCCCAGGGTATATGCCCAGTAGTGGGATTGTGGGGTCCTATGGTAGTTCTATTTGTAGTTTTTTAAGGAACCTCCATACTGTTCCCCATAGCGGCTGTATCAATTTACATTCCCACCAACAGT
The DNA here is from genome assembly GCF_964341445.2 of Mesoplodon mirus. Classification (NCBI taxonomy): domain Eukaryota; kingdom Metazoa; phylum Chordata; class Mammalia; order Artiodactyla; family Ziphiidae; genus Mesoplodon; species Mesoplodon mirus. The sequence continues at coordinate 21,530,124 of NC_138981.1, read as the reverse complement.
GCAAGAGGGTTCCCTTTTCTCCACACCCTCTCCAGCATTTATTGTTTGTAGATTTTTTGATGATGGCCATTCTGACTGGTGTGAGATGATATTGCATTGTAGTTTTGATTTGCATTTCTCTAATGATTAATGATGTTGAGCATTCTTTCATGTGTTTGTTGGCAATCTGTGTATCTTCTTTGGAGAAATGTCTCTTTAGGTCTTCTGTCCATTTTTGGATTGGGTTGTTTGATTTTTTGATATTGAGCTGTATGAGCTGCTTGTAAATTTTGGAGATTAATCCTTTGTCAGTTGCTTCATTTGCAAATATTTTTCCCATTCTGAGAGTTGTCTTCTGGTCTTGTTTATGGTTTCCTTTGCTGTGCAAAAGCTTTGAAGTTTCATTAGGTCCCATTTGTTTATTTTTGTTTTTATTTCCATTTCTTTAGGAGGTGGGTCAAAAAGGATCTTGCTGTGATTTATGTCATAGGGTGTTCTGCCTTTGTTTTCCTCTAAGAGTTTGATGGTGTCTGGCCTTACATTTAGGTCTTTAATCCATTTTGAGTTTATTTTTGTGTATGGTGTTAGGGAGTGTTGTAATTTCATTCTTTTACATGTACCTGTCCAGTTTTCCCAGCACCACTTATTGAAGAGGCTCTCTTTTCTCCACTGTATATTCTTGCCTCCTTTATCAAAGATGAGGTGACCATATGTCCGTGGGTTTATCTCTGGGCATTCTATCCTGTTCCATTGATCTATGTTTCTGTTTTTGTTCCAGTACCATACTGTCTTGATTACTGTAGCTTTGTAGTATAGTCTGAAGTCAGGGAGCCTGATTCCTCCAGCTCCCTTTTTCTTTCTCAAGTTTGCTTTGGCTATTTGGGGTCTTTTGTGTTTTCATACGAATTGTGAAATTTTTTGTTCTAGTTCTGTGAAAGATGCCATTGGTAGTTTGATAGGGATTGCACTGAATCTGTAGATTGCTTTGGGTAGTATAGTTATTTTCACAATGTTGATTCTTCCAATCCAAGAACGTGGAATATCTCTCCATCTATTTGTATCATATTTAATTTCTTTCACCAGTGTCTTATAATTTTCTACATACAGGTCTTTTGTCTCCATAGGTAGGTTTATTCCTAGGTATTTTATTCTTTTTGTTGCAATGGTAAATGGGAGTGTTTCATTAATTTCTCTTTCAGATTTTTCATCATTAGTGTATAGAAATGCAAGAGATTTCTGTGCATTAATTTTGTATCCTGCTACTTTACCAAATTCATTGATTAGCTCTAGTAGTTTTCTGGTAGCATCTTTAGGATTCTTTATGTATAGTATCATGTCATCTGCAAACAGTGGCAGCTTTACTTCTTCTTTTCCGATTTGCATTCCTTTTATTTCTTTTTCTTCTCTGATTGCTGTGGCTAAAACTTCCAAAACTATGTTGAATAATAGTGGTGAGAGTGGGCAACCTTGTCTTGTTCCTGATCTTAGTGGAAATGGTTTCAGTTTTTCACCACTGAGGGTGATGTTGGCTGTGGGTTTGTCATATATGGCCTTTATTATGTTGAGGTAAGTTCCCTCTATGCCTACTTTCTGGAGGGTTTTTATCATAAATGGGTGCTGAATTTTGTCGAAAGATTTCTCTTCATCTGTTGAAATGATCATATGGTTTTTCTCCTTCAGTTTGTTAATATGGTGTATCACATTGCTTGATTTGCGTATATTGAAGAATCCTTGCATTCCTGGGATAAATCCCACTTGATCATGGTGTATGATCCTTTTAATGTGCTGCTGGATTATGTTTGCTAGTATTTTGTGGAGGATTTTTTGCATCTATGTTCATCAGTGATATTGGTCTGTAGTTTTCTTTTTTTGTGACATCTTTGTCTGGTTTTGGTATCAGGGTGATGGTGGCCTCATAGAATGAGTTTGGGAGTGTTCCTCCCTCTACTATATTTTGGAAGAGTGTGAGAAGGATAGGTGTTAGCTCTTCTCTAAATGTTTGATAGAATTCTCCCATGAAGCCATCTGGTCCTGGGCTTTTGTTTGTTGGAAGAATTTAAATCACAGTTTCACTTTCAGTGCTTGTGATTGGTCTGTTCATATTTTCTGTTTCTTCCTGATTCAGTCTTGGCAGGTTGTGCATTTCTACGAATTTGTCCATTTCTTCCAGGTTGTCCATTTTATTGGCATAGAGTTGCTTGTAGTAATCTCTCATGATCTTTTGTGTTTCTCCGGTGTCTGTTGTTACTTCTTCTTTTTCATTTCTAATTCTGTTGATCTGAGTCTTCTCCCTTTTTTTCTTGATGAGTCTGCCTAATGGTTTATCAATTTTGTTTATCTTCTCAAAGAACCAGCTTTTAGTTTTATTGATCTTTGCTATCGTTTCCTTCATTTCTTTTTCATTTATTTCTGATCTGATCTTTATGTTTTCTTTCTTTCTGCTAACTTTGGGGTTTTTCTGTTCTTCTTTCTCTAATTGCTTTAGGTGCAAGGTTAGGTTGTTTGTTTGAGATGTTTCTTGTTTCTTAAGGTAGGATTGTATTGCTATAAACTCTCTTAGAACTGCTTTTTACTGCATCCCATAGGTTTTGGGTCATCGTGTTTTCATTGTCATTTATTTCTAGGTATTTTTTTATTTTCTCTTTGATTCCTTCAGTGATCTCTTGGTTATTAAGTAGTGTATTGTTTAGCCTCCATGTGTTTGTATTTTTTACAGATTTTTTTCCTGTAATTGATATCTAGTCTCATAGCATTGTGTTCAGCAAATATAGTTGATATGATTTCAATTTTCCTAAATTTACTAAGGCTTTGCTTGTGACCCAAGGTATGATCTGTCCTGGAGAATGTTCCATGAGCCCTTGAGAAGAAAGTGTATTCTGTTGTTTTTGGGTAGAATGTCCTATAAATATCAATTAAGTCCATCTTGTTTAATGTATCATTTAAATCTTGTGTTTCCTTATTTGTTTTCATTTTGGATGTTCTGTCCATTGGTGAAAGTGGGGTAACACAGGGTATTTTGTTTGCGGTATTAGGAATGACGAAGAAAGCCAAAGCAAACTGTCTACATGGTTAGCACCTGAAGGGATCATCTAGTGATCAGTGCATCCCAAATTGTTTGCACCCTGGCATCACCTGAGGAGCTTTCAGAATTACTGGTGCTTGATTGTATCCCCCAGAAATTGTGATTTACAGTAAGGCCTCTACATACGAATGAGTTCCATTCAGAGAGTGCAGTTCTTAAGTGCAGTGTGTTCCTAAGTCCAGCAAAGTCAGTCTAGGTACCCAAGTAACACAATCGGCTGTACAGTACTGTACAGTGATTGGTTTATAATACTTTTCACACAAATGATACATAAAGAACCCAACAAACACAAAAAATAAAGAAAACATTTTTAATCTTACAGTACAGTACCTTAAAGTACAGTAGTACAGTACAACAGCTGGCGTTTCTTAGCAGTACCAGCTACATCACTGCTGCTTTTCGACTTGAAGTTTCATATGTAGGGGACTTAATGTAATTGGTTTGGTGTGTGACCTGAGTATTAATTTTAAAATGTTCCGTGGGTGATTCTGTGGGCAGACTTGGGGAATCAGTGGTTTAGACCAGGGATTGGCAAATTATGGCCCATTGCCTGCCTGTTTTTGGATAGCCTACAAACTAAGAATGGTTTTTACATTTCTGAATGGTTGAAAAAATATCCCAAGAAGAATACTACTTGATGACAGCTCTCTATAATCAGTGGTGTTACAAGACTGTAGCTCCTGGGGAAAGGGACAGTGTGGTAACCGGATTTTATGGCCACTATATTTGATTGTGTATGAGCATGTCAGGTCAGACACTTAACGTTGAAAAGATTAGTAAGAACAACCCACCCACATCCTTGCTTTCTCTTAGCAAAAAGAAAAACATAATTGAGTATGATAAGAACAATAGCTTTTACAAAGCTTTTGAAAAGCTAAAGGAGAGGAAGGAATTTTCCAGTGTGTTTCTTCTTAGATAGTCTTGTGTGTACATGTGTAGTTTAGCTTCAGCAGAGCTGGAAAGCATAGTTCCCTTTGACAGAAGCTTTACCATGGATTTGTCGAGCTTCTCCCAGTGGTGGTGGTGGAGGTGGGAGGGGGAGTAGATGGGTCATCTTGAGAAAGTGAAATTTATGGTGGCTTATTTGTTTCCTCTCATTTGTATGAATGAATTACAGGAACAGGCATGCAATGTATTTGGCTTTGAATTGTGTAGGTAATTAAGTCACCCAAGCTGGATGACAGGCCAACGATCGTGTTATCAGGAATGAAATACTAAACTGAAGTCTATTCAATCAGTAGTGTGGACTGAGTGGATTGCATAATTAGTTAAAAGCCCTTGGAAATATTGCACACTAGCCGACTGGTTCAGAACCTCCTCTTTATTCCATGACCTTTCTCTCAGATGTTTCGTTATTTTAATTCCAAAGTTCTCAGAGGCCTTACAAATAAATAAAACATACTGAATCCAAATGGAGTCATCAATTTATGTGCAATCAAATGAGCACATGACATTGGTCTGAAATAAGTGACAGGCATTAGTTACAATAAAACTGGTAGGTTCAAATATGGTATTTAAAAACCGAATTAAATGCGATTTCTGAATTTCATGTACAGATTATTTCCTTGGAAGCCATGCTATCTTTGATTCCACAGTCTGCTTGAGAAAGCAGCCCTGACTTTTGAGAAGAGTTTTTGGCTAAATATAGTCTAGCGTTAAATTTTAAATATCTTTTTCTTTTCTGAAAAGGATGAATGTTTCAAAGTGGTTTAAAAAAATGAAAAATACTCAATTCCTCCTGAAATGTGAAATGGTTGCCCCAGTTTACTGATAAAATTCTCAATGACGACGGAGTACTATAAATAGAGCCCCCTCTTTGTTAAATACAGAAGGCAGGACTCCAAGGCTTAGCTCTGGAAAGTGTCTCTCCCCAGATGGGTGTGGTGGGAGGAGGAGGGATGGCTAACTCAGTGGCCTGCTTTGGTCTCCCGAATTTCACCTTTGTCTTGAGTTCTTTGCTTTGGCTTCTGGTTGACACTGTTAAACTGACACTAGGTGTGTCTGGTGCTTCTCTCTTCACCTCTGTGGCCAGAGGAACAATTGGCTGGAATTTGCACATAAATTTTATAGTAGAGAACAGCAGGGAGATACGACAGATACAAGGAATGTGAAGAGTGTGACTTACACAAGACTGTGACCCTGTCATAGCCGACCTTCTCTCGCAGACTTTCAGACGCCGTCCCATGCCACCTAGGGCCCAGGGACCTAACTGCCTGCCCCTTGAATCCCTTGGCTCTTTGTTCTTCCACTTCTGCGCCACATTCCTTCCATTACTGAGGATGAGTCCCAGTCACTGAATGTAGTGGATGTTGTGGTGCTTAACCGAGATCCTGCCTTCAGGGTTGTGGCCCTCGTTCCCCAGCTGGTGGTTGCTGATGGTTGTTGTCATCTTACTTCCTCTGTAGACGTTGTACTTGGCTGACGGGCTCTGCCTCACCCAAGGTTATGTCCTTTCCCTACGGGTAGCCTTCATCCAATGATTGGGAGGTTGACATAGAGGTACAAAGGTATGGCCCCCTTACCTTGATTCTAGCTAATTCTGAAGGGCCATTTCAACTCCAGTGTCACCCCATGGGATCGGCTGAGGCCTCTGTTGCAGGAGCATCGCAGCTCAGCTTGTCCCTCTTCCTCTGGTGTCCTTGACACTCCCACTGGTGATGTTTCTGAGAGCACTGCCCAGTGAAAGTCCCAGAGAAATCTGTCTGAAAGTCTCTTTTAAGGGGAACGTAACCTAAGACACATACACACGTCTTTTCTCCAAATAATGCATAGTACTGACCCTTCAGATGGGAACCAGTTCATATTTTCCTTATTTTATAGATTTGGAAACTGAAACTTAGAGAGATTGCCAAGGTCGTGGAACTAGTAGACAGCAGAACCAGATAACTGAAACCAAATCCCATGGTCTTATTTACCATGATATATTGTTTGCATGCTTTTATCAAAAACTTGTTATTCTCAAACATATAGAAAATAATAAAATGGACACACACATACCCACCAGCCAGATTTGATGGATGTTATTTTGCCATTCTTGTTTCAAATCTCTTTTTTAAAGAAATAAAACGTGATAGATACAGCTAAATCCCTGTCCCCAAGCCCTTTCCCTTCCATCTTTTCCTGTTTGTTTGTTTTGTTTTGTTTTTTTTGCTGTACACGGGCCTCTCACTGTTGTGGCCTCTCCCACTGCAGAGCACAGGCTCCAGACGCACAGCCTCAGCAGCCATGGCTCTCGGGCCCAGCCGCTCCGCGGCATGTGGGATCCTCCCGGACCAGGACACGAACCCGTGTCCCCTGCATCAGCAGGTGGACTCTCAACCACTGCGCCACCAGGGAAGCCCCTCCTGTTTTTTTTTTTTTTTTTGAGAAAAGGAATCCATGGGTCAAATAACAAATGTATATGTACAAATGATATTCTTACTGATGAAGACTTTGTTGCCGAGTTGACCCACTGGCTAGGATGTTTTGCATAGGCAACTGACTTGTGAAAAAGCTTTTCCAGCTTTTATCCTTAGTTTGAAGAGGCAGAATTTGTCAGCAAGAAATAAGATTGAGCACTAAATACTTTATTTGAATCATGAACTTAAATATTACAGAGTTCCAACTCATTCTCAACTTGGGAAAATATGTTCCTTTATTCCATGCTCATTCATGTCTTCCTTTTGCCTTTTTCCTCGTTTTTTCCTTCACCATTATATTATTAAGAATTTCACTGTTAGGTACAGCTCAGTGCTGTTAGTGGCCTGATGCTGCCTTTCACTACATTACTGTAATCACCAGAGACATCAAGAATTTAAGGATGAAAACTCTTATCCTAAGAAAGGGAGATGGGCTTTGTTGGTATCAAGCACAAAATGAATTAGTATTTGTGTTTTATGTCCCACCTGAGCAAGTCAAGAACTGACAGAGGGTCAGCGGTTTGTACTAACTAGACTGTGTGCTGGGAAAGCTTCAGCAGGAATGATGTCCTGGAATAATAAGTACCGAGGCTGTCCATCTTACCCAGGGCTGGGACAATTGAGCCAAAGATAGCAATAAGATATTGGTCATGGAGAGTCTTACAGAAGGGACTTACACAAATTGGGGAGTGGAAGAAATACTTTAGTGATATGTAGAAGTATAGTTTCAAATCATTGCTTGCTGACACATCCCCAGCAAGAATCATACTACCTAGATGAGTAATTAAGGGTTTGAATGTTATAACGTGTGATTTGACAGTAGCCAGGACATGTGACTCAAGGGACACTATTTGAGATGTTGGTGAGGTTGGGGTTTGGTGGTAGTGGTGCTGGAGATGAATAGCCCTTGATTCAGTTATTAACAAACATGACGCCTACTGTGGGCAAGGCCCCCGAAGCCCTGATCACATGGAGCTTAAAGGTGATAAAACAATTATAATACAGTGAAGTGAGTGCAGGCTGCCGTGGGAACCCATGAGAGAGGCACTTAATCTAATATTCAGTTTTGGGGAAAGTTTTCCCTTGGGGTATGTTGTAGGCAGAGGCTTGAAGGATGAGCAGGAGTGGTCTAGGAGAAGGAGATAGTGAAGCAAGGGAAAGGCCTGGAAGTGAGAGAGAATATGGCCCATTTGTAAGATTTCAAGTATAATAGTTTACTATTGCACTCAGATAAAACTTATTTTAAAAAGGAGACTATAAATAGAGAAGAGATAAGCCAAACACCAGGAGTTTGGAGCAAAAACAAAAGATTTACTAGTAATTTATAATAACCACAGTCAAAATCCCTTGCTACAGTTACACACAATTAAAGCCTCCATAGAACAATTACAGACATACCCCACAGAAGGCGTCCTGGTTACTATTTTCATGGTAGAACACTTCCTGCTTCTTATTACAGCATTTCACAGAATGCATGGATCTCTAAACCCAATATTTTGCTAGCAGTGATCCCTATGGCAAAATTTACATCTTGTCCTCCAAACCCAATACGGCATTGTTAACAAAAGATGTGCAGGATTTGAGTTGCATTCCAAATTCATCCGGCATGGTGGTGCTTGACCTTGGCTGCACGTTGGAATCATTTAATATGGATGCCTGGGACCCCACCTAGAGATGCTGAGTCAGTTGTTCTGGGATGTGTCCTGGGCATTGGGATTTTTAAGAGGTCCCCAGGTTATCCTAATAGGTAGCCAAAGTTGGGTACCAAAAATATGGTAGAATGTCAGAATCACATGTAAAAGTTTGAAAACATGCACGAAAATGTCAAGAAAGAGATGTGCTGGCTTTGTGTTGCCTCTGCTGAGAGAGATCAGTGTTGCTGCAAAGGAGCTATGTGCTAACAACTCTATGAATTGGTGATCATAAAGCAAGAGTGTGAGCATTGTACATCCTGTTGTTTGTGTGTGTGCATTTTACTGTGTTTCATGTCTGCTATAAGAAATTGGTTGGGCTTTTAGGTTGAAATGTAACACGTGACTTATTTTCTCATTTAAAATAATGAGAAAGTCCTAGAACAGATAATGGGAAACTGAGGAATTTATTGCTGATGTTGAGGTAGATGTCTGTATTCCTTTAAGGTCATAAATGTTTCATTTGATTGCTTGGCCTGTTCTAGCCTGTCAGTGGAGGTAGCTGAGGGATGTAGGGCACTCGTTAACTCAAGAGAAGTGATGGGACTTGAGGAGGGTGTACCTGCCAACAGACAGCAAGGTTGCATACTAGTTGGGCCTGTGCTATGAACGTGGCAAGTGCTGGGGGTAGCAGGCCTGATTCCACTTGCAAGATGAAGAACGTGACCTAGAGCAGCTCTGATTTTCAAAGTTGAAGAGCGTGACCTAGAGCAGCTCTGATTTTCAAAGTGCGGAGGACTCCTAGGGGCCATCTGGGGTGTGGTAGTAGGATGAGTATGGCTCTGTCGGCTTCCCTATTTGTTTGTAAGGTGATCCTGTGAGAGGTGAGATGCGGCGGGGAGGAAGCCAGTAAAAGGTACATTAATGAGCAAGATGCTGCTATGGAAAACTGGGCTCAATTCCTCTGGGCGGTCTCTGAGAAACTCTAGAGAACACACCTCAGAATTGTCCTACTGAGGAGTGAGGAAGATGGGGTATTTGTCCACGCCCCCCCCCGTCCCTCCCTGGTGGAGGGGCTCCTGGGGTATTAGTCACTCAGCATCTCCAGGCTGCCCCATGCATGGACCATACATGTTGCTGAGGGTGGAAAATGCTGACCAGTGGAGAGATGCAGGAAGCCACTGAGTATGTGGGAACCTTCTGAGGGACCTGCAGGGAGGCTGAGCAGGTAGGGTTGGGCACTACTAGCATGTGCTATGCTCCGCTTCCCCATCTCAGTCACAGGGCCCTGCTTTACTTATTTTATGCTTTGGCCTCCTGTGTACATTTTTTTAAAGCAAGTGTTCCAGGGCTTTAAAAAATTTTGAAAGACCACTCTTCCCCCAGGAATTTGGAATTTGGCAAACTCTTGGAGGAAGTTGGCAAACTATTAGAGGCTAAATTTATTTTCTCAGGCTACCATTAGCTGGAAATGTAGTTATTATTGAAAGAAACAAATCAGCTTGATTTTAGTTGTTTTGAAGATAGTAACAATAATCTTGACTAATTACCAAGTGATACATGTTTAGTATAAGGCCCAGACATTTTTCTAGAATAGATTTCAAGTCAATAAATATAACACAGAGACTAATAGTTCAGGTTTTGATTCCTCTATTATACTAAATTATCATGACATGACTGATTACAGTAAAATTGTCAAATCAATGAATTGTAAAACTGTACACGGACATGATTAACTGAGATGCCCTTCTAGCTTTTGTTAGATCATCACGAAGCATGAGCATCAACAGTTAGAAATTTGGTTCAGGAAGTTTGCAGAGGATTTCTGCTTAGAGATAAAATTGGAAAGATTTATGGTATGTAAATTGTCCAAGTGTTTTTCTAATTCCTTCCATCTTCCCCCTATCTTTTTTCCTTACCTAATTGATAATTTTAACAAAAGTGTTGTGATTGACAGTAAATAATGGACTTTAGTCAGATCCCACCATGGCTGAGAGAGAAGAAAGGCTAAGGGGAAAAAAACGTGGTGAACTCTTAACAACTTAATTTCTCAGCTTTTCCTTCTGTTGCCTTCTAATTTATTTTCCAACGTGTATTTTTTTCCCAACGTTTTGTTTGAAGTTGCCATTTGGAATCTAGAACAGGATAGCAAGGATGTTTAATGCCTGAAATGACAAACTCTGGTAAAGAAAAACCCGCACAAGTGTTCTGTCACTCTTACATGAATGGTCATCACCACCTGATTCAAACCCAGAGCACACACATTAAAGGGCCCTATAAATGCACAATATATTCATCACATGCTCAAGTTGCCAAATTGCCTCCTCTTATCTGCCATTGTCTTCCAACCAAAAAGGCCAAAAGTGATAAGATAAAAGAGACAAAATAGAAGATGGATGATTTTTTCTGTTACAAGGGAAAGATTTCATTACTATTGGCCATTTTTTCCCCAAAAATGTTTAAAGAATCTGATTAAGAAAGAGATTGAATCAAGTACTTAGAGACAGATTCCCTGAATACAATAAATTATGTTTGTTGGGATAATTTTTTAAAAAACAGTTTATATGAACAGTTGACCAGATGATTGCAAAGTCTTCCAGTTTGGTTAAGCAAATTGCCATCACTAGATCAACAGTCATTACACTATGATCTAGGTTGTCTTTAAGGAGAGACTGGCTGCAGTATTTGTCCTGTAGCTAGAGCTATGTGGTCCATATATTTATTAGTATTGAAGAAATCAGCCAAATTTTATTTTAAAGCATTGTTATCATGATTTAGTTTGAAGTCTAGGGCTTCCCTTTATAGATTAGTAAGTGAAGGTGATTCTTTTTTTTTTTTTTTTTTTTTATTTTTATTTTTATTTTTATTTTTTTTTTTTAAATTTTTTTTTTAAACCCACATTTGTTTATTTATTTATTTTTTTATTTTTGGCTATGTTGGTTCTTCACTTCTGTGCGAGGGCTTTCTCTAGTTGTGGCAAGCGGGGGGTCACTCTTCATCGCAGTGCGCGGGCCTCTCACTATCGAGGCCTCTTGCGCAGGCTCAGTAGCTGTGGCTCACGGGCCCAGTTGTTCCACGGCATGTGGGATCTTCCCAGACCAGGGCTCGAACCCATGTCCCCTGCATTAGCAGGCAGACTCTCAACCACTGCGCCACCAGGGAAGCCGAAGGTGATTCTTATGATGATCCTTTTGGCCTTTTCTTGTCAGTTAGTCTTAGTTTCCATGTATTTATCTAGGGATGGAATTGTCATGGTCCCAGAGCAGCACCCAAGAGCAATATGAGGGAAAGTATTTCTCTAGTGTCCCTTGATTAGTATCCCTCTCATGCATCCTTTATATAAGTACTTTCTGTTGGGCCAATTTAAATGTGAAAGGCAAAATCTTTTTAAAGGAATGCTAAAAGAACACACACAGGGACAAAAGAGTAACACGATGGAAACCAAATACTAAAAACTTCCACACATCTACTACTCGTGCAGTAGGAAAAATGTTTTGTTTTGAGTTGCTATTGCTTTAAATGGCCAGCTGGGGTCTTCAGCAAGTGCATTTGCAGGGCTGAGCTTCCAGGTGAGCTCTCAGGGTGGGGGATGGAGGCGACACTCAGAATGTTCCTAGTCTGAGAGCCGCCAGCAGAGAGTCCTTAGGGGATCAGACCTGAATCTGGTTCAGGCAGGTTTGCTTGAATTCTCTGCCATGTGGCCTCTGCAAGCTCACAGAGTTAACCCCTTGACACCAGGCTTCAACAGAGGGATTTTCCTTCCATTGCTACTTTGTTTTTTCAGCACCTAGCTGGCTAGTCAGTATTGATCAGGCCTTTGATCTCCTCATGTCTGTGCTAGTGGGGGCCAGAGCACTGGATACAGCCCGGGTGTTTTCCGACTCATATGGCCCTTCCTGCATCTGTCCCTCGACGCGAAATGGCTGAGAGATGAATGAAGAAGAGGCTGGAAACTAAGCGTTCTGGCCTTGATGGCTGCTGACAGGGTTGTTCCATAAAATCCAAGTTGCCCAGTTATATTTCAGATAAACAAGTAATCGTTCCAAATGTTGCATGGGACATACCTATGCTCAAAAGTAGTTATCTGAAATTCAGATTTAACCAGGCGTCCTGTATTTTCCTTTGGTTAACCTGCCAACCCTATGCTGAGAAGATCTCTGTAGGAGCCTGTGGTCAACAAGGCGATCTCTGCAGTAGCCAGCAGCGGGCGGAGCCCTACTGAAGCAGAAGAAGCAGTGACAATCATAGATACCACCACAGTGAATGAAGCTTCTGGGACTTCCTTTTCTTTCCTGGCTCCACTTAAGCCTCAGTGGACCCACAAATTGACCATACAGATGGACATTCAGAACCAGACTTAATTTGATTTAGAAAAATAAAGGAATGTGGCATTCTTGCACATATGTCATGCAACAAAGTCTTACTGACTCAATTTCTTACTAGATAAAATAGGAACAATAAACATTGCCCACTTCATAGTTTGTCTCAAGGGCTAAATGAAATAATGTAGTTGACACCATTAGCACAATGTCTGTCCCTTAATATAATACTTAAGGTCTCAAATATGTCTACCCTCATCAGGGCGAGGGAGAACTAAATAGAAATTTCAGAATATCCTTAGAGCTATCCTTAGAACAGCTACTTTAAAATAAAATTGTTGTATCCAGCAGTTTCCTTCCATAGCTTAGGTCTCTTCTGAATCCTAATTCTTGGCCCTTCAGTCTTTGCCCTGTGCCTTGACAGATTAGTAATGTGCATACTTTGCTCCAGTGTTAAATGAATGTAAGCCCCTCCAGTATTGCCTTTCAAAATACGGTGGTATCTGCCAAGAGTGCAAAGGAAAAAAGTTTCTGTGGAAGGCTTTTCGAAATATTACAATTGACTCTTGCACAACGTGGGGATTAGAGCCATCGACGCTCCATATAATCGAAAATTGTAGTATAACTTACAATTGGCCCCCCTGCACCCACAGTTCCCCTCCCCCAGTTGAGGGTTAATTTACCGTTAAACTCATCAACCACAGGGAGTTTGCTTTACGATGGTGTTTCAAAGATTGATTTGTAGTATAATTCAAAATATAATGAGAGGGATAATAGCGGATACATTTTTGTTGTTAGACAATGAAAATACATCATTTAAATATTGATTGGGAAAAAATTTCTAACCAGCTTCTTTAGTCTCTCCATTGCTGTAAATCTTATCCTTGCCAACATAAACAGGAAGTAACTGAAGTTTTTAAAAGCTTTATTTTGAAATAGTTTAGATTTACAGAAGAGTTGTAAACTTAAAGAAGATAGTACAGTGAGTTCCTCTATACCATTCACCCACCTTGTGAAGTAGTTTTTACCCTTTAGTTATTCCTATTCCTAGAATTTCCGTAGATGCTGGTCACAATGAATTAGGCAGACTTGGGTCAAAAAGACTTGTTTAGAAGGAAACTCTCAAGAATTCCACCAAGGATATTTCCTACGAAGCAATGGGACTCCAACCTTTTTCTCTTTTCTTTCCAACAAGCTAAGGAAAGAACTGGAAGAAAAGGCAACAGTGTTTACTCTTGAACTTGACCAAAATCCAAGTGGAGCCCTTTGCCAGTACAGAACAAGGGGAAACCTTCAGTGTATTGACGATCTAGGATGGACCATTAGGCAATGAAAGTCAGAATTTTTCTGATTAATACTTAAGTCACTCCTCATTAAACACACTTAAAAACAAAGGAGATTGGTAATTATCAACTGACAAGTTAGCAAAGCAACTGATAAAATTTGCTGAACTGCATCTTAATTTTGTACCCTATTCTGTGGGTGAGCCTAGAGCCTGGATCATAATCACTGAGCAGCATTTCTCTAGCTCCAGTCCCCTCCCCAGTCAAATGGCATCTAGCTCTCAGATTCAGCCCAAATAATTCTGAAAGGGTTCAGGATGTCGACTGTGTGTACCAAATACAAACCCATTGACTTCTCTGTCCCATCTGCCATTTTCTTCTTCCTCTCTCGTTTATGGTGACTGCTGAAAATGTCAAAAGCTATTGCTAACAAGGCTCGCTGAAGGCTCTGTAGCTTCTAGTGCCCACAGAGAGGTCACACCCTTCTGCTTCTGCCAGGTGTCTACCTCAAGGGTGGCCATGATAGCTGTTGAGGTGCTGTCATCTGTACTAAGGGCATCAGCCCCTGTTGCTACTGAGATTAATGGCATCAAAACAGCTGACAGCCTGCTCTGCAGCTCTTTTACTATTTCCCTCTCTTTATAAACAATCTTCACTCTAATGTGGGATGTGAGTATAGGGATGGAGGGCCAGGGAAGATAATTTGAATTGATAGACAATACTCGAGTCTCTCTTCCTATTGTTGTGGAACTCCTTAGCTCCTCTTAAAACATACTCCTCCAAAATTCCCCTGTGTTTCCAAACTCAACTTAAAACTGGGCCATATCAGAGAAGCACTTTTGTTGTCAAATTGTCTTATAGGCTTTTTGAATATTTTTTTCTCTCTAGACTAAGGGTCTCAAACTCAAATGACTGTTATACGGGCCACTTACCCAACTTGAATAAAATGTATCGTGGAGACGGGCAAATTGGAGAAACCGTGTCCTATCTCAAGGGGTCAGTAGTTGTTTTTCAGCTCCAACTGATGGCAGCCAAACATGATGGCTAGAGACATGTTGCCCGATTTTCTGATTTTTCAAAAGAAGCTAGAAATCTAGACGTTTATAATAAATTTTCTGATTTTCGAATGCCATCAACTAACTTAACACTTGTAATGAGCACTGTGCAAATCAAACAAAGCTTATTTACTGTACTGGGCCCACAAGCCTCCTGTTTGCCTGCTTCGGTGCCTAAACGTTTCATGTCAGTGAGAGTGGAGAGACAATAGGAGGATATAATATTTAGACAAATGCTTGGGTTATCAACATCATTAATTCCTTACGTTCACCTGATGCAAAGGGCATTACAATGACAAAACAAACAAGCTTATGATCTTTATTAGAAAATAGTAATAACAATTTTAAAGAACTTTAAGTGTCAGACACTTTAAATGTAGAGTTGTTAGTTCTTACAACAATCCAGCTATGTTGACCCCCAGTTTATGGAGAAGGAAATTGAAGCGCAGGGAATTAATTTAACTAATTGGCTCAAGTGCAAACTACACATATCTAGGAAGACACAGAGCTGGAATTAGAACCAGAGATCACTCATTTTCTACCACGTCATACTGCCCATGACACTAGAACTCAGTCCAGTGAATACTAAGTACAAGTCAGGAAGGACTCTCTTTTCATTAATGACAAGTTACAAGAATTTAATATTAACTTGCAAATCTGTGTGCCAAAAGAGAACTCTCCAACCACAAACACCACGAGAATCTTTTTCCTTGGAAAAAGATTTTTTCCTACAGAGGTCTTCATCTTCTTGGACTCCTTCCTCCTCTTCCCCTCCTCCTTTTCCTCTTCCATCTGGCTTTCAGTTTTTGATACTAACGATCCAATTCTATCAATCACTTAATTATTTTGCCTGAAGAATCAATATAAAAAGGTGAACCTTTATTAAGAATTCTCACTCTAATTGAAATGATAGAGCTTGAACTCTTGAAAAATTTGCATCGCTTTAAAGTTACTGCAAAAACCTAGCCGTTGGGGATTTTGAAGGCACATTTCTAAGTGTCGCCTTCAGGTGCAAATCACCTTTCATTTCCTTTAGACAAAGGGGAAAGTATGAGTTATGGACTCACCAACAGGACAAGGAAACGGGCAGGCTGACTTTCCAGCTACCCTCCAGCTCTGGGTTTCTCTGCCACACACTTCCGCTTTCCAAACCTTGCCTGCCTGCCTTTCCCTTTTGAATTTCACACATGTTGGCTTTGGCAAATCTTAACTTCTTACACTGTTTCCTAAAATATTCCTTGTGGAAATGTATGTGGACTTATTGTCGAGCAACTCATAAAATCCTTACAACTTTCTCTAAAGGTGACCAGGGATAGTATACAAATGAATTTAAAAGAAGATTTGAAAACTCTGTAAGGTAAAGGTGATAACTGCAGGAGACTAGCAATTCAGGGAATTGTAGATATTGTTTATTCTTAGGCATGCCAGAGCACCCTGTGCTTTTTATAGTATTCATTGCTTCACCTTGCAATTCTCCATGTTACTCAAAGTGGAGTCCATGGACCGGCAGCACTGGCATGTCACCTGGGAGCGTGTTAGAAATAAAGTCTCAGGCTCCACCCTAGACCTACTGAATCAGAACCTACATTTTAACAAGTTCCCCAAGTTCATGTCCACATTGAAGTTTGAGAAGCTCTGTTCTTTCTATCTCACCCAAGATGTCTTTTCCTTCTTGCGTTTCTCGCACTGAACACAGAGCCTCGTGGATAGTTGGAACTTTATGATTATTTACTGACTGATGAATTGGTTCTCAGTGCTTGGAGATCTAGTCAAAAGGCCTCGTTTAGAAATGTTAGGAAGCCCAGGAGTTACAGCTAACTAAATATAGAACTTCGCCTACTCAAGGCATCCTCAGCCTTTGCTGTACGTTGGAAACATTTGGGAGGATTTAAAGAAAAAAATACTGATACCTGGCTACTACCCACCCATAGATATTTTGGCTTAATTAAAATAAGGTGTGACCTGGGCAGTAGCGACTTAAATTTTCTCTAGGTGATTCTAATGTACAGTCAAGGTTGAGAACTGTTGCCCTAGAAATAATCTTCCAAAAAGCTTTTTGAATAATTGAATTACTAGGTTCCAGGATAAGCAAAATATTGAAACCACTCAGGAGTATAAGCTTGAGTCTCTGTCATTAGTACCTAGTGAGCCGTGATATAGTGGCACTGGGGCTAGGTTTGTGTGTCCATTCAGGGTTGGAATATTTGGTATTTGTAGTAAGCAAATATGTTCTGTTTTTTGATAACTTAATTGTATAGAGTAATTGTAGAAAGGCGTAGGTTTGGTCAAGAGAGTAAAGCGTGACACTAAACCTTGGGAGGAAGTGTAACTTAAATTTCTTAGTTGAATATCATTAAGTATTTATGCTTCATCAAACTGGTTTGGTTATATTCTTCTGCTGGAAGAGAGATCAGTACACAATTTATTAATTTTAAAGCTATTACTCATAAATAGTACAGTTGTGAACTGTATCCTTACTTTACAGAAGAGTACTGTGCCTGCTCGGCATGTTTCACGTATCCTTCCTTATTGCCTCTTGGAACTCTCCTCTTCTGGGCAACCAAAAGTCCTCTGGTCTAGTTTAGAAAACAGTTTTGTTGATGAATATCTCTTCTCTCCTCCTTAGCCATCTATCTTGATGAGTATAGCCTTTCACTCAGATGCAGGCTTTTAGTGGGGAGAATGACATCATTTCAGATGATGTCAGTGTTAGCATGTGGCTACTTCCGTTGAACTGACATTATGAGCACATTAGAGAAATGTTTAACAAGTTGAAGTATATTTCCATATTGTCCTCTTACTTGTGCTTAGCTCCTTGGGGGATCTGGGGGATTGTAAGCAAGCCTGAAGCCTGTACTGAGTGGCTAACGTACCTGCAAAGGGCCTCATGCTTCCCTCAGCATGTCAAAGCTCCTGAGAGCTGGAGGTGACACTTAGGAGACTACTGAAGAGTCAAGATGTGATGACAGTGAGAAATGAGGGTCGCAGAGCTGATGGCATCACTGTGTAGATGTGGCGTTTGCTTAGAAGTTCACCTTATAGTGATGTCATATCCTGACATGCTATCTTGTGGATGAAGATTTCTTCTGTTCTTGGAATACTGTATTAGGGTAAAAGAAGAGTGACTCTAACAAAGAG
Organism: Mesoplodon mirus; assembly: GCF_964341445.2. Taxonomy (NCBI): domain Eukaryota; kingdom Metazoa; phylum Chordata; class Mammalia; order Artiodactyla; family Ziphiidae; genus Mesoplodon; species Mesoplodon mirus. The sequence continues at coordinate 21,512,239 of NC_138981.1, read as the reverse complement.
AACAAAATACAGTTGCAAGACATTTTTGTTCTATGTCCTCATTCAGGGACCTTTGATGTCATTCCTCTTCCGTCAACTAAAACATGGTCCTCATCTGCATGGTTGAAGCTGGGTTCTGGAACATCTATGTTACTGTTGGCAGGGAGGAATAAAGACAGCTTGTGGAAACAGCCACACTTATCCACAAGGGAGACTGGGAAATGTGGACTCTATTGTGGCAAGTCACGTTTGCCTATGTGTGTAACTAGCAGTGTAGAACATGCCTCCAACATAACAACATCCGAGAGACGAGAGCAGGGGTGTTTACACACCGACTCCTGACAGCCATTATTTGAGGGCTATTCCTGGTGAAGTGCTGATTCCTTGACACTTCTGACTTGTTTTCTGCATGCGGAAAGTGTGAGCTTTGGAGGCCAGAAAAAGCCTTCAGGCAAAGAAATGTACATGTTGGCAGTCGGAACTGATAAGGGTGGCCATTATGGGTGGGACACTGACAACATCTGGTACAGCATTTTACTTCCCAGGTTGTTGGCATACCATTGATTTTACAGCTTTCCTCTATCAACTACCAGCCATTCATGCACCAAACCTTAAATATTAAACGGTGAAGAAACAAATATATATTCTGCCCTTAAACAACCTAGAGCCATAAAAACTCTTGGTTTTAAAATGAAAGTAACCGGGCTTCCCTGGTGGCGCAGTGGTTGAGAGTCCGCCTGCCGATGCAGGGGACACGGGTTCGTGCCCCAGTCCGGGAAGATCCCACATGCCGTGGAGCGGCTGGGCCCGTGAGCCATGGCCGCTGAGCCTGCGCATCTGGAACCTGTGCTCCGCAACAGGAGAGGCCACAACAGTGAGAGGCCCGTGTACCGCAAAAAAAAAAAAAAAAAGAAAGAAAGAAAGAAAGATAATGAAAGTGACCAATTATATAACAAAAATTAAACTTAAAAATTTGAATCTGGTTTCACATGCTTTACTTAAATGAGGATGGGTGCAAAATAATTGGGGCTAAGTGGTTGAGTGCTGACAGATTTAATTCTGAGTTACTTAAAAGGAATTTTCAAAAGATGGGGTGGTAAAAACTATCTCAGATTTAGTTTCAGTGCTGGTTGGTTCTTCATTTTTTTTAAACTTCATTAAAGTAACTAATTGCTGACTCATTTATCTCCAGCTCATAATGTAGTTTGGTAAAGTTAAAACTGTTTTAAGGTTAGAAATACATGTATGTATACAGTGTTTCGTATGACCAGTTAATACTTAAATTCTTTCCAAGAATCATAGGTAATAGCAATACTTACTCAATTTTGATTCATGTGGGCTAGTTTGAAAACTAGAATTTGCCTTTATATATTCATATGAATATATGAATATTCTTTTTATTTTTTTCATTATTTCTGATTTTATTAGTCAATGTAGGCTAATAATGCTAAGAAACTTCTAGATCTAAGTGGCACAATACAAGTTAATTTCTAAGATCATATTACAGTTCCCGCGGGTTAAGAAAGGCATGCTACTCTCCTCCACACAGTCATTCAGGGACCCAGACTACTTCCATCTTCCCCTCTGCTCTTTTTAATTGTTCCTGTGTGAATGTAGCCACAACCAGTCACTGGATGGAGGCAGAAAAAAAATCAAAATGCAAGGTGTTCCTGTTTGAACTCACATTCTGAAAGAAGAGAAACATAAATCAGTTATTAAATCCTGAGGTCAACATGGGGGTGTTTTTTCTTCTGCAGAATTGGAGGAAATGAACATTCTTCCCATGATTCCTTATCCATAAATAACTAAAAGAAGTTAGAAGGTTTACACATTTCCCACTTCAGTTCAAATTAAGAGTTACGCCAACAACCTAGTTGGAAAAAAGCTCTTTGAAAAGTGAAGTTAATTCTAGTTTCAAATAGATTGACATGCAAACCTAGCTTATTCATAGATTTCTGAAATGTGCTCAACAGAACCTTTAAATAGAGCTTATAACATGAAGGAATTTTACCAGAATGATAAAAAGCATAATTTATTTAGACTGAGATGACCTTAATATCACCAAGTTACAGTGTGACTCTACTGGAATTTGGAAGACCGTTGTAGAAGGAGGTGCTTGGGACCCTCACCCAGTCTCCCAGCAAAGATTCTGCTGCTAATATGTTTCAGGTTCAAAATTTCCACTCCACCATTTTCTGCCTGTCAGCCCTTCAGTGAAGAAGCAGTTATTGTGATAAGGTTTGGGAATTAGAGATGACCAATTCCCAAACTTTACAAATTACTGATATTACAGACCTTTTAATTTTTTCAAATTGAAATGCTATTACTCTGAATTTTCCCTCAGTCAATCTAATTTCTAGACAAAGACTCTGGTCCCTTAGGAAATTTGGTGGGTCCCAAGTAACTATTTCTGAGAACCAGAGACAACCAGTATTAGCCTATTGCTTTTTAAAAACTGTGGTAAAATACATGTAACATAAATATGAGCATCTTAACTGTTCTTTAAAAAAATTTTATTGAAGTATAGTTTTACAATGTTGTGTTAATTTCTGCTGTACAGTGAAGTGATTTAGTTATACCTATATATACATTCATTTTTAATATTCTTTTCCATTATGGTTTAATCACAGGATATTGAATATAGTTCCCTGTGCTATACAGTTGGATGTTGTTTTAACGACTTTAAAGTATACAATTCAGTGGCCTTTAGTACAGTCCAGTGTTGTACAACCATCACCTCTATCTAGTACCAATGCCTTTTTATCACCCCAAAAGGTGACCCCGTACCTATTACTCAGTCACTCCCTATTCCCCTTCCCTCTAGCCTTTAGCAAACACTGATCTGCTTTCTGTCTCTATGGATTTAGCTATTTTGGACATTTCATACAAGTGGAAGTGTGCAATATGTGACCAACTCTGTTGCTTAGCATAATGTCTTTGAGATTCATCCATGTTGTAGCATGGGTCAATACTTCATCCCTTTTCATGGCTGAATAATATCCCATTCTATGTATATATCAAATATCCATTGATGGACATTTGGGTTGTTTCTACCTTTTAGCTATTGTGGATAGTGCTGCTGTGAACATTCGTGTACAAGTATTTGTCTGAGTACCTGTTTTTAATTCTTTGGGATGTAAACCTAGGAGTGGAATTGCTGAGTTGTATAGTAATTCTTTGTTTAACTTGTTGAGGCACCAAGCCTATTGCTTTTAACTCAGAGAGCAGTGATACAATAACTTTATTAATGATGCCTTACCTGGCAACACTTTAAAGTGTTCATAATTATTGTTCTCTCCTGGCAGTAGAAATACTAAATTTAAATAAAGGAAGCCTGAGTCACACAATGCAAACATTTTGTTTAACGTTCACTCTAGTTCTTATGTATGTGACAGCATAACAGCAAGAAAGATGAAACAACCTCGGTTTTGAGAATTGCTCCAGTGCATACCAAGAATACATTTGACTGCTAACAACATAGGTTTGACATAACAGAGGTTTTTAATCTTTAAATGCAAGCCTTCTCAACCTCAGAATTATTGACAGTTTGGGCTGGATGATTCTTTGCCGTGGTGGCTGTCCTGTATACTACAGAATGTTTAGCTTCATCCTTGACCTCTACCTACTAGATGCCAATAACACCCACTCCTCCCCCCAAGTTGTGGCAATTAAAACATTGTTAAATGTTAACAGACGTTGCTAAATGTGCCCTGGGGGACAGTGTAAATGAAGTCCAGGGCTCCTTTTGGTGGCTCCACAATGTCACTGATAATCAGTTTCCTTTTATTTATTTATTTACTTTTACTGTGCCATCCTTAGTGTGGTAGTCCCATCCTCAAGGTTACCTCATAGTGGGAAGATGGCTGCTGCAGCTCCAGCCATATGTTCCAGGAGAGAAAAAGAAGGAGCTGAGTCAGGCCCCTGTAAAGACATTTCCCAATAGCCCTGCTGAAAGACTTGTGTCTACATCTCATTGTCCACTTTTATCTGCAGTGGAAGCTTGGATACATATTTTATTGCTGGGCCTCTTTCCACACCCAACAAAATAATTGTTCTGTTGCCAAGCAAAGGGGAAGAATGTATATTGCATAGCCAACTTGCTGTCTAAATCACAGAATAGCAGATTCATTTCTGATTGAGACCATGGGAGAGGGTCACATCCTGATGGGGAGTGGTGGCTTCTTCCAAGGGCAACTGATGTTCACAGTGCCTGTCCCCCTGAAAAGCTGTTTATCCTAGGACAAGCAATGAGGTGGGTTATTGTTCTGGTATACAAGGAGCCTTAACTTGGCGCAGACTCTAAGAGGGCCGGTGCGATTTCAGTGCTATAAGTCAAGTTACCTTGAACATAAGGAGATAGACCCAGGCTGGTCAACCTTCTGCCTCTATTTGTCACCGAAGGCAAAGGTAGCAGTAGCAGCAATATGCCCAAAAGGATTTGGCAAGGCAGAAAATTTGGAGCCTCTAGCCTCAAGCAGGTGCATCTGAGCTCCAGTCCTATCAACAATATGCCCAAACCTGAGGTAGAATGAGACTTGGTAGCAATCACCAGCATATGGAGCTGTGTGGGGCAGAATGGTGTTCTCACAAAGATCATCAGAACCCTGGGTAGCCAAATGGCAACAGGATGGGAAGGCGAGAGCAGAAGTAAAGCGAGGGCTGTTGATAGAGTATTCTGTGTTCCAGAATACAAAGATGGCAGGGACTCGGGGCAAAGTCACAAGAAGTAGGTCTGTGGCAAGAAGGGATTATAACACTTGGAGCATAACAAGAGAGAACTTTGTTGTCACTGGTAAGGCTGGGGTTGTGGGTTGAATTGTGTCCCCTCAAAAGACACGTTGAAGTCCCAAACTGTGTTCCTGTGAATGTGACCTTATTAAGAAAGAGGGTCTTTGCAGATTTAATCAAGTTAAGATGATTTGGTTCTCCATTGGAGTGGGCCCTAGTCCAATAGGACTTGCATCCTTTATAAGAAGAACAGACAGACACGGGGAGAAGGCCATGTGAGGACAGTGCCAGAGATGAGAATGGTTAATCTGTAAGCCAAGGAGTGCTAAGGATTTCTGGCAACCACCAGAAGCTAAGAGAAGGCATGGGCTAGACTGTCCCTCAGAGCCTCCAGAAGGAACCCACATTGCCAAGGCCTTGTTTTCAGACTTTTGGAATCCAGAACTGTGACAGAACAAATTTCTGTTGTTTTAAGCCATCTAGTTTGTGGTATTTTGTTACGGCAGCTCTAGGAAACTAATATAGCTGGGACATATGGCTGACACACATAAAATAAACACTTGCATTTACTCAGAATCTGTCTAGGCACATCGACCTTTTATATGTTGTTTAATGTTAACTATTGTGATGGGTAGTACAGATTTCATCTCATTAGCTTCTCCTTAAAATACCCTCAACTATTTCTGTTGTGGGGTCTTCTAACAAATGCTTTTCTGATGATAACATTGATGGAATAAGCTCCGACCTCTGGGATTTCGCATGAGATGATGTACATGAAAGAACTTTATCGGTGATAAAATTCCATGCAACTGTTAGTTACGATTGTGTTGTTAGTATAGTTTTATAATTGGGTACCTGAAAACTGAGTGGTCAGAGGAATGTCAACAACTGCAATTAGATTTTTACCCTGGGTGATTCCAGGGGCAAAGCAAATAACGGTGAGACGTGAACATCTAAGCAAGTCCCCTCAAGAAAGTCAGCCCTTACAATTGCGTCTTGTTATAAAATTCAGCCATAAAATAAAACGGTAAGAAAAGCATTTGGAACAGGAAAGTGCCAAACACAGCCCACTGGAGCTTCGCTTTTCTGTGATGTTAAAACAAAGCCTGGCATTCTGCGTGCTTGACAGATGATTTCAGAGCCACCTTAGGCTACCAGCAATACATGAGCTGCCCTTTTCTTTAATGGAGAAGCACCAAGAAGATGCTGCTTCTGCCTTTCCTAGAAATAGTCTGGTTATGCAAAAACATGTTAAGACAAAAGACTCATAATCTCAAGCCTTGAGAGAATATCCTCCTCCTGTGTTGTAAAATAAAATAAACTTGAAGAAAACAAAGGATAAGCTCTAAGTTCCCAAACTTAGGCTCAGACATTTATGCCCTGAGCTATGAAAGTCATCGTGGCAAAGGCTCTAATAATATGGTCTAATGAGTTGGAAAAGTGATGGCATGGTGGTTGCATTGCTGAACTCTACGGCAGACAGCCCAGGCAGAGCTCCAGCCAGTGGAGTTTTCCAGAAAGATCTAAAAAACGGGCAGAACAAAATCATGATGGAAGAGCCTCTTGAATGGCAAAAAAAAAAAAATTGAGTGTTTTATTTTCCATGGTTTGTTTACTTCCTAGGGGCTGCCTAAATCCAATCTTAACCTTTCTGGAGTCCCTTTTAAAAATCAAAAGAGCCTCTGCAAATCAATTAGCAAATTCCTTAAGAGGGAGACAATATATGTTGTGCCTGTTTTTCAATCTTAGTGATATTAACATTTATTGTGCACCTATTACCTCTCACCATTCTGACCCACTCACCTCTGAATGAGCTCTAACAAATCAGATTCCCCCCCCTTAAAATGTACTTCCTATAATACTGTGTAAATCTCCACATTGGGATGATTCTCTCTTTTGTCCTGGATGCTAGATACTTGTCAGTGTAGGCAAATTTTGAATGTGATCTGTTTTGGAAATTAGGTCACTCTGTTGAGTAATATGGAGCTTAAATTCCAGTCAGCTGAGACCTTCATGTATTTTGTATAGGGGTTTCTTTTTTTTTTTTTTTTACAACTTTATTGCAGTATAATTGCTTCACAATGGTGTGTTAGTTTCTGGCTTTATAACAAAGTGAATCAGTGTATAGGGGTTTCTATGTTAAGTGTACTGAAATGGTGTGATTTATTTTTTATTTTAAGTTTTATTCTACAATGTTAGTTTCTGCCCTAGTATTCTGCTTAATTGACTTCTTTATATTTCTAGTGTCAAAAAAAGTTCTTCTCAGCTGTATGTAATCTTAAGCATTTTCTTTACCTTTATGATAGGTACTGATGAGAATTAAACAGAATTGGACTAAGAGTGATGTGGTCCAGATCTAGGAACCTCCCTGCAGGGTGACAACAACTCATTAATCTAGAATCATTATAAAACAGAGTTTAGTTTCATCTAATATAGTAAATATTTTTCCATTTTACTCAAAGGAATTTAATTCCAATCCAGAGAATATTTATTGACGAGAAAAGGGGTTGGCAAACTACTGACAATTCAAGCTGGCTCTCTGTTTTTGAAAATAAAGTGGGATTGGAACACAGCCATGCTGATTTGTTTACATATTGTCTGTGGCTGCTTTTATGGGTTGCAGTGACAGAGTTAAGTAGTATGGCCCATAAATCCTAAAATATTTACTCTTTGGCCCTTAACAGAAAACAGTTGGACCTTAGGAATAGAAGGACTTCACTCCTGTAATTATTTTTCTTTCCGCATAATCAATTTTCCCATCATTGCCAATAGCAGGCTGTAGTTTCTTCTGTCTTAAAACATAAAACAAAAATACCTATCTTGATTCTTCTATTTTTCTGTTCCCCTTTACCAAAACCAAAAACTTGTTTTCTCTACTTTCTATCCTTCCTTTCTCTCTTTATTCTCACTTGAACACATTGCAATGTGGTGTTCATTCCTAATCACTCCTCTGAAATGGCTTTGTTCAAGTTGCCTGAGTGACTTTCACATTGCCAGCCCGAGAATTAAACATTCTCAGTTCTCATCTTACATTGACCTATCATCTCTGTTCAGATGTAGTGGAGTTTCTCTTTCTTAAATCACTTTCTCCCCTTGGCCTTCAGGACATGGCTGTCTCTCACTTGCCTTTGTGTTCTTTTCATCTTCCTACTTCTCAGCAATGGTGTGCCCTAGGGCTCCATCGTTAGATCTCTTCTTTTCTCTATCTTCTGTCACTCCCTAGGTGCTCTTCATACATTTCACAGTTTTAAAGACTGTTCCTATATTGTGACGACTCCCAAATTATATCTTTAACCCGCATCTCTAGACTGAACTCCAATGCCAACCAGACATCCCCACTTGGATGACTAATAAGCATCTCAGACTTAGCAGGTTATAAAATAAAGTCTTGATTTCCCTTATGTAAACCAGCTCCTATTATAGTCATCCTTATTTTAGTAAATGTCAGCCCCATGTGGTGTTCATTGTTCATATCAAGCATATAGGATTGATTTCTCTTGCCTCTCATAGTCCATATCAGTCCATCAGCAAGTCCAGCCCGTTCTAACTTTCAAAATACACCCCCCAAATTAGACTATTTTTCATCTTCTTTGCTGCTACTGCACTGATCTAAACTATCATTATCTCACATTTGAATTATTTCAAAAGTCTTCCAACTAGTTAATCCAATGCTACTCTTGACCCATGCCCTACCCCAGCCCCATAATCTTTTCTAAACATGACAGTCACATTGATAATATTAAAATGTAAGTCAGGTCGTGTCCGTTCTTTGCTCAGAACACTCTAACAGCTTTGCCTCTTAGAATAAATTCTCAAATCCTCCCGTTGCCTGCAAGTCCCTACCTGATCGAGCCCACTTTCCTTTCTGATGTCATCTTTACCTTGTTTCTTCCTCTGCATCCACACTACCCTCCTTGCTGGCTTGCACACACACCAAGCATGTTCTAGCAGTTGCCTGTGCTGTTCCCTCTGCCTGAAACCTTTTATTCCCAAATATTCACATGGCTTTTATCCTCACCTCTTTCAGATTTTTTGCTCAAAACTCACCTTAGCAGGGAGGCTTCCCAGAGCACACCTCCATAACTCTCGATCCTCTTACTGTTTTATTTCCAGAGCATGTATTACTACCTGACATAAGACAAATATAAACTAAAATAACTAGACAGTACATATATTAACATCTGACAGTTTGAAACAGAAAGCCTTACATGAAGAAGATCATTACATAAGCATAAATGTTCGGTTCATCTGGAATATATAAGCCTCAATATATGCAGTTAACGACATGACCTCAATATAGCAAAAGTGGGTAGAAATGCAATGAAAATTCCACAAATTGACAAATACAACTCCCTCAGTAATTGATAGATCAAACAAATTGTTAACAACAGAGAATTTTTAACATCACAGTGAACAGTCTTGATCTAATAGACATATTTAAAATCCTGCACTCAACAATTGCAGAATATAGTCCTGCAGAATACAATTTAAACAAAATGACTATCTACTAATTCATAAAACAAGCCTGATCACAATGCCATTAAGTTAAGGATAAATAAAAAGATAATTTAAAAAACCTTTTTATATTTCAAGAATTTAAATATCTTTCTGAATGATTAATGGGTTAAAAAAGAATTATGAATCAAACTTATCAATACTTACAAATAAAATGTAATAAAAATTGAATACATAAAAAAATGTGAGGTGCAGCTGAATAGACACTGAAAAGGAAATGTACAGCCCTACATGCTTATATTAGAAAAATAGGCTGAGAATCAATGAACTAAGCATCTAAAGACAACATAAGATTTTTTATAAAGAGAATAATCTTATAGGAAGTAGAATGAAGGAAATAATATATGGATAATTGTATAATTTAATGAAGAGAAAACAGCAATTCATTAGGGATCAACAAAAATCCAAAGTTAGTTCCTTTAAAAGATTAATAGATATATAAACTTCAACCAAGATTGACAAAAATAATGAACAAGAGAAAAACCTAAATCCATTATATTAGGAAAGAAAAAGAAGACATAATTACTAATAATATTGAGATGAAGTATACTTGAACAATTTTGTCAGTAAATTTGAATATTAGACAAAATGAACAACTTAAGTTTTCCAAAACTGAGGAAGAAATAGAAAAAAATAGACTCGTCAGTATTAAAGAAATGTAAACAGTAGAGAGGAGTAGACATGCTTAGGCTGGTTTTGCAAATGCAACTGCTTTCTTAAAAGGAAGTTCTGATGGCTCTATTTTGAATTCCATATGCACAGAGGTTATAAAAGACCAAAAGTAGCATCTCTTGGGATGTGGGACATGTCCAATTTTGAACTGAACATGAAGTGGGAATCTAGGCTACTTTTCTCCCGATATTGGTGTCAACTATTCCACACTGTCAACTATTTCCTTACATCATATCCTTAAACTTTTTGGAAGGTGAAACAAAAATATAGAAAGGTTTATTTTTGTATTGTTCATTAGTACACTTCCCAAAAGAACGCTGTGTGTGTGTGTGTTTGTGCACGCTTCTGTGTGAAACAAACATTTTTAACATGTTAAATTGAGTTGCTATCCATTACCTAATTATATATGCTATTCTCTTTCTGGGAAAAAAAAATCACGTTACACTACCAAGTGCTGAGTTTTTAAAATAGAGCAGAAATCTGACAATTGGAAAGGAAGAGCTACTTTTGTTTGATCGAAGTAACTTCTCATCTCTACATATAAAAGGGCCAAAATAGAGTGATTGGAAATTTGTGTGGTTCTTATCTAGACATTTTATAGAAAAATTGAATATAAAAGAATTAAGGTTATATTCTAATAATAATAACCCCATAAAACCTAAAATGAAAAATAGTGGAACTGTAACCTAGAAAATCCGAGAAATAATTCCATTTCATTGTACATTTAAAATTTTCAGGTTGATATTCATAGCTATTGGATGTTGAAAGGGAAGTGCTAAGTCCAGTCCCTTTTCCTCCTGGGGTTTTGTTGGTCAGAATGGACATAATGGCATCCAGCTGCTGATGTGTGTTAGCAAATGTAGTTTGAACCTGAAGTTTATTGGTCACTCCTGCTTCCACCCTGAATCTGGACTTTCCTGTGAAGAGACCTGGATTTGTAGGGCAGTTTCAGAGGCCACTGGGAAGGGCCACAGGCCTGCTCCACACACTATAACCAGCAGGACAGTGAGTGACAGTGGTGGACCCCTGCCCTTACCCACAAACACAGAAGGATCTGTCGTAAAGCATTAGGGAGCAGAAGAGAAGGAGGGCTTGTTCCACTTGAGAGGAAGTTGGTGAAAGCAGTAGCACAGACCAGCCATCTTTAACTTTCTTATTCCTGTTGCCAGAAAATGTAGCCTAATGTCAGGCTTTTCACCATTCAGGCTAGCTATGCCTGTTGGGAAAGAATGAATAAAGGATATAGAGAAAGGTGGTGGTTTCCTCCCTAAGGCCTTTGCAAAAGTGTGAAATTCTTGGCAGAAGCTCTTTTCTGAACAGGAATATTGGGTTCTTCTTATGCCAGTCTTTCTCCTATGCGTTAATTAGCTTTTGCAGTGTAACAAACCACCTCCAAACTTAGGAGCTTAAAACAAAAACCATGATTTTGTGGGTCAGCAGTTTGGGCTGGTCTCAGCTGAGTTTTCTCATGTGTCTGTGGTTAGCTGTTGGGTCAACTGGGTGATTGCTGCCTGGTCTGGGAGGACATCAGCTGGGATAGCTTGTCTCTGCTCCATGAGGTCTCTCAGCCCCCAGGCTTGCTCAGATGGTAACTACTTCCAAGAGAGCAAGGCCCAGGCTCAGAACTGGCACAGTGTCACTTCTGCCACATTCCGTTTGCCAAATCCAGTCACAGGGGCAACTCACACTCAAAGAATAGGGAAATAGACACCACCTCTGGATTGGAGGAGCTTCCAAACCACGTTGCAAAGGGTGGGAATAGAGTAAAAGACAGAGATTTGGGACTGTTTCTACAATCAATCTACCACTCCTGAACAGCTCCACCCATACCCAGTAAGAGTATGCTACTACCCTGAACTGACTTATATATTATTTTTATCGAAATCAATTAAATAAGCATTTATTGAGTGGTCACTGTATATTTAGGACTGTATTAGAAACTAAAAACAATCCTCAAAGGCACATGTGTAGTGGTCTTTGCCCTTGTAGGTGATATTTTTAACCCCAGAGTAAAATGGAAGCATTTTATTTCTCAGAGTCAACTGTAAACAAATCTGAAAATAGGTGTCAGTCTTCTGGAGGTCTCAGAGGTATATAATTTCAATCAGCTTTTCTATCCTTCACCCTGGGTCACATCCTGTCAGGTAAAGTACAAGAGATTCTAAATAAACCTTATGATAGGAGGAAAACAGACCACTTAAAAACCTGTAGAAAAACAGCCTTGGAGATTCCTAACTGTACCATTTAGCCGTAGAGCAATGGTGTAACGGCAAAAAGAAAAAAAAACACGCTTTGGTAGTGAATTACTATTTTTCCAGTATATGCAGTATTTGTTGATTATAAACAATAGAAGAAACAAAAAATCATTCACTCATTGTGTTGGATATTTTGGAACAGAAGAGAAAACAGTAACTTGATTGTTTCAGGCAGTTTGAATTCAGTCTGCCTTTGAAATAGGGCAACGCTTTCATTGTGTAATTGAAACCACTTTATCTCACCACTTATTTTTAATGATAGCAGTTAAATATTGTGTGAGATCATAAATCTTTCTTGAGAGCATTATAGACTATGCCTCAAGCTTTCATAAAGGGCATAACTGTTCTTATGGGGGCAAGTAAACACAATTTAATAGAAAAATTAGAAGAGGAACCCACTATCAGACTATTTATGAAAAATAAGAATATATAACATTTTAAAAGGCCAATAGGAAACTAAATATTTCAATATGGAAGAAAGTCTGTGATGTTCTATAAACAACACTGGATTTGGAGTTAGGAGACCTCAATTCTTACCCTGATTCCATCACTAACTTATTTTGTAGACTTTAGGTAAACAATATCCCCTTTCGAGGTACCACTTGAATCCATCTGTGTAGTGGAGGTTGTAACTCCAGGCTTATTCCCTCATGGAGACTTGTGAAGGTCACACAAGCAATTGTGGAAGGACTTTGAATTGTACCATGCACCATGCACATATATGGCCTAATTACAGATGGATTTTTCTTCCAAATGTAAACTTAAAATGGAGATAAAGCTTCAATTTGGTTAAAAGGAAGCCAAGCTAAACTTAAGTAATATGAACTTGGGAAATTATAAAAATAGCTTATTTGTAATTTTTGTAGTAAAGTTTAAAAAGAACTGACTATCATTGCATTGCAAAACTGTGATCCTTAAAAGATTTTTTTTGAGAGGGAAAAATACACAGTCTTTTATTGTATTCTACCCAGTGGATTGCTAAACCATCCCCTCCTTGGAACTCGAAATTGGGATGATTCGTAAGTAGGTTGTGAATTTTTTTCTTTTCCAACAATCTGCCATCCTGAAGAGGAAAGGAAAAAAAAAAAAGTTTCTCTTTTTCTTTATTCTGCATTTTCAATATCCTGCACCAAACTTCTTGCAAGGCATTTTCACAAGGCCACCAGCTCAAAAAACATGAATTCATTTACCTTTTTCCTGAAAATGAACTCTTTTCTAAATTATCTATTTTTTAAAATGCTGCTAACATTTTAAGGACCCAAAGCTCAAAACCCTAGGCTCACCTTTGATTCCTCAAGCCTCGTCAAGTCCTGTTATACCACCTCTCTTGTCTCATCAACGTTAAGTCCTGTTTATTTTATTTTTCAAGAAAACTGCCACATGCATTTCTCCACATCTCAGAAACCTCCTTGCCTCTAGCGGAGTTAGCATGTATGCAGCGCCTCTCTCACTAGCCCATATCAGAACTTGCTAATTGATCAGGAAGGTATTTCCTACTGAGTTATAACTTGAGAATCTTTCTCAACCTAGTTGAAAGGTACACCCTCCCCCAACACGCAGCAATTTGCGTTTACATAGGAAATAATACCTATTTGTCATACTGGTTCTGTGTGACAAAGTTCAACACCCTTGGGCTGACATTGGGGGTTCTCTGTAATTAAGTTCTAACCTACATTTTCAGAATTAACTCCACTGCTTCTTAAAACTACTCCAATGAGACTCATCTGTTTTTTTTTCTGATTAAGAAATTTGCATTTTATTTGAAATATATAAGGAGGGCATGGAGTTTTGTTTTTTTTGTTCTACCATTTTAAAATTTTTATTTAATTTTTATTTTATATTGGACTATAGTTGATTTAGAATGTTGTGTTAGTTTCAGATGCACAGCAAGGTGATTCAGTTATACACATACATATCTAATATGTTTACTTTCCTGATTCTGAACTTTTCTCACACGCTTTCTTCACAATTCTTTTTCATGTCACCAAAACTCGACCAGCTCTATCCCATGCTTTCTATGAAACTCTTCTGGGGATTTCTTCCTAATCTCATTCCTACAGTCCTTACTATCGGGAGTGGTATATACATATACTACTTTGATCTCTTAACTTTTCATATGCATATCTTATTTTCCTATGTAGTATTTAAGTAGTCACCATAGGCTAACTGAAGTAACAACTCCAAAACCTCTGAGGCTAAATTCAATAAAGGTGAATTTCTCGTTCAAGTCACAGTCCAGCAGAGGAAGAAAGAGATAGGAGGTTCTTATCAAATTTTCTATGCATTTAGTGATGTGGAGGGTATACATTTTTGACTATACTATTGGTTAACTTTAACGAATTGTTCTGGTTTGAAAAATTTGCATTAAAATGCAAAAGATGTATATGCTTCTATAAATGCATTTTTTTAAATTATGTAAGTTTAAATAGTTGGTAAAGACTCTCCTCCATCCCCAATCCTGATCCTCAGATAAAACCATTAACAGTTTATATGCCTTTAGAATTTTAAAAAACATTTAGACAATTGTATATATAGTTATTTATCTGGAGAGGATTCTTTTTTTTGGTGGGGGGAGTGCACTGGATCTTGGTTGCTACGTGGGCTTTCTGTAGTTGCGGTGAGCAGGGGCTACGCTTCATTTTGGTGCACGGGCTTCTCATCGTGGTGGCTTCTCTTGTTGCGGAGTGCGGGCTCTAGGCGCGTGGGCTTCAGTAGTTGTGGCGCGCGGGCTTCAGTAGTTGTGGCGCGCGGGCTTCAGTAGTTGTGGCGCACGGGCTTAGCTCCTCCGCGGCATGTGGGATCTTCCCGGACCAGGGCTCAAACCCACGTCCCCTGCATTGGCAGGCGGATTCTTAACCACTGCGCCACCAGGGAAGTCCTGTTTTACTCTTAATAGGATTATATCATACATGCTTTTCTTCAATATACGCTTCTCTCATTGTAACTGTTCAAGCTCTACGTTGTCGGCATTACTACATATAGAACAACTTCATTTTTTTTAAGAGCTACATAGTAGTTCATCATGTAGATAAGCTTTAATTAACTTACTCTATATTCTATTGATGGGAATTTGGAACAAAAGGTTGACTTTTTTAAAAATTAAAGGTGTTAACACAATATGCTACAAATTGGGAAAAATATAAAGTTATATACTTGGCTCATGTCATAGCCACAATAAATACCAGATAGATTGAAGATTTAAATATTAATTACAAAAGTAAAATTACTAGAAAATGACTCAAGGGAATATTTCCATTAATTTATGGAAGACTTTTATAACAGTTACCTAAAACACCAAAGTTTAAAGAAGAAGAATGAACAGATTTAATTTCATAAAAGTTAAAATGTTCTGGATTAGGGAATCACCATAAATTACATGAAAGGATACATGATCTGGAAGCGTAGATTTAGGATTTTGGACGGTAGACAATTTATGGAACGTCTAGAGGAAACACACATAGTGCTCTATGGCTTTCTCAGCATGTAGAGCTTTTTTTTTTTTTGCAGTACGCAGGCCTCTCACTGTTGTGGCCTCTCTCGTTGCGGAGCACACGGACACGCAGGCTCAGTGGCCACGGCTCACGGGCCCAGCCGCTCCACGGCATGTGGGATCTTCCCGGACCGGGGCACGAACCCGTGTTCCCTGCATCGGCAGGCGGACTCCAAACCACTGCGCCACCAGGGAAGCCCTGCATGTAGAGCTTTTGAATGTTTGCAACAACTCACGTCGGTAACTCACATAGCCTGGGTTCGCCTATAACCTCATGACCAATTCTAGACATAAGCTAGTGGCTCATATAGTACCATGACTTGTGGGGTTCCCCTAGACCAATATAACGTATCCCAAACTCTCTCCTCATTTTCAAGCCTAACAGTTTAAAATGCAGCTATAATATTGGAAGGTGCGCTTTAATTGTTCTCAGTTGTTAATACCCTATGGCTTAGTTACTGAGAGTAGCTAGTGAAGATCAAGATTCTGAGAGAACGGGGCATAGGAACAGTGAATTTCGAAGGCAGACTGAGAACAGTAAATGATCAGAGGTCTATTCCAGAGAAAGCAGGTTTGCATGGGGCATTAGGTGGAAGGACTCCAGGTATGCTTTACAGTACATGGTTCACAAAAGGAAGCTCAAATGTTGAAGTAGGCACTAGGAGAAGATGCCAAAGCAAAACCCATTTGCTTTACAATTATTCCCGGGGTGGGTATTGCATTCCTTGATCAGACAACAGTTGATTTCCTTTTTTTTTTTTTAAAGAAATAGTTGAGATGAATAAAATCAAAATTAAAATTCTCTTGAATATAAAATGTCTTGTTTGAACAAAACTTGAGAATTTAAAAAGGTGGTTGTGGAAGAGTACTTAATTTTATAAAATGTATTGTGGAATATCAATTCTGGGTATTAAAAGGTGCTGTTCGGGCTTCCCTGGTGGCGCAGTGGTTGAGAGTCCGCCTGCCGATGCTGGGGACGCGGGTTCGTGCCCCGGTCTGGGAAGATCCCACATGCCGCTGAGCCTGCACGTCCGGAGCCTGTGCTCCACAACGGGAGAGGCCACAACGGTGAGAGGCCCGGGTACCGCAAAAAAAAAAAAAAAAAAAAAAAAAAAAAGGTGCTGTTCATCTTAAATGCCTGCATGCTTATAAGCCCGGTACCAAATTAGTCTCTTTCAGGCATTTAGTTGTATATATGATAAAGAATATTTTCAATGTTTGTTCCAGGGATTTATCCCAAGCATGATTAATGTCTTGGAATTATCTGTAACTAATTATGCTACTTAGCAGTTTGAATGTCCCATTGGTGTGAAATCATTGGAACTGTAATAGCATGGCACATATCAGAATGCTCTGATTTATTATCTGTCACTGATAAGTTTAGAGTCACACCATCTGGGATGATTAGCGATTATTTACTGTCCCAGGAGGAAGCTGGTGAGAGTGGCCTTTGTGTGGAAATAGATTGAGCTGGAGATTCACAGGGCTGCCTCCCTGGCTACCCCTACGGATATGAGTATATTTTCCTCGCAGCTTGACAGAACTTTATTTATAAAGGTGTAAGCAAACGTTCTTCTTCTGCCTTAGGGAGGAATCGCTTTTAGCCTCAGCGATTTACATGCTTGCCTTTTAATTTGGGCTTGACAGGGCAGTGATTTACAACTCCTCCCTTGTTTCTTTCTCCATGGTCTAGTTTCAGGTAAGACTTGAGGCAGGTGGAAAGAACTTCCACTTTACAGTATTAGGAGAATGGGCATATGGTATGGAATCCAATGTTTTGACAGGTTTTGGTACCACTGGATCACTTTAAAACACCTGGACCCTTAGGTATTTGGGAATTCATCTGTATTGCAAACGTGGCAGATTTCCAGCATTTGTCTTTAAAAATGTTTTTTATTGGTTGTATTTTACATGAAAATAAGGTTTCTTTTCACAATTCCTGGCATTTTTCACAAGACTCTTTCTCCTAAACCTTATTTGTCCAAAGAATGTAATTTGATTTGACGCATGACTCTGAAAATATTTTCTTTTTGGTTTCTGCATTAATGCTAATGGATTATGTCATGATAGAGATTTTAATAGAAAGGCAAATGTTATGTGTTCAGCAAATTATCTAAATCTTTTTGACACCCCGTCCCCCACTTCTTAAAGTGTAGGTACTTTTTTTTTTTTGAAAATTCCGCTAATCCTATTTTACAGTGATTATAATGTTCCATTGGATACCAAGTAATATCCTCTAGAGGCTTCATAGAAATATAAAAAGTTGTTTCCCCTTTGTTTGTTGGTTTTCATAAGCAGTGTCTCGGTATCCTTCTTGAATCCTATTTCATTTATTATTTCTTAGATTAGTAGTAGACCCAACTCTTAGAGTATAGGTAATTTTATATCTTTATCCTTAAAGCTCTTCCTCTGAAATATCTTGAGTGTTTAAAATCATAAGTCAGCAGATCATCTTTTATACCCAACTCACAATCCCTCTGGTTTTAGATTAATTAGATTCCCTTAGTGCAGTATATTTGTCAAAGTCATTTTGATGGTGGTAGTTAGAGAACAGAGAAACCACCTGCACTGTAGCAATTAGTGTTTTATATCTCTGGAGGATAAACCTTTATATGTTTAAAAGATAAGTTTTAAATAACTGAGGTTTTCTTCCATCATTGTTTTGCTTAACCTCCAGAATAATGTGGAGCGAGGCCCTTGCCTGTGGACACTTACTTACTTAGGACTTTTAGATGCAGAAAGCAAATACATTAAATCCCAAGTTTTCTCTTGCAACTTTATCAGTCAACCTCATTCACTAACTCACTCCTGAGGTTGAGTCAGTGTGTCTATCTGAGCATGTCTATAGAATAATGTAAACAGGGAATGAAAACTGCAAGCAAATGTGAGAAATTTACCTGAAGGGTTACTGCTTCTCTCTTCTTTTTACTGTTAAACACTGCTTAAGACCAGTACGGCCTTGTTCTTGGCCTAAGGATGACATTGATACCTGGCCAGATGAATTATCTTATTTGTTGTTGAGTCCCTGCATTTTAAAGATATAGAGAACCTATTTGGGTGGTGTCCTTATGAGTTCACACTTCTCTGTTGACCTTTGGGAGAACCAGCATCTGTCTCTTAACCTGATGGACGATAATGTCCTTACCTGAAACAGGCAACCAGACAAATACAATCTGCAGCAACAGACTGAGAGAAATCCTCATTAGGCCAGGTAGCACATTGGGTCACCAGAACCTTAACATAAACTCACATGAGCAATGTTAGTCGAAGAGCTTATTATAAGCGTGGAAACTATATTATCAGATGGAATTACCTCCAGAAGGCTCTTAAGGTAGAGGCTCCAAATGTAGGCTCCTGTGTAGAGGTGTTGGGAATGAAGTGTAATATTTTAATAGCAGCATTTATACAAAGTTAAAAAAACTTTAAAAATTTATGAATTATAGATACATATTGAAATATTGCTTGTCTTTTCCCAAATAGTTAACACTGACGAGAGAGTATCAGCTACTCAGAAATCCTCTTATAATCAATTTCAATAGCTTAATAAATAAAGTCCACTGGATGTGGACCAAGATAGAATTTTATATACTTATTATACTATTAGTAATTTATTATACTATATATTTTGCCTGCAAAATGTTAATTGGTACAACCATTATAAATGTTCTTTTACTATAAAAATAAAGCCATACTTATATAATAGAGTAAAAAAATAGAGATTGCAAAATACAACTGTGTTAAGGTTACCCCCATTCAGGATCTAACTGTTCCTTTAGTAAGGGATTAAGGTATAGATCTGTAGGCAAAAACAACTTAAAATAATGCTGTTTTTTCTTCTTATGACATTAGCAATATCACATAAATTAAAATATTAGGTATCAAGTAAGAATGCTATATTTAATTTTACATTCCTATTTGGAACAACTTTCAAGTTCATTTCTGTTCTATTAAGATCTTGAAGGCATAAGAGCCAAGTTGGGCAAGTAGGCTGTTAGGTCTGATTGGAGAGACACCTTTATAAGAATAATGCTAGAAAGCATTAATTATGATCCAGCCAATTCACATTATGGGTTCTAAGAATGAAAGCACTTTATACACTCAGTAATTAATTTTCTAAAATGGATTGTTTTTCTTAGATGGATGAATAATTATATATTCAAATTATTACAAAATGAAGGTGACATTTTTGTAGAACATTTCCCCAATTTATAGATGATACTAATGGTGAAAAAAATGCAATCCAGCGGACTGAAAGTGTCAGGATAGGAGAGAGAGGAATATTTCAACCTAGATTTTGTCAGTTGCACAGCAATGCTTTGGACAGTCACGTGACTTTTCTCTGTCTAGCTTTTACTTTTTTTTTTTTTTTTTTTTTGCGGTATGTGGGCCTCTCACTGTTGTGGCCTCTCCATTCGCGGAGCACAGGCTCCGGATGCGCAGGCTCAACGGCCACGGCTCACGGGCCCAGCCGCTCCGCGGCATGTGGGATCCTCCCAGACTGGGGCACGAACCCGTGTCCCCTGCATCGGCAGGCGGACTCTCAACCACTGCGCCACCAGGGAAGCCCCTAGCTTTTACTTTTAACCAGTGACAAATGGTATAGATGCCTGTGAATTTTAAAAAACCCATCTGCTCAGAGCATGGTAGTTGTGGGACCCACACAACACATTTTGTCTTTGGCTCCATATCATTTGGGCTGCACGGGCAGCAAGTCACAGAAAATCCAACTCCACCAGGTATGTACAGTGAAGAAATAGACTAGCTCACGCATAGAGAAATGCAAAGGTGAGACAGGCTTCAGGGACGCTTCATCCAGTGTCTTTGGTCCCATTTCCCCGTGATTCCCCTCACTCTGCTTCCTTCTAAGTGTGGGCTTCTTCCTGGATTTGACATATTTGTGCATGACAGCTTGCAAAAGGAAAAGAAGGAAGAGTTCCTATGAAAGCTGTCCCAGAAAAATGAAGAATAATTGTCTTGAGAACCACCCCCCCAACCAAAGGCCCATCATTGGAAATCTCACTGGCCTTCAAGGAGTCAGGTGCCCATTTCTGAACCAATCACTTGCAAGGAGGAAGACTGGATTACCTTTAGTCCAGTTCGGCCTATTTCCAGACCTGGGAGGGGGGTGGATCTGGCTCCCCTTGAGGCACACTGGGCTATGTAAGGAGAAGGGACCAAATTGGGGTGCTGTTTGGAGGGTGGAACAGGGACTAGATGCTGAGTAGGAAGGAAACACTGTATATTACAACCTTTAATGTTACCCTCTCTTTCACTGCCCTCTTGCTAAAACACCCATATGTACCCACTCTTGTAAGTGCCCTACATTCTACACCTAACTCACTAATCTCCCAAAGTTCAAAGGTACCTCTCTGTGTCCCATCTTCACAGGACCTCTCTTTTAGTTAAGAGCTGAAAAAACTATGTGAGTTAAGGATAAGATATAAAAAATGATAATACCTTCAAGGAGTACTTGTATTTTTATGTAGATGGTAGTTAGACATTTAATGTATGTTTAACCCAAGGTACAAGACTTATGCTGGCCAGGAGACAGAAGAAATTATATGATAGGACATACCTCTTGGGGATCCTCAAATCTACACCACACAGGCAGATGAATACATACCATCAAAGTTGGAGAACATTAATATTGTAAGACATTGCCAGATGTGTGCTCTAAGGACTGTTGGAGCATGATAATCACTGGGGGGGGGAATGGGATGGAGTTAATAAACTTGATGGGTTTGTACTTTAGAAGTTGAATGTGTGTATGATACATATACATAATAATATCTACATGTATCTATTTAAATCAGTAGCACCATAAATTATTCTAAATAAGCTAGGTACCTTCTTTGTGATAAGGAAATACTGCAAAAAAAAAACACCCCACATGTTTTGAATACTTTGAAGTCATGCAAATTCCCAAGCTTCCTAGATAATTCTCAAAGTTATAAAAATGGATTTTATAACACATTCATTATATTAGATGAGTTGCTTTTTCTTTGTAATGCTAACAGTAAATTGTAAAATTTATGAGGCTGCTTCTAGAATAACAACATTGGTAGAGGAAGTAACTTGATTTTAGAGGATAAAAGCCTCTAAAAACAACCGGCTGAAAATATTAAGAATAATGATAACTCCTGTCCTGAGATGAAGTTTTATCTCATTTTATCTTCACTCCAACACTGTAAATAAAAACTTCCATTTTTCAGATGAGTAAATGGAGGCTTGCCATCATTTGATTTTGTTTATTCTTGGTCACACTGCTTGTATGTGGTAGGGCTAAACTTTATTTTCTTCTTGGTACTTTATCACAGCTGGCATCCCAAACTGATGACAATGCTGTACAGAATCAGCTTCATAAGTAGAACAAATGATTGTGCAGTTGTATGATTTGAAGACCCCCAAAGTGTTTTTCCTCTGTCTTTAGTAGTGGTAGAAATTCCACCACTAGTTCATTTCATTCTGTTAAAGAATGCTCTCTCCTAGCATCCCCAGTATAAAGGCAAACTTGGGGACATAGTATCTTCCTAACATATTTGCGTGCATGAGTTTTCTTCCCTCACAGAGGGAGGAGCCTCACTGAGCGTATAGGAATTCTGAGTAGGAAGAGAGCTGAGAGGAGAGTCAAAGCTGTGGCTTAAATAAGAATTTTGCTGGGAATTAGCTTTCTTCTCTAATTTGCTTTAATGTTATTTGTGGGAGGCAGGTGCCTTGGATTTAACTTTGCACTCTGCCATTTTCCAGCTGAGTGGCAGCCGGTCAGTTAAATTCTTTTTCTCTTCTGTGTAAAATGTAAATAACAGTGCTTGCCCTGTGTCCTCAAAGGGTTCATGAAATGATCATGTGGGATAAAATAAGTGGATATATTTAAACACTGTAAAGTGTTCTACAAAATGTAGTTATCAGTACCATTATAAATTTACCATTATAAATGGTAAAAAAAAAATGTAAGTTTTGTGGGCACTAATCTAGGATTTTAAATGCTTTTCAAGAAAAAAATAAGTGCGGAGAGTGATACAATTATTTCTGTTGACTTACCACAAATATAGATGTGTGCATTCTACTATATTAAGTGTATGTGGACTATAAAAACTAATTTTGTGCTCATTTTTCCATTGTCGTCTTTCCATAAAAATCTAGAATCCTCATTTTTAGTGCTGTCAGTCTTGCATCCATCAATTTAAAGTATTTCCTACTAGTGAACTTTAATTATTCCTTAGATGCTTGTGATAGCTAAAGCTAATAAAATCTCGGTCTGTGGTTATAAACCGTCACCAACACCTCAACCCTTTGGTAATGGAGGTAGAAATCCTCCACTACATCCATCCACATTTGCTTCTCTGAGACATGTTACATGGAAGCACCAAGATGACAGTTCACTCTATAATGTTATTAGTCTCTGAATTAGGCTAATTCATTGTTGTCCTCTAGTCTTAGCATTTTCCACAGATGCTGAGCTGACATTTATTTGGTCTTGGACTGTTGCAGGATCATTCTCCCGTTTTAATTAAAATAAAGTTTAGAAGGAAATAGAATGGCAGCACTGCTTCCCTTGGCAATAATAAAGTACTGTCTATGGTATATACAGATTTTACCCCTTAAGCCCTGTCAGTTTGGCAGGCCTTTACTTATTTCTGTATAGACAAAGTAATAGCATTATAAACATCTTGGAAAATAGAGGATATTTTGCCATAATTTTGCCCTCCTTAATACTGTAACTTACATTTTCATATTTATATATGCCCTTTCAGTATTTATCTGAATATATACTTTAAAAATAATTGTAATCATAGTATATGTTCAATTTTTGTTGTTGCTGTTACTTTGCATAATAGAATAAGCATTTTATGTGTTGGGTATATACTTATTTTTATTGCTTATATAAAATGACCACCTAATCTGTAGATAGATGAGTTTTTAATGTGTTTTTCTGTTTTATTAAAAAACACCGCATTGAGAAGTGGGTACTTTTTACTGTTTTCCCAGCTCAGCCAGAGTGATTTGGACTTAGATCATTCAGACAGTCCTGTCCAGTTTTGTATGATGAAAGATATGTAATTTCAAGATGGCTGACTCAGTGTGGGGTACAGTTTTGAAACAGAATGAAATTTATCCTCATTTCAGGGGCTTAATTACATGACATTAGCCATAATAACATCTGTTCTAACTAATGAATCAGCGTTAGATTTTTGAAATAAAGGATGACTTATGGAAATCAACTTTTGAGTTCCATGAAGAGACTTGGTGTTGGCTTTAAACAAACCCCTTATCTAAATACGTCCTTTCCTCTTTTCTCTACATCTCAGTTATTTAGGAAGGGCCACATTTTGACCTTCAGGATTGTCATTCTCTCCTCCTACAAATTACCTATGTTTACAGTTTTCTTGTCACTGCTGTTTCTTAAGTTGCTCACATAACTAGACTGGGAAGAAGAGCTGTAATCTTTAAACAAAGCCTGTAAGTTCAGCTCTGTAGTAGTTTTATTTCCAAGCACCTTCAAAGAGACATAATGTGAAGATCATTGAAATATAAATGTTATTAAAATTCCCAGAGGCCCATGTGATAACATGCAGACTTTTGTTCCGTAATGTGCGTGAATAACATGGTCTTTGTTACATTTCAGATAGCTCATTTATTTGATGATTCAGGGCTTCTCAAGCAACCAAGAGACAAATAATCTTTCTTAATATGTGACAATAATTTTAAAAACAGAATGAAGTCAGTTTTTCACTTTACATTTGGCTTCTTTCCATGGTTGGTATGCTGAAGTAGGATTCTCTACAGTGTGGTACAGATTCCAACTGTTGGTGCCAGGAAGCAGAGCACATAGTATGTCTGTGGCCAATATAGGGACGTTGAGAGGTGGGGGGCTGGGGGGGCCAAGGTGTGTTGAATTGGTCAACACTGATAAGGCTGGTGTTACTAGGAGGTAAAGAAAGCAGTGGTCTATATGAGGACATAGTTGACAGGACATTGAACGGTTACCCTGGAAATCCTGGGCTATTGATGCTATATGAAAATGTATATAGTCCATGCATCTGTCCAATGAGGAAATAATTCAGAATACTTAGAAGAGAGAGACAGATGCACACATACACAGGGAGAGAGATTGAGAGAGACATATTGGTCAGTGCAGTCTTGCAAACAGAGGTAAGTAGTGGCAGGCATTTTATTTGTTAAGTTGGAATCAGTAAACATTCATAGAAGTCAGAGTGGACTTTGAGCAATTAAAAAATCAAATAGTAAGACTAAGTGACCCGGTAAAACAAAATGTTAAAGCTGGGCAGACCAGCATGAGTCAAAAATTTATGAAAAAAGATCACCAGAATTTGGACAAGGCAAGGAGAAGACAGATCCAGAACATATAAGCAAACAATGCAATAAAGTAAGTTTCTGCGTATATCATATAAGGATTTTTACCATCTCCCAATGGGGAAAAACTGAAGTATATAGCACATCCCTTTTGTGTGTCCTTTTCTGGCAGGCTGCGTACAACATAGGGTGGGTGGATAATAGCTTTCTTGGGTATGGCTCTATATACCAGAGATTAACAGAGTGTATGACATACCGGAAGGGCTAAAAATATTCTTTGAAAGAGTAAGTAAATGAAACAGGAACTTGAGTGAAGACTGAGAGTTTTCTAGGCAGAACAAGGGGGCAAAAGATACTTGAGAAGTACCAACATGAACAAGGTAAAAAGGCCTGAACCAGGGTGGAGTGTTAAATGGACTGCACGGAGGTTGATGTGGTTGTAGAAGAAAAGTGTGTGACATGAAATGGGTCCTGGAGATTAGGGGGGAACATGGAAGGAAACAAGCCAGGTGAGAAAGGATCCTGGACCGAGCATTTAGAAACTTCGTTTTTATCTTGGGGATCAGAGGGAAGGTAACATCATAAACTTATATTCTAGAAGGATTACCATGGTACGGCTTGGAGGATGTATAGGAGATACCTGTTGCCTCTGTCATAATTTTCCTTAAAACCAGCTTTGATTATTCAACTGGATTGTTATGTGGTAAAAGGAATTCTGAAAGAGGCTCTCTTCCTTCTTTGCCCACACTGCCTTCATTCATCATTTGGACATTGACGGCAGCAGTAGTTAGATCTGTGGCTCCTTTGAGCAAAGTGGCAATGAGGAGAGAATCTATCTTTCCAGCCCAGATCATTGTGCTGAGCTCTAGATCCTTTTTATCTAACTATTTAGTATATATCTTCACTCGGTTGTTTAACAAGCATCTCAAATGTAACATGTTCAGAACTGAATTCAGCACTTTCCTTTCCCTAAGTGGCTCTTGTTTTAGATTCATTATGTTAGTAAATGCCACCCACACCACCAAGTTGCCTGATCCCCAAATCCAGGCATCCTTGTTGAAGTCTTTCTATTACCTCCTCTCCTTACTCCAGGACTAATAAATCCCCAGTATTCCTAAATATCGGTTGAATGTACATCTTCTTTCATTGTAGCCCTTTGGACAGCTTAATTATTTACTTTAATATTTGCAATTATTTAATATTTGTCTTCCTGTGTACTTGTTAGGCTCCATGAACAAAATAACCATTTCTGTCTTGTCAACTGTAGTATTGCTAGCACCTAGTATTAAGACTGGAATATAGAAGATTTTATGAAGGTATTTATCAACTAATATTTACCTGCATTTCTCAAGGTTCACTTATATTTCTTACGTCTGACTATTCAGAAAAAAATAGCTACGAAGCTCCAAAGCTATCCTGGATCTTACAGTCTCCCATTAGGGAGGCCCCAAGTTATTTTTTTAGTGGTAGTGGGCCTTGGGGTGCCTTCTGATCTCTAGGTTCCTGGAAAGTCCTGAAACTATGTCTCTTTCAGGATGGGATGTTGTGTACCTAGCTTGTACAGCAGAGCCTGTAAGTAGGCACTCCATCGGAGCATCACACATATTTAGTGGCTGACTGATAAGCAATTTGGCTGCTTACAGCAACACAATACTCTGCTATTTCTATACTACACTTGGTTTAATTTGGAATTGTCCACTTAAAATTATAGGACTGTAGTTTTCTTCTTTTCTCCTTGTTTCTTTTTTTTTTAATAGAATTTTATTTATTTTATTTATTTATTTTTGGCTGTGTTGTGTCTTTGTTGCTGTACGTGGGCTTTCTCTAGTTGTGGCGAGGCGGGGCTACTCTTCGTTGCGGTGCACGGGCTCCTCATTGCGGTGGCTTCTCTTGTTGCGGAGCACGGGCTCTAGGTGCGCGGGCTCAGTAGTTGTGGCGCAGGGGCGTAGCTACTTCTCGGCATGTGGGATCTTCCCGGACCAGAGCTTGAACCCGTGTCCCCTGCATTGGCAGGCGGATTCTCAGGCACTGTGCCACCAGGGAAGTCCCTCTCCCTGTTCCTTTCTTTCTTCCTTCCTTTACTTTTCTTGATCAAAGGATTTAAAGCTCCACTAGTTTTGGATGAAAGGTAGTGAAGACTCTCTGCCCATTCCTTCCTCACACTGTCATAGTCACAACAAAACAGGAAAGCTCTTCCGTTGATTAAATATTAGTATTTTCGATGAAATACCACTGAGGTTTATAATTAAAAAGTTAGCCAAAACAACCATATGGACCTTGTCTATTCTTAGACCCTATCAGGGCTTCTATTTTTTCCCCCAATCCATCACTTGTCTTTTTTCTTTCTCTCCTCATCCAACTTAGTTTCCACTGCACGCCATTTTCATAACTCTGTTCCATTACCATATGGACCTCTCTTGTCCCCCATTCTTTTTTGTTGCTCCTATCTAGAAAAAATCCATCTCTGGATGAACCTGGTTCTCTTGTACTTGCTTCTCTATAAATTAATGATAACTTTTCTTAAAAGGGTCTTCCACACTGCTTGGCACTTGCACTCCATTTCTCTGAGCAGCTCAATTCCTCACTCTTCATAAAAACCATTCGAATAGTTTGCTGCTCTCCACAAACTTTTGCCCACCACATTGTCCCTCCCGCCCTATTCTTAACCCATACTTGGCCTTCTACTCTAGAGAAAAAGTATGTTATCAGATGGGAACTTTATCTTTCTACTGCAAAATATGTTCACTGGTATTTGCTCTTACAACTTCTCTTCCCTCCTGGATGCATGGAGAAGATGTTCTCCTTACTTAAGGTTAAGCCCTCCACTTGTTCTTGGGATCCCATATTTTCACAATCTTTATGTTCTCTTGTATTTATCCCTTTCTTGCATATTTTATTTTCCGTCAGTTGAATACATTCCATTGACTTTTAAACTAATTCAGGTCCATCATACGTAACAAGCAAAACACCTTACTTGACTACTCAGCTACCTCCAGCTCTCTCTCCAAGTAAGAGTTGTCCCTACCCTCGTTCTCCATTTTTCACCACCAACGTACTCCCAGTCCACTTCAATCTGGCTTTCAGTGTTATCAGTAAATTAAAATTTTTGTCCATAAGGGCAACAATATCACTATTTATGATGGACATTTCTTAGTTATCATCTGAGCTTACGCCTCAGCAGTCATTTGGCAAAATTGACCATTTTCTCCCTGCTTAAATATCCATGCTTTGCTTTTCAGGGTTTCAGTTTGACACCACCTGTTCATTTGTTTTTTCGCCTATCTCTCTGGCTGCTTCCTTTCTGTCTCGCTTGCCAGCTCGTCTTAACTGGCCAGTAAATGTTGAGGTTTTTCAAGATTCAGTCTTAGCCCTTTCCTCATTCTATATGCTTACTATGTAGTAGTCCTCAACCCTGGATGATGATTAAAATCATATAGAGATTTTTTTCCAGTTTTATTGAGAATTGACATATAATCTTGTATAAACTTAAGGTGCACAATGTGATTATTTGATATATGTGTGTATTGTGAAATGATTACCACGATAAGTTTAGTTAACACCCACCACCTCATGTACTTAGGAAATATTTTTAATATAAAAAATATTGTTAGCTATAGTCATCGTGTTGTACATTACATCCCCAGAACTTACTTATCCTAAAACTGGAAGTTTGTATCTTTTGACCACCTTCACCCAATCCCCCATCCCCCACCCCACACCTGCCACCTCTGGCAACCACAAATATGACCTCTGTTTCTATGAATTTGGTTCCTCTAGATTCCACATATAAGTGAGATCATAAAGTATTTGTCTTTGACTTATTTCACTTAGTGTAATGCCCTCAAGTTCCATCCATATTGGCACAATTGGCAGGATTTCCTTCTTTAAGGCTGAACTGTATATATGTACCTGTGTGTGTGTGTGTGTGTGTGTGTGTGTGTGTGTAACCACATTTTCTTTATCCATTCATCTGTCAATGAACACTTCTGTCTTGGATATTGTAAATAATACTGCAGTGAACATAGGAGTGAAGATGACTCTCTGAGATAGTGTTTTTGTTTCCTTTGTATATATACCCTGAAGTTGAATTCCTGGATCATATGGTACTTCTGTTTTTAATTTTTTGAGAAACTTATGTGCTATTTTCCATACTGGCTGTACCAGTTTGCATTCCCACCAACAGTGCACGAGGGTTTGCTTTTCTCCACAGCCTTGCCAGCATTTGTTATCTCTTGTCTTTTTGACGAAAGCCATTGTAACAGGTGTGAGGTGATATCTCACTGTGGTTTGGGTTTGCCTTTCCGTAATAATTAGTGATGTTGAACGCCATTTCATGTACCTGTTGGCCATTTAATTATTTTCTTTGGAAAAATGTCTATTCAGGTCCTTTGCTCATTTTTAATTTGGATTATTTGTTTGTTTTGCTATTGAGTCATATGAGTGCCTTGATATAATTTGGATATTAACCCTAATCAGATGTGTGGTTTGCAAGTATTTTCCTCTGTTCCATTTGTCATCTTTTCATTTTGTTGATTGTTTCTTTCATTGTGCACAGGCTTTTTAGTTTGATGTAGTCCCACTGTTTTTTTTTAATATGAGATATGTATCTTTTAAAAAATTTATTTAACTTATTTTTTGCTGCATTGCATCTTCATTGCTGCCTGCGGACTTTCTCTAGTTGCGGCGAGCAGGGGCTACTCTTTGTGGAGGTGCACGGGCTTTTCGTTGCAGTGGCTTCTCTTGTTGCGGGGCATGGGCTTTAGGAGCATGGGCTTCAGTAGTTGCGGCACATGGGCTCAGTAGTTGTGGTGCACGGGCTTAGTTGCTCCGCGGCATGTGGGATCTTCCCGGACCAGGGCTCGAACCTGTTTCCCCTGCATTGGCAGGCGATTCTTAACCATTGTGCCACCAGGGAAGCCCCCATTTGTTTCTTTTTGATTTTATTTGTGCTTTAGGTGTCACATCCAAAAAATCATTGCCAAGACCCATGTCAAGGAACTTTTCCCCTATATTTTCTTTTAGTTATATGGTTTCAGGATTTATATTTAAGTCTTTAATCTATTTCCAGTTAATTTTTGTGAGTGTGTAAGTTAGGGGTCTAGTTTCATTCTTTTGCATGTGAATCTCCAATTTTCCAAGTATTATTTATTGAACAGACTGTCTTTTCTCCATTGAGTATTCTTGGCTCCCTTGTCAAATATTATTTGACTGTATATGAATGCATTTATTTCTGGGCCCTTGATTCTCTTCAGTTGGTCTATTTGTCTGTTTTTATGCCAGTACCATATTGTTTTGATTACTAAAGCTTTGTAATATAGTTTGAAATCAGAAAGTGTGATGCCTCCAGCTTTGTTCTTTCTAAAGATTGCTTAGGCTCTTTGGAGTCTTTTGAGGTTCCATACAAATTTTAGGATTGTGTTTCCTATTTCTGTAAAAAAAAAAAATGCCATTGGACCTCTTGATAGGGATTGCATTAAATCTATAGATGGCTTTGGGTAGTATGGGCATTTTAAAAGTATTAATTGTAATCCATGAACATGGGATATCTTTCCATTAATTTGTCTTCTTCAGTTCCTTTCATCAATATTTTATAGTTTTCAGTGTACAGATATTTTACCTCTTTGGTTAAATATATTCTTAAGCATTGTATTTGATGCTGTGGTAAATGGGATTCTTTTCTTTATTTCTGTTTCAGTTAATTCATTGTTAATGTATAGACATTATATTGATTTTTGCATGTTGATTTTATATCCTGCAATTTTACTGTTGATTACATCTAACAATTTTTTTTTTTTTTTTTTTTTTTGCGGTACGTGGGCTTCTTACTGTTGTGGCCTCTCCCGTTGCGGAGCACAGGCTCAGCGGCCATGGCTCATGGGCCCAGCCGCTCCGCGGCATGTGGAATCTTCCCAGACCGGGGCATGAACCCGTGTCCCCTGCATCGGCAGGCGGACTCTCAACCACTGTGCCACCAGGGAAGCCCACATCTAACAATTTTTGTGTGGAGTCTTTAGGATTGTCTATATATAAAATCATGTTCTCTGGAGACAAATAATTTTATACCTTCCTTTCCAATTCTGATGCCTTTTATTTCTTTTTCTTTCCTGATGGCTCTTGCTAGGACTTTTCTACTACTATGTTATAGTAGTGGTGAGTGGGTGAGTGTGGGCACCCTTTCTTGTTCCTGAAGTTAGAGGAAATGCTTTCAACCCTTGACCATTGAGTATGATGTTAACTGTGGGCTTATTCTATATGGCCTTTATTATGTTAAGGTACATTCTTTATATACCTAATTTATTGAGAGTTTTTATTGTGAATGAATGTTGAATTTTTTCAAATGCTTTTTCTGTATCTAATGAGATGATCTTGTGGTTTTTATCTTTTGTTCTATTGATGTGGTATATCACACTGATTTATGTATGTTGAACCATCCTGTTTATTCATCCATGGATAAATCCCACTTGAAAATAGTATATGATCCTTCTGATGTGCTGCTGAATTTGGTTTGCTAGTATTTTGTTGAGAATTTTTGCATCTATATTCATCAGGGATATTGGCCTGTAATTTTCTTTTCTTAATGGTGTCATTATCTGACTTTGGTACCAGGGAAATGCAGGCCTCCTAAAATGAGATTGAGAGTGTGTTCCCTCCTCTTTGGTTTTTTGGCATAGTTTGCTAAAAATTGGTATTAATACTTCTTTAAATGTTTGGTAAAATTTTACCAGAGAAGAATTCTGATCTTGGTCTTTTCTTTCTTGGGAGCTTCTGGATTACTGATTCAATCTCCTTGATCATTACTGGTGTGTTCAGATTTTCTGTTTCTTCATGATCCAGTCGTGGTAGGTTGTATGTTACTAGGAGTTTATACATTTCTTCTAGGTTCAGTTTGTTGACATGTGCAGTTGACCCTTGAAAAAATGGAGGTTAGGAGCACTGACCCCCTCACAAAGTAAAAAATAATAATAATAATCCACATAGAAATTTTGACTCATGCCAACCTGAACTACTAATAGCTTACTATTGACTGAAAGCCTTACTGCTAACATACACAGTTCATTGACACGTATTTTGTATGTCATATGTATTATACACCATATTCTTACAATAAAGTAAGCTAGATAAAAGAAAATGTTAAAGTCATGGGGAAGAGAAGATACGTTTATAGTACTGTATTGTATTTACTGATACTGTAAGTTTATGTTGTCTGTTTACAAGATGTACCATCTATCAATAACGACATCGATATTGTCTTATACAAAACACTGTAGATGTTATGTGTCACTAACACTCAAAATGGAAAGATAATGTGAAAAAGAAATTCATGTTTATTTACATGTCTAATGATTCATGCATTGACAGCAAAAAAGCAGCAGTATGATTGCTTTATAGCACCCTAGTGTAATCAATACTATTGCTTCATGGTAGCCTAGCCTATTCACTAGTGAATGAATCATTATAAAATGTTTGATACATAGTATTACAGTTATATTCATAATACAGTATTGGAAACATTGTTACATTAAAAATAAACTTACCTGTGATGATAGGCTAATACACAGTTTTTCCAGTTATGAGAGACATGTTCTATGAGGTAATGTAATTATTTGAAAGCAAAGTTATAAAACAGTAAGAAAACTAACACATTATTAGTTTTATATTAAATTACTCATGCCTATGTAAGGATAGATTAGTGTCTACATACATTTTATACATTCATGACATACCTAACTTCTCTTAATTTTTTTGATATTTCTAGGCTATGTGGTTCATCTGCAAGTTTTTTCAAGTTGTCACAAATCTCTAAAAATTTTTCTAATGTATTTATTGAAAATACATGTATAAGTGGACCTATGCAGTTCAAAGCCGTATTGTTTAAGAGTCAACTGTTGTTCATAATAGTGTCTTATGATCCTTTGTATTTCCGTGGTATCAGTTGTAATGTCTCCTCTTTCATTTATAATTTTGGCTTGGGTCCTTTCTCTTTTTTTCCTGGATTGTGTAGCTAAAGGTTTGTCAGTTTTGTTTATCTTTTCAAAGAACCCACCTCTCGGTTTTTTTTTCAATCTTTTCTATTGTTTTCCTGTTCTCTATTTCATTTATTTCTACTCTAATCTTTATTTATGTGGAGGTGTTTAAATGTAGTAGTCCTACCACAACCAGTTAAATCAGAATCTCTGAGCCCAGGCATGAGCTTAAGAAAACAAAGCAAAACAACAACAAAAAACTCCTCAGGTGATTCTAATGTTCAGCCAGGGTTAAGCACTGATCTAGGTGATCTCACCCTATTCATGGCTTTTTTTTTTCACTATCTGTAGCAAGATGATATGCAAATATTTCTCTAGCCCAGACCACTCCTCAGTGCTTACCCTTATGTGTGTTCAACTGCGTGCTCAATTTCCCTTCTAGCATATCTCAGAGGAACCTCAAACTCACATATCTGTTTCTCTTCCTGTGTCTTCTGTTACATTTAATAGACTTACCATACATCCCCTAGACAGGCCAAATACATAGGAATCATTCTTAGTATCTATGTGTCCTTTTCTTTCTGTATCGATTCCACCATTAAGTCCTGTCAGTTTCACCGCTTAAATCTCTTAAAGCCATTACATCTCCCTGTCTTCATCACCCATATCCTAGTCTACAACATCATCTGGTATCAAGTAGATTACTGCAATAGCTCCTAACTAGCTTTCCCATTTCTGATCTCGTCCTTCTAATTCTTCTCTGCACTATAGCAAATAAGCAACTGTTTAAAAATGTACATATAATTCTTCCCATCACCTCAATAGATTTAAAACCTTTTCATAAATATACGTTGCTATTAGCATAAAACAGAATAACCACAACATGGTCATATCAGTTTAGGATTCTTTAGCTGCAAGCAACAGAACTTGACTTAGGTTAATTTAAACAAATGGAAATTTATTAAATGGATATTGGATGCTCTCAGAATTAATGGAAGGGTGAAATAACTTGAAATCAGAAAGGAAGGAAAGCTACTTTGTATGTGTTTGGGGTGCAGAGGGGGTGAAAGGATAAGAAATTGAAAGAGCAGACATTTTTTCATGTTAGGAATAGTCCGCTCTGGATATAGCTTCTTAATTAGTTCAGTGATTAATGTAGTTTACAATCTAGGACACTTTTGAAAATGAAATGGAATGCTAATTATAATTATGCCAGGAAAAGGGGAATAACCAGGATTGACTCAGGTAAATTGGAATCTCCAGTCAACCTAACATGATGACAGCTTGACCTCAGCCTCATGAGAGACTCTGAGTGAAAACCATCTAGCTAAGCCATTCCTGAATTCCTCACCTATAGAAATTGTGAGATAATAAATGTTTACTTTTACGTTAGTGGTTTTTAAAGTAATTTGTAATACAGCAATAAATGCCTAATAAAATATTTTGTTTCTGTGACGGATAAAAGAATTTTTCCCCACTAGGGTGTTGCTTCCCCAAGGGCATTATTTGTGTTCCTTTTTTGTGAACAAATCAGTGAATGACTGAATCACTGTCATTTGATTGTATCTTGAGAGCCGTTATTCTGGAATTACTAATGGGTTCTCTTAGACTTAATTACACAGAGTCTTTGGGAAAGTCATGAGCCTATGGGTGTTTGGAAAATAAAATTTGGTAATTGTAAGAAGAAAGGCCAAGATTTTCACCTGCTTAACTATCAAGTTAGATCCAGACTTTATTTTAGAGAGGAGTATTATATTTTCAATGACTGAATAAATGAATCAGTCATACAGAAACAGTTATTTTTTAAACCATAACAGTTTTAGAAAGGCAAACACTGTCACAAGCAGGAGGTACACTGTGAATAATGCTGTTTGAAATAATATCGGGCAAAGAGCCTGGCCCAGTTTAACTAGACAATAACCTGTCACTTGCAGAGTTGTTTTCTGTGAATGACTTCTGCATCTTTGGCTCCTTGATCTTCATGCAAAATTAACTTAACCAATATCAAAGTTTTATGGTCTATAAACTAAGCCACTTCAGCTTTGTGTCACCCATATGACACATTGAAGTGTGACCAGAGAAGGGAGGATAAGCCATGATAGAAATGAGAAAATAGTGGTGGGAGAACTACGACATAAATGAAAATGTGCATAAAGATATAAACAAGGCATTTGCAAATTGACATTCTGTTGCAAAGACTTTTTTCCCCACTGAGGGAAAAATGAGTAGAAGCAAGGAGAAAAGAGACCAAAAGATTACTTATTCAAGACAGGGAAGCTCATTATTAATGAGTAGAACCACCGTATTGGTTAGATACTGGCTACATTACTTAGGAAAACGTAGCATGAAAGTAATTTTATCATTAACAAAGGAGGGAAAGCTCTCAATTAGACAAGACCACTGAATTCATTAAGGAGATTTGTCTGGTTTATTTCCATTTGTTTGTCATAGCTGAGCAAACCAAATTTCAAACTGCAGTCAACCCTTGAATGGCATGCTGTAACTAATGAAACAGTATTAAAAGGAATTGACTTCATATACCACTATATCTTATGGATTTGTCATCTCATATGATGCTAACTTTGAACAGCTGTTCCCTAAGATAAACCTAATTACCTGAGTCATTTTGTACCTTGCAGAAGAATTCAGCATTCAACCCCTCAACAAAAGGCTTTTTCAAACTTTACAGCTTACGCTATTAGTGTTACGTGTGATTTGTTCATGAACAGGCATCACTTATGAGCCAATGTTGTACTTGAAAAAAAGCAACCAGCTTGTCTCTCTATTTCAAAATTAGAAAATAAAAATAAAGAGGCATTGAGAACTACAGTGAAGTCACAATTTCAAAACCTGATAGTTTATTCTCTTTGTGCTGATCATGCTGAGAGCTGCAAACTAAAACTACCATGTATTAAATGACAAAACCTACAGGTTGTAAAACAAACTGCCATTTTAAAATCATTGCACATCAAGAAAAAAATGTTTAATATCATATAGTCCACAGATGAAACTGTAACAACCTGTGATATTTTTGTACTTTCTTTTCATTATGTCAATTATGAGTAATTTATTTTTTCTAGGAAAAAATGAAAACAATATTTCTCAATAAAATGGTTATCACCTACCTGACTTACTTGAATATTCAATATGGGATTCTTCTTCTGTAATAATTTCTGACTATTATAGTCATTCTTTTTCCATCAGTGCCCGACAGTCTGGTATAAGTTGTAGAAATGTGGCTGCATAAATTTTGTGCCCTGGCTTCTTACCATATTAAACACTGAAACTAATTACTGCTAGTTTCAGAGACAGAAGTGGTGTTTTCCCTACATGCCCTTGCATCCAGGGATGCTTTATTAGGGTTCTCTAAGACCACATTTTGTCTTACTTATACTCAAACAATTTTTGTACTTTAGATAACTTAAACTCTGAATTTGAATATCGTTTATCTCTGAGGAGAGCATTGTGGATGATTTCTAACTAAAAGGATGAGGAAAGGAGGAGAGTAGGTAGGTGAAGAAGACTGTTGACTAAAACACACTCCCACCTAGTCAGAATCTAACCTGAAATGCTATTGGAGCACAGGGGAGGACCACTTGGCTCAACGTGGAAAGAGCAGGAGGCTCCAGAGAAAGCTTCCTAAAATAAGATTGGACAGGAGGACGAGGGAGGAAAGGTGAGGGGACTGTCAAATGAGTTCAGGTCAGATGAACTGGCCGAATGAAAAAATTCTTTTGGTTTCTAGAGCATTTTGGATTTTGGAATTGTGGATTGTGGATCTGCGATATCTTTATTTTAGAGATAAGAAAACTAAAGCCTGGGATTTTTAAGTAACTTACTGGATACATGATTCAGACAGTGGCTATAGAAGACAAGGAAAAATTAAGAATGTTATTGCCTAGAGTTGCATCCCTGTTCTACCACTTACTAACACTGCGACCTAGAGCAAGTTACTTCCTCTTTCAGTTCCTAAGCGTCTGTAAAATGGGGATAACATTGGTTGTTGTGGGGGTTAAATGAGTTAATACATTACAGTACTTAAAAGAGTGTGTAGCACATAGTTAAGTACTTACCAAAGTTAATACATGTTTATTTGTTCATATTATCATCATTGGAATTCCCCTCTAATTTCAACTACCAACCAGGAGAAAAGTGCACGTTGCTGAATTTCGCTTTGCCTACCTCTCGATGCATCTTTTCTTGAGGAGACCCTAATATATACATTATATTTTTAATTCAAGTAAAGGCTAAAGAATGAAGGTAGGGTTATTCATACTGGAAAAAGAGATTTGTGGAAAATGTCTTTTTTATTTGGGGAGATTTTTAAAAATGTATTTCTCCTTCATACATTATATCAACTCAAATTATTTTGCTATGTTGAAGAAATTGTTAAATATTAATATCTCTTAAAAGGAGGCAACTCAAAGTGTGAGGTCACTTTAAAAAAAAGTTAAGTTTTAATTGGAAATAGAAGTTGGATCTCCTGGATTGCTGTCTGCTTGTGTTGAATTGAGGCCATCACAAATGTTCAAATAAGAGCCCTTAGAAGCACTGGGCTGCAATGGCAGTTTTAAAAGAATTTCATAAGTATGGCTAATTCAGATCTATGATTTTTTTCTCCTCTCCCTCCCCTTCAAAATCCTAGAAAATGAAAACCAGTAAACGAATGTTATTGTCAGTGACCTTGAGAAAGAGGTTAAATGCAAATTGCTCAATTTTTCTCTGGTTTCAAATGGGAGAGAATGAGGGATGCAGGGCAGTTTTTCTTTTCCAGTCTCATGAAGGGTGTCTTCTGGGGGTTGCAAATTAAAGTAGCCTTTTGTTAAACCTGTAAAGGATTCTGGTGTGGAACCCTAGGGCCATGGTTGACTTTTTAATATTTCTTTCACCCCAAAGGGCTAATATTCTCGTAGCTTTTTAGTTCAGCTTCAGCTCTCTCTGTCTCTTGTGACAGTATCTCAAGTTTTACAGCTGTAACTACATTATTAAATGAGAATGCCAAGCAAAAAGAGGCACACGCCAGTCAAACTGACACTGAACTCAGATGTCAAGGTTATATCAAGGAAATGAAATAAGGTCTTTGACTGTTTCCCGGCTTTCTGCCCTTAGGCCTGTGGTTGTTTCCTAAATGTGTTAAATCAGATTCAATCCCTGAGACATCATAGAACTTAAAATATTTTAATAATAGGAATAATGGAATGTTTAAAATATTTTTTTCTCTTAGAATTATAATTATTTTGGTAAAGTATTTATTTGCCTCATCTAAAATCCAAATGTAGGTGTGACAGCTTACTAGTTAATGAACTATTTCTCCCCCATACTCCCTTCTCATTACCCCATAGGCAGCCATTTAAATGTGTTTTTATTGCAAAGCATGTATTGCTGTTTTACATATGTCAATTTAATTTACTTTAAAGGCTATTTACAAATCTAATTCATTTCTTTTTTCCTTAGCACCGTATATTTAGAA
Source organism: Mesoplodon mirus (assembly GCF_964341445.2). Classification (NCBI taxonomy): domain Eukaryota; kingdom Metazoa; phylum Chordata; class Mammalia; order Artiodactyla; family Ziphiidae; genus Mesoplodon; species Mesoplodon mirus. Next base: position 21,473,851 of record NC_138981.1, on the reverse strand, counting down.
ACCTTCTTGTTGTTAAAATATTTTTTTTCGAATACTCAAATTCTAGCCTTAATTAAAGTGACATCTATGTGATCTGTTGAAGATTTCTGAAAAACCTTTTCTGCCTGAAAATACACCTTTCATTGATCCCCAATCATTGACTTTATTTCAAATCATATTTTGAAAGATGAATAAACTGAGTTACAGAAACGTCTGTAACTTGGTCTATGTGTCACTCTAAGGTTTTTGTTGTTTTTTTTTTTTTTTGCGGCACGCGGGCCTCTCACTGTTGTGGCCTCTCCCGTTGCGGAGCACAGGCTCCGGACGCGCAGGCTCAGCGGCCATGGCTCACGGGCCCAGCCGCTCCGCGGCATGTGGGATCCTCCCAGACCGGGGCCCGAACCCGTGTCCCCTGCATCGGCAGGCAGACTCTCAACCACTGTGCCACCAGGGAAGCCCCACTCTTAAGTTTTTAGAAGGTTATTGACTAAAGTCCTACCTAGTACAACCCTTCTCACTTTGCCCTTGGAGATTGTTATTAAATCAGATGTAAAGAGTAGAGTTAGGGAATTCCCTGGTGGTGCAGTGGTTAAGACTTCACGCTCCCAATGCAGGGGGCCCGGGTTCGATCCCTGGTCGGGGAACTAGATCCCACATGCCTGCCGCAACTAAGAAGCCCACATGCCACAACTAAAGATCCCACATGCCACAACAAAGACCTGGGGCAGCCTAAACAAATAAATAAATAAAACACATATTAAAAAAAGAGTAGAGTTATTTATACTCCTCAGTTCAAGGCACACAATTGGCCAGTGTAATGTCCCTCTCTTGTCTCTTCATTTTCCTTTTTTCTCCCCCGTTTCTACTCCCAGTCTCCTCCCCTGGACACAGGCAAACATTTAATTGGTAAGGTCTACCCTTCATTTCTCTGTGCTCTAGAAAACTCACATTGTTTTAAGTGTGTGAATTTTTAATAAACAAAAATGTTAGTATCATTGTGCTATGCATCTCATTCTGTTTCTGATTTTTCAGCACCATAATTTTTAATATTCTATTCATGTTACTGTGTGTACATCTACTCTGTTGCTTCAAACTGCTGCATAATCCATTGTAAGCATTGATCATATTTTACTTACTCAGTCCCCTGGTGATGAAACGTAGATTATCTCCGACTCCTTGCTACCCCAAACAATGCTGTGATAAACATCCTTATACATGTCTTCTTAGAGACTGTAAGAGAATTTCTCAGGGATATATAGCCAGGAGTGAGGATTCTGAGTCAAATGGTATAGATACACTTAATCTGTCTCAGCACTGCCAGATTGCCTTCTAGAATATTCATGCTTGTCTGTACTCTATATTACCCTATGTCCCTTAACACTTGGAACTATCCAGCTGTGGCATATTGCATTTTCCAAAGATGTCTGCAACAATGTCTCCCATCCCACATTCTTCTCTAGAAAACTCGCCACTTACTGTCAGGAAGTCAAGTCCAGTTCTTCTCCCCTTGAACGTAGGGAGGCTTTTGTGAGTGTTTTGGCCAAAAATAATATGGCAAAAGTAATACTATGTGACTTTTGAGGTCACATTATGAAAGGTGGTTCAGCTTCTCTCTTGCTTGGTAGAAGACTTACCATGAATCCTTGAGCTTACCATGTACAAAATCTGACTTCCCTGAGGCCATGCTCTGAGGAATCCCAAAGTAGCCCATGTTATAGACCACAAGGAGAAGGCCATACGAGGAGAGAGAGATGTCTCTCATCTCCTGGATTCTTCAGCTCCAGACACCTTTGACCCTGGGCCAGAACCTCTCAGCTGAATTGTTCCTGAATCCCTGTCCCACAAAGACCATGAAAAATAATAAAATGGTGGTGGTTGTTTTGGGCAACTAAGTTTTGTGCTAATTTGTTATACAGTGATAGTAACAGGAATGCCAGTTTTCTAACTTTTGCTAATCTGATATAAATGTTAAGTGATAAATTTCTCTAATGACTAGTGAGCTTGAGCATCTCATATTATGCTTGAGTTAATTGCTTTCTTGAATTAATTGCCTGTTCATTTTATTTGCCCATTTTCTTTTGGGTCTTTGTTTAGAAGGTGTTCCTTTTATGTTCTAGATGTTAGTCCCTGTCAATTTTAGATATTATATATTATTTCTCCTCTTCTGTCATCTATCTGATGACTCTGTCATTGAACAGAATCCTTCATTTTGTTGTTGGTATTGAAGTATAGTTGATTTACAATATTAGTTTCAGGTATACAACATAGTGATTTAATATTTTTATAGATTATACTCCATTTAAAGTTATTATAAAAGGTTGGTTATATTCCCTGTGCTGTGCAGTACATCTTTGTTGCTTATTTTACACATAGTACTTTGTACTTCCTAACCCTCTACCCCTGTCTTGCCTCTCCCTGCTTCCCTCTAGCCACTGGTAACCACTAGTTTGTTCTCTATATGTATCTGTGAGTCCATTTCTGTTTTGTTCTATTTTTTAGATTCCACATATAAGTGATAACATACAGTATTTGTCTTTCTCTGTCTGACTTACTTCACTAAGCATAATACCCTCTAGTTACAGCCTTGTTGTTGCAAATGGCAGAATTTCATTCTTTTTATGGCTGAGTAATGTTCCATGGTATATATGTACCACATCTTCTTTTTCCATTCATCTGTCGATGGGCATTTAGGTTGCTTCCATGACCTGGCTATTGTAAATAGTGCTGCAGTGAACATTGGGGTGCATGTATCTTTTTGAATTCATGTTTGTTTTATTTCTGTTAGATACATACTCAGAAGTGGAATCGCTGGATCATGTGGTAGTTCTGTTTTCAGTTTTTTGAGGAACCTCCATACAGTTTTTCATTGTGGCTGCACCAATTTACATTCCCACAAAAGAGAACCAGGTTTCCCCTTTTTTCCTCATTCTCTCTATCATTTGTTGTTTGTGGTCTTTTTGATGATAGCCACTGGGCACTCTGACAGATGTGAGGTGATATCTCACTGTGATTTTGATTTACATTCCTCTGATTAGCAACGTTGAATATCTTTTCATGTGCCTCTTGGACCATTTGTATGTCTTCTTTGGAAAAATGTCTATTCCATTCTTCTGTCCATTTTTAGTCGGTTTTTTTGTTGTTGTTTTTTGGTTTTTTTGCTCTTGAGTTGTATGATCTGTTTTTATATTTTGGATATTAACACCTTATCAGTCATACCATTTGCAAATACTTTCTCCCATTCAGTAGATTGATTTTTCATTATTTTTTTCTGCTGTGCAAAAGCTTTAAAAAATTTTTTTAATTTTTGCTTTTTATTTTTTAAAAAATTTTATTGGAGTATAGTTGATTTACAATGTTGTGTTAGTTTCAGGTGTGTGCAAAATCTTTTTAAGTTTAATTAGGTCCCATTTGCTTATTTTTGCTTTTGTTTCCTTTGTCTTAGGAGACAGATCCAAAAAAAATATTGCAACTATTAACGTCAGAGTGCTTGCCTGTGTTGTTTTTAAACACTTTAAAATATATATATATATATATTTATTTATTTATTTTGGCTGCGCTGGGTCTTAGTTGTGCTATGTGGACTCTTAGTTGTAGCATGCATGCGGAATCTAGTTCCCCAACCACGGATTGAACCCGGGCCCCCTGCATTGGGAGCACGGAGTCTTACCCACTGGACCACCAGGGAAGCCCCTTGCCTGTGTTTTCTTCTAAGAGTTTTATTGTTTCCAGTTTTACATTTAGGTCTTTAATCAATTTTGAGTTTATTTTTGTATATATATGCTGTGAGCAAATATTCTGATTTAATTCTTCTACATGTAGCTGTCTAGTTTTCTGGCACTACTTATTGAAGAGACTGTCTTTTTCCCATTGTATGTTCTGAATTCCTTTGTTGTAGATTAATTGACGATAAGTGCATGGCTTTACTTCTGGGCTCTCTATTCTGTTCCACTGATCTTTATGTCTGTTTTTGTGCCAGTACCATATTGTTTTCTTGGGGTTTTTTTTTGTTTTCTTTATTTATTTTTTTAATCTTTATTAGAGTATAATTGCCTTACAATGGTGTGTTAGTTTCTGCTTTATAACAAAGTGAATCAGTTATACATATACATAAGTCCCATTTTCTCTTCCCTCTTGCATCTCCCTCCCTCCCGCCCCCGCATCCCACCCCTCTAGGTGGTCACAAAGCACCAAGCTGATCTCCCTGTGCTATGCGGCTGCTTCCCACTAGCTATCTGTTTTACGTTTCGTAGTGTATATATATCCATGCCACTCTCTCACTTTGTCCCAGCTTACCCTTCCCACCCCCATATCCTCAAGTCCATTCTCTAGTAGGTCTGTGTCTTTATTCCTGTCATGCCCGTAGGTTCTTCTGACCATTTTTTTCTTTCTTTCTTTTTTTTTATGATTCCATATATATATATGTTAGCATACGGTATTTGTTTTTCTCTTTCTGACTTAATTCACTCTGTATGACAGTCTCTAGGTCCATTCACATCATTACAGATAACTCAGTTTCGTTCGATTTTATGCCTAATATTCCATTGTATATATGTGCCACATCTGCTTTATCCATTCATCTGTTGATGGACACTTAGGTTGCTTCCATGTCCTGGCTATTGTAAATAGAGCTGCAATGAACATTTTGGTACATAACTCTTTGAATTATGGTTTTCTCAGGGTATATGCCCAATAGTGGGATTGCTGGGTTGTATGGTAGTTCTATTTTTAGTTTTTTAAGGAAACTCCATACTGTTGTTCATAGTGGTGTATCAATGTACATTCCCACCAACAGTGCAAGGGGGTTCCCTTTTCTCCACACCCTCTCCAGCATTTATTGTTTGTAGATTTTTTGATGATGGCCATTCTGACCAGTATGAGATGATATCTCACTGTAGTTTTGATTTGCATTTCTCTAATGATTAATGATGTTGAGCATTCTTTCATGTGTGTGTTGGCAATCCGTATATCTCTTTGGAGAAAGGTCTATTTAGGTCTTCCACCCATTTTTGGATTGGGTTGTTTGACTGATTTGTGTATATTGAAGAATCCTTGCATTCCTGGGATAAACCCCACTTGATCATGGTGTATGATCCTTTTGATGTGCTGTTGGATTCTGTTTGCTAGTATTTTGTTGAGGATTTTTGCATCTATGTTCATCAGTGATATTGGCCTGTAGTTTTCTTTCTTTGTGACATCCTTGCCTGGTTTTGGTATCAGGGTGATGGTGGCCTCGTAGAATGAGTTTGGGAGTGCTCCCCCCTCTGCTATATTTTGGAAGAGGTTGAGAAGGTTAGGTGTTAGCTCTTCTCTAAATGTTTGATAGAATTCGCCTGTGAAGCCATCTGGTCCTGGGCTTTTGTTTGTTGGAAGATTTTTAATCACAGTTTCAATTTCAGTGCTTGTGATTGGTCTGTTCATATTTTCTATTTCTTCCTCGTTCAGTCTCGCAACGTTGTGCACTTCTAAGAATTTGTCCATTTCTTCCAGGTTGTCCATTTTATTGGCTTAGAGTTGCTTGTAGTAATCTCACATGATCATTTTTATTTCTACAGTGTCACTTGTTACTTCTCCTTTTTCATTTCTAATTCTATTGATTTGAGTCCTCTCCCTTTTTTTCTTGACGAGTCTGGCTAATGGTTTATCAATTTTGTTTATCTTCTCAAAGAACCAGCTTTTAGTTTTATTGATCTTTGCTATCATTTCCTTCATTTCTTTTTCATTTATTTCTGATCTGATCTTTATGATTTCTTTCCTTCTGCTAGCTTTGGGTTTTTGTTTTCTTTCTCTAATTGCTTTAGGTGTAAGGTTAGGTTGTTTATTTGAGATTTTTCTTGTTCCCTGAGGTAAGACTGTATTGCTATAAACTTCCCTCTTAGAATAGCTTCTGCTGCATCCCATAGGTTTTTGATTGTCATGTTTTCATTGTCATTTGTTTCTAGGTATTTTTTGATTTCCTCTTTGATTTCTTCAGTGATCACTTGGTTATTAAGTAGTGTGTTGTTTAGCCTCCATGTGTTTGTATTTCTTACAATTTTTTTCCCTGTAATTGATACCTAATCTCATAGCGTTGTGGTCGGAAAAGATACTTGATATGATTTCAGTTTCCTTAAATAAACCAAGGGTTGTTTTGTGACCCAAGATATGATCTATCCTGGAGAATGTTCCATGAGCACTTGAGAAGAATGTGTATTCTGTTGTTTTTGGATGGAATGTCCTATAAATATCAATTAAGTCCATTTTGTTTAATGTATCATTTAAAGCTTGTGTTTTCTTATTTATTTTCATTTTGGATGATCTGTCCATTGGTGAAAGTGGGGTGTTAAAGTCCCCTACTATGACTGTGTTACTGTTGCTTTCCCCTTTTATGGCTGTTAGTATTTGCCTTATGTACTGAGGTGGTCCTATGTTGGGTGCATAAATACTTACAATTGTTATAGCTTCTTCTTGGATTGGTCCCTTGATCTTTATGTAGTGTCCTTCTTTATCTCTTGTAATAGTCATTGTTTTAAAGTCTATTTTGTCTGATATGTGAATTGCTACTCCCTCTTTCTTTTGATTTCCATTTGCATGGAATATCTTTTTCCATCCCCTCACTTTCAGTCTGTATGTGTCCCTAGGTCTGAAGTGGGTCTCTTGTAGACAGCATATATATGGGTCTTGTTTTTGTATGCATTCAGCCAGTCTCTGTCTTTTGGTTCAAGCATTTAATCCATTTACATTTAAGGTAATTATAGATATGTATGTTCCTATTACGATTTTCTTAATTGTTTAGGGTTTATTATTGTAGGTCTTTTCCTTCTCTTGTGTTCCCTGCCTAGAGAAGTTCTTTTAGCATTTGTTGTAAAGCTGGTTTGGTGGTGCTGAATTCTCTTAGCTTTTGCTTGTCTGTAAAGCTATTTATTTCTCTGTCAAATCTGAATGAGATCCTTGCTGGGTAGAGTAATGTTGGTTGTAGGTTTTTCTCCTTCATCACTTTAAATATGTCCTGCCACTCCCTTCTGGCTTGCAGAGTTTCTGCTGAAAGATTAGCTCTTAACCTTATGGGGATTCCCATATGTGTTACATGTTGTTTTTCCCTTGCTGCTTTTAATATTTGGTCTTTGTATTTAATTTTTGATAGTTTGATTAATATGTGTCTTGGCATGTTTCTCCTTGGATTTATCCTGTATGGGACTCTCTGTGCTTCCTGGACTTGATTAACTATTTGCTTTCCCATATTAGGGAAGTTTTCAACTATAATCTCGTCAAATATTTTCTCAGTCCCTTTCTTTTTCTCTTCTTCTTCTGGAACCCCTATAATTCGAATGTTGGTGTGTTTGATGTTGTCCCAGAGGTCTCTGAGGCTGTCCTCAATTCTTTCATTCTTTTTTCTTTATTCTGCTCTGCGGTAGTTATTTCCACTATTTTGTCTTCCAGGTCACTTATCCGTTCTTCTGCCTCAGTTATTCTGCTATTGATCCCTTCTAGAGAATTTTTAATTTCATTTATTGTGTTGTTGATCATTGTTTGTTTGCTCTTTAGTTCCGCGAGTTCCTTGTTAAACATTTCTTGTATTTTCTCCATTCCATTTCCAAGATTTTGGATCATATTTACTGTCATTATTCTGAATTCTTTTACAGGTAGACTGCCTATTTCCTCTTTGTTTGTTAGGTCTGGTGGGTTTTTGCCTTGCTCCTTCATCTGCTGTGTGTTTCTCTGTCTTCTCATTTTGCTTAACTTACTGTGTTTGGGGTCTCCTTTTCGCAGGCTGCAGGTCGTAGTTTCTGTTGTTTTTGGTGTCTGTCCCCAGTGGCTAAGGTTGGTTTAGTGGGTTGTGTAGGCTTCCTGGTGGAGGGGACTAGTTCCTGTGTTCTGGTGGGTGAGGCTGGATCTTGTGTTTCTGGTGGGCACGTCCACGTCTGGTGGTGTGTTTTGGGGTGTCTGTGGCCTTATTATGATTTTAGGCAGCCTCTCTGCTAATGGGTGGCATTGTGTTCCTGTCTTGCTAGTTGTTTGGCATAGGGTGTCCAGCACTGTACCTTGCTGGTCGTTGAGTGGAGCTGGGTCTTGGCATTGAGATGGAGATCTCTGGGAGATTTTCAGCATTTGATATTACATGGAGCTGGGAGGTCTCTTGTGGACCAGTGTCCTGAAGTTGGCTCTCCCTCCTCAGAGGCACAGCCCTGACCCCTCACTGGAGCACCAAGAGCCTGTTCTCCACACGGCTCAGAATAAAAGGGAGAAAAGAAAGAAAGATAGAAAGAAGAAGATAAAATTAAATAAAATAAAGTAATATAAAATCAAGTTATTATAATAAAAAAATAATTATTAGGAAAAGAATATTTTTTAAGTAATTAAAAAAAAGCAGACAGAACCCTACGACTAATGGTAAAACCAAAGCTATACAGACAGAATCACACACAGAAGCATACACATACACACTCACAAAAAGAGAAAAAGGGAAATATATATATATACCGTTGTTTCCAAAGCCCACCTCCTCAATTTGGGATGATTTGTTGTATATTCAGGTATTCCACAGATGCAGGGTACATCAAGTTGATTGTGGGGGTTTAATCCGCTGCTTCTGAGGCTGCTGGGAGAGATTTCCCTGTCTCTTCTTTGATCACACAGCTCCCCGGGTTCAGCTTTGGATGTGGCCCCGCCTCTGCGTGTAGGTCGCCTGAGGGCGTCTGTTCTTCGCTCAGACAGGTCGGGCTTAAAGGAGCAGCAGCTGATTCTGGGGCTCTGGCTCACTCAGGCCTCCGGGGAGGGAGGGGCACGGAGGGCGGGGCGAGCCTGCGGCGGCAGAGGCTGGTGGGACGTTGCACCAGCCTGAGGCCCGCTGTGCGTTCTCCTGGGTAAGTTGTCCCTGGATCACGGGACCCTGGCAGTGGCGCGCTGCACAGGCTCCTGGGGTGGGGAGGTGTGGAGAGTGACCTGTGGTCGCACACAGGCTTCTTGGTGGCGGCAGCAGCGGCCTTAGCATCTCATGCCCGTCTCTGTGGTCCACGCTGATAGCCGCGGCTCGCGCCCGTCTCTGGAACTCCTTTAAGCGGCGCTCTTAATCCCCTCTCCTCGCGCACCAGGAAACAAAGAGGGAAGAAAAAGTCTCTTGCCTCTTCGGCAGTTCCAGACTTTTTCCCGGACTCCCTCCCGGCTAGCCATGGTGCACTAATCCCTTCAGGCTGTGTTCACGCCGCCAGTCTTATGCCTGCGCTCCGACTGAAGCCCGAGCCTCAGCTCCCAACCCCGCCCGCCCCGGCGCCGAGCAGACAAGCCTCTCGGGCTGGTGAGTGCCGGTCGGCACCCATCCTCTGTGCGGGAATCTCTCCGCTTTGCCCTCACTGCCCCTATTGCTATGCTCTCCTCCGTGGCTCCGAAGCTCCCCCCCCGCCCCGCCATCCTCCCTCTCCGCCATAAAGGGGTTCCCTAGTGTGTGGAAACCTTTCCTCCTTCACGGCTCCCTCCCTGAAGTGCAGGTCCTGTCCCTATCCTTTTGTCTCTGTTCTTTCTTTTTTCTTCTGCCCTACCCAGGTACGTGGGGAGTTTCTTGCCTTTTGGGAGGTCTGAGGTCTTCTGCCAGCGTTCAGTAGGTGTTCTGTAGGAGTTGTTCCACGTGTAGATGAATTTCTGGTGTATCTGTGGGGAGGAAGGTGATCCCCGCGTCTTACTCTTCCGCCATCTTCCGAAAGTCTTCCTCCGATAAAAATTTAAAAGAAAAAGGAATCTTTGTTCATAAGCCTAAGTCTGTAGTGTAAGTCTCGAAAGATCACAGAAAGATTTCTATTACAGGAGTGAACCATATCTTGCTTTAGAAAACAGAAGTTGAAGCCAATGTATTAGGTCTTAAATCCTGGTTCTGTTACATTCTAGCTGTGGGACTTTCAGCAAGTTGCATAGTCTTCTCATGTCTGAATTTCTTCATTTTGGAGAACAGAATGATAGTACTTACCTCATACAGTTGAGAGGATTACATGAAGTAACACACATGAAGAATTTAGGAATCAAACCTGGAACATGATGAATGTTTTGGGAAGGAAGGGGTTCAGCAACTAGTCTGCAATTCATTGGCCTCTCTTTACTGGGGGAACATTCATGGGAAAGCAAGAAGGCAAATGACCGAGCCGCATCTCCGTATGAGCATGCTAATAGGGACTTCCCTGGCCGTCCAGTGGTTAGGACTCTGCGCTTTCACTGCCTGAGTTCTATCCCTGGTCGGGGAACTAAGATCCCACAAGCCATGTGGCACGGAAACAAAAATGCTAATAAATGATCTGGTGAATAGACTAATGACGTTTGTGAGGAACAGAAGTCAAGTCTGCGAACTGCTTTTGGCAGGGTGTCTCTGGTTTAGGATTGCTTATGGTAAACACGTCTAGGGTCTGTGGATTTATGGGTCATGGCGCTCTGGAAAATGTCACATAAGCTATGTAACCATCTGGCTGTAAATGGAGATGTTTCATAACCTAAAATACTCCCTGCTGTATGAGGTGACTGCACACCCAACTTGTAGAACTCATGTTTGAAGACAGGTCAGAGAGTGCATCTCTCATGTGGGAAGGGAGGGGCAGGGAACTCTGTACTGGGTGTCCCTGCTTCACGTCTGCCTCCAAGTGCTTGTATCCTTGAAATGATTAGTAAAGTGTGTTACTAGGTAATATCTCTGATTCATATTTGGTCTGATTTGGTAATCTCATTCTTTGTATTAACTCATGCTCAATAAATATTAAGTAAAACAATTATTAAGATGAAATACAGGGCCTCCCTGGTGGCGCAGTGGTTGAGAGTCCGCCTGCCGATGCAGGGGATACGGGTTCGTGCCCTGGTCTGGGAGGATCCCATATGCCGCGGAGCGGCTGGGCCCGTGAGCCATGGCCGCTGAGCCTGCGCGTCCGGAGCCTGTGCTCCGCAACGGGGGAGGCCACAACAGTGAGAGGCCCGCATACCGAAAAAAAAAAAAAAAAAGATGAAATACAATTTTAATTTTTGTTTTTTTCCCCATGGAAAAATGAGGGGGGAAGAACAGTCTTAAATATTTTCCTGCCTTTTCTAATTTTATTTTAATTACGTTGCTGGAGGTCCATAGGACTATATTTGAGGGCAGAGAGTATGTTATTCTTTTGTGAGTATCCATAGTGTCATAGAATGTGTATTTGTTTTATTATGACTGTACTCTAGTTTGATCTTGAGCTGCTTAGCATATTTCAAAGGATTCAGAATGACCAGTTGTGGTATTAAGGGATTCATTTCTATGATTTTCTCAATCATGTTATGGTCTATTAGTTTAGCAAAAATTCCAAAGTAAGGCCTTTAATTTAGAATACGTGTAAGTACAGTTCCTATGTTTTCTGTTGTATTGATAATTCCAAGCGGTTTCTAATCCAAATACATTGTTCTTTTTGGTTTTGGAAGTTGTACTCGCATTTGGATATGGGTATGCCAAAATTCAAAACCCTCCACTTGTCAGACATACCGATTAAATGCAGCCCAGGAAAAAATCTCCAGCTGCTTTAGATAATGCAGTTTACAGAGTGCTTTTACATTCATTTATGAAACAATCATATGTGGGAGTCAGGAAATCCACCTAGGTTCCCTGTCCCATTTCTCCCCTTTCTTGCTGATGGATCTTGAATTACTGATGCTAAGGTCCTCTGCAGAAAATGTATGGAATGTCTCTACTTTGTCTTTGAGCTTACTTTATATCTGAAAGAAGTGGTAGTTATGTAAGGAGGAAGCCTAAATTCTTTTTTTCTGCTTGAAGGGCATCACTGGACAAGTGATGGCAATTTAGCATGGGTGGAATTGACACAGCGACAATGCTGCAGGGTAGCACTTTGTTGGAGGGTAAGATGTCACCAACAAAGCAAAGATTCACTAGGGATAAATAAAGGGAAAAACTAATACTGTCACAAAGAACTTCAAAACAAAAAGTATCTTGGATATATTGCACTGCAGAGACACAATAATGAAGAATAATAACTTAAAAAGTATTTTAGAGATTTACCTCTTTTGACCCACCCAATGGCACCAAGAGATGGGCTGGACAAAAAGTGTTGTTGAGTTTTTATTAATGAGAAACCAAAGCTGAGAGAGAGTGATACACCCCAGCTCACGTGGTAGTGAGTGGCAGAACTGAGATTCTCAAATAAAAGTCACCACATAAATATGCTGAACAATTGAGTGAATTCAACTGAACCAACTTTTACTGAATGTATCTACAAGGCAGCACTCTAGGTGGTTTGGGGGATAAAAAAAGATGATTCAGATGCTCTTTCTGTCTTTAATGATCTTGTAAGTTTGAAGAGAAAAAAGTCACCTTCAAGTAACCTCCATCAAAGGCAGAATGGTGAAGTATTTTGCAAGTGACTTGATTTATTCAATTTTTAAATAATATAAATTAGAAACCCTAGGTATGTAATGATATCCCTTTGGGTCGAGAAAAAAAATGGAATAATTTATACTCTATTCGCACAGATGCCAGCTCATCACAGTAGGAATGATGCTCTTCTGTCTGAAAATGAGTGGGACTCTGGCTTAGTTAGCTGGTGCCCTTAAATTCTAGTCCAGGATAATGAGTAGCTTCCCATTGAAATCTGGCATAAATATTTAGAGAAGAAATTGGACTAGCTATTACTAGATATTGTTATCACTGTGTGAAGACTGGGTGCTTGAACTAAGTGTGGCTTTGAAATGCAAGTTTGTCCTTATTATGTGAATCAGGACTCAGAGTTCTCTGCTGTTTTCCATAGGTACACACAAAGCTTGACTGCAAGGTCCAACAAGCTTTCATAGTCTCATCCAGCTGTCTTCGCAACATTAATTCCTGTAGAAACCAATAGAATGTGTTCTGGCTTTGCCTGGAATATTTTTAAAAAAATAGAAAAAACTACACTTATGGATGTTAATTAAGATAATGGAACAGAGAGTTTGATGTGAAATAGCCTTGGAAGTAATGATGTGATATTTTATTTAACCCAAGTTTAGCTTTATAAAATAGGACCCGATTAAAGAATTTTAAACCTTTATTATATAATAAAGTCTGGTAGCATATTATCACTATAATAATAGTGAAAATAGGAGCTTGTGGGTTGCATTCCAGGGCAGGTGTGCTGGTTTCTCCTTGCCACCTTAGTTCTTTGCTTCCATCTGCAAAAGACGGCTGTCTCAATTTCAGTCTTTACAACCATGTTCCAGACAGAGGCAGAAGGAAAGATATGTGCCACCACTTCAATCAGGTCCCTAGAAGCTCCGCCTACAGACTTCTGCTTCCATCTCATTGGCTATCACTATTTATAGTAGGTTGAAGATTGTAGCAGTATAGGAAGGGAGAAAGAGAGGGAGGTATGGAGAGATGGAGGGAAGGGAAAAGGAGGGAGTGAGGAAGACTACAATCTATAATACAAGATTTGTTATGAGGGAGGAGGAGAATGAATGGGCAGTCTCCTCTACAGATAGACTTTTTTTTTTAATTGGGGTATAGTTGTTTCACAATGTTATGTTAGTTTCTACTGTACAGCGAAGTGGAGTTCCCTGTGCTATACAGCAGGTTCTTATTAGTTATCTGCTTTATACATATTTGTGTATACATGTCAATCCCAGTCTCCCAATTCATCCCACCACACCCCCGCCCCCCGGCTTTCCCCGCTTGGTGTCCATACGTTTGTTCTCTACATCTGTGTCTCTATATCTGCCTTGCAGATGGGTTCATCTGTACCATTTAATACATGATAGCTTCTTTTAAACATTAGTGAGTAAAAAACTTACACATGATAAGAGAAAATGATTTCTATAAAGTTTTTGTATTAACTCCATTGCGACTGAAGATATGTAGGTACTCACCATACATCTTGGGCTGGGAATGCTTAGTAACATTGATTTTTCTTTAAACTTTTTTTCTTTTTTTATTATCTCTTTTTATTATTATTGCACTTCAGGGATTTTTTTCTTGTCCTGTGATCAGTGTCTCTCAGAAAAATGAATGCCTTAGTTTTGTATAGTTCTTGGTTGTTCACAAAATACATTCACATTTATTGTCTAATTTTCCTCTCAATAACCCTGCTATCCTGGAGCTAGCAGGACAAAAATTATCATCCCAATTTTACAGCTGAGGAAACTGAGTCTCAGAGTTTTAGTGGTCGCTCAAGGGCATCCGGGTAATAAGTAGCAGACCTGGTATTTGTAACAAATTACTCCATCGTTAAGACCACCCCTCTTTCCAAGACACCAAATCATTTCATTTTGACAGGGTTTCCATGTGGCTTGTCCCAATTGCTTTCTTTGAGCCTCCTTAGTGGTAACTGTTCATTGCTGAGCTTCCTTTACTTCCCAGCAGTCCACATTGTTGTCTCTTAGACCATTTCATTTTTGTGATGTAACTGAAGACTGTGGTCAGCTAACCGTGATCGTGAATTTTTGAGGTAGACTTGGAGGGTTGATATTCCCTTAAGAACTTTGATTCCTCCAACTATTTATGTATTTTGAGAGTTTGTAGGGATAGGACCAAAGAAAGACAGGGCAGGGCTAAAAATTATACTTGTGCAAAATGCCCCAATTTAGGCTTGGCTAGGGCAATTGCTGGATGGACTTATGACCTGTGTCATTTCCCCTTGGCATGTTCCATGGAAATGACCATGTTTCAGAGGCTTTCACTGGGTTAGCAGATTATGATTCTTGGTGAGAAGAACAGAAAACTATTGGGTTGCTATCTTACCAAAGGGTAGAAATAAAATCACTCTTCTCAAGCCTACTTGGAACCATCTTCCAGCTCTCTGACTCTTGCTTGTGATTAGAATACTGGCTTTAAATGCCACTTCAGAAATCAGGGGAAAACACATGGATTGAACAGTGTTTTGCATCTGTGCTAATGCTCCTCTCACTGTCATTACGAAGTTGACTGTCAAAAGAGGACAGGGACTGAGAGATTATAAAACAGTACTACTAGTCATGGGCAACAAATTTAAAAGATCATCTTCGCCAAACTCACCTTCAGTATGTGTATGACATACTTTGCATCCACTTCCTGGAAATTTCTGGAGTATACTTTTGTTTTCCTAGAATATGAGATGGTGTTTATGAAGGGCATCTTCCTCTTCATCATACTGCAAATTGTGTTATCTTCTTTCCAGGCATGAAGTAGAATATGGCTATAAATATGGTTGTCTGTTTTAATGAAATAGTAATAGATCCACTGTCTCTAATTGTGCTAGAGTTAAGCCAAGCATACCATTTGAGTCACATGGCTCTTTTCAACCTGTCTTCCATGATAAGGTAGCTGGAGGATGGGAGACTGAAGTATTGAGTGTTTCTAACAGGGAATTGCCATTTGAACAGAAGCAAGTTATGATGGTATTTGATGGAATGAAAATAATGCTATTTGATGTTGCCTTTTCAGGCATATGGATGCAAATAATGTAGTGGTCAGGCATTCTGTTAAGATCACATACTCACATTTGAGTCCAAATTACCTTTATGAAGTTAAGCAACTTTCAGGAGTGCAGAAATGCATGATTCCAAAGGCTTCCCATTCACATCCTAGACTATGTAAGTGCTGTACCCTGGATTTGCATAGTGCACAACTTATACAACAGTATGTAGTGGCCTTGTATACTTATGTTATACAAGTCCTGTGAAATGCTCAATAACTTTGGGGATTGAAGATCAATATGTTGCTGTAATTCCAGTGATTAGCTATGCTTTCTCATAAGAAATGTTGCAACAAAAATTAGTGTCCAGGGACTTCCCTGGAAGTCCAGTGATTAAGACTCCATGCTTCCAATGCAGGGGGCGTGTGTTTGATCCCTGGTTGGGGAACTAAGATCCCACATGTTGCACAGCCAAAAAAAATTAGTGTCCAGAATTATGATGATTTTATTTCTTATTTTCCTTCAATTTCTATACACAAAATACTAAGAATAGAAAAACCAAACAAGAAAGAGATCTATACTAGTTTGCAATCTTCTAAGTTTTTCTAATGTTATTGCAGACAAGAATTAAAAATGCAAACCATTTAAGTATTAGCTGATGGTCAGGTGAGGTGCACTGAAAAGTATTACTTAACACCACTTTAACCACATTCACATGACTCTCTTTGAATGAATGAGTATTGAGGAAGTTATGCATGGGGGCAAAGGGAATTGTGTAAAACACAGCCAGCAACCAAATGCTTCATGGATTCTCTTCCATGTGTTCATATATATTTTTCTTCAGAAATAGTTCAGTGGTCTCATTCAAGATAAAAATATATTCACTTTTATAACTCCCCAGTACCTAGTACAATGCCTTCTAAGAATAAACCACTCAATAAATTATTGTTTTAATTTTTATTTAAGTATTGCCACTTATCGGATTTATTCCACATACCAGATTTCTCTAGGCCATTGTCAAATTGCCAAAAATTCATCAAACTGAATGGTATATTATCCCTCTCTCTCATATTATTTTTTTCTGGCACCTTAATATGTTACTGATATTGAGTGTTTTAGCAAAAAATTTGGAAATTTTATTTGCAGAAACATTATTTCAATTGTCCACCTATCACTTCAGTGAATAAATTATACAAAATCTGAATCAAGGATTTTTATCTATAATATTCATTATACTATTAATTGATTTAGAAATGAGGGCTCCATTGAATTTTTTTTCTTAAGGCACAAAAGATCCTTTTTTTGTTTAGATCGAATGCCCTAGAATTAGGAATTCATTTTATTTTTGTTTGTTTGTTCCATAAGTACAACCGGGAACAGAATGTGAATTGAACAAGAAGACACCTCTGCAGGTTTGGGATCCAAGGTTGGGGGGACAGGTTGAGTGGAAAAGTGCATTTGCTAGGTGACCTGCTGGTCATGGTTTTGGTAGGTTTCAAGAAGCCTGCAAGTTATCCCATAGGTTTCCTTTCCTCTTCTCCCAAGCTCTTTCCCATTGTTTTGCTGGAGTGAGATGATTGCTCATTGCTGTTTGCTTTACACTGTATGGATCCCTGCTGAGGTCACTATAGATGGAGAAGGGTGACCTCCATCGAAGCAAATCAGAGAAACTCCCATGAAGGAAGCCAAGGTGTCATTTCCTGGGACCAAATGGTCAATACTCCCTTTATTTAGTCTTCCCCAGCAGGCTGTTCTGCAGGTCACCTAGCACATGCACTTTTCCTCTTTAGATCCAGTCTAAATGTACTCACAACTGACACTCTGAAAATGGCATGCCACACATAATTGCCTGTGTCAGTTGCCAATCGATTTTGTGAGTGACCAGTCAGCTTCTTTGATTAGGGTGCAGAGTAAATGTGACCAAGGTTACTGGGTTACTGGTTGACTTCTCCTTTGTGGTTACCTATTGGATCACCATCAGGCCTGAGTTGTCAGACCCAAGGACAAGTGCCAATAGAAGATACCCTACGGTATTGCCGGAAGACACAGTATCTAAGGTGTCTGAAAAGCGGGCAGAACATTGTAATAGAGAATCCAGAAAGAGAGAGAAAGTCAAGCAGGGTACAGGTTTCCAGCCAATTTGCTGAATTTTATGCCAGGAGTAGCCGAAGTCAGTGGGGTGGGAGTTAGGAGGACAGCCTCTTGGATATTAGAATGATCATCAAAACAGGGATGAAGGCAGATATCCATATAATGGGTATGAGATATTAATATGGGAACTGAGACAAGGTGAATCAAAGAGCTCTAGACTTGATTCCAATATCACAGCTGAACCTGTCTGCTGTGATACTTTTTGCACCTAAGTCTTGGGGAACATCTTAGCCCTCATATGAGAATCAATGGCCCTTAGCTGAAAATGGAAAAGGGATTTAACTGTTGGGAATCACGCTGGATCCTAGAGGCCCTGGCCATTGAAACTGCAAATCGGTGTCCTTAGCCGTAGGGAAACACATGAGCATGTGTGTCGTGCAGAGATTCACAAACGTGATCATACAATAAATCATCTGGAGGTCTTGTTAAAACACAGAATGCTGGGCCCCACCCCAGAGTTTCTGATTCAGTAGGGCTAGTGCCAGAGAATTTGCATTTCTAACATGTTTCCAGGTGATGCTGATGTCCACGTTCTAGGGACCGTGCTTTGACAATTGCTGGTATAGGTTAATGCTATTTTATCATTGAAAGAACAACAGAGTAAGTTTTTCTGGCTTCCAGTTCATGAAGGCAAACGAGGCCCTTGTGGTTTTCTTTCCTCCGTCCTGAGAAGGCAATAAAAAGATGGTTTAAAAAAAAACCCAGATATAGAAGAGAATCTCAAATTTCCAGAAGAAAGAAACGTATGCCATCCAAGAAAGAAGATTTATGGCTGTTGATGGGTAAAACAAAATGGGAAACAGCAGGCTAGGAAATGTGGAAGAGATCTGCCTCATTTTCTCAAATGATCCTAGGACAGCTCCAGGCTCAAAGTTAGCAGCAACAATGGACAGTGGAAGTTAGAAGGGTAATTTAAAAAGGGGGAAGAGCATGCGGGAGGTGATTACATGAAACATTAATTGGCTCCCCATAATCCAATACGCCCCCTTCAGAATGCTCAATAGGCAGAGAGTAGGTCACCCAGCATTTCACTCTCAGACAAAAATGAAAACACACCAAACAAAAACATATGAACAAACCACAGAGACTTGAAAGGCTTTTATTTAAGGAAAATGAATAAATTGCTTGGAAAGAAGTTAGACTACTTTGGTAGATGCTGATATCCTCATTCTTGAATTCGTGAGCCTTCTAAAATGAAGTCTACCAGTTAATAAGCCCCAACTATGTACAAAGAGTTGTTTATCCAAGGAGAAGTTTAGCAGGATAAGATCTACATGTAGACCAGCACTTGATTTTAATTATGGAAGTATAACCAAAGACCACCAGGCATGTAACAAAAACAGCAACAGATATGAGAGAAAAAGACCAACTGACCCTAGAAGAAAGTGATAGTTTTGGAAACAGAATAACACAACAAAAAATTGGTATCTTCAGAGTGATGAGAAGATACTCACTATAACACAAGAGCAGAAAAATAGGGAAAAGAAAGTTAAAGAGTGAGCTCTTGGGAATTAAGCATATGATTGATAAAATGTAATTTTAAATAGAAGTTTTAGAACATGAAGTCAAGGAGAACTCTGAGAATAGACAGAAAACTTGTAGAAAATAAGAGAGAAAAAATAACACAAAGGATCCATCTGGGAGGGCTAACATTTGGCTAATAGGAGTTCTAGAAAGATAATGGAAAACAAAAGGGAAGAAATCATTGAAGACATATTAGGAGTACATTTTCTAAAGATGAAAAAAGAAATGTTACTCATACTGAAGGAATCCAATGAATTATGGAGTAAAGGAATAGAAAAAGACAAAGATAGACACCTTATAAAATGTTAGGACACAGCTGATAAAAGATCATAAAAGCTCTGAGGGCAGGGGCGGGAATTTACCTGCCAAACTTTGTAGAATCAGACTTGCATCAGATTTCTCTTTAGCAATCTAGAAGATAAGAGACAATGGAGAGAGGAATCAAAGAAAAAACCATTTTAAACTTAGAATGGTATACCCTACCAAGATGACTAAAATTAATACTACCCAAAATGGGAAGGAGGGTAGAGTGAAATAAATTTTATATAGATTTGGGAGGATAATTACCAGGAAAAGTAAAAATTAAATCTATTACAAATAGTTTGCTTCTGGAGAGTTGGACTGATGTATGTGTGTGGCAGAGGGTAGGAGGGATTGTTGTTTTTCATAATAAATCCTTCAGATTAGTTTTAACCAAGTACACATACTATTTTTCCAAAATCAAAAAGGAATAAACAAAATCCCAAATTCCTTTGTCGCTGAAAAGGGACTGCAGCTTTAAGATAACATGCATGGTGAACACACAATTTTTGTTATGAATTCTTCCATTAAGGAAACATTGGCTGAAATAGCTGCCTGTTCTAGAAAAATATCTTAAGAATTACAGTACAGAACCAGCTGTTTATATCAGCAGCAACAGCCCTTTCCCCAGTTCTTTTAAGCTCATCTGCTTAACAATATAGGAAACCCAGAATCAGATTAAAGTGAGGTACTTTCTTTTCTTCCTAAAATAAGTGGGCTCAAGGCTTAGATTATTTTTGAGAACTCACAAAGTATACAAATACAGATGAAAAATATTCTAATAGTACCAATACTTAAAAGGAAACCAGCAATCAATAAATCAGCTTTTTTATATGCCAAAATAAGGGAATGCTTCACCATAGGATCATACTGTATGCACCCTGAAATATGGAGTATATTGATCAGTAACTAGCATGACTTCAGGACAAGTAAGCACTCACAAACCTAATTTCTTTCTGTGACAGAGAGATGGCTTGGTAAATTAGAGAGACAAAAAGAGTAATTTCAGTTGACTGAAGGAAAGCTCATAGAAATGGAGGTGACATTGTGTATGCTAGATGACTATGAACTGGCACCCATTTTCCTGAAAATGTACTTCAGATAGAGACTTATTAATGCACTACTATTCCCTAGAAGGATTGTTAAGTGATATCCTTTAATTGTAGGTTTGGGGATATAAGTTGTTTGATATCCTCATCTGTGACATCTGATGGAGTAGACCATGTTTCTTAAAAGGGCAATGGAAAATAAGCTGGATGGCAAGGTGAGAGTGAGCAGAAACCTCCGACAAAGTCTGTAGGTAACTCTATACATTGGCCAGTTGTGTCCCAACTAGTTCTGACCGGTTTGACTCCATTGGATTTTTTACGTATTAAATGGTTGACTGTAATAATGGGTGAATTGGTGCATATAGACACAAATATCAGAATTTAAAGTGAAGCTGGTACGATGGAGAAGAAGTTGGAGGAAAGGATGACCAGGAAAGGAATAAAATAGGCCCAGAGAGAGAGAGAGAGAGAGAGCAGGGAACTTCCCTCTAGATGTAAGGAAATCCAGAAATAATATCTGGGCCGTAACAGGTAACAAACTGACCACAATATTGGGAGATCCTTCGATTAAAGTGTGCTTAGTTGAGTGCTATGCAATTCATTACTTACACATACAGGAGAGGGAGAGCATTGAGAGGGTTCATATTAAGACTAGTAAAGTTAAAACCCACGAGGAGAGGATGAAGAAAGTGAAAATTTTCAGAATAAAGGAGACAACACTTGGGGAGGATTTATTAATGGTCATTAGGAATATAACAGAATCTTCCACGGAACAGAGGCCTTCTTTTCTACTGAGGGAAAAACAGCAGGAAATACCCAGTTAAGATCTAGGAAGAAGCTTTGTTATTATTGCTAACAGAATGGACAGCAGTTGAGCTTCTTCTGATGTTTAAACAATATGGCGGATATCATTCTCAACAATAACCCAAGTAACTCAGGATTGTCTGAGAAAAAGTAATTTTCACTTTGTGATTGTTGTATTCATCAGAGAATGAAAAAATATAGACAGATTGATTATAAGGAAGGAATTGGATTACACGATTATGGAAGCTGACAAATCCCAAGATGTGCAGTTGGCAAGAGTTGATGTTGTTCAGTCCAAATGCTGGCAGACTTGAGATCTGGGAAGAGATGTTTCAGTTTAAGTCCAAAGGCAGGAGAGAATCGGTGTTCTGGCTCTGAGTAGTCAGGCAGGAGGAGTTTCCTCTTACTTGGCTTTTTGTTCTACTCAGATCTTCAATTGATTGGATGAGGCCCACCCGCAATTAGTGATATTTCCTGGTTACTCAGATACAAAATTAAGACAGGGCAAGTGTTGGGAATGGCAGTTGGTATTTCTGTTGGGGAATATTGGAAGTAATTGAATTAACATGCATACAATAATGCTTCATAAAATATTTTATGAAATGTAAAGCTTCAGACAAATGTTAGTGGATATAATGATGTTAGAAAACTAGATCAAATTATCTTCTGACTCACTCTAAGGATTTTGAAGTCATCTACAGAAACAGATTAATTCAAAGAGCAAGTCAATAAAAACATAAAAAATGCTAGAGAATAATAAAAATCAATCATAACATTAAATGTGAACAAGAAAGGTCAACAGCTATATTAAGATATTGAATCAAAACAAGGCGTATAAAACTAATATGCATTTACAGACAAATAATTGGATCATCTGAGGTCTATTCTATTAATGCAGAATATGAGGCTAGGAGTTGTTAGTTTGGTATTAGAGAAGGTAAATTTTACAAGCAAATTGATTGCCACAATAAAAGATAAATTAAGTAATACAAACCTAAATATTCAGTTCATGTATAACACTTATCGTACCACAAACATCTAAAAATCAAAACAAAAATCTTGGCTTCTATATGGAGGGAATTCTGATTGTCATCCGAGTTCCATCCTGCTCACATTTCACTTTCCTCTTTGACTTCTATATTTTTTAGCCGTTGTACTGTCACTTGACACTATACCCACAGATTCACCTCAGTGTGGTATTACTCCTTCTGTCTAACCCTGGACCTCGGGAACCCTCACCCACAATTGGTTTCTATGTTTACATCAGGATAGAACAAACTTAGAAAATAAAGACTCAAGCTAGAAATTACGTTATTCAACAATGAAAAAAAAGGAAAAGAAGAAAACTTTGTTACTGAATAGAAAATGTATTTTTTAAAGTCTACATAACTTTTTTTATGGAAAAAAATTACATGTGTGGACACAAAGATGCTGAGCTCATCTACCACATTTTAAGGTGATAAGTAAAAAAATTTTTAAGTTGTAAAATAGGGCACCCACATAGAAATAGAATATTCTATAAATAATTATTTGAGCAGGAAGGAAGTCTAGTATAGTACTAGCAATAAAAAATGAAAATGTAACATCAAAATGAACGTGTTTCAGCCAAAACATTAAGTAGAGTTATTCCTTTCTCTTTGAATATGCATATTAATTTTTTAAACCCCCAAATTTAGGCTATAACACATAAAAATAAAAATGAATAAAAAATGAAAGGTTAAATTTACACTGAAATAAATAAAAGAAATAATTATGAAAGGATTGATAACCAGTAGATACTTTATGAGCAAAATTAGCAAAATATATATACATTGTTGGCTCAATTAATTAAAAACATAAGTTAATAAAATCACAAATAAAAACATAAAAAGAGTGTAATAGTAGTATAATGCCATAGAAAATAATTGAAGAATTTGTCAAATATCTACCCCTAAAACAGTCACCGGATCCATATAGTTTGCATACAAGTTCTACCAAATCTTTAAGGAATAATTTCCATATTATAGACACTGTTTCAACATACATCAATAAGATAAAAACAATGATAATAGGTGAGGTATGCAGTAAAACAAAGGGCAGAAAGTTGGGGGGAGTGAGAGATGATGGATTAATTTTTGTTTCTGTTTTCTACTTTTATTAAAATTGAGATAATAAAAGATTAAGGTTTTATTAGACTTAATATCTTTATTTTATTTTTTTAACATCTTTATTGGAGGATAATTGCTTTACAATGTTGTGTTAGTTTCTGCTGTATAACAAAGTGAATCAGCTATATGTATACATATATCCCCATATCCCCTCCCTCTTGCGTCTCCCTTTCACCCTCCCTATCCCACCCCTCTAGGTGGTCAGAAAGCAGTGAGCTGATCTCCCTGTGCTATGTGGCTGATTCCCACTAGCTATCCATTTTACATTTGGTAGTGTATATATGTCAGTGCTACTCTCACTTCGTCCTAGCTGATCCTTCCCCCTCCCCGTGTCCTCAAGTCCATTCTCTACATCTGCGTCTTTATTCCTGTCCTGCCGCTAGGTTCTTCAGAACCATTTATTTTCTTAGATTCCATATATATGTGTTAGCATACAGTATTTGTTTTTCTCTTTCTGACTTACATCACTCTGTATGGCAGACTCTAGGTCCATCCACCTCACTACAAATAACTCAATTTCATTTCCTTTTATGGCTGAGTAATACTCCATTGTATATATGTGCCACATCTTCTTTATCCATTCATCTGTCAGTGGACACTTAGGTTGCTTCCGTGTCCTGGCTATTGTAAATAGAGCTGCAATGAACATTGTGCTTCATGACTCTTTTTTTTTTTTTTTTTTTTTGCGGTACGCGGGCCTCTCACTGTTGTGGCCTCTCCCGTTGTGGAGCACAGGCTCCGGACGCGCAGGCTCAGTGGCCATGGCTCACGGGCCCAGCCGCTCCACGGCATGTGGGATCCTCCCAGACCAGGGCACGAACCCGTGTCCCCTGCATCGGCAGGCGGACTTTCAACCACTGCGCCACCAGGGAAGCCCTCCATGACTCTTTTTGAATTATGGTTTTCTCAGGGTATATGCCCAGTAGTGGGATTGCTGGGTCGTATGGTAGTTCTATTTTCAGTTTTTTAAGGAACCTCCATACTGTTCTCCATAGTGGCTGTATCAATTTACATTCCCACCAACAGTGCAAGAGGGTTCCCTTTTCTCCACACCCTCTCCAGCATTTATTGTTTGTAGATTTTTTGATGGCGATTCTGACCGGTGTGAGGTGATAGCTCATTGTAGTTTTGATTTGCATTTCTCTAATGATTAGTGATGTTGAGCATCCTTTTGTTTGTTGGCAGTCTGTATATCTTCTTTGGAGAAATGTCTATTTAGGTCTTCTGCCCATTTTTGGATTGGGTTGTTTGTCTTTTTGATATTGAGCTGCATGAGCTGCTTGTATATTTTGGAGATTAATCCTTTGTCAGTTGCTTCATTTGCAAATATTTATGAATTCAGTTTTTAATATGCTGAGCTTGAAAAGCCAAATGGACCGTCTGTTTGGCCATGTCTAGTGAGATATTGGCTATTTATTCATTTATTTATACATAAACATTTTTTGAATGCCACTTTATGTCAGGCACTAAATACAAAATGGTCTGCACCCTCAAAATTATTATGTAAATAAAGGAGACAAAGAATCAACAGATATAAATAATGTACTGCTAAAAATGCTAAAAATACGGGTCTGCTGCTTGTTGAAGTGAGTTGTGGAGGAACCTTGCAGAGGGGTACTGGGGCTAATGCATCTGGCTTTAGAAATGGTCTTGACATCTGTTGATCATTAGTCTAATGTACATTACCTAAAGAAGCTGTGGTATAAGAGTCTTATCTAAATGCCCAAATTAACTAATCTATTGAGGAGAACAGGGGACATTATAGCCGGTCTGTTTGTCCTGATTAGCAGATGTTTGGCTGTTGGCTAAGGGGCCTGGGATGGGGTCTGACCCTGGAGAGAGATGGTTATCACAGCTAAGAAAATTGCAAAAAATTCCTATTACCTTAGTTTGGATTCTTCCAAAACAGACCCTGAGATGAGGCTACATGTGCACATAGTTTATTTGGGAGTTGATCCCAAGAAGTATGGTGAGGTGAGAGACTGAGGAAATGAGGGGAAGGAAGAAATTCAATAAAATGGAAAGCCAGTGGTCGGTTGGACTCAGACACTGGTGGGATGGGGTGCTCTGAGAGAACAGGGGGAACGTGCTTCAGAATTGATGGCCCTACCAAGGGGTGAGGAAGCTAGGGTATTTATCCAGCTACTCTCATCCCTCATTGGTTGAGGTATATCTTGTAATGATACACTTCTGGGCTGCCCCAGGGGCAGGCGCAACAGACCCCTATAGCCAGAGGATGCCTGCAGGCAGAGACACAGGAAGCAGTTTGTACAGGAACTCATGGTAGGAGATCCCCAAGGTAGGCTCTGGGGCTACTGACAGCTTCTGCAAGGCCTGTAGAAGATATCCAGTCCTGGATAATACTCCTGTTTCATTAAGAAAGAGAGTCCAGAGACATAAATCATGCCAGGATCTCTGTTAAACGAATGGTGGAGACGGTGGTGGTGGTAGGAATGAGTTTCAAAGAAAGCTGCAGTTTACTGAGTGTCTGGACCACAAGCATACATCTTAGGCACACCTCATACCGGACTCATGTCAGCAAGACAAATTTCATTCTCCAGCTTTCAAGGGCCTGAGTCTCCTGACTCAATGGACTATAACTGAATAAAGACCAGAAATAGAATTGATTTGCCTTTGTGTTTTCAGTGCCAAGTCAGCGCCTGTCACACACCCAGACACTTGATATGTCTGTTGAACTGCATTGGTTACTGTCGTCTTCGTTAGGAACCAGATGGGGCTATATCTGCAGAAAGGGGATGGGAAAAACCCAGAATGACACATTTTACTTCGTACTACATTCAGGGCTAAGTTGTTAGTCAGATTCACGTGAGACAGAACTCTTACCCAGAAGTATGATTTGCCAACGATTAGCAAAGGATATGTGAAAAGAGCCTCAGCAAATACCACATTGATATCTAGGATGCCCAAATCCATGAGCTGCAGCTTCCTAATCCCTTTTCCATGTCAGACTGCTTGTGGTGGGGATAATGAGGAATAACTGTGAGTAGTAAAAGTTAGTCCAGGGAATCCACTGAGATTGGGGGTCTTTCATTTTTAGGCCTTGCTACCCATGTAGCCAAAGTGCCTAGATAACTGATTTCCATTCTCCAATCAGCTTATTTATCCATAAACTGCAGAGTTGTTTACAATACAGAATCTACACCCTGGGAAAAGGACTCCTTAGATAAACTAAACTCTTCCAGTACTTGTCTTCTAGATAGTAAATTGCATTTGTATATTTATAAAGAAGTTTGGTTGAGATCAGAATGGCTTTAGGTGTCCCCTAAGGAGGAAGGAATCAAGTTATGGACCTGTCGTTAATTCTTCTCTTCCCTACCATGGATCCAGAATTCTTCAGTACAGTTTTAGCCTTCAGAATATGTTATAGAATAATTTTAGAATTAGAATTATTTTCCACTTGAACTTAGTACTTACCATCCTAGTGAAAATTAAGCTTAATGAGAGCAAGGACTTCATCTGCTTTGCTCACCAGTGTATCTCTACAGTGCCAATGACAAATCTTAACAGAAGTTTGTTGAATGAATACATGAATGAACCCAGGCATGCTTTATGGTTTATCTTTATAGTTTAAAATGCATTAAAAGGTAAAAAAATCACATTATTTCAGTAGATGCCAAGAAGTCATATGAGAAAATATTATTAATTTAAACTAAAAATCAAATATCAATAGATTTTATTTAAAACTAAAGAACATAGAAAACAATGGAATTATTGCTTAAAAAGAGAAAACTTGGAGATCGCTCTTTGAAACAACTCATTGAAATACTACTCATTAGACGTAGTATTAGAAATGCTGGCAGTTATAGGGAATTCCCTGGTGGCCTGGTGGTGAGGATTCCGGGCTTTCACGTTGTGGCCTGGGTTCAATCCCTGGTCAGGGAACTGAGATCCTGCAAGCCATGCAGTGCAGCCAAAAGAAACACCCCCCAAACAAAAAAAAAAACCATAAACTTACATCTATAAAAGGGTAACAAATTTATCCTATTTTTTAAAAGGAACCAGTTATCTGCTAAGACTGTCTTAGGGTATTAACCAAAGAAATTATGAGGGAGTAAGCTGGTGTAGGAAAGTTGCAGGCTATAAAATGAATTCACAGATGTTCATTTCACACTGATACATTAATGAAAGACAACCTGAAGATGCAATGAATACAGAATCTAGTCACAATAACTTTAAAATAATTTTGTATTATAATTCAGGGCACATGGAATTTATTACAGAATATAATAAAAATTACGGGAGAATGAAGAAAGATGTACAGATAAGATGATATATCTTAACTAAAATGGAGATAGCAGTTTTTCTAAGCTATTTTATAGATTTAATATAATCTAATACCTTTGTAGGATAATTAATACATTTTGAAAGAAATAGTAGTGATTTTCATCTGGAAGGCTATATCGCTAATAATACTAATAAATATTTTTAAAAACGTAATGATGGTGGGTGGTCCCCATCAGATATACCAAATTTGTTCAAAACTCAAAATGTATTCTAAATAGACAGATATGAGAACTGACTGGTACCGAGTTAGCTATAGAATCATTGAATGACAGAGTGCAATAGAGCTTCCTGAAAAATACTCAAATCACTATATTTGTCAGGGTGGGGTAATGGAAAGATTCTGAATCAGGACAAGAACCATGGTTCTTGTCATGGCTCTAAGGTGCACTGATGGTGTAACTTTGGGCATTTTATTTAGTATTTCTGAATTATTTAAGTTTTTTCATTTGCAAAATGGGGGATTTCTGCCTTATCACAAAGAGCTATTGATATAGTATGAGATTATGATATGCATAGTAAACCACATGTAAACCATATAATTTCTATACCTCTATAACTTATAAGAAATATATATGTGATAGTGCCATTTCCAGAGACATGGATGGACCTAGAGACTGTCATACAGAGTGAAGTAAGTCAGAAAGGGAAAAACAAATATGATATCGCTTATATGTGGAATCTAGAAAAATGGTACAGATGAACTTGTTTGCAAAGCAGAAACAGAGTCACAGATGTAGAGAACAAACTTATGGATACCAAGGGGGAAAGGGGAGGTGGGATGAACTGGGAGATTGCGACCGACATACATACACTACTATGTATAAAATAGATAACTAATGAGAACCTACTGTATAGCACAGGAAACTCTACTCAGTGCTCTGTGGTGACCTAAGTAGGCAGGAAATCCAAAAAGGAAGGGATATATGTATACGTATAGCTGATTCACTCTGCTGTACAGCAGAAACTAACACAACATTGTGGAGCAACTATACTCCAATAAAAATTAATAAGAAAAGAAATATATGTGTGAAAAGCTAGAAGCAACTGAGTTATGGGGAAAGGAACACAAATTTAACATATCTGGTTGGGAAAACTGCAAGGCAATATGGCGACTCATTAATGAAAACACAAGCCAAATCTCAAACTATACACTACAATATTTTTGATTTGGAATGAAGGGTTAATATAAAATAATATATATATAAAGGTAGAAAATGCTATATCATATTTTTATGCTATTCAGAGATGAGATGCATTTATTATTGACAAAATGGATGTTTTGGTTACAGAACAACTTAAATGTATAAAATTAAATAGCTTTCACTCTTGAAAATGTAATACAGCAAGCACAAAAGGGAAAGAAGCATCACAGGGTGGGAGAAGCTCAGTATGTGTCCAGCATATCTACTAAATGCTCTCAATACTCTAATGTATATACAAACATTCCTAAAATTCTCCCCCTGCTAATAAATGGGTATGAAAACCCAATTTGCATATACAGAAATTGTCCCATGAAAAAAAGTGCTCAGCTTTAGTAGTAGTTAGAATGCAAATTTAAACATTTCAGTAGCATCATATACACATTAAATTTAAATTATCAGAAGAGAAATGTTGATATAACCAGTATTAGTGGAGCATTGAAAATATTCTGCATTTAAATGATGGTTATATGCACATTTCTTAACACTTTAATTTCTTGGGATCAGGATATCTCATATGAAAAATGGCATTGTAACACTAGTCAACATTGAATTGGCAGCTTTTTTTTTTCTTTTTTTTTTTTTTTTTTTTTTTTTTTTTTTTTTTACTTTCTAAGTGGTATAGAAAACAATTGTGTGCCTTACAACTGATGGTATCTTAGATTTGATTAAATACAGTGGGCATTGCCACCAGCACTTTACATTGATTTTTACCTCGTGGGGAACAGCCTGGCAATCTGTTACAAGAGTCATGACACTCTGACTTGGTATATATACTTTGGGGAACATACACAGATGAAAAACCTCAAATTAAGAAAGAATTAAATTATGTACTAGTTGGATAAAAACACCCACTAATTTGGGAATGACAAAATCTGTGGTCCATTAATACAGAGAATGATGCACAAACATTAAAATGACAAGCATATAGATAAAGTTGATCCACAGAAACATGTTTACTAATCATTCAAACTAAAAAAAAATAAAAAATTATATAAACATCTGTTAAACCTAGTAAAAGTAATTTATATGTATAACATGAGAAGTAACTGAAATTGTAGAAATGAAATATAATGTTCATAAGACTTTTCTTCTAAGTCAATTGAGTTCATAAAAATGCATTTTTACCATATAGCTCTAGGGAAGCAAGGCTTTTTCTTTTAATATATCCATGAAGCTATTTAAATTTTTTTCTTAATCTGGAAAAAGACCATACTTAAATTTTTCTGTATTTCTCTGGAGGCCAGCTATTCAATTTAGAAACTCTAATATAGAAACAAACCTCAAAACTTTAAACATGTTGCAAAATGCTGTGTTCCAATGATAAAACTTAAGTCTATATTTTCCTTTGCTTCAGATTTGGAAGAAATCTAAAAATCACTTTGATTAAATCATTAAAGTTGGGCATTTTTTTTCTTCCCAAGGTAGCTAGGGCTAAAAATCCTGTTTAAAGTGTCTCCAAACTGTGTTTTTGGATATGAGGCAAATGGCAGAATTTACCATTTTTTGATAGTTTTGGTACCATGATAACTACTTTAAAGCCCTAATGGATTCTCCAGAATTGTTCCTGGAGATCATTTCCATGTCTGAAATACCATGTGTCAAAGATAATTTGGCTGGGGCAACTCTGACAAATTCTTGTAATAAACGCACTGATTAATAAAATAGTATAATTTTTAAAAGAAGCCTATTTATTGAACTGGGCCTATTATCTGTAGATAATTTATAATAAGATGAATTATTTACCCACATTGGGTGCATAGTTCTCAGAAGCAACAATGCTGATTTGCTTCTAAGGCATATGTGTATATATATATATATATATATATATATATATATATATATATACATATCACAGAAAGAACCTGGGAATTCTTAGTACAGGTTAAAAGACACGTATGTTTGGCTAGATAATGGAATAGGTCCTTTTTGAATTTAAGAATGTGCTAACAGTGTAGCCATTTTAGTGCCAGGGCTGGACCATGCTGAAGGGTATTTTTGAGTTTACTTGGTGCCTTGTACTGCTCTGATTGGGGTGGGGGACAGGGAATCCCTATGGCTGGCTGCAAATATTTGTCATCCATCCATCTGTCTGTCCCTTCCAATAGCATTTACTGGGCCTGTGCTCTTTCTAGCTAAAGGCTGGGGATGAACAGAAATATGAACAAGAGCAAATATGGACTGTCTCTAACAGGATCCCCTTGTACAAACCAAGAACTACCCTATTTTCTATAGAGATCTACTCTCCTGATTCTTCCACCAATTTGGTATCATGGAATTTCATTGTCGTCTTGAAGTATTGTCCTCAATTTGCTCTGTCTATGTAGACCCGTAATTCAAAGTCCAGTTGGATTCTATCTTTTCTTAAAGCTTCCTGGATGCCTGAAGCTCATGCTAAGTGGTATTTTGTTGGTCCGGTGAGATAGGGCGGGAACTTTCCTAGATTTGTGTTGGTGTTTCCTACACTGAATACTTACCTGACAAGTACTAATATTTATTGATTACTCAAGTCATGTTGGGACCAGATATCCATTTCTACCAGAAATGAAGAACCCTCTTTCCATATTGTATGTATGGGCTGTGAATATAGTCAGTATATTTTCTCATTCAAAAACATAGAAATATTATTTGACATAGTCTGTCATTTAGTCAGAATATCAAAATTTCGGTCTGCTTTATAAAATTTAGTTTTTGCCTAGAGTTCACTCCCAAGAATTTTGTAGCTCTCATCTTTTCTCAGTAAATTGATTCAACAGCTGGAGGCAGTGGTTTGCATGTCACTTCTGATGAAATGTTTTCCATTTCCTAATTACTTAATGAATATTTTGTAGAGTGAGTGAATGAAAGTTTGATACCATGTGAAAGGAAGTAATGAAAAGATTGGAAAGACTGTGTGTGTGTGTGTGTGTGTGTGTGTGTGTGTGTGTGTGTTTGTATTCCAGTAAGTCTGTTATCTTAGTTGTACACATTCGGTACAGGAAGGTAGTACAGCATTTATGCTCTCCTGGGAGCATAGACCTGCTGGTGTGTCTGATGTGGAAAAGGACAGATGACCTTTACTATATCTCCTTCCTTGGTGCAGAATTCCGTTTACTCCTTGGATGCCAGCACAAGAAAAGCTTTCTCTTGCTCTGGCATTGCCTAACGATGTGAGTCCCTGGCAGTTTCAATCTTGGGAAGGTTGTGACTCTTGACAACCCTGTAGTGAGAGATGCCTCTGCCTTTGATCCCCTGCAAATAATGATGACAACTGTAGTGTATTAGTTAAGGTAATGCCAGCTGCTGAAAAAGAAACCTCCAACTCTCAGCCCCTTAACACCAAAAAAGTGTATTTCTCATTCAGAGTGCTGCTCATTAGCAGGCAGTTTAACTCTTTTTGATGATTTGGATACCTGGACTCCTTCCGTCTTGTGGTTCCATCGTTTTCTGTTCTTAGTTTCCAAGGCCACACAGGAAAGGGGACAGGACATAAAGGATTATGTGTGGGATGGCTTTTATGGGCCAAGCTTGAAAATGGCATATGTCTCTTTTGCTCACATGTTACTGGAGAAAAATTAATCAAAGGCTGCACCCACCTAGAAGGACAGCTAGGAAAGATAGTCTAGGTGGATATCTAGGAAGAGGAAATGGATGGTCAACTAGCAGTTTCTTTTAGACATAGGGGCACATTTTTCCAACTCAAGCCCAGGGTAAATCATAAGCACTTCAGCCTTTGCAAAGAGAACCTGAATTTAGATCTGGAATTCTGGCTCAGCTAGATTGCTCCCTCATACTCAAAAACTGTGTGATTGCATGGCAAGGGTTAAAGGTTGTCACTTGCTGGTAAGTAGCATGAGAGGCAATCAGAACTATTTTGAAAGTCAGGCTTCCAGGAACTACAGATTGGTTGAAAACTCTGGTAGCACTTTCCTATCTCATAACAGAGTGCCTGAGAGGCAGTTCTCCCCAGCTTGCATCAAAAGGGTAGTCCTCTGTTAGTTAATATTCAGTCAGTGCCTCTTTTATACAGTGGCTGCTTTTAGCTTATTGCCTCACTATCTTTGGATTATCTCATTGCCCTCTGAGACCCTTTTAAACTTTAACATATTGCGGTTAAGTTTTTTTAAAATTGATTATTATTAATTTGTTCCTCTTTACTGTCTTGTAAACGTGGTTGCTTAGTTCTGTGCATTATATATATGAAAAAAAATATCAACACAGCATACCTTAGGGAAAAAAGAAACCACCAGTAGGTTGTTTTTTTTTAAGGCCCTAAAGTAAATACAAATGCATTTTAAAGTTGGACGATGTTAAATGTGGGGGAAATTGCTTTACAGGCCATTGGCCTGGGCTTTCCAATTTGATTAATACCTCACATTATTATCGTGGAACAATCATTACATGTAGACCTGGTATAGTGGAATTTCACTTTCTAGAATAACGACCATGTAATTCCTGTGCTCAACAGAAAGTTTTATGAAACCTGGATCTTTGTATAATGCTTGATGTCAGAGCCTTTTCGTGCAATTTTGCTTTCAGTGTTTGGAACTTATTTGCCTTCTCAGTACACACATCAAAATGATTCTTCTATGACGTAAAGTAAAGCCAAAGTAGAAGCTACATGGAGTTGCAGGGTTGTTTTTTTTTTTTCACAAAACACGGCAGAAAATAAATTCTTAGATTAACTGATTACAAGGTCTCCACTTAGGTTCCTGAATTATCAGGAAAATATAAATAGCAAGAAATGGTATACATAGAGAAAAAACATATGTGTGTATATATATATATATATATATATATATAGAGAGAGAGAGAGAGAGAGAGAGAGAGAGAGAGAGAGAGAGCAAGCGAGAGGCAGAGAACACCGAAGACTAGTCACGGCTTCATTTCTTCTTCCTAAGGTATGAAAAGAAGTCTCTTGCTCAAAATTATCCTAAGCCCTTTGATTGGAAGATCATGGAGGCTTAAGCAGGCTAGTCCATCACACCTTCTTCGACTCAAGTAAACCTCTGAATTTCGACTTCCTCAATCATGTGATCTGTAGGAATTTTGATGATACATTGACTAGGTTCTTGTAAATTAAGAAGGCACATGTGTATATGGAAAGCCCAAGTCAGGAAGGAGGAAAACAGAGAAGAGTGAGGATAAAAGGAGAAATAAAAAGCACAGAATATCCAAAAACATTTCCCTACGTCTCCTGATAATTTCCTTTCCCAGTACCTAGGGAAGACATAGGGGAGCTGCCATACTGGACTTTTGTTTAACTAGTGGTCAAGAGATAGTTGCTGATATGTAGGGAATGGGGCTTTTGAGGCCACAAGATTGAACATAGGATCTGAAAATGCAACAGCATGGTTAGACAAGGAAAGGTTATTTCCAAAAAGCAAGGAAATAACATATAACTTGAAAGGGGAATATGGATCAAAGCCATTGGGAAACTCTTAAAATTGAATTTTCAATTTGATGATTATGTTTCCCTTAGGGAAGAAAAGGGTGAAGGGATATTTTAAGAAGCTAATGCGGATACCCTCAAATTTTGTGTGAGTACACGTTAAAAACTTGTGTTCATCAGTACACTTTTTTTAATCATAAAACAGTCTCAAACTTTCAGAAGAGTTGCAAGTTCAGTACAAAGAACACTTCAATATGTATTTCGTAAAGAAATACATATTAAACCTTCTTCTACATATCTACTATACAGCCATCAAAATGACGACATTAACACTGACACATTACTACCATCTAATGCTCAGACCCCATTCAAGTTTCACCAATTGTCCCAATATTTTTATAGCAAAAAGATCCAGTCCAGAATCATGCAGTGCATTTAATTGTCATGTGTTCTTCTTTAGACGGATGAGCTCAGATTTGAAAAGATATTTTCTAAAAGGTAAAAGAAAGGATATGTGACCAAGGACAACTTTATGAGTGATAAAATCCCAAAGGGATAGAGTCAGTAAAGATTAAATCCAGAAATACAAGTACCAAAATGATTTTTCAAAAGACTTTATTTTTTAGAGCAGTTTTAAGTTTACAAAAAATTGAGAGTAAGGTATAGAGACTTCCAATATACCCTCTGTCCCCACATATGCACATATTCTACTGTTATCAACTCGCCACCAGAATTATACCTTTTTTTTCTTTTTCTAACCAAGGATGAACCTACATTGACACATCATAATCACCCTGAGTCCATAGTTTACCTAACAGTTCACTCTTGGTGGTGTACCTTTGATGGGTTTGGACAAATGTATAATGACATGTATCCATCATTTTAATATCACAGAGAGTATTTTCACTGCCCTGAAAACCTTCTGTGTTTTGCCTATTCATCTCTTCCCAGCACCCCTGGGAACCATTGATCTTTTTGTAGTCTTCACAGCTTTGCCTTTTTTAGAATGTCATATAGTTAGAATCATACAACATATAGCCTTCTCATATTGGCTCCTTTAACTTAGTAATATGCGTTTAAGTTTCCTCCATGTCTTTTCATGACTTGATAGCTCATTTCTTTTTAGCACTGAATAATATTCCACTGTCTAGATGTACCACAGTTTATTTATCTGTTCATCTACTGAAAGACATCTTGGTTGCTTCCA
The DNA here is from genome assembly GCF_964341445.2 of Mesoplodon mirus. NCBI lineage: Eukaryota > Metazoa > Chordata > Mammalia > Artiodactyla > Ziphiidae > Mesoplodon > Mesoplodon mirus. The sequence goes on along the minus strand of NC_138981.1, from coordinate 21,438,471 downwards.
AGTTTGTCAGTTATGAATAAAGCTGCTGTAAACATCTGGGTGCAGGTTTTTGTGTGGACATTAAGTTTTCAACTCTTTTGGGTAAATACCAAAGAGCATTATTGCTGGATTATATGTTAAGAGTAAGCTTAGTTTTGTAAGAACTGTCTTCCACAGTGGCTGTATTATTTTGCATTTTCACCAACAATATATGAGAGTTCCTATTGCTCCACATCCTCATCAGCATTTGGTGTTGTCAGTGTTCCAGATTTTGACCACTTTAACAGGTGTGCAGTGGTATCTTGGTGTTGTTTTAATTCGCTTTCCCTGATGACATATGATGTGGAGCATCTTTTCATATGTGTACTTTCCATCTGTATATCTTCTTTGGTGAGATGTCTATTACAGTCTTTGGTCCATTTTTTGATCAGGTTGCTTTCTTAGTGCTGAGTTGTGAGAGTTCTTTCTGTATTTTGTGTAACAGTTCTTCATCAGCTATGTCTTTTGCAAATACTTTCTCCCAGTCTGTGGCTTGTCATCTTCTTTCAACATCATCTTTCACAGAGCAGAAGTTTTTAATTTTAATGAAGTCCATGCTTATCAAGTACTTCTTTCATGGTTTGTGCCTTTGGTGTTGTATCTAAAATGTCATACCAGTACCCAATGTCATCTAGGTTTTCTTCTGTGTTACTTTCTAGAGGTTTTATAGCTTTGCATTTTACGTTTAGTTCTCTGATCCATTTTGAGTTAATTTTTGTGAAGGGTGTAAGGTCTGTGGTCTAGATTTTTTTTTTTTTTTTTTGCATGTGGATGTTCAGTTTTTCCAGCACCATTTGTTGAGGAGACTGTCTTTGCTCCTTTGTATTACCTCTGCTCCTATGTCAAAGATCAGTTGACTATATTTATGTGGGTCTATTTCCAGGCTCTCTGTATTCTGTTCCATTGATTTATTTGTTTAGAAAATGTGTTTAGTTATCTTCTGTGCAACATGAACAAAGAAGGACTTCAGAAAGGTGATATAATGATAACCTGTGATGTGGAGAAAAGAGAGTTCCATACCATTGTGAGTTGGAAAGGGTAACAAAAGCTCTACTTAGGGCAAACTGAAATCTCAGATATAAGAGAAGATAGTTGCAGAGTATTTATTGATTTCAAATGAATTCCACTTTGTCCAGATGAATTACCTCTGAGAAACAGTCATAATCTGCATATGCCATGTGTATCATCAGTGTTGATTTTGAAGAATTATGGAAAACAGCAGAAAAGCGAAATGAAAGCCTTAATTCTTGAATCAACATCTACCTGGAGGAAGTTTCTAGTGGAATGCTTCACGGCTCTGTCCACAGTACTGAACTGTTCAACATGCTTGTTAAGTGTTTGTTGGAGAATATACTTATTAAATTATTGTTGATCCTGGGATAAACAGGATCAATTTTGTCCTCTACCTGACAAAATGAAGACATAAAACTATTTTGACGAGATGAAATGATGAGTCAAAATTAACAAGATTAACAAGATAAAATATGAGAGATATAATCAACTGATTTTTTTTACAAATCTGCGAAGGTTACAGACAAGCAAGTGTTGAAAGCTAGAATGAACTATGTGGTAATGGATTAGATTTGGAGACATCTGTATGAACTCACATTTAGCTTAATATAGATATAGATCGATGCTTTTGAAATATCTGTACATACACAGGTTACTATATACACATAATATTTCCTTTTTATGTTAGCTGAGCAAGCCTAGAAGCTATAACACCCTGCTGGAAATGAGCAAATCCAGTGCCAAGCTCTTGGTTTCAAGTTATTATTTTCCAATAAAAGGACCCATGGCTCCTTGAAGAAGTGGTTGATGTTAGGACTGGGCAGGGAATATTCAAGGTGAACCTGGAGTATCTTATAGTGTCAGGCACTAGAGTAGTGCCTTTAAGTAAGGCGCTACTAAAAAACAAACAAACAAACAAAAACAACCAAAAAGCAAACAAATGAAAGCAACAACAACAACAGGGGTATGGCACACTGACACAGGGGCCAATTTTTAGAGCTCATAGTGACCAAAGCTGAAACAATGTGAGCAACAAAATAAATAATAATATTGGATTATAATCCAAGTATAAAATAAATATCCATGAGTCCAAACTGATATAAATAAATGATTGAATGAATAAATAAATGAAGGGGAAGAGACAAATATCTTGTGTAGAAGAATTCTGAATTTTTATTTAGATACTCCCCTGTCAAGGAGGTCGAGTTGAAATCTCCACCCCTTAAGTGTGGGTTGCTCATTGTGACTTCCTTTCAAAGAGGACTGTGTGGGAAGTGGGGAAAAGAGTAACTTGATGGTGGAGAACCCTGACTAACACTACCCCAGCTAGGTAATCAAGGTTCACATCGCCAGTGAGAAGTCATATTGAAAATATGTATTCTTGATATGCTAGGTTGAGGGTAGCACTTTACCTATGTAGTCTTCTCCCAAAAACCCATTACTCAAGTTGAATCATGAGTAAGACATCAGATTCCCAATTGAGGGAATCCTACAAAAGACCTCAATAGTACTCCTCAAAGCTATCAAAATGATCAAAAATTGGAAAATTCTGAGAAACTGTCAACAGTCTAGAGGACCCTAAGGAGCTATGACGGCTAAATGTGACTAAATGTATTATGGTCTCCTGGATGGGATACTGGAACAGATAAAAAGGGCATTAGGGAAAAAGTAAAGAAATTTGAATAATGTATAGACCCAAATTAATGTTCATGTATAAATATCTTTCATTTGTTGTGACAAAAGTACCATACCTAGTCTAAGATGTTAATAGGGGAAACTGGGTCTAGGGCATATGGGATCTCTCTGTACTATCTTTGCAACTTTAAAAGCATTCTAAAATTAAAAAATCTAATAGAGATTAGTACAGAACCTAGGTACTTGGGTTAACACTCTAATCCTAATGCTCATCCTTTCTCACTGGTCTGTTATGGAAGACTTCTATTCAGTCGTTCTGTTCCCACTCTTGTCTCCTTGCCATAGAGGAGCCAGAGAAATTTTTTTTTCTGAAATGTAAATCATATCATATCATTCTGCCCCACAAGCCTACAGTGTCTTTCCATAATACCTGAGATAAAATCCAAATCCTTTACCCTGGTATATAAAACCCTATAAATCTGATCACTCATTTCCTACCACTCATCTCCTACCATCCTTCCCCTTATTCTCTCTTTACTGGCCACAGTGGCCTCTTGTTTCTCAAATATTCAATTATTTGACATAACATACATAATACTTTTGCTTAGGAAGCTCTGTCTCAGATCTTTGCATGGCTTCTTACTTTATAGATGTCAGGTGTTTGTTCAAATATCATCTCCTAAAAGAGGTCTTCCGTGACACCTCAATTTATTGTGGCCTCTTTCTCATCCCTTTTTATCTCTTTACCCTGCTTCATTTTTTAAATAGTACTTATTATGGATCATTATAATAATATCAAACTTTGAAAAAATGCACATTCATAACAGCAAGTCTTTGGTTTGTCTTACTCATTCTGTACCCTCATTGTGTACAACAGTCTGGACAGTAAGTTAGTGAAGGAATAGATGAAAATCTAGCTGTTTTAATTAAGTGCAAGTTCTATATGAGCGAAAAGTGGGGTTATCAGACATGCTAACACATACTTAGATTCCATTAATAGAAATACATTCCCTTAAATAAAGTAAAAAAAGAATAGACTGATTTGGCCATTGTCTTATCAACCTGTTTCTGGAGCTATTTGTTTAATCCTGACTATTGCATTTTTAGATGTTCATGTACAAACTGAATTTGTCCAAATGAGTGCAATCAATTATAATGTGTTTAGAAACCATCAATTGAAGAGTAAGAGAATTGGGCATGATTGTCCTGAAGACCTGGGGAGATCTTGATAGGTGCCTTTAAATATTTTACTCATTTAAATTCCCCAATAACTTTGATGGCCTATTATGTGCCAGGTACTGCGCTCAGTCCTGGAAATGAAAAGAGTAAAGACATGAATGAGGAAAAGATTGCTTTTTCCTTCTACGTGTGTTACTGGCTTCAACTTGTAGATGTTTTAGTTGTGAAGATTTTGATTTAACGTAAGGAAACAAAATTTTAATAATAAACACACTGTTAATAGAATATTTAAAAGCTGATATTAGGTTCCCTGACACACTAGAAATGCTTAATCAGTGACGGCCTGGTAATCTTGGAAGAAAAATTCTTCATTAGGAAAAATAAAAACTGAACCAGTTGCCTCTATATTTCTAAGTCTAAAATTCTGTGATGCTAGGGGATTGTAGGTTTCATGTGGATGATAACATAAGCTGTTAAGTAGAACAATCCTAAGATCCTACTTAGAAAATGCCACGTTTTCCTACTGCTGGGAGTAGAATGCTTAACCAATATTTTCTCTTGTGTGGCATTCTGACAGCCTTAGGTGCCTGCAGTATTTCAGCAGAGAAGAGATTAGATTAACTATTGTTAAAATTATTTACAAGGAAGTGGAGGAGGTCTAAGACTTGATTTACAACCTGGTCTCCTTGGCATAAAAAAAAATGAAAGAGAAAAAAAGAAAGGCCCTGAAAATACTCTCTTCATGCTCCAATTAGAGCTATGATCTCTCTTCAAATGGGAAAGATAACTGGAAAAGATAATGACTACTAGACTCCTGAAAAAGTGTCCAATCCCTTCAACCTCCATTCTTCCACAAGATGCCCCTTGGTATAGTAGAAAATACTAAACATTTACAGTTATTTTCAGAAGAATGTTTGGGTGGTGGTGGACAGAAATAGGACATATGTCTGAAAACCTCCATGTTTGGATAAATTTAAGAGTGGAAAGGGTGTGTTTGGAGCTCTTTCCCTTTATATGGATCATGATCTCAGCAGGAAACAGGTGACTTGCCCCAAGGAGTAACCAAACAGGTTTTGTGTATGTTTTTTTTTTTTTTAAAAGGAAGTGGCTATTTACCGAGGGGTAGGTAGGGTTAAAGGAAAGAACATGGGATGGTCAAGTACTCAGTGTTAGTAACAGCAAGAAACCATTGCCACCCCTAGGCCTGAAGGAGAAAGGGAAGGAAGTTGTTACTAGAACCCAGTGAGAACTGGGACTATGCCTGTGGGCCTCCTTGACAGGCTCTGTGGTCATAGGTACATGAATTTGGCCACTACTGAACTGCACTGAGAGGAAGCAGGCGAATTAACACTCCAAACTGTCTCTTCTGTTCTCTGATCTCCTGCTGATGCTTCCCACTGGCCAAAGTTACCTGGGAGCCAGAGGGCACGGAGGCCTGGTTGATAATCCATAAAGGTCAGCATCCTGGGAGACAAAGTACTGTGAAGAAGAGAGAATGAATTTAGTGGGGCAAATGGAAAATAATCAGCACTCTGTTGATCTCCCTGAAAATGACCTTCATGGAATGCAAAAGTAAATCACAGCACCTTTGTAGACAAGTGGAGGTTCTGCACATCATATTGTGTTGCCATCTTCTGGAGTGCTATTCTTATTTTCACGAATACAGTTGTCTCATGAGTTCTAGGTCCTTGTTTCAGCCTGGGAGAACAGGAAAGAGAAACCAAGGCACATCGTTTTGTATTTTAATGGAATTATCAGGATGTTGTACACGTCATTCCTGTTCATAGTCTATTGCCATGAAAGCGTTCACATTCATTTATTTAACACATATTTATTGAATGCCTATTGCATGCCAGGCACTCTAGGCACTTGAGACATCAGAGAACAAAACAGAGATCCCTGTCTTTGTGGAGTTTGTATTCTAGTAGGGGAGACAGACAATAAGTAATAATAAATTAGTAAATTATAGACTATATAAGGAGGTGATAAGTGCTACAGAAAGAATTAAAATCAGAACACGGTAAGGACTAGTGGGAATGTTGGTGGAGAAGAAGGGTTACAATTTCAAATAAGGTAGTTAGGCCTTTCTCTTACAGAGGTAGGAAGGGCCCATATCAAATAGGGTTTTGTAGGGTACTGCAAGCATTTTCTCTCTTAGTCTAAGTGAAAGTGGGAAGTCATTGCAAGTTTTGAGCAGGAGAGTGAATGACCTGACCTATTTTAAAAAGATTGTGTTGGGTGCTCTGTTGAGAATAGACTATAGGGGACAAGGGTAGAAGCAGAGAGTCCTGTTACAAGACCAATGCAGTAATCCAGGTGAGAGATGATGGTGCCTAGAACCATACCTCTTTGGGCTTTATGCCACTTTTCAAAACTCTACAATGGCTTCCCATTCACTTAGAGTAAAAGGCAAGGTATGGCAAATATGTGGGTATAGAACAGTATGGTATAAAACCATAATAATAATGTCTAATTTATGGGGTTAAAATCCAAGTAGAATGATAACATTGGAAAATATTAGCAAAATTTTGGAGGAGTGTGGTTAGAGTTGGGGGCGTTTTAGGATCTTTGCATCGTCCAAGAGAAGGAAGGATATTGTAGAAATCATTTCACAGTGTATATGTATATCAAATCATCACATTGTAAACCTTAAATATGTCCAATGTTTGTCAAATTATACCTCAGTAAAACTGGAAAAAATTTTTAAAGGAGATTGATTAAACTTTGGAAGATTTAGTATGTTTGCTATTTTATCTAGAATGACCACTAAATCATTAGACAGAAACTCTATTTTTCCAAAAAGTAAAAGAAAAAAATTAAAGAAAAAAATCACCAGTCAGTTTTTAAGAAAAAAGGGCAAGGGGGTGGGGAAGAATTAGAAAAGTGGGAAAAATAGTAAGGACAATATAAAATAGTGCAGCCCAAATGTGCCTATATACATGTATCACACTTTATGTAAATAGACTAATCTTTTAATCTTTTCAGTTAAAAGAGTAAGATTGAATTTTTAAAAATCGTTCAGGTAAGTTATGTTATGAGAATCATATCTAACTCAAAAAAGTATAGAATCTTGAAAGTAAACAGGTGGAAAAACATATACCATACAAATACCAACCACAGGAAAACTGATACAGCTCTCTGAATATTGGCCAAAATAGATTTTAAGGTAAAAAGTGTTACTAAATATGAATAAATCACTACATATTAATAGAAGGGTGAGCTCAGAAAGAAAATATAGCTTATTTTTACTTGTATGCTGCTAAGAGCATAGCTTCAAATATTGATATATAAAGCACTATGTCAACAAGTAACATTCTTTTAATAGTTTATCAATTAAGCAAAAAAAATAAATTATACTCCAAACTGAAGAGTGTATATTGCTTTCTTAGAAAATATATGAAAATTGGTCTCATATTAGACTATTAAAAATGTATCACCAAATACTAATGAATTGATATCTCATAGACCACATTGTCCTATCACAGTGCAATTAAGTTGCAAAACAACTATATTTTTACATTTAACAACACCTTTAAATTGCTTGTGCATCAAAGAAATCATCAGAGATATAAAATAAAACCAAATCATAATTATAATGCTATATATACCAAAATTTGTGTCATGCAGCTAAAGTAGTAGAGAGACATTTATAACCTTAAATATGTATAGTAAATGAGAAAAAGTGAAATGATTTAGCTTCTAACTTAAGATGTTAGTAAAAGAACAGACTAAGCTCAGATGATGCAGGAAGAAAATAAATACAAAAAGCAGAATTAAATAGGAAAAAAAATACAGTAGCCAAAAGCCATATATTGTATTTTTTAAAAGAATAACAAAATTTACAAACCTCTGGCAAGGCTGATGAAGAAAGAGAGGATACAAATAAGCAATAAATTGGAGACTACAAATAACTACAAATGCCAGGAAGTTTGAAAATTTATGTGAAATGGACAAACTGCTAGAAAAATATTACCAAAAGTGAGTCAGAAGCACATCAATGGTCCTATATCCATTAAAAAGAGGTGAATCATTAAATGCAAAAACTCTTACTGCAAAGACAAGGCCCAGATGATCTACCAGACACTGCAGGAACTGATAAATCTAATCTTGCACAAATTCCCCCAAAGTTTTCAACTCATTTTATGCGGCAGGTGTAACCTGGGTACCCATACTAAATAAGGACCGTATAAGAAAGGAAAATTACAGGGTAACCTCACTCATGAATATGGATGTGAAAACTGTAAACAAGTTATTAGCAAAGAAATTAACAATGCACAATATTCATAATATGTCTTGACTAAGTTGGGTTATTTTAGGAATGCAAGGTTGTTTCAACGTTGGAAACATCTAATAATGTAATTCACCACATTAGCACATAAAAGATGAAAAAACAATCATCTCAGTAGATGCAGAAAATAGATTTAATAAAATTCAACAATTCCTGATTTAAAAAAAAAGCTCTTAGCAAAATAGATATCAAAGGGAATTTCCTAGCCCAATAAAGGGTAGTAAAAATAGCAAGGGCTTGCTTAGTTATGATGTATTGTCCAGAGAAGACTGTCCATTCTCATTCAGCAGTGTAATGGCGGTCCTAGGCCATCTATTCGAGACAGCTGAGGCAAAAGAAGATATAAAGATTGTATAGTAAGTCCCCTACGTACGAACCTTCAAATTGCGAACTTTCAAAGATGAGAATGTGCGTTCGCATGTCCAATCATGTAAGTTAGGTCACGTATCTGGCATACATTGTCACATGCATCCATCCTCTACAGGTGGTTGTGCTTTTGTGTATTTTACTGTGCAGCACTGTGTAGAGTACAGTAGTACAGTATATTTCAAGCCCAGGATGTCTGGAAGGAAACGTAGGAGCAGTGGTATACAGCCTATTGTGTTAGTTGGGTACCTAGGCTAACTTTGTTGGACGTAAGAACAAATTTGATTTAACGAACGTGCTCTCAGAACGGAACTCGTTCGTATGTAGGGTCTTACTGTAATTGAAAAAGCACAATTACCATTCTCATTTGATGTGATTTTCTATCTAGAAAGAACATAAAAGAACCTACAGAAACACTTTTGGAATAAACAAGGATATTTAGTGCATTTAAGTACACTGAGACAAACAGAAAATAAAATAATATGAAATAACAGCAAGTTTCAAGTTTTCAAACTTAGTGAAGGAGCACAGGTTCCCTCCTCCAAACTCAGACCTATACAAACCACAGAAAAGGAAGCTAGCATGGGTTACAGTGACTAACATAAAGTCTCTGGGCAATCCCTGGGGAGTCTGAAGGCTGTTGGTTGGGTGGTGGTAGGCTGGAACCTGGGCCAGCAGATGCAGTGATGGACTGATACTTGCAGGGGACAGCTTATGGGTTCACTTCTTGCCTCTCCCCACGTTGCCTGGAGAGGACTATTGCTTGTTCCACCTCTGCTGAGACAAAAATCAGCAGTGATTGGTCAGGTGTGGCCTTTGTATGGAAGTATTATGGCAGCACCATAGCACTGCTGGAGGATGAGGAACAGATGAAAATTACTGAAGTTCTCTCAGGATCTCTTGGGGGGAGCTCCACTGCTCCCCTGCCAACCCATAGGACTACAGCATTGCTTCTTCAGAGTGTTTAGAGGAGAATCCCTGAGCCCAGTGGAGAGGCAGCAATGGTGGTAGGCAGAGGAAGGGTGGGTGGATGGCAGTGAATTAACTTGCTTCTCCTTTGGAATCTTTCCTTGTGGAATTACTATTGGATACATGTTGGACTTTTTATTTATTTATTTATTTAATTTTTGGCCGCGTTGGGTCTTCGTTGCTGTGCGCAGGCTTTCTCTAGCTGCAGTGAATGGGGGCTACTCTTCGTTGTGGTGCACAGGCTTCTCATTGCAGTGGCTTCTCTTGTTGCGGAGCATGGGCTCTAGGCGCGCGGGCTTCAGTAGTTGTGGCTCGTAGGCTCTAGAGCGCAGGCTCAGTAGTTGTGGTGCACAGGCTTAGTTGCTCTGTGGCAAGTGGGATCTTCCCGGACCAGGGATCGAACCCGGGTCCCCTGCATTGGCAGGTGGACTCTTACCCACTGCGCCACCCGGGAAGTCCTGGACCTTTTAATTATACACTCTGGATCTTTTCACCTCTAATATTGTCTATTTCTTTATATCTCTCTATATTATATACACATATATATAAATATCTCTATATGTAAATATATCTCTGTATATTGCTTTGTGTCTTATTTTTCTATTTTCTCTCTATCCTTTTTTTAAAAATGCTGCTTACCCCTTTTTTGATTAATTTCAATAACTTTTTGTATTTCTGAATGTTCTAATTACTTTCTAAAGTTCTAATAACTTTTTGAATGTGCATTTTTGTCATAATATTTATTTCTTACGGTTTTTAAAAATTTTGTGAATTCATTATTTTAAATATATGTACTTTAAAATTTCTTTCTGATTGCTAGTCTGTTATCTCAGGTTACTGGATTTTAATTTTTCTGTTGTGTTACTGCTAATTCTCACTGATGGTGACTGTTTCCAATTGCGTTTTGTAACTTTGGATTGTACACTAATATTTAGTGGGACTTTGTCTTGTTTCCACCCCCCGACCCCCAGTGAGAATCCTGTGATGCCTGGGTAGTGGAAGCGTTCCTCCAAAGTAGTTTTGCCTTTGTTTTTGCCAGGAGTCCTGGGATATCATCATCCTAGGACCAATATTTATTGTTAATTTCCCAGTTTGAGGGTTTCTAGCCTGTGCAGGTTGTGAAAATTTGAACTTAAACCTTCATGAGATGCAGAACTCAGGCCGAGGGGACTTCCTCTTTAAACTTACTTGCTTGTGGGCAAACTTTTTCTTGTAGATCCCTACACTGAAGGCATAGTTCCTCCCAGTTTCTGAATTTCTATGAGTCTCAGTGCCATCTTGCTCTTCGTAGAAGCTAGGGTCTTACCTCCTTTTTCTACATGGGCATTAAAATCCAATCTCCTTTATTACTGGGGCTAACAATCACCACTATTTCCATTTGCTTCCATTTTAAATACACAGTAAATATTTTTCAGGTGACGAGTGAATTATGGTTGATACAGGGCAGCGTAGAAGGCAAATGAAGACATTTTGGGGAAAAATATATCTCTTGGGTCTCTCAACCATATGCTAAATGTTAGTTTCTCACTGTTAATGTAGGATTATCTCTGAAGTACATTTTTCTTTTCTGGAAAGGGGGTGTCTTGGGACAGTATCTTTAATTGTATATCCAGAGTTTGAGTTCCACACAGATATGCTAAATATAATACTTGCTATGATCATAGGTCACTAAGCAGGAAAATGGTTTATTTTCTTGATACATTCAGATATTCTAAAGCTCTTGTCTAAGAGGTAAAATTGTTTGATGAGAAAATTACATAGTTGAATTATTCGAAGGTAATTCAAATGCAGTTAAAAAAAAGAATTGTGTGTGTGACTGTGTGTATCTAGGTAATGCAGCCCACCTTTGACATACTACTCTGTATAAATATCTTAGGATTTTGAACGCCCAACTGATTAAAAAAATACAGTTATTGAATTTCAATAATAGAGACAAAAATTTTGTTTGGGGTCTTTTTATTTTCAGATATAATCTACATATCTAATACTACTACTGCTACTAAAAACTCACACCCTATAGCATTTTATTCTTATTAAATATTTCATTTATGTTATTTCTAAATGGTGTTTTCTCTAGTCCAACATTATATATTTTAGAACTAAATTATCTCTACTACATTTTAATGGTCAAAATGTGGGACTGTGTTCCATCTAAGCAGCTGTTTTCTTGCCAGTTATATTTTTTAACATTTATCTTTTGTGAGTCTATATGTTTATATTATTATTTATGTTTATAAATACGATTTTAAGTCACCTAAAGCTAGAACATGGTGCATTAAACATCATATTGCGGTTATGTCAAGTTTAGGACATGCAGGAAAAAAAAGTTCATATCCAATTAAAATGGCATTTATTTGTAAAGTTTATATACTTTATTAAATCATTTTTTTAATTTTAAAATTTGACTTTATTATAAATAATGCTGAGATAAAACACACAGGCATATAACAGTCTTCATTATTTCTAAGGTATTTATGTGTCTGGGAAAGCAACCATGCTAAAATAATGTACTTTGAACCTGTGGTGAGTCCTAGATTAAATGATGCCTGGATTGCTGCCAGTTTACAGATTTTATCAAATTTATATCCTCCTTTCTATGTGTCTCTCAGATGAGTATGTATTAGATCAGTAAGCAGGCTTTGTATGGCTACAGTTGTGATTCTGAATAATGTCAAAAAGCTGTCCTAAATTGGTTGGGATTAACTAAACAATGCTGTAGTAAGAATATTACAGTGTGACAAGCATGGACATAGATACCTGTGTTTCATTAATGTGTATGGAATTGACAAGGTTCTAGAAACCAGAAAGAATATGTAAAATGGCCTCTGTTTTGTGTGTGTGTGTGTGTGTTGAGGGGGAGGAGGCGGAGAGCATCCTCATTGGCTGGGAATCACTTATTTAGTGGGTCAGTGGTATGATGACTTTAAGATTGTGTGTTGGCAACGTCTGAATCAGAATGGCTTATTGATGTAGTTATTTTAGGGCTTGCTGTTTATTCATGGGCTTTGCTTATAGATCTCTGAGATAAGTGGGATGAAATCTCTAAATTATACCATTGGTCCTAGTGGCAACTATTTACTTTGGTCCTAAATGGAAAAGAATTCTGGGGGGAGTAGTTTCACTGAGAATTTTTAGTAAATCAACATAGACTTTCAGCTTTCCAGATTAGGCCAACACATTTTATTCTACATTAAAAAAATCATAAAAAATGATTGCCTTCATAATAGCTAGCATCTGCTCCTCTGTGAACCAAGGATTTTCTGTTGGGTGCTAGGTTGGTTGGTTGTTGGATAAGAGCAATGTGTGTATTTCCTACTCTTTCCTTATCGTGAATGTAAAAGCAAGCAGAAGTGAGCAATCACTCTGATGGTGTGCTTATTTATGCCCTATTAAAGAACAATTACAAACCAAGAACTTGCAACCAATTAGCAATTCTGTATTAGGACCCTGGGTCCATTTCTTCTTTTACTAAATCAACCCTTTGATGCTCAGGAGTAAAGAATAATGCTTTTCAAGTATTTAAGTCTTGCATTTCAGGGAAGGGGTCCAGAATTATTTAGCTTTTGCAAGCACTGATGCCTTATAAATAGGATTTAACTCGCCCAATTTAGGTCATTGACCTATGACAGTTTGAAAGCTTCATACATGCCTGTATTTGTAACTTTTATAGGCTGTCTCCCATCTCATAGTGTCTGTCATCTGTCAAAGCAAATGTGAAATTCTTAAGAATTAACTAGACAGAAAATAAATGAAGAAAAAATTTCTTTAAATTTAGGTAATTGTAAAGAGTAAAAACTAGAGGTCTCTGTGATTCTTGTTTGCAATAAGCTGCCTTTAGGATAATATAGTTTTTGTAAAATTTCATACAAAGTAGACTTTTCCCTCATTAAAATACACTTTAAAAGAGAATTCAAACAAATTTGGTATATTTTTAAAAAATCTACATGCTAGCCTATTTTCTTTTAAAGCTTCAAACCTTTTAACTTAGAAAACATTCTGCTTAAAGGATATTTTGTCTTTGCTATAGCTGTTTGAGAACAGTTTCATGAAGGTAGGAAACCTAAATTTGAGCTGCAGTAAACGTAGGGCATTTAGCAGGCAGTTGGCTTTTCAACCTTAACCATAGCAGTCTCTTCCATACATGGCATTATGTTTTATTAACATAATTTAAATAAGGATGTTCTGGGTTATCATTTACACAGATTAAATTTCCCATCTAATGTACATGTAACTAAATGCACATTTACCTACATAATAGCTATTGGTCACAGTTTTTATGGTGGTCTTTCAGCCAGACAGTAGGGCTGCAGCTCTTTATGTGTATGTGCTGAAGAATACACATATACATGCTAATTCACAGATCACTGGGCCGGTGTCAAGACTCCCCCTCCCTTAGCAGTGTGAGGCTCCTCAGGCCAGCTCTCAGGAAGCTCTGCTGATTGGTTGACGTTATCCCAGAAACCTGCAGCAGTGTGCCCTTCCCCCAGTCAGCTGCTTTAGATTCCAAGGAGTTGATAGTTTTACTTTTAGAGAGGAAAGCGTTTTTTTTTGTTTTTTTTTGTTTTTTTTTTTTTGCAGTACGCGGGCCTCTCACTGCCGTGGCCTCTCCTGCTGTGGAGCACAGGCTCCGGACGCACAGGCCCAGTGGCCATGACTCACGGGCCCAGCTGCTCTGTGGCACGTGGGATCCTCCCGGACCGGGGCACGAACCCGCGTCCCCTGCATCTGCAGGCGGACTCTCAACCACTGTGCCACCAGAGAAGCCCCCAAGGAAAGCGTTTTAACTGGAAAATTTGCAATCAAAACTGTTCATCACATTGAGCAAAAACAGAATTTTAAGAGTGCGTGTAGTCATTCAAATTGAGGACTACATCCTGTAACCTTTTTCAACTGAACTAAATTAAATATGTAACATCCCCAGGAGCAGTTTTTGAGAACAGCACTCGGCCTTACCTTGACTACTGAATCATTAAAACACACGTGGAAACATTCCATATTATTTTGATCTGACCCTTTGGCAGTAAATGGCCACCTCCTTGCAACTTATATTGGAAGTCTTTTTCTCAAAAATAATTTACTCCCGCCTGGTCTGCCTTTAGGCATTTTCCCGTGTGTTCAAAAACATTGACGTGTCTCTGGATTTATTTAAGATCCATATATTCTTCTTTTGAGTCTGCTGCTTCTAATTTCTTAATCTTTTATCTGCATAATACCTAAGTGTAGTGACTTGAAAACTCTAGTTCTATGGATTTAAAGAGGGGAGTATAGGCTGTTTGCCCTTTAATTAGTGAACTTTTAAATATCTCTCCTTTGTCTGTTTCTTAAATGAGCAGAGAATAAAAATGGCATAGTTTTCATTAGTCCCGACTTATAGGAAAATTAATTGCTGGTATTCTTTTCTTTCTAGAAATCTTCCTTATTGCGTAGAGATCAGTATAAAATTCTATATTAATAAATAAGTATTTCTAAACATACTCCTCAAAATGAATGAGGTATTCATGTAAAAACTAGACTTTTAGATCAGTGTAATGCTGCAAATGTAGTACATCTGAATTTCAGCAGAGTCTTTGATAAAGTCATAAAATGATGGCCATTTTAGTTAAATGGTGCAATAGGGCCTATCACCAAAGACAGCGAAATGTATTAGACCTCTGGAAGTCATTGAACAATCTCCTATTCCCTGTCAAGGTTATGAAGCTGAATCCAACCTCCGTACCCCGACACCAAATTAAATCTCGGAGACAGAGTTTTGGATGAAGTAGAAAAGAATAGCTTTATTGCTTTGCCAGGCAAAGGGGGCCTACAACTGGTTAATGCCCTCAAAACTGTGCGTTCCAACCTGGAGGGGGTAGTGAGAAGTATTATAGTAATGGTTCAAAGTAGGCGTGATCAGCTCATGGACATTCTTCTGATTGGCTGGTGGGGAGGTAAGTGGGAGGCAGCATCATCAACCTTCTGGTTCCAACCGGTCTGGGTTCTGTGTGCTCCTGGGCAGCTAAGCTGTTAACTTCTCTCACCTGGTGGCGGTTTTAGTTTCTGCAAAACAGCTCAAAGATATTGTTATGTGTATCCATTGAGGGGGAACCAGGACCCTGCCCCAAGGCTGCACTATTGTTTCCTTTGACTGTTCTCCCTTGTCTCCACATCCCCTCCCTTCCCTAATTAGCAACTGTTTGAACCTGCCCTTTGGAACTCAGGGAAGGTCATGGAAGCTGAATGAAGCCTATTGGCTGTAATCAAGAAATGGGGGACACAGAAAAGGCTTTTGTGCCCAAGAGCCCCACAGGGTCCTGCTCGGTATCAGTTATTGAGAGTTGGAACCTCTAGAAGTCTCTTGTCTCCTCCGCCAACTCCTCCTCGTTTTTCTTTTTGCTAGTCTTATTGTCCTAAGTTATGACACAGAGAAAATCAAAAGAATTACAAATAAAAATAAAAAGAAATGTTACTGAACTGTTGGATGGCTCAGGAGACGATATGAACACTGAAGCACAGAGAGGAAAAAGATGAAATATGAAGATGAAAATGTAAGAGGCATGTTAGGACACTGTGAAAACTTCTAGTGTAGACATAATTGGAGTCCAAAAAGGTATTTTGTATATACAGTAAATATAATTTTAAATTATACAATTAAAATTTATTATTTTGATATGCCATTTATATTTACATTTTTTAATATTTTAATATTTAATTTGGTGGAAGAAGTGAGAAGAGGGATTGTCTTTTTAAAAAAATATCATTAGTTGAGGGAACCTTCAAGATGGTGGAAGAGTAAGGCATGAGGATCACCTTCCTCCCCACAAATACATCAAAAATACATCTACACGTGGAACAACTACAGAACACCTGCTGAACGCTGGCAGAAAACCTCAGACCCCCCAAAAGGCAAGAAACACCCCACGTACCTGGGTAGGGCAAAAGAAAAAAGAAAAAAACAGAGACAAAAGAATAGGGACAGGACCTGCACCTCAGGGAGGGAGCTGAGAAGAGGGAAAAGTTTCCACACACTAGGAGCCCCTTCACTGCCAGAGACAGAGGTTGGGGGGGGAAGAGCTTCGGAACCACGGAGGAGAGCGCAACAACGGGTGCAGAGGGCAAAGCGGGGAGATTCCCGCACAGAGGATCAGTGCTGACCAGCACTCACCAGCCTGAGAAGCTTCTGTGCTCATCCGCCAGGATGGGTGGGGGCTGGGAGCTGAGGCTCTGGCTTCAGAGGTCAGACCCCAGGGAGAGGACTGGGGTTGGCCGTGTGAACACAGCCTGAAGGGGGCTAGTGCTCCACAGCTAGCCGGGAGGGAGTCCGGGAAAAAGTCAGGAGCTGCCAAAGAGGCAAGAGAACATTGTTTCGGGGTGCATGAGGACAGGGGATTCCTTCCCTGTCTGCCCACAGAAGGCAGAGCACTGCCTGAATGAGTTCCAGAGACAGTCGCGAGCTGCAGCTATCAGCTTGGATCCCAGAGACAGGCATGAAACGCTAATGCTGCTGCTACAGACACCAAGAAGCCTGTATGCAAGCACAGGTCACTATCCACACCCTGCCCCCCTGGAACCTGTTCAGCAAGCCACTGCCAGGGCCCCGTGATCCAGGGAGAAGTTTCCCGGGAGAACACATGGTGTGCCTCAGGCGGTAGCAACATCATGCTAGCTTCTGCTGCCACAGGCTCACCCCAGTTATAATTATTCTAATTATAACTACCATACCCCTACCTCCCCCCAGGCTGAGTGAGCAAGAGCCCCCTAATCACATGCTGCTTTAACCCTGTCCTATCTGGGTGGGAAGAGATGCCTGAGGGCGACGTACACACAGAGGTGGGGCCCAAACCAAACCTGAACACCGGAGCTGTGCGAACAAAGAAGAGAAAGGGAAATTTCTCCGTGCAGCCTCAGGAGCAGTGGATTAAATCCCCACAGTGAACTTGATGTACGCTGCATCTGTGGAATACCTGAGTAGACAACGAAGCATCCCAAAATTGAGGCGGTGGACTTTTGGAGCAACTGTAGACTTGGGGTTTGCTGTCTGCAACTGATTTGTTTTTGATTTTTATATTTACCTTAGTATACTTTTTAGTGCTTGTTATCATGGGTGGATTTGTTTATTGGTTTGGTTGCTCTTTTTTTATTTTCCTTATTATTATTTTCCATTCTTTTTTTTATTTTTTTTTTCCTTTTTTCTCCCTTTTCTTCGGAGCTGTGTGGCTGACAGGGTCTTGGTGCTCCAGCCTGGTGTCAGGCCTGAGCCTCTGGCGAGTTCAGGAAATTGGACCACCAGAGATCTCCCAGCCCCACGTAGTATCAGTCGACGAGAGCACTCCCAGAGGTCTCCGTCTCAATGCTAAAACCGAGCACCACCCAACGGCCAGCAGACCCCAGTGCTGGATGACCCATGCCAAACAACATAATCCCACCCATTAGCAGAGAGGCTGCCTGAAATCATACTGAGTTCACAGACATCTCAAAACACACCACCAGTTGCGGCCCTGACCACCAGAAAGACAAGATCCAGCCCCACCCACCAGAACACAGGCACCAGTCCCCTCCACCAGCAAGCCTACACAAGGCACTGAACTAACCTTGCCCACTTGAGGCACACACCAAAAACAACGGGAACTACGAATCTGCAACCTGCAAAAAGGAGACCCCAAACACAGTAAGTTAAGCAAAATGAGAA
Organism: Mesoplodon mirus; assembly: GCF_964341445.2. Taxonomy (NCBI): domain Eukaryota; kingdom Metazoa; phylum Chordata; class Mammalia; order Artiodactyla; family Ziphiidae; genus Mesoplodon; species Mesoplodon mirus. The sequence continues at coordinate 21,420,340 of NC_138981.1, read as the reverse complement.
GACAGAGAAATATGCAGCAGATGAAGGAGCAAGGTAAAAATGCACCAGACCAAACACATGAAGAGGAAATAGGCAGCCTATCTGAAAAAGAATTCAGAGTAATGATAGTAGAGATGATCCAAAATCTTGGAAATAGAATGGAGAAAATACAAGAAATGTTTAACAACGACCTAGAAGAACTAAAGAGCAAACAAACAATGATGAACAGCACAATAAATGAAATTAAAAATTCTCTAGAAGGAATCAATAGCAGAATAACTGAGGCAGAAGAATGGATAAGTGACCTGGAAGATAAAGTAGTGAAAATAACTACTGCAGAGCAGAATAAAGAAGAAAGAATGAAAAGACTTCAGGACAGTCTCAGAGACCTCTGGGACAACATTAAATGCACCAACATTCGAATTATAGGGGTCCCAGAAGAAGAAGAGAAAAAGAAAGGTTCTGAGAAAATACATGAAGAGATTATAGTTGAAAATTAATCAAACTATCAAAAATGAAATACAAAGAAAAAATATTAAAAGCAGTAAGGGAAAAGCAACAAATAACACACAAGGGAATCCCCATAAGGTTAACAGCTGATCTTTCAGCAGAAACTGCAAGCCAGAAGGGAGTGGCAGGACATATTTAAAGTGATGAAAGGGAAAATCCTACAACCAAGATTACTCTACCCAGAAAGGATCTCATTCAGATTCGATGGAGAAATTAAAACCTTTACAGACAAGCAAAAGCTAAGAGAATTCAGCACCACCAAACCAGCTTTATAACAAATGCTAAAGGAACTTCTCTAGGCAGGAAACACAAGAGAAGGAAAAGAGGTACAATAACAAACTCAAAGCAATTAAGAAAATGGTAATAGGAACATACACATCAATAACTACCTTAAATGTAAATGGATTAAATGCTCCAACAAAAAGACATAGATTGGCTGAATGGATACAGAAACAAGACCCGAATATATGCTGTCTACAAGAGACCCACTTCAGACCTAGGGACACATACAGACTGAAAGTGAGGGGATGGAAAAAGATATTCCATGCAAATGGAAATCAGAAGAAAGCTGGAATAGCAATTATCATATCAGACAAAATAGACTTTAAAATAAAGACTATTACAAGAGACAAGGAAGGACACTACATAATGATCAAGGGATCAAGATGAAGATATAACAATTGTAAATATTTATGCAGCAACATAGGAGCACCTCAGTACAGAAGGCAAATGCTAACAGCCATAAATGGGGAAATCGACAGTAACACATTCATAGTAGGGGACTTTAACACCCCATTTTCACCAATGGACAGATCAACCAACATGAAAATAAATAAGGAAACACAAGCTTTAAATGGTACCTTAAACAAGATGGACTTAATTGATATTTATATGACATTCCAACGGAAAACAACAGAATACACTTTCTTCTCAAGTGCTTATGGAACATTCTCCAGGATAGATCATACTGGGTCACAAATCAAGCCTTTTTAAATTTAAGAAAATTGAAATCATATCAGGTATCTCTTCCAACCACAATGCTATGAGACTAGATATCAATTACACGAAAAAAACTGTAAGAAATACAAACACATGGAGGCTAAACAATAAGCTACTAAATAACCAAGAGATCACTGAAGAAATCAAAGAGGAAATCAAAATATACCTAGAAACAAATGCCAATGAAAGCAGGACGGCCCAAAACCTAAGGGATGCAGCAAGAGCAGTTCTAAGAGGGAAGTTTATAGCAATACAGTCCTACCTCAAGAAAGAAGAAACATCTCAAATAAACAATCTAACCTTACACCTAAAGGAACTAGAGAAAGAAGAACAAACAAAACCCCAACGTTAGCAGAAGTTAGCAGATTCCATATAAATGGAATCTAAAAAAAATGGTTTTGACGAACCTAGGGGCAGGACAGGAATAAAGAGGCAGACGTAGACAATGGACTTGAGGACAAGGGGAGGGAGAAGGGTAGGCTGGGGCGAAGTGAGAGAGTGTCATGGACATATATACACTACCAAATGTAAAATAGATAGCTAACGGGAAGCAGCCACATAGCACAGGGAGATCAGCTTGCTGCTTTGTGTCCCCCTAGAGGGGTGGGATAGGGAGGGTGGTAGGGAGGTGCAAGAGGGAGGGGATATGGGGATATATGTATACATATAGCTGATTCACTTTGTTATAAGCAGAAACTAACACAATATTGTAAAGCAATTATACTCCAATAAAGATGTTAAAAAATATATCATTAATTTTCCTAACATCATTTATTATATAATTCATTATTCCATAGCGATATTAAAATGCCCTCTTTAACATATATGAAATATTATATATTTTGGTGTTTCTGAGCTTCCTATTCTGTTCCCTTGATCCATGAGTATAATCCAGCAATGGCTGGATTTTTAACTTACGTCATTTTATGTTACAGTAATTGATAGGGTGAAGTCCGTCTTATCCTTCCCTATCAAGAGATCCTTGACTTATCTTTTTTTTTTAAGAGATCCTTGAATTTTTGTGTGCATTTATCCTTTGAACTGGTCCTTAAAATCATTTAGTCAATATAAAAACATTCTTCTGGTATTTTTAGTATAATTACATTAAACTTACAGGTTCATTTGGGGAAGATTATAGTTTTGAAACTATGAATATTCCTATAGAGGATCGTGGTATAACTTTCTATTTATTCAGTGTTCATCTGTATTCCTCCATAAAGCAATGTATTTCCTCTCATATACATTTTACATGTTTTTGTTAAGTCTTTTCCTAAGTATTGTATATATTTTATTGCTAGGTAGAGTTTAATGTTATATTAACAGTATTTTCTAACTGGTTATTTCTAGTATATGAGAGATTTTTAAAAATAACTTGTTAACTTGCCACTGTATTGAATTTCTTGGTTTTTTTTTAAATAGATCTTTATTGGAGTATGATTGCTTCACAATACTGTGTTAGTTTCTGTTGAACAACAAAGTGAATCAGCCATATGCATACACATGTCCCCATATACCCTCCCTCTTGAGCCTCCCTCCCACCCTCCCTATCCCACCCCTCTAGGTGGTCACAAAGCACGAGCCGATCTCCCTGTGCTATGCTGCTGCTTCCCACCAGCCAACTCTTTTACATTCGGTACTATATATATGTCGATGCTACTCTCACTTTGCCCCGCTTCACCCTCCTACCCCATGTCCTCAAGTCCATTTTCTATGTCTACCTCTTTATTGCTGCCCTTCAACTAGGTTCATCGGTACCTTTTTTTTTTTTTAAGATTTCAAATATATGCATTAGCGTACGGTATTTGTTTTTCTCTCTCTGCTTACTTAACTCTGTATGACAGACTCTGGGTTCATCTACCTCACTCCAAATAACTCAATTTTCTTTCTTTTTATGGCTGAGGAATATGCCATTGTATATATGTGCCACATCTTCTTTATCCATTCATCTCTCGATGGACATTTAGGTTGGTTCCATGTCCTGGCTATTGTAAATAGTGCTGCAGTGAACATTGTGGTACATGTCTCTTTTTGAATTATGGTTTTCTCAGGGTATATGCCCAGTAGTGGGATTGCTGGGTCGTATGGTATTTCTACCTTTAGTTTTTTAAGGAACCTCCATACTGTTCTCCATAGTGTCTGTATCAATTTACATTCCCACCAACAGTGCAAGAGGGTTCCCTTTTCTCCACACCCTCTCCAGCATTTACTGCTTGTAGATTTTTTGATGATGGCCATTCTGACCGGTGTGAGGTGATAATCTCATTGTAGTCTTGATTTGCATTTCTCTAATGATTAGTGAGGTTGAGCATCTTTTCATGTGCCTCTTGGCAATCTGTATGTCTTCTTTGGAGAAATGTCTGTTTAGGTCTTCTGCCCATTTTTTGATTGGGTTGTTGGTTTTTTTGATATTGAGCTGCATGAGCTGTTTGTATATTTTAGAGATTCTTTGTCAGTTGATTCAGTTGCAAATATTCTCTCCCATTCTGAGGGCTGTCTTTTCATCTTGTTTATGGTTTCCTTTGCTGTGCAAAGGCTTTTAAGTTTCATTAGATCCCATTTGTTTATTTTTGTTTTTATTTTCATTACTCTAGGAGGTGAGTCAAACAAGTTCTTGCTGTATTTATGTCAAAGAGTGTTTTTCCTGGGCTTTCCTGGTGGCGCAGTGGTTGAGAGTCCGCCTGCCGATGCAGGGGACATGGGTTCGTGCCCCAGTCCGGGAAGATCCCACATGCCGCGGAGCGGCTGGGCCCGTGAGCCTTGGCTGCTGAGCCTGCACGTCCAGAGCCTGTGCTCCGCAACGGGAGAGGCCACAACAGTGAGAGGCCCGCGTACCGCAAAAAAAAAAAAAAAAAAAAAAAAAGAGTGTTTTTCCTATGTTTCCCTCTAAGAATTTCATAGTGTCTGGCCTTACATTTAGGTCTTTAATCCATTTTGAGTTTATTTTTGTGTATGGTATTAGGGAGTGTTCTAATTTCATTCTTTTTCATGTAGCTGTCCAGTTTTCCCAACACCACTTATTGAAGAGACTGTCTTTTCTCCATTGTATATTCTAGCCTCCTTTGTCATAGATGAGGTGACCATAGGTGCGTGGGTTTACCTCTGAGCTTTCTGTCCTGTACCATTGATCTATATTTCTGTTTTTGTGCCAGTACCATACTGTCTTGATTACTGTAGCTTTGTAGTATGGAATACCTGCTTTTATATCTGTGACAGAAAAGGAAAATTTAAAGCACCAAACTTTTAAAGATAATGATTATGTAACCCTCATGTCTTTCATGCCTTGATTGACAGCAAGTTCACTAAATTTAATGCTCAAATAATAGTAACTATATTAGGCCAGTATATTTGCCAGAAGTTAAGTGGGTACCAGATCGTGGACTATCTAATGGTGATAGACTAAGTGGTTAGGATTTGACCTGAAGTTGATAGACAACCACTGTATTATTCAAGTGAGGAAATGGTATGGTAATTTGTACTTTAAAAGTTGCTCTGTGTCATTTTGGAGGATAAATTGGAGTGGGAAGACCCAGAAATTAATAAGACCAATGGAAAGAGTATTACATTAGTCTTTTAGAAAGGATATAGATTTGACCTATGGAATCAGCAGAGAGTCATAAAGATATTCACTGGGGGGATAATAGAGAGAGGACTCTAGATTTTTGGCTTAGGCAGTTTAGTAGACTTAGGGGCTAATTAAAAGGCTTAAGGCATGCACACAGTGAATATGGATGCCCACCCAAATATAAGCTATGAGTGCATTAAAAAAGCCTTCATTATGGTGATCCAAGCTCTAAAGAAGAGAGAAAAGGATTTCTCAAATTTTAATGTGAATATGTAATAACTGGGCATCTTGATTCTGTGGATTCTAACTCAGTTGGTCTGCATTTCTAACATTTTCTCAGGAGATGATGATGTTACTCGTCCTGAGAACTTACTTTGAGTGGCAAGGCTCTAGCCATTTACTGCGCTCTGAATGCTTAATCTTTGTTTTCACCTTCTCTGATTCCCTTGTGTTTGTTTGGTACGATATCTTGGCTCTTAGTTCTCTTTTCTGGGTCCCTTTGATGAAGAGCTGATTTTAAATGACAGTTTATAGCTTCACAATGGAACTCAACTATTCAATATTGTACTTCTGTTAAAGTGATAGATTTGGCCATCCCTTCACATGTGTTTGAGCGGATTCTGTAGGTGTCCTGCCCATGTGTCCTTGGACCTTAATATTGTAGTGCAGACTTCCAATTGTATTTTTATGACTAAAGATTTTTCCTAGTGTTCAGAGAACACTCTATTTATGTATCCATGTTCCTAGCAAACTAGAAGAGCCAAACCAGCAGCCCTTGACCAATGACTGCTGGGAACTGGTGTGTAAATACCTAAGCTCCCTCACCTCTCAAGCTGGATATCTCTGAGGCATGTCCTCTACATAGTTTCTCAGAGTTACCCAGTGGGCTTTAAATCCAGTTACCCTCACTGGTAACTTGCTTGAAAATTCATCCTTTGGGGGCTATTTTCCTTTCCCTGTGTCACTTTGCTACTCTATTGATGTTTACCAGCATCACCTCCCAAACAAATTGCTTCTGTGGAGAATGCAAAGACATGGTTGGTAGTTAAAACTACCATGCATGAAATCACCAGGTAGTTAAAAGTACCATGCATGAAATCACCAGGAGAGAGTGTGTGAAGTGAAAGAGAATAATGTCTGTGATGGAGGCATGGGAAATATAATGTACAGCTGTGTGTCAAATAAAACAAGTTCAGAAAAGCAGCAGCCAGAGAGGTAGAATGGAAACCAGATCACTCCTACTTTGCAACCCAATTCTTTCTCTTGAGCTCCAGACTTATGTATCCAACCACCTTTTGGTCAACTCACCTTGAACGTGAAGGTTTCTGTGAAATAACCCAAGGTCATCCTTAACTTCTCCCTCTCAATTATTATTCACATCCAACAAACCACTAAAACCCAGTAAAAACTAATGCTTCTGTGTGTCACATAGCTATTGAATGCAGTCATCCCCTTCTGTTTATGCTTTACTGCCACCACCTTAGTTGAAACCACCATCAAAGGCCTCCGAACTTTTTCCTCTACCCCTATTTTGACCCGTTTAAACAGTTCTCCAACAGGCAGCCACAATGACTATATGTCCTTTTGCTGAAAGTAGTTCAAGACTCTCCATTTCTCTCCACAAGAATCCCACACGCCCTAGCATGACAGGTGTCCTCAGACTTCCATCTTTGTCTCTCATTGCTTTGCTCCTGATACGTTAAGCTCTAGCCATCCTCAGCTACTGAAAGTTACCCAAACTATTATTTTTTATTCTGGGCTCATGTACATAGTACTCCCTTTTCTGGAACTCCCTTCCCCAAATCCCTTTCCTGAAGACTTGACTAATTCTTCCAGGCTCAGTTTGAATGATACTTGCTATTGGAGTCTTTACTAACCTCAAAAGGCTGGGACCAGAGCTCCTCATTATTGAAATATTTTATTGCTATTTTGTGATATTACCACTCTTCATTATAATTATGTGGTAACTACTCTTTTTTTTTTTGCACTAGATTCTAAACTCCCTTGAGCTTAGAGAATTTTTTAAAAAAATATTGTATTCCCACTGCCAAGCATAAAGTAAGTGTACAATATTTTTTTTGAGTGAATGAAAGAAATGCTAGAGAGAGTATTTAAGCAAGATAAGACTGAAAATAACTGAGATAGTTTCTGCAGCTGGGGTGGGTTATGAGTGTCTTCAGCAAAAGCAGCTGTATTTCAATATATGGTATAGTATTTGTGATGCTTTGGAGGTCAGTTTTGAACTGTAAATTAAGATAACAGAAAACATGGAATTTTGGAAAAATCATTAGGCATGGGGGAAGATGTTTAAGAAATACTTCACGTATTCATTTTGGCCCAATTAATGTTCAGTTTGAGGTAGATGATAATGTTATAGTTCGTTTTCACATTAAAGCACTTTTTTTTTTTTTTTGGCTGTGCCGTGTGGCATGCAGGATCTTAGTTCCCCGACCAGGGATCAAATCCATGCCCCCTGCAGTGGAAGCACAGAGTCTTAACCACTGGACGGCCAGGGAAGTCCCCAAAAACACATTTCTTGCAATGATAGTTTATTTTGCAAACCTGTATTGTTATCCTTTAGGAGATTATAAAAAACTAGGATTAATTTAAAGCCAAGCAATTCTTCTCCCTTTGGCACTGTGAGTAATGTGACTGAGTGACATGTGTGAGAACTCTTAGGCCATGTCACAGCATCACTAAAGAACAGCAAGTGTTTGCCTGAGGGGCCATTAGTTGACATGCATTTTTGAAATTGTCGTGCGTGGAGGGGGAGCAGCCCTAGCCCACTTCTTTTGGAAACATGGCATACAGGCTTGGGAAATTTACTCATCCTTAAGCTTTTTTTTTTTTTTTTTTTTTTTTTTTGCGGTATGCGGACCTCTCACTGTCTTGGCCACTCCCGTTGTGGAGCACAGGCTCCAGACACACAGGCTCAGCGGCCATGGCTCATGGGCCTAACTGCTCCGCGACATGTGGGATCTTCCCGGACCGGGGCACAAACCCATGTCCCCTGCATCCTCAGGTGGACTCTTAACCACTGCACCACCAGAGAAGCCCGTACCCATCCTGACTGTAGAGGTTTTCTAGCTTTCTGATATATAAGATTGAAAAAAGGGCCCTAGAGTATGAATCATTATTGGTGTGAAGTGTCAAAAATGTGCTCCATTTCAAGTATGCCTGAGGTATTCTTCTTACAAATTTTACAGACATTGCTACATTTTATTCATGAAGTGCCTCTTACCAAAATGCTTGGAGCATAGCACATGAGTGATAAAAGTGTTGGGTATGTAATGAAAAGGTTGTAAATTATATAAAGGAAGGAAACAATGTCTTTTGAACAGTTCTCAATCTACATGTCTATCTTTACTTTTAAAAGACAACTAAAATGAATTAGAAACAAAAATGCTCATTGAACAATTGTATCTATCATTTAGATAATCTTGTCAATAAGTTTTATAAAGAACAACTACTGCTCTAGAATCAGAGTTTAAGTAGAAAGTTATTCCTTACAGCATGATTATATCAGGATGAGAAAAATTACAAATAGACTCAAAGTAATAATACTTTTTAGAGCCAATTATAATGACTTTTGAATAAAGTTCAAATTACCAATCACCATGAATTTAACTAAATGCCCTATATAATGCACACATAATATATGCAATATATGTAAGATAGTTCTGAGATGTTTAGAGTCTCTGCCTCCTTTGTCTCTGATATCTCTTTACAAATAAAAAACAGTTTATCTCAGGTAAATGCAAATCAAAACCACAATGAGATATCACCTCACACCTGTCAGAATGGCTGTCATCAAAAAGAACACAAATAACAAATGTTGGCAAAGATGTGGAGAAGAAGGAACCTTCATACACTGTTGGTGGGAATGTAAATTGGTGCAGCCACTGGGGAAAACAGTATGGAGGTTCCTCAAAAAACTAAAAATAGAGTTACCATATGATCCCACAATTCCATTCCTGGGTATATATCCAAAAAAAAAACAGACAAACAAAAAAACCTAAAACAGTAATTTGAAAAGATACATGTATCCCAGTGTTCATAGCAGTATTGCTTACAATAGCCAAGGTATGATGAGAACCTACTGTATAGCTCAGGGAACTCTACTCAGTGCTCTGTGGAGACCTAAATGGGAAGGAAATCCAAAAAAGAGGGGATATATGTATACTTATAGCTAATCCATTTTGCTGTACAATGGAAATGAAAATAACATTGTAAACCAACTATACTCCAATAAAAATTAATTTAAAAAACAGTAGCCAAGATATGGAAGCAACCCAAGTGTCCATCAGCAGATGAATGGATAAAGATGTGGTGTATGTATAGTATACACACACACAATGGAATACTACTCGGCCATAAAAAAATGAAATTTTGCCATTTACAGAGCAGATCTTGTACATATCTTTCACTCCCTTGGTTAAGTTTATTCCTAAGTATTGTATTGTTTTTATGCTATTGTAAATGGGGTTGTTTTGTTCATGTCTTTTTTGGATAGTTCACCGTTAGTGTATAGAAACACAGTTGGTTTCTGCATGTTAGTATTGTATCCTACAACTTTACTAAATTTGTTTATTAAGTTCTATCAGTCTTTGATAGACTTTTTAGGGTTTTCTTTGTAGAAGATCATGTCATCTGCAAACACCAACAGTTTTACTTCTGCCTTTCTGATTTGGATGCCTTTTATTTTTTCCTTGCCTAATTGCTCTGGCTAGGACTTCCATTAGTACTATGTTGAATAGAAATGGTAAGGGTGGAGTTACTTGTCTTGTTCCTGATCTTACAGTAAAAGTTTTCAGCTTTTCACTGTTAAGTATGATGTTAGCTGTGGGCTTGTCACATATAGCCTTTATTCTGTTGAGGTATATTTCTTCTATACCTAATTTGTTGAGAGTTTTTATCATGAATGAATGTTGAATTTTGTCAAATGCTTTTTCTGCACCTAATGAGATGATAATATGGTTTTTACCCTTCATTTTGGTAATGTAGTGTATTACATTGATTGATTTGCATATGTTGAACCCTCGTTGCATCTTAGGGATAAACCTCACTTTATCTTGGTTTATGATCCTTTAATAAACTGTTGAATTTGGTTTGCTAATATTTTGTTGAGGATTTTTGCATCCGTGTTCATCAGGAATATTAGCGTATAATTTTCTTTTCTTGTAGTATGCTTGTCTAAATTTGGTATCAAGGTAATTGTGGCCTCATAAAATGAGTTTGGAAGGATTATCCCTCTTCAAATTTTGGAAGAGATCAAGAAGGATTGGTATTAATTTTTCTTTAAATAATTGGTAGAATTCACCAGTGAAGTCATCTGGACCTGGACATTTCTTTGTTGGCAGATTTTTTATTACTGATTCCATCTCCTCATTTGTTCTGTTTTTTTAAGAAACCAGGTTGGGATTGGATGACAAACATTGGAAATAATGCATTGAAACTGAAAATAAATGAGGTACAAGATCAACTGATCTTATATTTCCACACACAAATACAGTATCATCATCATTTTGAATATCAGCATTAGCTAAAAGTTACATATGAGATATTTCAGGATTAAATATGCATCAGAGAGCCTGATACTACTATTTTTCACTGTAAAAATTAGGAATTTATAATGATGTTTTACCACACTGGTTCTCCTATCCATTTTGCATAATGTAAGCAGTTACAGGATATAGATTCTTTTGAAATTACTATGCAAACGAATTGTAGGTAAATCTTTGTATTTTATTAGCATACTTCTCATTGTACATCTACTCACTAAACTAAATATGCAGTCATCATCCATTTCTTTTTTCCTAATTAGGAGAATGTTGAAATGGGTAAGATAAATTTTTCCTATCATAGATTTATTTATTTAAAAATTTTTTTTAATTAAAAAAAATTTTTTAGGTGTCAGTATCTGCTTTATTACACAGTGTGTCTTAACACTCTAAAAAAAACTAGATAGGACTGAGACATATACTAAAACCATAAAACTATCCCATAGGGCCAATAATGCAAATGGATCAATATTTTATTTGAAAATGGTCTGTGCTAGTCCTTCAGAAACTAATCTGGAAAATTAGGAGATCTTCACCATTGCACTGCCCCCCCCTTTCTCTTTATAATTGTTACCTATCGTAGATTTTAAAAGGCATTGTACAAAGTGGAGGAGAAAAATCGCATTGTTGATGTGCTATAGTGTTGGTATATTGAAGCAACATAACTTAAGTGTTCTAAAGTACAGTATTCACATTGTCTTGGAGAAAATGTCATTATTAGAACTTGGTCATCAGAATCTTGATAAAGAATGTTCATCTTAGAAAATAAGATTTATAATTTTCATCTGTTATATAGCAAAGAGTTTCAGTTATTTCAAAATTTCAACATATCAGTAGGGATTATACCTATTTTCAAAAGGAGTTTCAGGGGCTTCCCTGGTGGTGCAGTGGTTGAGAGTCCGCCTGCCGATGCAGGGGATACGGGTTCGTGCCCCGGTCTGGGAGGATCCCATATGCCGCGGAGCGGCTGGGCCCGTGAGCCATGGCCACTGAGCCTGCGCATCCGGAGCCTGTACTCCACAACGGGAGAGGCCACAACAGTGAGAGGCCCGCATACCGCAAAAAAAAAAAAAAAAAAGGAGTTTCAATCATGACAATATAAGCATGATATAGAGATTAATCAGTATGAAACAAATTGTAGAAATTCTCAAAGATGCTTCTAGGTTTTGAATGTATGTTTTATTAAACAAAATAACAGGAAGAATCATTTACTCTAATTTTGTTTTATAAACAACAAGAATAACAAACATTTCCCCTTTCAGGTAAGCATATTAAAAAATAATCATTAAGAGGAAGATAAGAATCACATGCTGTAACTTGTGAGATGCCATATCTCAAAAATAACAGAAGCACATTCTTTATAGTATTTAACCTTTAAATTTTGAAAATTATTTTTCTACTTTTTAATATATTTTAAAACTGTCATTAAAATTTTGAATGCAGAAATATATTTCTATGCATTAATTCTGTACAAATTATTGCAGAGAAATGCAATAATCTTTTAGCTGTATTTTTGGGTATTTATCTTCATTTCTCTCTCTTTTTGAATTTTATTATTTATCTATTTTTAATGTTATTTATTTTTTTTTCTTAGTAGTCATCCATTTTATACATATCACTGTATACATGTCAGTCCCAATCTCCCAATTCATCACACTACAACCCCCACCCCCTTCCGCTTTCCCCCCTTGGTGTCCATACATTTTTTCTCTACTTCTGTGTCTCAATTTCTGCTCTGCAAACCGGTTCATATGTACCATTTTCTAGGTTCCACATATATGCGTTAATATACAATATTTGTTTTTCTCTTTCTGACTGACTTCACTCTGTATGAATGTCTCTAGATCCATCCACGTCTCTACAAATGACCCAATTTCATTCCTTTTTATGGCTGAGTAACATTCCATTGTATATATGTACCACATCTTCTTTATCCATTCGTCTGTCGATGGGCATTTAGGTTGCTTCCATGTCCTGGCTATTGTAAATAGTGCTGCAATGAACATTGGGGTGCATGTGTCTTTTTGAATTATGGTTTTCTCTGGGTATATGCCCAGTAGTGGGATTGCTGGGTCATATGGTAATTCTATTTTTAGTTCTTTAAGGAACCTCCATACTGTTCTCCATAGTTACTGTATCAATTTACATTCCCACCAACAGTGCAAGAGGGTTCCCTTTTCTCCACACCCTCTCCAGCATTTGTTGTTTGTAGATTTTCTGATGATGCCCATTCTTACTGGTGTGAGGTGATACCTCATTGTAGCTTTGATTTGCATTTTTCTAATAATTAGTGATGTCGAGCAGCTTTTCATGTGCTTCTTGGCCATCTGTATGTCTTCTTTGGAGAAATGTCTGTTTAGGTCTTCGGCTCATTTTTGGATTGGGTTGTTTGTTTTTTTAATATTGAGCTGCATGAGCTGTTTATATATTTTGGAGATTAATCCTTTGTCCATTGATTCGTTTGCAAATATTTTCTCCCATTTTGAGGGTTGTCATTTCACCTTGTTTATGGTTTCCTGCTGTGCAAAAGGTTTTAAGTTTCATTAGGTCCCATTTGTTTATTTTTGTTTTTATTTCCATTACTCTAGGAGATGTATCAAAAATATCTTGCGGTGATTTATGTCATAGAGTGTTCTGCCTGTGTTTTCCCCTAAGAGTTTGATAGTGTCTGGCCTTATGTTTAGGTCTTTAATCCATTTTGAGTTTATTTTTGTGTATGGTGTTAGGGAGTATTCTAATTTCATTCTTTTACATGTACCTGTCCAGTTTTCCCAGCACCCCTTATTGAAGAGACTGTCTTTTCTCCATTGTGTATCCTTGCCTCCTTTGTCATAGATTAGTTGACCATAGGTGCGTGGGTTTACCTCTGGGCTTTCTATCCTGTTCCATTGATCTATATTTCTGTTTTTGTGCCAGTACCATATTGTCTTGATTACTGTAGCTTTGTAGTATAGTCTGAACTCAGGGAGTCTGATTCCTCCTGCTCTGTTTTTTTCCCTCAAGACTGCTTTGGCTATTGGGGTTCTTTTGTGTCTCCATACAAATTTTAAGATTCTTTGTTCTAGTTCTGTAAAAAATGCCTTTGGTAATTTGATAGGTATTGCATTGAATCTGTAGGTTGCTTTGGGTAGTATAGTCATTTTCACAATACTGATTCTTCCAATCCAAGAACATGGTATATCTCTCCATCTGTTAGTATCATCTTTAATTTCTTTCATCAGTGTCTTACAGTTTTCTGCATACAGGTCTTTTGTCTCCTTTGGTAGGTTTATTCCTAGGTATTTTATTCTTTTTGTTGCAGTGGTAAATGGGAGTGTTTCCTTAATTTCTCTTTCAGATTTTTCATCATTAGTGTATAGGAATGCAAGAGATTTCTGTGCATTAATTTTGTATCCTGCAACTTTACCAAATTCATAGATTAGCTCTAATAGTTTTCTTGTGGCATATTTAGGATTCTCTATGTATAGTATCATGTCATCTGCAAACAGTGACAGTTTTAGTTTTACTTCTTCTTTTCCAATTTGTATTCCTTTTATTTCTTTTTCTTCTCTGATTGCCGTGGGTAGCACTTCCAGAACTATGTTGAATAATAGTGGTGAGAGTGGACATCCTTGTCTTGTTGCTGATCTTAGAGGAAATGCTTTCAGTTCTTCACCATTGAGAATGATGTTTGCTGTGCGTTTGTTATATATGACCTTTATTATGTTGAAGTAGGTTCCCTCTGTGCTCGCTTTCTGGAGAGTTTTTATCATAAATGGGTGTTGAATTTTGTCAAAAGCTTTTTCTGCATCTATTGAGATGATCATCTTGTTTTTCTTCTTCAATTTGTTAATATGGTGTATCAGATTGATTGATTTGCGTATATTGAAGAATCCTTGCATCTCTGGGATAAATCCCACTTGGTCATGGTGTATGATCCTTTTAATGTGTTGTTAGATTCTGTTTGCTAGTATTTTGTTGAGGAGTTTTGCACCTATATTCATGAGTGATATTGGTCTGTTATTTTCTTTTGTTGTAGTATCTTTGTCTGGTTTTGGTATCAGGGTGATGCTGGCCTCATAGAATGAGTTTGAGAGTTTTCCTTTCTCTGCAATTTTTTGGAAGAGTTTGAGAATGATGGGTGTTAGCTCTTCTCTAAATGTTTGATAGAATTCACCTGTGAAGCCATCTGGTCCTGGACTTTTGTTTGTTGGAAGATTTTTATCACAGTTTCAATTTCGTTACTTTTTATACAGTAGGTTCCTATTAGTTATCTATTTTATACATATTAGTGTATATATGTCAATCCCAGTCTCCCAATTCATCCTACTGCCACCACCCAGCTTTCCATTTCTCTTAATAGCATTTTTTCATTTCTACTTGTTCATTTCCAAGGTTTTAATATATTGACATCTCAGAAAGGAAAATAGCAATTTAGCTTTCTCTCCATCCATATACATTCATACTTGCTGTCACTCTGTCCTCACAATATAGTTATATCATAGGTTACATTAGTGCAGTCTTCAATGTTTACGTTAGTTTAACTGTGTAAACATTATCCATAATTGATGTAACCTATGATATAACTATATTATATAATATATTGTGAGTCTTTTTTTTTTTGCTTTTTGCAAATTATTTTTCCCTGAACCTAATAATTAATTGCTTTGTGATGTGGTTACTTATTTTTCATGTACTTGTCACTAATTCAGCTCCTTTCCCAAATTATCTAAATGGCCCCTTAATGTATTCTAACACATGAGGTATTTTGTTAAGTTCTAAATTGGACTGGTTACTTTCCATGCCTGGTGCATATGAATCGTTAGGCATACCTTTGTCTCTGAGGTCTGTATTTCCTACATTCTGTTTCCTCCTCTGTTCTGGTTTACACTCTCTATTGTGGTACAACACATGTTTCAGTAGCTAAATGAAAAAGAGATGCTAGGAGATAAATTTTCAGGATCTTACATACCCAAAAAAGTTTTTATGTGATAGTTTGACTGAGTATAGAATTATAGGTTGGATGTCATGTTCCCAAAAGTTTTGGAGGCATTGCTCCATTGCCTTCTAGCTTCTTGTGTTGATTGTAAAAAGTCAGAAGTGGTCCGATTTCTGATCCTTTGTATGTGATGTGGTTAACCCCCCTCTCCCCTCTGGAAGTAGTATATTCACTTTCTCCTGGTGTTCTTTTTTTTTTTTTGGCTGCACTACACGACTTGTAGGATCTTAATTCCCCAAGCAGGGATCAGGGATTGAACCTGGGCTCTCGGCAGTGAAAGTGCAGAGTTCTAACCACTGGACTGCCAGGGAATTCCCTCTCCTGGTGTTCTTAAATTCCATTGTTATATTCCTTTGGTGAGAGCCTGATTTAATCTATTGTGCTGGTAGTTGGTGAGTCCTTTCAATCTGGAAATCCATCTGGAAAGTTCTCCTGAATTTTATTTTTTGATGATTTTTCTCTCCTACGTTTTCTTTCTGGAACTTATTACTGTTAATTATGTTGTATGTTGGAGCTCTTGGCTTGATCATCTACTTTTCTTTTTCTCTCATTTTTCATTTCCCTTTATTGCTTTACATTTGGGAAAATTTTCTCAATTTTACCTTCCAAATTTTTAATCTAGCTTTTTATTCCATCTTCATTCCCCAGAGTTGACCCATCCGATCTCCTGACTGGAGCATCAGACTCTGGCTGCTGACATTCTGGAGCATCAAACTCTGGCTGCTGATATTCTGGAGTTGTTGGCGGGGAGATTAGTGGTCTCAACATTCAGTAAGTGAATTTTCCTTTACCTCATTTCCTGTATACTACCTGCACCTTCCACCGTGCCTGGTGTTCTTTTTGTGGTCCCGCAAATTCCATCTCCATGCTTCTCTACCCTGCTCTGTGCTTTAGGAGTCTGACCTCTGTCGATGTCATCAGTTGGGATGAGATTTGACCAGTGGGAGGGAAGTGACTATATTTCTGTATTAAAGGGAACAGGGTGGCCCTTCTGTACAACCACTGATCTTCCTGGGTTCTAGGTTCTTGCCCTTGCAGCCCTGCTGCTGGTAGCCACCTTCTGCTCTTGCTAGCCTAGGTACTCCCCCTACCATGGTTGTTAGTTTCCCTTTCTTGACTTAAACATAATAGAGATACTTAGAGTCATGTGTAAAGTGAAAATACAGATATGTTCTACATTAAAATAATGAGATATATTAACAAAGAACTTGCAAAATATGTTAGCAGGTGTTTGGGGATGATTATTCATAAAGAAGGATTTATTTCTTTACGTAGAATTAATCAGAGAAAACACTAATTTTAAGTGTGTTTAAGATTTCTCTGATTGAAATTTAGTTTATGCACAACTTTATACAGTATATCAAATGATTAAGGCAAGGAGGAAGCTGAGAACAAAGAAGATTAGTGACAATGGGAAAATGAAAGGAAAATTTTCAAATTTTTTGTGAGGAACAACAGATTTTGAATACTGCTATAGAAGAATTTATGCTGTCTAGTGACTGTAGTTCTATCATTTTGGTTTAGAAATTATACTCTTGAATCTTTAGCCCAAATAAGTGATTTTAGTTGCATGAGAATGGATAGATGAGAATGCAGTTTTATAACTCTAGGGCACGGCTAAAATCTAATATGGCAAGCATTGGAAGAACACAGCTTCTTTTACTTTTAAGGCTCTTCAATTTGTCATTACTGATTAAGGACTGTCTGGATTGGCTCTCCTGGTCAGTCAGGTTATCCCAAGAGCTATCTCATGACTGGGAAATGCTCACATGAGATGAGAATCTGTTTTATTCCTACGCGTTACGGACATTTCAGCTTTGCTTTGGGTGGGGCTATTGGACTCTACAGTATATCACCAACAGACTATGTCTTTAATAACATTTCTCAGAAGCCACATGTCAGTTGAGTCTTAGAAAAAGGAATTTTTAAAGGAAACTGTGTAGCTTCAACATAATTTCTCTGTCTGCCAAGGACGTTTCTTAATCATTGCCTGAGCCACATTTTGTATAGTGATTAAATTAGAACTAACTAAAAGGTTCAGTCTGTTTAAAGGCTGTTTATTAAAGCAGTTATTCTCTTAAGTAACAACCGTTAATAGGAAAAAAATCTCCATAACTACTGGCATAGGAGATACACAGTGGCAGTTTACCTTATAAATTTCATTGATGGTGAATTTTCCTGTCCACAATGTCTACTAAAACCTTGGCACCCAAGATGTGGTCTGCAGACCAGTAGCTTGAGCATTCATCACCTGGGAATTTGTTAGAAATTCACACTCTAAGGACCTGTCCTAGACCTACCGAATCAGAATCCGCATTTTGAACAAGACCCTCGGGGGATTCGTGTGCATGTTAAAATTTGAGAAGCTTGAGACTAAAGCATAGTTGTGTGGTCATTGAAACTCTGCTGAAACCTTCTCAACTTGCTCAAGAAGAGCAGCTTTTCCAGTGGTAACAGTGCTTTCAAAAATGGCATCTCACAGCACAGAATTTTTTTTTTTTTACGTTTAATCCAAGCGTTACATGGATAATTTTTAACTAAAGTATTAAGAAGGTGGACGAAGAAGGGATTATATGATATCATGGTAGATGATGTTCTCATTTTGAAAATGTATAAGTAAAATTCTTATAGGAACAACTTTATAAAGGGGAAAAATTCCTCCCTCTATGATATTACCTCAGATCAATACATCTATTTGTAATACTGAGTTTCTTCTCTAGATAAAACCCAAGCTCTCCACTTCTCCAGAAAGTACAGGACATCACATTTAGGGGCTGAGAGATTCAAATAAACTGTTTCTTCTTTCACATATCTCAAATGTGAAGTGTTTGGAATAATTAATTTACATTGCACTTAAAAACAACTGATAACACCTTTTAAACATGCTATAGAAAGATTAATGGGAGATTTTTGAAAAGAATAGTTTCATTATTATGTTTTTCCTGTATTTGAAATCCCTGGTCACCTAAAATTAGCTAGAGAAGTGTAAGTCTCTCTCTAAGGAGCAAAGTCCCCTATAGCCTGGGCCTCCTGTACTTCCTCCTTTGCTTCAATAAAGATGCATTGATTATCTGCTGTATACCATGAATGAGAATGCGTAGACTAAACCTCCACCCTAGAACTGCTCACAGTCTCATGGGGAAGAAGGTCAAGAACACCACCATGTCATATTATCAGTGCTATAATAGTGTTGGCAACACATGATGGAAAGTAGAGAAGAACGGGCCAATTTAGTCTTGGGAATCAGAGACCGATTCTAAAAGAGGTGACTGCTTTTGGCGTCTTGTTAGTGTGTTATTTATGATACAAATATGCACAAATGTTAGCTTGTGTTTCCAGAGAAGGTGGTTGAATGAAGCTTTAAGTAGAGCCAAGCCTAATATTGGCAGGTTTGATTAGACTGAACTGTGTCCAGAATGTAACTTGATGGACAGGATTAGAATGAAATGACCTCTGCTAACATTGTAGAACAAAAGTAAATTGTCTCCTGCACGAATCTGAATGATTAGCGTTAAAATATTTACCCTGTGCCCTGAACAGTTGTAATATTTGCTGCAGTGGAGATAGCAGGGCATTAGTGGGATAATCATAATGATAACAGCTGACATCTGCAGTTCACAAAGTGCCTTTATATTCATTATCTCATTTAATTTTCACAACAACCCCATGAGGTAGGTGTTATTTGCGTTTCCTAGTTAAAAAAAAAAACTGTCAAAGTAAGTCGCAGAGCCTTGATAAGAAACGAAGTCTTTAAAACTCTAAGATTAATATTCTTTCTTGTAGAACTAGAACTTTCAAACCTCAATAGAAGTCTCTCTTCATTCCTGATATTACAAAGAAACTTCTACCTTCACCTGGGGGAGCTTCATTGGCAAGGGTTTCTGAAAGCTGACCTTGAAAGTTGGGCTTTTCCTCTAAAACAGAAACTGTTATTTCTCCTGCCAAACCCTGTCCTTCTTTTGTGTTCTTTGTTTCTGGGTAACCAGCACCATATGGTGATTGAAAGTGGGGGCTAAAGGCAGAGTAGAATTGAAAATTACTGCAAAGTTTTTAACTCGAGCATGGGTGAATGGTGGCGCCTTCAAGGGAGATGAAGACTACATAGAGGGTTGGGTTTGGGGAACAGGCCAAGCCATAATATTGTGAAATTTGGGTATTTGAGCTAATTTAGGTAGTGTTTGTCATCAGTAAATTGTTGGGCATAGCACCAGGTGTCTTGAGTAAGTGGCTTTACTGGAGCTTAGAGTCTTGGGTTATGGTTGGGTGTTGTCCATCTCAGTTGGAGGAGGACCTGACAAATGGCTGGAACATAGGCACAATTTGGAGAGGTTGGCAGGGGTCAGGGAAGATGTCAGCTTTTCAGCTAACACTCTAATCAGTGAAGGGGATTGAAAGGCAAATCAGAAAACCAAGGCAGAGGCCCAGTCAGATTGCCTGGGCTGACATGTCAAGGTCAGGGACAAAACTTCATGTGAGTGACATGTAGGAATCCTTTTTTAGGCAGGACCCAGGGCAATGTTATGTGTTCAAAATGGAATGTTCCTCCCAGATATGTCAGGCTTATGATAAAATAACTTGCTTTTAATGTTCTTAATGTTAGGTGGGAGTTTTTGAAATACTCTGGCATCATTTAGGACTGACTCAAGAATCATCAGGCCTAAGTCTGCAAGGCTTGGGCAAGGTGGGGAAAATGTAATTTGTTCTATCGGATATGAATGGATTATCACACATGTTAAAATAAGTATAATTTATTTCATGTATCAGCTCACTAGAAATATAATCCAGTGGCAAAAATCAAATTCATCAGATTTATAGTAAAAATTCTCTGATGATGTTTGTAGTAGAGAGAATAATGGTTCCTCCAAGATGTGCAGGTCCTAACCTCCAGGAATTTGTGAATATGTTACCTTACATGGCAAAAGGGACTTGGAAGATGTGATTAAGGTTAAGTACCTTGGGACAAGGAGATTATTCTGGATTATCTAGGTGGGCCCAGTCTGATCACATGAGTCCTTAAAATCAGAGAACCCCCTCACCCCACCTGGCTATAGTTACAGAGAAAGATGGCAGCAGGAGAATGATTCAGTGAACCGTTGCTGATTCCGAGATGTCGGGATCTGTGTTTAAGGGATTGAACTGTACTAAGAACCATAATCAGCTAGGAAACAGATCTTCTAGAAAGTAACACAGCCCTGCCAATGCCTTCATTTTAGTCTGATGAGACTCATGTTGGGCTTCTGACCTACAGAATAGTAAGATAATAAATTTGTATTGTTTTAGGCCACAGTGTTTGTGGTAATTTGTTATGGCAGCAATAGAAAACTAGGACAGACTCGTTGTATAACATGGGTACTTACAGATTTTTAAGCCCCTCATAGGCTGGGATTTCTATGTTTTTGTTCAGTGATTTATAACAAGTGCTTATAACAGTACCTGGCAAATAGTAGATGCTCAATAAACATTAGTTGAATTAATTTATTGGTCATTCAGTCAACAAATATTTATTGAGCACATGTGAATACATGATTCTGTGCTATATGTTGCATCAGATATAAAGCTATAGATGACATTTTTTTGTAAAATCTCAGTCAAGAAGTTTAGATCAGTCTTCAGTAAAAACAGGGGTCAGAAAACTATTGCCTGCAGGCCAAATCTGGCCTACTATCTATTTTTGTAAATGAAGTTTTATTGGAAAAGATCTGTGCTCTAGTTTACATAGTGTCTACGGCTGCTTTTGTGATACAACTGCAGAGGTGAATAATTGCAACAGAGATCATATGACCCGCACAGCCAAAAACATTTACTATCTGGCCTTTTATAGAAAAGAAAACCCTGTCAAATCCTGAGTTAGAACCCTGTCTTTCCAACTTGCTGTGTCCCTTGGGCAAATACATAATTTCTTCAAGCTTCCATTTGGTCTCCTGTAAAATTTAGATGGTAGTACTTTTCTCATAGGTTGGTTGTGAGAATTAAATGTTGAATGAGGATTAAATGATGGCTTTCAGTGCTCAGTATAGAAGAATTCAGTAAATGGTGTGGTTTTTTTTTTATTGCTTCTACTACTCCTTCTATTATCACCATCACTACCATAATCAAGTTGAAGAATAAAGGTGTTCTCGAAAAGTATATATACCACAATTATTAATTAAAACTCAAATCCTCTTTGCTACTTCAAATTTATTATGGTCTAGGACCTACTATTTAGCTGATAACTTTGCAGCTGGCTTTATCTGTATCTGTTATCCCATCCTGATGAATAAGCAGGGCAGATCTTTACTTTCTCAGTCTGACTAATTTTTAATTTCTCATTAGTCTTTAAGACAATATATAAATGTATCATTTTGCAAAAGTTTTTCATCGCATTTACTGTTGAGCCTTGAAGTCTCTGTATGTGGGTTACTGCATAGACTTGTGTAATAAGTGTGGTAGATTATGTTTTCAAAGATGGTCTCAACTACCTCATATACTCTTTTGCAATGTGATCTTGGCACTCCATCAACAGGTAGAGTCTGTTTTCCCTCTACTTGAGTCTTGTCTATCCCTCTGATTTGTTTGGAATGGAACACAGCTAAAGTGATACGTTGTAACATCCAAGGATGAACCTTAAGAGATCTGCAGCTTCCTCATTAACCTTTTGGAATGTTCCTTCTTATAATCTTAAAACCCATATGCTATGTTGTGAATAAGCCCAAGGAGCTCTGTGGAGAATCCTGTCTGGAGGAGAAGTAAATCCTCCACCTGAAAGTACTGGCTCAGCAACCATCTGGCAGGGAGCCATGTGAGTGTAGCCACTTTAAACTCTCATATATCCCTGTGTCTCAGCCAACATCACGTGAAGCAAAAGAAATGCCTGGTCAATACACAGAATCATGGAACATAATAAGTTGTTTTTGTAAGCCAATAAGTGTTGGGATGCTTGCTATACACCAATAGATAACTGAAATACTCAGTTCATGTGACAGATAATTTACTTCTTCAGGATCTCTAACTGGCCATGGTAATCTAAGACTGTAGAGTTTTGTAATTTCAGATGAGGGCCAGCAATACAGGTACTAAGCCACCATTTGGACTCCTTTTTGAAAGTTTCAAGATCTCTTTGAATAGAAGTAAAGGATGAAGAGGTGAGGTGAGGCTAAATAAGCAGGTTTCTAATACTGGAGGAGACATTTAGAAAATTGTCTCAATAAAAGTAAAATGTCCTTATCCTGATGTTAAAGGCTTGTAATTTAGTAGTGTATTACTTTTTTTTGACATCTTTATTGGAGTATAATTGCTTTACAATGTTGTGTTAGTTTCTGCTGTACAGAAAAGTGAATCAGCTATGTGTATACATATATCCCCATATCCCCTCCCTCTTGTGTCTCCCTTCCACCCTCCCTATCCCACCCCTCTAAGTGGTCACACAGTATCGAACTGATCTCCCTCTGCAATGCAGCTGCTTCCCACTAGCTAGCTACTTTACATTTGGTAGTGTATATATGTCCATGCCACTCTCTCACTTCGTCCCAGCTTACCCTTCCCCCTACCCGTATCCTCAAGTCCGTTCTCTACATCTGTGTCTTTATCCCTGTCCTGCCCCTAGGTTCTTCAGAACCATTTTTTTTTTAGATTCCATATATATGTGTCAGCATACAGTATTTGTTTTTCTCTTTCTGACTTACGTCACTCTGTATGACAGACTCTAGGTCCATCCATCTCACTACAAATAACTCAGTTTCATTTCTTTTTATGGCTGAGTAATATTCCATTGTATATAATGTGCCACATCTTCTTTATCCATTCATCTGTTGATGGACACTTAGGTTGCTTCCGTGTCCTGGCTATTGTAAATAGAGCTGCAGTGAACATTGTGGTACATGACTCTTTTTGAATTATGGTTTTCTCAGGGTATATGCCCAGTAGTGGGATTGCTGGGTCGTATGTTAGTTCTATTTTTAGTTTTTTAAGGAACCTCCATACTGTTCTCCATAGTTACTGTATCAATTTACATTCCCACCAACAGTGCAAGAGGGTTCCCTTTTCTCCACACCCTCTCCAGCATTTATTGTTGTAGATTTTTTGATGATGGCCATTCTGACTGGTGTGAGGTGATACCTCATTGTACTTTTGATTTGCATTTCTCTAATGATTAGTGATGTCGAACATCCTTTCATGTGTTTGTTGGCAATCTGTATATCTTCTTTGGAGAAATGTCTGTTTAGGTCTTCTGCCCATTTTTGGATTGGGTTGTTTGTTTTTCTGATATTGAGCTGCATGAGCTGCTTTTGTATTTTAGAGATTAATCCTTTGTCAGTTGCTTCATTTGCAAATATTTTCTCCCATTCTGAGGGTTGTCTTTTCATCTTGTTTATGATTTCCTTTGCTGTGCAAAAGCTTTGAAGTTTCATGAGGTCCCATTTGTCTATTTTTGTTTTTATTTCCATTTCTCTAGGAGGTGGGTCCAAAAGGATCTTGCTGTGATGTATGTCATAGAGTGTTCTGCCTATGTTTTCCTCTAAGAGTTTGATAGTGTCTGGCCTTATGTTCAGGTCTTTAATCCATTTTGAGTTTATTTTTGTGTATGGTGTTAGGGAGTGTTCTGATTTCACTCTTTCACATGTAGCTGTCCAGTTTTCCCAGCACCACTTATTGAAGAGGCTGTCTTTTCTCCACTGTATATTCTTGCCTCCTTTATCAAAGATAAGGTGACCATATGCACGTGGGTTTGTCTCTGGACTTTCTATCCTGTTCCATTGATCTATACTTCTATTTTTGTGCCAGTACCATATTGTCTTGATTACTGTAGCTTTGTAGTATAGTCTGAAGTCAGGGAGCTTGATTCCTCCAGCTGTGTTTTTCTTTATCAAGATTGCTTTGGCTATTTGGGGTCTTTTGTAGCAGTGTATTACTTTTTCACCTTGACATTCTCACAACTCACCTTTTACCTTCTTACTAGCATTTCTTCACTTTTGTGGTTTCCTTTGCTTAAAAGCCCTTTTTACTCTTGAAGTACTTGATAAATACTATTTTTTGTATGAAGGCCAGTTCAAAGGCCACCTCCTCCAGAAAGACATCACTGATTATCTCAGCCAAAAATTCATTATATGCCTAAATATGATATAATATCCAAATTAATTAGTGAGCAGAATAAAAAATACTAACTTGAATACTTAAACTTTGGGGACGTAGATTGGTCAAATGTCTACTGATAAAGTCAAATATATTATTTGAGTTACACGTGCATATTTAAAATCCCATTATACAAAATATCAATTGTTTTACAAATGCTGCTTTGTTCTAGTCTAACATTTTTTAAACAGTTTTATTCAAACACTGCACCTACACCTGCAGTATCTCTGTTTTCATGATCACTGAAGTCACTCCTTTTGATTCTCTAACATAGCTTTCCAGAAGATACCATCTTCTCTTTTTCCTGTGTTGTTCAAGATATCCCACTTCATGTAGTGCTGCTACTGGAAACTTTAACCCAAGCTGCAAAAATCCATACCTGTGTGATGAGAACAGTGTTTTATTTCTTTATTTTTCATTCTTTCCTTTAGGCATATATTAGTAGTTTCCACAAATCAACCGTGTATCATCATTTGCAAATGTAACGTCACACGCCCCAGGAATAATTACTGAATCTAGGTCAAATGTATTTGCTTCTTTAAGAAATGAATTATTTTAGCTGAAATTGATTGGCATTTATCTAAAACATGTTTTCAACCCCGGCTTCATCCGTGAATCACCAGAAAAGCACTAAAAACTACAAGTGGGGCATCCTGGCGGGCTCTTCCCCAATATTCTAATTTAATTTCTCTGGGGTAGAACCCCAGAATTTTAGTTTTGGAAATGTCCTGAGACGATTCTAATGTACAACCAGAGTTGAGAACCACTGATCTAAAACTAGCATTGCTAGAGCATCAGGTCAGCAGCAACAGCATCACCTGGGTATTTGTTAGAAATGCAAATTCTTGGGCTCCACCTTAGGCCTACTGAATCAGAAACTCTAGGGGTGGAGCTCAGCAATCTGGGTGTAGGGTTAGGGTTAGGAGCCCTCCAGGTGATTCTGATGTACTCTTAGTGGAAAGCTACTGATCTGGCTACTGTGTCTTTCTCAAATAGTAATTTATTCAAATTAAATTAATTGATAGAACAATATGTAGTGTGACAAATTTGTAGGGAATCTAATATAAGGCACAGGTAATTTGGGGAAAAAATGACTTGCCTAACATGCAAGCGTATATAGTAACCTCTTCTATAGTGCTTTAACTCTTTCAAGTGTTTTAATTGTACATCCTTTAACCAATGGGCAACGGGTCTGTCAAACTGTTCTTCTTTGAGGGATGGCCAGCTTTGTGCATTTTCAAAAGGCAAACAAGTGCTTTCTACCCAGAGCTACCCAGTATCTCTGGGGACATATGAATAGATGCATATACGATGCAGGTACTTTGGCCCTCAATTCCCATATCTTTCATTTTTAAAAATAGCTTTTAGGGGCCTCCCTGGTGGCGCAGTGGTTGAGAGTCCGCCTGCCGATGCAGGGGATGCGGGTTCGTGCCCCGGTCTGGGAGGATCCCATATGCCGCGGAGCGGCTGGGCCCGTGAGCCATGGCCGCTGGGCCTGCGCGTCCGGAGCCTGTGCTCCGCAACGGGAGAGGCCACAACAGTGAGAGGCCCGCATACCGCAAAAAGAAAAAAAAAAAAAAAAAAAAAAAAAAAAATAAATAAATAAAAATAGCTTTTAGGATGGTGCCATTCCTCAAGGTACCTGAGGGCCCAAGTAGGGACACCTAAAGCATAAACTTCCTCTGTGGTGGTAATTTTATGATTCAGCCACACATGGCTTCTTCAGTTGTACAGATAAAATTACCATGTTTTAATGTTACCTCAAGGCCTTAATTTAGGAATTGTAAACCTTTGGTTTCCATGCTAGAGAAGAAATCAGTAATAACTTTAAAATACCCTTGAGTTTGCCTCTGCTCATTTATCTCCCAGATCTATAGTTTGTTTTCTTTCAGTGATACCCTTTTTCTTCTAATAATTGACTTCTGAGATTAATAAATCCTTGGAAGCATAGAGAAAATGAAAATTTGTCTCCTTGAAAACGGGCAAGTAATTTTTTAAAGAGAGATAAATGAAAAGATGCAGTTATTGTTTTTAAAGCCAGCAGCAGCTTGTGCTGGCAATAAAGGAGAATTTGTGTGATGCTTTATGGAACTAAAAGTTTTGTCTTTGCTTTCCCTGCACACTTAGAGAGCCTATTCATCTGTTCTTTCAACACCACCAGCATTTTTATAAACATGAAAAACACAGCCAAAAAATCTCAAACCCTTAATTGCTGTTGAAACAATCTGTAGGAAAAACACAAGACTGATGATGTATACACTGAACGTTCGTTGCTCTGTAACAGTATTAGAAGAGAACAAACACCTTGAGATGGCACCAATTTTGATCAAATTTTTTCTCGGGGAGTGCATATAGGAGCAGTCCCATGAGTTTGCATGAGATGTGAATTGAGTTTCCTAAAAAGGATAATGGGAATCTAGAAAGTAATTCTCTGCTATGTATCACACAACAGACTTGCTGGTTAAACACCACCCCAGTCTGCTTCTAGTTGCTTTCCAGTGCCCCAAAGATGGGAATGTTAAAGATTACATTCCCAATTCCCCTGAAGCTGGTGTTTCTCATGTGGTCTAGCTTCTGCCAAAGGGATCTACACACACACACACACACACACACACACACACACACACACGTGCGTGCGAAATCAGAAAGGCAGAAGCAAGCACCATATGGCACATCCCAGCAGTTCTTTTGACAGGTATGGTGGTGAAGTCATTTGGTTCTTCTGAGACATGTGTGGAGAGGTTGCAATGTCCAGTCCTAGCTTCATTGGTGTCAAGGAGAGGGCAGTGGGAAAAACATCTAGGCTTTTCCCTGACACACTCCTGTGATGTGATTGGAATTTCTTTTGGTTGCACGGCCATTGGCTATGTGTCATCCAAACTCATTTGCTTAAGTCCTTCCCAAACTTCTTGAAACCTCTGGCCTCTGCAGGTTAGAAGGAAAATATAGCACCCAGGATAACTTTCTAAGAAGGATTCTAAGAAGGAAAGGGATATTGTGAACATGAGTATAAATATTTTGAAAAGATTAAAGTGCATTTTCCATATGCTTCTCTGCATCACCCTAAACTCCCATGCACCCTTGCCCTCTGCTGCTCTCTACCGATCTATCTCCAGTGCTTGTGTCTTATGTCCATATGATATTTGGAGTCCTTTAAGCTGAGGCAGCATCCGGGCTCTATGTCCTACTAGCTATGTGACCTTTGGCTAGTCATCATCCCTCTCTGAGCCCACATTGTAAAACTACACCTTCCCCCTTCATATCTATGTACCATCATGTTGTTTCTATTAAATGAATCAGTTAAAATAGATAGGAATCTTAATTTTTTGAGTTGCCCTGCTTTATCAAAACAACGTTAACTCAACCATCTTACACATCTGTGTCCATACATGCGTGTGTGCACACAGACACATAACGCACACATGTCTATGTCAGGCTCCTTGGTTCTCTCTTGAGGCTGACGTGAATTGTATTTTGAACCTGCAACTCACAAGTACCTGCTGACCCCAGTCCCCTTATCATGTCCATCACTGGTTTCAGGAGAGGCCAGTATCACCTAGAGTATTTATGTTTACCATATAGGCTATTAAAAAGAGACCTATGAAGGAATGGTGAGAAAACCAATGGAGAACCAAGGAAGCTGATAGAGCCAGGGTTTGCGTGTGTGTGTGTGTGTGTTTGTTTATGTGTGTACACGTATATGTTTATATGTGTGCATGTACATATGTGTGAAAGATGGTTGAGTCTGTTTTGATTTGATGGCACATCAGAATAGTTCAAATTAAGATACCCATTGGTTTTACCTGATTGATTATATATGAATTATATATGAATATGAATGGGGAG
Source organism: Mesoplodon mirus (assembly GCF_964341445.2). Taxonomy (NCBI): domain Eukaryota; kingdom Metazoa; phylum Chordata; class Mammalia; order Artiodactyla; family Ziphiidae; genus Mesoplodon; species Mesoplodon mirus. Next base: position 21,391,797 of record NC_138981.1, on the reverse strand, counting down.
GGTGTGGTGTTTTACAATGTCAAAACAGGGTAAGGAACTTTTTTTGATTAAAAAAGATCATTATTTGTTCCAAAAGTGTTTTCAAAAAGGAAAAGAAAGGTCTTATTGCCAGTGATTTTAAAGCAGAGTTGAAATATAATTGAGAAGGGACAGGGAGCCACAATGTCCTGCTGGAGAGGCAGCCATCTATAAAAACGGTTGTGACTATAAAGGGAGATCTCTCATCAGTCTAGATTTTAAAAAATCATTTCCAAAAGAAAGATGGATTATAGAAGAAACAATAACCATAATTACTTAATTCGTATGTTCAGGGGTTTTTTTTTGGTTAACTTTAAGGATAATGGTACTAAAAGCATAGCAAGTATAATGAAAATGACTAAGAGGAAAGTAAACAAAAAGATATCTAAGGAATAAGGCATGCCTTGCTGCTTTAAATGAATCTATCTTCAGAACTAGATGAATTACCTACAAGGATACAGGAACAGGTGTTTGCATGTGATAAAAAAAATATAGAACATTTTTGAGAATTTTGGAAAAAATATGTCTAACAGTCTCCAGTCGCAGAATGCTTATGCTACCAGTGACTATAAAACTAATTCTTGCTTGTTGAAATTACCAAATAGATTGTTAATAGATTGCTACTGAGCACTTAGTAAAGAAAACAATGATTACTAAGAGATAGCATAGGTTCACTAAACACTAAGTCATGCAAAATTCATCTTGTTGCACTTTTTAGTTTGAGTTGTAGGTGGAAAGGTAAGAAAAAAACTCCATAGACATAATGTATTTTGATTTAATTAATGTATTTCAGAAAATATTTTATGAAATCTTTTGATAGAGAAAAATGGAGAAATGTAGACTGGATGATATTCAGCAAAATGGATTTATGGTTTATCAAATAATTTCACCTCCTTCCCACACCCCATGCATGGTCCTTATTTCAAAACAAATAAAATGTATAATATCTCTGCTCTTGGTCTTGTCCTACTCAACATTTTAATGATATGTATAATGACATAGAAGGCATACTTATCAAATTTGCAGATGACATAAAGCTTGGAGCAATAGCTAATACACTGAGTAACTGAATCTTAATTCAAAACAATCTTGACAGGCTGGAACTCTGGCCAAAGCTAACAAGATCAAGTTTAATAGTTATAAATGTTAAGTCCTGTATTTAGGTTAAAAAAAAATCAACTGTACGAATGCTGGATGAGAGGAAATTTGGCTTAGGAACCATTTCTACGGGGGGAAAAAGCCAGTTATTTTTCGGCATATAACCTCAATATGAGCTCCAACTTCCTCCAACTTGATAGGAGCCTGTTCACTGAAAAAATATTTGCTCTATCCCCACTATGTACCAACTACATTCATTATCTTGTTTAACTGTTTATTCTTACTTTACAGATAAAAACAACCAAATGAATTTGTTCATCTGTATGCTGCTATTAAATGTTAGAACTGCAATTCAAATTTAGTTCTCCTACTGCCAGGTTCGGCCTTCCAGTATACCTTTGCTACTCAGTGTGTGGCCCATAGATCAGCAGTTTGTTATAAATGTAGAATCTCAGGTTTCACCCTAGACCTACTGAATCATAATCAGAATTTGCATTTTAACTAGATTCTGAGGGGACATGTCTGCACAGTAAAATTTGAGAAGCACTGCATTGTATCACGCCTGCCTCAGGTTACCATTATAGAGACAAGAAAGTAACATCATTTGGGGAGGCTGGCTGGTCGACCAGTGGCTTGAGTGGGCCTCATGGGATGGCATCATTTTTTTTTAAATCATGTCTGTCAGTAACCAGGTCTGAATTGATTAGAGAGTACCTGAGAACGCTTACTCATTTCTATGTGCAGATTTTAATATGGAATGTTAATGAACTGGCAGGTCCAAGAGACATAATTAAGTGATGAGAGATGTTAGAAACAGATCCTAAGAAGAAATGAAGAAGTCATGAATGTATAACTTTGAGAGGCATCTTAGATAAGGTAGGATAATTTTTTTTGACTGTGCCTTGCAATATGTGGGATCTTAGTTCCCCGACCAGGGATCGAACCTGTGCCCCCTGCAGTGGAAGCACAGAGTCTTAACCACTGGACCAGCAGGGAAAGTCCCTAGGTAGGATAAATTTTTTCAAGTATTTTGGGGTGATGTCATTGGGCAAAAGGACTGTTAACATTTCATTGATTCATCTTTTCCTTTCTTTTATCTCATTTATCAAATATTTATTGAGCACCTCCTGTGTACATGGCATTGAAATATGCATATCATTAAAATGTTAAGTAGGTTAAGACCACATTTGTTTGGGTTGGGGGGGAAGCCTACACATGGGGTTTGGTAAGGAGCCAGGCATTAAGATTACTATTGTGAATAAGAAAGACAAAGTGGCTGTTCTAAAGTAGGTAACAACCCAGTGATTACGTGATACATAGTTCACTATGTGTACAGATGGTATGCCAATATTATTTCAGAAACTTTTAAGTGATCTCCAGATAATAGACTTGGAGGAAGATAGGTTAGTTTGTGGTTTTGGAGGACCTTCTTACCATTGACAACATACAGCAATTAAATGGATAGTGAGCCCCTTGTCACACACATGTTCCAATGCAGGCTAGATGACTCATCAGGGAAGATACAGAGAAGAATTTACAAGTAAGAGATTGGAGGGGATGTTCTCCAAGTCTTGACCATCCTAAAAATCAAGACCATGGTTGACTATGATTTTATAGGTTTGTAAAGAAATATTTTTGTTCCTTATCACTAGGGTCCTTCCTATAAAAGAAAACAAAATTGCTATTTTAAAATGTCTGTATTATTAGTGTTTCTTCCTCTTCCCTCATCCCTTACCCCCTTTCATAATTGCATGCATAAATCAACCCCAGGGTAAATTGTGGCTGTAATTAAAACAATATATTAGCTTAATCACAAATAGATAGCCCTTCTGCTGTTATCTCAAGATCGAACGTATGTGATGATAGCTAGAGTACCTTTTCTCCTCTGTGCCACTCTCAGCTATGGCGGCAGGCTGAAAAGTAACTGATCGGTTACCGTGGTTTCCAGTGGAAGCAGTGTAGCATATAATTATCGCATACAGGTATCATTACTAAATTTTGTATGGCATTTTGATGTAATTCAGTAAATAATTTGAGTCATAGTTCTAGAAGGAGGTGCAACTGCTTACAGGGTAACATTTGAAGGAAATTACATAAAAAATATTTTTTTCTCTACAGCTTACCTATCGGGGTACTGATGAATAAAATTTGATAGTGGTTCTAATTGCTTTGCTCCTGTCACAAGAAAAATTGGTAAAAGGAGGTTTCAGGTCTGCCTTGATAGGTAAAGTAGTGTTGATTCAGGTACTAAATGATAGGTAAAGTAGTGTTGATTCAGGTACTAAATGAAGCAAAACCCTTTATTTGGTTTTTAGCATGGTACTTAGTGACTCTTACTTCTTTGGGCTTGTACATCTTTAACAATGAAATAAAAACGCTTGCTTTGTGAAACATATAATAGAGAAGAGAGAGAAACTTTTAAAACAATCTACCATCTCCTCCCTCCCTACAGATTCCAGAGCAAGTTTCCCCAGTTTGTCCCCAAGCTCTAACTAATTAAGGAGTTGTCACTTTCCTGGCCTTCTCTCAGTGCTGTGCACACTACAGGGTATAAATGTGAGTGTGAGGGTAATCCTTCATTATATATTCAAGGGAACTGCCAAGTGTTTCCATTTGTATTGCTATCATTTGAAGAGAAATCATTTCAATTTATTTTAATAAAGGGCAAGCAGACATGTATCTGTGTTAATCTTCTTCATGCCTTTGATAATGCCCACTCTTAATCGATTTTCCCAATGACTTGCTTTCTGTATTACCGTGTGAGAAAGCCAAAGTCTTAACTAAGTCACAGACTGGTACCAGCACATGAAAATGGAGAAAGATGAAAAATTGTTCTTAACCTTTTTACGAACTATGTGTCCTTCTGTTACGTTTTCAGTTCATCAGGAATAATCTGGGATACTTGTGAGAATCTTCTCATCGACTTCCCTATCTCGTATGTTCTTTTCAAATATATGTATGACATTATGTGCTCTTCGTTTTTCAAGATGATGTGGGGTGGGTACAGAGGAGTACAAGAAAGGGGTATTATACACAGTTCTTTCTCAAGTCTACTTGAGAGAAATGAGAAGCACACACAATATAGGCAGCATAGTAGTAGGGACACAGACATTGTAATGTAGCTAAAGTGGGTTTAACACCTTCTCCCATTTTACCTACAGTGCTAATTCACCTCTGTTGGCCTCTGTTCTCTTATATGTCAAATGCGGATACTCAAAGCTGGCTAAGAGGGTACACGCAAGGATTCAATCTGATAAAATAGTATGTAAACTTTATAAATACTGTAGTTGGCGCTTAGGGGGTATTCAAAGTAATACAACAAAAATAATGACGGTCAAATGTTTTACAGAGATATTGAGCATTATGCAGTTGGATGGGAAAAGGAATTGGAGTGTTTAGGGGAAGACCTGGATTAAGTAGGGTTTCATCTTGAACGGGTAGACTTGTATGGGTAGACATGCTTCAAAGGTGTGGAAGCAAGGGGAGTGTTTCAGGTGAAGGAAATAGTATATGCAAATATGTGGCTATCTTCCCAGTTGATTTTTTTTCTCTCAATTTGACCTTTTAAAATCTCAATTATGTTAGAATTGAACTGTGTTTTATTTTTTAATCTGTCTGCATTTCCTTATCTGCAAGGTCATGTTAGGATTTTGTTTGTTATGTTGTTTTCTTGTTATTTAAAAAACTTAGTGAACACATTCTCTATTTCCCATCACGTATTGGGTGAAAATATCCTATGGCACCAGTCCCAGGACTGCCAAGAGAGCAATACCCAAAGAGCCAAATGTAAGCAAAATTTGGAAAGTGGAAGTCTCTTGCAACAGTTTGTCTTTGGCGCATTCTGCTCCTATGTTCCCCCTTTCCCCATTCCTTATGGTCATTCCTTTTACCTAGTAGCTTTATATTGCACCTTGCCTGTGCTCTCCCACTCCATTAAAGCAATTTGATAAATGCATGTCACTGAGCCCAAATGATGACTGGCCATAAATGTAGTAGCACTCAGGGAGTTTTGGCATTTTCAGAGTCAGGCCAGAAAGAAAAATCAAACGCTTCATGGTAGGCCCTGTTTTAGGTGATAACTCAGTACTCCTTAAAGTATTGTATAATGGTGAATATCAACCCCCACTTTGAATAAGGCAGGTAAGCTAGCCATCTGTATTTAAATTGGGGGCAGTGGCTAGTCCAGTTGAGAATGGGTATTGAATGCAGTATGTTTTTGAGACGACAGTGCAGTTAAATGGACTCTGCCCTTGGGAATGGCCCTTCATGGATATCATGTTGGTGTGAGAGGCAGCTATGACTTCAGAGTTATGGAAGTGCATCTTTCCCTGTTCCTGTCCCCATTGTATCTACTGAGACACGCTCTGAACATGAGTGTGTTTCAAGTGAATGGTGCTGAGGCAGACTAGTGTTGAAGAAATCTAGTTTGGAGACCTGTAATAGACACTGCGACGCACTTCCCCGACCTCTCCTTGCCGAAGGATTTGTTTCATCAGTTGCTCTGAGGGCTGCCAGCAAATAGCCTTCAATTTCCAGCTTCTTCAGGAATTGCCACAGTTGTGGAAGACAATCTTGTCTAAAGTCACACCCTTTCCTGAGGTGGCTTACATCCACTGACAGATTGATGTGAAAGTACAAAGGCATGGCCACCTTGGCCTACCTCAGGGCCACTTTGTGGGGCCAGTTGAGCTCCAGAGTTCAATGTGAGTTTGGCTGAGGCTGCCATTTGCCTGGATTGTAGCTTGACCTCTCTCTCTGCCCACTCCTGCTTTCTTCCCTCCCTCCCAAAAGTGTTGGTACCAAGGATACTCCCTACATAAACACCCTGCATTTACCAAAACTTTATCTCAGAAGGTGATTACTAGGGATCCCAAATTGCACCAAGATCTTTTCCTTTAGGTTAAGTCAGTTCCCCAGCCAGTGTAATGTAGCGCCCTGGTATGCAATGAAGGAGATTAAGTTGTATTGAGATATTCATTCTTGCAGCATTCAACGTGACTAGGCCTGGCCTAGAGCGAATGGAAGCCCAGGTGCCATCCAGAGTTGCTAAATACCTTGACCACTTATCCCAGGTGCTATGCAAACAGTTTTATTTTCTATATGATCTATTCCATTTAAAGGTTGAATAAAGGCACTGTGTTTTCATGAATTCTCCAAAGAGCCCATGTTATTCCTAGGAGGTAGAGTGAGTTTTTGCCATTAGACATTATCACCTCAAGGTTGACATAGTTATCAGTTAAACAATTGAACACTGAAAGGAAGAGCCTAGAATTCTGAGGGACTGAGACATATGATAGTTAAGTTTTGTTTGGGGAATAACAAAAGGTGGGAGTTTATACTGAACATGGAGAAATGTCAAGTTAAGGAGACTACATATTCTTTACAAATAAATCAAAATAGCTGAAGTTCTCATTTAGACTGTGTTCTGCTGTTGCTTTCTTTTCTACCACCCACTCAGATATCTTCATCTCCAAGAGCTGCACATAGCATTTTTCAAAATACATTATATTAATTTCACAGCTACACTTTAAATAGTGGCACAGCTGCAGTTGTCATTGAACAGTGTATGAAATAACCTTGGAGTAGTAACTGTTATTTATTCTTAGTGTGGTTTCGGTTTAATTGTATGTGGGCTTTGCCTTAACTCATAGAAGGCATTTGTATAATCCTCACTAATAACTGTAATTCCAGAAGTTAAAAGTTATAATAAGAGTTTACATTTTGATAACACTGTTCATACTAGTACCTGAAGTACTTGGTAAAAAAAGAATTCTAAAGGCCAAAACTTCTATTCTTTGGGTTTTAAATATTTGTAGGCATTTGGATAGAAAGAGTTATTCCGAAGTCATTTGGGGATAGAAAAAGATTTCTCTTTGTTTACTTTAACTCCCAGCAAGGTTGCCTCCTTTAGAACAGGAAAGAATTGCATGGCAGTGTTGGCAGGGTAGGAGTAATCTTGCATATATTTAAACTATTCTTGAAGCTATTGCAATATTGTATTTTAAGCTATCTACCAGTGGTGTGCCAGAGTTGGTTCCCACCACCTTGAGAGAGCTGACTGTGGCACATCTCTTCTCAATGCTGTGTCTAGTAACATCATATTGATAGCTTAAAATTAGCTATGGTAGGAGCATTTATACCACTGCAAAAGTTAAAAGAATCAGGACTTTCCCCTACCCTATCCCAAGGGAACCAATTGTTAAATGTTTACCAGTATGTTACCGCCATCTACTCATCTCCTTCACAGTATAAATTATGGTCTTATATGGAGAATGTTTAAAAGACCTGGTATAGAAAATGCAAAAGAATGGGCAATTACATCCTTTCTAAAGTCCAAATGCATCTAGAACCTGGAATCTTGGTGAAGGCTGGATGAAGTCACAAGTTTTGGGTAACTTCAGAGAGGTAACTCCCCTGCATCTTATCCTATGCCTCAGACCCAACATTTTCCAACATTAATGCCTCCTTTTAGGTGTTTTCTATGGCCAAGTTTATATTCACTCTAAGAAAGAAAACAAAGCACTTTCCTCAGGAGGTTGAGGTGACTTCTCTTGGCTTTTGAGTTTTAAGATATTGTACCTGAAGTGAACAAGGATGACTTGATTGATATGTTATTACCCTCACTTAAATTTTGGCACAAATCATTTACTTAGCTCTAAGGATGTTGGTTCAGGGTGGAGCCAGAGGGTGATGAAGGAGTATCCAGTAGTTGTGGGACAGGGAGAGACCATGATCTGTCAATTCAGAAAGGTGGTCAGAAATCTGGAAATCCCACCTGTATTCTATGAAGCCATCCTCTTTCCCTGCTCAGGGTGTGTGAAGTCTAGCATCATAATAAGACACATTGGAACACATTAAACTTTGCAGGTAATACAGCCACAGTTTTAATATAAAATGTGAAACGTTCCATGTATTTAAGCTTTGACTATTACATTTGAGAACATTTGAGAGGTTTATAGTCAGTGTATGCTCTCCATATTGCTCCTCAATGAGTCCGCAATAGTTCTTTACCTTAATAGGGATGATTACCTCCATACAGACAGTCCAAAGTATTATAAAAAGATTATAAATTTGGCAGTGTGGTTGATTGTAATATCTAAGTGTTGTACTATATACAAAACAAATGAAAGCTTGGAGTAATAGGCAGTAAATAACATAATGACACACATAGAAGACTGTTAAACAATGGCTAAAGAGGGCAAGATCACAGAAAATTCCTCCCCTGAAGCCTAATTAACTAAACAGAAAAAGTAGTTTATTTGTCCAAAAAAGGGTCAGAAATAAATAAGCAGAAACGGGGCAAGGAAACTAAGACAAGCTTACGACATCAACTTGAAAAGTGGTGTTCTAGTTGAAAAATTATGTTCTAGTGCAGCAGAAAATAATACTTAGCGAAGGAGGATTCAGTAAAATCCTAAGAGTTCAACTAAATACCACCGAATTTGGGGGAAAACATAGTAAGGGTATAATTAAACATTACTGGGAGAAATAAAAAATAATCATCTTTGTGACAGCATGCTCTTGCATTCAAGGGCAAGGAGACTGCAAGTCTTGTTTTCCAAGGAAAAGTGCAAAGTTTAGAAAACAATCTGGGTGGACTGGGCCTTGTTACAGGATTTCAGAAGAGAAAGAAGAGCTTAAATTTCCCAACAAGTATTTTATACAGTCAAAGCCAAATGTTGACTCCTCCATTCCCTGTAAACGCAGGCAAAAAGTGAAGCACTCAAACTGAAGCTTAGAGGAGTAGGAAAAAGAATCTCAAATAAATTGTGAATGGTGTTGAGGGGAATTGACTCAAATGTATATCTGAACAGAGAAAGTATGAAATACATTAAGTGTAATACAGATGAAATAAACTCTCAGTGTTCCACTGATGATACAGTGGAACAAAAACAGAAAAAAAAATGAAAGAAGGAAAGAATGAGTGAAAATAGTAAAAGCAAAACCAAAAAACAAAAAACAAAAACCTAAGATACAGATAAAAGTATTCCAAAATTCTTCATGCTGTAGAAGAATTTACAAAGAATGTTGATCCAGTGCAAGCAGAACAGAAGGATCAGAAGATAAAGAATAAGGTGCAAAAAGAGATTGAACAGTAAGTAAGCAAATTGAGAACAAAGATAGCACGTTTCTAGCTTATAAATAAATGAGAAAAAATGCGTAAAATGAAGTTTTAGTATAAAATCTGGAGAAGAAAAATATTTAGAGATATAATAGAGGAAAATTTCCCAGAAATAAAGATAAAAACTAAAACTTAAAGGCGTGTACCTCATAGAAAGAAAAATTATTTAGAATCAATGAAACTGAGACATATTCTGGTTAACCCATTGTACTGAAGGATAAAGATGCAATTCTTAAAGAGTTACAGTTCTTCATATATTCAGGCAGAAAAATTAATTCACAAGTAGAAAAAATCAGGGCAGTCTCATAGTTCTTCATAGAAGCATTTAATGCCATAAGACAATGGTGAGATTCCTACGAGTTCCAACAGAAAAGAAAGTGGAACCCAAGAATATTACACATAGCCAAGTAATTATTCAAAAAAATTCATAGCAGCCAATCCCAGACTGCAAAGGACTTGGGACGTTCTTAGAAATCAAAACAAAAACTCTCAGAAATAATATTCAAAATTTGGATTAAACATCTTAGAGATTAGGGCTGCAGATGGAATGCTTATGGGCAGTGGGAAGAGAGAAGTGTTAAGTGTGATAACTGCCTTACCTTCCATAGTATCTGGTCACATCTAAAACTGAAGCAGGTACATTAAAAAATAATGATTCCAAAATTTAAATTTTTTCTAAATTTTTTTCCTTAATATTTTCAAGTGTGGTACTATTGATATTTTCTGCTGGATAATTCTGTGTTGTGGGGGCTCTCTTTTGCCCTGTGGGATGTGTAGCAGCCCCCTTGGCTTCTACCCACTAGATGCCAGTAGCACCCAGTTGTGATGTCAAGAAGTGTTGTCAGAATGTTGTCAAATGTTCCCTAGGGGACAAAATTTCTCCTATTTGAGAACCACTGCATTACATGGGTCTTTTAGAAACAAATGTTTTTGTGACAAAGGAACAATTATATTCAGCATTTCCTTGAGTTTCACTTTTGTTATATTTTAGTGGAATTAAATTTAGTATTTCAAAAAAGTAGTTTATTATATATATGAATCTATTAAAGAAATTTTGACTATGTCTATCAATCAGTCAATTATCTACTTATTATTTATCTCTAACTTTTTATTTTATATTGGAATATAGTTGATTAACAATGTTGTATTAGTTTCAGGTGTACTATTTATCTCTCTTTGTATCCATGTATATGTACAGGGACATGCTCATAAATGATAAGACTAGTTATCTGGTCGATGACATTTTAGCTTAATTGCTTTTTAAAGTATTTCTTGATTTTTTTAAACGTTAGCAAAATACATGTTTTGGTAAAAAAATAAAACTGTTGCTCTTGAAATTATATAGATATACTTCATTTTATAATTCATTTATTTATAACAAGGCCTGGTCGTAATGTCTTAAAAATGTACATAGCCTTTAATACATTCTACTTTGCACAATTCAACTGAATAATTGAAAACTGTGTTAAAAGATTGTAATACAAAATTTTCAAAACAGCCCAAATGCCCTATTAGTAGAAAATCAGCTTAATAAGTTATGATCTAGCCTATGCAGTAAAATTATAGTCATCTATTGATAAGATTGCAGATGACTATTTATTACATGAAAAGTTATTAATATCATGTTATATGAAAAAAGTAGGTTTTTAAATGTCCCTACTATATTATTCCTAATTTATATAAAGTGTTATATAGGTGTAAAAAAGACTGCCACTGTACACATCAAGATTTTTATCTCCAGGTGATAGGTGGCTTTTATTAATTATTTGTAGTATTTTGATTTTCTATTTTCTACATTGGGAACTTTATTATAATAATATTATAACTGTATTGTTTGTAATAAGAAATGTTATAAAAATACCTTTAACCTCAAAATGAAGATACTATCATAGATATCCAGGCTCTCCAGGTACACTTGACTCCCTATATTAAAATGTTACCCTAAATTTCCTCTTAACCTTCTTTGCTCAAGCTTACATGATGAGAATGGACATTAGACAACATGAATTTACAGGAATGAATGTTGATAATTTATTTTGGACCAAATAGTTGTATGAAAATCCAGTATAACGGAACAGACCTTGAGAATAGCTCCTTAGAAAGAACAGTGACATCAAAATCCCAAGGAAGAGAAGGTGGGTGAAAACATTTCAATACCTAGATTACATACGTGGAAGAGGGACAGACAGGACTAACCAGGAGAGGAGGGATGGGCTTGGGGGTGACATACCTATGTGTTGGGAAACCATATATAACCAGCTTTCTGCTTCTTCACCTTGCACATGCATGTGCAAATGCATGCACAGACGATCGGTGTGCAGAACCCTACAAAGAATGCAATAAAGCAGTCAGCTCCAATACTCATGGGACCCTGTGTACATCAGAGATGCCTCATAGAATTTCTGGAGCATTTTTTTCTGAAAACATTTATCTTAAAACACTTATTTTATAAATGAATCTTAGTTTTTCTTGTTCATATAATGAATACACACATTTATACATATATGTACAATCATATGCATACAATCATATGTTTGTGGTCACTTGTATGGTAATGGATCCTTTGGCAATTATAAGCCATCACTCTTCAACTTTATAATTTTCGTAACTTTGGCCATTACGAAGTATATGTCCTTAAATCAGTATTTATGCACCTTATGTTTATATTTATATAACTAAAAAGAAAAGTGAAGACGTGGGAACTGAGAAACCTGACTTCTGTGCTTGAAATTGCCACTATTATTCATGAAGTAGTGATTTCTTCATCAAAATAAAAAGATTGGCTTAGTTACTTTCAGTTTCAAGAAGGAAAAAAGTGGTCTAGAGCAAGTACATGACATACTTGTGGTGACATAGTCAATAGCAGAGTTTACACTAGAATCAAATACTCTGATTTGTGGCCAAGAGTGGGGACCACCAAATGTGTAGTCTCTTCCATGCGTGCGAAGTACCATAATGTTTTTTCTTTATTCTGTATCTTAGTTCACTACTGATCACCTTTGCCCTCATCTTTCAGGGATGTCATCACAAGCATTGTAGTCAACTATCCAGTGAAACCTCATGTTTCTCGGGAAAGTTGGTGCCTACCTGGACACTCTAGATCCATAACTATTTCTGGGTAAGAGTAGTGACCAGAAAAGGTACCTGCAGTTCAATGTCAGGGGCATGGACAGTAGAGTTTGACCTAACAGAATGCCCATGGTCAACCTTCTAAGACCCTCAGAATAGTGAAACTATGGAAATAAAAGCCTTTAAATTCAATGGGAAAAAAGTCATCATGTGAACAAAGCAGTATTTATATTAATTTTTCTAGGCTCTGTTTATGTAATGATCCAATTATATTAGTTGCCTTAGACAGAGAACATAAGAACATAATACAGTGGAGCAACCTGAAATTATAGGTACGGGTATTTCTGTAATACCCCCCATACTCCATTTGCCCATTGACATTAGATCATCCTGGTTATTGTAAGTTGCTGTTAAGCTTCCGTTGCAAGATTTCTGATTTAGAATGAAGGAAAATGATAAAGTGCTAATTCTCACTAACCAACCATGAACTGTGTTTTGGGTATTGCCTTTGAATTTTTTTGAGCATTGTAATAGCCTTATAGATGTATTAAATTTCTTTGCTGATAGCAGCAGCATTTAAAAAAATACTTCACTTGCTCTCCTCTTTCCTTGTTACAGCTGAGGACTGAAGAAGCTTAAGTTATGCAAAATGACTGTCATACACTGGTCACAAGGCAGGGAGCCCAAGTCCAACTACTTAGTAATTGCAATGTCTGTTTAACCCAAAAGACAGGCAGATTCCTGCCAAGGTCTGTCTCTAAGTTTGTGATGATGTGAACATGTTCCTGAATACGAGGAAAGAAAAACATTTGTGTCTAAGGGACAAGTGAATTTTTATCTCTTCAAATAGTTTTTTATTAAGGTTTACTGGGTTTATTTTTTCTGCTTAGCTGAAATGTTGGTAGTTATTATACTTTTAAATACAAATTATTTTGTAGTTTAAATTAGCATTTTCTTCAGTAGGAAATGGGCAGGTGAAATTAGTTTACGTAGTTGAATATTTCTATAAGAAATGTAAAATGCTTTTTCATGTGTAGCTACAATTATACATCTGAATTAAATATGACTCTTAATAAGGTATTACATCTACCTCCTTAAAGAAAAATGAAAAATTATTAATTACTACTTAGGAATAAACCAATAGCTTTGGGATTTAAGAGACTAATAATCCAAATTAATTATTTATTCAGTAAATCATCAAAATTTGTATTAAGCCTACTATGCGTGAGTTTGGAGATACAGTGGTGAAAAAGACAAAATCCATTATCCCACTATCTTTTTAGTCTAACTCATAAAAAGTAAGTCCTAAGCAAAGAGCCAAAGACCATAAAATATCTGGGGAGTTCTGGTACTAGGTAAGGTTGAATAAGCAACTCCACTCTGTGTCTCCTGCTGAATACAACTATAAAACTGGGACATAATGTATGGAGCAGTTATTTGAGGGCTCTGAAATGTAAACAGTAGGAGGCAGAAGGGGAAAGAAGATCAGAATTAGAAGTGGCACTGCTGGCAGTTAGTTTACCACTTTTTCTTCTTGAGTATTCCCCAGCATGAAGATAATGCAGCCTAAAACTCAGAAGCAGGCTTGGGGTGAAGAGGGAGAGCTCTATGAGAGGACCTCTGTTTTTGGCTCTAGAAGCAGGAAAGAGGTCTCTTAATGCTCAGAGTTGGGCCATCTCCCACAGTTTTTCTTTTCTTTTCTCCCTTCTCTCATGTCTCAGCCCAAGCAATCCCATAGCAGCAGATGTGAGAGTAACAACGAGAACACACTAAGACATTGAGAGGAGAATCCTTCTCTCTGATGGAAAGAGTCGAGATCCCAAGAGGGTGGGAGCAAACACCTTTTGAAAATTTTCTTTCTCTGTACTCCTGTCACTTGGCCCTAAACACAACACGGGTGGCAGGAAGTGTGTGGCAAAGTAAGATAAATAAACCCACAGCTTTTTGGCTAAAGTATCACCAAAAAAAAAGAGCGCCAGGGCACCAGAAAGTCCTGGGAAGACTGTAGAGACAGGAATTTGGGAAATCAGCCTCTTAATGTTTGTTGAGCTCCCAAACTCATCCATGACTGTGTGTGCATGGATCTAACCCATGCAGCATACCATAGACTTTGAGGACTGAACAGGATAGACCACTGCCTAGATCCCAGACTGGCCACTGGGTGGTGCACATGAGGGACAGATCCAAACAGCACAGAAAAGGCTTTGAAATTGGAACATTGACACTGCAATCTACAGAAGCCTAGTCAGAACTTGTGGCCTGAACCCAAATGGGTCAATTACCTACTAAAGCAATAACAAAAATTCTCCATATGGTTTAAACATGATCCCAAGTCCTATAACATGACATTCCAAATGTCCAGGATAAAATCCAAAATTATGCAGTATCCAGAAAAACCCAGGAAAATCTTACTTGCATGGGAAAACAGAATCAACAGACACCAACATTGAGATTACACAATTGTTAGAATTCTCTGACAAAGACTTTAAAGCAGCTATTATAAAACTGTTTCAATACGTAGGGATGGCCACTCTTGAAAAAAAAAAAAGGCAAGACAGAAATGATAGCAAACAAATAGAATTGAAGAACAAATGGAAATTTTAGAATTGAAAAATAACTGGAAGAGTTTAATAGAATGAAAATGAGAGAGGAAAGAATCTGAATTTGTAGGTAGGTCAGTAAAAATTATCCAGTTTGAGCAGTTGAGTTTAAAAAAGATGAAAAAAAGTGAACAGAGTGTCAGGGACCTCTGAGATAATAACAAAGAAGTCCTTGTGTCACTGGAAGCCCAGAAAGAGTGAAGAAAGAATGATGTGCAGAAAAACATTTGAGGAAATAATGGATCCCAGATTTGTTAAAAGACATGAACCTACTACAGATTCAGAAGCTGAGGAAACTCAAAACAAGATAAAGCCAAAGAAATCCAAACCCAGACACATCATAATCAAACTACTGAAAACTGAAGTCAAAGAAAGAATCTTGGAAGCAACCAGAGAAAAACATAACCTTATTTATCGGGGAACAATTATTCATTTGAGAGCTGATCTCTCATCAGAAACCATGGATGGCAGAAGGAATTTGAACATTTTTAAAGTGATAAAAGAATTGTTCAACCCATAATTCTATATCTAGCAAAAATAATTCTTCATCAATAAAGGTGAAATAAAGATACTCTCAGATGAAGGAAACCTAAGAAAACTTGTTGCCAGAAGACCTGCTATGAAAGCATTGCTAAAGAAAGATGTTCAGAAAGAGAGACATGATTCTGGAAGGAAACTTGGAACATGAGGAATGAAGAGAAACATAAATGGTAAATATCTGTGTCTATATAATAAACTAGTCTTTTCCATTGAGTTGTTTAAAATGTTTGATGGTTGAAAGCAAAAATTACTAATGTCTGATGGGTTTTCAGTGTCAGTCAGTATTAAACATAAGACAAATACAACATAAAGGGAGAGGGTAAAGGAACGTCTATGATGGAAAGAGTTTTTCATACCATTTGAAGTGGCAAAATATGGACTCTATGTAGACAAAAAAGTTCGGTATGTATATTACAATTCCTAAAGCCACTCAGAAAAGAGAAAGGTTAAAATGGAGCACTAAAAATGTTAAAGATAACCTAAAATAAAGCAGAAAAGAGAACAGAGGAATGAAAAATAGATGGAAAAACTGAAAACAAACTACATTTATAGTTGGAGACCTCAATGCTCTTCTCTCAGTAATTGATAAAAACTCATAGAAAGTCAGCAAAGATGTAGAAGAATGAGCAATGTCATCAATAAACTGGGTATAATTGAGATTTGTAGACTATTCAACCAGTCAACAGTAGAATACATATTCTTCTCAAACGGGATCCTCCCGGACCGGGGCACGAACCCGCGTCCCCTGCGTGGGCAGGCGGACTCTCAACCACCGTGCCACCAGGGAAGCCCAATGACCAAAATATTCTCTTGCAAGTTTGAAGAACACAAAAGTAAAGCCCATGTATTTTTAGTTAATAAAAAAGCCTGAACTTTCATGAGGAAAGGGATATTTTACCAACTTTAGGGATAGTTTATTTTTTAATTGATACTCAGCTCTTGAAACTGCTACCTGAGGGGGCTTCCCTGGTGGTCCAGTGGTTAAGACTCCATGCTTCCACTGCATGGGGTGTGAGTTCGATCCCTGGTTGGGGAACTAAGATCCCACATGTGGCGTGGCCAAAAAGGGAAAAAAAAATGCTACCTGAGGTGAACACAGTGTGCTGGTTCTTTTTTTTTTTTTTTCCTTAGTATTTCTTTCTTTTTTTTTCTCTCAGTATTTCTTTTTTTTCTTAACATCTTTATTGGGTATAATTGCTTTACAGTGGTGTGTTAGTTGGACTTGTCAGTGACAGAATATTAGTTTTTCCTCTGCTCTTCTTGCAGACTTAATGCTGAATATTTATGATTTTTTAATACATGGAACTCCCTCAATGTAGCTGAAAAAAATCAAAATGATAAGAGATGATCCAAGTTGAAAATCTTTTTCAGATGTTTTATAAAAAACAGCTTTAGTATATGAATAATGATGTGCAATATATAAACCATTTATTTCACTAAGTGCTAAAAACAACATGTGTCAAGAAGATAAAGGTCTACTTTCCCATCTTCCAGAGCTGAAGCAGTCCTGAATGGACTGTTGGGGATGTCTTTTATTGCCAAGGAAGATGTGTGGGACCTTATTCTTGACAGTGGTAGGTTCTAATTCAAGAAATTAACTATCACCACACTGAAGGGGAGGCAAAATCCTTACAGATCCATTTAGTACATTCATCTCCTTCTCTTCAGACTGTCCCATGCTGGGTATATGCCAGACAGATAAGAGCCTATCTTATTTTTAAAGCCTGTTTCTTCTCCCAGGAAGAATTTCTCTATGGGAGGGGCATTGCCCCTGGATCATTAAATAAGCACACCACAATGGCTGCTTTAGAGAGAACGTTTTCTCTTTGGGAATTCTATCAGATAAACTTTTCAGATTGGTTTTCATTAAATGCTAAAAGAAAAGATGAGGTTTTACATACAGTTTCCTGCTGATATCATATATCTATACATACAGATGTATAGATATATGATATATATATAGGGTATACATTGGATATATATATATATATAGGCTATATATTGTATCTAGCATTGAATTAAAAATTTTTTTTAGTTGAAGTATAGTTGATTTACCATGTTGTGTGGATTACCGCTGTACAGCACAGTGATTCAGTTATACGTATATATACATTCTTTTTTTAATATTATTTTCCATTATGGTTTATGATAGGATATTTACAAACATATATACATACATCGTGCGCACCAGAGAGCAAGAGCTCGTGCGCACCAGAGAGCAAGAGCAAGAGAGAGATATCAAGGAATTGGCTCACACAATTGTGGAGGCTTGGCAAATCTAAAATCTGATAGGGAAGACCCAAAGAAGAATTGCAGTTTGGTGCAAAGGAAGTATGCTGGCACAATTCCTTCTTGCTTGAGGGACATTCAGTCTTTTTTTTTTATTAAAGGCCTTCAACTTATTGGATGAGACCCACTTACATTATGGAATTAATCTGTTTTCCTTAAAGACCATCTATTTAAATGTCAATCTTATCCAAAAACCACCTTCACACAGAAACATCAAGAGTAATGTTTGACCAAATATTTGGGCACTGTAGCCTAGCCAAGTTGACACATAAAATTAACCTTCATAAGTTTATTAATAATTTGGCTTAAATTGTTCATTAATATTATTTATGTTCTTAGAAAAGCTGTTAGCTTGATTTATTCCTTTTGTTAGGTTATTTAATGTCAATTTTCAGGAGATTAAAAACATTTTTTTAAATGAGTAGCTATATCTTGGTTAAAAAATATTGAAAACATACCATGTAAAAGGTGAGCAAAAGTTAGGACATGAAATACAACTTTTCAGAAAAGTCCAGATTAAAATGCAGTGCAGAGATATTTGTGATTTATGAAGTGTATTTGCTGTTGAAATGTTATAGATTCTAATCCTAAATGATGACATGAAATTATTTCTAGCTACTTTCTAGGGCCACTGCTAGCCCTAGATGTGATGATGAAAACTCAGGGGAACTCTCTCACCTAGAAATTTATTAGAATTTACCAGTTAATTCTGAGGAGCTTTTTTTTAATAGGTCCCAGGACTGAAGTGGACCCATGTGTGGCACCTGATGGCATTTTTCCATAGAAGGCTTTAGAAAACCAGCCTGGAGTTGTTCCATAGTTAGATTCTCATCTTCTGGTGACATTTCATCATAAAAGTATCCCACAGTCAGGCCCGGGCATGAGTAGTGGCCCTCAAGAGGGTGAAGTTTGCCAGTAATAGCTGCATATAAATAGTCAATTATATAGAGGGGATGGTTCAAATGGAATCTTCTCAGGAGGAATAAACTTTGAGATGAGAAAAGAACAATGACTAGATATTCTTTGTATAAGAAATTGAGAAGTGGCCCTCAAAGCAATATCAAGCTGGCCTCCAGAGAGCTTACTGCTTGCTATAAATTACCCCAAATTTAAAATGTTAATGTCTGTATCACATCCTGGGTTTCCTCCTTCATGCAATGAATACTTAATAGTTGCAATAGTAAAGAAGGTAGCTATGTTGTAAATTGTGGGGAAAATTATACAAATCTTCCCCTTTTGCCAGGTTTGTATTAATTCATTTATATGTGCAAAGCACTATTAAGATGAAGTTTATGGAGGTCGTATTTTCTTTCTACCATTCCTGTGTATTTAAGAAACTCATATGAATGTTATATATCTAGAAATGGAAATAAAACAACTAGTCCTATAGAGCCGTAGATCTCAAAATTCAGAATCACTTGGAGGGTTTGTTCAAACAAAAATAGCTGGGCCCTATGAACAGCATTTCTCATTTAGTAAACTTCGGGTGAGGCCCCAGGTTTGACATTTTAACAAGTTTCCAGGTGATTCTGATGCTGCTGGTTTTGGGGGTGTACTTTGATAGCCAGGGCTGAGGGTTTTACGCATTCAGCATTGTGAGCTATTGACTTTGAAGAAATTCTACCAAAGATCTTTCGTAAAAAGATCTTACTTCATAGGAGAAATAGCTATTTAGGTTATTAATGCAAGGTGGTATATCATTACTATGTATACCATACTTAGATATGTTTTCAGAATTTCAATTTGAGCGTTGAGTCCCTCTTTCAGCAAATAATGATGCTCTAAAAAAAAAAAATTATGGCACTAACTACCACCCAAGCCATTTGATGCTTCTTTATCCATGAGTTGTAACTGCTCTAAATACACTCTTTTTATATGAACATATATTTTATATATACATCACATATATTATATATGTATATGTTATATATTTTTTATATATAAGAAAAAAAATTTAATAGTGTTAAATGTTGTGGTTGCCTTTAGCCTAGGACCTCACTACTAAAGTGTGGTCCTCCGATCACCAGCATCAGCATCACCTGAGAAATGCTCCATCCTGAGCCCTGCCCCTGATTGACTAAATTCAAATCTGCATTTTACCAAGATCTCTAGGTTATTCATTTTCACAGCACGGTTTGGGAAGATCAGTTCTAGGAATAATTTCATAATAAATCGAACTGGTGATTTCAATGCAGAAGCAGAAACTTTTTGAAGAACACAATGGGAAGCAACTGTGGATTGGCAGGCAGGCTGGGGTTATCAGACCTAATAAGGTGTTATAGCTAGGAGGCAGGGAAGCACTGAGCGATTGACCACTCTGACTTTGGTCATGCTGAGTTTTTCTATTTGTGTAAAAGAAATGCATTAATTAAATAGCCTGAGATTCTAAACAACAGGGAGAAAAATCAATTAGAACACCTTGGAGAGTGAGACAGTATTGGGAAAATTCATTATCAGATAGCCAGCGTATCTTGAGAGGGAAGGTAAGGTATGACCTCTGCACATCACCAAGGAGTAATGCTCAAAAACTAATCATGGGGAAACTACTGCTTTTACCTAAGCCATTTGACACCATTTTATCCACAGATAGTAACTGTCCTAAATAGGTCTTGATTTCTTTGAGTTAAAGAAAAATGTACAAACTGGCCAGGGCAAATGAGAGGTAAACAAGTTTAGCACTATTTATCTGTCACTTGGTTTTTCCACGATTTCTTATGTTTTGCTGGGTTTGGGTTAAATGTGGGTTGTCCAATAATAGTAAATAGAAATAACACCATTTGCTGCATTTGAGATTTCAGTTCAGAGTAGCTTATTTTTATGAGTCCTGGGAAATTATCAGAATGGCTTTATAAAGCTTCAGTGTGACAAAGACTGTCTCCTGTGGTCTCCCTACTTCCCCTCCTCTACTCATACAGCCCTCTCTTCATCCTGTAGTTGGAGGGATCCTTTTATTGTCTTTTTTCTCTTTTTCTTAATTTTCCATTGTGGTTTATCACAGGATATTGAATATAGTTCCCTGTGCTATACAGTAGGACCTTGTTGTTTATCCATTCTATATATAATAGTTTGCATGTGCTAATTCCAAACTCCCAATCCATCTGGGGGGATGGTTTTTAAAATGTAAGTTATAACATGCCATTCCTCTGCTGAAAACCCTCCAGGGTCATTCCATTGCAATTAAAATTCAGAATTCTTACCATGACCTCCAAGGTCATTGTCGGGTCCCTGGTTACTTTGGTCGCTCTTGCTATTTCCTTCCCTCACACTATCCTTGTTCTCCTTGATTGACAAGTATGGTAGAGCCTCAGGGTCTTTGCATGTACTTCTTCACATGGCTCCCTTCCTCAGTTCTTCTGGGTTTCTGCTCCATTCGCCTTCATGTTGGGACTTCTCTGGCCACCCAATCAGAAGTTGTACCCCTCTATTTTTGTAATCCTCTTGAACTTTGTTTTATTCATCTGGACGTGGTAGTAAATTTGCTTGTTGTCTCTCTCTTTCACTAGACAAGCCTTGATCTGTTTTGCATCCCATTCTAATACTATGCCTGGCACATAGAAAGGGTTTAATAAATATTTATTGAGTGAGTTATGTAATCCAGTTAACTCATCATTCTGTTTAAGTATCCACATGATTTCTTTTTTGACACATCATAGCTCAATGAAGATATTTGCATAGTAGTGGGCTCTTGTTTCTTCCTTCTGTCTGAGGGTAGGACCACAGGAAGAAAACTATTTATTTATTGAATATTGCCCTGTACATTTATTGTCTTATTATTTTTACTCACAACAATCTTGTGAAGAAGGCATTATTGTCCTCATTTTATAAATGAGTGAGTGGAGACTTTGAGAGTTTACATGGTTTACCCAAATATAGAGAGCAAAAAAAAGAGGGTATTCTATAGAGTGTCACCATAAAGAAAATGAAATATAAAGGACAGATGGCAAGAAGATACTAGCATCCTTAAACTTGACAAAGGATTAATATGCAGAATCAATACAGAACACCTAAAAATCAACTAGAGAAATTTAGCCCCAAAGAAAATGGAGTAAAGACTCCATTTTACAAAAGGAGAGGCAATTTACAAAAGAAGAGTTCTGACTGGTTGATAAACAGATGATGTTTCACCTGATTAGTAATCAGGAAACCACAAATTAAAACAAGATAACATTTCATACTCATCAGACCACTGAAAGAAAGCCTAACAGTATGAATTGTGGGGAAACAAGAATGCACATATTAAGCTACTAGTTGGGGTGTAAGTTGGTTTAACCACTTTGAAGAGCTATTGGTAATATATAATGAAGGTGAAGCTGTGCATAGTTTATGACCCAGAGGTTGCTCTTCTAGGTGATATTCAAAATACTTGGTAACTGCTTTCAGAGGCACCAACCAGTCAGAATTAAACATGCTGCAAATTACTGGCATGGTCATATTGGTGTATTTTATTTGAATAACAGTCCTGTATATGCCTTAGAGAAACTTCTACACACGTGTGCAGAGACAAGTATAAGAATATTTGGAAGAACATTGTTTGTAATACCAAAAAAAAAAACCCCTGCAAATAATCTATATATCTGTCTCTAGAGTAATGAATAAATTGTCGCATAGGCATAGATAGAATGGCATGCTATTCAGCAATTTAGATGAATGAACCAGATCTACATAAATCAGCTTTGCTAAATTTTACTGCACAATGAGGAAAAAAGTTCAAAAGAATTCATATGGCATGACACCTTTTTTGTAAAATTTAAAGCATGGAGAAAATACTATATATTGTTTGTGAGCACATGTCTATGTAATAAACATTAAACTATACATGGGAAGAATACACACCGACTTCGAGTAGTTAACCTGGAGTACAAAGAAGGGAAATACGATAAAGTAGAAGAATTGTAGCACTCCATAATCTTAAATTTCATCTTCATTTTTAAAAAATTTTCACATCTTTATTTTTATTTTTTGGCCACACCAGTGCAGCATGCATGCGAGATCTTAGTTCCCCGACCAGGGATCGAACCCTTGCCCTCTGCATTGGGAGTGCAGAGTTTTAACCACTGGACCGCCAGGGAAGTCCCTTAAATTTCTTAGCAAAATAAATGTGATAAAATATTAACATTTGCTAAATTTAGGTGTATATGTCTGTTATTTTTAAAAAATGTTCTGTATGTTTCTTTTCTTTTGGCCACACTGTGCTGCTTGTGGATTTTAGTTCCCTGACCAGGAGTTGAACCTGGGCCCTCGGCAGTGAGAATGTGGAGTCCTAACCACTGGATCGCCAGGGAATTCCCTCATTTTTTTTTTTTAAAGTGTATCAGTAACATGGTAGAGCTGGTACTGGACCCAGATCAGTTTGCTTTCAAAGCCAGAGAGTTTTTCATTACCTAAGCTCCAGAAGAAAGACCCTAGCCTGACCTCACAAGTGCAGCTGTCCCTTCCCAGTACTGTCAGGGGCATGGTTAGATACCAGTGTCACAATGGTCATTTTTTGGTGGAGGCCCCTGATCTATCCTAGGCCATGTGATCTGATATCCAAGGGTAGTTCAGGTGGTCAAATGGTGGAATTGCTGACAGAATAATGAATGCTTTCTTTGCATACTCCAGAGTCAAACGAATTAGGGCCCAGGTACGAGACTGGGATGTGTATACTTGCCAGAGACTCCATATTTTGGAAGTTCTGTCATCACTCTAAACATAGGGCTTTGCCTCTGCATGTACATTTTCTCACTTTGCTACTGCTAGGTAAAGCAGTCTGCACCAGCTCATGGCTGAGGGCTCAGGAAGCACCATGGCTTGCCATGAAAACCTACAGAATTAGGTTTCTGAATAAACAGTGGGCCTTGCCACCAGTAATGGAGATCATTTGCCCTGGCAATCTAAGCATGTAAAACCAGTGACCTAGGTCATTTCTTCTTTTCTCTGCACAAAATTTTGGTTGAGTTTAGAGTTTTCCTCTGTTTAGAGTTGGGATGGACAGGATGTATATAAAATGTTTAGGGTCAGAGAAATGGGGAGATGTTGGTCAAAGAGTATAAACTTCCAGTTATAAGATGAAGAAGTTCTGAGGAGCTAATGTACAGCATGGTGATTATAGTTAATAATAATGTACTATATACATGAAAGCTGCTAAGAGAGTGGATATTAAATGTTCTCACCACAAAAAAGAAGTGGTAATTATGTGATGTGATGAAGTGTTAGGTATCGCCATGGTGGTAATCATTTTGCAACATATAAGTGTATCAAATCAACACATTGTATACCTTAAACTTACACGATGATGTATGCCAATTATATCTCAATAAAGCTGGGGAAAAAGCCGTTCAACTCCTAGCCCTACCATAATACTCGGTATGACTGACATACGGGCTGTCTATATGATAGCAAAGAAAATATTTTGCAAGAAAAATTCCATGAAACCGTTCCTGTGAACCAACCAATTTTGCCTTTGAAACATCATTCCTTCAGAGGTTTAATCCACATTTAACCACATAGTTTATTTTCCTTCTTTTCAAGGTTCTTTGACCTCAAGTGATATTTTGTACAATTTTGAGATTTATATTTTCGGGCACAGCCAAGGTTGTACTCTAAGATATTTTCTGAAGCAGCCAGTGTGATTAATATTTATTTAGTTTTCTACATGGACTACTTAAATCTTATCATTGAAAACTGATATATTGAGCTAACCCATCAATAATAAATGAACAAGATATGATAATGAATTAGATCTGTAGTAAAGAAGAAAACAAATCTATGTTGTATTTGAGAGAGTTACCCTAAATCAATTTCTTTGTGGGTTAGGATGATATAAAAAGTAGATAGTGCCAAGAAACAGCTTTGTCTTACCTAAATCACCAGTGTAAAGCTCAACATATATTTTTAGTGCTAATATATAAATATCTAAGTATGATTATATGATAATGAAACTAACTTTCATGTTATGGGGGCAGATAAATTTAAGTGATATGAGTTGTCTTATTTTAGACATGAAAGTTTATTAATTGAAAAGTTTCAGATTTTACAAAGAATAGGCTTGGGAAATGATATAAAAGTTATTGTGAGCACTGTCCTTGGAAAATAGTTATTAAAATTCATTAGAAGTAGGTATTGCTCATCAGATGATCTTACGAAAGTTTCCAGAAATGGGATAAATAAAATATGTGATAAATAATCATGATTAAACCAATGAGTTGATTGTCTGGATAGTATGAAAATGCTCATATTTCAAATAAATGCCTAAAAAGAACTTTGATAGTCTCTGCATGACAACTAGAGCTGCTAACTGGATCTGTAACTTGATAAATGTATGAGTTTTTTTTTAGTAAGGAAAACAATTTAATACTGTAGCCTTTAAGGTCCCTTTTCTCTTAAGTTCATCATCCCTCAAGTACAGGGATGGGGTTTTAGCAGCTACGTTTTTGATAGAGAGCCCTGTTACCACCAGCCCTCCCACCTGCAACATTTGTTTGGACCACAGGGGACACCTGATCCAAATTGGACCCATCAGATCCTCTGTTACAGAAATATAAACTGGGAGCTGAGACAGTCTAGCTCAATCTAGACTGATATCATGAACAGTTGTAATTTAAACCAGAGAGTTGTGGAATCAGCCAGCTTCCACCATGTGCATGGAAAAACAGCAAAAGGCAGCCTGTGGAGAGAGAAGGCTGGGGCAGGCATGCAGAGAGAAAGAAAGGTCAAGAGCATACATGTTCCACAGGTAGACCCAACAAGTGTCCTCTCCATGGAAGCACTTCCCAAAACAAAACTACCACATTTTGGAAATTCTTTTGTGATACATTAACATTTATTGGTGAGACTGATGGGTTGAATTGGTCTAAGTGTGACCATCATTTCCCCATACCATCTTCTCCTATTTTAAAAAAACATTGAGTATAATGTTAATATTTTTTAATCTTGGGTGCTTTATATAATCTAATCTTCATGAAGTAGGAATTAAAACCGTCCATCTTTTACAGCTGTTAAAACCAAGACTTCGGGCCTTTATAGGACTTACCCAAATTCATGGAACTGAGACTCATATGCAGGTCTTTCAGACTCCTAAGACTTCATGCTTAACCATTATGTTATGCTTGAATCTGGGGGCAGCAACCAGTATCTTCTATAAAGGGGGAAAGATGTTTGTCTCTCATCTATAGGAATAGTAAGTTCAGCTTATTCTGCATATTATGCATGATGTTCTGAGCCCTGAATGACAGAGTGAGGTCTGGAGTAGGTAGTGGTCAGGCAGGCTGTGTGTTCTCAGCAGAACTGGACACACGCACACAGAAGAAGGGGTAAGGAGGAGACTCTTTCCCAGATGCAGAAAATGCTTATTCCCTTTGGTTAACATCATTTTACAGTGTCTTATCCACGAGAGAGTAAAGTTGAAATGGAATGTCTCATGGTGCTTCATGGGAAGGCATTGTAAAAGAGTGTGTATGTTGTAGGAAAGGCCTACAAACATGACAAAAACAAATGCCTGGGAAGAGACGTGACAAGGCCACGTTCATTGACTCCACAGAAAATTAAAATATTTATGGAAAATACCATATGGGTCTTCAGAGGACACAAGCGTAAAAGCAATTAGTTCAGGCTTCAAAGAGATTTTGCTGACTCTGAGAAATGGGTTCCAATTGAAACTTTAATTAGGACCCCAAAACACATCAGTGAACTTATTGCTGAAAGTTCACCACAAATTGCAAGCTTTGGATGATTGTATGGACTTTATTTAACCTGGGGAAACATCAGTGCAGACGTTTTACCCTGTTGGAAGGGCTCGAAGAAAACAGAAGTTTGCAGTAGAAGGGACCTGAAAGGGAACATTTACAGGTAGTGGTAAGCAGTAACAGGCTTGCACTATTGTTTGTGTGCTAGGTGAGGAGGAGATGTCAAAGATTACAGTTTTGTGAACTTGAATGGCACTGACCAGCTTCAGCAATACTTGGGAAGTGAAATGGAGGAGTCAGCATAAAGAGAGAGGACCAGTTCTTCCATCTTTCCACTTAATTATAGATTTTTATCCAATGAATACACCAAGAAATCCTGAATTACCTTTTTTTTTTTAATTAAGGGCAAGGTGCTTAGGGTACAGGAAGGGAGGGGAGAGGGAGAGAAACGTTTTGCTGAATTTCTTAATCTTTTAGAAAATACTTGCCCTTTGCTTGTTTTTTTTTTGAATTGGATTTTCCAGCTCAGGTGGAAAAGCCAAGATGGTCCATCAATTCCTCTCTCCTTCTTCCCTTCTGTGTGAAAAGATTTTTTAAACATCCCTTGTGTTCAAGAGAAGATTCCCGTTGCTTTTGTCTATGTATCTCCATTAGGTAGAATTATTCACTCTGAGTCCCTCAAGGTTGTTGATTGCAAGGAATTCTCTGGTCAGCTACATTTCAAATCTGTCAGAGCCAATGATGGTACTCCAGGTGCATCCAAGTGTGAGTGCTGTTAAAGCTGTTGGTTCAGATGACCTTGATGTTGGGTCTCAAGTTCTCTACTGTGCTGGTTTCTCACCTCTTCCTCTAGTTGCTGCCGACCGTTCAAAAGCTGAGCTTGCTTGATATGCTTCCAATTTTTAAAAATAAAATTACAGCAATTCCCTGTAGAATCCTGTGTTTTTAGTGTCCCCATTAAATAAGCATCTAGAGGAAGCGTTCAATTTGCTTATTGTAGTCAACTCTCATCCTAGTAAAGTACACCTCATTGGAGGCTGTTAGTAATGGAAAATTCACTGTCTCAACAGGAGGTACTGTCGGGCAATTTTTCCTATTTATCAGTTAAGATGCTTTGGATAATATAATACTCAACGAATAATGACTTAAACATTTATTATTTCATATTATGCAAAGTTCAGAGGTAGGAGATTCCTGGGTGTTCTTGTTGGGTCCAGTATTTACTGGATGTAACACCTCTGAAAGATACAGAGGAGAAGGATCAGGAGTAGTCAGAGATGATCGCTGACCACGGCCCACGTCTGATACCTTGAAAGCAGAGCGAAAAGGAAGAAGACTGCAGTGAGGCTCCGAGAAACCCACAGCCAGCCCAGCAGAGCATGGAAATATGGCCCATAGAGGAGTCCCATGTTGGGCAGAAATGACTGGGCCCCAGTGCCCCACTGTGCTCAGTTATTGGCTAGGACTTTCTGGAAGGGCTTGGCCTCAGCTCAGATGCTGCCATTGATTGCTCATACCTGGGGGCCATCAACTAACTACACTCCTTGCAACTGACCAGCAAGCTCTTTCTCAAACAGAGAATCTGAGCAGCACACCTCCATAGCTGCCACATGGCTTTTCATTCAGCAGCAGTTATGTCATCCGGGATCCAGGAGCTTTCCAAATTTACATCCGGCCATGCTTAGCATGTTGGTAGTCTTCAGACTTATTTCCTCTTGTCTAAAAATGACTGTCATAACCTCATGTCTTTGCACAACTATGTACAAAAGCAGGAAGGAGAGTTCATCCTTACATGCCTCTTAAGGGGGGAAGATCTTTCTTTAAATTTGCCAAGAAGACTTTCCTGTCAGTCCCATAGGCCAAGTTTGAGTCACATGCCTATGCATTAGCTGCAGGGGAGGCTAGGAAAGTGAATTCCTGGCTTTTTCAACTTAATAATGGGCAGTGGGTCATGCCAGCAGATAGAAAGGGGCATAGGAAGGAGGTGGTGTGGGTAATTACTGGGTAGGTAAACCACCAGAGGCTGCCACCCTGAGTATTGCTAAGGTGGCACTTCATAATTTTATTGCCAGAAGTTCAGATGTTAGAGGTTATAAATTTTTTTTTTTTAATTTATTTTATTTTTTTGCTTTATAACAAATTTAATCAGTTATACATATACATATGTTTCCATATCCCCTCCCTTTTGCGTCTCCCTCCCACCCTCCCTATCCCACCCCTCCAGGCAGTCACAAAGTACCGAGCTGATCTCCCTGTGCTATGCGGCTGCTTCCCACTAGCTATCTACCTCACGTTTGGTAGTGTATATATGTCCATGCCGCTCTTTCACTTTGTCACAGCTTACCCTTCCCCCTCCCCATATCCTCAAGTCCATTCTCTAGTAGGTCTGTGTCTTTATTCCTGTCTTACCCCTATGTTCTTCATGACATTTTTTTTTCTTAAATTCCATATATATGTGTTAGCATACAGTATTTGTCTTTCTCTTTCTGACTTACTTCACTCTGTATGACAGACTCTCGGTCTATCCACCTCATTACAAATAGCTCAATTTCCTTTCTTTTTATGGCTGAGTAATATTCCATTGTATATATGTGCCACATCTTCTTTATCCATATGACCCAGCAATCCCACTACTGGGCATATACCCTGAGAAAACCATAATTCAAAAAGAGACATGTACCAAAATGTTCATAGCAGCCCTATTTACAATAGCCCGGAAATGGAAACAACCTAAGTGTCCATCATCGGAAGAATGGATAAAGAGGTTATAAATTGATTACTGAATTTATAACTTGTTATACTGGCAGATTCTCTTGTTTATCTTGCACTCCCATCCATTCCCCTCAGACGGGAATATGAAGGCTTTATTGCAGTCTTTCTTCATATCATTTCTTACTTTTCCTGTATTGTTGTTGTGGCTCATAGTTTACTGAATGCCTAAGTGAACAGATGCCAACCATACTATTGAGACTCATCTTTTAAAAGGACTTCTGAAAAGCTTGATTGCATTAATCAATGTTTGTAGTTCTGTCATTTTCAACTTCCAGTTTACCATGCAGGTTTCTCCATTGCTAGAAAACTACAGAGACACTAGGCCTGGGGAGAAGAGTAAGGAAAACTTTACCTAGTGTGAAAATACCTGCTCAGGGTACTTTTTTGTACAAAGTGAGGTACCCCTGTGCTTTCCCTAATAATGCTTCTCTCATCTGCCCTTTGTTTCTATGTACTTTACCTTGCTTCTTTATTGATCTCTAATTTTCAGCCCAGAGCTAGTTAGCTCTACTATTTACCTACTGTTTGAACTTGGGAAAGCTATGTGACCTCTCTGAACATTTGTCTCCTGACCTGTAAAATGAGATAAAAATGCCCCTTCATGTGGGTGCCATGCACAAACCATAATCATCATGTCCTTCTCCTCCTCCTCCTCTTCTTCTTGCTCATTTACATAATGGCATCAGAAAGATATTTCTTTACATGGACAGAATTCATAATATCTGTATAAGTAATTATGTCTTTCTTTTTTTACTTTTTCATGCAGTTATTGGATTTTTCCTAAAAAGAAAACAATTCCAAATTTTGCAAGTAAAATCAAAAAGAACCCACAAATTTTATTTCTGTGCAAATGTAGATTTCTGTGAGATTCTCCAGTTTGTTTTCTTGAAAAAGAAGGTGGAATGGTCAAATCTCAGACTTAATCTTGATAATACATATACCATCTCCAGGATTCATACATAAAAAACTTTTTATTACAAATGTAAGAGAACTTCATAATTGATTCTTTTTCCCAACCTTGCTCCCCATTATTAATAATTTGGTGTATCCTGGCAAATTTGTCCCTAAGTACTGACAAACACGCATGAGATATTTACACATACAGTTAGTATTTTTAAATAAAAGTGGAGTCATATTCTTCAACAGTACTGCAACATCATGTTTTTCTTTTAACAACATCATCTGATCATTTTTGAGTTTTTATTTTGATTATGAGTTAGCAATCCTGATGGTGAAATCCATGTAATTATACAAACAAAAAACAAAGAAACAGAACTGGAGTTCCCATTGGTCACATGTAAAAGGACAACATAAAAAAGGATCTCTAAGTTGGAAGCCACATTCTATTCTTTTCTTTCTTTTTTATTAACAGTTTTATTGAGGTATTACTGATATACAAAGAATTGCACATATATAATGCATACAGTTTGATGAGTTTGGACATATGCAAACACCCAGTGATACTCTTACCACAAACAGGGAAATAGACACACCCGACACCTAAAATTTCCTGTGTCCCTTTGTTTATTTGTTTTTGTTTTTTTGTGGTAAGAACACAACATTATTCTTATACTGAACAGAAGGTGAGGTGTAGGCAAGTAGATGTTACCACACAAAACAGGGAACAGAAATAGAAAAGCTTACTTTTGATCAATGAAAATAAAACAATGCACTATTTCCCTTGCTTCCTCCCTTCCTCCCTCCCTTCCTCCCTCCCTTCCTCCCTCCCTTCCTCCCTCCCTTCCTCTCTCCCTCTCTCCCTCTCTTCCTCCCTTCCTCCCTTCCTTCCTTCCTTTCTTCCTTCCCCCCTTATTAATTCATTCAGGTATTTACTGTGCTCCTACTGTGTTCCACAGGCATCGTTTTTAGCACTTCAGATGCAGTGGTGGAAAAGAGACAAGTTTCCTGTTAATGATTTTTACATTTGAACGTGTGAAACAGAACAGATGATTGTATTTTGAATACCTTCAACTACAATGCCTCTTGAATTAATTTCTTCAGTTATTCAAAAATTATGTTAACGTCATCTAAAAATTTTTATTGAGGTATAGTTGATTTACAATGAATGTTGTGTTAGTTTCTGGTGCACAGCAAAGTGATTCAGTTATATGTATTTTTTTCATATTCTTTTCCATTATGGTTTATTACAGGATATTGACTGTAGTCTCCTGTGCTATACAGGAGTTCTTTATTTATATAGTAGTTTGTGTATGCTAATCCCAAATTCCTAATTTATCCCTCCCCTCTCCTTTCCCCTTTGGTAAACATAAGTCTGTTCTCTATATCTGTGAGTCTGTTTCTGTGTTGTAGATAAGTTCATTTCTGTCAAAATTCATTTCTGTCATATTTTAGATTCCACATATGTGGTATCATATGATATCTGTCTTCCTCTGTCTTACTTCACTTAGTCTGACAATCTCTAGGTCCATCTGTGTTGCTGCAAATGGCATTATTTCATTCTTTTTTATGGTTGAATAGTGTTCCGTTCTATATATATACACCACATCTTCTTTATCCACTCCTCTGGCGATAGACATTTAGGTAGCTTCCATGTCTTGACTATTGTAAATAGTGCTGCTATGAACAATGGGGTGCATGTATCTTTTCAAATTAGCATTTTCTCCGGATATATCAGCATCATTTTTATTATAATAAAGGTAATATTATTTTGTAGAAATTTTAGAAAATAAAATAAGAATTAAACCCACCGGGCTTCCCTGGTGGCGCAGCGGTTGAGAATCCTCCTGCCAGTGCAGGGGACACGGGTTTGAGCCCTGGTCCGGGAGGGTCCCACATGCCGCGGAGTGGCTGGGCCCGTGCGCCACAACTACTGAGCCTGCGCTCTGGAGCCCGTGCTCCACAAGAGAAGCCACCACAACGAAGAGTAGCCCCCGCTTGCCGCAACTATAGAGAGCCCGCCTGCAGCAACGGAGACCCAACGCAGCCAAAAATAAATAAAAATAAAATTTAAAAAAAAAAAAGAATTAAACCCACCTATAATTGCATAATGTAGAAAATTATGACTGTCAGTGGTGTGTGTCTGTGTGCATCCAGCTCATCTGTTTTTTTTCCTGTATTGATATATGGACCGATGTAATTTTCTAAAAATGAGTTGATTTTATAAACTACTTTCCTTTAAATATTCTTTAAGAACATGATTTCTACTATTCCAAATCAGGAATAGATATGCTGCAATTAACTAGTACCCTATCATTGCACTTTGAGGTTTTTTTCAAAAATTAATTATTTTAAGCAACCCTATGGTAAATAGCCTTGTATATACATCTTGGTATGTATATATAATCCTTAGGGATTTATAGGGTCCAAGTCTATTAAACATGTGCAAATTTTATGCATAATCTCAACTGTCCCTCCAAGGAACGTACTTTTACAAAATTATAATTTATTAATGTTTATTTCCCTGTGTCGCTACTAGTATTAGGTATTCCCAGTTTTTTCTAATTACAGCCAATTTTTCTAGAGAAAAAAGTTGTATCATTGCTTTAATTTTCATTCTGTTGTTTATAAAGAAGTTAAGCACTTTTTTACATGTTTATTGTTCACTTATGTGTTTGGTGACTTGTCCTTTACATTTCTGCCCATATATCTATTTTGAAATTCATCCTTCATTTATTGTTTGTAAAAATCTCTGTACATTAAATATAAGTAACTATGAGTGTGTGATATATTTTAAATTATTTTTCTTACGTTTCCTTTGCCTTTTATAGTATTTTTGGCATTTCATGTTTACATTGTTAAACCTATTAATATTTACCTTGCATTTTCTGTGGTTGCTTCTATGTTTAAAATTTTTTCCACTTTGATATCAGAAATTATATTCCTATATGATCTTCAAGTTTTTAATTTTTATAAAAAGCCAGAATCTAGTGGGATGTTTTTTAATAGTAGGAGTTCTGTGGTTGATCATTGGTCCTGATACGTATCGTATGTATGTATGTATTATATATTTTTTAATTTTTAAAAATTTGTTTTGGGACAGACTTTTCTTTCTTCACTGATTAAAAAAATTCCACCCTTATACTAGCTTCTTATGCAGATTTAGCTCTGGATGGTTCTCTCATGATTTGTTAGTTATATAGGATAAAGCTGTTTAAACTGTTATATATTTATAATGTATTTAAATATTTGATAATACAATTCCTCTTAATTAGTTTGAATTTTTCAGATTGTCTCTGTAGGTATGCAAACTAGTATGGTGCACATGTCAACATTATTGGTAGGTAGAGAGAGCTACAGAAGTTTTGAAATGGAGGAGAGCAGATAGGATCTTGGGGAAGATGTAGCACTTGGGCTGGACCCAGAATGATGAATCTGATTTGACCTGGCAGAGTGGAAGAAGAAAGGACATTCCAGACAGGGGGAAGCAATGTGAGTGATGGCACCCAGAATTGTAAACAAGCATTATATAACGGGTGATGGGAGAGGCAAGATGGACGGGATCTAATAGGTGTTGAGTGCCTACTGAATGTTAATTATCATGCTAAGCTTTTTATAGGAATAACTCTGAGGTCAGCTGAATCCTCATACTTTGTCTCTGGTGTCAGTGCCCTGCGTTTACTCCGTTCCAATTTAGACACACAACTCAATATTTATTTGAGTTTCTAAAAAACAGTTCACTCACAAAAACTTTGTTGGTCGATGTAAACCAGTTTCTTGACCTCAATACCATAGACTTTTTAGGCTAAAAAAAAATCCATCGTTGTAGGGTGTTGTTCTGTGTATTATAGGATGTTTATTCCTGACCTCTACCCACTACATGATAGTAGCAATCTTGCTGCCTACATGGGACAACCAAAAATGTTTCCAGTCATTGCTAAATATCCCCTAGGGGGCAAAAGCGACTCTGATTGACAGTCATTGATACAGATTATACCAAAGATAATGAAAGTTGATGGAGAATTTTATATTGAAGAGTGTACAAGAAATACGAATTCTTTTTGTTTTCCTGGATGAACTCCCTTCTTGGTTTCTCCGCAGTTGACTTTGGAGGGGGGGATGTTTTGCTTAATGTATTGCAAGGTTTAACTACGGCACTGCTGACATTTTGACCACATAATTCTTTGTTTGGGGGGTCGTCCTGTGCATTATGGGATGTTTAGCAGCACCACTGGTCTCCACCCAGGAGATGCCAATACCCCTCCCCCTGAGCTGTGCCAGCCAAATCTGTCTCCAGATACTGGCAAAATTGGCCTTGGTGGAGAACCACTGATGCATACTATACCAAGGATAGCAAAGTTGTAGGGTTATATTCTGTACAACCCACACGATATAATTTTAAAATCCTCTATTTTTTCCTCTGAAGTTCTTTCTTGGTTACTATGAGATTTGTTTTGTTTTGCTTATGCTCTCTCAGGGATTCTCCATCTCAGCATTATTGATGTTGTGGACCAAATAATCCTCTGTTGTGTGGGCGCTGTCCTGTAGATTGTAGGGTGTTTAGCAGCATCCCTGGCCTCTACCCACTAGGCGCCAGCAGCACATTGCCAACACCACCCCACACCCCCGGTAGTTAAAACAACCCATACTGTCTTCACATGTGGTTAAATGTGTCCTGGAGGGAAGGGGCAAAAATGCCCCTGGTTGAGAACCACTGTTCTATTAATATTTCTACTTAGCTTTCCCTGTACAGTAGCTCTTCTTTTCAGCCTTTTCTTGTTTCTTTCCTCTTCTTCCTCATTGAGTGATAATTTTTGTTGTTACTTGAACGTGACTGAGGAACCTCACTTTCTATCTCAAATGGTTTAATTGTTACCCTTTTCTCTCACAAATACAGCATTGCCCCTAAGAGGAATTCTGGCAAATAACATATACTCCAACTTGCTAAACATTCATCATTTCTCCTCCGAGTGAACAGGAACAGGCCATTTGAGCTTCTCTCTCAGGTTCTGCTATAGACTGCTTTTGCATTAGGGTAAATTGGCACATACTTCTCTATTTCACTAAATCTGAACATGTGGGCAATCTCAAAACAAGCATATTGCCTTGCACATAGTAACTTGTATTGGCGTAAAAAGAATGGAAATATCGGAATCTGGCACATCAGGGTTAAAATAGCACATAATTCCTCTTTAACCAGATTTAGTAACCTTAGGCAAGTTAGTTCCTCTGACATTGTTTTCATCTTCTGCAAAATAGGGGTAAGATTACCCTCTAAGTGGGTTTTAAATAAAGATTATCAATTACAAAACAAAGCACCTGGTATATATTCGACACTCAAAAATATTTACCATTGTTCTTAATTTTATCAAGAGATATCGAGGTCTTTATAACAAGCCTTTAAAGTCAGACTCTAAACCTTAACCACCTATACCTAGAATGTTTACCTCTTTATTTCACTTAATTTCAGAATTTTTGCTGCAGTTACAGCTAAGGAATGTTGGGAATAAAGATTGCTGGATGATTTTTTTTTTTTGCCAGAAGTTTTAAGGCTTGACTAATTATAATGTTCTCATAAACACTGAATTATAAAATTCAGTGTCATTGCGAGGATATTTTCTTGCAATGTGAGAAGATGCATATTGCTTCTAAATGAAAGGTAAGAGAGAGATTTATAGATTTAGGAATTGTACTAAACTTGGTTCCTATGCCAAAAATGTCATTTAGTTTTTAATGTTTTTCCCAGTACAGAAGAGAGATTTTTCTTTCACATTAATTTTTCTTCTGATGTGTATATGTGGTTTTGACCTTTTCGAGACAAATTGAAAAATAAGATGAAAAGAAAGTAAAGACAACCTGTGAGTCACATTTCAAAAATCAATAGAAGTGCAGAATGCACTATTCTGGACATTAAAAGGGGTTTCATTTTTCAGTTTGTTACACCAAGGTGTGATTTTCCCCTAGATTAGAAAATAAAGTGTTAATATAAGGCTGGGATACACAGTTTGGTTATAATATCATAGAAGTTAGTGGTGAAGGAGACCCCCAAATTATTTCATATAACCACCCCAATTTATTAGTGTAAAAAAGTGTGGCCTACAGAAGGCAAGTGACCTCCCCAGAATTTTTAACCAGTGGTTAGTGAGAATTCATTTGAGGATCTGATTCCCAGTGAGTCAGACACTCTGCTCTATTAGTCACACCTATCGGAAAAAAGAGAATTATGGAATCTTCTAAAAGATTGAGCATTTATTTTCTAACGAATGTTAAAAATTAGGGAATGATAGTGGAAATATTTTTAGGAATCGTGTCACCAACCACTGGGGGAAATAAAATATTTTGACTGGGATAAGCTTGATGAAAACTATGTTTCAATCCAGTACAACTATTTTAAAGCAAGAAAAGCACCATTGTTGTCTTCTACCAAGTCTTTTAGAGAAGACACAGCTGGACATGGCAGGCTCTAAAAGAAAGTAGACTTTAACCAGCACAAAACACTCTCTCATTTTCAAAACACTTTTGATTTTATTAAGGAACATGCATTGAAAGCTTGGTGGTGGTATTTATTAAGAATTTGGTTAAATGTTTTCTAACTGCCAGTAGGTTTCCAGTACTTCCTTATGTAACATGAATACTGCATAACTTGAACATATCTTGAATCTTCTAGCAGCCTGGTACAACTTTTCAATGTAGCCATCAGTAAAACTTTCTGGATTTTTCTTAAGATTTTCTTGATTTATTTTTTGGATCCCTTTTTTGTCTAGGTAATTTGTATCGTTCAGCATCGATACAGGATCTTCTGGGACACTCTGATTTGCTCCTTGCAGAACTTTAATCAATTTAGCGGCCATCTTCCAATCACCTTGAGTCATAAGGGTAACTGATAGGCCCATCTCTCCTGCTCTTCCAGTACGCCCTACTCTGTTTACATGTTCTTCAATATTCCATGGAGAATTGTAATTATATACGTGTGTGACATCACTAATATCGAGGCCTCAGGATGCTAAATCAGTAGCAATCAGTATTTTCACTTTTCCACTTTTTAAGTCCTCTAATGCTGGCTCATGATCACTCTGTTCTTTGTCACTGTGCAGGGATTGTATAGTTATGCCTTGGTTACTTAAATCGCTTGATAAGTCATCAGCAACAAGTTTTCTGCTGACAGACACGATGACTTTGTCTTTGGGTGACAAGCTCTGTAGGAATTCTCAGACAAGAGATTGTTTTTCTTCTTCTGTGGTAACAATTATATTTTGCTTCACTGTGTTTACATTAACTAGATCCAGAGTACCAGTATAAACAATCATAGGCTCTTTCAAATAAGATTGTGCAAGTCGACAAATGGTACCTGGCCGAGTTGCACTTGTCATAACAGTCTGCCAGTCTGGGCGCACAGCTAATAAAATCTTCATTATTTGGTGTTCATACTCCAGATCCAGCATTTTACCTGCCTCATCTAAGACTAAGTAGGTTATGCTTCTTAGGTTGACAAAGTTGTTCATTTGCAGATCTTTCAGTCTTCCAGGAGTTGCAATGATGATGTCTACGCCTTTAGTAACATCTTGAATTTGTCCTTTTCTGTTTCCACCGCCATATATACAAACACTTTTAAGACCTTTATACGAATACTTAGAACATTCAGCTTCCACCTGAAGAGATAATTCTCTAGTGGGTGTAAGGACTAGCATGCCGGGTCCATTCCTTTGTTCTCTAGATATTGGTTGAGAACGGAGATGAATAAACCCATGCATTAAATAGGACAGTGTTTTTGCCCGTTCCAGTTTGGGCAATTCCTGTAAGATCTATTCCTTGTAGAATAATAGGCCATGCCTGTGACTGAATTGGCATTGGGTTTCAAAAACCAGCTTTTTCAATGCTTTTCATAAGTTCAGGATAATGCTGGAAAGCATCTTCAAATTTGCAAATCGGATTGGGGATGGGACGTTTTTCACCATCTTTCAAGTCATCACACATTATGTTGAAATTTCCTTTCTCCAAGTGTCTACTTGCACTTGAGACAATGACCTTGTTGCTTTGGATTCTATGTAAAAGTTTTTCTTAATTGGTGATAAATCTGCCCATTTTCTTTTTTCCCACTGTACAACTTCGGCCTTTACTTGATCCTAGTCTGTCAGTGGCTGAGCTCCTCTAGCAGTGTTATCTCTGCTTGAGCCTCTTCCAACAGAGGGTTGGGATGCAGCATTATCAACACTGGATTCTGAACTGTAGTGTCTTTCTTGTTTCTTAACAAGAGTTTCTGTAGCTGCTTTGGCCTTGGCTTTCATGTCTTTGCTGCCAAAAATTTTTACCTCTGCTTCAGAATCACCTTTTATGATCTGTATTTTGGTGCT
Source organism: Mesoplodon mirus (assembly GCF_964341445.2). Taxonomy (NCBI): domain Eukaryota; kingdom Metazoa; phylum Chordata; class Mammalia; order Artiodactyla; family Ziphiidae; genus Mesoplodon; species Mesoplodon mirus. Next base: position 21,353,378 of record NC_138981.1, on the reverse strand, counting down.
TGTCATATCCTGAATGTCTTTTATTTTTGATCCACCATGACCAATCACCTCACCAACCATACTGTTCCTTATTTGAAAGCAGAGCGGTTGTTCTTGGGAGCCGAAAGCCCGGGGCTCCAGGTGGCTGGAGGTGCTGCTGCAGCCCCTGTCTCTGCCACCCATCCCATCCTGGCTGGCCCTGAGAGCTCTCCAATTTGGCTCCACCCTCTTCCGCTCTGGGACCCCCGCCATTTCAGGATAATGGTAAAGTTGGTGCTGGTCTCTCGCCTACCTAGGGTTGGGAAAATATGTGGCCTCGAACCTCTTTCTCATCAGGTCAGGCTGGTAACCACCAGGCAGGCCGCCACCGGTAGGTAGCTAGCTATGCAGCAGTCAGCTAAGGAATTAGTCTATGATGTAGTGTCAGGGAGGGGCTTTGGCTGGGCTGACCAGTCACAGGGCTGGGACTACAGTGAGGTGAGCAGACACCTCTGCACAAACGTTAAAGTGACACATGCTCTCAGGGGCTGACTCTACGGGCACTTACAGGATCCAGAGTGTTTGCCCAACTTTTGTGTCCTGGGTGCTTCAGTGGCTGGCCTCATGCTGGTTTTGGCTCAGTGTGGGAGCCAACTTGAAGCACACCTTGAACTGAACCACATAGTCTTTTTTTTTTTTTTAATATGCCAGTTATTTCCATAGGAGGAAAAAAATAGTGAATTTTAAAAAATCAACTTACTTGTTTATATATTTGTATGTTTATTTCGGTAAATTTCTTTTTGAGTAACAACAATACTGGGGCTAGATAAAATCATCAATTCCCTGTCCTCTTAAATTATAACATCAGAAATCTCTTAGGTGCATGTTTAGGGATGGCATTGTTGCCTCTGATCCTTCAGCTAAACTCCAACATTTGTTCAGATGGTTTCTGGTTATTATCTCAGGGATGCTGGTTAGAAGAGAGGTAGAGTGGGGTCGACGTTAACTCTGGAGGTGTTTTCAACAATTTGCCACTTTTCTCAGTGCCTCTTAAATTTTCTCCCTTCCCTGTGGTTTCGTAGATTCAGACATCTTAGCACTGGAAGGCTATGTAAAAGTAATTTGTTAGGTGCAGTGTAGAAGACACCCTGGCAGCAATCTGGGCAGGTGGACATCCAGCTTTTATTTGTATGGTTCCAGAGGTTGATTTTTGGTTTTTTCTTTGTTTAAATAAAAGTACACTAAATATTTATCCTTATATATTCAACCCGTTAAGTTTGGTCAATTGATGCAGCATATTAAATATAATTTTAATGCTGATTCTCTCTTCCATTATATTACCCTCTAGTTTCAAGTCTTCTGCCAATTAAATGTTCATGGTATCTTCTCTCTTCAGCCAAAGTTGCCGATTAAAAGTTGAACACGGTTGGATATCAAGTGTAAAAGTCTGTGACACATTGGGAAAAGCCTTCTCTATGTCAGTATTTATCCTGCAAAGATGCTTTTGGAAGGAACAAAAAGGTTGCTGGCCAAATATGTCTTGGAAATACAGCACCTTGCATCTTCTCAGAGTCACAATATGCATTAGATGTCTCAGAAGCTCTGATGATTACAGGAACTGAGAAACTCAGTTGGGCATTGTTTTGTTTTGTTTTTAATTTTTATTGGAGTATAGTTGACTTACATTGTTGTGTTAGTTCCAGGTGTAAAGCAGTTGGCATTGTTTAACCCAAAGTTTTCAAAGGAATTTGCCAATGGAACCTCTTCTCAGTGCTTTCATTAAACTTTTAACATGGAATAATTTTAGATTTATAGAAAAGTTACAGAGATAGTACAAGGGCTTCCCATATACTCCTCAACTAGTTTGTTTCCTCTAATCTTATCTCAAACTACTATGGTACACGTTACACATAAGAAATCAACATTGGTCTGTTAATATTAACTAAACTCCATCAGTATATTTTCTGTTCCAGGATCCAGTCCAGGACACCATTTAGCTGTTATGTATGATTTGTGACAGTCTTTGTCTTTCCTTATTTTTCACAACCTTGCCAATTTTGAGGAATAATGGTCAGGTATTTTGTAGAATGTCCTTCAGATTGGGTATGCCTGATATAATTTCTCATGATTAGACTTGGGTTATGGATTTTTGGGAAAAAATATCACAGAAATGAGGTTCCCTTCTTATCAGTCGTATGGGGTGAGGGGAAGGGTGCCTGATGGAACATGACCTGTCACTGGTATTGTTAACCTTGGTCACTTGGTCAAGTGGTATTACCCAGGTTTTCCCCACTGTAAAATTATTATTTCTCCCTTTCTGTACTCTCTTCTTTGGAAGCGAGTCACCAAGTCCAGATGCCCCTCAAAGGCCCACCTCCTGTTTAGTTGCAATTGTTGTTACATTTTGTACAACTAGTAATCTTCTTTGTAGTACCATTTGTAAGTACCTGTAGAAATGGTCTACTTGGATGTTATATACATACACACACACACACACACACAGCCATTATTATGTTCTGCAGATGCTATATGTTATGGCAGAAGCTGTCATCATCATTGCACATATTGGTGCATTTACCTTGTACACAGAACCATACTAAATACTGTAAAGTCTAAAGACATGGCAGCAGTATGGCTCAGTGGCCAAGAACACTGGAGCCTAAATAACTGAGTTTGACTCTAAATTCTACCACTTACTAGCTGTGAATCCTTGAGCAAGTTCCAAACTTCTTATTCCTTGGTTCTGCTATCAGTAGAATGACATACCATTACCTATCTCATACACACAGAGACATACACATAGTTACACTACCTCGTTCAGAATAGGAACTCTCCAAATCTTAATTACTCATATCACAGAAACAGTAGGTGTATAGAGACAATTATGGAGGTTCCCAAATGCCTGCTCAAGAATTTCCCTGATAGTTTCCTCTGGTCCATATCAAAATGAAAAAAATAAGGGCGATACATTTTTTCATAGGTCTAAATTTATTCGATTTAAACTTTTTTTTAAGCTTGTACCTTTCTATTTTTTTGTAAAATATCCTTTTAGAAAGGAAGTGAGGATCACAAATGATTTTTAAGGGTCTTTACTAGGGCAAAAAGTGTTAAACGACTGCCAGTAGCTAGATATGGTTGTCAAAAGTTATTGGTATGTGAAACCCCCCAAATTAGAAGCACTCGTCTAGCACATTAGCCAATAGACACAATTCAGGATGTTATCAGGTACTGATCATGATGGCAAGCAAGAAGGGCTGGGAGGCTGGAGAGTTGAGACAAAGTCCTATAAGGGCTGGAGGTTTGATCTTCCACTAGAAGGTGTGGAATTAAAGATCGAAAGATGTTAAAGTTTCAGGGGAAGAAACCGATGTGGCCTTGGGAAAGAGATGAGGGCAGCCTGAAGGACTGGGACAGAAAACTCAGGTTACAGAGAAAGGGGAAGTGGAGAAAGATAGTTCGGGTTAGGGGAAGGGAAAAGGGAACTTTCAGGGACCATAAAGACAGTCAAATGAGTTTCAAATTAATATGGTAAAAAAAAAAAAAAAAGAAGTCGGGGAGTGAACCTAGAGTGAAGGAGTCATGGGACACTGTCAGTATTAATTAGGGAAGCAGGTCCATATGGAGAAAGCAGGATGCAGTGAAGTAAAGGGTGGGGCTGTGTTTGTGGTATTTTAAGTACATTGGACTGACACATTGACATTGACACACTGTGGCAGTAGTAATTCATAGAAAGGAATAGCTAAAAAGAAAAGGGATCCAAGAAGGTACTAATATGTTTTAGTCCTACCGTATGTCCAACACTTAAAATGTATTATCTCATTTAATCATCACAGCAACTTCATAGTAGGTATTTTCCTCCTCTTTCATGTGGAAACACTAAAATTGGTAGATGCTACATAGTATATTCACGTTCATGCAAGGCATGGTAAATAACTTAGCTCTTCTTCCCAATAAGTAGAGAGTAATGAAAGTCAGGTTTACAAATATCTTTAGGCATCAGAGAATTCATATGATGAGATAATGAGAATAGGAGGACAGGGAGCCCAGCGAAGAAACAAGAAAACTTAAAGAGAATCTGAAGAAAGCATGATAATAGGAAATAAGGCAAGAGAACATGTTGACAAGGCCTGGCAAACAGTGTAAAATGCTTCATAAAGGACAGGAGGTAAATAGACTACTGAATTTGATAGGAAGAAATTAGCAATAACTTTCAAGAAGGCCCTTTTTGTGGAGTGATAGAGAAACACATATTGCAAGGGGAGCAATTGGGATGAGACACAGCTGGACCACTGGGGTACTTTGCAGTGCTGCAGGGAGAACTTTACATCTTGTACTGAGGCTGAAAGCCACTGTCTTGATGTTTAAATAAGGATTCTAGGAAACCAGGGTTTCCTGAGCAAGTTACCGGGATTGTTCTGTGAATGATGCCGTGGATTTCGAGAAGATTGCTTATCATGAATATTGGAAGAAAATGAACTTTAATAGTCTTTCAAAACGTGTGAGAGGATAGGATGAGGGAGAGAATCGCAAGGAAACAAGAACCATTCATTAGCTGTTTCAGAAAAGGAAAGTCTTTCTAAAAGGAGAGAGAAGAGGGAGTGCTGGGAGCTCTTTCAAGGAGATTATAATGCTATTTTTAGCTACCCACTAAATCTTTCTCTATCAAAGTTGGTTTATTCTCCACAGAGTGAGGGGATGCATTATTTAGGTATATGAAGAAGTGAGGCTGTTGAGGTAATTAATTCTTCTTTCAGCACAAACAGTAAAAAAAAAAAAAAAATACTGTAAGCAGATTAGCACCTGCAATAAGCACCTTTGGAGAAATTCTTGCTTACCAACTATTTCCCATGAAAGTTTTTAACATATTGACATTCATTTTAAAAATAATAATAACCTTCAATTATCCCTTGGCTCTATTTTGAGGCGTTTGAAGGGCTTTCCAGGACTATTTCAATTCTGATAGCTATGGTGTAGGTAAGTGGAAAGAACAAGAGTATTATCTACATCATTTGCATTATGTACAGAAGCCAAACAACAGTCCCTAGAATCATGGGATTTTAGAGGTGGAAAGGACTGACTTTGGAGAGCATCCCTCATAACCTCTCATTTGCAAGTGAGAAAGCTAAGATCTATAGCAGCTCCGTCCCCTGGAAACATGGTGTGAGTCACAGATACAATTTTAAACTTTCTAGGGTGGCCACATTATTAAAAAAGTAAAAAGGGGAGACTTCTGGTTCTGGACAGGGAGATATAGGCACATTTCTCCCTATTTCTCCTCATTTATTTTATATATAAAACAAATAATAAGTCTGAAATCTGGAGAGAAGGCAGACCAACTGAGGAATGATGTGAAGAATGACAAAATGGTGAGTTCCTTGGGTTTGCTTTTTTCTCCCTTATATCCTGGATTGGGTGCTGGAGAAGCCTGCAACCCAGCCAGAAAAAAGTCCCAAGAAAAACTTGTGGTTTTTTTGTTGTTGTTGTTTTGTTAAGCCGAAGGACTGGGAAAGGAGCAGCCTGGCAAGAAAGAAATCTTTTTGATAACAACTGCCCTGCTCCCACATCACAGAAAAAACAAAACCAAAACCACAATGTACCTCTCCTGGCTCTATCAACAGAAGCCAAGTGTGAAGCCTAGATTTCCATCCTCATCCATTGGTAATGAGATACACTACCTCTCCACACTGGGGTGGTGTCTCAGTAGCTCCAGTCTTCAAGTGTATGTTTTAAACATCGTCCAGAGGTAATGAGATGCCTTCCCCATCGCCACCCCCCATCATGTCAATAGAAACCCATGAAACACGTGGGGAGCCTCGACTTCCACCCTCACCTAGCAGTAATGAGGCATACCTTACTTTCTCCACAGAGCATGTGAAGTCCGATTGGGGAGCCAGGACTTCTGCATCTGCCTAGCCGTAATGAGTCAGGTCTCAACTTCCCACACCAGCATGGTGTCAGTGGAAGTCTGCTAAAATAAAAGATTTAAATAACATCCGAAGTCTTGTTATATACAAAACATCTAAGAATTGAAAATCACTCATCGTATCAAGAACCGGAAAAATCTCAGCTTGAATTAGAAAAAGACATTAATAGATGCAACACTGAGAAGAAACAGACATTGGAATTATCTGAAAAGAATGTAAAGGCAACCATTATTTGGGGGGGGGGAAGCTTCAGTGAGGAATTATGAACATACTTGAAACAAATGAGAAAAAAAGTCTTAGCAAGAAGTAGAAGGTACAAGGAAGAACCAAATAGAAATTTTAGAACTGAAAAATACAATAATCAAAATAAAATTCCTGCATGGGCTCAAAAAAGGATAGATAAGAGAGAGTTATGAAGCAGTGAACTTGAAGATATAACATTAAAAATTACCCAATCTTAATAACCTAGAGAAAATAGACTGAGAGAAAATTAACAGCGCCTCAGGGACCTGTGGACAGTAACAAAAGTTCTAATATTCATGTAACTGGAGTTCCAGAAAAGGAGAAAGAATATGAGTATGAACATATATTTAACAGAATAAGGACTGAAATTTTCCCAATTTCATGAAACTAACATACCATTGTAAAGCAATTATACTCCAATAAAGATATTAAAAAAGAAGCACAATAGATGATTTTTACAAACATAAGTAAAGAAATTAATTAATTAAAAGTTCCTGTCCTGCCCCTAGGTTCCTCAGAACCATTTTTTTTAAGATTCCATATATACACTACCAAATATAAAATAGATAGCTAGTGGGAAGCAGCCACGTAGCACAGGGAGATCAGCTCGGTGCTGTGTGACCACCTAGAGGGGTGGGATAGGGAGGGTGGGAGGGAGAATCAAGAGGGAGGGGATATGGGGATATATGTATACGTATAGCTGATTCACTTTGTTACAAGGCAGAAACTGACACACCATTGTAAAGCAATTATACTCCAATAAAGATGTTAATAAATACATACATACATACATACATACATACATACATACATACATACATACATACATACATACATTACCATATGACCCAGCATTTCCCCTCTTAGGTATCTATCCGAAAGAAATGAAAACATGTTCACACATAAACTTGTACCTAGATGTAAATAACATTATTCACAGTAATCAGAAAGTGAAAATAACCCAAATGTTCATCAGCTGATGAGTGGATAAGGAAAAAGTGTTATATCCATACAATGGAATTCTATTCAGCAATAAAAAGGAGTGAGGTACTGATAAATGCTATAATGTAGATGAACCTTGAAAACATTACGTGAAGTGAAAGAAGCCAGTCACAAAGGACCACTTATTTTATTATTCCATTTATATGAAATGTCCAGAATAGGCAAATACATACAGAGAAAGTGAATGAGTGGTTTCCTAAGGCTGAGAATGGCAGCGGGAGGTGAGGTGGACTTGGGAGTGTGATGGGAGGGATGATGGGTAGTGACTGCTACTGAGTTTCTTTTTAGATTATGAAATATTATAAAATTAAGTTGTGGTGATGGTTTCGAAACTCTGTAAATATACTAAGAACCATTGAATGGTTCATTTTAAATGCACAGATTGCCTGGTATGGACTTCTGTCTCAATAAATTATTAAATAATACATGGAACTACATGACTTTTAGGCTTGTAAGCACTTTGTCTCCTTTTATATGTCATTTAATTTTATCATCTAATTTTCCCCTCTAAAGGCAATATAGTTTACACAGGAGAAAACTGAGGCACGAAGAATTTGTTATTTTCCCAAGGTCACACAGCTGTCTCCTGAGCTCCACGAAGCAAATGTAAACAGATTTCCCGATTACACACAAGGATGATTAACAATAGCTGGGGAAACATGGGGAAGGCAAGAAAAGGAAACCAGTTTCAATAAACATATTCAGTTGTGATAATCTGGGATAAAAAATGCAATCCGGTGTAACAGAAGTTTTTATTGCCTTCCTCAGGGGCTTCAGGACTGCTTGTAGTTGATAAAACCATTCAAGCTAAGGATTTGGGGCAAGGGCTTATGCTCAGTTCTTTGCAGTGTGCATTACCACTGAGGGAGATAGCAGGTGACTTAAGTCTTTAGTACAAATCATTGTAGAGGAAGAGAAACACAAATGACAATGTTAACAACTGCCAAAGCTTCTCTTTGGGAGATTATTGATATTCCTAAATGATAGGAGTAGAAAATTGATGGAAGAAAAGGCAACAGCCTTTAAGGGTGGATTAATTCGGCATCTTGTTTTTCTGTCAGTCTCATTATAGCACTTGACAGGAAAATAGACGCATTTGATGGCATTTACTCTTTTCAACCCAGCCATTACTTCAGAAATATTATCACTTTTGATTTTTCAATTTTTGCTGAAATGGTATTTGATATAGTTTTGTTCTCATTATGGAGTCTCTGTTCCAATTTGCTGAAAAAGATTGCAGCCCTAGTGAAGTATGGCAGAAAATTAATTGATGTGTGTGGCTATTTAAAGATCATTCAGGGAGAACATCAAGTGGTATTTTTTAGACTGTCTGACTTTGATCTGAATAGTCTCTTCTTGGAATGACACAGATCTTGTGGATGGCAGCTGGGAGTTAAAACGTGGAAATTTTTGAGGCTTGCATGTATTGGCTCCAACACACTGGGGTCCTCACAGATGGGCCAGTGGGAAGGGGAAGCAGCTGAGAGGAAGGGGGATGGAGGTGAGGGAAACTAGCTTGGCTGTTGAGGATGACTCCAGAAGAGAGTCAGCCTTTCTAATACGCAGTGTCCAAGAAGGATGCTTATCAGACCAGGTCCAGTTACATGGCAGATAAAGGTCTTCTAATCCTATAGCTGTAATTCATGCAGCTGGCAGTACAAGATGTCTGGTATGAGAGGCTGCTGTGGTTTGGGCAACTTGCCAGGCAGAGAGCCTCAGAGGTTATCCAGCTCTCAGGAACAAGTAATTGGTGAAGTCTCAGGGCCCCACCCAAGCAGGCTGTGGTTCAGGGTGGGATTTTGTTGCCAATAGAAGATGGCAATGTTGGACAGGAGGAAACAGAATGAAAGCTGATTGTGTGGACTGTTGCAACATGGGGTGGGGCTTATGTGAGGCAGAGCCCAGGTGGTACACTTGATACTATCTCAGTGACAACAAGGCTGATTCCAGCCCCAGTGGAAGGAGTTGGGCCAAGGTTGCTGGTAAAATTCATGCCATGATCAGGCATTTTGGAGGCCAACTTTTGGTGAGTCCAGGTAGGAGTGTCAGGGAAAGACAGGGGCTGATACCCACCCACAGATGGCGTCAGCGGTCATCATTGTTATGTAACCAGACACATGCAATAAGACCCAGTAGAGTGTAGTGATCATGAGTAGAGACTGTATCATATAGACTGAGATCTGAGTTTCACCTCTTCTACTTGCTCTTTGTATGACATTGGGTAAGTTACTTAACTGCTCTGTGCTTCAGTTTCCTCTGTTGTAAAATGGAGTTAAACCGCTATTTATCTCCTAGGGTTGTGAGGGTAAAATGAGACAGTTCACATCATGTGCACAAAATAGGGCGTCAGTAAATGTTAGCTATCCTCAGTGCTACTGTTATTATGTTAGTCCTTCCAATTCTGGTCACTGATTTTGTCACTCAGGCTTTGATCTAGCTAGAAAGATGGAATTTTTTCAATTAAATCAGCTCAACATGGTGCAGTATGATGTAATGCCTTGCTACTCAGTATGGTTGACAAACCAACAGCATCACCTGAGAACTGTTAGAAAGGCAGAATCTCAGGCTCCATACCAGTCCTCATGAATCAGAATCTGCATTTTAATAAGGGCCACCAGATAATTCTTATGTACATTAAGATTTGAGAAGATCTGTGACAAAGGAGGCTAGAATATCCAGTGGGGAAAAGACAGCCTCTTCAATAAATGGTGTTTGGAAAACTGAACAGCTGCATGTAAAATAATAAAACTGAATTACTTTCTCATACCTTGCACAAAAATAAATTCAAAATGGATTAAAGACTTAAATGTAAGACCTGAAACCATAAAACTTCTAGAAGATAATACAGACAGTATGCTCTTTGATGTCAGTCTCAGTAATAGTTTTTTGGCTATATCTTCTCAGGCAAGGGAAACAAAAACCAAAAATAAACAAATGGGACTACATCAAACTAAAAAAGCTCTTTCACAGTGAAGGCAACTATCAACAAAATGAAAAGGCCACCTGCTCAATGGGAGAAGATATTTGCAAATGATTTATCTGATAAGGATTAATATCCAAAATATACAAAGAACTCAGATAACTCAACATCAGAAAACAAACAACCTGATTAAAAAAATGGGCAGAGTACCTGAATAGACATTTCTCCAAAGAAGACATACAGATGGCCAACAGGCACTAGAAAAGACGCTCACCATCACTAATCATCAGGGAAATGCAAATTAAAACCACAATGAGATATCACCTCACACCTGTCAGAATGGTTATTGTCAATAAGACAACAAGTGTTGGTGAGGTGTGGAGGGAAGGGAACCCTCATACATGGTTGGTGGGAATATAAATCTCCAGTAAGGAGATTCCTCAAAAAATTAAAAATAGAACTCCCATCTGATCCAGCAATTCCACTCCTGAGTATTTATCTGAAGAAAATGAAAACACTAATTTGGAAAGATGTATGCACCCCTGTGTTAACTGCATCATTACTTATAATAGCCAAGATGGGGAAGCAACCTAAGTGTCCATCAATAGCTGAATGGATAAAGAAGACGTCTACACACACACACACACACGCGCGCGCACACACACACACAATGGAATATTACTCAGCCATAAGAAAGAATGAAATATTGCCATTTGCAACAACATGGATGGACCTAGAGGGTATTATGCTAAGTGAAGTAAGTCAGACAAAGACAAATACTATATGATTTCAGTTATATATGGAATCTTAAAAAACAAATGAACAAACGTAACTAAACAGAGTCATAGATACAAAGAACAAGCAGGTGGTTGCCAGAGCGGGCGGGGTGGGAGGAGGAGAGAAATAGGTGAGGGAGATTAAGAGGTAAAAACTTCCAGTTGCAAAATAAATGTCACGGGTATGAAATGTACAGTGTGAGGAATATAGTCAATAATTACGTAATAGCTTTGTGTGGTGATCATTTTGAAATGTATAGAAATATTGAATCACTATGTTGTGTTGTGTACCAGGAACTAACATAGTGTTACAGGTCGACTATAGTTCCAAAAGGAACAAATGAACTCATAGAAAGAGAAATCAGATTTGTGGTGGGGATGGGGGGAGGAGGAATTGGATGAAGGCAGTCAAAAGATATAAACTTCTAGGTATAAGAGAAATAAGTACTCAGGATGGTAGCGTACAGCATGATAAATATAAGTAACACTCCTGTGCGTTCTGTGTGAAAGTTGTTACGAGAGTTCTCACCCTAAGGAAAGAACATTTTTTTTCTATTTTTAAAATTCTGTAACTGTATGAGATGATGGATGTTCACTAAACTTACTGTGATCATCATTTCATGATGAATGTAAGTCAATTCATTATGCTGTATACCTCAAACTTATACAGTGCCGGGTCTTAATTATACCTCAGTAAAACTGGGATAAAAAGATTTGAGAAGACGTGTACAATGGGTTACCTTAAGATTTTGTAACCTGCTGTCACCACTTACTGGCTGTATAAAGTTGTTCAAGTTACTTAACTGCTCTAACTCCCCATCTATAAAGATAGAATAATTAATATGTGTTTTGATGGTGAAGAGTGTAGGAAATAATACATTAGTGTACTTAACAGTACTCTAACAAGGTACAGTCTCTGATTTCTGGGAAATAATAATGACAAGTAATTTTCAGGGCTTCAGATGTGGTCAGCTATTGCTAGGCCTTTGACTTTGTACGTCCCCCACCATGATCCTAAAACAGATAACAGTTGAGCTTTACTAAACTAAATAAACTAATTCCTAATTTTTCCAGCTTTATTGAAGTATAATTGACAAATAAAATTATATATACTTAAGGTATACAATGTGATGATTTGATACACGTATATATTGTGAAATGATTACCACAATCAAGTTAGTTAACACACCATGGCCTCACATAGTTAATATATATTCCAAAGTGATTATGAATAGGATTCGGCAAACTTTTTCTTTAAGGGCCAGATAGTGACTATTTTTGGTTTTGTGGGCCACACGTTCTCTGTTGGGACTACTCCACTCTGCCCTTTTAGTGAAAAAGCAGCTACAGACATAATGTAAATGAATAGGCATGGGTGTGTCCCGGAAAAAAAAAAAAAACAAAATAGTTGGCATGGCATATCAGATCATAAGGAAACAAAAGAAAAAAGTGAGGCAGCTCTTGAAGTTCATTCCAAGCTTTTCACTCGAGGTCTTTGGAGACCTAGGAAGGAAGCAGAGATGATCATAGCGTTGGCTGTCTCTGTGAGCTGAGAAGTGTGGGGTGAGGAGGAAGATACATCTTTTGGGTGAGATGAGTATTGCTTCTCAGTTACCACCAAGGTTGTGCTTGGGAGTGGATCTCTTCCCGGGCGGGCAATGCCCCCTCATTTTAGTGTTTGCTCATGCCTGGAGCCTTCCTGACCCCAGTTCACTCTGCTAAAAACTTGCCAGAGAATCACGTCATATTCCCTGGAAACAATCTTTGAACAGCATGGATCATACATGGATGATTTTTCCATGGCCATACGCTGCAGATTCCAGTGGCTCCAAATATGAGTCTTTGGTTTAAAGGTGAACTCAGCAAAGGAATGTGTTGTCATAAACTGTGTGTTTCTAGTTGGCAGGCCTGCTGGGCCTCTATGCCTCTGTCCTTTCCTGCTCAAAGTTAAGCAGAGACCTGAGGGCCCTTGAAGGATTGACCCAGCTGTTGAATCAATGTCTTAGGCTTTTGTAAATTTCTGTTAAGAGTTAGACTGCCATTTACCCAGAGAGTTCAGGGAGTCGGTAGGGTCTTGGCAACAGGAATCTCTGGGTTGCTATTTTTCTTTCCAGGGCAGTTGACTGAGATTGAGGCAGAACCTGAGCAAGTGGAAAGACTAGGCTCCAGCTCTTCAGGAAAGGGAGCTGGCAAGGGTTTTGGCCCCAAGCCAAGGTGAAGCAAACCCAGTACTGGAGCTGAAGCCCAGGGATAGGGAATGGTGGGTATGCCAGTGGGAGCCAGGGGGCACTGCAGCTCCAGGAGGCTCCTAGAACCACCATCAAGCATGTTCTCATTGAAGACAGGTTGTAAGGCTTCTGTGTCCACTGCAGAGCACGGGAGTATCTAGTAGGGACTGGTTGGCACAAAGTCCCAGATTTGTATATGTAATGTTGAGGTTTTGTACATTACTGGATGCTACAAGTTACAGTACAGATTTTAAGTCTCATGACTTTCCCTACTCATTCAAAGATTGCTGAGGACGTTGTGTTTGGTAAGAAAACGGGAAATTCACCTATGTGAGTGGCCAGTGGCCTTTTGTAGCAGTCTGACTGTTCAGAGGGTTTCCAAAAACCTGTTGCATTGTCAAGGCTGGGTACTGTTGGAATTGTATATCAGTTGGGCTCCAGCGAAGAGCCTCATCATTTCTTTTAACAAGAAAAATCTGCACCTAGGTATAGAGAATTTTTAAAAATGTATAACATTGTTAACTAAGACACTAAACAGAGGAAAAGAAAACACTAGGGGATCAGGGAAGGAGAAACTACAGGAAACACCATCCACCTCTGGGGCTAGGGGAGCAAAAAGAAGAGGTTGGAATTCTCAAAGCTTATTTTTACAATTTAGCAGCTCAGAGGAGGGTCTCCATGGAGTTAAACCCAGATCCCTGCAGATGGCTAGTTCTGATTTTTCTGAGGGGTAGACTCATGAAGCTGGTTCTACCAGGGTTGGAAAAACTGCAAAGTGCATGCAGCTGCTGTCACGGGATGGCCCTGGTGCCGCAGTGGAGAAGAAGTGTTAGTGGAGAAATCCTCACCGGAAGCAGACAGGAAGGAGCAAGTCCCTCCTCCTCCCTCCAGCCCTGCAGTCCCCTCTAGAGCCTCACAGGGCTCCAGCCAGCAAAGCACATCACACAGCAGCCCAGGGAAGGAGGGGGGCGGTTAGGAATGGAGAGAGGATAAATTAATAACCCACAGTGCTTGTCTGCTGGTCTGGGACAAGCGTTGTGGGTTTGCTGGGCCTGTCTGTCCACTGGGATGCAAAATGACTCAGGAGAACCTTGCCAGCCAGCATCTGTATCCTACTCCTTCCCCAGCGCCTGTGCAGCGATCCACAGAGAATCCCATGCTGTGTGCTCAGGGAGCTGCGGATCGAGTGACAGACAAGACGAAATTAGGACGTGGAAGCAACCCAAGTGTCCATCGACAGATGAATGGATAAAGAAGATGTGGCACATATATACAATGGAATATTACTCAGCCATAAAAAGAAACGAAAGTGAGTTATTTGTAGTGAGGTGGACGGACCTAGAGTCTGTCATACAGAGTGAAGTAAGTCAGAAAGAGAAAAATACTGTATACTAACACATACATATGGAATCTAAAAAAAAAAATGGTTCTGACGAACGTAGGGGCAGGACAGGAATAAAGACGCAGATGTAGAGAATGGACTTGAGGACACAGGGTGGGGAAGGGTAAGCTGGGACGAAGGGAGAGAGTGGCATGGACATATAGACACTACCAAACGTAAAATAGATAGCTAGTGGGAAGCAGCCGCACAGCACAGGGAGATCAGCTCGGTGCTTTGTGACCACCTAGAGGGGTGGGATAGGGAGGGTGGGAGGGAGACACAAGAGGGAGGGGATATGGGGATATATGTATATGTATAGCTGATTCACTTTGTTATAAGGCAGAAACTGACACACCGTTGTAAAGCAATTTTACTCCAATAAAGACAAAGAAAAAAAAAGATGAAATTAGGGCTCTGGAATTCTCTGTTCTTGGTGATGGGAATGAATGCAAGGACAGAATTTTCTACCTTTATCTTGTTTTCCAGAAAAGTAAAAGTCATGCAACTTTAGCCCACACACGATCTGGTAGGAAGTGACTACACGGCACACTTCAGTGTAGCCAGAGGAAATGTTTGATTATGTGACAAGAAAATAAGAGGCAATGATTTCTGCTGGGGAGTCATTTAGAATAACACATGTGTTAGAATGTGTTCTACCTCTTTCAGAAATTCAGGGCAGTCATTGAGAACTCCATTTCATATACTAGTGCTCAGTTAGAGGAACCATTCTGAGATAACCATGAGGTTATTGGCAGCCCATACCTGCAAGTAATACATTGAAAGAGAGAAAATCTGCTTAGAGGGCAGAGCTGAGTTAGAGCCAATTGGAAATGGTAAGAACTAGAGATTGTAAGACTATTGACGGTAGACCGAGGGTTTTGTAGAGCTTTTAAATTATCTCTGTTACAAAGATGAGACCATCCTAAATTGCTATGTAAATAAGCACACAGAAGTAGAGTAATGAATCATAGACCCCAGCACTGAGAAAAGAGGAGGACTAAGATAGCACTGGCTAAGGTTTTCACCTTTTCTTTTTGAGGAACAATTAGAGTTGATGCCAGATTTACCATGCGTATTATTTATTTTTAGTGTGTATGTGTTTGGTTACATCAATTAACTGTCTTATAAATCAGACATTGTTAATCGCGTAGTCCATTGTTCTTGACCTCATCCTTTGTCTTTCAGCACATCTAGCTTATTCTTTGAAAAGTGATTCTACAAGTTCAGAAAAATGACTCTCAGTCCCAGACACTCTGTGTGGAATAAATTCAGATTCATTTTTTCTCCTACTATGTTGTAATTACAGCTTCTCTTAATATACACTGACTTCCTCACTTCTAGTTGGCTCTGCATCATGATGTTCCTGATCGCTCATTACTGATGGTCACTCCTGGCTTTATTACCTAACTGACCCTTTTCAGACAGTAGCCCTCCTTGATTGTCCCCTCTGACCTGTGACAAGAGGTAAGGAGTACATGCGCATCCCAGTGGATCCCTGCCCCAACAGAGGTCAGAGGAGTAGCATCAGACATTTCTTAAATCATCCCTCTGGAATCTCAAAATAAGCTCCATGCCTCGTGCTGTCACTCATGACAGTTGCAGTTAAGTTCTAATGCCCTGAATGATTAAACCAAGTAATAATTGCCCCCTACAGAACAGTATCTAAATTACATATATTCAATATCCATCTGCCATATATCACACTGCATCGCATCAGTGATACGTGTGGTTGCAGGCAAAATTGGGGGAGAAGCAAAAGCCTCTGATTCCTTAAATGTTAGGAAATTCCTATTCACCTGTGTCCCTTTGTTCTGCTAAAGCTTGGGAGCATTTTTTCAGAACCACAGGAAAAGACTCTCACTGAAGCTGTAAAGAGTACAAATGATGTCAGAAATGGAGAATACAATTTCCAAGGGAAGCAGCAATATACTGGCCAGTGTAGTAATTGCAAGATTGGTCTGCAGTGTGAGGTGTCATTCCTGAAATGAAAAACAAAAGGTTATGTGCCATCAGTTGGTTGGCTGGACTGTTAGGATTGCCTGAAAAGGTTAGGAATTACTGGTTTAGATCATGTCCATGGGGAAAAATGAAAACTATAGAAGGGTAGACAGAGTAGAGACATAAACATTTTCTATTTGGTGACATGGTGCTGCAAAGAAAAACTGTTGGACAGAAGTAGGGGAGGTAAAGAGTCCAAAAGAGCATAATTTTCTCTGCATATTTGCCTGTTTCTTGACAATGTTAGCTGATAGGTAGCAATGGGAACTAAGGCAGAGTGGATTTCCAAAGTATGCTGGTTGCACAGAGAGCCCCTTTATAAAGCATCATGACAGGCTGCTTGAAGTCTTGAGGTCACCACCACTCAGGATTATGAGATGATGTGAACCCATATTAGAAATACAAGTACATATCATTAAAAAAACAGGGAACCAAATTAGGTTTTCTTTTCTTTATGGAGGGACACAGATAAAATTATGAAGATTTTGTCAGTTTTAGCTACATTGTATACCCCAGGTAAGACGAGGTTAAGTCTCATTTACTTGTTTTATGGAGAGACGGCATGCCTTGCCCTTCAAATCTTTGGATGAATTGTTCAATTCAATGACTCATTGACTAAAAAATGTTATTAATGTTGACTATGTGCTTAGGCTTATGCTAGAGAAGGTCATACTCTCTGTCCAAAAAGAAGTTTTCCCCTATAAATTGTGGGGCTGTAATTGTATTTTACATTTTGTAGTTGATGAGACACCTGTGAAGTTGAGTCCATTGCTCAAGACCTTTGCAATTCTTAGTTCATGTTTTCCTACGTGGATGAAACGTTTGAGCATCATATGTAACCAATACTTTGACTTTATGGGCTGAGTGTATTTGGCTTGGAAGTGAATACAAGTTGCCTGGTGGGAAATATATCTAGATATTGGATCACACTACCAAAAACAGGGATCTGCTGATTTCATTTTGTTGCCCACATGGGTCAGTTAGTTGTGGCTGCCTACAGGGGCTAATTGAGAAAAATTATTAGGGCTCTGATTGATTCGTGGTGTCTCTCACATGTTGATGAGGGGGGGAGCCCATGGATACCATGTATTTGTCATCTCTGTCTTAAGGAAGTCATGGGTTTTTTTAAATTTTATTTTATTCTTTTATACAGCAGGTTCTTATTAGTCATCCATTTTATACACATCAGTGTATACATGTCAATCCCAATCGCCAAATTCATCACACCACCGTCCCCCCCCCCCCGCCTTAAGGAAATCATTTTAACTGGACAGTTTGATAGAAGTCTGGCTGCTGAGGGGTTATATTAGATTAACTTGGTAAGTCTTCTTCCAACTACCCTACTGCGTTGTTCTCTGGATATTTTGGGGCATGAAGGAACCATCAATATTTTGAACATGAAAATTTATATACTGTTCATTGAACAATCCTACTTAGTGCTGTCATGGCCCAAGAATTTTTAACCTTGTTGCAAAGGAGATGATCAAAAGTTAATGACCAAAATATTTGAAAGGAACCAAGAAATGCATTGCTCTAGGGAAAAGTTCATACATGAAAGTGAGAACCCAAACCACAAAATGCTTCATGGGGATTTGATATGTTCAGAGCTTAGTGTTCATTGAGACCCGTAGTTCACTGAAAGAAATTTTAAATCCCAGCACATGATTGAATACTGTCTAATATTGTGATCTGTGTAACAATCTAATACATTTATGAAAATGCAAAGGAGCGTCTAGCAAAAGCCATGGCAGAGGTGTTTCCTCCTAGGAGGTCTGCCTCAGCAATGATCTCTCTCCATGGAGCTTCTTTCCTTAATGGAATGCATGTCCTGATGAAATTGAGCCACTATCCAGCCTTGTCTTTCCTTGAGAAAGAATACTTTTCTTGTGGAAGGAAAGAGATTGATCCTGTTTATGTCTGTCTTTCCAGCATGTCTGTTGTATGTCAGAAAAGCATCCAGCCTAGGAAATAGGATGAAGTTAAAAGTCCTTTTTTAAAACCTTAGTGAGAACAAAATTTGGCACAGTAAACCCTATTGTTCCTCCCCGCATTTATTTACTGCAAAGTAACTCTGAACTTGAAGTATTGGGAAATGTGTGTAAGACCAGAAGCCCTCTGGAAACGAGACAGTAAAGATTCCCAGCTGAAATCTTCATGCCAGAAGGAAGCAGGCCCCAAAGGCAGTGTTTTCTTGAATGCAGGGACATTTTCCTGGTGAAGGGGATTAGATGATAACTTATGGCCAGCATGCACTAGTTCTAACTCACTGGAAGAAAGGGTATTAGTAGTCTATATAGTTCTGAACAATAAACTATTGAGGAGAAAAAGGCATTTTTAAACAGCAGTTTTGTTGTTTTCAGGTACTATAACTAGCCATAAAATAGGCATGATTGGGGGTCTGCTTAATGAATGGTTAACTTGAATTTACTTAATAGCATTTGAAGACAGACGACTCACATGGCCTGGTGCTTTATGCCTGCCCTTGTGGACCTTTTTGTCAGAGGCTGGGGTGGCAGTATAATGGTCTGTCTATCACAGTAATGGTTGCTGGTGGACAAATACTCCAGTTCCTTAGTGCTCAGCTGCCATACCTGTGAGATGTACTCTGTAGGTCACTCCTGGAGTTCTCTAGAGGGATTTTGCTTGGGTTGCCCAAGAGGAAACGTGATCCATAGTGTTTTATTACATACTTCCCCTTCCCTGCCTAATTTCCTCATTCTCTTACCAAGGTTTCCTGGGGTCACCTCCTACAATACCACTCATACTTGAATCTCTGTTGCAGAGTCAGCTTCTAGAGGAACCCAAACAAAAGACACATATCAATAAAAAATACATTGCAGGAGACTGAGAAGGAGATCGGGGAATACAGTTTAGGGTGAAAGACCTGGGGGTATTATTTTACTGTAAACTTATGACTCTTTGTGATGTGGGAGAGGAAATTATTCCCATCTCAGATTCCAAAAATGGAAAACTAGTGTCCAGATCAAGCGAGATTTTACAGTTATTATCGTTCAAGCTGTATGTGTGAGTAAGACGAGGCCCCTCGCTGTAAGAAAAGCATCACCAAGGGAGATTAAAAGATATGGTCACCATGTCACCTGAGAAAGGGTTAAGGGAATTGGAGACATTCATCCTGTAAAGGAAAAGAAAGAAAACGTGAGACATCAGAGCTGTCCTATAATTGGAAAGGAAGAGGAAGCGGGCTTATTTTGAATTGTTCAGCCAAAGAAGGACTGATCAGGGGCTCCAGAGAAAGGAATTTAACACTCATAGAATAGTTGGAATGAGACAAACAGGACTTGGAATCTCACATAGATAATTAACTATGTAAACTTTCTGGGCTTGGATTTTCCCATTTGGAAAAAGGAACAGTAGTCCTACCTCCTGGGGCTGAACATATAGAATACAGAATCTCATCCCCCTTCCCAAACTGTATAATGACTGAAGATTGTAAACAGTGTCCTTGGTAACCTTGTGAAGGAAAAACTATGACACTCTGTATTTAAATAGAGCTTAAATCTGTAGTATTTATTGCACATCAGATTCTTTTGATCAAGAGACTCCATTCCTGGCTCCAGATTGCCTCACTTTAAGAAGGTGGGTATACTGAAAGCATCCATATATTCATCTTAGGAAATGCGGTCATTTCATGCCATCTTTATTGCCCATGTGGCCACGTGGATGCTGCGCCATCTTCCCTTCAGGGTTAAGGCTCGTGTGATCTTCCCTGCTTACCAGATCATTTTAGCTTAGACTCTGGAGAAGAGAACAACGGAAACCATTTTTAGTCACTCCTCACCAGTGTCCCCATCTCAGGTAATAGTAACTCCACTCACTGTTCCCTCCATTCCGAAGGCTCTTGAACATACCTCATTGAATGAAGTAGAAGCAGTGGTGAGTGCAAAGGCCCTGAGACAACAGTGTATGTGGCTGCTTACAAGAAGAGGCCAGTATGACTGGAGTGAAGTGAGCTACAGGGAGAGAAGTGGGACATGGAGTGGGGAGGAAGCTGAAGGCCAGAACAAATGTCATGTCCACAGAGAGGCCTTGCCAACCCTTATCTAAAATGGTGACCCCCAACCTCTGCCACTCGCTAACTCTCTTACCCCTCTTTCTTTACTCCTTGGCATTTAACACTGTCTGGCATGTTCTATGTTTATTATTTACTTAGATGTTTCTTCACATCTGGATATAAGTTCCATGAGAATAGATACTTTTACTCCTTTTATCATTTATATATTCCCTAAACTCAGAACAGTGGCAAGCCATGGTAAGCCATGAACACATATTTATAAAGCATCAAATGTATGTTGATCCTGAAGGTCTATCAGGGTCTTGAGAATGGTAAGCTTTTGCTGTATGACAAACCCATCCCAAATCTTAGTGACTTAGGACAGCCACCATCTGCCAAGCCATTCCTCTGATCTGGGTCAGGCTCAACATATCTCCTGGGCCTTTGTCATAGGTGTGTCTGCCAGGTCTGACTGTTTGGAGATGGGGACACGTGGGAAGAGAACTGAGTTCAGTGTTGGTCTTCATCCTGCAGGTTTCTGCTTGTGTTAGGTTTCTATCCCATTGGCCAGGATTCTGAGAACCAGCCCAGGTTCTAGTGATAGAGAACCCCAAGATGGGTAGAGTTACAAAGACACCTTTATTGTAAGAGTGTAGTGATGGGGAGGGGAAGATTAGTGGCCATTTTTGCATTCTACCCCAGCTCTTTGTTGTTCCTTGTGTAATTGGTTGATCTCTCTTTTATTGAGCCACATGACTATTCCTAAACAGTGAATTATCTTCTCCATCTGAATATTATCTAGTGCAAACTTTTTATACTATTCTCTGGAAGGTTATATCTCTCCATAAAACCGCTAGATATCACCAATTGCTCTGATATATAATTTTTTTACCTGGCCTTTTTTGTAGATTAATTTTGAAACATGTAAGATATTTTAAATCCAGATAGCTGTTGCTTCTAGGTGACGCTGGCATGTGTTTTTCTTCATCATTTTCATGAGTGGAATGAACTAAGGCTATTTCTGTCTACTGCAGAAACATTTTATCATTGTGGCATTTTTAAGCCAACATCTGGTGTTCATGCTGTACAGTTCAGTCACTCTGTCTTTCTTTTCAATAGGTTTTTCCCTTGCCATTTGGAAAGTCTTTTTCATTGCGCTGTTGGCCTACTCTTTTTTTTTTTTTCCTGTGGTACACATTTACAGGAGCATTTTCCTCACATACCTACATACTAAAACTCACACTGTAGAACATACTAAAATACACACAGAAGCAAACTTTTCTGTAGCGTGTGTCATTTGTGTTCCTCACCATTTCATGCAAATTGACAGCAACCATATTTATTGGTCTGAGGGTTCTCTCTGGCTTCCAGGGTCTTATTTGCCCACCTGTAGCAGACCATAAAAAGTGTCATGGAATTACTCACTCCCCACCCCTAGCCGTCAACCAATGATGGAAGGGAATTGATGTATAAACCCCTCACCTCTTTCACCCCTGGGTTAAGGGTGATTATCCTGAGTTGCCCGTCCCTGCTTTTTCCATAGGGCTCAAGCTCCAGTGTCTTACACGGTAAACATACTCATTCGTGTACTCTTTATTGGCTGCCTTCCTTCCCCACTCATTTCTGTTTCCCTCCCCAATAAACTACCTGCCCTCAAATCCTTATCTCAGGTTCTGCTTCTGGGGGAGCGCAAACTGAAACATATGCACGTATCTTCTAATTTTTATAGTAATGTTTCCTTAGCCCTAAATATTCCTTTACTTACTATAACATCACATTTTCTTTCCGATACTCCTGGGAACCCAAATCTCCAAAAGACAAGATTCTTTCAGATAAATTGCTGCTTCTCTGACACTTCCTATTCTTGCCTCCGAGCATGTGAGTGGGGCGGGGCGGGGGGGGCGGCACAGAGGGTAGGTGTGTTTTTGTGAGCTTGTGTGTATGTGTTCAAGGGGATAAGAATGGGCGAATATGTCTGTGTGTGTATGTGTGTGTGTTTGCATGTGTCATGGGCCAGTAATATGGTGAGGGGAAAATGATGGGAAGTCCTATTTTAAAAGGATTTGAAATTTTAAAATTATATATTGTATACACTGTTGCTGTTAACAATTCAAGAGCGGAAGGGTGATGTGATTACTTTTAATGCTTTTAACTTGCTTGGTACATGGATGATTAGTAGTGAAAAGGAAAGCACAGTAACAGGAGATCTTGTTTGTTTTTTCTTTTTAAATAAGAATCACTATTCTTACTTACTTTATTTATTTATTTGGCTGAACTGCACAGCATGTGGGGATCTTGGTTCCCCGACCAGGGATCAAACCTGTGTCCCCTGAAGTGGAAGCGCAGAGTCCTAACCACTGGACCACCAGGGAAGTCACTTGTTTGTTTGTATTATTATTTTTTTCTTTTTTCTTTTTTTTTTTTTTTTTAATGCGGCATGTGGGATCTCTTAGTTGCCGCATGTGGGCTCTAGTTCCCCGACCAGTGATAGAACCCGGGTCCCCTGCATTGGGAGCGTGGAGTCCTAACCACTGGACCACCAGGGAAGTCCCTGTTTGTATTATTAAATTATAAGTTGAAACATCTGTAGCAACAGGGTTGAGGTTTTCCCTGGAATGATTCTAAGTGTTGTCAGTGCAGCTAGGTAAGGACAGAGAAAATTGCTTTGTTCTCTGTGCTTCCCTGTAAGGAGGTAGGATTATGGCCTCAAGTCTGCTCAGACAGTTGTTTTTGGGGTGTGTGTATATGGGGGGGGCGGGGGTACGGTAGGGGGAGGGAAGGTATGTGTGCATCACAAAGAGAAGTCGTCTTGCTCTCATGTTCAAATGCTTGTTTCATTCCCTACTACTCCCCTCAGCCCCCAAATCTAATGATGGTTTACTTCACGTATTGCTGTTTTCCCCTAGTGTTTAGGCAAGAATGAATTGCTCTCATCTTAGAGGCAACTACAGAGGACTGGAAGACATATGGAACAGAGAAATATTAGCAGAATATTACCATACAGATCGTTGCATACACTAGAATATCATCACCCCAAACTGTATGATTGATAGTAATTATATAAATTATCTTTTTGACCCTTGGTTATATTTAGAGTTTCAAGTATCAGTATCAGAATTGTTGTCAATGCATGCTATTTTTTGAATGGTTACAATTTAAGAATAAGACCAAAGATCAATGGAAGAGAAGCCTAGAATAAATTATTATCTGTTGATTCAGATCACGGTCCTGGGAAGTACCCAAACTCTTCATTCAACCCTTAGATGGAGTTTCTGTTTGTGCATCATTCTTTATAATGGACAGTGGTGCCACACCTGATTGGTTGGTGAAACTCAGAGATGGGAAACTAAGATGAGGTTATTGGGATGGAGGGAGATTGCCTAGCACTGGGCAAATTCTGCCAAGGCCTTACCAGCAGGCCTCAAGGCCGTGCAGCCAGCCAGCTGGTCCAGAGAGGCCTGTCTTGGATTTACAACGCTGTGGATTAGCAGCTAAAATTTCAAAATAATAACATGGCATTTGTGTGCCAGCAGCTGTTGAAACTTTATAGATTCCATCTAATCTCTGTCGCTTCAACTAGAAGGTGACTGGAGAGGAAGTGGCAGAAACGATTCCAACATGAATTGTGACCTTTGCACTTGTTCTTGCCAGTGGGTTATGTGGCTCATACATCTATTGTGGCCTAAATTCAAAACATACCCAGTGTCAGTGCTGGATGTTTGATTAAAATCACTAATATTAGAAGAACTATCAGAAAACGGAAATCTTATTATGGCTGTCTGTATAACTATAGATGTCTATTTGAAGAGATAGCATGGGTAAAAGTATGCTATAAATGAATATGAATCCAGAGTTAAAATAAAACACAAATAACAAAGCCTTACGCATCATATCTTGGCAAGCTTCTGAGAAGAGGTTCCAGTATCCTTTGTGGTTTATTCAGTGGTGACTAAT
Organism: Mesoplodon mirus; assembly: GCF_964341445.2. Lineage (NCBI taxonomy): Eukaryota > Metazoa > Chordata > Mammalia > Artiodactyla > Ziphiidae > Mesoplodon > Mesoplodon mirus. The sequence continues at coordinate 21,328,982 of NC_138981.1, read as the reverse complement.
TTTAGCTTATTAGAACGGTGAAATTAACTTTTTTTGACAAACTTTTTCTGACAGTTCCTAAATCCCTCATGTACTAAATGTTTTTTTCCCATTATCTAACTGCCCGAGGAGGCAAAAGCCGACATAAGTCAGTCCTATCACCATCTGTGCTCTAGAGGCTTCCTTAGTTCTTACTCTTGTCTTCTCTTGGATGTGTCAGTCCTTACTAAAAAAGAGATCACACTGTGTCCAGAATGCCTTCTGGCAACTCCAGGGAAGATGAGAAATGCTCTTATTTTGAAGCCTACAAATTCTTTTCTATATCTTTATTTGATGCTAGTGTTAAATAAAGAAATGGTCTCATTGTGAACTCAGTTAACGAGTGGGCTTGAGAACCCTTAATAAAGTGGTGTGGCAGATGCTGCTGGTGCCAGGACCGTATTTTCCGCAAACACTCACGTGCCAGAGACCTCTCACACCAGTGGCTGTATCTCTCTACTTGAGGACTTTGGTTGCAGGAGCAGGCTTGATCAGTGACAGGAGTAGACCAAATGGTGGGTAGGGAGTGAATTGATACATATCCATGGTGTGCCTAGAAGTCTCCAGCACTTCTTTCTTGTGCCCAGTGGTCCACAGTGCATGCTGTAGTTGCCTCTTTCCCTCCCCTGCCTTATCTCCCCACTTACCTTCCAGTGCTTCCTGGGCTCACCTCCCTAATAAACTATCTTCAAATCCTTGGCTCAGGGTCTACTTCTGGGGAAGTTAAACTAAGACACTGACTAGAAACAGACATGGACAGTCAATATAATTTCCTACCGGATATTAAGATGTGCCCATGGAGGTAGTACCAGTATTCCCAGGTCTTAGTATTCAGGTAGAACCCATATGCGTAGCAATTGACTGATAGACTGGGACAGGATACAGAAAGCCAGTAGGTCCCCGGCACTAGTCCACATCTCTACAATTTAAATCAATGTCCTTTTCTCTGAGTTTATGTCTTTTATAAAATGATAGTCACAATAGATGGCATTTTTTCTTTTTCCTTCCTTTTTAAAAATAAAATTACTCACAGAATGATAGGTTGGCAACTGTGTAATATACCCAGAAACCAGCAATTTTCCTTTTTTAAAATTGAACTTGTCTGTAAAAATCTAAAAGTCTTAGAACACAATTGTCATGGAAGATGCAAGGACACAGAAAGTGTATAGATATTTCCATGATTGCTGGCTACATATTTGTGAGAAAATCCATTAAGCTCTTCTGAGTAAAGCAAGGGTGACAGTGACCTCAGAGGCTTCTCATAAGGTCTAATAATCTTTGATTTCTCTGGCTGCAAGGCCTTTCAGACTGTAAAACTTCAGATTTTCTCTTTGGTGGCCTTTTGTCTTTCCTGTTCACATCTTTATGCTTCTCCAAGGCCTGTCTTAAACCCCATTCAGCTGTTTTTTCTAATAAACATATGCATTCTGGATATGAGCATCAGCATCTCTTAATCATCCTTTAATGTGTGATATTGGGGGAAGGGGGTATTTATTTGATGTGAAATAATTATGACATTTTCAAACTGTGTATCAGAGTCATTTGGTAGAGACAGGCTGAGTTGGTCTAGAGCTGAGTGGGACATGGGGCCCAAGGCGAGCTAGCACTCAGAAGTTGGTTCCAGAAGAAATGCCGACTTGAGGCAGAGAAAATCTGAGCAGAAGCCTATTGCTCTGGGAGATAAGGAGGCAGACGATGCGGATTCAGGACAGGCCCCAAACTGAGGTGCTCGGAGGCTTGAACACTTTTCCTCACGTAGTAAGCTAAGCTTCAGAAATCTAAAGCAAGGAGGCAAAAGAAATATATCTATAGACTTGTAAGCAAACAGGTAACACAGCACCCTGGGAGTCTACCCGAGCACTAAACCATTGCCTCCAATGTGGGAGGAGGAAAATGCTACCTGTGACCTGCTTGCTCTCCCAGAAAGGAAGAGAAAGGGGGTGTCCAGATGGAGACCTGGCCTCAGGCTATTGGCCCAAAGAGGGGAGAAAAAGGAGAGCACTTGTCAACGTTAGTAGAAAGGGACACAGGATGGTGGCTTAAAGGTCAACTTTGAGTCAGTGAATGTGTCAGACACTTGACGTCTTTCACCTTTTATTCTTCTCTGTTGTTGGTATTTCTGTGAGTCCATCAAACTTCTGTCCTTTCATCTTTTTTAAAAATTATTTTTAAAGTAATACATTTTAATTATTAAAAATTTGAATATGGGTAAGCAAAAACAAGTAAACAAATCACCAATAACCCCATGTTGTTAGTTAATGATTTTTCCTCTTTCTTCCCCTTTGATACATACATATGCTTTTTTGGGTTTTAAAACAGTGGTATCATAAAATATATACATCTATTTATTTATTATGTATGTGCCCTGGTTTGTTTCACTTAATTTTATGTTGTGAGCATTTCCCTAAATCATTAGTTTTCAAAAACATGATTTTTTTTTTTTAATGACAAAATACCTTTTCACTCAGCCGATTTCTATTATGTGTCTGGCACTTTGCTAGATGCTGAGGTTACAGATGTAAACAGGACAGAGCCAATTTCAGCTTTCTTGAGGATTATGTCATTAGGACTCCATCTCATAAATATTATTGGAATTAGAGGTTGTTCCCAGTGATGTCTCATTGACCATGTCTTCATGCTTGAAGTAAGCGTTGTTTGTGGTTTATATTTCTTTATATAAACACTACTGAGCACAGAGGGGTACATCAGAAATGTTCCCGGTTTTGTCCTGGCCTGTCCTCCTTTAAATCCTTTGTAAACTGGAATAACCCAAAGAGAGGTCATGCTAACTTCCTGATGTTGACTAAAAAAATATTCGCAGCCTAAAAGTTGAGAGTTATGTTTTATTCGGGGGACGTACTGAGGACTTCAAGCCCAGGAGGCAGCATCTCAGGTAACCCTGAAAAAACTGCTTCGAGGAGGCGAGGGGGGAGCTAGGATATATAGGAGGAGCTTTGCAACAAAGGGCAGGTAGTAGAAACAAAAGAGTACTGTTAATAAATGAAAACTAGGTACCTCAAGTTAAGGAATTTAGCACTCTTCTTTGTATGGGAAGATGCAAGAGTCTGGGCTCACTGAAACCATTCCTTTGATATGCGCCTCAGCTAACTGGGGCCAGTATCCTGTGTTTTCATAACCTGAGTTCCCTCAGGGCTTACCATAGGGAGTGGCTGCATTCTGATGGCTGCCAGATGGCAGGTATTCTTTGTTTCCTTCCTGAGTTCCCTCAGGGCTCATCAGCTCACCATAAACTGGTGGCTGCAATCGCTGATGACTGTGACATCATTTGTTTACTGATATGGCAGGAAATATTCCACTTCTCACTGATGACAACAGCAGTGTGGAAAGACCCAGCATAGAGGTCTTCTCTAATTTTTTTTTTTTTTTTTTTTTTTTTTGCGGTACTCGGGCCTCTCACTGTTGTGGCCTCTCCCGTTGCGGAGCACAGGCTCCGGATGCGCAGGCTCAGCGGCCATGGCTCACGGGCCCAGCCGCTCCGCGGCATGTGGAATCTTCCCGGGCTGGAGCACGAACCCGTGTCCCCTGCATCGGCAGGCGGACTCTCAACCACTGAGCCACCAGGGAAGCCCTTGACCTGAGGTTTTAATGTGGCCATTATATGTTTAATTATCATTTGCCTAAACTTGGACTTTATTATGTTCAGATTTTTTTCAACATGCTCTACATTTTTTTTTAATTAGTAGAATTCTACACTTTGTTCAGGCTTGTTCCTGACTGGATTGTAAGCAGAAAGAAGTGTTCATATGATCATACTCTTGTCTTTAGAGAAGAAAACTGAGGCATAGAGAAAAGAAGTGCTTCAACCATGGTCCCACAGTTAGCAGTGCTTGGAATTTAATCTAGGGCCCCTCCCACTGCAACATTCTTCCGTTTCATTGACTGTAAATTTGGATAGACAAGGCTTTAAATTTATTTTACCTTGAGTTTCTCATAATCTTTTTTTCTAAAAGGGCAATGCAGAAAGGAGAGAGGAAATTCTCTGCTGGCTGTCAGTAAGGAAAAGGAAGATGGAAGGCACCCAGTAGCCCTGGCTGGTTTTTTCTGTGTCCTGTGTGTGGAATTGCAAAACTAAGCCTTGGTGTTGCATTGAAGCCAGCGACCATTACATAGCCATACATACATATGTCTGGGGATAAAAACTCATGATTGATGCAGAATCTGCAAGAGCAATTATTCCTTCATTGTAATCCATTAGGCATTTCCCTACCATTGCCCTTCAGGTTCCTTTTTGTCTTTCTTATTCTTGCTACAGATAGTGTCCAGCACTGAGAAATGGGGGGAAATGAAGAGGGGAGATACAGGAAGTGCCCAGGAGGAAGGGAAAAGAAACCCCAGCAAATGACTTCAGTGTATAGAAACCCTGTCGGTATCTTGGGCTAGAAATAAATTCATTGTCTTCGACTCACAGTACCTGCCTGTCATTTTTTGGTAATCTCACCTCCTCACTGGAACAAAAAAATTGTCCCCATCATCACCTCCTCTCTACACTCCTATCCACCTTCCTAGGAATCTTGTTTTCCTTCACCAACCTATTTCCTGTAATTGAAAGAAAAGGATAGGAAATCTCTTTGTTTTATGATCAAGCAGTTTGGATTTACTTTACCTAGGGGAACATTTTAATTTTCTAGCTAAAGCTCCAGTACAGTATCTAATAAAGATTAGATGCAGAAAATATCTGTTAGGTAGATTGATTGGATTTGGCGATGAGTTTAGTAGTCATTTTTTGAGTATCTAGCACTGGTCAGGCTTTGTGGAAGGGGAGGGAGTCCCTGTGATTAAAGAACTTACTGTACTTAATGGAAGAGAGATACAGGTAAAGAGTAAAAATAGTGCCACCTTATAGATGTCATTAAGAGATAGGAACAAATCTCAGTGGAATCATTAAAGGGAGAATGACAGATTCCCTAGGGGAGTCGGGAAAGGCTTGAAGAAGTATTAGTGCTTGAGCTGAATTTTAAAGAATAACTAGGACTCAGGATCATATATGAAAAAAAGCTTTCAGGCTGTGTAAAGACTTGGGCATTACAGGAATTTGGTGTATTTGCTGGGCATTTAGAAGTTCAGTGTGGCAGGAGCATTGAGGGAAGTGGCAGGAGATGGTATATGGTGGAGCCGGAGTTTGAAAAATCTTGTACATCATGCTGGCGAGTTTGGATTTTATTCTGTGGGCAGCACAGGCTTTCAACCTGAGAAGCAGTGTGATCAGTTGTCTTTCTTTTGAAGAAAGGAAATCTAGAGATGATATGTATGATGGTCTTGACAGAGAAACTAGTTGGAGAGCTATGTCAATAGCCCCAGTAATGTGATGAGGATTCTCAGTGGGAGTGGAGATAGGGAACCAAAGACAGATTAACAGGAGAAAAAACAATTTTATTTGTACCCACTGAGGTCTCGTAGAAATGGCACCCCCAAAGTGACCAAAGAAGGCTGTTTATATATCATTTTTAGACAAAGAAGCAATTATTTGTGAATATTTAACAAAACAAAGGGGCTTGTGCTTGGGGTAGCAGACCAATGAAGAATTAACAAAGCTTGTTTATGCAGCTCTCTTAGCCTTAAATTCCCCGCTTGTGGTGCTGAGGATGCTTTTTATCCCCCTGGTATAAGGAGGATATCTTCACGTGGGAGATTTATTTCCAGCTTTCAAGGGGAAAGATCGGGGTCAGAGTGTTGTTGTTTTAATCATTTCCCCTGACTGGCTGTTTCTTAGAAAACTTTAATTCAAAATAATCCATATGCTACTGAGGCATATTTTGGGGGCAGCCTGCCCTGAGCCCCAACCGTGGTATGTCATTAAATTAATTTGAGAACACAAAAAAAGAAAAAAAAAGAATGCTGCAATAAAAATGCTTGTAGGGCTTCCCTGGTGGCGCAGTGGTTGAGAGTCCGCCTGCCGATGCAGGGGACGCAGGTTCGTGCCCCGGTCCGGGAGGATCCCACATGCCGCGAAGCGGCTGGGCCTGTGAGCCATGGCCGCTGGGCCTGCGCGTCCGGAGCCTGTGCTCCGCAACGGGAGAGGCCACAACAGTGAGAGGCCCACGTACAGAAAAAAAACAAAACAAAACAAAACAAAAATGCTTGTAGAAGTCCTTTGACATACAATATACATGCTTTTCTGTTGAGTATACACTAGGAGCAGAATTATTGAGTCATGAGGACTGCATATATTAAGCTTTGGTAGATACCATTTTTCAAACAGTTCTACTATAGTACTGTTTTACCAACTTACACTCTCACAAGCAGGGCATGAGAGTTCTAGTTGCTCCATGTCCTTGCCAGTGCTTGATACTGGGCATATAGCTTTTGTTTATAGTGTTTATAGGAAATAATCAAGATTCAAAATTTGGGACAGTATGTTTAGAGAACTTTAAATCATCTTTTTATTAGTAATGTTTAATCAGAGGACACAAAACTAGATACTTTCTTAATATTCCATTCTTATTAAAGATGCAAAGAAGTTATTTCAAAAATCAATAGTGTTGGGCTTCCCTGGTGGCGCAGTGGTTGAGAGTCCGCCTGCCGATGCAGGGGACACGGGTTCGTGCCCCGGTCCGGGAGGATCCTACATGCCGCGGAGCGGCTGGGCCCGTGAGCCATGGCCGCTGAGCCTGCGCATCGCAATGGGAAAGACCACAACAGTGAGAGGCCCGCGTACCGCAAAAAAAAAAAAAAAAAAAATCAATTAGTGTTTATATGAGTTTGTCTTTTTTCCTTTCCTCTGAACAGAATTCAGACACAAATATTAGTTTTCCCCAATATTCACTTCACAAATAGCTAATAGTAACAACTAACCAGCTGCTATCTCTCTTTACTCTTTGGAAAATGGTTCACCTAAGCTTTGCTTAAAAAGCACAATGACCAAAGACAATTGAGAAATGAACATTAACATCTCTGTCATGTATCTTTGCCCTGATAAATCTGTGATAGAAAATCACCAATTGCATTAAGCTGGGTTTCAAAGCTACTTTTTTTTCTGCTATGAAATCTTTTTCTTTTTGACTCAAGTTCCTGAAGAGATTTAAAACACCCAGTCTCTAGACCTAGCTAGAAATCCCTACCTAGGAGCTAGCTGGTTAGAAATACAGAATCTGTGCTCTGGCCAGAGCTGCACCTGAATCTGCATTTTAATAAGAACCTCAGGGGATTCATGTACATAACAAAGTCTGAGAAGCAGGGCTGACATTCCATTTACTACTTTTTTTCCTTTGGTAAAAGGAAGCAAAACAAAACAAAACAAACCCCCCAAAAACAGTAAGACCCAGTCCTCACAGGTCTTTGCCTAAAATAGATCCAAGGGTCAGTCAAACCTTTTCTGTAAAGGGCCGGATCCCAAATATTTGAGGCTTTCTGGGCCACATGGTCTGTGCCACAACTACTCAACCTTCTAGAGTGAAAAAAGCCATGGGTAATATGTAAATAAATGGGCGTGACTGTGTTCCAGTAAAACTTTATTTATGGGCACAATTTGAACTTCATATATTTCTCAAGTTTCATGATATATTCTTAATTTTTTTTCTGTGATTTAACCAGGTAAGAATCATTCTTAGCTCATGGGATGTACAAAAGCAGACAGTGTGCTGGATTTGCCCTGCCTGTCATAGTTTACCAACTCCTACTCCAGGGTTTGAATTGCTGATAAGGCATGTGAGGACAGAGACCATGTCTTGGTCTTACTCTTGGTTCTTTAACCCTGACACAGAGCCTACACTCACAAATGTTGGTGGAATGAAATACTATTGCCATTTTAAAATTATTCAGCATAGCAGGAATCCCAAGTTGAGTTTTAGAGGGCTTGATTTCTTTTATTCAGCGTATAGGTATCATATGCCTACTATGTGTTCTGCATTGTGCAAAAACAAAAAAAAATGTTTACTAGAAGTGATGTCAGCTACTCGGGAGAAAAACTCATTAACTTGTCATCCATCTTACACCACAAATGTCCTACATTCAGGACACTGGGTATTAGTATAGTAAATGCATGTGTCTATGAATAGCTACAGTTCTTATCTGTCAGGCATTTTGATGAGAATATTAGAAGCATAACTTAACAGTGAAGTGGGAGTTATATTTTTCCCCTTTCCCATGGGCAGCCATAGTACAGCTAACATTTCTTTACATAATGCATAATAAATTATACATAAATGCAGAATTATAAACAAGTTAAATAGTCTGCAGCATGAGTTGATGTAGTACATGCTGGTAACATTTGAGTTTTATCATTCTCATTCTTAAAATAAATAGTCATCAAACAAACATTTTAGACATTCACAAAAGAATAAAGAAGTAAATAACCAGTAAAATTATCACTAAGGTTACCAGTGTTGACATTTAACTTCATCGTCCCTCTCTTCAGCATCTCTCTCTACAGTCAGGATACAAGAGAACTGCAAACTTTGGAGCCCAGTCTAATGGAATTATATCCTCTTCTTGTTGTTTAATAACTGGCAATTACTTAATATCTCCATGTCACAGTATTCTCATCAGCAAGTGTATTAATATTCTACTGTGTGTGTGGATGTGTGTGTATACACACAGATTTTCTTTATTTGTTCATCCTTCTATAGACATTTAGATTGTTTGCATGTCTTGGCTGTTATAAATAATGCTGCAATGAACGTGGGGTGCAGATATCTCTTCGATATCCTGTTTTCATTTTCTTTGGATGTATACCCAGAAGTGTATTGCTGGATCATATGATAGTTCTATTTTTAATTTTTTGAGGAACCGCCGTACTGTTTTCCATAGTGGCGGTACCAATTTGAATTCCCAACAGTGCACAAGGGTTCCCTTTTCTCCACATTATCACCAGAACTCTCTTGTCTTTGATAACAGCCATTCCAACAGGTGTGAGGTGATATCTCATTATGGTTTTGGTTTGTATTTCCCTGATGATTAGTGACATTGACCATGCTTTCACGTACCTGTTGGCCGTTTGTATATCTTCTTTGGAAAAAATGTCTATTCAGGCAGGTCTTTGCTAATTTTTAAATCAGATTATTTGTTTTCTGGTGTTTGTTTTTGGGTTTTTTTTGCTATTGAGTTGTATGAGTTCCTTAAATACTTTGGATATTAACCCTTTATCAGAGATATGATTTGCAAATATTTTCTCCCATTCTCTTTGTTTCCTTTTCATTTTGTTGATCACTTATTTTGCTGTGCAGAAACTTTTTAGTTTGATGTAGCCCTACTTGTTGATATTTGCTTCTGATGCTTGTGCTTTTCGTATCATATCAAAAAATCATTACCGAGACCAATGTCAAGGAAATTTTTCCCTTTTTTTTTTCCAGGAGTTTTACAGTTTTAAGTCTTACATTTAAGTCTTTAGTCCATTTTGAGTTAATTTTGCATGTGTTATAAGATAGGGGTCCAGTTTCTTTAGCATGTGAATATCCAGTTCTCACAGTGCAATTTGTTGAAGAGAATATCTTTTCCCATGAACTATTCTTGACTTTCTTGTCAAATATTAGTTGACCACATACACATAGCTTTATTAGGGGGCTCTCAAGTCTGTTCCATTTGTCTTTGTGTTTGTTTTCATTCTCGTGCCGTACTGTTTTGGTTACTAACTTTGTGGTATAATTCAAAACCAGGAAGTGTGTTGCCTCTATATTTGTTCATTCCCATCACTGCTTGGTCAATTTGGGGTCTTTTGTAGTTCCATATGGATTATAGGACTATGTTTTTCTACTTCTGTAAAAAAATGCTATTGGAATGTTGATGGGGGTTGCATTGAATTGATAGATGGGCTTGGGTAGTATGGACATTTTAACAATATTAATTCTCCTGATGCATGAACATGGTGTATCTTCCCATTTATTTGTGTCTTCATTTTTTTTTTCATCAGTATCTACGGTTTCAGTGTATAGATATTTCACCTTGGTTAAAGTATTCCTAAATACTTTTGATGTTATTATAAATGGGATTGTTTATTTCTTTTTCAGCTAGTTTGTTGTTAGTGTATAGAAATGCAACTCATTTTTATATGTTGATTTTGTACCCTGCACCTTTACTGAATTCATTTATTTGTTCTAATAGATTTTTGTCAAGTCATTAGGATTTTCTATATATAAAATATGTCATCTGCAAACAGAGACAATGTAAGTTCTTCCTTTCTGGTTTTGTTTTTTTTTTTTTTTTTTGTGGTAGGCGGGCCTCTCACTGTTGTGGCCTCTCCCCCTGCGGAGCACAGGCTCCAGACGCGCAGGCTCAGCGGCCATGGCTCACGGGCCCAGCCGCTCCGCGGCATGTGGGATCCTCCCAGACCGGGGCACGAACCCGTGTCCCCTGCACCGGCAGGCGGACTCTCAACCACTGCGCCACCAGGGAAGCCCTTCCTTTCTGGTTTTGATAGTTTTTATTTATTTTTCTTGCCTGATAGCTCTGGCTAGGACTTTGAGTACTATGCTGAATTGGAGTAGTGAGAGTAGGCACTCTAGTCTTAAATTTTTTCAAACTTTGACCATTGAGTAAGATGGTAGCTGGGAGCTTGTCATGTATTGCCTTTATTATGTTGAGTTACATTTCTTCTAAATCCGTCTTGTTGAGTTTTTATCATGAGTGGATTTTGTCAAATGCTTTTTCTATATCTATTGAGATGATCATATGTAATATATCTTTCATTCTATTAATGTGGTTTATCACATTTATTGATTTGCATATGTTGAACCATCCTTGTGTCCCAGGGATGAATCCCACCTGATCATGGTGTACCATCCTTTTAATACACTGTTGACTTCAGTTTACTAATATTCTGTTGGGAATTTTTGCATCTATATTTATTAGGGATATTGGCCTGTAATTTTCTTAACTTGTATCTGTCTTTAATATCAGGGTAATGCTGGCATTGTAAAATCAGTTTGGAGCTGTTCTCTTCTTTTCAATTTTTTAAAAGTGTTTGAGAAGAATTGGTGTTAATTCTTCTTTAAATATTTGGTAGAATTCATCGGTGAAACGATTTCATTTTGTGCTTTTCTTTGTTGGGAGATTTTTGATTACTGACTCAATCTCCTTGTTCATTATTGGTCTATTCAGATTATCTATATCTTCATGATTCAGTCTTGACAGGTTGTATGTTTCTAGGAATCTATACATTTCTTCTAGGTTGTTCAGTTCGTTGGCATAAAACTGTTCATAGTAGTCTCTTAGGACCCTTTGTATTTCTGTGGTATCAATTGTAATAGCTCCTCTTTCATTTAGAGTTTTATTTACTTGAGGTCTCTTTTTTTCTTGATTAACCTAGCCAAAGATTTGTCAATTTTGTTTACCTTTTCAAAGAACCAGCTCTTAGGTTTGTTAATTTTTTTTATTGTTTTTCTAGTCTCTATTTCATTTATTTCTGCTCTAATCTTTTTAATATTTATTTATTTGGTTGTGCTGGGTCTTAGTTATGGCAGGCGGGCTCCTTAGTTGTGGCATGTGAACTCTTAGTTGCAGCATGCATGTGGGATCTAGTTCCCTGACTATGGATGGAACCTGGGCCCCCTGCATTGGGAGTGTGGAGTCTTAACCACTACGCCACCAGGGAAGTCCCTATTTCTGCTGTAATCTTTGTTATTTCCTTCTTCTGCCAACTTTTCGCTTAGTTTTATTTTTTAGTTCCTTTAGGTGTAGCATTAGGTTCTTTTTTTGAGATATTTTTTCTTAATGTGTGCATTTATAGCTATAAATTATGTTGCTTTTGTTGCATCCCATAAGTGTTCGTATGTTGTATTTACATTTTTATTCATCTCAAGATATTTTTTTGATTTTCCTTTTGATTTCTGCTTTGTGCCACTAGTTGTATAGGTTGACCTGTTTAACTTCCAATTATTTGTGAATTTTCCAGTTTTCCTTCTGTTATTGATTTTTAGTTTTATACCATCATGATAGGAAAAGATACTTGATATAATTTATCTGTTTTTGAATTTGTTGTGACTTGATTTGTGCCCTATCATATGATCCATCCTTGAAAATGTTCCGTGTGCACTTGAGAAGAATGTGTACATTCCTGCTGTAGGATGGAGTGTTCTGTATATGTCTGTTAGGTTTATTTGGTCTGTAGTTTCATGCAGTTCCACTGTTTCCTTATTGATTCTCTATCTGGATGAACTGTCCATTGTTGAGAGTGGGGTATTAAAATCTCCAACTATTATTGTATTGCTGTTTATTTCTCCTTTTAGTTCTGTTAGTATTTGCTTTATATATCCACTATATATGTGTAAATATATATTGATATATTTCCACAAACTTTTAACACATATTCCCTTTTCACTGCTTGTTAAGTTTTTCTTTTATTAAAAAAATACTACATTCTCATATATTTTAGGGTTCATTTTTAAGTGAATTCTTCCATTATATTGATCCATACATTGATTCATATTCTATTTATTTAAAGAAAATTTATAGAATGCCTATTGTGAGTTGGACACACTGGTTTAATTGTTGGAGTTTTATAATGTGTTAAACATAGGGCAAGTTCTCTTTTTTGAAATCATTCTTTTATCAAAAAATTAGTTACTTAATAGTATATTCTTCCATTTGCATTTCATTTTGTTCATAACAAAATCTATATTGTGATTACTTAAATCTATAAATTAATCTGAAGCAATTGACCTATTTTCATATTTTACTCATCAAAGGTGGATCATAGATTATCTGAGGTATAAGTGTATTTTGTTGCTTTTATCATATAGCTATTACTTTTTGATAAATAAAACATTTTATGTTTTCTATATCTTTTCTGCATTTTGTGACTTTTCAATGGATTATCTTGAGTTTTATAAGGAAAAGTTTGTCTCTTTTTCCCTAAGTGATGTAATTATTATTACTGTTTCCTGTTTTACTGCACTGACCAGCACTTCCAGATCACTGACAAAAGTAAGAATATGATTTTAAAAAGACACTTTTATTTAGGAAGTAATGGGGTGATTTTTGTGTTCATCGTTTAGGTAAAAGGAAAAACATTAAACTACTTCTGTGAGGTCACATTCTTCTCATTTTTACTTAACAAAAAATATCTCTGAAATAGATACTGAATTTTATTAAATGCCTCTGACATATATAGTGTTTCTTCTTTGACTCTTTGGTGTGATATATATTTAATACTTGTCTTAAGTCATAGTGCATTCTAACTCTACTTGTCATATTGTATAAGGTTCGAAGCTGTTATTAAAATTTTTCCTAGTACTTAATGTAGAATTTTTATAATTTTCACAAGTAGGATTGGGCTTTAATTCTCTTCTGTGTTGCCTTTTTCGGGTTTAAGTAGGAGAGTTGTTTTACTTTATAAGGTGAATTGGGTAGCTCTCTATTTTTTTCTGTCATTTGGAATAGCTTGTATATCCTGGGAATTATCTATTTTGGGATATTTTAAAGAAAAGATAAAATTGTAAGGTAGTGCATCTTACAATCAAGGGGATGTTAGAATTGAGTAAATAATGTATCGTTTTGTTGTCATTTATAGAAGAGAAACCTGAGGCAGAGAGATACTAAATAACTCACAACTACTAGTTGGTAGAATAAAGATTTGAAACCAGGTGGTCTGGCACCAGAGTTTTGGCTCACACCCAATGCCCCAGACTGCTGTAAGCTCTGTACAAGTTCCATGACTGACTGTATCCCTTACTCTTAGCTTCCCATGCTGACTGGATCCTGGCACATTTGGCTGCTCTAAGCTTTATTACTTATATTAGCATAACTTCTTGGATTTTCTGCACCTCATACCATTGATACCTGTGTGCTGTGCCCATTTACTCTGCTCTTCCAGGCTCTTGAAGTCCAGGGTCAAGCCTCAGGCCTGACCTACTCCCACTCCCTGCAACTAACCCCCCCCCCAACCCCAGCTTATCCTCAGCCTTATCTTGGCTTTCTGTGTCTGACTTCTGCTTCCCCTGTATAATTCCTTTGTTGTCTCAGTGTTCTAGATACCGATAGTGATACCAAGAAGGATTTGTAACAATGGGATTCCTAGAAAACTGCCTCCAAGGGGATTCTGACTAGCATACCACTCTGTTAGTATCATATAAGTATAGAATACAGAGATAGATTCAAGTGTTCACACATTTGTCCTCTTATATGCAAGCATGATAGTGCTACAGTTTCATATCTAGTCATTTGATGTAAACTCTCTCTCTGCAAATCCTAAAATATCCTTAAAATATTAAACTAATAATTTCCCCCGGGGGTGGGGACCAGGTGCAGGGACCTTCCCTTGTATGCCCTAGCTTCCCTTGTACTTGCCATAGATTCCTACATGTAGTGGGTGCTCGGTGCATTTTTAACTGAATTTATTACCTTGCAATGCATTTGGGTCCAAGAAATTACATTATATCCCCCCTGCATTTATTTTTCAACGTTTCTGAAGTGTCATTTCCTGCCTAGGTGGGAAACTTTTCTATAAACAGAGCACTTGCTTTCTGATCAGGGCCTGTTCTATACAATAAGAGGGAGAGAGTTTTCTCAGTGTGGCCTCAAGGGCAACTCTCTGGATAAGGACGATGACTCATCCTCCCAGGGTCTCCCTGCTGAAACGCTGCAAATAAATATATTCTGCAGAGGATGCAGAATACTGTGGTGCGGATAAGAGAAAGCTCAGCACTGTTGGACAAGGAGGCTCTGCAGTCACAAAGCTGTCAGCCTCAGCTGAGAAAACCCTTCGAAAGGGAGAATCAGAGGATCAAGTAGTGCCCCTGGGTGTTTTGGCACTTTAAAAACAGTGCAAGCATATTTGCTTAAAACCCTAAGAATATGCTTAATTGCAGAGCCTGGAAGGTAACATTGAAATGCAGAGATAATAAGAAAATGTCAAGGCTAGAAAGCTAAGGATCTTGGTGAAACATATCAACAGTGCTAAACCAAAATTGGTGTTTGGCTATATTTATGCAAATAGCTTAGTTTCTGATAATGCTTGTAATTACACAACAATTATTGGGAAATACGAGAAAACAGATTTGTCTGTCAACCTAGATGGTAAACTCCTTGTTGAACATTTTCTCCAGGGGTGAGAACATAAGGGATAATGCATCACGAAAGCTATATCCCTTCAACACACCTTTATTAACTTGCTAGTATGTGTCATGCCAGGGGTGTTGGTAGGATGGGGGATGGGTATATGGTTGAGGAGGACCTGAGAGAACCCACAATGGATTAGAGAGCAGCTTTGTAAGCACTGGATGACATAAGAACACACGAGAGACCCTTCCTCTCTCATGTGGGGGAGGGGGATGACAGTGATCAGGGGAAAAGCTGGATACTGAGTTGGACTTGGAAGAACAGGTTAGAGTTTTCTGGGTGAAGAAAGGTGGAATTCATATGGCTTATTCCATATAAAGTGAGCATGATCTGCAAGAGAACAAAGTGTGAGACACCATGTTACCTTTAGAGAACTATATGTAAAATTGTTCAGTATAGCTGCAGCTTGAAGGGAGAAATGGCAAGGCTGAAGTGGAGAAAAGGCAGATCATGAATGGCCATGTGTTAGGTTGGGTTCCCCCAGAAACAGACCCTGAGATAAGGACTTGAGGGTCAGTGGTTAATTTGGGAGGTGATCCCAGGAAGCACTGGTAGAGGAGAAGGAAATGAGAGCAGGTTACTGCTGTGGGCAATTGGGGCTCAGTCCACTGGGGATCTCTGGAGTGACTCCATCTCTGAGTTGTCCTGTCTGAGGGGCAGGAGCTGGGATATGTATCCAGCCAGCTCTCGTCTGTTATTGGGTGAGGGCTGCTTCCAGGAGAGTTAACTCCCTGGCTCTTTGGGCTTTCTCCTGAGACTGAAGAAAGCTCTCAGGAAGACACTTACAGGTGCTTGTGGTAACAAGCTGTTGGCATGTACAAGAAAGGTGCATTTCAAGGGGATAAGAATGGGACACATATGGCATCTACTATTGGCCATGTATGCCATGCTAAGGATTTAGGCTTTTAGCTTAAGGAAAAGGGGGAGCTACTGAATTATTTTCATCTGGGGAGTGGTAATATGATGAGATTGGCATTTTAGAAAATTTTTTCCTGGTATCAATAATAAGAATGGACTAGAGTGGCACAACAGTGGTAGAAATAGACCGGATGTTTTGCAGACACTTGGGGGAGGAATCATGAGGGCCTGAATATTTAGCAACTGACTCTTCAAAAAAAAGAAACAAGATTCCTCATTTGTAGAGTTTGCTGTTTCCCATGGTATAAATACTCCCATAATAGCCAGTTTCAAGCTACTAATGTGATGTTACGGACTACTGAGCTGGGAGGAGATGTGCGTAGTCAGCTCTCACTCCAGCACACCACGGGCCTGAACTGAAGCAGTGGTAGTGGTATGAAGAATAAGGAAAGTATCTGAAGAAAAATTGAGTAGAATAATAACTGATAGAGGGGATGAGATATAATGAGGCAAAAGGAATGACACTCAGATACTTGCCTTCTGTAGCTAATTAGGTGATGGCGCCCTTCACTGAGGTAGGGAATTTAGAATAATGATAATATTGATGAAGTAGTGCTTCATCAAATAGAATGCTTACTGTGTGCCAGGCACTACTTTAAGCCCTTTACACATATTATTTAATTTTCATACTAACAATAATCTTATGAGGAAGTTATCATTATGTTACCTATTTTACACATGAGGAAATGGAGTTGCAGAGAGGTTAATTCATTTGCCCAAGCTTGTTATGTAGCTCAATCAGGATTTCAAACCCAAGCAGCTCGGCACAGAGTCCATGCTCACACTGACACACTAGCAGGTTGAAGAGAAGAGGGAGAGTTTAATTTTTGACGTAGTGTGATGGAGTGTCTATGGGAGATGCAGCTGGAGAGGTTTACCAGGGAATTGGCCACGTGAGTCTGAAGCACACTGCTGGATTTGGGATGAAAATAATGTATTTGTGGATCTTCCGTGTATAGGTAGTTGAAGCCAGGGGAGAAGATGAGATGACCCAAGGTAAATGCATAGAATGAGATGATAAGGGATATTTAGGGCAGGGCTTATAGAAAAGAACATTTATGGATGTGATGAGGAAGAGAGTCTTGCAAAAGAAAGGGAAAAGGGCAATCAGAGGCAGGATAAAAACAAGGGAGTACTGTGACAAAAAAAGGGAAGCATTTAAGAAGAAAGAAGTAGACAATTCAGTGTTACAGAACATGTAAGGAAAAAACCCTCTAAAAAGTGTCTTTTGGATCCAGAAGCTAAGAGGTCATTCCCAAAGAAGGGGCAGTGGGAAAAATAGGAGGTGATGGCTGAGGATGAGTTGAGAAGTTTGGCTGGTGTGAACTCCTCTAGCTGGAAGTGTTTTTGAGAAGGGTCAGCAGTGAATGGTTCTCAACGTCGGCTGCACATTGGAATCACTGAGGAGTTTTTAAAAATATTTATCTCCTCCCCAGAAATTACGATTGATATATCTCGGTGTGTCCTGGGCATCAGGAACTTTAAACGATTTCCAAGGTAACTGTAATATGCAACCAGGTTTAGGACCACTGGGCTAGAGGGAGACAGAGAGTCAGAGAGGTGATACTTGATGCGGGGAGGTCCTTGAGGAAACACTGCAAAGGAGTTTTCCAATAGGGATGAGGAAGTTAAATGAGTGTCTCCCTGAGGCTAGGGTGCCAAATACAAGGCTGTTTGACTGAACCCTTATTAAGTTCATGGTTATCCAAAGACCTTAAGAGGACTCCCTTAAGGAAGTGGCTAACTGGTCATAGGTGTGTAGCTGGAACACTGTGGAGGGTTAAAGAAGAGTGCAAGTGGCGGTGAGGGGGAGAAACCAGGTCATTTCACCTCCCAAAGTTTTTGGGTGCTGACTCCTGTTTTAATTCTCTTGTGGGACCTGTTCTCTGTGGGTGCTTGTTGATCTGAGTGCTGAATGTTGGGCCTATGGCTTTCCTTGGCATTCCCAACCTTCCTAGTTGTCCAGTCTTGCCTGGCTGCTTGGAAACCAGTCCATGTGACTGTTCTGACCTTCACTATTTCTTTTTATTCAAACTCCAAGTGCCTAAGTGGTTTTGATCCTTGGACATGCCAAGGTAATTCTATCCAGGCGTATTTCTTTCATTTTTAAATACATTTTTATTTTAGAATTGTTTTAGACTTACAGAAAAAAATGTGACATAGTACATAATTCCCATATACTTCACACCTAATTTCCACTATTAACATCTTACATTTGTGTGGCATATTTATCACAGTTAATGAACCAATATTTGTACATTATTAGTCACTAAAGCCTATACTTTTTCAGATTTCCTCAATGTCCTTTTTCTGTTCCAGGTTCCTTTCAGGATACTACATTATATTTAGTCATCATATTTCCTTAGGTCCCTCTTAGTTGTGACAGTTTCTCAGACTTTCCTTGTTTTTGATGACCTTGACAATTTTGAGGAGTACTCATCAAAAATTTTGTAGAATGTCCCTTGAATGGGGTTTATCTGATGTTTTTCTTATGGTTAAATTGTGGTTATGCGTTTCTGGAAGGAAGATCACAGGTAAAGTGCCATTCTCATCACATCATGTCAAGGATGCGTGCTATCAACATGACTTACTACTGAGGAAGTTGACCTTAATCACCTGACTAAGGTAGTCCTTGCCAGGTTTCTCCACTATAAAGTCACTCTTTTTCTTTTTAGTACTGTATTCTTTGGAATGAAGTCATGTAGGTAATTTTTTTCTTTGCTTTTATTTTTTCTTTCTTCTTTTACTTTTGTATTTTGAAAATTCAAACGTATAAAAAATACACAGAATAATATAGTGAGTCCATACATACTCAGCACAAAACTTCGATACATATCGTGCTCATTCTTGTTTTATCTATATGGGTGTTTTCAAATTTTAGCATGCATCAGAATCACTTGGAGGCCTTGTTAAAACACAGATTTCTGGACTTCACCTTAGAGTTTCGATTCAGTAAGTCTGGATTGGTGCCCAGAGAATTTGCATCTCTAACAAGTTTCCAGATGCTGCTGTTGGTCTGGGGAACCACACTTTGAGGATCACTGACCTATTAGCTCTCCCACTTCTACTTCATTATGTTGAAAGTAAATTATTTTGAAAGCAAAATAAATCTCAGGTATCATATTATTTTATCTTTAAATACTCAGTGTGTAACCCTAAATATAAGGAGTTTAAAAAACATTTATGATGCCATTTTCTCATCAAAATATTATTTATTCTAATATCATTGAATACCTAGTTAGTGCTCAAATTTACCTGTTTCATGAATACTTTTACAATTGGTCATTCAATCCAAATAAGCTCTACTCATTGTATTTGATTGATATGCCTCTAAATTCTTTTTTACTTCCATTGTAGGGGTCTACAAACTATGATCCATATCCTGTATTTGTATATAAAGTTTTGTTGGGATACAGCCATACTCATTCATTTAAGATTGTTCATGGCTGTTTTCCAACTACAACAGTGGAGTTGAGTGGTTGCATTGTGGGCTATAAGGCCTGCAGAGTAAAAAGTATTTCCTATTTGTTCCTTTACAGAAAATGTTTGCTAAGCACTTGCCCCTATGCTCTTCCTTCTCCTATTTTTTCTTTGAACACATTTGCTGAAGAAACCAGGTCATTTTTCCTACAGCGTTTCGCATATTCTAGATTTTGATGATTGCATCCCCCCCACTGTTATTTATCATGTTTCTCTGTCCCCTGTATTTCTTATAAACTGATACACAGACCAAAAGGCTTGAACAGATTCAGGTTCGATACTTTGGCAAGATTTGATTAGTGGGTTCAAGTGTTATCAATCAGATCCATGTATTTTCAAGTTCATAATCAGGTTTTCACCTAATGATTTTACTAGCTGTTAATCATCATTGCCTAGATTCATTATTTCATTAGGCATTACAAAATGATTATATGGTAATTTTATCATTCCTTTTAACTTATTAGCTAAAACTATTTTATAAATGAGAACTTTTCCTCATCAATTACTTGGTTACTTCGATGTATAGTTTGGTGAAAGAAAGGCTGGATGAATGATTGATTCTGTCCCTTTAGTTGCCACTTTCAGAATAATGAGTAGATTCACTAATACTTCCAAAGATAACCATTGGATTTTTTTTAAGTATCATATGAATGCCTGAATTGTTTTTAACAGCTTTATTGAAATTGAATTTACATACCATATAATTAACTCTTTTAAAATGTACAATTCAATGGTTTTTAGTATATTTACACAGATGTGCCACCAGCACTACAGTCTAATTTCCATCATCTGAAAAAGAAACCTTATGAACGCATGGAATTTTTAGAACATATTTGATGTGTTTCAGTCCATTTTAATATTCTTCTGAGACTCAAATTGTCTTATTTTTGGTCGATGGGAGCCCTTCTGAGATTGGTTCCTATACCAGGTTATTATGAACGTAAAATGAGAGAATAATTTTCAAGATTATGATACTTAAGGGATGCTACATAGCTATTATAGTGTTTATCAACATTGGATACATATTGTAATCACCTGAAGAACTTTAAGGCATTTTGACGTGCAGTCCCTTCCCTATATTAATTACAGCAGAATCTCTGCAGGTGGTACTCACGCGGCAACACTTTTTAAAACCCCCTAGATGGATTCCAATGTGCAGCCGAGTTTAGGAACCAAAGAACTTGGAGGATGTGGGTTAATTGTTTCCTTCCTCCCTCCCCTTTTCCATGCTCTCATCTCAGGCAACTATATTATATACTTTATTTGCCCTGTCACTCAAGCTAGCTACTTTAGTCATTTGACTCTTCCTTACCTAGCACTCTTTAAATCCAAAGGATGTTTTTGAAGAGAAATGGCTGGCTCAGATCTGTATTATACAAAAATACTTCTGGCAACAATATGAAAGAGATATTGCTGAAGCAAGTGAAAACTACTCAGTGTGTAAGCACTTCCCCAGGACTCATAGTAACAACCTTTACATTCCTTAGCATGGTATTCTAGGTTACTCGTGATCCAGTCTTAACCTCTGTTGCCAGCCTTATCACATACTCTTTTTTTTTTTTTTTTTTTTTTTTTTTGCGGTACGCGGGCCTCTCACTGTTGTGACCTCTCCCGTTGCAGAGCACAGGCTCCGGATGCGCAGGCTCAGCAGCCATGGCTCACGGGCCCAGCCGCTCCGCGGCATATGGGATCCTCCCAGACCGGGGCACGAACCCGTATCCCCTGCATCGGCAGGCGGACTCTCAACCACTGCGCCACCAGGGAGGCCCATCACATACTCTTAATTCCTGTACCCTGCGGTATAGCCATGTTAATATACATTTTCTCTACTACATTGCCCCAGAAAAGGTGGCCCACCATGGACCTGTAGCATTGGAATCCCCTGGGAGCTTGTTGGAGATGCAGGATTTCAGGCCCCACCCACAGGCCTAACTTACTCCCAGTCTGCCTTTTAATAAGATTCTCCAGTTGATTCATAGGCACATTAAAGTGTAAGAACTTTATTCTAACTCTTTCCAGCCTTTTCTGCTCCTCCTTTTGCCTTGATCTTTCTATGCATGTCAACTCTTCCCTTTTCTCTTTTGATTCATCTTTCAAGCCTTTGTTCAAATGTTTTTGTCCTGAATTCTTTACTGATTTTCCCAACTTTGAATATGAGGACCCTTTCCTTCTTCACAGCTTTGATGCTGTGTTTGGCATACCACTCTCATAAAACTCTAATTTCCTTTTCTTTTTAGCGACCTGGGTGCATGAGAAACTACTACATTTAAAGCTCTTGAGTGCAATAACCATGCCTCATTCATTTGTCTCCACCCAGCACTTTACTTTGTAGATATTAGAATTTCTATTTAAAAGACAAAAAGTAGAATACAGAAATGAATAAGCTTAGTTAGAGGGTGCCAGCATGTGCTCTCCTTTGTCCTTTTCAGCAGAAGTCACTGATACCTTCATCTGGCAACTTTAGCCTTATTTATTTTCATATCCAGTCTTGACCAAGGCAAACAGCTTATATTAACATCACACCCACCATATATTCATGTCTGGAATTACCGTTGACATGAACTCAGCCTGGTGTGAGCTCTGAGCCCTGTGTGCCTGCCTGCCTGTCCCTTCTCCCTATTCCCGCCCCCTCCTAATCTCACTGTGTGTGCTTAGCGTGTAAAATTAAATTCATCTCTGTGCTTGGTTTGAAATCTCCTTTTCCTTCTGTCTTATGGTTTAACCAGCCACCAGAGTGAGTTTACCCTACCTGGATAGAGATGTTACCTGTGATCACCACCACAGCTATTTTGGACACTGCAGTTTACACTGCTAGTCAATGCGGTCCGCAAACACATATGCACGCACAACATGGCTAGATTGTTTCCTTTGAACCCAGTTCTTCAATTATTCTGCTTTTTCCATATGGCTCCTGGTTGAGCTTGTTATAGAGAAATGCAGTCCTTGAGACTAACTTGGAGGTCAGTGACGTGGGGACTACAGACTGGCCAATTGTGGCTTGACCAGGTGCTAGGAGAGTTGGTCCATTTTGGCAGGAAAGAGACAGTAGTATTTTTATCAAGAGCCTTAGGGCTTTGCTGAGGTGGCTGTACTAAATTGCACTATTCTGGTATTTCTCCCTATGCTTGCTTCAGTGCTATGGCTTTTTCAGCCTACTCAAAGTATACGTCAATTCATATCTCATTAATTTCTCCAACTAAGTTCTATAGGTCCACAGGTATTAGCACTATCAGTATACCTCCTACTTGATTGTTCTCCTTTATCTGTGAATTACCTCCAAACCAAGGGGGCTTACCTAGCTTCTAGGGGCAGGGACTCAGTCCTTTTCTACATGCTAGAGGGAGGGAGAAATTGTATCTCTTCTATTGCTACTGCTTTTTGCTATTATATAGTATGATATGGTATTGTATGAAAAATTATCCTATGATATCCCATGAGTGTTTGTTTCCCCTCAGGTAGTATATCCACTGGTCCAGGTTCCCGCATAGGCTACAGTGGTGTTTGTTCCAGACTTGGTCTCCAAAGCGACAGCTCTTTAGGTTCATACTCATATGCTTATCTCTTCTCTCCAAATATCACCACTACTAGGGTCTGAAGGAGCTTCCATCATAAGCCATATGCTGATATATTTTTTGTTAACAACACATTTATGGATCTAGCTATGCCTATTTTCTTGGACTAGATTTACTTTCTGTTTTCCTCTTCATGTAGGTAATAAATTCTAGCCCCTAAATTTGACTTATGACCATTCCCCAACACCAGTTTCTGTTCTTGACTCACCAGTTTTGGTCCTTATTTTACTGTTATACTCAGTATTGGGTTATGATCACATTTGCATATTTCTGGATTCATGTGAAAAATTGTTTTAGGAATGGGTGGTGGATTTGCATGCTTATTAAGTAAATGGAAATGGCTAAAATACTGATAAACTAAATACGAGGTGGCCAGTCATGTGAGTGTGTCATGAAGGAAGGGTTATAATGAATCCAATTCTGTATGTATGGGTTCTAAATAAATGAAAATATATTTCAATTTTGCTCAGACAACTATTTTCCCCTTTATAATTCAAGTGATATCCAACAGAAAAGTAGGTCATAATTTTATCTTAGAAAATTTCATATTCATTTTAGAATATATTAGCCTCATTAGTAACAATCTGAATTGCAGCAATCCATCGTCCCTTTGGAGGATGACAGTCGAACCATACACTCTGGGGGTGTGGAGAGGAGAAAACTTTTCCTTGAAGGCTGCACTTGCAAAACCAAGGAAGTCAAATGCCTGCCTAGCCCTATGCAACTTTGGGTTGAAATTACTTGAGATCCCATTAGAGAGTTATTTTGTTCAAAATTTAGCTAAACGTGTGTGAAATATTATAAATAATCTTCAAGGATAGCATCTTCTGAAATCTGGTCTCAGGAGACTGTTTCAAATATTTGTGGGGGAGAAGGATGTCACCTCTCTATTGAGATATGCATGCAGCATACATATTATATGCACATCTCTGAGGTTCCAGAAAAGTTCCTTGCTTTTATAATTTTTAAATTTGATGATTGCCTTCAGACTGAAACTCTTCCACATAGAAGAGTTGGTGTTACTGCTGCTCTTCGAAACCTCATCTAATCTGAGATTTTGTTGAAAAACAGAACCCCACACCCACCATCCAGTTCTCTGGGAGAAAAGCGTGTTGTGCCCAGTGTTGCCCTGATTACAGGTGACTGGCTATGGAAATGAGTTAGTATTGGCTTAACGCATGGTCATTCTCTACTTGGTTTCCTCATGGTAGAAAAGAACAGCAAAAACATGCCTGCTCTTGGGACATGTATGTAACCAAGGAGTATAGTTACATTTGTCCCCATTTGATTATTTTATCTGAAGAGCACAATAATACATATTCACTATAAACATTCAGGAAAAGCAGAAAAGTTTGAAGAAGCAGAAAATAAAAGACTTGCCTAAAATCCTAACACCCAGAGGTAATAATTTATCATTTTTGGCATATTTTCTTTTGTTCTTTTTCTGTGTGTTGCTTTATGTAGATATGTAACAAAAGTTGTTGTTTGACCCTAAGCTGCATCCACTTCTTGGAGTCAGGCAGGATGCCAGCCAGCATGGTTAGCTGAGGGCCCTCTTCTGGGTCACAGACTTTCTGTAGTTTCTTCACATGGTGAAAGGGGCTAGAGAACTCTTTCAGGCCTCTTCCATCAGAGCATTAGTCCCATTCATGAGGGCTCTACCCTCATGACCTAATCACCTCCCAGAGTTCCTGCCTTCTAATACCATCATCACCTTGGGCATTAGGTTCTCAACATAAGAATTTGGGGGATGCACAAGCATTCAATCTACACCACTGTGGTATATCCGTACAATGGAATACACACAACAATTTGTATGAATCTCATAATATTTATACTGACTGACAGAAGCCAGAGGGAAGAGTACATAGCGTGTGATTTCGTTTATATAAAATTCTAGAAAATGCAAGCTAATCGCTAATGAAAAAACACAGTGGTTCTTGGAGTTAGGGGTTATAGAGGGGCAGGATGGAAGGATTACAAAGGGATATGAGGAAACTTGGGGTTGATGGATATGTTCAATATTCTCCTTTGTAGTGACAATCTCATAAGTATATACATACACCAAAATCTGTCCAGTCGTACACCTTAAACATGTGCCGTTTATTGTATGTCAGTTGTAGCTCACAAAAGCTGTAAAGACATAGTCTTCCTTGGATGAGGCTGAATATATCAGTCATGGCTCATTGGTTGTAAATCACAGAAAGTGACTTGGTATAAATTAAAGAGAATTCATGGAAAGGATAAAGGGAACTTAACAGAACTGTAAGGAAGGCTGAAAGAGCCAGACCTGTAATGGAGCAGGACCTAAGACAACTTCAGAGGCCCAGGAAGCAGAAAGAAGTACGTCATACCTGACAGCATCTGATTAGGATGTCTCCTCTGCTCAGTGAATAGATTCTACCATTTTCAGGCTGGGGAAATGGGATAATGGACTTATACCATTATTATTCTGTTCAAGAGTAGGATTCCAGAGAGGAGTATTCCCCTTGGCTGGGGGAAAGAGGTTATAGCTAATTTTTTTAAGGAAATTAGAGTGTTATTAGGACAGAAGAAGGAATGCTGAGTATCATAAAAATCAAATGCCTGCCACTCAAGGACTTTTGTTTTCTGTTCTGGTTACTATTCTTTTTTTGTGGGATTAATATTAATTTATTAATAACCAAACAGAACTACCTAAAAACAGTGTTTTTAAAATGGAAATAAATTAATATAGTTGTTTTGCACTGTAATATTAATATATACTCATTATAGACTATTTGGATAATAACTGGAAGACTAGAAGAAAGAAAACAAATCATTCATAGACTCACTACCAAGAAGCAATCACTTTTAAAATTCATTAATTTTTTGACATAGGTTATGTATGTTTAATGAACATTTTTATTTTTCAGTTAATCTTCACAATTATACAGAGAAATAATTGGACATAAATTCCAGTATGTCCTTTGAATTCAGTGCTTCCCACACTTCAGCTATCGGGCACACCTCCATCACACCAACCGTTTTTGCAGTATGGGATGTTTAAAGTTGATTGATTAGATATCAACTCACTTTAAAAAAATTAATACTTTATTCTTTTAGAGCAATTTTAGGTTTATAGCAAAATTAAGGAACGGTCAGATTTCCCATATACTACCTCCCGCCCCCCTCCGCCACCCAACAACCTGTCCCTTCATAAACATCCTCCACCAGAGTGGTGCATTTGTTACTGGTGAACCTACAGTGGCACATCGTAACCACCCAAGGTCCATAGTTTATTTTAGGGTTCACTCTTGGTGTTATACTTTCTATGAGTTTGGACAAATGTATATCCAGCTACTAGTAAATTGGTGTATAACTAATCAGTCCTAAACTTAGTAGCTTAGCACAGCAAATCATTTTATTATTTCCCATGTGGGTCAAGAATTTAGAAGGAGATAGGTTGGGTGGTCCTGGCTCTGGTCTCATATTTGCAATCAGATGGAGCTGAAACAGTGGGGGCTAGAGCAATCTGGGGCCTCCCAGGAATCTCTTCATGTAGTCTTGGGTTTCTCTATGTGGTCTCTATTCATGGACTGGTCTGGTCCTTATAGCGTGGCAGTCTCATGATGGTTGAAGTCTTCAAGAGAGAATATTGACAAGCCAGACATTTCATTGCCTTCTGTGACCTACATTTAGTGTTACTTCTACCTCATTCTAGTAGTTATAGGCAAGTCACAAGCCTACCCAGATTCAAGGAGATGAGATAGATAACCCATCTCTCAATGGGAAAAACATCAAGATCATGTTGCAAGCAAAGGCACATGGGATGGGAGATATTGTTGTAGCCATCTTCGGAGTATATAAACAGCTACACTTTTTCTCTATAATTAGGAAATTTCAGTTCTTCTGGACTCAAAATGTGTATGTAAGTCAGTACACTGAATTAAAAGCCTTTTGTAGGAGGATGTCTTTAAAAATGAAATCAGTCTTTCTCCTGCTCTTGTAAAGGAAAGAGAGCTTTCTATATGATTTTTTAAAAATCGGCTGAAAGCTGGGCTCCAAAGTTTTCTTTGGTGATGCATAGAGATTTTATGGTAAAGAAAGACTGCTAGATTGATATTCATAAGCTCTGCAGTTATAACCTATTCTTGCGACTATCTTTGGCTACTGAATCTCAGTTTAACTCTCTGTAAAATGGAAATACTATTTCTCCTATGCATCCCATGGCTTTATGTTGAGGAGCAAATGAGGTTGTTAGTATGAAACACTGTGAGAAAATGCCACATAAAAATGAGATATTGCTGTTGTTCTTCTAAATAATTGTAATGTTTTATGGCCCATAGGGATAAGAAACTCTTCCTAATATCTGACTTAAATGTGTTCGTTTGCCACAGCTCTCTCTAACCAGCCAACTTGAAATTGGTTGTGTCTGTTTCCCTGTGGTAAAATGGTGACAGGGTCACATGCGGAGGTTTTGGTATGTTACCGCTGTTATTTTCACAATATGGTGCCATATAATTTGATTTGTATTCTGTGCATCGCATAAGCCTTTTGCTCAGCTAGCAAACAGTACTGAGCTTCTAGCTTCTAGTATTATTACTCAAGAATCCCTAAATCATTTTCCTGATCATTGCATTGCATTGCTACCACTTAATACGGATCCTCTGTTTTGGTTCATTGTCTCTAGACTTATTATTTTACATTTGTCTGCATTAAATTGCATTCTTGGTTTATTGGTCAGGTCACCATGAGGTAACAATCCATCTGAGTCATGCCGTTGTGTTTTTCCTATGTGCTGCATATATACCATATAAGACTAATAAAAATCTATGTACCTTAAAGGAGGTTATGAATATTTTATTGGTTCTACTTCAGGGTCAGGCTAACAACTCAAAATAGGTCAAGCCCGTGTTCAAGGTACCAGGCCACTGAACAGAGCTTCCAGGAGGGAAGGAAGCCAGTGTTTTCCAAGGGAAAGCTTAGATAAAATCTGGTTCACTCTATAAACTTGTACCATTTTTACTGGTGGCCTAGGGCTCATAATTTTAGAACTCTCATTTTATGTTTGTTTAAATACCCATGTTATAGTCCCCTTTAAAAATACTTTTCTGAAAAGGAGTATGATCCATTCAAAAGTAGACTGCCTGTGTCAGAAAAGCAATTAGCTTGGACCACTGTTTTAAGAAATTTGCTTAAAAATTAGATAAACACAATGAAAATTAAGTTTTAATGACTTCTAGTTTCATGCATAGAAAACATGTTTGGGGCCTACTATGTGTAGGAAGTTAGCTGCAGTAAAATGTAAACTGAAGAGATCCTCTTTGAAGAAGTTATAGATCAGTGAAGGAAAAACTTGATGACAAATGATTGCAGTTCACTTCTATATGGAACGCCTCTAGATGTTTCCATAGAGAGCTGGAGATGTACAGCGCAGGAAATAACTAATTCTGCCTGGGAAGTTTAGGAAAGGTAGAAAAGAGCAAGAACTGGGTTTAAGAGACAGTATGAGCCATTTTCTTGTTTGGCTTTGAGACATTGTGAAGTAGGGAGGAATCACATATGCACAGAGAAGAAACCATCTGTTACCTCCCGGGTCCTTCCTCACCTGCCATAGCTTCTGGAAGTGATAGGAACACCTACAGGACTCCTGGGGAATTAGGAAGATGAGCAGGGATACTATCTGGAGCTTACTGAGGAGAGTGAGATATTCCTATTGAAGGATCAGGTAGAAAAAATCTGCAGGAGAACTTGAGGTGACAGCTCGAAAGAGCAATGTATTCGTTAAGTAGACAAAAGCAGCTAGTCATTGTGATCTTTTAAAAGATGCATAGGCTTGCAAGAGGAGTGAGAGAGAGAGAGAGAGAGAGAGTGTGTGTCTTTGCGTAGGGAATCAGAATAAAATCATTTCTGCTGGTGCTTTGAAAAAAGGTTCAGAAAACTTGAATACAATATTAATGCGTAGTTTATTCATTTATTTTGATAAATTCTTGACATCGTTGAATGGGAGAGAATATTGTGATTTCTGAAGGGTTCCTTTAGCAAATCCAAGTGACAGTATAAGTTTGTTTTCTTCAACTGATAATTAATTATCCACGGCAGAGGAAGTATTAAGGCAACAAAAATGTCCCTGTCCCGAAGGAGTTGGCCATGACATAGTAGACAGTTAGTCATAAGCCCCAGGAAGAATAAGCGATCAGTGTGAGCTCATTTGGTAATTTATCTCTCCCTTCACTTTGAACGGCTATAGCATTTATCGTATGCCCTAAGTTAGCACTTAATAACATAGTTTCTCATTGTCCTCTACTTGTTTGATAAATGAAAGTCATCTGTCCCCAGCCAGACTGTATTCTCCCTAAGGGCAGGGACTTTGTTCTTGTCTTGTCTACTCTCTCCTCATCTATTCATGCCCAGTGGAGTGATTAGTAGGCAGCTCTTAAGTGTCCTGTGAATACACACTTGTTGATGGTCTAAGGGGCCATGTAATCAGGCTCAGTTATTTGACTTCTTCAGCCCTGGTTTCCTTTTCTGGAAAATAACAAAGTTAAACTTGGTGATTTCTAAGGCCTTTTCTGTCCCTGAGGATCTTTAATTAAGACTTTAATCTGCTTGTATTTTACCGGGTAGAATAAATCTACTATTAACATCCATAATCAGATATTAATATTATACATATATCTGGTATTTTTCTTTTTTTGTGTGGTACGCGGGCCTCTCACTGCTGTGGCCTCTCCCGTTGCGAAGCACAGACTCTGGACGCGCAGGCTCAGCGGCCATGGCTCACGGGCCCAGCCGCTCCGCAGCATGTGGGATCTTCCCGGACCGGGGCACGAACCTGTGTCCCCTGCATCAGCAGGCGGACTCTCAACCACTGCGCCACCAAGGAAGCCCCTGGTATTTTTCTTAATTGTAAAGCCAGCATATTACTTAATTCATCCAGCTATCCACAAAACTATTTCAACCAGTATGCACATACTGTGGGCCAGGTATTTTAGGAGATGCTGAAGAGTTACTGGTAAGCAATGTAAACATAGCCCATGGATGATTAGCAAGGGATAAAGGAAGCCTACAGATGATAAGCAAGGGAAAAGGAAGCCTACAGATCATTAGCAAGGGATAAAGGAAGATGGATAATTAAGCAATAGCTACAAAAGGAGATGAAGGCTATGCTGGGAGTGGGGACCCAGTTATGGGGGCACATGTCTGAGTGCCCACCCCTGTCTCCTGGGCTTCTGGAAGCCTTGCTTGCTAGTGATATTTGCTCTAAGATGACTTGAAGATTACGATGGGTCAGCCAGTTGGAGTGGGAGAGCAGAAGCACAACCTATGAAAAGATCCTTGAAGTAGGAGAGAGTGTAGATACTGAAGGAATTCCAGTTAGGTCTGGAGTGAGATTTGGAATGATTTTGAAGATTTTGAGTGAGAATTTTAGGTGAGCCATGCGATGCAGAGATAGGCCAAAAGTCAGGCCATTAAAGAACGTTAGAACTTCTTTTTTTTTTTTTTTTTACATCTTTATTGGAGCATAATTACTTTATAATGGTGTGTTAGTTTCTGCTTTATAACAAAGTGAATCAGTTATACATATACACGTGTTCCCATATCTCTTCCCTCTTGCGTCTCCCTCCCTCTCACCCTCCCTATCCCACCCCTCCAGGTGGTCACAAAGCACCGAGCTGATCTCCCTGTGCTATGCGGCTGCCTCCCACGAGCCATCCATTTTACGTTTGGTAGTGTATCTTTTAAGGAGTGTGAAAGCCACTAGAGGGTGGGAAGGATAACATGATCATATTTGTATTTTTTTAAAAAACACTTCAGCAGTCCTTTCATGTTTTGTGTTCCAGCCATTGAAATCCAACACAGACTTCTGACATAATCTAAGATCATTTGTATCTGACTTAAACATGAAATGATAACTTTTATTTTATTATAGCTAGCAGATACTCCTAACCAATTCAACACATTTTAGTGTTTTTTCAGCAGAGATAGACCATAACTGTTTGAGGTAGCATTGATGAAAATTGAAAAAAGTTACTGCCTCTAATTATTTTTGTAATTAACTTGCTGATATCCTCAATAATGTGTTTTTTAAAAAAAGTACAGTTGCTGATCAGTAAAATTGTTCAGTGCTGAGTTAGTATGAAAGAACAGCCAAGTTCATTGGAAAGTGCATAGATTTGGATGCATACTAGCACAGGAGCTCCTTAATTGTTAACAGCGAGGGCTTGAGTAATTCATTTGACCTCTCTATGCTTCAGTCTCTCTTCTGGAAAATGAAGACAATAAATCAGGGTTCTTGTAAGGATTAGAATGACTTTTTATAACATATCTAGCAAATGGTCTCACACACAGTATGGGCTTAATAAATATTAGTTCCTTTTCTCCTCTTTCAAAGACTCTTTTCTCTTTAGTAGGAAATGGAAACCATTTGATATTTCTCTTTATTTTATATGAAAAACTTAGTAAGAACTACCACATGGTGAACATCATGCTTGTGAGGAATTAAGGAAGGGAATATGAATTAGCATCTGTCATAAAACTCAGCCTAGTGGGATAGAAAGATGTAGTGTAAAAAATAAGCTAATTTTTTTTCTTCTCCAATCCCTAGCCTTCCCTCATGGGACAGGGAATAGCACCACATTTTGGCTTAGTGTCTTTGGAAGAAGATTTTGATCATGTCCCAGATTAATCAGACAAGCAGGAGTTTTTTTTGTTTTGTTTTGTTTTGTTTTTTTGCGGTACGCGGGCCTCTCACTGTTGTGGCCTCTCCCATTGCGGAGCACAGGCTCCGGATGCGCAGGCTCAGCGGCCATAGCTCACGGGCCTAGCCACTCCGGGGCATGTGGGATCTTCCTGGACCGGGGCATGAACCCGTGTCCCCTGCATCGGCAGGCGGACTCTCAACCACTGCACCACCAAGGAAGCCCAAGCAGGAGTTTTGAAAGGAGCCATAGAGGTGCCCAATGAGAATGTTTTTATAGTTCCATTGAATCTTTTATTCAGGTCAAGTTTATAGGTGCCACAGTTCAATCCAAATAAAGCTACCTCTACTAATTCCATATAAAACACGTTAGGGGAAGTATGTAATTCTGTTTGAAAAAGTAGATAAGTATAAATAACTAATACCAGGTAGAGACTGAAAAGTATGGATCGACAATATTTATTGAGAA
This sequence comes from Mesoplodon mirus, assembly GCF_964341445.2. Classification (NCBI taxonomy): domain Eukaryota; kingdom Metazoa; phylum Chordata; class Mammalia; order Artiodactyla; family Ziphiidae; genus Mesoplodon; species Mesoplodon mirus. Next base: position 21,296,854 of record NC_138981.1, on the reverse strand, counting down.
CCTACTATATTAGTAATAATAGCATTATGAGTAATATTTGTACTTTAGAAACACTTGAATAGCCTCTTCATGTTTGATCCACATTGTAAAAGTAATATTTGCATTTTAGCAACAAATATGTAAACAGCCTAATATTTACTGATATTTACTGAAAGCTTCATATATGCATGGCTGTATGCTAAGTGCTTTATTTGTGTTACCTCATTTAATCCACACATCAATCCTAGGAGATGACTATTATGATTATTTCCATTTTATATGAGGAAACTGAGCCATTGAGAGGTAAGGTAACTTGTCTAAAAACACTCAGCTAATAAACATAGTAGTTGGAATTATAACCCAGGCAATTTGGTCCCAGAGCCTATACTCATTACCTCTACATTACACTGCCACTGTATGTGATCCTGGATGCCATGTGCAGCTCAACATGGCCGATGCTATCTGCCAGGTATTCTGTACATTAGGACAACAAAGAGGAGAATATATGAACCGTGACCTACAACAATACAAGATCTAATTGAGAGACAAACCCACTGACAAGCAATTATGGTACTCCCTAATAATTACTAATATACTCTTTATTTCCCCAGATGCTGGGGGTGAGGATATTCAGGGTGAAATATATAAACAATGCACTCAGGTAATATGCCCTATATTATCTATGGCAGAGTTTACAAAACGGCAGCCCCAGTTTTGTTTGACCTTCAGGTTTTTTTCAATTGAATTACTTGCCAGCATATAAAAATAAGATTTTTCATAAAATTCCAGATTTCTAGTTTCCTCTGAAAAACTAGAATACCTGATAATACTGGGCCCACAGTAAACCCTGGCAAAACTCACCCTGAGTTGAGCAGCTGGTACCTGCTTTAAGAAGGGCAAAGGCGGGGCTTCTCTGGTGGCGCAGTGGTAAGAGAGTCCACCTGCCGATGCAGGGGACACGGGTTCGTGCCCCGGTTCGTGCCCCGGTTCGGGAAGATCTCACATGCCACAGAGCGGCTGGGCCCGTGAGCCATGGCCACTGAGCCTGCGCGTCCGGAGCCTGTGCTCCACAACGGGAAAGGCCACAACAGTGAGAGGCCCGCATACTGAAAAAAAAAAAAAAAAGAAGAAGGGCAAAGGCCCCTCTGTTAATTATAGGACCCAACAGACATGCCTCGCTCATTCATGTGACCTGTTAGTCCCTGTAGGTGTATCAGTTTTTGCAAGCTGCTTTTTCTAAGGGTGCAAGGTTCCCCAGGGGTTCATAATTTATCAGGGCATGTAGTAGCCTCACTGATACCTAAATAATTCAAGTAGCTTTGTCCTGGTCACTCTGAATCAGAGACAGACTTAACATTGTGCTGATGAAGCTTAAGCTTTAGGGCTCATCTCTTGTGTGACCTTCCCTTCTAGGAGAGGTTCTAGCAATGTTCATATGATCATATGTTTTTGAAAAACTTTGGAAAAGTCAGCTATTTTAACTGCAGTTGGTTAATGTTGTCTCTTTCCATTCTGCGTTCCTTTCCTACATACTCCCTTATACTAGGGGTGTTGGAGTGGCTCTGGGCATTCAAAATAAATATTCTCTTCTAAATACTCATTTTGCATCCATTTAAGCATTGTTCTTTCTTAAAGAGAGCCCCTACATTGTATAAGCTTCAATCTCCCTCTGCTCAGGACGCTTCATTGTTACCTCTAAAGGCAGTATTATGCCGGGGTCAGTTTGTGTATGTTGTGAGAGCCGATGTTACATTATCAGGAATTTTGTGAGGAGGTTGTAAACACAGCCAATAAGAATTGAATTATATAAACGTCCAATTAATTATATTATAAAATATAGTGACTATTTAAAACTCATTAATTACTAATTATTTTACTACATTTTACTATTATCTGTGCTCTTGAGGTTATTTAAGTCTCTTTTACCTGTGTGGTAGTAATACTACATAATGGAGTGACTGTACCTCTCTTCCCAACTCTGTGTACATTATAGACATCACGTTGACATACGTTGATAATTTGAACTTGGCCATGGTAAGAATATTTACACCATAGAAATTGGTAAACTACAAATCGGGGCTTTCTTTTCTTCTGGAGAGTTTATTTTCACATGTTTACCAGCACACCACTCTCCCATGATTGGCTGCATATTGATATGCAGACTGCAGTATTGCTGGTGCCGTATTCCCTAGGGCAAGCAGCCTGAGTTCCAAGGACACAGATCAAAGCTATTGAAATGGCACGTGGATGCCTCATTATGCATTTGGGTGCTTAAAAATGTTTTTTCTTCTTCCCCTGTCGTAGATAAGGGGAGAAACCCAAGGATCTGCTCCTGTTCCAAAAATTATCTGCTTCTGAATAGAGGTATATTTTAAGTGTAGTGGGAGCATAGCAGAAGGTATGCCTAAGTCAGCCTAAGAGGGAGGTAGTATTGTTCAGGGAAATACTTTGAAAAATAGGGTAAATCACTAGAATTTCTAAATAAGATTAAAAAATTCTACAGTGCAAAACAGAAACTCATAAAATAAATAAGGTTGATGGTGGATGACAGCTTTCTTTTATTGAGCTTTGAATGCAGTAGGCATTTTCCTAAGCATGTCACCCATGTTTGATCTCATTTGGTTTTCAGAATAAATAACCCTCTGAGGTTGATATTATCATGCTCATTTTACAAAGGGAACCCAAGGCCTAGAGAGGTTAAGCAATTTTCCAAGATCACTAGCTAGTAAAATGTTAAAGCTAGGATTAGAACCTGGTTAGTCTGACTATAGCCCCACAGCCAGCTCTTAAATATGATGCTATACGGCCTGTGTGGTAAGTACAATGGACATGACACAAGAGTACTTTTCAAATATAATAATTTATTACTCATAGACTATAAGCTCTGATGCAGTTAATTATCACATGTTCAGACTCTTGTAGAAGTTTGTATGCTATCAAGTGAAGAGTTAGGCAGACATTAATACTCAATATTCTGTGTTGTACACCTGATACTAATATAATATTGTAAATCAACTATACTGCAATAAAAATATTCTGTGATCTTAAGCAAATTGATTAATCTCTCTTTGCCTCAGTTTTCTGATCTTTAAAATAATGCCTCTTAACACTGTTGTGAGGAATAAATCATACAATAAAGTGCCTTGCATCAGGTCTGTTACATTGGAAGAATCAACATTGTGCAAACGACTATACTACCCAAAGCAATCTACAGATTCGAGGCAATCCCTATCAAACTACCAATGGCATTTTTCACAGAAATGAGCGAGAAATTTCAAATTTATCTGGAAACACAAAAGACCCCGAATAGCCAAAGCAATCTTGAGAAAGAAAAATGGAGCTGGAGGAATCATGCACCCTGACTTTAGACTATACTATAAAGCTACAGTAATGAAGACAGTATGGTACTGGCACAAAAACAGAAATATAGATCAATGGAACATTATACAAAGCCCAGAGATAAACCCACACACATAAGGTTACCTTATCTTTGATAAAGGAGGCAGGAATATACAATGGAGAGAAGACAGCCTCTTCAATAAGTGGTGCTGGGAAAACTAGACAGCTCCATGTAAAAGAATGAAATTAGAACACTCCCTAACACCATATGCAAAAATAAACTCAAAATGGATTAAAGACCTAGATGTAAGGCCAGACACTATAAAACTCTTAGAGGAAAACATAGGCAGAACACTGTATAACATAAATCACAGCAAAAACCTTTTTGACCCACCTCCTAGAGAAAGGGAAATAAAAACAAAAATAACCAAATGGGACCTAGAGAAAGAATGGCTGGCTGGCTGGATATCTGTGAACATCTGGAATCAGAAAGCATATGGGAGTAAGTCAAAAGATGAAATAAGCACAGATGATAACATGCTGTAAGGGGCTTCAGAGGATTAGCAGACAAACCCTGGACTTTGCATCAGCAGACAGAGTAGAGGGCAAAAGTGAAAAGTGGGTATGAAAATTGGAGAGTTAACTGAAGAACAACTGAAGCTTCTTTACCTAACCTGCCCTCCCTGACTCACACCTCCCCCCCCCAACAACATACACACCTAGAGGGGGAAGGGAAGGGAGAGGGGGAGGGAGAGAGAATATGAATATGAATATGAATGAAGGACAAATAGGGAACCATTTAAGATACCTAAGTAGCTTATATGATTTATTTAGGTGATAGTGGGTTGACCACATTCTTTGAGGGCAAGGGCTAGTGTTTGATGTAATGAAAGGTAGTTACTGGAAAAGAGAGTTAGAATTCAAATGTTGGAAGGCTTGTCTAATGAAATAGACTGAAATGTTTGGGGCTTCCAGTATGCATGTTGCTGACCCTAAGTCAAGTCAGTCTCAAGTCTAGCACATGGAGGTTCCTAAGACTGACATTGCCTTCTTTTTCTAATACCTTAAAGTGAAGGTGGACAATTTATATGCCCTATCAAGACACATATAGAGCTTTAAGTTAGAATTTCCACTAAAGGTTCATAACATTTAAAATAACATTATAAATTGTGAACTTTTTTATTTTAAAATGTCTTTTACTTATTTTATATGTTTGGCTTTGAATATTGTTTGTGTAAAAAATTACATGGAAAATTATTTTTCATTCTAATTTTTCTAGTAGTTAATTTCAGTTATTTAAAAATCATTTCTTATTTCCTCTGTTTATTAGTCATGGTGAGCTGAATTTTTTTTTTTTTTTGCGTTTTCCTCTTCTGTCTTTGAGACTAGACTTTTAATATGCTCCACTTTTCCTACTTGTTTACATCTTCTTGGTCTTTGTTAAAAGCATTTTCAGTATGAGGTTATTGGTATATTTTTACTTTAAAGGTATTTTCTTTCAACAGTTATATTTGACTTTTATGTTCCAACTTATAACTATTGTAAACAATTATTTATATATTTCTGTATTAACTAGCTTTTTCATTTTCAAATGCTTTATTCCATGTTCTCCTCAATTTTAAACTTCTATTTTTTATTTAATTTTTCATAAGTTGGAAAAATAAAATATTTTCTTCAGAAATGGCATGTAATACTCCATGTCATCTTCCCTTGAATACCTGCAAATATCTTTCTGATGCCCTTACCCATAAATCAGTATTTAGTTGACTATAAAATTTGAAATCATAATGTTTCTTCATAAAACTTAGTAGAAATTACTTCTTTGTCTTACTCTTCAGTGTGACATATGTCTGACGCTAGCCTGATTTTTTCATTTTATGTAAATACTTAAAAATATATTTGTAAGATATTAAAATATATCTTATGTATAATAATAGAAATATAAATAAATATACTAAAATAATACTATTGATAATAAGTATATAAGAGTTAAGCTGATGGCCCTCCAGGTTTTCGAAACTTGCCTTTCCTGCTCTTTCACCACTTTTCGAAGGGAGCAGGCCTCTTGATAATTGCCTTCCAGTAGCACATACTGGTTCCATCCACTGATAATAATTTTAAAATAGACTTCATCAAGTCAGTTTCTTTGTTTCTCGTACAGCATCTGCAGTATGGCAGTGCTATCTTTATAGTGGTTTATGAGGTTATTATAACACCTTGACTTGCTGAAGAGCAAAACATTTTTCTTCACTCAGACTCTATTTAAGTTTCCTCTGTATCTGACTAAACAACGTTCAGGAAGGAAATCACTCTGTAATGTACTTTATCAGCCTAAAGGTTTTTAATGGACAGTTCTGGCGAGTCTATACAGTACCTTTTAGGTCAGAACATGTAAAAGGGTTAATTAAACACTACTACTTTAATTACTACTCCCAACCCCTTTAAATGATGGGCTTGGCTTTGTTGTAAAAGAGTGCATGGAAAGTGCTTTGTAAACAGAAGCACTGGGTGAGGTGGTGGGACACAGACAGGCTGTGATATCAGAGGGTTTGGATTCGTAACCAAGGACTGGAAAATAGCTTCTTGTAAGCTGATAACTTTTTTTTTTGGCTACACTGCGCGGCATATGGGATCTTAGTTCCCTGACCAGGAATGGAACCCACACCCTCTGCATCGAAAGTGCTGAGTCTTAACCACTGGACCACCAGGGAAGTCCCATGTTGTCTTTTTTTAAAGAATAGGGACAATGAAAGTACCTACTTGATGTAATTTTATGATAATTAGATTAGAATGTATATGAAGCACCTAGCACAGTGTCTGGCACAAAGTAGCTTTTTGATAAAAGTTAGTTCTCTCTCATGAAGGACAGACATCCTATTAGCTGCTATTGTGTTAGAAAGATGAGTAAATTGTTGGAGAAGAATAATATTTCCTGTTGAAACTGATCTTCATCTAGGCATTCTTCCTGTAAAAGCCGAGATTACTAGTGGAGAAACCAATTTGTCCTACCCTGGAAGACAGTTATCAAAACACCTTCTCTCTATGGGTAGTTAAATAGCAGAAAAGGCCAGTGGTGTTAGCCAGGAGGACTGTCACCTTAACTAGGCACTTTCATCTGAGTAGTGACAATGTTCTGGACTCCGGACCCTTGTTGATGCTCACTCTAACTCCTTAATAGCCAAACTGGGCTCAGTGACTCTCTAAAGCCTGACAGGAAGTAGCCACATGATTCCTGGGTGTCAGGTAGTAGTCAGGTAGGAGGAAGAGCACCTCTGACTCATGGGATGTGGGAGTGGAGAGATCGATGGCTTGACAATACCAGAGCCTAGGTGGGCTTCTAAATTCAAAGAGGAATGGACAGATAAATCAAGTCTTTCTCCTCATCCCTTTCTAGTATCTTGTACTGGGAAGAAGAAAACTTATCAAGTTAGATGACCATATGTGTTCATACTCTCAGCCCAAGTTGCAAATTGCTTATTGTTAGTCTCACATTTCATACCAACCATAGCTTCTCAAGGGCTTATGAAATTGTCCGAGATACGAAAAAAAGAATTATTAACTCTAAAATATGAAAAGAAAAACTCTCATTTTGTTAGAGTTGTTGAGCATGCAGCATGAGTGTTGAGAGGTCATGTCCAATTATAAGTTAAGTAAGTTATGCAAAGACAAATAATTTCAAAACCTAAATTGCAAATATTCTTTAAATATTATACAGCAAGACATAACGACTGTGGGATATGAGTGCATTCTAATACATTTGGTATTATGTGGGATGGAAACTCTAAATTAAGATGGTTTAGAGCCTACCTAGATTTTCAGATTACTCTATTGCCAAATGATTTCTATGTCCTTTGTAACTGAAGACTCTAAAAGCTTAAAGTGTTTTACTGTGTCTTTGTTAAAAAAATATACAGTCCAGAAGACTGAATATTATGGAGTTGACTTGTTTCTGTGAGTGAACATATTAAGGAAAACTTGAGTATATTTCCTAAGATTTCAGGTTCCATGTTCAGCAACATTTGCAGCATCTAAAAATAGTCCACATTTCCTGAAGTCTGGAAGGCTACAAATTATTAAATTCTTGAAATGAAATAATCTCAGAGGAGTCATCAGTTAACATGGCCACCAGAGTCCTTCATTATAGGAATAAGCCTATTTTGGCAGTGAGTTAGGCTCTTAAGCTTGACATCTGCCTAATTGATCATCTTGTTTGTGATCACATTACTTTGATGGGGGTCTGACGTCTTGTCTAGGTTTTACAGTATTTATGATGATCCATTTTTATAAGTTGAAAAATTCCACTAATTATATTGCAGAATTCGTTTATTCATCCCTGTTTTGTCTTGGCATCAAGGAAGATATTCAGCAAGAGTTTGCTCAGCTGTTCCATTCACATGTTTCTGAAATCTCAATATTTAATCCAATTGTCAAAATTCAGCTCTGGCTATAAATCACTGTTGTCAGGACTCCATTTAAAAGCTCTTGTGGATGCTGTTATTCATCCTTACTTCCTGTCCTTGACTATGCCTCATAGGTCACTGGCTAAGCCTTGCTCAGGAAAATAGTGGCTACTCTAGGTATTTCCAGCAGGAAGAGGTTTAATATTGGGAATTAGAGGCTCACACAACTACTGAATCCTGGGGGAACTAAGTCAGGAGGGTAGATTTCAGGAAATCTACTGTCTTCTGATGTCCATGTTCCTAGATGCAGTTGCCAGAGAAAAATAATGCTCTCCTTGTCTTGTGCCATCCAAAGCTCCTGCAGATGCCTTTCATTGACAGGATGTAGATGAAACTCTGTTAGCAATGGGGTCTGGGAAATGTAGTTTTCAGGCTTTATGCTACCATCATACAGGGGAGAGTTAGAGAGAGATGGGAATGGTTCCTAAAATCAACAAACAGTAGCTGATTTTTCAAGTATATCAATAATGTTTTTGCCCAATCATTCAAAATATATTTGGGAAGTAACTAGATAAGCCTGTTTTTATCAAACTGGCATCAGAAATACTGGTGATTTTTATAATCTTTTTTTGGTTAATCTTTCAGGCCTATAAATACAATAAGCAAATGAACATTATATCCTATGTCTGATAAAACCAGAATCTCCAAACTTAGTGGGTCTGATGTTGCACTTTGGTGTTTCTTAGTTCTTTCGCATGGTTTACTTGTCTTACTCATATATTTCCTTTTGATTGTGAGCCCATGTTTCTTGAAAATTTGGTGCCTATCTCTGTGGTGCATTGTTCCAATGAGAATTTGTATTTTCTTCTTCCAGGAACCCAGAGACACTATCATCTCAGGATTATATAGTCTAATTTTTCATCTTAAATTTTTTGGGCCATACAGATAGTGTGAATTTAGACCCCAAGCCCACTTGAATACAGACAGGTGGTTAAACATTTGGGGGTTTTGTTTGCCCCCCCTATTCTATGCAAAGTTGTGACTAATACAGACAGGCATCTACCTGTCTCTACCATTTTTTTCCTAATTTTCCCACTGAAGATATGCCCCTTAAGGAATGGTAACTATATGAGGGATCTTTGATCTGAATCCCCATCCTTCTTGGATCCCAGGCTTTATTTCATATTCCCACACATGTAACCACTAAAACTCAGGCTTTAAGTCACTGTCCAAGATAGCTTGCTATGTTGGACTTGGGGTCTATGTTTTACATAGTTGATTTTTTCTTTTATGCTTTTAATAGAGATTTTCTTTCTTTTTTTTGCAATATTTCCTTGGTATCTATCTCCTTTTTTCATTAAGACTCAAGCTTAATGTATCTGAACAAATATTCCTTTGTCTGAGAGGCCTTTCCTGACTCTATAATATAAGATGCCCTCTCCCCATTCTCTTTCTTTTATATGTTAATTCACTTTATCGTACTTAACGTAAACCATCATTATCCTGTTTATATTTTTTGTTTCTTTGATTATAGTCTGCATCTTCCAACCTAGAATATAAGTTCTATTAGTGCAGGGACACTTTCTGTCTTGTTCATCCCTGTGTTCTTAGTACCCATCCCAGTGGTGACTTCACAGTGGGTGCTCAGATCCTCTAGAATCCCTTCTACTATTTCTGTGTGTCTATTCCCCCAGCTACTCTATGCTTTGTTTCTAACACCTGCACAGTGTCTGAACCCTTTGGCTACTGGAGCTGCTTTGATGCACACAGAGGGCTGGAAAGCCTGGGAGTTTACATAGCCACTCTGGGTGGACTTTAGCCAAAGACTGTGTGAGAATAAGGGAAGTGCAACTTACACTTCTCTCTGAAGCTCAGAGTTCTCCCCTTTCCATGTCTGGCTTCCGCCACTTGCTCACTGGTCTTTCTGGAAGCTGTTCCTTAAAAACTGACTTGCATGGGAATCCTTGGTTCAGGGCCTGCCTCTTAGGTCTGCCAACCTAAGACTGCTCAATAAATATTTGTTGAATCAATCAATAAATTTCTCTCCATCTTCAAACTCTTCTTGTCAGACTATTGTGCCAGCTCATATTTTATCTCTTGTTTTAAAGACTATTTTTTAAATTTTATTAAAGTCACAAAATAATTCATTATATAATGTACTTAATAGCAAATATTTTTCTGCTTCACAAGTGTTAACCTCTACTATAGAATATTCTCATGTCCTATGCTGTGGGGTTTTGTTAGCTTTTTTACCTGTCATTGAATGAAAGACATTCAATCCATGCCATTGGTTGCCATTTAATAGGGTTGACTGATCATCACTGGTTGCCCTCCAGGTTCACCTGGTTGCCATTCAAAACTACCTTTCTGGTCTGAACTAGAAGGCATTTGTATGTTCAAAGCTTCTACTTGAATTCTTCAATGCTAAAGTTATTATTTCATGTTGGTACTAAAACTAGTAAGTGTGCCTGCTCCGTAGGTAGTGACATATGAGGTGTATGTAGGTAGAAGGGAGTAAATTGATTTCTTGATAATTTCATGGAATCTGTGCTTTATCATCTACCTCATCTCAGACACTTTTCCTTCCCTGAAGAGAAAACAATTTCAACTTATTATCACAATTTAGTGTCCAAGTTGCTGTAAGTACATTGTCCTGCTCTAGGGTTCCCTCTATTTCAATCACCCATCATCAGTACTTGCAGAATTATCTTCTTTAAGTAAAATCCTATTACTTCCTCCTCTTTTTTTTTTTTTTTTTTTTTCCGGTACGCGGGCCTCTCATTGCTGTGGCCTCGCCCGCTGCAGAGCATAGGCTCCAGACGCGCAGGCTCAGCGGCCATGGCTCACGGGCCCAGCCACTCCGTGGCATGTGGGATCTTCCTGGACTGGGGCACGAACTCGTGTCCCCTGCATCAGCAGGCGGACTCTCAACCACTGTGCCACCAGGGAAGCCCTACTTCCTCCTCTTAAAGCCCTTGTTACAGATAGATTTCTCAATAGGAGAAATTCCATATCTCTTGTTTACTTTAAAATTTATTTATTTAAAAAATTTATCTTTTAAAATTTATTTTAAAATTATTTCCCAAGTCCCTTCTTTAGCCCCTGCTTCTCCTCCTCTAACATTTATTCTAAGCTCCAGTTTGATTAAACTTTGACCTTCCTCCGATTATGCTTTGCTGTTTCGACTCCGTTACTTTATATATGTTGTTCCCTCTGCCTGGAAGGTGATTCCCTAGCTTTTTTTACTTGGAATAATCCTCATCATAGTCCAAGCTTCAGCTTAAATTCCAATTCAATAACATTATACCCAACCTGTACTTTCTACGCACATCACACAATTAGTTCATTCCCTTCAACTAAGCCCCATAGCATTCTCTGTCCAAACCACTTGTGGAGGCTGTGCTTTTTGTTTAGATTCTCCTTTAGGACTGAATGATTTATTTCCCCTATCTGCGGAGAATGCTGCCACTGACAGCCTTCAGCCCTCAACTCTCTTTGGGAATTTCCAAAGAACTTAATTTTTTCCTCCAGAATAAAATCTGCAAGTGATTAAGTGATTTCTTTCTGAAGTTAAGCTTAGTATTTCTTTCTGAAGGTAGGCTTATATTTAAACAAAAGCTATTTGTTTGTATAAACTAATGATACAGATGATTTGAAGTACTTAGAAAGGCTTACTCTTTCCTTAAGTTACAAATTTCCAGTAGAACTTTTTGAAGGGTTACACTGAGATTCATTCTGTACTTGAAAGGGCCTCAACATTTACATACACTTGGTATATATGAGAATATATGCATTCTTCTCTATTGATAGAGACATATTTTAGAGAGGGTATGTTATCAAAAGTTATCTAATTAGGAGTCAGATGGCATCAATTTGATCATTTCTTTTCTCTTAGTTCCTGTTTCCTTTTCTGAAAAATAAGCATGGTCACGCAGACTTTCTCGTTTACTCTATGCCTGGGTTTCCTACCTCAGCATTTCCTACTCTTGATATTTTGGACTGGATAATTCTTTTCTGGTGGGGGAGGGGACTGTCCTGTGTATTGTAGGATGTTCAGTAGCATCCCTGGCCTCTATCCACTAGATGCCAGTAGCATTCCCAGACTTGGGACAACCAAAGGTGTTTCCATACATTACTAAGCATCTCCCGGGGGACAGATTGTCCCCAGTGGAGAACCACTTCTCCTTGATCGAGGTGATCTTTCACCCTCAACTTGAACTATTCTCTCTAAAGTCATCAGTAAAATTTCAGTTGCCATATTAATGATACTTTCTTGAGTCTTTTTATCTTAATACCTCTGCTTTATCCCAGAGGATATTTCTAAATAGTTTCCATTTGTGATAATCACCTAGGGAGCTGTGATTCTAAAAGATAAATTTGGGTTAGTCTGTGAATTGGGAACTTTCTTATAGAATAATGCCATGTTTTCCTCCCCTTGAGGGAAGTAGCAAGGATTACGTTATATCCAGGGCTTAAAATGTGACTGTTTGGCATGTAAAATGTACCCTAGATCAGAGATAACTTTATACACATCAGAACAATCTGGCTATAAAAATGTTTTATCTCTTTCTTTGTAAGTAAGCCAAACACTGTCTTCCTAACCATGGTGACATAGGTGCTCCAAAAATGATTAGAAACCTCTATTAGTTTCCTATCACTGCTAAAAAAATTACCACACATTTATTGACTCAAAACAACAGAAATTTATAATCTTACAGTTCGGACGTCAGACGTCTAAAATCAGTCTCACTAAGCTAAATAGAAGTGTCAGCAGGACTGGTTCCTTCTGGAGGCTCTAGGGGAGAATCTTTTTCCTTGCCTTTTGCAGCTTCTAGAGGCTGCCTGCTTTCCTTGGCTCATGACTCCTTCCTCTACATGGCATTACTCCAGTCTGTGCTTCCATCATCACATCTTCTCTATCACTTTAATTCTACTGCCTCCCTTTCTTAAGGACCCTTGTGGTTACATTCGATTCACCTGGAAAATCTAGGATACTCTCCCCATGTCAAGATCCTTAACTTAGTCACATCTGTAAAGTTCCTTTGTCCACATAAGGTAACATATTCCTAGGTACCAGGGATTAGGACATGGCCATCTTTGGGGGACTGTTATTCAGCTTGCTACAATGCCCTACTCTTCTGACTGGTCCTCATATACCAAGTGGAGAGAGACCCACTTCTGATGAAACAACTTTGGGAAGATGAACTGTTTGTGCTCTTGACGGACAAGAATGGTCATCAAAAGGAGGGAGTCCCTCAGTCAGAGTTTTGGAGTTACTGAAAGGTATATCTTGCTTCAAATGATGGTTTGAATCTCAACTTAAACCCCAGATATTCCCCCCTTGAAACAAGCCAAGGAACCAATATACTGGGGTCTTGGCACAGAAAAATCATGGTTCAAAATGGGTCAAGAATATAAAATCTGTTACTATACACATTTGTCACACTTTGTGACCAGAGGAGGGAGAACAGGAGAGGGATCATTGGAACCACTTCTGTGATTTTTTTTTGGTTATCCTTTCAATCAAGCATAAATTCTCTTTATGTCCTATTCACTCTCAGAGGACTTGGTAATTACCTTGGTAACTGATTTACACTATGAGATCGACTGCATTTCTGTATGTCTCTTCATCTCCAAACATGGATTGTGTGTGTGTATGTATATGTGAGATAGTGTGGGTGTGTGCCTGTGTATTCTCCTAGCTCCTTTGATTCATTGGTCCTTAAAAAATTCTATGTCAGACTAACTCTAAACTTACCTGTTTCTGTCCCAGACAGCACCTGTCAGTCAGCCTAAAAGCTACTACTTTTAACTCCTTATTTTTCATGACTAATAAATCTCTAAGAACACTTTAATTATATCTTAAGCATCTGCTCAAGCCTTTACAGTCTTCTCACCACTTTTGCCTGAATTACCACAGTCATCTACAAATCTTTTACCTAAAATCTCATTTCTTTCCTGTTCTCCTACGTACTGTTTTACTGGATTAACACACTTATATCATCTTATTTAATCCACCACTATCATTCCCTTATTATGACATGAAATCCAAATTCCAAAACCTCTAATTTAAAACTCTCAAATTTAAGTACAACTCCCTTTTCCAACAACTGCCTTTCATTACATCAAATACAAGTCCTTGCCTCAATGGATGTGTTCCACCCACTATCCGCTAAATGAATCATTTATGCTACTGGGGTAAAGTAAGGGGTCAGATTGTTGAATCACACTCTGTAGAACTAGAGATCTTACCTTGTATCAGAATAATAACTCTAAGGACATGGGCAATTGGTAGACAGGTGAAGCATGAAATCTGAGACTGCCAATACAACTGCCAAGTTCTTCTTCTCTATCTTAGTATTTGCCCTGGATCAGATTTTATGTATAAGTTGTCTAAGTAATCCATATGAGACATCAGTTACACAGTGAGTTTTTTCAGTCATAAGCATCTCCATTATATTGGCTTGGCCAAAAAGTTCGTTCAGGTTTCCCATTACAATGATATTTACATAGTTAACACTGACTTTTTCCAGTTTGCTATGCCTAATAAATAAAAAAAATTCCAGATTTGTTTTCTGTAAGCAACTTAGAGAGACCAGGTATATCCTGATAAAAGCATCCTACAGAAAAGAACTCCCCATATTTCTCCTCTAGTAAATACCATCATGAGGTCTGATTAGAATTGCATGTCACAAAGAGATTTCAATGGTCCCTTCTTTTTTTTTCCCTTTCTCTCCTGAAGGTGTCCCTAGCTCAGATCCTCACAATCTCCTTCCCATCTACCAGTTCTGAAACTTACTCCCTCTGTCTACAAAGTTTCTCCATCAGTTCTACTACCTATAAAACCCCAACCTCAGTCCCATTTGCTCTATGATGGCCCCAATTTATTCTAGCTCCTGGTAATTTCTTTGAACTTTGAATTACTATTGTATTTGTTGTCTTCATCCTGTCATTTAGCATTTATACTGGAAACATCACAAAATTAGTTAATCTTCAGAAAACCTGGTAAGTATGCTATTTTCATCCTTATCATACAAAATCCTTAAGACATTGGAAATCCAAGCAGCTTGCTTAAGATCACAAAAATAGAGGAGCTGGTATTCAGACCTGGGTCTGAGCTACACTTAGCTTTAAGTTTCCTTTAGGGCAAAAAAATGGGTGAAATTTGTCTCTGAAACCCACCCCTGAACCCTGCCATCAATCCTGCTAGTAACTTTAAAGGTATTAACTGATAGGTTTTTAAAACGTGGCTTCATCCAGGGATGTTAACATTTTTAAAATTAGTAATTTAAAAAGACCGTCCTTTAGTTTTTGGCTCTTCACCTTGCTACACAGCTGGACAACAGGAATTAAATGCACAAGATAACATTCAGACTATGTTTTCCTTCTTCACTCTCCCTCTACCCTCTCTCCTTGCATGAAAAGGTTGAACAAAAAGGGTCTTACTATAACACTTTGGTTTTTCAAAACCTTAAGATGTGTTTTTCCTGTTATTAAATTATAAAATACTAACACCATGATGAACATGATTGGAACTCCCTATTAATTCCCACCTTTTTCTATGTACCATCCAATTCTGCAAAGGCTAGAAACTAAAGACTATTTCCTAGACTCCCTTGCAGCTAGGATTCTACATATGAATTAACTCTCCCTTCAATTAGATTCATTCATTAAGAGACTTGGAATGCAGACTTCAGGCAAAGGCCAAATTCCAGATGCTCTTTCTCATGGCCTGCAGAGGTGGTGAAGCCAAGAGAGTGTCTAGAAAAAACTGTGACGGTGAAAATCAGGGTTTCAGAATGAAATAACCAACTTTGTGGGTATGCAGAGGCAGTTGTCCAGAGGCAGCCTCCTAATCCTTGGATCACATCTATGGTAGCATGTTTTTAAACCCAAGAATTTGAGTGATGGCCCCTGATTTCTGCTTCTTTAGGGCTTCCAATGATTTCGTAACACCTAAGTCCCTGATTTAAGTCTTTTCTTTCTTAAAATAGCTAGAATGATTTGTGTTTCCTGCTCAGAATCCTGACTTATACAAACACATTATAAATACTTCATGGCAGCAGTTTTTTTCCCTGTTGTCCCTGACGTTTAGAGGGTAAATCTTACACCAGTGAATTATTTACAATGGATAACTGCAAATACATAGTTATAAATTGTTAGTATTGCCAAAGATGGTATTAAACAGAGTCATTCTTTAAATCATGAGCTAAAAAAGTGCTGTTGCCATCTAGCTTTCAGTGCTAAAGTTTGTTCTAGGAAGAGATTCTTCTGATATTTTTATCTTCATTCTCTCTTTTGACATCACTTTTTGCCAACATTAAACTGAAGTGAGTGGGGAAGCAGGCTTAAGAGTCAGAGAACAGAGATCAGGTGATGGGCTTGGTCTACATACAGCTCAGCTTCTAACCACTTGTGTGACCTCAGACGAGTCAGTTCCTCATTCTCAGGCTGTTTTTGTACCTGAAAAACGAGGACACTGATAATCTCTGTGCATGAGGCACAGAATCCCACGTGACCTTAACATTGTGGTCACTGGTTAAGTTGGCAAGTGAATCCTGAACATCTGTGAGCATTTGCACTGATTGCTTTTCAGTCAGTTTCATGTGGGTACAGATACTTGGGTAAAATATTGTTTCCATCTGACCTTCTAAGACATTGAAGTTGAGTTCCACTCCTCCGTGATTTAAATATAAGACAGATCAAAGTTTGCTTCACAGCATCTACTAATGAAACCCATAAAAGCCATATTTGAATAGGGTTTGCCTGTTATTAGAATGACAGTTGTGGTCCCAAATACTAGCATTATTCTCACGTGCCACAGCAGAAGCATCTGGCAATTAAATTTAACTATTGACAGAATCATGGCTTTTGCCAAGATTGTCCTGATAGATATATATATTTTTTGCTTTCTATTTGGTTTATTTTCATATAATTATTAAAGCTTTTAAATACATTATTAAACACAAGTACATGTTCTTCTAACATGACTGGTAAGGAAGATGGAATATGCTGAGATTCAAAAATGTGACACTATATTTAGGACTGCCTACCTTTATGTATCTAGAATATTTTTGAAAGTAACCAAATGCAGTAATTTCATATTATCTATTTTTCTAAACAAGACTCTATATCATACCTATATAGATTAAATACAGAATTTTAAACCCCAAGGAGGAGCTTGCTCAGTGGATTATTGTTTTCAATTATCCTTTTTTCCAGAGGTATTTGTTTAACCCCCCAAAAAGCTAGAAAGCTGTAGTCGCTAATACCTTGGATTTTAAAATTCACCTGAAATTTCTTTTTATCCTAGAATAATTCAAAATATACTATGAGTGAGAGGGAAAAAGGATAGATATGTTTTAACTTGCCCTAGAACAAGAATAATCAGCATAGAGTCAGGTACTGGAGAAACTTGCCTTACAACTAGAATTGTCAGTCTGGAGTCAGCTCTTGAATAGGCTGAATAATGTATTAGTTAAGAACATGGACTCTGGGATCAGGCTGCCTGAGTTGGAACTTTAGAACCACAATTTATAAATGGTGTGATCTTGGGCCAGTTAGTTAACCTTTCTGTGATTCAGTTTGTTCACCTGTAAAATGGGAATAAAAATGATACCCATCTCATAGGGTGATTTTGAGGATTTATTAAATAAGTACTTGTAAAAAATTTAGAAAATTCTTGGCACACAGTAAATGCGAAGTGTTTTGTTAAGACTTCACTGTCGTAACATTGCTTTGTTAAGAGATACTTGCCTTGTATCCTTCTGTGGCATGGCCTCTCCTGTGGCTAAGAGTGAGCCCTCTATAACATACTTTTATTCAAACTTTTCATGAGCTTGCTAAAATGTTTTCAGCTGGTAATCCTTCTCTGGTTTTAATGAATTCTATGTATTTGTTTCCCACATGTACATATTTCTTTCCTCTTGGCCAATTGCTAGATCAATTGTGTTAATTCTTTGTAAAAGTTCTGCTAAGTTAAGGTAGTGCTTCTTTTTCATATTTTTAAATTCAGTACTCAATGGAACATTTAAATAATTTTATAAGTGTGTACTTCACTTACAAAAGAATCCTATGTGTCAATCTCCTTTTCATTGCATTTTGCAGCTCAGTTGAACAAATTAATCTTCCAGTAATCTGCCACCTTCCTCTCCTTGACCTTGGTATAAGTGTAGCCCAGACTGAGAAAACATTAGGCAATTCCTCCAAATACCTGGTGAGAGGGTAAATAGAAGTCTTATAATGATCCTCAGAAATCCAGGGGGTGGGAGTTTGAGGTGACTGGAAAACAACTAACCGTAGGCATTCTCAATACCCTGGTGGCACTTTTGGAATCTAATCCCTTTGATTTCCCATTGAGAGGTTAGAGGTTTATCTGCCTGTCTACTTGAGTCTCTGAGGTTTGTAGAGCGTGGAAGGGGACAAAAGATTCTACCCTGGCTTACTGATCAGAGCCTGATTTTCTGCCTTTACAAAACTAGCCTTATTTCCCAGAATTGAGTCCTTGGCTCCACATCTTCCTCTCTTATCTCAGACAAATTTTCCTAGATGCAGCCCTATTTCTCAAGACACACTACAGTTATATCTAAACTCATGCCATTAGCCCATTCTTCCAGATTATAACACCTGTTTGATTTCAACATCTGTCTAAAATTATACTAGATTCTGAATCCAGTTGAGTTGTATTGAGTGTTGGATGTTACATTTTGCTTTAGGCTTACATTTCAGTTAAGACTTGTTTATATTCTGGTTCAGATTATAATTATCCATTACTTTGGGGTTACTGTTTTTGTCAAGGACTTCCCTGCATGCCAACTGACGTATTCCCCCTAGCTTGATACGTCTTCTCTGTGAGCATGCTATGTGCCGGCTATAGTATGTTGGAGCTCCCCTGTGAAACTTTCATAGACCCTATACTCTTGATGCCTCTGTGTAGCCTTTGGCTTTGTTTGTAGAAATGTATCTGGGTTGGACAAAACTTAACATTCAGGGGATCTCATTCACTGAAACTTAGCTCATTGGCCTCTGAAGAACTAGATCAACTGAATGTTTGCCCAATTCCTGTTTGTTTACACCTATATAAGCCAGACTTTGCCATTGGAATGACTGGCATGCAAATAGAAATAAATTCCTCACTTAATTTCATATATAACCTCTTGTCCTGTTTTCAAAGGATCACATTAAAGCTTAGATCGGCTCAGTGCTTTGTGACCGCCTGGAGGGGTGGGATGGGGAGGGTGGGAGGGAGGGAGACGCAGGAGGGAAGGGATGTGGGAACAGATGTATATGTATGACTGATTCACTTTGTTATAAAGCAGAAACTAATAAAAATAAATAAATAAATAAAAGTAAAAAAAAAGCTTAGTCACTACAGTAATCTGGGAATTTGAATCATTTTGTCTATTAAACTATTATTATGTAGTATTTGATATTGTCTAAATACTTTATGAAAATTTCTTTGAATAGTTATTCCTCACAGTGATCCTGTGATATGGTGCATGACTCTCATATCATCTTCCCACTGTTTTCTTTTGGGAGAAGTAAAAAGCAGGCAGTTTATAACTTGTCAGATGTTACCAAGTGAGTCAGTGGCAAAATGGGATTTGAAATCCCTGTGTCTTTGTCCCTGATCAGCTATTATTTCTGTTCTACCCAGATAACTGTACCGTTTCCCTGTTTATTGTTGAGTCTGTCATTTCTTACTTCAACAAAATCCAATTAAATTGTTCGGTGTTTTATCTCCCTTCTCTCATACTAATTATTGGTTTTTTGTTTACATAACTTTATCATGGGCGTTAGGTGAAGACTTGTCTAATAGCAGAAGGATGCATTAAATTATTGCCTTATACCTTTCTAACTCTTTCACTCTTTCATTTTACCTAGTAAAACTAGATTTTAAAATATGTAATATGTGATGATCAGAAGCTAAATGATCAAGTCTTTACTCCACAATATTTATATATATTTAATTTTGTAAATATTAAGTAATTTTTATGATAGTGTGATTTGTCTATAAAGTTATTGAAGCCAGAGATCATGACTTGTAAGCAGGAAGGAAGTATGATACAAGTGATGGTAGACCTTTGGATTAAAGTTATGCCTCTGTCTCATACCAGTTATATGACCCTGAGCAGTAATTTATCCTCTTGAGCCTGTATTCCTCTTCTACAAAATGGAGATAATATTTACCTCATACACTTCTATGATGATAAACCAAAGAAACATATGTTGAAAGTACTCAGCTCACATATAGGCTGTTAACAAACATCAGTCTCCATCAGTCTCATCTTCCAATTGCTCATATAAACCCAGGCTGTCAGTATGGGACTTATTACTCATGATGGGTGGCCAGCAAATTTTGTTTATTGGCAGTGTATTTGCATAATCGGCAAGAACAAACTTTATTACAGAATTTTCTTTAACAAAATTCATTTCCCTGAAGCAGATATTTATAGTTATTGAACAGGTATGTCTGTTTACATTTTTAGGGTTCAAATAATCATTTCAATGACTTGGTCACTTGCAAATGTTGAATGTCCCCTCTTTTTCAAGAGACAAATGTGCACAGAAGCTACTTGTTATTAAGAAGAGGTACTTCACAAATGTTATTAGAGGGCATTCTGGGAAAAACAGTCATTTTATAATGTATCAGTTATGATCCAGTTAGTTAAATAGAAACCACACTATGTATTCAACAGAAGGAATTTAGTATAGGGAATTGAGTATACAGGTGTTGGAGGGCTAAAAGAGCAAAAAGAAGACAGGTAACCCAAAGATAATAACTGCAAGAGGCATCTACCACCTCTAAGTCTGAGAATATTAAAGAGAAGAAATTGGGGTGACCAGAACCTAGGAACTGGGAGGAGGAGACTGGCTGAATTGGAACTCAGACTTAGGTTACCATCCAGCTGTTTCTGGTAACCTAGGATCTTAGAGGAGGGACTCTACAGAGCTGGAGCTCAGACTTCTGACCCTGGCTACTTCTGGTACCTTTGAGTAGGCATAATGAGGCAGGTGTTCTAGGAATGCCCAAAATAAATTAAACTGAAAGGAACTGCTGATTCTGGGACATGAAACAAAACCACAGTCTTTACCCCTGCTTTCCAGCGTCTCTCTAGTGTCTTCTATTAGTTGAATCTAACAGGAAGCCAACTGGCAAAGGAGTCTGGAAAATACAGTTTTTAGAGTTCAGCGCTTGCATTGTAGAATACAAAAGGATACATTTGTAGCTGAGAGACAAAATATAAATAACTGGCATACATAACTAAAAAAGAAAAAATAACAGTAACCACAAAAATTCCTTCGGGTTTCAGATAACCTTTGTGAAGTCTATCCAAATCCATCAGTATATGATGATTAAGTTGCATTTCTTATATGAATCGAGGCTTTTAATAATGATAGGAAATGGGTTGTTATATAATTCTTACACTAACCCCCATAAAACCACATCCATTTCTAGTGGTCACTTTCTCTTCCCCTTCCTAAAAGAAGTATGTTCCAGTATTACTATGCCTCTAAATGCACAGATTGGTTTTTCTGTATGAGGCATGTGTTTCATAAAGCCCAATAAAAAGAACAGCTGCAGATGGGTGTCTTGAAACTCCCAAGGAGATTGTTGAACAAGCAAGCTTCCCTGTGAGCAGGGCGATTCTCAGATTACTAGGACTCTCATTTATTTACTGAAAAACAATGATGTTGAGGCATGTACATATTTCCTTTGAGAACTGTGTAATAGAATCTTAGGACATTTTCCTGATTTCTACTCCATTGAATAATCTAGTGTTCTGTTGGGCAGCTAGACTGAATGGAGTATAAAATTATTTCCAGTATGCAAACCTGATCAGTAATACTTTCAATGATTTCCTTATTCCAGGGGTTGTATATTTGGATTTCAATTAAAAAACCTGAAAGAGTTTAGTAAACTTCTGTCTCTCTAAGTTGACAAGACAAATATTGAGACTAACTAAAAGAGTTTTAGGAAAAGGAACCTGACCTGAGGTAACTTAAAGTGATTAGCCATTATCAATTGGTTGATATTTTAGCAACTATGCATATATTTGAGGAAATTGAATGGAGAGTTAGCCTTCCTGTTATTTCTGTAGGGGAAAGCCAAAATTCTTTATCACGTTGTCTTGAAAAAGAGGATAATATAAGAACTGGATAATCGTACACTTAAGTTTATCTGTAGGTGTTTTGAATGGCTATATTCAAAGCACATTGGACAGTGGACCATCTCAGTATTTGTGTGATGGGGGTAGATTTGGACATCCCAGAGTATTCCTAAAAGATACGATGATCACTTCTCAGATGTTAAACACCTGGGATGAATGGCTAACACTGGATGTCAAACCAGTGTCTAAAATAATCTTGGTAGTTTGGAATGATGAGAGTTAATCAAGATGAATTTTAGTGGGATAAATACAAAAGAAAAATGTGAAACCTGGGAGATACGATTGAATAATGGAACTTTTGCAAAATAACTGACTCGCAGAGCAAAATGATTTGATGATGGAATGTGTCTACTAATAAAGTCACTTCTACTTTGGCTACATTGTGCTGGTGTCCAAATCAAGGGAGAAAAGAGTCTCACAGCTCTTCATATGTGAAGTAGCAATGAGAGGTATTCTCTCTTTCTGGTGATCGTCCATACTCTGACCAATCCATTTATAACCAATTTTTACTGTACCCCCCAAAGGTACCATTCTGAGATATCTTGACAGCCATACCAAAGTATCTAACTGTTGGTCAGGACTAGTGACTTAGCAACACGTTTGTTGGTCTCGTTTTACTTTCCTTCAATCAAACTACTTTTAGGGAGTAACTACAGAATGTTTCAGAAGCCTGCCAGACAATGAATTCCACCCCCCATTATGGCATCCCTAAGAGTTTTGTAAAATGTCAGATGCCCCATATTTATGAGAGTGTATGCAGTGGGGTCACATCTGGGTTTCTTTCCCTCTCTCAGCAACAGGAACAACAGCAGCAGTAACAATAGTTATTGTGACTATGTGTTGTTGACTATTTGCCAAGTACACACAGTAACTCATTGTGAAGATGAGTAAACTAAGGCTTAAGAGACACTAGCAATATGCCTAAGCTCACCTAGCCAGTCAGTGGTGGAATCAGAGCTTCCATTCAGGCCATCTCACTCCATAGAAGCAGCTCTACTTATAGTTTGGAAAGAGCTATCCACTGGATATGGAGGGATTAGATCCTAGTACAGGTCTGCCTTACTTAATATTGTGATGAAACACTTTGCTTTCCTGGGCCTCCACTTTCTCTTCGGTAAATTGGGTTGTCTGGATGGAATGGTCAATAAGGGCTTTTTCAGATTTAATCCTCTAAATCTGCAGTCCTTTGAAAATTTGGATGTCTTTTCTCTTTAACTCATTGGAAGTGAAGAATCAACTAGAACCTGTCTCTGAAAAGATTTACTTCTAGGAGAAAATTTCATTGCTAATCTGGCCAGTTTTTAAAGGCAAAAGGTAATGAGAACAAAGAAATCAATTCCTTGATATGATTTTAATGAAAGATAGCAAACATTAAATGTATAAATTAGAGTTATTTCTCCTTTGATTGAATCTCAAAATTATTCTGAGAGGTTTGGCCTTGTAATCTTAAAGAGGATGTCAAATGGGATTGTTTTTAGTTTCTCAGAATTTTGGCTAAAGCTCAGAAACAGAAAAAAAAATAGGCTTTAAGTGCCCACACATTTTATAAAGAGCTGTTAGCTAAAAACATCTCAGAAAACTAATATTTGGTGTGAAAAGTCAGTGACTGGAAGGGAGCATGAGGGGAGCTTTCCTGGGGTGCTAGTATTTTGGGTGCTGGTTATATGACTGTGTTAACTGCAGAAATTCACTGAGCTGTACAATTGTGAGTTGAGCAATTTTCTATATTTATGTTGTATGTGGATAAAATTTTTACCAAAAAATATATCGGAAAGTTTAAGCTACAACAACTTCAGTCACCTCCAGGATATATAAGAGAAGATTAAATATTTTAAAATGGTACTGAGTAAAATCATTAAGGTAGAGAGTTGTCAATCAAATATAAAGTGCCTAAAACTTTGATGACCCACCCCTCCAGCTTATTTGAGACTTTTATCCTCTGTATCCTGTATATGTATATGTATGTGTGTATATATATAGTACCAATTAAGAGACTAAAAACTGCACCGAGATTATTTCAGTCTAGAGTTTTTGTCAGGGAAACCCAACTGAAAAGAGAAATGGAAAAACTAATTTGCCCTAGTATATTCTATACTCTGAACATTCCCTCCCTAGAGAATCTGAATTCTAAAATAAGACCACTGGGAAAAGCAGTGCAGGAAAACAAAGAAATCCTTAGATGATGGAATATGAGGCACCACAAGGGTAGATATTGAACACTTACTCTGCTTTGCTACAGATTAACCTTTTCTATACTTAGTAGAGTTTTAATATAGACCAAAACCCCCAATTCTTATAAATATTTATGTATAAATTAATATATTTGAGTATAAATAGTTGAGTAAATAAAAACAAGGAGTTATGACCATTGTCACAAATGTTTTGAATAGAATGTACAGGAACTTAATCATCCAACAAATTTCCCATTGAGGACTTATAAAGTCCCAGTCACTACGGACAGTGTGATGAACAAAACATGAGGGACAGTCTCTTCTCTCATGGAATCTTAGATTTGGCAAGGGAGGCCATTAAAAAATTGTCACCCAAATCATTATAAGCCTGATTAATGCTGTAAAGCAAAGCGTAAGCACAGTTGACCTTCCGCATCCAGAGATACAGAACCTGCAGATACTGAGGGCAGACTGTACTATGAGGGACTTGAGTATCTGCGGATTTTGGTACCCACAGGAGTCCTGGAACCAATTCCCCACAGATACTGAGGGATGACTCTACTTGATTTCTTTGAGGAAATGGTGTTTAAAAAGCACTGGATATTATAACCTTAGATTCAGATTTTTAAAATAAATTACAAAGAAAAATGCCACACAGCGAATCTTTACTATTACAGTCAGTGTTCTTTATTTGTGTGTGTGTGTGTGTGTGTGTGTGTGTCAAAGAGGTACATTAGTACTAATAGCATCGCATATCTATTACTGTATATCTGATGATATGAAGAAAATTCTTTCTCTTTTTAAAAATGTATTTCTGTTTATATTATTGTGAAAGTTGTGTTGCCATAGCCACAAGATATTTATTTGGATCAGTTGTCCTTAGTTGACAGGGAGGTTGCAATTTGGCAAGAATCAATAGTTTTGCCAGTTAACTGACTTAATTTCTAAATGAGTCAGCGTTAAAGTTAGTTTTTCAAAAATGAACTCCTAGCTTGGCTTCATATTTATTTTCTAGTTAAATGTAATGTATTGCTGAAAAATGCTTCTCCACAAATGAAGAATTTTTACATTATTCTGCTTTCAACCTAAGGAAAAAACAAAATCCTAAAAGAAGTACTTTTTAATCGCTGTATTTTCCAAATTCTCAAGAAATCCACTCCATAGGATATTTATCTCAAGCAATTACAGATTTCTTAGAAATAAAGACAGTTAAAGGATTAATAATTGAAGACGGGCACAAACTCCCAAATTGTAAATTCAGAATTACATTTTCTCCAGATGATTTATTCTGGGTTTACTCACTGAAAACATAAGTTTGTTGATCAAAATTCAAGTTCATTGGGCATCTATTTTTGCTTTACTTGCTAAAATGTCATGATTCTTGCTATTAAAACAATATGTAAATTTTAAGCAGTAAAATATTATCCACTGATCACAAACAAGTTTATGGGAAGATTTTTTTAATTAATTAATTTATTTATTTTGGCTTTGTTGGGTCTTCATTGCCGCGTGCAGGCTTTCTCTAGTTGCGGCGAGCAGGGGCTATTCTTTGTTGTGGTGCTTGGGCTTCTCATTGCGGTGACTCTTCTTGTCACGGAGCACAGGCTCTAGGCGCACGGGCTTCAGTAGATGTGGCATGTGGGCTCAGTACTTGTGGCTGGCAGGCTCTAGAGTGCAGGCTCAGTAGTTGTGGCACACAGGCTTAGTTGCTCTGTGGCATGTGGGATCTTCCTGGACCAGGGATCGAACCCGTGTCCCCTGCATTGGCAGGTGGATTCTTAACCACTGTGCCACCAGGGAAGTCCCTATGAGGAAATATTTAATCAGGCATTCATCACCCCCCCTTTTTTTTTTACTGTCTCAAATCCTTTTCTGAGGTGCATTTGACACCTCGGAACTTCACGACCTGTTATATATGGTTATATTTGCCTCATGTTAAATAATATGTAATGTTCTGTTATTTTCACTTGGTAATCTTTTTGATAGTTTTTTCTTCATTGGTCATTGTGAACAAAATCTTTTGGAAAATTGGTATTCATTTTTGTTACTTTAGGTTATAAGGCTTCCTTGCAAAGTAAAGGAAGTAAGCGAACACAAATATTTCCTTGTCTTCAGCTGGCCTCCAGATTCTCCTAACAATGCCGTATATAATCAGATCTGTGCTTCCCTAAGTCACACCAGTCTGTGACTGTAGGTGAACAGTATCTATCGATTGTTGATGGCTTCTTCTATCACTGATAATGCAGCACCTTTAACCACAAGTCATCCCCTTTGCCTCTCTAATTTTCTTGTCCAGGTATTTTCTAGAAGTGCCTGGGACTTCTCTGGAAGCTCAGGAACAATAGATTTGGGAGCATGTCTTGGGTTCCCCTCATCTTTCCTCAGCTACCTTCTTTCCTATAACTAGAGGTTTTCTGTGAAGTCACTTGAAGGTGGCACCTCATCTCTGCCATTGTTTTCAGTGTCTTTCACAAGAACACTGATATCTGGACCAAGACGGGTGTCACCTAGGATTCACAATGAGGGTTCCTCAAGGTGCCAAGGTTTCATGTTCCTGAGAGTCCTCTGGGAACTGAGATGAGGAGAATGATGATTACCTCTTCTGTTTCACATTTTGTCACAAGGCATCAAAGCAGTGTTTCTTTTGGTACCATTCTCACTCAGAATCCCTCATAAAAACAAATTATATCACTTCATGTGTCTCTGTCCCACTCACATAAGAGCTGGCATGTCACTATGCATTTTGGCTTGGAAATTAATATTTTAGACAAAATACCATCTGGCCTTTACCATAGCAATTCCTACAACCCCCAAAGGATGAGTACCCTGCCCCACAGCAAATCCCATATCTTTAGCCAAAGTGTGGCATACAAATAAACTAATTAATTCTTAGTAGCCTTACCCACTGCTGTTGAGACACTTGAACAAGCAGGGAGTTTCTCTTTACTATCGTACCCTCCTCTCATGCTCAATTCATGTTTAAAATGACTTCATGCTTTGCCTTATTTACCCAAAGCCAACTCTGTCGGTTGGGAGCTCCAATATGTCAGTATCTGACCTTCATTTCAAACTTGATAGATATAACATAGCCAAGACAATCACAAAACAACTGAAAATATAGTAAGTCCAGAGACCAACAAGGCTTACAGGTTCTTAGAAGACTTATTGAATCCACGGTCCACCTCAACATCATGGGAGTACGTTAGTTTTTTTTTCTTCAAAGGAGTCAGTTTTCATAAAAGCTCATAGAGGTTAAATGTCTATATTAAAACATTTTCTTTAATTCCTTCCAAGTTCAACTCCCTCCAAATTCATACCCTCACTCCCATCACCCTAGCAATCCACATTATAGTCGTGCTTGTATCCCCACTGCCTGTCAAGGGAAAAGGAAGAATGAAACCATAAATAGGACCTTCCTCCACAAAACAGAGGAAGTACAGACATCCTCTTAAAAGCATAGTATCAGTGGATAAGATGAGCATCCACAGTTTGAGGAAATATGAGTAAGGTAAAGAATTCTAGCTAAGTTTTAAAACATTAATCACAAAAGAAGATAACACGATAAAAAGGGATGTAGCATGTTGTTAAGATTGCAGGATGTTTCTGACTTGTAATAGTATACTCTTTAGCCAAAAGGTTAAAAGAAATAGACCAATGTGGTTTTGAAATAGCTACTGATCGCAGCTGAATGGCCAGTAAAATATATATTAGTTCTGTCTGAGTGATATCCTCTGTAAACTTCCCCAGAGATAAGGATACTGATGTAGAAATGTTGGGACAAATCATAAGAACCGTATTATAGCAACTATTCTCAGGACACAAAGATTTAGAGCAGTGGTTCTCAAAGTATGATCCTGGACCCAGCAGCATTACCTGGGAATTTGTTAGATATGCAAATTCTGATATTGTTCCCCGGACCTAATGAATCAGAAACTTCGGGGGTGGGGGGTGGGCAGAAATCAATGTTTAATCTCTGTTAATCACCCTCCTTGTCATTCTGATACATGCTTAAAATTGAGAACCACTGGTTTAGAGACAATTTATAAATGACTTTACTTATATGAACAAACATTGGCTAGTTGTCTAGGTTTAAGAATCCACAGAGATAAAAGAGGCATACAACAAAAGCCATGCTCTTTAGGGTCATAAAATTTGGTTAAGAAACAAAACATAATTTACAGATATTTTTAAAATCCAAAGCAACAATAAGGAAGATGGTATAGAGGAGTCAGGGTTTAGTTTAACTGCCAATTTCATGGAATTGAATATTCCTAATGCACTTGCAGAAGAAGGAAAGATCACTTACTCCTGTTAGGATTAAGGAAGACTGCTAGGAGGACATGATGATTAGGACTGTTATGAAGGTTTTGAATGGAAGTTTGAAGGTTAGAGGGAAAGTGAGGGGGGGACACTGAAGACTTGGAGAAAGCACAAATAGTATTTCAATGACTGAAGAGATTAATTAATTGAAACAGAAGTTTCATGTTCATTAAAGGTATAAGGAAGGGAGGTCAGCCTTGCCCTTAAAGTTTAGCCTTAGAATTTATTGGTATCTTTCTAGCATTATGATGCTTTGAATAATTTTCTTTAAAAATTTTATCCAGTATTTTGTTTTAAGTGGGAGGGTGGTCTGAATAACCTGTTCTTCCATGACTGGAAATGGATCTTGAATAACTTAATAATTCACACATCTTTTTGAGATGTCAGCTATATCCAAGTCACTGTACTAGACTCCAGAGATACAAAGTTGAACTATATGCAGTCCCTGCTCGCAAACTTATGGTCTACTAGAAAAGACAGTACAGTGTGATGCATTATACTTTGGGTATGTAGGGTTTACTGATTTCATACTGTTTGAGATCTAATGATTGGGCATTCCCTATATTATTAGATCTCCACTGCAAAATAAAAGATTTGAGGCAACTATTTAGGTTACAAACCATGAGAATATGTATGGAAAGGAATTGATATAGTCTTTAAAATTGTATCATCTGTACCATATGATCCAGCAGTTGCACTCCTTGGTATGTACCCAAAGAGTTGAAAACTTACATTCACACAAAAACCTACACATAGATGTTTATAGCAGCTTTAGTCATGATTGCTAAAACTTGCAAACAATCAAGGTGTCCTTCAGTAGGTGAATGGATAAATGAACTGTGGTACATCTAGACAATGGAATATTATTCAGCACTACAAAGAAATGAACTATCAAGTCATGAGAAGACATGGGGGACCCTTAAGTGCATCTTACTAAGTGAAAGAAACCAATCTGAAAAGGCTACATACTGTATGATTCCAACTACATGACATTCTGGAAAAGGCAAAACTGTGGAGACAGTTAAAGAGATCAGTGGCCTGCCAGGGGTGAGGGGTGGGAGGATGAATAGGTGGAGCACAGAGGATTTTTAGGGCTATGAAACTATCCTGTATGGTACTATAATGATGAATACATGTCATCATACATATGTCCAAAACCATAGAATGTACAACACCAAGCATGAACCCTAATGGAAACTATGGACTTTGGTTGACGATGATGTGTCAGTGTAGGTTCACTGATAGTAGGTTCACTATGCCGCTCTGGTGGGGGATGTGAATAATGGCGAAGGCTACGCATGTGTGGAAGCAGGGGGTATACAGGAACTCTCTTTACCCTCCTCTCAGTTCTGCCGTGACCTAAAACTTTTCTAAGGAGGTTAGGATTGACATGTCCACACTGCTATATTTAAAATAGATAACCAACAAGGACCCACTGTATAGCACAGGGAATTCTGCTCAGTATTCTGTGACAACCTAAATGGGAAAAGAATTTGAACAAGAATGGATACAGGTATATGTATAACTGAATCACTTTGCTGTACACCTGAAACGAACACAACATTGTTAATCAACTATAGTCCAATATAAAATAAAAAGGTAGAAAAATATATGAAAATTAAATTTTGTTCCAGAAATGTCTGACATGGTTTGGCCTGCTACCTCTTTGGTCCCCTCTCATACTGCTCACCCCTGGCTTTCTGCCTAGTAGCTCCTAGGCCTCTTTCGTCCCTCCAGAAGATTTCGGTTCGTTTTGCAGGAGAGGCTTCACACTTGCTGCCCGTTCAGACTGGAGTGCTGTCTCCATCTCTCCTCACTTTCCCTAGTAACTCCTGCTCATTCATCAGCTCTCAGCTCTAGGATCACTTCTTTAGAGAAGCCTCCTTGATATCCTAATCAGGTGAGGTTCCTTTGTTGTAGCATCTGGTAGAGTCTTACCTCTCCTTTAGCATCCCAATCTCAATTTGTAATTATACATTAACCAGTAGTTACTTGATTAATGTCAGCTTCCTACATTAGACTGTAAACTTCTCTAAAGCAGGGGCTGTGTTCATTAACACGTAACACTTCACGCAGTCCCTGATACATGGGTGGATATCAGTGAATGAAATGTTAAGTGAAAAAAAAAATTTGTTCACTTAGCATTTTCAGTGAGGTTTGGCTAATGAATGTATTACTGTAGGCCAGTGGTTCTCAGCCCTGGCTACATATTGGAATTACCTGGAGAACTTTATTAACTACTGATATCTGATTCCCATGCTGACAGATTCTGATTTGAATAGTGTAGGGCAATTCTAAGGTACAACCAAGGTTGAGAACCACTGATCTGGTCCCAATTGGAAATAGCAAATCATAAGCCTGAGATGTATGAGGATTTAGGAAATATGAGTGGAAGACTCTTTGAGTGTCTTTCAAGGAAGAGAAAAATAACTTACTTTCTTTATGAAAATAATGATTAATATTTGCAACATTTCACTGTTGAGTCACAGCTAAAAGTAAAAGCATTTTATTGAATAAATTTGTTAAGAACTAAACGTGTATATTTTCATATTTTTCCTAATTAAATATGTCTTGGATTAATCAAAGTATAACTTGACCCAGAAAGAATTTTAACAAAACCATATTGTAGTAAAAAGTGTCCTAGATTATGCAGTTTATATGAGAGCACTGAAAGCTCTCCAAAAGTGTAATTAACTGAATTTCTAAATGAGTAGATAGAAGTTCTTCCTATATGCAATGAAAGTTTTCTGATAAACTTTACTGCTAAGGACACTATTTTTGTGCTTTGTATATCATTTTTATTGTTTGTTCCATAGGTCTTCACTGCAAAACACAAATATTTAATCACTAAATTTTTGCTTAATAATTCTAATTTGGCTTAACTGAATGAATAAAAATAGTTGTAGTTTCTCTTTTAAAAAGGTAATGTCTTAAAGCACTATGGCATTGGTTCAGTGATAAATGATCCAAAAATAAGTCCACATGTGATTGGAAATTGATATGTAACAGAGAATCATTTTAAGACAATGGAACAAGGTTGGACTCTTCATTAAATGGTAAAGAGAGTCAGTTATCTATATGAGAAAAAATATATAAAATTAGACACCTAACTGCATCCATATACAAAAATCAATTCCAGATTCATCAAGATCTTAAATGTGAAAGAAAATGCTTTAAATTTTTTTAAGAAATAAAAGAGAAATCTTTGTGATCTTTGGGTAGGAAGGACTTAAGATGTAAAAAGCAGAAACCATATAGGAAATATTGATAATTAAGTCTATATAAAATTTAAGAACTTCTCTTCATCAAAAGACACAAAAAGAGAGTAAAAGGCAAGCTATAGTGGGAAATGAATGACATTTGCAACACTGATTATTAAAAGGAATAAACCCAATCAGAAATCAATAAGAAAAAGACACCCTTCCCTCAAAAATAAAAAAGATGAGCAAATGGCATGATCTATATTTTCATGGAAGAGGAAATAAAAATGGCCATGAGACATATGAAAACATGAAGATAAAATTACACACTAGCTTGAATGATTAAATTAATGACAGTACTAAACAAAGATGTGAAGCAAAAGGAAATTGTTTTAGTTTGATCACCTTGGAAAATATTTTGGCATTACCTCGTAAATCTGAAAAATATGCGTACTTGATGACCCAGTGGCTCTGCTCCTAGATATATTCCCTACAAACTCTCATACATATACAAAAGAATGCTCTTAAGATTAGTCTTTGCAGTAACAAAAGAACTGTGAACAATGAAACTGTCTATCAAAAATAGAATAAATAATTGCTGATATACAATGGATATTATTCAACAGTGAAAACCAAAATAAAGATACAGGCATCTGTGTAGATAAATCTTAGTAACAGGTCAGAATGAAAAAGTTCACACCGTTAATTTAAATTTTTAAAATCAGAAAAACCAAACAAAATATTGCTTAAATTATTTTTAGTTTAGTGTTTATTTTATAACTATGCTATGTTGTAAAAAATACAAACAAGGACATGTTTAACATAAAATTAAGTATAATGATTATCTCTGATGGGGGTGGGGGTTGGAATTGGCAAGGAACTAGGAAAGAATCCAAAGTAATGTTCATTTCTTAATCACGGTGGTATGGGTATATATATGGGTGTTCATTTTGTTAATTTTTTTCCTGTTTATTCTTATCTCCTAAGCTGTTCATTTATTATCATACTATTTTGTATAAATGGTCTATTTAAAAATACAAATATGCTATTATAAAAGTAAAGAATGAGAACAAATGGAAGTGAGACCAGACTGGAGGCAGAAAGACTGGTTGGGCTGCTGCAAGGGGAGAAATGATGACAAGCTGAGTCACATAAAAAAAGTTACAAATTATGAAATTTTTTGTTCTAGTTCTGTGAAAACTGCCAGTGGTAGTTTGATAGGGATTGCACTGAATCTGTAGATTGCTTTGGGTAGTACAGTCATTTTCACAATGTTGATTCTTCCAATCCAAGAACATGGTATATCTCTCCATCTGTTGGTATCATCTTTAATTTCTTTCATCAGTGTCTTATAGTTTTCTGCATACAGGTCTTTTGTCTCCTTAGGTAGGTTTATTCCTAGGTATTTTATTCTTTTTGTTGCAATGGTAAATGGGAGTGTTTCCTTAATTTCACTTTCATGGACCTAGAGTCTGTCATACAGAGTGAGGTAAGTTAGAAAGAGAAAAACAAATACCGTGTGCTAACACATATATATGGAACCTAAAAAAAAAATGGTCATGAAGAACCTAGGGGCAGGACGGGAATAAAGACGCAGACCTACTAGAGAACGGACTTGAGGACACAGGGAGGGAGAAAGGGTAAGTTGGGACAAAGTGAGAGGGTGGCATGGACATATATACACTACCAAATGTAAAACCGATAGCTAGTGGGAAGCAGCCACATAACACAGGGAGATCAGCTCTGGGCTTTGTGACCACCTAGAGGGGTGGGATAGGGAGGGTGGGAGGGAGGGAGATGCAAGAGGGAAGAGATATGGGGATATATGTATATGTATAGCTGATTCACTGTGTTGTAAAGCAGAAACTAACACACCATTGTAAAGCAATTATACTCCACTAAAGATGTAAAAAAAAAAAGTTATTTCCAAGAAACTTAATTCATAAGTACTACTTGTCATGGTCTCTCATTCTCTTTCTCTTTTGAAAATATTTTTTAAAAGCTGTATGACGTATAATTGATATATAAAATACTGAACGTATTTAATGTGTACACTTTGATGAGTTTGGCAATATCCGTACACCGTGAAACCATCACCACAGTCAAGGTAGTAAACACATCCATCACTTCAGAAGGATTCCTCCTGATTTCTGCCCCCCCCCCTTTTTTTTTTTTTTTTTTTTGCGGTACGCGGGCCTCTCACTGTTGTGGCCTTTCCCGTTGCGAGCACAGGCTCCGGACGCGCAGGCTCAGCGGCCATGGCTCACGGGCCCAGCCCCTCCGCGGCATGTGGGATCTTCCCGTACCAGGGCACGAACCCGTGTCCCCTGCATCGGCAGGCGGACTCTCAACCACTGCGCCACCAGGGAAGCCCTGCCCCCCTTTTTTGTGGTAAGAATATTAACATGAGATCTACCCTCTTAACAAATTTTTAAGTGTACAGTATTGAACTATAAACTATAAGCACCATGTTGTACAGCAGATCTCTTTAACTCTTTCATTTTACATATTGAAACTTGATGCTCATTAAACAACTCTCCATTTGCCCCTCACCCCAGCCCCTGAAAACCACCATTCTACTTTCTATTTCTATGAATTTGACTATTCTAGATACTTCATAAGTGGACTCATGCAGTATTTCTACTTTGTGACTGGCTTATTTCACTTAGCATAATATCATCCAGGTTCATTCATGTCGTCAAATATGACAGGATTTCCTTCTTTTGTTAAGGCTGAATAATATTCCCTTGTATGTACATACCACATTTTCTTTGTCCATTCATCTGTCGATAGACATTTAGGTTATTTCCATATCTTGGCTATTGTGAATAATGTGGCAGTGAACATGGGAGTGTAGATGCCTCTTCCATATACTGATTTTAATTATTTTGGATAGATGCCCATAACTGGAATTGCTCAATCATATGGTAGTTCTATTTTTACTTTTGGTGGGGAACCTCCATACTGTTTCCCATAGTGACAGCACCATCTACATCCAACTAAAAAGCTTTTGCACAGCAGAGAAAACAGTTAACAGAATGAAAAGCAACCTACTGAATGGGAGAAACTATTTGAAAAACATAAATCTAATAAGGGGTTAATATCCAAAAAATGTAACGGACTCCTAAAACTCAGTAACAAAAAAATAAACAATCTGATTACAAAATGGGCAAAGGATTTGAACAGACATTTCTCCAAAGAATACATATAAATGGTCAACAGGTTTATAGAAAGGTGCTAAGCATCATTAATTCTCAGTGAAATAAATGCAAGTCAAAATCACAATGAGGGCTTCCCTGGTGGCGCAGTGGTTGAGAGTCCGCCTGCCGATGCAGGGGACACAGGTTCGTGCCCCAGTCCGGGAAGATCCCACATGCCGTGGAGCGGCTAGGCCCGTGAGCCATGGCCGCTGAGCCTGCGCGTCCGGAGCCTGTGCTCCGCAACGGGAGAGGCCACAACAGTGAGAGGCCCGCGTACCGCAAAAAACAAAAAACAAACAAACAAACAAACAAAAAAACCCCCCAAATCACAATGAGATATCACTTCATACCAGTTATAATGGTTATTATCAAAAAGAAAAAAAGATGAGTGTTGGCGAGGATATGGAGAAATTGGAACTCTTGTATGTCGTTGGTAGGAATTTTATAAACTTTTAAATTGAAATGTAACATACATAGAGAGTAGTGAAAACCAAGTGTTCCACTCAATGAGGTCTATAAAGTGAATACACCCTTGTAACCATACCACCCAGAAGAAGAAACAGACCATAAACAGGATTCTAGAAGCCTCCATTGTTGCCCCTTCTGGTCACCACCACCACTTCCTGTCCAAAGATAACCACTATCCTGACTTCTAACATCATGGGAGAGTTTTGCCCTTTTGGATTTTATATAAATGGAATAATAGAGTATATATTCTTTCAGGTCTGGATTTCCCCACAACACGTTGCAAGATTCATGTATTTTGCTCTTTATAGCAAGATATCATTAATTTTCATGTAATATTCCATTGTTTGGTCCTATCAAAATTATTTATACATTCTACTGTGCCAGGACTTCTGTTTCCAATTTTTGCTTGTAATGAATGAAGCTGCCATTAACATTCTAGTACATGGATTTGGGGGGCATATATTTCAGTTGGAAATCTAGTTAGATATGCCTGTGATCCACTTGTATAGACACTCTCCATTTTACAAAGTAGTTTAGTTTATTTACATACACTCTTACCAAGAGTTTATGGAAATCCTACTTGTTCCATATCCTCATAATATTTTATATTATCAGTGTTTTCAAAAATTGATCATTCTCTTGGTTATATAGTGATATTTTATGGTGGTTTTAATTTACATTTCTCTGACTAATGAGGTGGAACACCTTTCCATATATTTATTGAGTGTTTAGATGTCCTTTTTCATGCCTATTTAAATACCCATTTTGCTGTTGGGTGGTGTGTCTTTTTCTTTCTGATTTGTAGACCTACAAAATTGGCAATACTTTTAGTGGAATGTTGGGGAGCAATCATTATAAAATTTAGCAAGACAGAAAAAGAGTCAGGGGAAGAGGAAAATGATTTTATTTAAGGAATTTGGGGGGTCATCTTTGGAAGAGTGGTAATCTGCCAGTATAAAGTGGAATTATGTCTGGAATAAAAATACAAAATTATGTTCTAGACTCACCTGCTGCTCTAGTATTACCATAGATTTATGGTACATTTTCTAAATCTTCCCTGGCAAATGAGAGAAACTCATCTCTAGTCAATCTGTCATTTGCTGTTGCTCTGTTGTGTAGATATTTACTGTCTGTCAGCTTCCAAATAGTCGAGAGAGAAATGGATGAGGGTGGGGAAGAGAGAACGGTTCGCATTTAGCCCTCTCTTCTGCGCATGGCTGCTGATTTGAGAAATCACAGCGGCCGTAACATGGCAGATTTTCAGCCTTATTCAAATTGCCTTCTTAAAGTGCAATTTTTCTGTGTAGTGGAGACATTCCTATGTGAAGTTGATTAGGAGAACATGAGGGAACATCTCCCCCCCATAAATTGTAGTTTGTTCATGATAAAGGATTAATGCTATTTTCATTTATTTCTCTTAGAATAACATCTGCTCTTACAAGAGGAAGTACTATTTAATCAGTAGATAATCTCAGTTTTCCCATTTTATAAAGATAAATCTTCTCTTTTCCCTTTACTTAACTAAATGTCCTATTTGGTTTTTAAGAGTCTTGCTTGATTATGTTACATCTTACAGAGACTTTTCAGAATTCCAAAAATGCATTTCATAGTCAAAACATTTGCTTTTTACCAGAACTGAATTTTAACATGGTATCCATCTCTCCCCTATCTTTCTCATCAACTTGATTTTCACTTATTTCTTTTTGCAAGATCCTCCTGCTCATTCTGACCTGATACACAGAGAAAGTTTATACCTGGGACATGTCGCAGGCAGTTTCCCTTCCTGCAACGAATCAGAAAAAAAAGAAAAGAAAAGGAAGGGAAGGGAAGGAAAGAAGGAACATGGAAACTGAAATATGTAGGAAAATCACATCCTTTACTTCAAATATGGCCTATTGAAAACCTTCTTGTATATATATGTGATCTTCCAAGGATAATCCTTCCTCTTGAGGAAGACTATTCTAGGTCAAACATGGAAAAGAAGATCCTACATTAATATTAAATCTGTTGAAACTCCCAGGCATATATGCAGACTTTGGTTGTTTTACTGAAATAATCTGTGGAATGTCATTGTCTTCCTGAGAAAGAGAGGAAGCATACGAGCTATCAAGTTACTGTCTCTCAGCTCCAGCCTGCCATTCCGTGCTCTGCTCTCTTAGCCAGGGCTGGGACTCTGCAAAAACACATTTCTGCGTTGCCAGCTGCTCTCTGATAGGCTCTCCCTATAGAGGAGGGTGGGCGGGAGAGAGGGAGACTCTGGCAGACTCTGCCTGTTTGCAAGGCTGGATCCGGGGGAAGGGACTTCTGTCCATTTGCTTTTTTCCTGTCAGCATCAGTGCAACAACTCTTCTTTACCCAAGGAGTGGTAGTTCCTACCTATAGGAACAATGTGCAGTTTTTTCAATATTCGTGTAGAGCCGGCTTCATCCTACCACCATTAGAGGCGTCAACACCAGCTGAGCTCTCTGTGAGGGTCCTCCACTAAGCAACTGTGTTTTCACCGTTTGAGTCTCTTCTCTTTGTTCTGCCAGCCCTATAGGTGGTAATTCTTGAACTTTCTACGTCTGTGATACCTTAGAATTTTCTTTCTGTCCTTTCAGTTACCTAGTTAACAATTTTATGCCTAGTTAACAGTTCTTTATCTTAAATAATATTTATATTCTCTCTGTTGAGAATAGCTATTGTGCTTTCTGTCTCCTGACTTGACACACACAGGCACACATGTACAATATGTATATATTATATATAATGTGTATATGTGATATATAATTTGTATATAGCATATATGTGATATATGCGACATGCATGTAGTATAAATCAGTGATATAAATTATTACTTTAACTTTTTTCTTGTTATCTAAACAGTCAAAAATTAAGGGAAAAATACCATGAAATATATCTGTATACACACATATATGCTCTTGAATGAGGCATAGTTAGGTCTATTTGCTCACGTTGAAAGATCTTGTAGGACAGATTTTTTTTTTAATTGGAGTAAAATTTCTTTACAATGTTGTTTTAGTTTCTGCTGTGCAATGAAGTGAATCAGCTATATGTATACATGTATCCCCTCCCTCTTGGACCTCCCTCCCACCCCCCCATCCCACCCATCTAGGTCATCACACAGCACTGAGCTGAGCTCCCTAGGATAGATTTTTTTTAATGCAATAAATGATTTTATATTCAAATGAAGTAGATTGATCACGAAGGACTTTATTATATGATGATAACAGTGATAATGCTGATGATAATTTTATTAGATATCTGCTAATGACAGCTATATTTTCCTCCAAGATTTCTTCGGAGCTCTTTAGTTGCTTTGGAAGGATTTTATTACCTAGAGAATTCTTAAAGAAAGGTAACAAATTCCCCAGAAGTTGCATTGAATGGAGTGGACATGTTGACTATTAATCATGATGATTTTTGACATAACCTTAGAAGAGAGAAAAGAATGTTTGAAGGGTGGGAAATGGTTCCATCTATTTAGGGAGATAGATAGGTTTGACTTGAGCTGTCATTTTTATGAATATGTGCTATAAAGGGCCCAATTTTGATGCTAGTCAAAAGCATCTGACAAGAGTAATTACCCATCAGCAGTCCTCTTGGACACTGCATGTACTTTAGTTCTAGTGGGTGTAGCTAGTAGAGGGGAAACAGTGTCCCTGCATTGAAAGAGGTTATATTATCCAGCACAGGAAAAGAAAAATCTGTAACCTAAAATTGCTGCAAGTCGAGACTTTTTTAGTTAATATTCAACAACAGGTTTTCATAAACTTTGAAATTACTAAGTGCTAGGAAATTATGCTAGGCATGGGTTCCACTCTCTAGGATAAAAAGAAATATCAATACAAAAAGGACAGTTATAACCAGTGTGATAAATGTAGCAGTAGTTCTATATACACAAATTCCTGAAAAAGTGATTAACGTTCCAGGATGAAGTAGATTAACAGGGAAGTCACCCGCACTAGGTTTGGAAGTATCTTTAATTTTGTCAGGTGGACAAGGGAATGAAAAAACAAAATCCCAGAACACAACATTGTAAAACAACTATACTCCAATAAAAATTAATTTTAAAAAATCCCAGAAAAAGGAAAAAGTATGTGCAGAGGCATCAGAATGCGAAGTAGCTTGACATGTTAGAAACACTATAATATAGCAGTTCAATGTTCTTAGAGGGTAAAAGTGTGAAGGACAATAAATGGAAAATTAAGTACAGTGTATAACCTCTTGCTAGGGGCCTGAAAAATCTACTCAAGGTTGGTCTGAGGAGCATTAAGAAGGAATGCTAGCAATCAACCATAGCCAGTATTTTCTTCCCTTTCCACCCCATTTGTTTTCCAATGCATTTGTACTTATGAGTCAATACTAAGTGTCGTCGCCTAATAAAATGTAGTAACAAGTAGTTTGAAGATGTTCATAGAACATGGGTAGGCATGATACATTTGAGACCATAAGAAAACATCAGTAAAGTATATCTGAACCTATTCTGTTCAGATTGTTTCTTAACATATTCAAGAAGATAAAAAGTAAAAAATCATTTAAGAAGCAAATTGGAAAAAAAGAAACAAATATGCTCTAGGCCTGCTACAGCAAGAGATCCATCTATGCCGATTCGTCACCCTTACGGAGATAGAGGAACAAGTGGCAGCAGCAGATCTTCCGTAGTGCCAAGCTGTCTACTTAGCAAAACGCAACTCTCAGAGGATGAGAGTACCTGGCACTATGTCCCCCTCTTTTTTTAACCCCACTGTCAGGTACCAGAGGAAGAGTAGGATGTGAGAGCTCATGGAATGAAGACGTACAAAGAAAGCCAACTTGGGACTTCCTTGGCGGTCCAGGGGTTAAGACTCTGTGCTCCCAATGCAGGGGGGCCCGGGTTCCATCCCTGGGTGGGGAACCAGATCCCGCATGCCGCAACTAAAACATCCTGCACAGGGCAACGAAGATCCCACGTGCCGAAACTAAGACCCGGCGGAGCCAAATGAATGAATGAATGGATGGATGGATAAATGAATGAATGAAAAAAATAAAGCCGGTTGGCCTCTGGTGGGAACTTTGTTTCACTAAGGTCAGCAGGATATAAAGAGATAGGACCCTAGCTAGAATAATGATAGGAAGCACGTGATTAGAGATGTTTGGCCCCAGAAGTGGCACATTTTCAGAACATGGTCTGATGTTTCAGATCAGCTAGTGTCTCCTCATTTGTAGAAGACACAGAAGAGTTAAAATGTACACTGGATTGATAACCTACTTAACTGAATTTTTATGAACATTACATGAAATAGCACAGTGCCTGGCACAAAGCAAGTGCTCCTTCTCCTTAATAGATATCATCTTATTCTTCATCCTACTATTATTTTTTGCTGTTTTTATTTTAAGAGTCGAGGCTGAAAGTAAGAAATCGTATCAATATGTGCAGAAATTTTTCTAATTTGATAAATATTTCGTATACTCTAATGATGTTAATTTATAAAACCTAAGTAATAATGCAATTAAACAATCTATATATTAACCTTGAAGTTGTATTTAATTAAAATATTTGAACCTCCCATAACCACAAAGTAATGATATGGCAGTAGGGGGTGATATCCAGATTAATAAGCAATGCGAGGGATTACAATTCTGTGAGGGAGGCAAATGTTAATAAACAAAAACAAAAACTAGAGAGGTAGGTGCTCACTATGGCTGTGGGACTGGAAAAGAGGAGGATTTGATAGATGTTGTAGAGGCAGAATGGACAGGATTTAATGATAAGATGAATATAATTTTTGAGAAAGGGGGCAATCAAGATGAATCTTAGCATGTGACTTTTTACTGAGCTGAGAGAGCAAAGGATTGTTTGGGTTCTTCTTCTAGTTTACACAAATGGAGACACTGGTAGAGGGCTTGGGACTGGGTGTAGATCTCAAACAAATCTCAGGGCTGCCCATGCCGACTGAGGGTCATGTGCAACACATGACAGTCCCTGACATATTAGGTTTTCATGTTTTATTTTAAAGGACATAAAAATCTGAATAATATATTTATGCTATTTTATCACACCTAGAATAAGCTGTCATGGTTAATCAGTACAACGAAACCCAAGACATCCCTCTCCATTTAGTAATGGAATATTTTTTATTTTAATTGTTTCCAGCTTTATTGAGACATAATTGATATAACATTGTGTAAGTTTAAGGGGTAAAATGTGAGGATTTGATACACGTATATATTGAGAAATGTTTATCACACTGAGGTTAGTTAACACCTCTGTCATCTCCCTTAATGGCCATTTTGCTTCTGTTGTTATGGTGAAATCGTTAAAGCTCTACTCTCTTAGCATCTTTCAAGTATACAATACAATACTGTCAACCATAGTCACCATAATGTACCTTAGATCCTGGGAACTTATTCATCTTATAATTGAAAGTTTATACTCTTCGACCAACATCTCATTTCCCCCACCCCTCAGCCCCTGGCAACCACCCTTCTGCTCCCTGTTTCTATGAGTTCAGTGTTTTTAGATTTCACATAAAAGTGAGATCACGTAGTATTTGTTTTTCTCTGTCTAACTTATTTCACATAGCATAATGCCCTTCAGGTCCATCCATGTTGTCCTAACTAACAAGATTTCATCCTTTTTTTATTCTGTGTGTGTGTGTGTGTATCACGTTTTCTTTAACCATTCATCCTATGTTGGACTCTTGGTTGCTTCCCTATCTTGGCTATTGTGAATAATACTACCATGGACATGGGAGTTCAAATATCTCTTTGAGACAGTGATTTCATCTTCTCAGATATATACCCAGAAGTGGGATTTCTGGATCATATGGAAGTTCTGTTTTTATTTTTTTTTAAGAACTTTCATATGGCTTTCCATAGTGGTTTTACATTCCCACCAACAGTGCACCAGGCTTCCCTTTTCTCCACATCCTTGCCAGCATTTATCTCTTGCCTTTTTGGCAATAGATGTCCTAACAAGTGTGAGGTGATATCTCATTGTGGTTCTGATTTACATTTCCCTGATGGTTAGTGATGTTGAGCACCTTTTCATGTACTTATTGGCCGTTTGTACGTCTTGCTTGGAAAAATGTCTGTTTGTCTTCTGTCAATTTTAAAATCATACTGATTTTTTTGCTTTTGAGTTGTATGAGTTCCTTATATACCTTGGATACTAACCCCTTATCAGATAGATGGTTTGCAAATATCTTCTCCCCTTCTGTAGGTTGCCTTTTTATGCTGTTGATTGTTTCTGTTTCTGTGCACAGGCTGTTTAGTTTGATGTAGCCCCACTTGTTTATTTTTGCTTTTGTGCTTGCACTTTTGGTGTCATATCCAAAAGGTCATCACCAAGACCAATGTCAAGGAACTTTTCCCCTGTGTTATCTTCTAGGAGTTTCATAGTTTCAGGTCTTACACTTAAGTTCTTAATCTATTTTGAGTTAATTTTTGTGAGTGGTATAAGATAGTGATCTAATTTCATTCTTCTCCCTGTGGATATCCAGCTTCCCCAACACCATTTATTGAACAGACCATCCTCTCCCCATTGAGTATTCTTGGCTCCTTTGTCAAATATTAGTTGACTACATATGCATAATTTATTTCTGGGTTCTCGATTCTCTTCCATTGGTGTATGTGTCTGTTTTTATGCCAGTATCATACTCTTTTATAATATGGTTTGAAATCAGGAAGTGTGCCACCCGCTTTCTTCTTTTTCAAGATTGTTTTGACTATTCATTTTTTGTGTGTGGTTTAATACAAATTTTAGGATTATTTTTTCTAGTTCTGTTAAAAATGCCATTCGAATTTTGATATGGATTGCACTGAATCTGTAGATGGCTTTCGGTAGTATGGACATTTAAAAAATATTAACTATTCCAACCCATGAACATGGAATATTATTCCATTTATTTCTGTCTTCAGTTTCTTTCCTCAATGTTTTATGATTTTCAGTATATAGATATTTCTCTTCCTTGGTTGAAGGTGATGGAGTATGTGGATGAGAACAGAGAAGTAAGAATAACCATCCTTTCTAGAGTTGACTAGGTAAAATCAAATATAGTAGATGGTATTATTTTAAAATAATTTAAAATGCTAGCAGAGCATGATATAGTATTTTGTGTAAGGTATCCTTCCCCTGAGAATTCATTTATTAAAATGGCAATTTTCAAAACATCTTGTCTTGGGGAATATTTAATATTAGGGAACTGAAACTCATTTAAAGAAACTCAGGTTAATAGTGAGTATGCCTAAAGGGTACAGGGTTTCTCCTGGAATCTGATTGCTGGAGTTACAGCATATCGTCCCAGATTAAAATCTGATATTGTAATTGGTCTTTGCTTTAGGTTTCAGTAAACATATACATGGAAGTCTTCTTCTTAAGGTATGATTTTCAAATTAAACAAATGTTAATGCATGCAGTAGTGGAGTGCTGTTGAAGCTGTACCATTGGTAAGTGTGAAATATATCATTACTTGATTAAGAGTGCACACTGTTTCAGAGGCCATCCTTAACAGCCATCTTATTTAGTAATATTTCCCATTAATGCTTTATAAGATTATAGTCATCTTGAGTTCTCACACAGCTTAGGAATCTTCCTAGGACAGACTGCATTTAGTCATCAGATTGCATTAACTGATACTAACGTTGGTAGTTATTTGAGGTCTTCACCATTTACAGCTGAAATGTGTAAAATATCCCTGCATGCAAATGTAGGCCTAATGGCTCTATGACAGGAAACCCTACCATTTTCATTTTTATTTAAGTATCTTTAATTCTTGTCTCTGATGGCTTCCCCTGTCACCTCATGAGTAAGTAGGGCTGCTACTGGCTGCCGCAAAACCACACTCCCCATTTATCATCCTAATTGCAGTTTAATGAGGAGAGGCCTGAGGCTAGAAGACTTGTCTACCTAGAGTCCTATTGGAGTGGAGTTTATTATGGTAATTAATACAACCTGTGATAATTAAATCGCTCTACTAGATAGGTACTGTATTTATCATAAAGATTCACTATAGTAAAACTTTTTTAAAGGTACTCAAAGAGCAGTTTTGAAAATTAAGTTTTATGGAGGTATTTTTTGTTTGTTTTTTTGAAAAATCAGAGTTTGGATCCAACTTTCAGATATTTCTCCTCAGAGCAAGGCTACATAATGTGGAGAACTCAGTTCAAAATGAAAGTGCTGGACCTTTTTTTCACGAAGAACAAAGAAAATGCTATAAAGATACTAACATGTAAAGGTTTTTTCCTCCTCCACATATTCTCTTTGCTCGTTTGCATGCTCCATTGTCCCATTGAAGTTTACTTACAAAACACAAGTTCAGAGATACAATTAAGAATTTCAAGATGGTGACAGCAA
This sequence comes from Mesoplodon mirus, assembly GCF_964341445.2. Taxonomy (NCBI): domain Eukaryota; kingdom Metazoa; phylum Chordata; class Mammalia; order Artiodactyla; family Ziphiidae; genus Mesoplodon; species Mesoplodon mirus. Next base: position 21,252,269 of record NC_138981.1, on the reverse strand, counting down.
GAGGCCTGAGTGTGGGGCCTATATGACTGCTCAGATTGATTGTACTCCCATGAAGTCAGCCCTGCCTTAGAGAGTGGAAGTGTTAGAAAATTAACCATTGTTCTCTTCAGCATTTTATTTTATTTTATTTTATATTGGAGTATAGTTGATTTACAATATTGTGTTAGTTTCAGGTGTACAGCATAGTGATTCAGTATTTTTGCAGATTATACTCCATTATAGGTTATTACAAGATAATGAGTATAATTCCCTGTGCTCTACAGTATATCCTTGTTACTTATCTATTTTATATATAGTAGTTCGTATCTATTAATTCCGTACCCCTAATCTGTCCCTCCCTGCCTCCCTCTCCCCTTTGGTAACCACAAATTTGTTTTCTATGTCTTTAAGTCTGTTTCTGTTTTGCATATACATTCATTTGTGTTATTTTTTAGATTCCACATATAAGTGACTTCATGCAGTACTTATCTTTCTCTGACCTGTTTCACTAAGCATAATATTCTCTTGGTCCATCCATATTGCTGCAGATGGCAGTATTTCATGTTTTATGGCTGAGTAATATTCCATTGTATATATGTACCACATCTTGTAATCCAGTCATCTGTTGATGGGCACTTGGGTTGTTTCCATGTCTTGGCTATTGTAAACAGTGCTGCTGTGAACATTGGAGTGCACGTATCTCTTCAAATGAGTGTTTTTGGTTTTTTTCGGATATATACCCAGGAGTGGAATTTCTGGATCATGTGGTAGTTCTATTTTTAGTTTGTTGAAGAACCTCCATACTGTTTTCCACAGTGGCTGCACCAATTTGCATTCCTACCAACAGTGTAGGAGGGTTCCCTTTTCTCCACATCCTCTCCCACGTTTGTTGTTTGTAGACTTTTTTTTTTTTTTTTTTGGCGGTATGCGGGCCTCTCACTGTTGTGGCCTCTCCCGTTGTGGAGCACAGGCTCTGGACGCGCAGGCTCCGCGGCCATGGCTCATGGGCCCAGCCGCTCCGGGACACGAACCCATGTCCCCTGCATCGGCAGGTGGACTCTCAACCACTGCGCCATCAGGGAAGCCCCTCATTGTGGTTTTGATTTGCGTTTCTCTAATAATTTTTACATAGTTGAGACAGAGCTAATCGCATGCTAGACTTTGTAATACAATAAAGTATGAAAGAAGGCCAGTCAAACTTGGGCCAACAGATAACTGGAGCTCAGACTAGGATAAATTTGAGGAGGGGTGGGATAGAGAGGGTGGGAGGGAGATGCAAAAGGGAAGAGATATGGGGATACATGTATATGTATAGCTGATTCACTTTGTTGTAAAGCAGAAACTAACACACCCTTGTAAAGCAGTTGTACTCCAACGAAGATGTTTCAAAAAAGAAAATGGACCAACAGTGAGGGCTCCTGTCTCTGTCAGGAAGCTGCCTATGTTTCCTGCTACAACAGAGAGGAATTCCAGGACATGGTCACACCAAAGCCTTAGGAGGGAACAAAAGAGTTAAAATAAGAGAATGATGAATAGTTTAAACTTACCTATAATTACAGGTAGCTGCTGCATAACACAAACATGCTTGCATACCCTAGCTGAGTAATAGTAAACTTTTCCAAACTTTCCATTTTTTCCCTTCATACAAGTTTTTCAACTATTGCAAGAATGAGTTTGAATAAAAATATTCCAAAATGTATTGAAGAATGCGGAGTAGTTTTTGTTGTGGACAGATGCATTTTCTCTTTCTTTCCTTACTTTGATGACTCGCTTGTTTCTTTCCTAATCATTGGATAAATTTAATAGGACCTAGTACATTATCATACACAAAATGGAGGTCAGCAAATGCTTATGGAAACAATTAGATATAATTTACTCTTTACAATGGCTGAGTAGTAGGTCTCTTAGGAATATGTTTCCAGGAACTGAATATTCATTGAAATCACAGTACTACCCCCCCACAGTAAAGTGGAGGTTGGATATTGTTCAAATGTGGAACACCAGTAATAATAAGCAAACAACAGCTCAGTTGAGAGACCATTCTGCTCTCATTTCCTGATGTAGATTATGATTTAGGTGAGAGAGTAATACCTTCTTGTCACGACAACAGCATTTGTAATAATAATAATAATCACACAGAATTCCCTCTGAATGTCCAACTCCTCAAAGTTAAGTCAGCTATTTATTGATACTTAGTTCTATGTAGTAAGATTATAAACACTATTTTGAATAATTTTTGATGGCTTGCTGGAAAAAAGGCATTTGTTTGTTCACTCAAAAGATACATATTGGGCTTCCCTGGTGGCGCAGTGGTTGAGAGTCCGCCTGCCAATTCAGGGGACGCGGGTTCGTGCCCCAGTCCAGGAGGATCCCACGTGCCATGGGCCCGTGAGCCATGGCCGCTGAGCCTGCGCGTCCGGAGCCCGTGCTCCGCAACGGGAGAGGCCACGACGGTGAGAGGCCCGCGTACCGCAAAAAAAAAAAAAAAAAAAAAAAAAGATACATATCAAGTGCCTGAACAGTACTAGGCCCTGGGAATATAACACTGAATGAGACACAGATCATCTCTCTCTTCATGGAGTTAGACTGGTGGACTTCTAGAATAATGCTCCTTGCTGTTAATTTCAGTCAGGTCCTCCACAGTCCTATGCCTTTAGAAGGATCATGCATTTGAAGATAGAATTGAACTGAAACTAAGCTTAGAGCAACTAGTCATACTCAAAGCCAATTTCCAACAATTAATTATTTTAAGTGGTTACCTTATTAGTTAAAAGGAAGAGGAGATAATAGGAGGGAAAGAAATATTGATAAATTTCTAAGTTGGACTAAGTTTGTAAGTATAAAAAATGAAGTGTAGTTAATAAAGAATAAAGCAGAAGATTTCCTCTTAACTCATGGTGATGATACGTCATCATAAGAGAGGGGACTTGCTGCTCCCTGTACTAGATTAATGGCGTGGGCATTCATCTCTTTGACCTCAGCTGAAGTAGAAGCACCAGGCAACAGAGGCAGAAAACGGAGTAAAAAGAAGTACTATCTAGTATTTCCTCTGGGCAGGAAAATTAAAAAGAGGAAGCACTTAAATTGTAGAGGGGAATGTGAAAAGAAAGGGTGGTGCCCTTTTCTTTCCCTTGATAGTCCTACCCTTTGAGAGCCAGCTGGCAGCTCTGGGGTCACTAGGCTTAGTCATTCCTCTTTTCAATTACAGGAACATCCTATTAACGAGGAGATGGTGTAGGGAGAGCAGTTTTAGGGAGAGAGAAGCAGAAGAGAAGGGGAATATTTTCCACACGGAGAAAAAAGAACATCTGTCAAGACATAGGGAGTGAAATGCAAGGTAACTTTTCCGTGCCCCTGTTATTTTCATTTTAAATGTCATGAAAGGAACCAGTCTCTCAAGAGGTTTAAAAAATAATGGGGAGAACAGGCCTTGGCATATATAACGGTTATCTGGAGATTTTATATGCCATTACAGACATATAAATGAATGGGCACATTTAAGTGCATGCGAGTAGATTATCTGAGGTATATGTTTAAAAGAATAAACGTGCTTAGTGCTGCTGTCAGAGAGAAAAAAATGGATTGAATGTACCATAGGTTTTTCACATAATTCTCCCAGTATCTCAGCCACTCTTTATGGCTTTAGTATATGAATGAGAAATACAAGCACATCTCACATTATTAGGACTTTCATATGGTCATGAGATACTGAACACTATGACCCAGGAATTTGTAAGAAGACCCTTCCAGGTATGTCTCCATTATGTTATTAAAATACTTATTGAAAGTGAATGTTGCTTCTGCCTCTGTTGTCATGTATCCAGCTAAAAAAGGAAACAACACTCTGTGTTTTCAAACTTAATCAGATGGCTGTTTTAGAAGCTCTTTCCCTGTAATGAAACAGAAAACTATCAGATGCATCTCATGATCTTGGTGTATAAACAGAATTGTTTTAGTAATTTGCCATATTTCTTAATATGGTTAAGCCAGGAGTAAAGGTGAATTCTGTTAGCTTATCCTGGACCACTGGATTCTCTATTCTTGTGTGATAAAACTTTAAGGGCTGAAAGTTGTTAATGTCATGATAACAGAACATAAAGCTACTTGGATTTTCATGTCACACTCTTCCAATGTAGTCTCTTGGGAGGTTTTCTTTTTTGATTCCATCTCTGATATCAGAGATTCATTATTTTTATGCACTGATAATATTTTTGAATGTTTCAGGTGCTGAGAAAGTGCTTTGTAATCCTGGTTAGGTCATGGGCCTGTATGTGGGAATTTTAGTCAGTTCACCTCTTTGAAATTCTCATCTCTCTTCTTAAACTAGCCAGTAATAAACCTGGCTCATATCATGGCTGTATTTTTTGAAGAAAAACTCATGAAGCAATTTGAAAATGTGATCTCAAATACTCAATAGGATTAAAGTTATTAATAAAGCAACCTATAATATCAATATTTCTTTCTTCATGTAACAGAAGTGTTCCCAAAGAGCTGTGTTTATTTTTTAATTGAGTTGTATTGAAATTGGACTAGAAAAATTTGCAATGTGGTTCTTTTAATTGGATGACTTAATTTAAATTCTTATGAATAAAAAATTGAAGATGTAAGTTTTACTTAGCTCAGGTGTGTGTGTGTGCATGTGCGTGTGTGTAAGCTGGGTCAAAATAAGTCTATTAGAGGTCCTGTCCCTGAAAAGCTTTATGGCTGCCACCCCTATATATAATTCAAAATAAAAACAATATTAACTAATAGAAAATTCTGATTTTTGTTACGATGATAATAACTAAAGCTTTCTTTGAAATATAGTTTGTACTTTTTTTCAACAAATATCTTCTTCACAGGGCATTGCTTTACTGATGCCCTAAGCACATGGCATTGCGTGAATGTAGGTACCTGCATCAAGATTGCTCGGTTTTAATAAAATTAACCACATATTGACAAACCTCTGCCTCAACTCTAAGCAAAGCTTCGGAGCTTTCAAGCTACTTGATTTTTTTTTTTTTTTTTTTGCAGTACGCGGGCCTCTCACTGTTGCGGCCTCTCCCGTTGCGGAGCACAGGCTCCGGACACGCAGGCTTAGCGGCCATGGCTCATGGGCCCAGCCGCTCCGCGGCACGCAGGATCCTCCCGGACCGGGGCACGAACCCGTGTCTCCCGCATCGGCAGGCGGACTCTCAACCACTGCGCCACCAGGGAAGCCCCAAGCTACTTGATTTTATAAGTGTTTGTTGTTAACCTAATTTATCCTCTTAGTCTCAGTGGGAAGGAGAAAATTTCAGTGAAATACGTGCTCAGCTTCTTGTTTGGTCCCTAATGAAATTTGTACTCGAAAAGGCTTAATGTTTTGGAAAATTTTTAGCATTAAAAAGAAATATTTGGGGCTTCCCTGGTGGCTCAGCAGTTAAGAATCCGCCTGCCAATGCAGGAGATACGGGTTCAAGCCCTGGTCCAGGAAGATCCCACATGCTGCAGAGCAACTAAGCCCATGAGCCACAACTACTGAGCCCATGTGCCGCAACTACTGAAGCCCACGTGCCTAGAGCCCGTGCTCCACAACAAGAGAGGCCACTGCAATGAGAAGCCTGCACACCGCAAGGAAGAGTAGCCCCCACTCGCCACAACTAGAGAAAGTCCACGCACAGCAATGAAGACCCAACACAGCCAAAAAAAAAAAAAAAGAAATATTTGACTGCACTTATTTTTAAACCAAAATAAAATACCTGTAGTGAAAAAGTCCAAACCATAGAGTTGAAGAACTTTCCAATAATAATCCTGAAAGAAAAATTAAAGTGCTCGTTTCCTAGATAATTATTGTTTTTGGATAATCTCGTAGAGCCTAGTATGGGGAGACTATTATGAGTTTCTCCATTAAATTTGTTCTTGCTGCACATTAATGCCTAGTGTTTTATAGGCTTGCGGTTGTCTTTTTGGGGAGGCTTATACAGTTTCCAGCTGACTTGGTGGTGAGCAGAAGCTAATGAACTAAACTCAGTGCTTACCAACATGACTGCATTTGTTTGATTTACTCTTCTGTTTAGTTGTTTTCTCTCTGCCTTTAATTTTGGCTTCCAGGGCAACTAAGGGTCAATTTTGAGCACTACCTGTGGTAGATCTTTAGTCTAAGGTTATTAAAAAAAAATGTGGCTTTGAACTAGAGCTACTGGAGCAAAGGACAGGAAAGAGGATGAAGTTTGCAGCCATAGCTCAAAGCCAAAATCCAGAGGGAGGGAAAGAGCAGGAAGAAGAGAGTAATGACTAGTGGTGTGTTACCTAAGGTAAAACTAGAACAATTGGCTTTGTGGCAGTTGGACAACTCTGGACTACTTTTATTCATTTGTATTTGTATTTCTATTATTTTATTTCTAGAATAAACTGGGCCCAGACACAGGAGACCAAACTGCTAGTCAAGGAACTAGTAGTTCTTTGCTTTGTAATTATGGTCATATCTGGGTCTCAGTTTGCTCATTTGTCAAATGGGTTTTGGATGAGACTGAGACTTTGGCATGTGTTTGCATATATGTGTATCTGTGTGATTGAAAAAGCTGAAAGATTTAAATATAATTTATGCTTCATCTGTTTCCAGAAATGATTTGAAGATTTCATAATATTAAAATCACCCAGAATCAGAAAGGTATATGGTATAAAAGCAGAAATAGGAGACCACATAGAAAGAAAGAGTTTCATATACCACAGAAAATGCAAAGCAGTTCTTACTAAAGTGAGCACTAAATTTAGCTCTGAGCTTCCTGGTAGCAAAGAAAAGGGCAGAATAGGATGAGTTTTAGTTTTCACTTAGATAGAAAGACATATGTAAGTTCAAGTAAGGAGACCAATTTTTAAAAATTTCCTTTTACAAAGAATTTATTATATAGAGCACAGGTCAGCAAACTACAGCTCATGAGTCAAATCTAGTCCTTCACCTCTTCTTGTAAATAAGGTTTTATTAGAACACAGTCATGCCTATTTGACTACCTATTATCTATGGACACTTTATTACAATAGCAGAGTTGAGTAGTTGTTACAGAGACCCCATGGTCCTCACAGCCTAAAATATTTGGTATCTGACCCTTGACAGAAATAGTTTGCCACCTCCTGATATAGAACTTTCTAAAAGGAACACTGAATGTAATGGTGCACGTTATCCCAAACGATGGCTGAAGAAGTTACTAGAACTTCTCTAATGAGATTTCTTTTATTAATACCATATAAATATCCAAGAATACAGTTTAGCTCATAATTTCGTGAAGGTATGAGTGTGTATGTGTTCATGTGTGTGTTGTTCTGGCACATAAGACCAATATACTCTAGGATCTTTGCTCTCTTAATGAATGTGTGGTGGAGCCCTGTTTAGTTCTGAAAAAAATGTTATTTTTTAATTTCCACATTTATTGAGACAAAACTGACATATAACATTGTATAAGTTTAAAGTGCATGTGTTGAAAACAGGTCATACAACTCACTAACAAAAAGAAAAACCACCCAATCAAAAAATGCGCAGAATACCAAAATAGACATTTTGCCAAAGAAGATATCCAGGTGGCCAATAGGCATATAAAAAGATGCTCAACATCGCTAATTATTAGAGAGATGCAAATCAAAACTACAATGGAGTATCATCTCATACCAGTCAGAATAGCCATCAACAAAAAGTCTATAAATAATAAATGCTGGAGAGGGTGTGGGGAAAAGGGAACCCTCCTACACTGTTGGTGGGAATGTAAATTGGTGCAACTACTATGGAGGTTCCTTAAAAACTAAAAATAGAGCTACCATATGATCCAGCAATCCCACTCCTGGGCTGAAGAAGTTACTAAAACTTCTCTAATGAGATTTCTTTTATTAATACCATATAAATATCCAAGAATACAGTTTAGCTCATAATTTCGTGAAGGTATGAGTGTGTATGTGTATATGCCCACTCCTGGGCATATATCCAGAGAAAACTCTAATTTGAAAAGATACATGCACCCTAATGTTCTCTGCAGCACTGTTTACAATAGCCAAGACATGGAAGCAACCTAAATGTCCATTGACAGATGAATGGATAAAGAAGATGTGTGTGTGTGTGTGTGTGTGTCTGTATACACACACACACATACATATATATACACATACACACAATGGAATACTACTCAGCCAAAAAACAAAAAAGAATGAAATCATGCCATTTGCAGCAACATGGATGGGCCTAGAGATTATCATACTAAGTGAAGTAAATCAGAGAAAGACAAATATCATGGTATCACTTATATGTGAAATCTGAAAAATGATACAAATGAACTTATTTACAAAACAGAAACAGACTCACAGACATAGAAAACAAACTTACGGTTACTAAAGGGGAAAGGGAGGGAGGGAGGGGTAAATTAGGAGTTTGGGATCAGTAGATACATAGTACTATATATAAAATAGATAAATAACAAGGTCCTTTTATATACAGGGAACGATATTATTCAGTATCTTGTAATAAACTATAATGAAAAAGAATATGAAAAAGAATATATATGTATACATATATATAAATACCTGAATCACTTTGCTATATACCAGAAACTAACACAACATTGTAAATCAACTATATTTCAATTTAAAAAGATTCTCTGAAAGAAAAAAAATAAAGTATATGTGTTGATTTGATACACTTAATATACTGCAAAATGATTACCACCATAGCCTTAGCTGACACCTCATTCATGTCACATAATTACCATTTCTTTTTTGTGGTGAGAACATTTGTGATCTACACATTTTTTTTTTCTTTTTTTTGCGGTACGTGGGCCTCTCACTGCTGTGGCCTCTCCCGTTGCGGAGCACAGGCTTCGAATGCACAGGCTCAGCGGCCATGGCTCTCGGGCCCAGCCGCTCCGCGGCATGTGGGGTCTTCCCGGACCGGGGCACGAACCCGCGTCCCCTGCATCAGCAGGTGGACTCTCAACCACTGCGCCACCAGGGAAGCCCTGTGATCTACACTTTTTTTGCATCTTTCAAGTACACAATAGAGTATTATTAATTATAATTACCATGAGTATTAGATCCCCAGAATTTATTCATCTTATAACTGGAAGCTTATACCCTTTAACCAACATCTCCCCATTTTCCCCAGCCCCTGGTAACCACCATTCTCTTTGTTTTTATGATTTCAGCTTTTTAGATTCCACATGTAAGTAATATTGTACAGCGTTCGTTTCCTCTGTCTGACTTATTTCACTTAGCATAATGCCCTCAAGGTCCACCAAAAAAACCTTTTAGAACTAATCAATGAATTCAGCAAAGTTGCATGTACAAAATCAACATACAGAAAACAGGTGCGTTTCTATACACTAATAATGAAATATCTAAAGAAGAAATAAAATAATTGAATTCACAGTAGTATCAAAAATAATAAAATACTTAGGAATAGATATAACCAAGTAGGTGGAACAGTTGTATACTGAAAACTACAAGACTTTGATGAAAAATTGAAGACACAAACAAATGGAAAGATATTCCATGTTCATGGGTCAGAGGAGTCAATATTGTTTAAGTGTCCATACTACCCAAAACCATCTGTAGCTTCAATGCAATACCTATTAAAATCCCAATGGCATTTTTCACAGAAATAGTAAAAAACAATCCTAAAATTTGTATGGAATCACAAAAGACCCCGAATTGCCAAAACCATCTCAGAAAGAACAAAACTGGAGGCATCATACTTCCTGATTTCAAACTATACTACAAAACTCTAGTAATCAAAACAGTATGGTATTGGCCTAAAAATAGACATATGTACTGATGGAACAGAACCAAGAGCCCAGAAGTAAACTTTTGCTTTCTGGTTGTAGTGGATATTTGCTCTTCTGAGACATTGAGTGCCAACACTTTCATGTTGATAAAAAGACTCCTAATTTTATTCAGATATCTATGTTTCTCTCATGCCCTCCAAGTGCTTCATGGGAAATGCCCCCCCCCCATATTCCCATTTACCCCTCCACCCATATTCCAATGGGTAGACCCTGAGTAACTCAAATCAGTCAGCATATTCTATCCCTCGCCACAGTGCTTGACTGAGGTTTTAGGCACAGGACCAGTTCAGGACAATTGTGAGTAGAGATTTTTTTCTAGAAGCTATGTAAGATATATTTGTTTCATGCCAGACACAAACAAGAAAGCATGGAGTCTGCAGAAGCCAAAGGCTGACATTGTGTGTCATTTAGGAGAAGTAACCTTTGAAGGAAGCAGATATAGGGGAAAGGCAAAGAAGAAAATGGTAAATAAAGGAGTGTTTCCTAGATCAAGCCTCAACTGAAACTTACACCATCTCTGGTCTTACTGACATCATGAAGCTTAAAAGTTGTCGTTATGTAAGCCACTTATGTTACTTCTGAATGGAAAAGTAGTGATAAACTAGTCATCTTTCAATACATATACAGAAGTGAGAGAATTTGAATAATTGGTTAGTTAACAGATATCAGAAATCTCACCTGAACTTCTGGTTAAATCAAATTCTCATAGGAGAAATCTCTGAAAATGCCTAGATGGTAGAGATAATGTGGGCTGAGTTTATGTGCTGTATGTGCTTGATGGACAGTTAGCAAAGGTAACATTGTCTTAGGAAAACTAAATGTATTCTCCCTTAGAGAGTCATTTTACTTTGTAGAAAGGAGGGCTTCAAGGAATACTTCCAACTATTAAAAAGAAAAGAGCTTTATCAGAGCCTTCATGGAATAATGATTGCTCATTTTTAGTACAAATGAGGTGCAGCAGGGAGCTCTGGGAAAATCAGGTTGTCATGGTAACTGATAACACCTTTTCCCTACTGGAACTCAGGATAGTCAAAGAGGCTACACGAGGCCATGTTTCCTTAGAGACTTTTCCCAGCTAAAGGAAATAAGAAAAAGGGGTATAAAAGGAATGTCTGGCATTTGGTTGAACTCTGTTCTGCCCACAAAGATAGACTTCTAAGGAAATGCCGTTCTGCATAATTAGCTGAGCCAGGTAGGTGAAAGTGGCATCTCTCATTTATAATATACTTGACCTAATACAGGTGGACAGATGATTATTTTATAACCAAAGTCTGAGACAGTACTGCCCGGAAAAAATTTTCAGATTAAGTTTAAGATAAAAATTAAGTACTTTATTGGCAGTGTTTAACATTTAGCATGAGGAAGGATTTTTTTTTTAATTGGCTGTGGACTGAAAACTGAAAAGCAGTATTTAAATGCTCCTTGAAAGGCATGTGAACTTTCTGCACGTAAGTTTTCTTACCTGTGAAATCAGTAGTTTGAACAGAATCTCTAATTTTCACACATTTCTCTCGATAAAAGCCTACAAGAAATTAAACTTGTCAACAGATACAGTTGCAGAGTCTCAGGATGGAGCCTAAGCAGGAGGCTCAGAAAGAGATCTGCTGGGCTTCCTTTCCTCTCTGTAATAGTCCTTAAGACGTTTTATAGAAAATAATTGGCAGACATATGTGTTTTAAAGCTTCTGCCTTTTAAATAGTCACACATAAAATGTCTTAATTGCCCTTAACAGGAACTATTCTCCATCTGGTAGCAGCTTTCCAAATGGCTCTGGAAGGAGGAAGGAGGCATGAGCTACATCAGAGTAATCAGCTCTAGGGTTGAAGGGGTTGACGTTTGACAAGACAATTCTGCCTTCTAGCTTCTGGAAGGAAATATCCAAATTTTAGAGGTCTTGCTTTACAGATCTTTCCCTGTTATGTGAAAACAAATCTTAAGAAAACCTATACATATTTCTACTCTACAATCTGATACAACTCTTGTGAAGTTAACAGAGGTAAAATTAAATGCTGAATATGAAAGCCCTTTGAAAAGCTAAAGAGACCTTTCAAATATAAACTGGTGTCTATAATATAATATATTGGCTTAAAATAAGACCTTAAGTCTAGCTGTGGGCAACACTGTAAGAATGTATTGACCAAATTTAAGATCCTCCTGCAAATTGTGTGAAATTAAATTACATTTGTAGAAATTTTAAGATGTTATTTACATATGGGTTCTACTTTATTGTCCAAGCTGGGACATTTTTGAGAATGAAAGGGAGAACTATATACAGGAATTATATATAAGTAGCAGGCATTGATTGATGTACAGCAGATATAAACAGGGACAGTCTTAGGAAAATCAGACATATGGTCACCCTAATGATAGTAATTTTAATGATGGCAGATCAACTGGTCTGAGTTGTACAACAGCAGCATCATATGACCCTGAGTAATTTCCTGTAAATAGTCAACTCTGGTCTTCAGTTTTAAAAGACTTTTGAAACTTTGAGGCAAAACAGTTACCCTTCAGTTATTTGAGAACGTTTTCCAGATGCTCATAGAATTCTGAGTACTTAAGAGCTATAAAAAGAAACGAAATTGAGTTATTTGTAGTGAGGTGGATGGACCTAGAGTCTGTCATACAGAGTGAAGTAAGTCAGAAAGAGAAAAACAAATACCGTATGCTGACACATATATATGGAATCTAAAAAAAAAATGGTCATGAAGAACCTAGGGGCAGGACGGGAATAAAGACGCAGACCTACTAGAGAATGGACCTGAGGATACGGGGAGGGGGAAGGGTAAGCTGGGACAAAGTGAGAGAGTGGCATGGACATACAGACACTACCAAACGTAAAATAGATAGCTAGTGGGAAGCAGCCGCATAGCACAGGGAGATCAGCTCGATGGTTTGTGACCACCTAGAGGGGTGGGATAGGGAGGATGGGAGGGAGGGAGACGCAAGGGGGAAGAGGTATGGGGACATATGTATATGTATAACTGATTCACTTTGTTATAAAGCAGAAACTAACACACCATTGTAAAGCAATTATACTCCAATAAAGATGTTAGGGGCTTCCCTGGTGGCGCAGTGGTTGAGAGTCCGCCTGCCGATGCAGGGGACATGGGTTCGTGCCCCGGTCCGGGAGGATCCCACATGCCGCAGAGCGGCTGGGCCCGTGAGCCATGGCCGCCGAGCCTGCACGTCTGGAGCCTGTTCTCCACAACGGGAGAGGCCACAGCAGTGAGAGGCCCGCGTACCACAAGAAATAAATAAATAAATAAATAAATAAATAAATAAATAAATAAATAAATAAATAAATAAAGATGTTAAAAAAAAAAAGAGCTGTACAATGAGGCATTTACCATAGGTCCAATTTCGTATTCCACTGGATCTTACTTAGCTAAAACCAACTCACCGTCCTATTATATCATGAATACATTGTCTGACTTCAAGATACTGGTGCTCTATTCTCCATTTTGGGTCTTCATGACTTAGTATGTTCTTTTTAAATTTCTAGAAGATTTAATTGGTACTGTTTCATGTGTCCCTTCTAGAAAGTTTTCTTAATCTTGCTGCTTGTCATGTTGTGCTTGGAAAGGAAATTACAAGAGTAGATTTGTCTTTACTTCATTGATTCTATTGTCCTCATTTTCTAGTATGGGTCATTGCTATGATAGATTGTTTGGATGACTCATTTAAAATGTCTTATCAAAACATATTATACTACTCTTGGAAAAAAAACCTTTTTCATCTGCTTTCTGTCTCTCTCTGTCTCTCGGTCCAGTTTTATTAAATGATCCAATTACTAGTTAAGAATAGGTGATTATAGCAATGGCAAAATGATTCTGAGTAGTAGCAAAAACTATAAGTCAGTGGTTCTCCAACCTATCTGCACATTAGAATCTTTTGGGGGACTTATAAAATCCTAATGTGCAGGCCACATCTCAGACCAGTTATATCAGAAATTCTGTGAGTGGGACCCAAACATCAGTACTTTTTCAAGTTCCCAAGTGATTCCAATTAAGCAGAGAAGGGTGAGGACCACTTCTCCAAGTATTCCGTAATATGCGCTAACCCTTAAGAAAATGGAGCTGTTTTAGCGACACAGTTGTGGAAGGGGAGTGTGTATATATGTAGGTAGGTGGGTGTGGGGCAGCAGGTGTGTGTATGGTATGTATGTGTATTTGGAGTATTTGACAGTAATAAAATTAGGAGTTTTGTGGGAAAAATCCATGTGATAAAAAAGGAGGTAGAGTAATGATACTTTCCACATCAAGACAGAGAAACGTAAGAAAATGAAGATATTTTTTGCAATATATATTTCATCTGGAAAGGAAGCTTGGAAAGCACCAAAAAAAATACTGAACGAATTAAAGTTAGCCCGGCCAAATCACAATAACATATTGTTGTACTTCCTATTAGTCTTATTTCTAGACATGGTGGATATTTGTTAGCATGGATATAATCAGGTTTTATTGCTTTTAGCTTAGGTGATGAACTCTGTCTAGGGGAAACTACTAGATCTTGCTGTGGGCAGCACTATAAGAATGTATTGACCAAATTTAAGATCCTCCTGCAAATTGTGTGAAATTAAGTTACATTTGTAGAAATTTTAAGATGTTATTTACATATGTGTTCATCACACATTCATTCATCATTTTATTCATTCATTCAATAAATATTTATTGAGTTTTGGCTAAATACCAAGTGTTGGTTTAGGTACAGCAGAAAAATCTTAGCCCAGTCTTACTCTTTTGTAGTTTATCTGTGCTGTACAACATGGATACTTATAAGCTTTTTTTTTTTAGTGTCTCTAAAGTTAAATATTTTTGCCAGTTGGTTTGTCTGAAATCAGAGTTCTTTAAATCACTTTTGCCTGGTGTACGGTGAGCCCTTTTAATTTGCTTTGTGCTTTTTTTTTTCTTACTCATTTTTTTTTCTTGTGGTATGCGGGCCTCTCACTGCTGTGGCCTCTCCCGTTGCGGAGCACAGGCTCCGGACGTGCAGGCTCAGCGGCCATGGCTCACGGGCCCAGCCGCTCCATGGCATGTGGGGTCTTCCCAGACCGGGGCATAAACCTGTGTCCCGTGCATCGGCAGGCAGACTCTCAACCACTGCGCCACCAGGGAAGCCCTTTCTTACTCATTTTTTAAAATTATGATTTTGATCATTGCTTCTATTCCAGTTCCCGTTTTCCTGAAAGATACTTTAATTATTAAATTGGCTCTTTAGTCTATATTCTATACATTATCAACTAGTTTAAACTCTTGTTCCTTTTTCTCTGCTTTCTGCGAGAACTTCCCAAATGTATACACTAATTTAATTAGTGTCCACTCCAGTAATTTGATGTTCTTCAGAATGAATTACACTCTTTACTGTCTCCAATGGGATTTAATTTTGTGTTGCTTTTAATTTCACTGCAATTCTTTTTTATGTCATCCATTTCCTTTGTATATAGTTTTACTACCTTTTCTTCTTTGCCTGTACTCTACTTTGATTGAGTTGGTATCTTCTTGTAATCTTTTGAGTATTTGAGCTTTGCCTTTCCTGAGTGTTACAGATGGTATGCCTTTCCCTTATGTTTCGTAGGCAATATGTTGGTTTGTATTTCTGTTTTGCTTGCCTTCACATAACTAAAGAAATATCCTGAGATGATGTTTGTGAATTGACAAGGTATATGAATGCATTTGGCCTCATTATTTGTTGAATCCCCTTTTCATACCAATAGCTAGAAGACTGGTTGATGTTTACAGACTAATTCTCAGCATTTATCATACTATTTTCTAACACGGAATTATTGGACTGATTTGGAATCGTCTCCTATCCTCATTATCTGGGGGAATTAACACATAATGTAAAGAATACTGTAATTCCCTTTGTGTACTCCCTTTGGACCCTCATTTTATCTAATCCTGTCTTTGGTGTTTTATATGTAAATACTCTATGTTTTAGAATTCATTATGCTGTTGAAAGCTTACTATCCACTTTTGGTCGTGTGGCCTTCTGGAAATTTTCATCTCCAATTGGTTGTAGCAAGATACATACTAGTTGGTGGAAGGGGTGGGGGGCAAAAAGATAACCAATCAGTAGAAGGACGGATTCCCAGCTCTCTTAGCTGGTATAGGTTTTAAGTTTCTGAATGAAGAATTCAGAGGAACAAAGGGTTTCCAACTGACTTTTAGAAGAGGTTAGCATGGTGTACCAGCAACAATGTTTTCAGTTTCTTTCCATCAGCCTTGTCTTAGTTGAAATTCCTCTCGTGTTCTACAGACAGATTGACATGCTAGTTTTTCATGTTTTGAGTTGTCTTTTTTCATATCAACAAAGTTACTTTCACTGCAGGTTAAGAGAAGTTTCAACAGAGGCTGCTAACCAGATTCTATCTATTTTAAACTAGAAGCCCTACTATGTTGGAGGTAGGGAATAAAGTAAAGGGACAGATAGAAGCCAAACTTCTCAGAATATTGCTTGTTTATAGAGTTGACTTTAAAACTATATAAATGTTTTATATAAGTAAAACAAAAATTAAATTTTAAAAGTCTCTTCCCTTTCTTTCAATGTAGTCCTTCCGCTTCCTTGTCCACTATTTCGCATTTTTTACTTACACCCATCACACAGAGGTGTCTGTGGCGTGCCCAATCCAGGATATCCTAGGTCATTTCTCCTCATATTCAGCCCCGTTGTCCCTCTTTTTGTGGTTTCTCTCCTTTCCTAATTATCTTTTCTATACCTCCTTGAGGTTGGAAGGTAAAAGAGAGAGTGTAGAAGAGAGAAAGCAGAGCTGTCCTCGTTTTTTTTTGTTGTTTTTTTTTTTTGCGGTACGCGGGCCCCTCACTGTTGTGGCCTCTCCCGTTGCGGAGCACAGGCTCCGGACGCGCAGGCTCAGCGGCCATGGCTCACGGGCCCAGCCGCTCCGCAGCATGTGGAATCTTCCCGGACCGGGGCACGAACCCGTGTCCCCTGCATCGGCAGGCGGACTCTCAACCACTGCGCCACCAGGGAAGCCCAGTTTTGTTTCTTTTGGTCAGGATATTATTAGTTTCATGGGCCCAACTGGAGATGATATAAGCTTTGGGGGTTTACATAACTTTGGAAAATTATGAAGTATTAATTCACTCTTTTCCAGGGACATTTCTATAAAGAGGCATTTAAATTTTTTATTTTATTTATTTATTGACAGTTTCAATGTATATTTTATAAAATATTGACTATATTCCCTGTGTTGTACAATATATCCCTGTAGCTTATTTTATATAATAGTTTGTACCTCTTAGTCCCTAACCCCTGTATTGCCCCTTCCCCGCTTCCTTCTCCCCACTGGTAACCCCTAGTTTGTCCTCTGTTTATGTGAGTTTGCTTCTTTTTTGTTATCTTCACTTGGTTGTTGTTGTTTTTTTTTAAGATTCCACATATAAGTGATATTATACCATATTTGTCTTTCTCTCTGACTTGTTTCACTTAGCATAATGCCCTCCAAGTCCATCCATATTGCTGCCAATGGCAAAATTTTGTTCTTTTTTATGGCTGAGTAGTATTTCATTGTGTGTGTGTGTGTGTGTGTGCACGTGCGTGTGTGCACGCCACATCTTCTTTATCCATTCGTTTGTCTATGGACACTTAAGTTGCTTCCATATCTTGTCAATTGTAAATAATGCTGCTATTAACATTGGGGTGCATGTATCTTTTCAAACTAGTGTTTCTGTTTTTTTTTGAGTATATACCCAGGTGTGGAACTGCTGGGTCATATTGTAGTTCTATTTTTAGTTTTTTGAGAAACCTGCATACTGTTTTCCATAGTGGCTGTACCAGTTTGCATTCCCACCAACAGTGTAGGAGGGTTCCCTTTTCTCCACATCCTCTCCAATGTTTGTTATTTATAGACTTTTTGATGATAGTCATTCTGGCAGGTATGAGGTGATATCTCATTGTGGTTTTGATTTGCATTTCCCTGATGATGACTGATGTTGAGCTAATCATCAATAGTAAATTCATACTGTTCAGGATTCTTAAACTATAATACATTTGTTCTAAGTATGAAAGTAAAGCAGTATTTTAAAACATTCTTTATATTCCACATGGTACTGAGGTCTATGAGGAACACTGAAGAAGGGATCCTATTCCCTTTTCTTAAGATAAGAAGTACTAATTGAGATGATAATGTTATGCTTCAAGCAACAACACAACATGATTAAGGCCCAAAGTATTGGGTTGGCCAAAAAGTTCTTTTGGGTTTTTGGCCAACCCAATATGTGACATAGATTCATTGTATTATAAGAACAAATGATGAGATCTATTAGGCTATTAAAACATGATATCAGTTAAGTCTTAAAAGTTCAGCGTAATTTGGTAGAGCAAAGTAATGAGTAACTATAGCACAGTGATCCTGGAAATGGGGAGAAAGTTAACCTTCACCTCTCTTTATTTATTTTATTTTGACAATCTCTCCAATTTGATTTTTAAAGTCACAGCCACAATTATAAGTAGGGAACCATATCTGTTGAACTTCCCAAGTGTTACATAAATAGTTTGAAGATAGATACGTGTATGTATAAGATGCCTCTGTGTGTGTGTGTGTGTGTGTGTGTGTGTGTGTGTGTAATGCTTTATTTTTTGAGCAGTTTTAGGTTTACAGGAAGCTTGAGCTGAAGGTACACAGTTCCCATACATCCACTTATTCTCTACCCTACACAGTTTTCCCTCTTATTAACGTCTTGCATTAGTGTGGTTCTTTTGTTATAATTGATGAGCCAATATTAATACATTATTATTAACAAAAGTCCATAGTTTACATTAGGGTTCACTCTTTATGTTGTACATATTACAGGTTTTGACAAACGTTTAATGACACTTGTCCACCATTATAGTAACATATGGAATAGTTTCACTGCCCTAAAGTTGCCCCATGCTTCACCTATTTATCCCTCCCTCCTTCCTTCCCAAACCCTTAGCAACCACTGATCTTTTTACTGTCTCCACAGTTTTGCCTTTTCCAGAAAGCCATATAACTGGAATAAAATAGTATATAGCCTTCTCAGATTGGCTTCTTCACTTGGCAGCGTGCATTTAAGTTTCCTCTGTGTCTTTTTGTGTCTTTGTATTTCTATTTAGCACTGAATAATACTCCATTGTATGGATGTACCACAACTCGTATATCCATTCACCTGTTGAAGGACATCTTGGCTGCTTCCAAGTTTTGGCACTTATTAATAAAGGTGCTATAAACATTTGTGTGTAGACCCTTGTGAGGACCTATGTTATTAATTCATTTGGATAAATACCAAGGAACACGATTGATGGATCCTATGGTAAGAGTATGTTTAGTTTTGTAAGAAACTGCCCAAGTGTCTTCCAAAGTGTCTGTATCCTTTTTCGTTCTC
Organism: Mesoplodon mirus; assembly: GCF_964341445.2. Classification (NCBI taxonomy): domain Eukaryota; kingdom Metazoa; phylum Chordata; class Mammalia; order Artiodactyla; family Ziphiidae; genus Mesoplodon; species Mesoplodon mirus. The sequence continues at coordinate 21,233,143 of NC_138981.1, read as the reverse complement.
ACCAGCAATGAATGAGAATTGTTATTGCTCCCCATCCATGCTAGCCTTTGGTGTTGTCAGTGTTTTGCACTTTCGACATTCTAATAGGTCTGTGGTGTTATCTTATTGCTGTTTTAATTTGCAATTCTATAATGACATTTGATGTTGAGCATCTCTCATATGCATATTTGCCACCTGCATTATCTTCCTTAGTGAGGTGTCTGTTCAAATCTTTTGCCCATTTGTAATTACGTTGTTTGTTTTCTTATTGTTGAGTGTTAAGAGTTCTTTGTCTATTTTGGATACTAGTCCTTTATGAGATGTTTTGCAAAATTTGTCTCCCAGTCTGTGGCTTGTCTTTGCATTCTCTTATCAGTGTCTTTAAAAGAGCAGAAGTTTTTCATTTTAATGGAGTCCATCTTATCATTTTTCTTTCTTAGATCACACTGTCGGGGTTGCACTTGAAAAGTCATCGGTCAAACCCAAGGTCACCTAGATTTTCACTTATGCTATATTCTGGGAATTTTATAGCTTTGCATTTTATTTTTAGGTTTAGGGTCCATTTTGAATGAATTTTTGTCAAGGAATTTCTTTGTGACTATGTTAATGAGGGATATTGGTTTGTAGTTTTTTTAGTGATGTCTTTTTCTGGCTTTGATATCAGATTAATACTGGCCTCATAGAATGGATTATAAAGTATGTTCCCTCCTTCTCTATCTACTGAAAGAGCTTGCAAAAATTTGGATTTTTTCATTCAGTATTTGATATAATTCACCAATGAAGTCATTTCTACCTGGCCTTTTTTTGTGGGTTTAAAACAATTTAAACAACCTTATTTTGCAGTAGTTGATGTATGATAAACTGCACATATTTAAATCCTATATTTTAATGAGTTTTAACATGTTAAACCATTATCACAATAATAAACATATACATTACCTCCAAAACCAAATTGTCCTCATGGTTCTGTCTGCGCCTCTCTGACCCCAGATCTCCTGGAAGACATTGATATTCTCTCTGTCACTGTAGATTAGTTTCCAATTTCTTTAGCTTTATATAAATTGAATCATTCATTGTATTTCTTTTTGGTCTGATTTATTTCACTCAGCATATTTACATTGAGGTTTATCCGTGTTGTAGCACGTATTAGTAATTCATTCTTTTTTACTGCTGAGAAGTATTCTATTGTATGGATCTAACAGAGTCTTTTTTTCTTTTTTTGTGGTACGCGGGCCTCTCACTGCTGTGGCCTCTCCCATTGCAGAGCACAGGCTCCGGACGCACAGTCTCAGCGGCCATGGCTCACGGGCCCAGCCGCTCCGCGGCATGTGGGATCTTCCCGGACCGGGGCACGAACCCGTGTCCCCTGCATCTGCCGGCAGACTCCCAACCACTGCACCACCAGGGAAGCCCCTCTTGTTTTGTTCTAATACATTCATCTGTTGATGTGCATTTAGATCTCTTTCCTGTTTTGGGCCATTATAACTAAAGCTGTTATAAATAGTCATATACGAGTCTTTGTATGGACATATGCTTTCATTTTTCTTGGGTTATACCTAGGAGGGGGATGGCTGGATCATATGTTAGGTGGATGCTTAACTATTTAAGAAACTGCTAAACTGTTTTCCAAAGTAGCCACACCATTTTGCATTCCAACCATCAGTGGATGAGAATTACACTTGTTCTAAATCCTTGCTAACACTTGGTAAGGTCAGTCTTTTTAATTTTAGACTTACTAATTGGTCTGTAGTGGTATCTCACTGTAGTTCTAATTGTTATTTTCCTCATGACTAATGATGTTGAATGCCGTTTCATGTGCTTATTTATCGCTCTTATGTCTTCTTTGATGAAGTGTTTGTTGAAATCCTTTGCCTATTCTTTTGTTATTGTTGTTAGTACTGCTGGATTAGATTTGCTAAAACTTTGTTTAGAATTATTGCATTTATGTCCATGAGGGATATTGGACCTTAGTTTTCTTTTCTTAAAACAATTCAGCTGGTTTTGTTAGTAGCATAATGTTGGTATTAGTGTGTGAGTTGGAAAGGATTCCCTCCTCTTCAGTTTCTGGAAGAGTTTGTATAGAATTGGCATTATTCCTTCATTAACTGTTTGGTTACCATTGAAGCCATCTGATCTTGAAATTATGTTTGTAGAAAGGATTTTAACTACAATTTCAAGTTCTTTAACAAATATAGGTTTATTCAGATTACCTTTTCTTCAGAGAGCTCTGGTAGTTTGTGCTGTCAAGCAATTTGTCCATTTTATCGAAGTTTTAAAATGTTTTGGTGCAAAGTTCTTCAAAATATTTCATTATTCGGGCTTCCCTGGTGGCGCAGTGGTTGAGAGTCTGCCTGCCGATGCAGGGGACACGGGTTTGTGCCCCCATCCGGGAAGATCCCACATGCCGCGGAGCGGCTAGTCCCGTGAGCCATGGCCACTGAGCCTGTGTGTCTGGAGCCTGTGCTCCGCAACGGGAGAGGCCACAACAGTGAGAGGCCTGCGTACCGCAAAAAAATAAATAAATAAAAATTTCATTATTCTTTAAAATTTTTCTAGACTCTGTAGTGATGACACTCCTTTAATTCCTGATATTCATAATTTTTCCTTGACCTGTCTGGCTAAAGGCTTGTCACATTTATTGATCTTCTCAAAGAATCACTTTTCAGCTTTGTTGATTTTTGTCTATTTTCTGTTACTATTTCACTGATTTCTACTACAGACTTTATTGTTTGACTTCTATTAATTTTGGGTTTAACTTGCTATTCCTGTCCTAGTATCTAAAGGTGGAAATTGAAGGCATTGATTTGAGAATGTTCTTATTTTCTAATATAAGCATTTTTGTCTTTAAACCATATTTAGAGGCATCCTGCACATTTTAATATATTGTGTTTTCATTTTCATCCATTTCAAAATACTTCTGATTTAACTTTTGGGTTAACTTTTAGATCCATGGGCTATTTAGAAATATGATATTTAGTTTCCAAAAATTTAGGGATTTTTTTTTTTTTTTTTTTTTGGTGGTACGTGGGCCTCTCACTGTTGTGGCCTCTCCCGTTGCAGAGCACAGGCTCTGGATGCGCAGGCTCAGCGGCCATGGCTCACGGGCCCAGCCGCTTCGCGGCATGTGGGACCTTCCCAGACCGGGGCACGAACCCATGTCCCCTGCATCGGCAGGCGGACTCTCAACCACTGTGCCACCAGGGAAGCCCAAACTTGGGGATTTTTAAGAAATCTTTTTGTTATTGATGTCTAATTAAATTTCATAGTGGCCAGAGATTCTATTTAATGTGACTTGAATTCTTTTAATGTTTTTGAGACTTATTTTATGACCTTGAGTATGGTCTATCTTTGTAAATGTTCCCTTTTCACTTGGAAAGAATGTGTATTCCATCACTGAAGAGTTAAAGAGGCTCACTCTATTTTGACTGCATCAGTGAAGCTGTCAGCCCTCATGGCCTGCCCTGCTCTGGCAGAACATCCATGCCAATGGAGCTGGAAGGCTGTTGGGAACATCCCAGGCAAAAATGCCACAGACTCCTACTATTTCTACTCATTATTCAGTAGTTTTCAAGCATAAATGCTTCTTACATTGTTATATGTCTTTGGACTACTTCCATGGTACAGAAATGGTTGTTTTTCTCAATTTTCTTCAGCATTTTAGTTGTTTTTAGGGGAGAGGATTTGCCAAACTCCTCACTCAGCCATAGCCAGAGGTTGATTTGGGGCTATGGTATTTTAAACAATGAGCGGGGAGTTTTGAGGCAGTATTCCCTAACAAAATTTTGTTCCTCCAAAATCCAGGGTGGTCTCTTCAAGTTTTGCACCAACAACTGAGAGAAAAAGACACCTACCTATATATAAAATGTAGCTACAGTTAGCCTGTTTTGCAAAGTGTGAGTTGGAATTAACAAAGTCCATATTAATTAACAGAATTGTTATATATATGCTAAGTAACAATTAGCAGTTGAGCTACAGAGGTAATTGAAATTGTATAGAAAAATGCAATGGGCATAGTCTGTTATTTAGTCTCCACTTTTGAGCAGTTGCTTACAGTACAACTAAGATGTCAATGGAATTTTCTCTGAGGCAACCAAAGAGATCTTTTCCCTGTAGAAGGTCATGGATAGTAAACTGAGCTGTGATACAGATAAGGATCAGTGGATAACAAAGAACCAAAACAAGGAGAGAAGCAAATCAGGACATAATGTTTCCTTCAGCTAAGGCTTTTTCTAGCTCCCAGAAAGTCTGGATTGTAGTCAATACCATTTACACCACAGCAATACTTGTTAATAATTATATCTCATATATTTATTATATATTTATATTTATCATATATTTATATTCAAATATATTATATTTAAATATATTTATTTTATATTTATATATTTACATGAGATATAATTTGTATATCTTGTACACAAATATACTATCAAGACTATCGATTAAAGAATCTGGATGCAGTGAGGTTACATTTTAACTGATTTTTTTTATTTATTGTGAGGTTACATTTTAAATTGCACATTTTTATCGAGTAGAGGTGCAAATAATTTCTATCTTGTAGAAAGGGTGATGCCACAGCTTACCGTTTATTGCTCTGTAGACAATTACCACTTTTGTGTTTAACCCAGTAATCTTATCCTAACATTCTTATTACATTGCCTACGATTAGTTAGCTCCTCACATGTTCTTTGAATCAATCTTAACATTTTATTGGTTCCTTCATTAATTTTTTAAATAAAATTTTTGACATGAGTTATAATTTTAAAATTTTGAAAATTATACTTTAGTAATATGTGTGTAGGTAGAAAAATCTAGAAAGAGGGAGAAGAAGAAGGAAAGGGAGAGAGAGAAAATGCACATTATTTAGTACACTGTGAATAATTATTTCCGTGAGGTAGATTCCATTTTAATTTTTCATTTTAAGATCCTGGGTTAGAAGGAACCTTTCAGATACAGTTGACATATATGCATGTGTCTCAATGACAGGTAGGTGAACAGCCCCTGTATTTCATGAATGCAGATTGCTGATAAGATCAGAGAAATTAATGACACAGGACTAAGTAATCTCATGAGGAAAATATAACTGTGGTTGTTTGCTTGGAATGACGTTGATATCGTTTTGGATTTTCTTTTTTTCGATATTTGAAGAAGCCCTTTTCTTCTCAAGCTGTTCTTAACTCTAAATTTAGTAGATTATGATTCTGTAAACTGAACATATCTTTAGCGGTATTTGCGTCTCACTGAATCCCTCTCACAATTCAAAACACATTTTTACTGAGACTTGTTACTTTTTATGGGAATATAATTATTTACACAGGCTCAAATAGAAACTGTCCCCGTTTTTCCCAGGGTATAATTGGATATATCAATTGTTCAACCAAGGCCATGCCATATCTTGAGTGTCACATTTAAAAATTATACTAATCTGATCAAGTATGGAAATCTCACTAAAGAAATTGACTTTATATATGTATCCAATGCTTACTAAGTCCTCCCAAGAAAACTGGTTTGGTACTTGGCTTATATGGGGTCTCAGTCTTATAAGTGCTGAAGAAGGTCAATTTCTGTCAGGCAGTAGACCTTAGCAAATCTGGGGGACCTCAAGAGGGAGGACATAACTCAAATTATAGGTACTGCAGGTGAACTTTGGAGGAAAGTATGTTAGGCTTAGTTTCCTAGCCCTAGAATATAATGACAAAAGTAGATAATTTTATAAGTCCAATCCAAAATTCCTTTTCAAAATTTTTAGAGAGAAGGTCTTTGGACTTAATTTACTAATGTTATTGCCCAAGGAACCTTATGGTTAATTATTACTCTTGTTGCACCTATGTAAATAATCAGACCAAACATAATGACACCTGTTGCATTGTGATCGAGAATAGTCTTTGGAGAAATTCACAAATATGTGGAAATTAAGAACAGTCCTAAGTAATCAGGAAGAAAAAGAAGAAATGACAAGGGAAATTAGGAAATGCATTGAGATTATGGAAAATAAAAACACAGCATAACGAAAATTTATGGAATGCAGCCGCCAATGCAGTGTTCAGAATGAAATACATAGCTATAAATCCCTATATTATAAAAGAAGAAAGATTTCAAATCAATAACCTAACCTTCCACCTTAAGAAAATGGAAAAAGAAAACCAAACTTCAAGCAGAAGGAAAGAAATAGGATTAAAGAATAAATAAATGAAATACAGAATAGAAAAGCAGTGGAGAAAATCAAAACCTCAAGTTTGTTCTTTGAAATATCAACAAAATTGACAAATCGTTAGCTAGATGAAGAAAAATAGATGATCAAATTCTAAAATCAGGAATGAAAGAGAGGCATGGTTACCGACTTTACAGAAATAAAAGATATTATAAAGGATACTATGAACAATTGTATGCCAAAAAAATTTAGATAACCTAGAGGAAATGGAAAAATTCTGGGAAAGACACAAACTACCAAATCTGATTCAAGAAGAAATGGAAAATCCTAATTGACCTATAACAAAGAGATTTAATTAGTAATCAAAAACTTCCCACAGGGCCTCCCTGGTGGCGCAGTGGTTGAGAGTCCGCCTGCCGATGCAGGGGATACGGGTTCGTGCCCCGGTCCGGGAGGATCCCATATGCCGCGGAGCGGCTGGGCCCGTGAGCCATGGCTGCTGAGCCTGCGCGTCCGGAGCCTGTGCTCCGCAGCGGGAGAGGCCACAGCAGTGAGAGGCCTGCATACCGCAAAAAAAAAAAAAAAAAAAAAAAAATCTTCCCACAAAGAAATGGCCAGGACTAGAATTCTACCAAACATCTAAAGAGTTAACACCAGTCCTTGGCAAACTTCCAAAAAATAGAACACATAACTGCTCATTTTATGAAGCCAATATTATTCTGATACCAAAATCAGAAAAGGTGTCACATGAAAAGAAAACTATAGAAAAATTTCCCTTAAGAATATAGTTATAAAAATTCACAACAAAATACTAGCATATTGAACCCGGATATATCTATATGTCTATATATCGATATATAGATATATATATCTCACAAACAAGTGGGATTTATTCCAAGAATTCAAGATTGGTTGAACATATAAAAATCAGTCAGTTTGATAAGCCATATAAATACAGTAAAGGACAAAAACCACATCAGCATCCCAATAGATGCAGAAAAAGCATTGCCATAATCTAACACCCTTTCTTGATAAAAGCACTCAACAAAGTAAAAATAGAAGGGAACTCCTGTGAAGGGCATCTATGAAAAACCCATAGCTAACATACTTAATGGCAAAAGACAGAAAGCTAAGATCAGAAACAAAAATGGAATGTTCATTCTTGCTGCTTCTATTCAGCATTGTAGTGAAGGTTCTAATTAGCTCAATTAGGGAAGAACAATAAATAAAAGACATTGAGATTGGAAAGGAAGGAGTAAAACTATCTCTATTTGCAGATGGCATGATCTTATGTATAGAAAATCCTAAATAACCAAAAAACTATTACAGTTAATAAACAAGTTTAGTGCAGTTATGTTTTACATACAACACCAAAGGCATAATTCATGAAAGAATGAATTGATAAGCTAGACTTCATGAAAATTAAAAACTTCTGCTCTGTAAAATACAATATCAAGAGAATGAGAAGACAAGCTATAGACTGGGAAAAATATTCGCAAAATACACATCTAATAAAGAACTATTAATCAAAATATACAAAGAACTCTTAAAGCTCAACAATAAGAAAGTGAACAACTCAATTAAAAAATGGACCAGGGCTTCCCTGGTGGCGCAGTGGTTGAGAGTCCGCCTCCCGATGCAGGGGACACGGGTTCATGCCCTGGTCCGGGAAGATCCCACGTGCCGCGGAGCGGCTGGGCCCGTGAGCCATGGCCGCTGAGCCTGCGCGTCCGGAGCCTGTGCTCCGCAACGGGAGAGGCCACAACAGGGAGAGGCCCGCGTACCGCAAAAAAAAAAAAAAAAAAAAATGGACCAAAGACTTGAACAGACATCTCACCAAAGAAAATATACAGATGGCAAATAAGCATATGAAAAGATATTCCACATCATATGTTATTAGAGAATTAGAAATTAAGACAAAAATGAGATACCATTAAAACCTGTTAGATGGCCAAAATCCAAAACACCAACACCACCACATGCCGGGAGAATGTAGAGCAACAGGAACTCTTATTTGCTGCTCGTGGAAGTCAAAGTGTTCTTCAGTATAACATTCTGGAAAACGCAAAACTATGGAACCATTAAAAAGATAAGTGGTTTCCATGGGTGGTGGCTTGGAGACAGATGAATAGGCAGAGCACAGAGGATTTTTTAGGGAAGAGAAAATACTCTGTATGATATTATAATAATGGATATATGTCATCATACATTTGTCCAAACCCATAGACTGTACAACACAATTTCACTGTTTTAAAAAGTATACTTTAACAGAACTAATCATGTTACAGTTGAATGGAATCTTAGACATAATAATAAACTCAAACCCCTAATTTTACAAATAAGGAAAATGAATATCTTAGAGGTTTAGTGCCTTTTTAAAAGTCACTAGTTAGTGCTAAGTTGCAAATTAATCATTCAGCTCTAAAGTAAGGTGTTCATTTCTCTTCACCCCAGTATCTCAGGAGACACTTTCAGACTGTGATAGTTCACTGTTTCACTCTAGAACACTTCTATAAACAGATTTTGGGTTAAATTTGGTGAACGTGGATATGGCAATCAATTGATTTGTTTTTGGAGACCACTTCTGTTACCAGCTGAAAAAATTAAAGTTAGACATTTGAAATGATTACAGAAAAAAATCTCTTGTAATATTTCAACTTTATTTTTACTCTAAAAGTATAAAAATATAAAAATCCAGAATTTATACCTAAGTTAGTGATTAATAATGCCATTTTATTTTCCCTTAAGAGGCAAGATATCTCTGTGATATGTGATACTAATGATTATATGCAGAGAAAAAACCTCAATTTAAGATACAATAATGTCAAAATCAGAGTTAATTTCCAAAGGAAATGGTTTAATGGTGTGATGTGGTCAAGTGCTTTCATGAAATTCTATAAAATGGATTGTAACAATAAGTCATTTCATTTGCCATTTACAGCTTAATTTAATGATGCTATCATTTCCTTGATAAATTTTGTGCATGGAAAGGAATGAAGGCTAGCTATTTGTATATCAAGAGTATAAATATGTTTGTGTTGAGCCAATAGGAATGTAGCTCCTGTGTACTTATATTATGATGAAACGATCTTTGCTCTCACAGCACAGAACTTTATTGAAAACTAAGAATCAAGAGAAGGTTTTTATTAAAATATCAGGTTTTTCTAAGAATAATATATAGCTCTCTTGCTTTCATACCTCCTGAGCAGACAGACGACACTTCTAGCTTCTGTTAAAAATGTCATCTATGATTATTGTTAGTTCGCAAAGAAAATAGAAAATGCAGTTTCATTGTACAGAAGGCAAGATAGATGCTTCTGCTCATTCTTCCATGTGTTCCATTGTTATGTTTGTGAACTATCCATTAACATCTAAAAGTTATGCTAAAAATTATAATAGAAAATTTTTAAAGGTAGAGCAATAATTGAATGTTAATTAATTTTATCCTTGTGGACTTATGTGTACTCTATAATATTTGCAAAACAGTTGTTCCAACTTGCAGTGTCTACATCACCCCTGAAATATCCACAGACAAAGCCACCTATAAAGAGAAACAGAGGAGCATACAATTGCTCTGCTAAAGTTTGGTCTCTGAACTACTTCAGGGTTGTATAGGTCCTTAGGAAAATAACACAAACAAATGCAAAAACAAAATGTCTCTGTCCCATTGTCACCAAATTTAGAGACTCTACCTTGGAAATACTGAGAATCCCTGCTATTTAAAGCTACCTGTTAAATTGTGTTTAAGTGAATGTTTCATAAGTTTTTTTGAACTTGGCACTTTGTTCAGGCAAAATACCCCTTTCATGCTTACAGTTTAGGAAATGCTAACTCTGAGGTATGCAGACTTAACAAATTTTGAATGCCTGAATTCTAACTAGTTTCATCTATGAAGTCAGAAAATATTTATTGAGCACCTAACTGTGACAAATACATTTTAAGAAACTGGTCACTGTTTATATTCTTTCTCTGCCTTTCAAAATCATCATAGCAAAATTCTAAAATCCTCAAATTCTGAAAACCAATTACCTTGTTGCACTTAGTTCAGTTCTCACCTAAGCATTCATCACAGTAGGTTATTAATGACTGTGCATCCCCCTCAGAATTCAGGGAGGCCCTGCCTTGTTTTTTGTTTTTTTTTTTTTTTTTTTTTGCTGTACGCGGGCCTCTCACTGTTGTGGCCTCTCCCGTTGCGGAGCACAGGCTCCGGACGCACAGGCTCAGCGGCCATGGCTCACGGGCCCAGCCGCTCCGCGGCATATGGGATCCTCCCAGACCGGGGCACGAACCCGTATCCCCTGCATCGGCAGGCGGACTCTCAACCACTGCGCCACCAGGGAGGCCCCCCTGCCTTGTTTTTAATTCTTAAGCAAGTGCTTTCGTAAGTGAAATACTTGCCAACTATCTTATCTGGAATCCCATACAGTTTTTCTTGGGGTTAAGATGCTGAAAGTTAGTTTACACTAATTGCAAACATGTTATCTGGGAGGAATAATACGGTAGGCCCTGTAATTATTACAGCTTAGTAGGAATTAGCTTCCTAATCCCTGAAAAAAATCCTGAGAAGGTAGAACAGAGGCAGATAATGTTTAATGGGGAGAAGAGATTCCACACGTTTTCTTTTGAGTAGTGATCTTCACAGAAAGAGCCAGGCTGAGTGGTGGTCTGTTCCTGAGAACAAAGTCCCCAAAATGCATAAAATAACAAAAATAGTTAAAAATCACAGAAATTAAACTATTTGGAAATAACCATCATTCATACTAGGAGACTGTCATTTTAGATATTTTTGTACACATATAGCAGAAAGATAGAAAATATTTGTATCCGACAGGGTTTAATTAAAGAATCAGAATCAAAATCTCTATGAGTCACTGGGTAGAGGTTTTATTACAGGAATTAGACTTTGCATAGTTGTGGGAGCAACCAACCAATCTGAAAAGCCAAGGAGATCCGATTAAGTGGGGGCCTATGTCTCTGTGTAGCTTCTGCATCAGTGGTCTGTCACCAAGTGTCTGGCGGTGAATTCAGGATTGCTGTTGGTCAGTAGGAAGAATTGGATGCAGAGCAGAGGGGATCAAGGACAAGCTAGAAACCAGTACCCTTGTATCTATCACTATACCTAATCACACTGACCTTCAGAGAAGAGTGGCTTCTGCGTCACTTCTGCCTTCCAAATCTTGTGCACATTCATTGTTTGGACAACTAGAACCCAGACCATACAGGGAGAGGAATTCTTGGAAATGTGTGTCCAGCTTAGCTGAGTTGACACAGTACAAACCAGTACAAATTATTTATAAAACAGAATTATATTACAAATGTAATTTTAGAATATATAGTATTCAATTTTATTTTTCTTGAACAGAAGAAAAAGAAACTGAAGGAATTCAGATAAATGGTTCTTCATTACAATATATTTTATTTTCTAAACGATCTCTTTAGAGATTAAATAAATGTTGAATGTATTAAAGTGTTAGAGCTATGGTCTTTTATTTAACTATGTGGTTAAATTTTAGGCAGGGTTGATTAAATTTATAGCTTGAAAAAAAGAGTTAATTTGTTCTCTCACATTTCCTCCTACCCCATCCCCATTTTCTGTTTTATTTTTAAATTTTACTGTTTCAAAATACATTACAATTCATAACAATTTTATTCTGTTCAGCACCAGTAATTTGGGCAGCAGCTTAGTATTATTCTATACATGAATGCAGTGTTCATCACCTGGAATTTTGCCATGACCACTACTGAATTCTTTGTTCTGAGTAATTTCTTAATTGTCTGGATTTTGTTGTTAAGTAGGTCTTTCAAGAAGGGCTTGGAGTACTGTCTTCCCTAGATCTTTACTCTTTGAGAATTAATGCTTGTTGCCTGTATATTTGTAAAACTTCTTGACTTATTATAATGTTCTTGGGACATAATTTCTTTCCCTAAAAATGTGTGCCCGTGTCCCATTGCCTTCTTTTTCTTTTAATATTTATTTATTTATTTTATTTATTTATTTTTAATTTTGGCTGCACCGGGTCTTAGTTGTGGCACGTGGGATCTTTGTTGCGGCATGAAGGATCTTTAGTTGCAGCATGCACGCAGGATCTAGTTCCCTGAACAGGGGTTGAACCTGGGCCCCCTGCATTGGGAGCACAGAGTCTTAACCACTGGACCACTAGGGAAGTCCCCCCCATTGTCTTCTGGCATCAAAGATTGTTGTTGAGAAATCTAAGGATAGGTTGTCTTCCCTCTAAATGAGGTACTGTTGCTGGATACTTGAGATTCTTTATTCATAGTTGAAGTTCAGTAATTTTACCAGGGTATGGTCTTTTGTTCTTTCCTAGAACGTTTCTTGCACCTTTAACCTAGATTCAACTTTTTCTACAATTCAGAGAAATTTTATGATATTAATAAATAATCATATCTACTCCTTTTGTTAGGTTTTATCTCATTCATTTTTAGACTTTCTTTATTTAGAGAAGTTTTAGGTTCACAACAAAACTGAGCAGAAAGTAGAAAGATTTCCTGCATATCCTACACACGCACACACACAGATTTGTTACAATCAGTGACCTTACATTGACACAGCATTATCACCCCAAATTCAGTTTACATGGGAGTTCACTGTCGATGTTGTATGTTCTATGGGTTTTTACAAATATATAATGACATGTATACAGGATAGTTTCACTGCCCTAAAAACCCTCTGTGCTCTGCCTGTTTATCCCTCCATTTCCCCTAACCCTTGACAACCACCGATATTTTTACAGTCTTCATAGTTTTGCCTTTTTTAGAATGTCGTGTAGCTGCAGTCGTACAGTATGCAGCCTTTTCAGATTAGTTTCTTTCACTTAGTAATATGTTTGTTGTTACATGTTTTACATACCTGGAGGGTTTTTTTCTTTTTATTCATCTTGCCCATGTTTAGGCATGAGATGCAGGCTTCCATTTTTTCTTTGCCTGACTCTTTTCACAATATCTGAACATCCATTTGAGGACTAGATATTGAGGGTATGTGGTATCTTGGAAGACAGGAAAATTCAGTTGAGAATCTGCAATCTTTTTTAGAAAATATGGTCTTTACTCTCTCTCTCTTGAGATTTCCTTCACCTTCTTGAGTCAGGGTTAGTTTTCTCCACTTGGGGTTGTGTCCTGCTTCCTTAGAGAGATACAGTTAAGCTTCATATCACTTTCCCAATTGTGTAAATGCTGGAAACTTCACTTCCTTTAGAAAGAGTTTTTAATTCTATTTTATACTTTATTTCATCACTCATCCCCAGTCAGAGAGGAAGAAGATAACATCTACTAAGTTTGCTTCTCTCCCAGATCAGGGGTATTTTTTGAGAGTTGCTCTGACTTTGCCAACTCATCCATCTGGCTCAGGAGTAGGTCTCTGGTCAGGAAACTTTCAGTACTGCTCTTATAGATTCTGCCTCTTTCCCTTGATAACAGTTTTTGAAGCTTAGGGCTTAAAGTCACGTTCCTTTCTTTCTTTGACTGGAGCTTATAACTATTTTTGTGCCAATGTTTACTATTATTTCAATTAATTTTATTAAATGTTGGAAGAGGAAACTAATTTACTTTCATTCCACTCTGCTAATCCAGTTGACCCTCTCCAAAGTGAATTTAAGCAAGTATTATATGGCATATTCCGTTCTTTCTTCTGTTTACCAGTTATGCTACTTTGGGCATCTTACTTAACCTCTTTGGTTTAAGTTTTTTCACCTTTGGATGATATAATACTCATCTTATAGGCAGGATTCATGGAATAATACTATGTAAACACTTAACACAGCCTTGAGTAAGATACTACCAGAGTAGTATAGGTAAGAGATGATGTTGGCTTTGATGAGATTAGTAACAGTGAAGAAGGGCAGAAGTGGGCAGAGCTAAGATGTTCTTTGGAGATTGACATGACAGGATTTGGTTCAGGTTGTGAAATCTGACAGAGTTAGGTTTAAATCCTGGCTTTACCATTTATGAATATGTGCAACTGTATTAATAGTTCTAAGTTTCAAATTCATCATCTGAAAGATGGAAGGTATAATTGTGAAAATTAAGCAAGAGAATACATGTAAACCTCCTAGCATCATGCCTGGCAAAGCATAAATATTCAGTAATACCCAGCTTATTAGCAGTAATTGCATTAGCATTAATACTGTAATTGGCATTAGGATTGATATTTAATTCAGTTCGGAAGAAGATCCTAATTTGTTCTTAGGCTTTTAGTATTTTGGTAAATAGGGGTGTCATTTACTGAAATATGGGAAACTGATAAGGAAATATTTGGGGTGGGGGAGCAAGTCATGAGTTCTTCTAAGTTTTCCATATATGACAAGATTTAAAGTCTTCTTGATATCCTGGCCACATTTTCTCCACAAACTCTAGTTTGTCATTTTCCCATTTAAACTTTGTTGTCCAGAAGTGAAAACAGTGTTAACACATTGTCCACTAGGACCATGCCTCTCTTATTTTTAACACACTATGTTATTGATACAATTTATTTATGTATCCTTAAAATAATTTACTTTTATTGAGCTAAAAGTGTTGATTACTTTTTTTTAAAAGGCAAATACCATTTCTTTTTTAAAATTATTTTTATTGGAGTATAGTTGATTTCCAATGTTATGTTAGTTTCAGGTGTACAGCAAAGTGAATCAGTTATACGTATACATATATCCACTCTTTTTTAGATTCTATTCCCATATAGGTCATTACAGAGTATTGAGTAGAGTTCCCTGTGCTGTACAGCAGATTCTTATTAGTTATCTATTTTATATATAATAGTGTGTATGTGTCAATCCCAGTCTCCTACTTTATCCCTCCCCCTCCTTCCCCCTTGGTAACCATAAGTTTGCATATTGATACAATTTAAAGCATCATTATTCCCTTTGGAAGCTATTTCCCACTCTTGATTTATATCACTAGAAGATCTACAATCCTGATGAAGAATTCATGCTGAAGGATATTTCAAGGATCTTAACCCTTGTGATGGCTCATGATATGTAGAAGAAAATCCACTTTCCCGGTCAGAGAGCATTATGGCACAAGTTCAGATCAGACATTTGATCAGGTTTATGGGACTTCTAGGTTTTGAATGCTGACATGTTCCTTATTTTAATTAGGTACAAAATAATGAATTTTTATTTAAATGAGGAGTAAAATATTCTCTGGGACTCTCCCCGGGGTCTGGTTGTAATGTGCCATGCATAAATAGCTTACGTGGCACGACTGGCCAAGAATCAGCTTTATTAAAGTACTATTCATTAACAGATTCATTCATTCATTTGGAAGTTATCTTGAGAACTTACCATGTGGCAAGCACTATTGCAGGCACTGTTCCAGGCACTGGAGAAATGTCAATGTATTGAAGATTTACTGTTCAACTTGTATGTGCTCTCTGGCCAGCAGAATCTTGAAGGCAATGATCAATGAAGCCATTTAGTTTGAATATTTACCTTGATAGCCCTTAATCGTATTCTTATATAGAACCAGGGAAAGGATTAGTTTAAAATGACACTGTCCACACTATGGTGTTAAGATGAGATGGTCCCTGAAATAGTTGACTCAAATAAAGTAGTGGGTGAGGGGGTGTGTATGTGTATAACTACATTAAAATATATTACAAACTATAGATAGCATAACTTTTGGTTCTGATATTCCTTTTAAATCACTCCTACAAAACTCTTGGTGAATTCCTTAAAATAGTTAAAGGGAAATGTCTCTGATCTAGCGTTATACAGATTTTCTTTGCCATTCCAGTGTCTGCAGTGATCTGCACCAGATTGCCTCTCCTTTTTACCAAGTTTTTGTACTAACTGCAAAGATTCTTAATATCCAAATCCAATATTTCTCAAAGCTTGATCTTTAATACATAGTCTTCAACTGATTTTCTATAGCTCCAGCTACTGCTGCTCTGAATTTCCTAATCCACAGATCCTTCATCCACTGCTGGATCTTCCATTGTGTCCTTGAAGGAGCATCTATCGTTTGTTACCCCAGGAAGGGCTCCTCTCCCTCTATTTCCTGTCTGCTGCTTGTTCTCTGTGTTTCAATGCTTTACATGGTCTTATCTGGACTGTAGTAGGTGGGAAGGGTTATGGCCTGCCCTCAATTTGACAAAAATAAAACCACCTGCAAGTGTAATAATATTTTTTTATTTTTTTAATTTTATTTTTTTTCTGCTTTATAACAAATTTAATCAGTTATACATATACATATGTTCCCATATCCCCTTCCTTTTGCGTCTCCCTCCCACCCTCCCTATCCCACCCCTCCAGGCGGTCACAAAGCACCGAGCTGATCTCCCTGTGCTATGCGGCTGCTTCCCACTAGCTATCTACCTTACGTTTGGTAGCGTGTATATGTCCATGCCGCTCTTTCGCTTTGTCACAGCTTACCCTTCCCCCTCCCCATATCCTCAAGTCCATTCTCTAGTAGATCTGTGTCTTTATTCCTGTCTTACCCCTATGTTCTTCATGACATTTTTTTTTCTTAAATTCCATATATATGTGTCAGCATACAGTATTTGTCTTTCTCTTTCTGACTTACTTCACTCTGTATGACAGACTCTAGGTCCATCCACCTCATTACAAATAGCTCAATTTCGTTTCTTTTTATGGCTGAGTAATATTCCATTGTATATATGTGCCACATCTTCTTTATCCATTCATCTGATGATGGACACTTAGGTTGTTTCCATCTCCAGGCTATTGTAAATAGGGCTGCTATGAACATTTTGGTACATGACTCTTTTTGAATTATGGTTCTCTCAGGGTATATGCCCAGTAGTGGGATTGCTGGGTCATATGGTAGTTCTATTTGTAGTTTTTTAAGGAACCTCCATACCGTTCTCCATAGCGGCTGTACCAATTCACATTCCCACCAGCAGTGCAAGAGTGTTCCCTTTTTTCCACACCTTCTCCAGCATTTATTGTTTGTAGATTTCTTGATGATGGCCATTCTGACTGGTGTGAGATGATACCTCATTGTAGTTTTGATTTGCATTTCTCTAATGATTAAAGATGTTGAGCATCCTTTCATGTGTTTGTTGGCAGTCTGTATATCTTCTGTGGAGAAATGTCTATTTAGGTCTTCTGCCCATTTTTGGATTGGGTTCTTTGTTTTTTTGTTATTGAGCTGCATGAGCTGCTTATAAATTTTGGAGATTAATCCTTTGTCAGTTGCTTCATTTGCAAATATTTTCTCCCATTCTGAGGGTTGTCTTTTGGTCTTGTTCATGGTTTCCTTTGCTGTGCAAAAGCTTTTAAGTTTCATTAGGTCCCATGTGTTTATTTTTGTCTTTATTTCCATTTCTCTAGGAGGTGGGTCCAAAAGAATCTTGCTGTGATTTATGTCATAGAGTGTTCTGCCTATGTTTTCCTCTAAGAGTTTGATAGTTTCTGGCCTTACATTTAGGTCTTTAATCCATTTTGAGCTTATTTTTGTGTATGCTGTTAGGCAGTGATCTAATCTCATACTTCTACATGTCCCTGTCCAGTTTTCCCAGCACCACTTATTGAAGAGACTGTCCTTTCTCCACTGTACGTTCCTGCCTCCTTTATCAAAGATAAGGTGACCATATGTGCGTGGGTTTATCTCTGAGCTTCCTATCCTGTTCCATTGATCTGTCTTTCTGTTTTTGTGCCAGTACCATACTGTCTTGATTACTGTAGCTTTGTAGTATAGTCTGAAGTCAGGGAGCCTGGTTCCTCAAGCTCCATTTTTCGTTCTCAAGATTG
The DNA here is from genome assembly GCF_964341445.2 of Mesoplodon mirus. NCBI lineage: Eukaryota > Metazoa > Chordata > Mammalia > Artiodactyla > Ziphiidae > Mesoplodon > Mesoplodon mirus. The sequence continues at coordinate 21,215,290 of NC_138981.1, read as the reverse complement.
CTTTGGCTATTCGGGGTCTTTTGTGTTTCCATACAAATTGTGAAATTTTTTGTTCTAGTTCTGTGAAAAATGCCAGTCGTAGTTTGATAGGGATTGCATTGAATCTGTAGATTGCTTTGGGTAGTACAGTCATTTTCACAATGTTGATTCTTCCAATCCAAGAACATGGTACATCTCTCCATCTATTTGTATCATCTTTAATTTCTTTCATCAGTGTCTTATAGTTTTCTGCATACAGGTAGGTCTTTTGTCTCCGTAGGTAGGTTTATTCCTAGATATTTTATTCTTTTTGTTGCAATGGTAAATGGGAGTGTTTCCTTGATTTCACTTTCAGATTTTTCATCATTAGTGTATAGGAATGCCAGAGATTTCTGTGCATTAATTTTGTATCCTGCTACTTTACCAAATTCATTGATTAGCTCTAGTAGTTTTCTGGTAGCATCTTTAGGATTCTCTATGTATAGTATCATGACATCTGCAAACAGTGACAGCTTTACTTCTTCTTTTCCGATTTGGATTCCTTTTATTTCCTTTTCTTCTCTGATTGCTGTGGCTAAAACTTCCAAAACTAGGTTGAATAAGAGTGGTGAGAGTGGGCAACCTTGTCTTGTTCCTGATCTTAGTGGAAATGGTTTCAGTTTTTCACCATTGAGGACGATGCTGGCTGTGGGTTTGTCATATATGGCCTTTATTATGTTGAGGAAAGTTCCCTCTATGCCTGCTTTCTTGAGGGTTTTTATCATAAATGGGTGTTGAATTTTGTCAAAAGCTTTCTCTGCATCTATTGAGATGATCATATGGTTTTTCTCCTTCAATTTGTTAATGTGGTGTATCACGATGATTGATTTGCGTATATTGAAGAATCCTCACATTCCTGGAATAAACCCCACTTGATCATGGTGTATGATCCTTTTAATGTGCTCTTGGATTCTGTTTGCTAGTATTTTGTTGAGGATTTTTGCATCTATGTTCATCAGTGATATTGGCCTGTAGTTTTCTTTCTTTGTGACATCCTTGTCTGGTTTTGGTATCAAGGTGATGGTGGCCTCGTAGAATGAGTTTGGGAGTGTTCCTCCCTCTGCTATATTTTGGAAGAGTTTGAGAAGGATAGGTGTTAGCTCTTCTCTAAATGCTTGATAGAATTCGCCTGTGAAGCCATCTGGTCCTGGCCTTTTGTTTGTTGGAAGATTTTTAATCACAGTTTCAATTTCAGTGCTTGTGATTGGTCTGTTCATATTTTCTTTTTCTTCCTGATTCAGTCTTGGCAGGTTGTGCATTTCTAAGAATTTGTCCATTTCTTCCAGGTTGTCCATTTTATTGGCATAGAGTTTCTTGTAGTAATCTCTCATGATCTTTTGTATTTCTGCAGAGTCAGTTGTTACTTCTCCTTTTTCATTTCTAATTCTATTGATTTGAGTCTTCTCCCTTTTTTTCTTGATGAGTCTGGCTAATGGTTTATCAATTTTGTTTATCTTCTCAAAGAACCAGCTTTTAGTTTTATTGATCTTTGCTATCATTTCCTTCGTTTCTTTTTCATTTATTTCTGATCTGATTTTTATGATTTCTTTCCTCCTGCTAACTTTGGGATGTTTTTGTTCTTCTTTCTCTAATTGCTTTAGGTGCAAGGTTAGGTTGTTTATTCGAGATGTTTCCTGTTTCTTAAGGTAGGATTGTATTGCTATAAACTTCCCTCTTAGAACTGCTTTTGCTGCATCCCATAGGTTTTGGGTCGTCGTTTCTCCATTGTCATTTGTTTCTAGGTATTTTTTAATTTCCTCTTTGATTTCTTCAGTGATCACTTCGTTATTAAGTAGTGTATTGTTTAGCCTCCATGTGTTTGTATTTTTTACAGCTCTTTTCCTGTAATTGATATCTAGTCTCATAGCATTGTGGTCGGAAAAGATACTTGACACAATTTCAATTTTCTTAAATTTACCAAGGCTTGATTTGTGACCCAAGATATGATCTATCCTGGAGAATGTTCCATGAGCACTTGAGAAAAATGTGTATTCTGTTGTTTTTGGATGGAATGTCCTATAAATATCAATTAAGTCCATCTTGTTTAACGTATCATTTAAAGCTTGTGTTTCCTTATTTATTTTCATTTTGGATGATCTGTCCATTGGTGAAAGTGGGGTGTTAAAGTCCCCTACTATGATTGTGTTACTGTCGATTTCTCCTTTTATGGCTGTTAGTATTTGCCTTATGTATTGAGGTGCTCCTATGTTGGGTGCATAAATATTTACAATTGTTATATCTTCTTCTTGGATCGATCCCTTGATCATTATGTAGTGTCCTTCTTTGTCTCTTCTAGTAGTCTTTATTTTAAAGTCTATTTTGTCTGATATGAGAATTGCTACTCCAGCTTTCTTTTGGTTTCCATTTGCATGGAATATCTTTTTCCATCCCCTTACTTTCAGTCTGTATGTGTCTCTAGGTCTAAAGTGGGTCTCTTGTAGACAGCATATATATGGGTCTTGTTTTTGTATCCATTCAGCCAATCTGTGTCTTTTGTGGGAGCATTTAGTCCATTTACATTTAAGGTAATTATTGATATGTATGTTCCTATTCCCATTTTCTTAATTGTTTTGGGTTCGTTATTGTAGGTCTTTTCCTTCTGCTGTGTTTCTTGCCTAGAGAAGTTCCTTTAGCATTTGTTGTAAAGCTGGTTTGGTGGTGCTGAACTCTCTCAGCTTTTGCTTGTCTGTAAACGTTTTAATTTCTCCATCAAATCTGAATGAGATCCTTGCTGGGTAGAGTAATCTTGGTTGCAGGTTTTTCTCCTTCATCACTTTAATTATGTCCTGCCACTCCCTTCTGGCTTGTAGAGTTTCTGCTGAGAGATCAGCTGTTATCCTGATGGGGATTCCCTTGTGTGTTATTTGTTGTTTTTCCCTTGCTGCTTTTAATATGATTTCTTTGTGTTTAATTTTTGACAGTTTGATTAATATGTGTCTTGGCGTATTTCTCCTTGGATTTATTCTGTATGGGACTCTCTGTGCCTCCTGGACTTGATTAACTATTTCCTTTCCCATATTAGGGAAGTTTTCAACTATAATCTCTTCAAATATTTTCTCAGTCCCTTTCTTTTTCTCTTCTTCTTCTGGAACCCCTATAATTCGAATGTTGGTGCGTTTAATGTTGTCCCAGAGGTCTCTGAGACTGTCCTCTGTTCTTTTCATTCTTTTTTCTTTATTTTGCTCTGCAGCAGTTATTTCCACTATTTTTTCTTCCACCTCACTTATCCGTTCTTCTGCCTCAGTTATTCTGCTATTGATCCCATCTAGAGTATTTTTCATTTCATTTATTGTGTTTTTAATCAATGCTTGATTCATCTTTAGTTCTTCTAGGTCCTTGTTAACTGTTTCTTGCATTTTGTCTATTCTGTTTCCAAGATTTTGGATCTTGGAAATAGAATCTTGGATCATCTTTACCATCATTATTCTGAATTCTTTTTCAGGTAGACTGCCTAGTACCTCTTCATTTGTTAGGTCTGGTGGGTTTTTATCTTGCTCCTTCTCCTGCTGTGTGTTTTTCTGTCTTCTCGTTTTGCTTATGTTACTGTGTTTGGGGTCTCCTTTTTGCAGGCTTCAGGTTCGTAGTTCCCGTTGTTTTTGGTGTCTGTCCCCAGTGGCTAAGGTTGGTTTAGTGGGTTTTGTAGGCTTCCTGGTGGAGGGGACTAGTGCCTGTGTTCTGGTGGATGAGGCTGGATCTTGTCTTTCTGGTGGGCAGGTCCACGTCTGGTGGTGTGTTTTGGGGTGTCTGCGGGCTTTTTATGATTTTAGGCAGCCTCTCTGCTAATGGGTGGCTTTGTGTTCCTGTCTTGCTAGTTGTTTGGCATAGGGTGTCCAGCACTGTAGCTTGCTGCTCGTTGAGTGAAGCTGGGTGTTGGTGTTGAGATGGAGATCTCTGGAAGATTTTCGCCATTTGATATTATGTGGAGCTGGGAGGTCTCTTGTGGACCAGTGTCCTGAAGTTGGCTCTCCCACCTCAGAGGCACAGCACTGACTCCTGGCTCCTCAATTTGGGATGATTTGTTGTCTATTCATGTATTCCACAGATGCAGGGTACATCAAGTTGATTGTGGAGCTTTAATCCGCTGCTTCTGAGGCTGCTGGGAGAGATTTCCCTTTCTCTTTGTTCTCACAGCTCCCGGGTCTCAGCTTTGGATTTGGCCCCGCCTCTGCATGTAGGTCGCCGGAGGGTGTCTGTTCTTTGCTCAGAGAGGACAGGGTTAAAGGAGCAGCCGCTTCGGGGACTCTGGCTCACTCAGGCCGGGGGGAGAGGGAGGGGCACAGAGTGCGGGGCCAGCCTGCAGCGGCAGAGGCCGGCGTGACGTTGCACCAGCCCGAGGCGCGCCCTGCGTTCTCCCGGGGAAGCCTTCCCTGGATCCCGGGACCCCGGCAATGACGGGCTGCACAGGCTCCCGGAAGGGCGGCGTGGACAGTGACCTGCACTCGCACACAGGCCTCTTGGCGGCGGCAGCAGCAGCCCCAGCATCCCACGCCCGTCACTGGGCTCCGCGCTTTTAGCCCGGCTCGCGCCCGTCTCTGGAGCTCCTTTAAGCAGCGCTCTTAATCCCCTCTCCTCGCGCACCAGGAAACCAAGAGGGAAGAAAAAGTCTCTTGCCTCTTCGGCTGCTCCAGAGTTTTCCCGGAGTCCCTCCCGGCTAGCTGTGGCACATTAGCCCCCTTCAGGCTGAGTTCTCGCCGCCAGCCCCAGTCCTCTCCCTGCGCTCTGACCAAAGCCCGAGCCTCAGCTTCCAGTGCCGCCCGCCCCAGCAGGCGAGCAAACAGGCCTCTCGGGCTGGTGAGTGCCAGTCGGCACCGATCCTCTGTGCGGGAATCTCTCCGCTTTGCCCTACCCAGGTACGTGGGGAGTTTCTTGCCTTTTGGGAGGTCTGAGGTCTTCTGCCAGCGTTCAGTAGGTGTTCTGTAGGAGTTGTTCCACGTGTAGCTGTATTTCTGGTGTATCTGTGGGGAGGAAGGTGATCTCCACGTCTTACTCTTCCGCCATCTTCCCCGGAAGTCTCAATAATATTTTTTAAAGTCTTCTCCTCCTATTTATTGCTCACTCTTCCTCACTCACCACATTTCCCCATCCAGACCACCTACTGTGACTAGCCAAAGTCCTTTTTCTCTTGTCCTACTTTCTCACTGACATATATTGAGATATATTAACTTCTCTCTGAATATTGTGATATTTTTGTAAATTTTTTTCAGGATCCATTTTGATTAAGCATACACTGTCCCTAGAACCTTTTTACTATTATCTTCGTCTAGTACACAGTTTATTTTCTTTTAACCCCTGTAAATCACCTTCTTAATCCTGTACATCGCGGCTGGCAGCTTTGCACGGAAACGGCTTATGCAACCCTAAATGAAGAGGCTGAGGGAAAACGGCAGGCCTCTTCAATACTGGGACTTTCTCAGTGTCTTATATACTTAGGAAGCATTTTTGCTTTTGTGGTAGGTACAGTGAACACAGATAATCTGGATTTAAATATTTCTTATATTGGATACTTTTTAGGTTTAGAACCTGTTACCTAATTTACCAGTTATATCAGATCAAAATTCTGTATATTGAGTTGACTTAGAAGTCATTCTTGCATGTCAAAGACTAGTTTGATACTAAAGATTGTTTAGAAATTATGCTCAAGTGTATCACCTGGACCCAAACATATTCGTTTAAGAAAGTGGTTTTCAATTTTAGTAGTGTGATAGCTGAACACTACTTAACTCTCATTTGCAAAACTTTCTTAATCCATTTCGTTGAATCCGATACTTAAGCTCTCAGAATGCTGCCAGAATTATATTCTAAACTGCAAATCTAAGTAAATTATATCCTGTTTAAACCCTTTGATGTATTTCATCCATTTTCAGGATAAACGGTAAAACCTTTTAACATGGGCCACAAAGATTTCCATGATATGGCCTCAGCCTATGTGTCTGGTAGCAACACTAGGCACACAACCCCACTCAAACTCTAAACTCTAGCCATATGATTCTGCTATTTCCTTTCCTCTTCTCACCCTGTCATCAAGCATCTTCCTTCATCAAGAAACTGGAAATTTGTTTGCTATAATTGTTTTCAATAATGAAATTGGGGGCTTCCCTGGTGGCGCAGTGGTTGAGAGTCCGCCTGCCGATGCAGAGGACACGGGTTCGTGCCCCAGTCCGGGAAGATCCCACATGCCGCGGAGCGGCTGGGCACGTGAGCCATGGCCACTGAGCCTGTGCCTCCGGAGCCTTGCTCCCCAACGGGAGAGGCCACAACATTGAGAGGCCCGTGTACCGCAAAAAAAAAATAATAATAATAATGAAATTGGTGTGTGTTGGTAAATAATCTCAAGCACTGAGACCCTGAAGAAAATCTCTTGCCTCAGTGGTCCTATGATTTTTCTTTCCATGGCCAACAAATACTCAACCTTTAAAGCAAGTCTAATATATTCTAAACAGTAGGTACCTCATTACTCTTAGAAAGCCCTGTCTAGAGATTAAAGTATAGCATGGAGTCCATCTGCTGCTGATAGTGTCAAGCTCAGTGACTGCTTAAAAATCTAATATTTTGAAATAGAACCATTATGTGTATAATAACCCTACCTCTAGCTTGAAGATACGAGTTAGTAGGATTACCTGTGTTTATACTGAAGTACTCCATTATACTTATGTGAGAGGATATTTTTCTCTCCTGATCTGGGTTAGCTAAATATTGCCAGAGTTCAAACATTAAAATCCATAATTTACTCAACAGTGAGATATCCAGATTTTACTAATGTATTTCAATTATGCTCAGATAGTATTCCATCTTTAACATTGTATTTTCTTTTCAATTGGAATATCCTTTTCTTACAACCTCACCATCTTCTCATCCCCCCAAAAGAAATGTAACATTTTCCTCTTTGTGAGTCTCTTTGTGGATTTCCATTGTTAATTATGCACTTGTTCCATGAAAGTTGAATCAAAAAGTGTGTCATAGAGGAACAGAAAAGAGATCAGAGAAAGAACTTTGTGTCTAAGTTATCTTTTTTTTTTTCCAGCCAGAGTAATAAAAATAGATATCATTCATCCAGGAACACATCACTTAGGATCAGAAAGAAAGACTCCTTTCACATTTGATGCTGGAGAACATTTTTAGGCAGAAGTGGTCTATTTAGAATACCAAGGTACCACCCAGTGTTTCCCAGATTTTTTTCACCAGAAAAGAGTCATAAAGACTTCCTTTTATTGTGTCAAGACATACGACTTAGCATTGCTTTTTTAGTATATGTTGGATGACTGGGAATAGTCCTCTCTAATAACTCTGAAATCCTAAGAGCCAGTGTAGTATAATGTTTGAGAGCACAGACTCAGATTTAATTCCCAGCTCTGCGATTTCCTAGCTGTGTGGGCAAATCACTTAACCTCTCTGTGCCTCAGTTTCTTTAACTGTAAAGTGGAGATAATAATGGTATATACTTCATAAGGTTGTGATAGGTTTTCATTTTGTTCCAGCTTTGTTGATCTATTATTGACATACAACACATGTAAGTTTAAGGTATACAATGTGATGATTTGATGCACTTATATATTGCAAAATTATTACCACATAAAGGTTAGTTAACACCTCCATCCCCTCATGTAATTAACACTTTTGTGTCAATTATGGTGTGGTGTGTAATATTTAAAATCAGCTCTATTAACACTCTCAAGTATATAATATAGTATTGTTAATTATAGTCACCATTCTGTACATTAGATCCCCAGAACTTATTTATCTTATAGCTGGGAGTTTGTCTCCTTTGACCAATACCTCCACATTTCATCCAACTCTCAGCCCCTGGCAGCCACCATTCTACTGTCTATTGTTGTGAGTTCTGCTTTTTTAGATTCTACCTATAAGTGAGAACATACACTATTTGAGTATTCTTGGCTCCGTTGTCAAGTTGTCAAGTTGGCTACATATGCATAGTTTATTTTGGGACTCTCGATTCTCTTCCATTGGTGTATGTGTCTCTTTTTATGCCAGAGTCATACTGTTTTGATTACTATACCTTTGTAATAGAGTTTGAAATCAGGAATTGTGATGCCTCCAGCTTTTTTCTTCTTTCTCAGGATTGCATTGGTTATTTGGGGTCTTTTGTAGTTCTATAAAAATTTTAAGATTGTTTTTTCTATTTCTGTGGAAAATGACATTGGGATTTTGATAGGGATTGCATTGAATCTATAAATGGCTTTGGGTGGTATGGACATTTTAACAGTATTAATTCTTCTGATTCATGAACAGAGGATATCTATTTATTTGTGTCTTTCAATTTCTTTCATCAATGTCTTGCATTTTTCATTGCACATATCTTTTATCTCTTTGGTTAAATTTATACCTAAGTACTTTTTGATGCTATTGTGATGAGTTTTAAACCAGTTAAAATACATCAAGTGCTTAGAAGAGTGACTGACAGCACGATGTAAATACTTGATATTACTAACGTCTCTCCCCATTTTAGCTCCTCCCCCCAAAACAGTATGAGAATTTAAAGTAACCCTTTGTAGACTAGGACTTAAAAGACACTCTTTCTTTTCTTTCCAGTAGTTGATTGTAATTAAGTTAACAACTGAAATTTAATCTTTGGAAAGTTACTGTGGTGAAATGCAGTCAGTGTAGAGCCTAGATTTGCACTGTCCAATAGGGTAACTGCTAGTCAAATATGGCTATTTAAATTAATTAAAATTAAAAATTTAGTTCCTTAGTTGCACTAGTCACAATAGCCATATTTCAAGTGTTCAATAGCCACATGTAGTAAGTAGCTACTGCATTGGGTGGCACAGATATAAAACGTTTCCATCATTGCAGAAAGCTCTTTGGACAGTGCTAATGATCAGTTTCTGATGCTCTGTTTGTGTGTTCTTTCCTCCTGAACAACAAACAGTGACACTCATTTTTGACCAGGTTATCATATAAATCTACCTGGTCAAGGTACCTCTTCAATCCTTCCCACTTTTCTCTTCTGCAACTCTTCTCTCCTTCACAGTGTATTAGTCTTCTAGGAATTACTCACATTATAAAGAAGCAGATTTGCTGAACCTAAGCAAGATACCTCCTCTTTGAACTGGACACTCTTAACCCCTCTGTGAAGCAAGGAAAGAGCGCTGAGACTTCTCATCATATTGTCTAGATAGTCAGGTTTTTAGATTTTGCATTTTCTAATCAATAGAGAATTACAATATAAACATCTGCAGTGAATTTTTGCATTGAAAATAGAGGACAATTTTGTTCAAATTCAGGTTAATTAAAAATATTATGCTATTTTCCTATCTAATGACCTAAGTCCCTCTTCCTTCCCTACTATCACATAGTTCTCTGAAATTTTACCGTTAAGTCTTTTACATATATTTTAGAGGTGTTATCATTTCTAAAAATAATCCTGAAACTAGAAGTAAGAGAAAATGGAAGGTTATTCTAGTTTGGTTTTCCTTAAAAACAGACTCTGAGGCAGGGATTTGGATACAAGTAGTTTATTTGGGAGGTAATCCCAGGAAGGACTATGAGCGAGTGAGAAAGTGAGACAGGGAAGGGTATAAAGACAGTATAGAGAAAGTCAGTAAGTACTTTTCTGTGAGCAACTGGGGTTCAACCTGCTGGGGACCTTTAAGAGACTGTGTAGAGGGCTTCCCTGGTGGCGCAGTGGTTGAGAGTCCGCCTGCCGATGCAGGGGGCGCGGGTTCGTGCCCCGGTCGGGAAGATCCCACGTGCCGTGGAGCGGCTGGGCCCGTGAGCCATGGCCACTGAGCCTGCGTGTCCGGAGCCTGTGCTCCGCAACGGGAGAGGCCACAACAGTGAGAGAGAGAGGCCTGCGTACTGCAAAAAAAAAAAAAAAAAAAAGAGACTGTGTAGAACACAACTCATTTGCTTCACAGAGAGGTAAAAAAATCTAGGGTACGTATGTATAGACTCCTACTCCTTAAGGGTTGAGAGCAATTCTCAGGATAGTACCCTCTACAGACTTCTTGCCTGCTCCACCAATGGACTGAGCAGGATTCTGAGGCAGGAAAAAGTCCTGGGCAGAGAGATGCAAGAACCTGTGCATGAAAACTGTCTCTGGTGTAGGCAGTGGGTTATGAATAGGGTACCAACACCATCTGCTATAGCTGACTACTAAACATAGTTTGAGTGTCAACCTAAATATATATTTAAATGACAGTATAGGAATATGTATCAAAATCCTTTAAATAGGTTATATCCTTTTAACTTTACAATTAAGTTTCTGGAAATTTACTTTAAGGAAACAGAGACAGGCAAAATACTAAATGTAATATTATTTATAATTGTAGACCATAAAGAACAACCTAATTCCAAAAATAAGAGTATTGGTTAAATAAGTTCCATATATGCTTATCAAATAATACACAGTCAATAGAAAACACGATTATGAATAATTACATATGTACATTACATATATGCATCACATGTGTAATGTGTATAGAATGTCCATGGTGCATTCATAAGCATAAAACAGGTTGTAAAAGATAATATACAGTATAACCCTAGTTATACACACACACACACATGCATAGACAAGAAAAATGGCTGAAATATTACACAAAATAATTAACAGTAGTTATCGCTTGGTTATAGGTTGAGAGGTAATTTAAATTCCCTTATTAATGCTTTTCTAAATTTTATGCAATAAACATTAGTTTTATAACTAGAAAAATCATTAAGTGCAATTTTAAAGCAAAAGTAACCTATTTTAATATTGGCACTGTCAAACCTGAAATTCTATTGGTTTTTTATGTATAATTGCAAGTTAGATTCTAAATCTAGCAGTTACACACAAGAGCATCCCACATTTCTTTTTCTTAGAGTAGAAATATGTATAATCTTTGGGAGAACTTGATTGCAAACATGTATGTGCTTTGAATGTAATAAGGCAGATTGCAGCTAAAGTTATTTTCTCCGCCTACCTGGAATGATGTTGTGATTTAGCCTGTAGGATTCCCCTGAAAATGAGTTTTTGCAAGCAGATAAACTGTGTCCCTAGATAAAATAAGCTTCTGACATATATCAAAATGAGCTGCTTATTGACCTGTTTGTATACAACATATGCTATTTCTTATGGTAACATCATCTTAGTACTGCCAACACTGGAGACAGTGATAAATTATTAAGAATGACTCTGGAGAAGGCTAGAGTGGTGAGGTTTGTGGAATATGGCATGAAACATATGGAGAGAGAGCTTCTTAGCCACAGCCTACCTCTCCAATGTCATAGTCCTGTAATATACTTGTGAGAAGAGTGAATCCAAATCCACCACCTGACATGCCCCCTTCTCACTGCTAATAGCAAAACAACTCAAAAAAGAATGGATCAGTCATTCCTTATCATAATTGCATGACAATGAAAATAAAATGAATTTTAAAATACTCCCTATGCTGTAGGTACCAGATGAATGATCAGGTTTGCCACGTCGTTGGAGAAAACCATTCACATAATTGTATTTGACTCCTCTTTTGTGTATGAAGTGTTTGAACAGGAAAATCCATTTTTTTATAGTTCTACAAACAGCAAATAGAATTAAGTTTCAATGACCTTATAATTCAACTTCTCAGAATCTGGTCTAAGGAAATGGCCAGAAATTTAACAATCTTAGGCACAAAAATTTTATTCACAAAAGTGTTTGGAACAATGAAAACTTGATAGCAACTTAAATAACCAACAATAGCAAAATAGTTTAAATGATGTCATTCATGTTATATAATTCATATTTTAAAATGATGTTGTTGAAGTATATTTAGTGATATAGACAAACACTCTGCAATATTAAATTAAAAATATATACAATATTTACATGCATTTTCCCCCCTACTGTGTAAACATACATGTGTGTTTATGGGTAAAAAGAAGAATAAAAGGAAATAAAATATCAGCTACAATTATCCATGGATTATGGTTTTGTCAGTGATTATTTTCTTCCTTGTTTTAGTCTTGGATTGCTCACATTATCTGTAATGAACATGTTTTATTTTTGTTAGTAGAAAATGATAAACTAAAGGAATAGATAATATACTAAGAATTTTACCTAAATTCCTCCTTGACCCTGTCTCAGTGCATTCAGAATTGGCCATTTGAGTCATCAAATAAGAAGCAGGTGCCCAAATGTGAAAGTAATTGGATTTCACATAGCATTTTCCAGGGGGCAATTGAATCATGACTGCTTAAAAACATGCCTTTGGAAATTTTGTTCCAAAGAGTTCTTAAATCTGTGTATTGGTACAGACTTGTCTTTCAACACATATGTATTCATTGTTTACCGTATACTCTACACTGTGCTATCTCTTGTAATAACAAACAAACACATAAAATCATCTCTACCTTCAAGGAAGTTCAAGTCCTAAAGAAGAAAAACAGTAAGTAAAACAACTGGCACACAGGAGAAAAATTATGGAACTTCTCTGCTAAATAACGTAATGGATTCTATTAATATTGAGGCTCAGAAAAGAGAATTGTGTAATTCTGAAAGTTATCTGAAGTATGTACTGTGCATTTTCAAAGGTGTATACTGTTAATCATTTTTCCCTGCTACTTGTAGGAAAGCTTCCAGTTTCTATATGGACTGTAGATAGTTGGAGACATGGGCTAGAGGACTTACAGGCAAAGTACATGTTAACCAAGTGTGAGCTATATTTAACAAGAAGAAGAATGGATACATTATTATGCTAAAGTCAGCGCCTACCAAGAGACATGGGTTTGTTGACGCTGTTTTGCAGGGGACTGGGCTGTCTGGGCCTGCCATTTAACTTCTCTAGAACTGTTTTCCTCATGTATCACCTAAGGGGGTTAGAGGATAGGCAAGGACCTTCCAACTTGAAAAGTTTCATTAAGTCATAAAATTACAAAAGAACTGGAATACCCACTATAGAAAGTAAAGTGAGAGGAGGCATCTTCAGATCAGATTTCTCCTGCATTTATTTTCTCTTCTTTCCCCTTGCCATCAGTGCCTAACTTCTCCAGAGAGTGGTCTCCAACACACTTGAAATCTTAGCCCCATCCCAGATGCTCTCTCAAAATCTTCTACTTGCCAAATCCCATGATACTGCTTCTTAATAATACAGCAGCCCTTAATCAATAGTGACTATTCCCTCTTCCTTACCATGGAAAGTACAGGGATTTGGAGCCTCACAGAACTAACTTAGAATCCTCATTTTGTCATTTCCTTATTTGTGTGTTCTTCGACAAATTAGATTTCCTCTTTGACCTTAGTGTCTAAATCTAAAAGAAAATGGAAATAATACACCACATGGATCTAATGAGTTTTATTAGAATAGAATGCTAACACATAGGTAAAGTATCTGGCACTTGATGCTCAAAAATGACAATCCTGTGATACTTCTCTTAGTTTCTGAGCTGCACATGTTTTGTTATACCTCTGCTTGCTTCATCACTATCCCTCTGGTCGATTAATGTACCGCATTTCATAGCCGAAATAGGGCTGTTCCATGGGTACTGTTAGTGATCTTCTACTTGAAAATGTCTCTCTCTGAGTTTATATCCATTCTTAAGGTCTCCTGTCTCACTCGACACCTCTACAGAGCTAGGCCAGATACTCCAACTTCCCCACTTTTCCAAATACCTAGTGGAAGCTCCATTTGGATGTCCAATCCCACTCTAAAATCAGTACCTCCAAGCTACATATTCTATCAGTCTCCTTGTCACGTTCCCCATACTGTATCAGTTCCTTCTCTGACTTTACTCTTTCTCTTAATGTTACCACTATTAAACTTTCACTGTTCCTTGGTTCTTCCCTCGGCTGCCAATCCTTATCCGATAAGCAATCCTTATCCAATAAGCAGTCTTATACTCTCTGATGTTTTCGTGGGGTAGAAATGATCACAGATAATTCATTTGTCTTCAAGCTCTGGGTCCAATACTAACTAACTGTATAGTTATATTATCCTTGGGAAAAATACATGACCCCTTTGAGCATCACTTTTCTCATCTGTGAAAATTGAATGATAATAGCTATTTCATAGACTTCTGGTTGATGATGTGAAAGTTTTTTTTGAACTAACAAATGGTTATAGAATAGGTAGGTAGGTAGGTAAGCAGATAATTTGAAATGTTCCTTCCTGCCCCCATCATAGTTCTAATCCTGTCAATCAGTCCATGAATTAGGATGTATCTATCTAGCCTTTTGAAACAGGTTTATATCCAATCTCCTTGCCTCTACCTCTTTCTTTATCACTTATCTAAAAGATCATATTAATTTCCCCAATTTAAAGCAGCATTTTCAATAGTTCCTCATTGCCCATGAAATGAATTCCAAACTCATTCTCCTAGTTGACTTTAGGGAAAACCAACAAGGGGAGGAAAGTAATATTTATTGAGCATATACTTTATATGCGGCGTCGTGCAGAGTAGGCTTGGAGCCATAATTCAAACTCCAGCTGCTTAACGCCAAAACCCATAGATTTCCAAAACCCACTGCTTTCCAACTGTGTAGAGTGATAAAATATTTACACAATTATTACCCATTATCAGGAGTTTCATTTGAACCAAACTTAAGAATTTGTGAGTATTGGAAATAAAGTAGGTAGCCTTCAAGTGTTCTTCTCTAATATGGTTATTTGGTTGCAGAGTCAAAAAAATCTCGTTGAAATTTTATGGTTCGGAGAATAACAGTATTTCAGCTTGACATGTGGAAGTGTCAATAACCTGAGTAAATAGGAGGATTTAACTATCAATCGGAAAACTAATTGTAGCGAACAATATTAGGTGGCTTTTGCCTGTCTTCGTAAAATCAGTGATGCTTACCCCAAAATCTGTATTAATAAGTCTCTAAACTAATTAAATTTCAATTTGAAATAATACACAAGCATTATTAAATAAAAATGAAAGTTAAATTATAGGGTTGTTTGAATTGCCTTTGTAGCATCTTTGGCAGTGTTGTGCTGGTCCTGCTGATTACTGGTTCTAGGCAGAGGCTTCTGTGAAGTCTGCACATTGAAACAAGCCACCAAATTGTATATGTTATTGTATTTGGTATTGAGCAGCTGCAAGAACAGAATTATTTAAATGAAATGTGTATCCCAGCTTTTGTCCCCTAGGAAGGTGGCAAACAAAGCTACTCTGTGATCAAGTATCTATCAATATGTGTTAGTGACATATTAGGTCCAGAATTTGTCAGATATAAGGGAAAAGCTGAGGATGATTTACCTGTAAGGCGTGACCTGGTAGCAAGTGGTCTCATAAAAGGTGACACTTGAAATTAATGTGCATGGCCACTATGAATGATGTTGGCAAACTGAGAGGGAACCCTGATTCTGTACATACAGATATTTTAATGCCCTCAAGATTCATTATGAAATTACTTGACCACTGGTGTTTCAAAACTAAATAATTGTGAAATTTTATATGTATATATTATTTAAGGACCAGCCTTCTCTAAAACACCATCATACACAGACACATAAATTCCACACTCATAGGGATATTGATTGATCAAAGTAGGGGAATTGGAGTTCATTTAATTTCTTGAGAATCCAGTTCTTGTGAAATTATCTTGTTGCCTTTCCATGGACAGACCTGGAAAGATCTAGAAAGTCCTTATTGAATCAAACAATTCTCATTCCATTTCATTGTATGTAAAATAAAATAAAAGCATTTCATCATTTTTCCTCTATAAAAGTGAAATAATAGGTTATAGAATGAGAGCAACTCTATCATCCAGTGTGATAATTTCACACGTAAGGAAACGGGGGAAGGTTTTACATGTAAGGATAATTGGCTGATTAGGGTCATGTCGCTATTTAACAGTAGAACCAGACCCAGGATACAGGGTTCAGATTCACAGTCCATGGACTCTTACTATAGTGTTACTTTGTCTCTTTAAACAAGGTCCTTACTTAGAGTCGTAGCATTTTAGGATTACTGACCAGACCTACATCACACTTTTTTTTTTTTTTTTTTTTTTTTTGCGGTACGTGGGCCTCTCACTGCTGTGGCCTCTCCCGCTGCAGAGCACAGGCTCTGGACACGCAGGCTCAGCGGCCATGGCTCACGGGCCCAGCCACTCGGCGGCATGTGGGATTCTCCCAGACTGGGGCACGAACCCGCGTCCCCTGCATTGGCAGGCGGACTCCCAACCACTGCACCACCAGGGAAGCCCCATCACACTTTTGAATGATATCTAAGTGGTATGTACTTGTTGATTCAGTTGGTAGCTGTCAAAATGTAACTGAGATTAAAAACGGGCATACACAGTGCTTGTGTCCATCATTTTAGTATACAAATAGTGCACATTTCCTGCTGAGAAACCCAGGATATAAGATCCGTCTTTTCTTTTTAGACAGTTCTCAGGCAAAAACAGCTCATCACACTCTACATTTTTAAGGCCTGGTACGGAGTACCTTTGCTACCATGTCCATGTCTCTGCTGAATTCAGCTTCTTTGTTTGCTCTCTGGAGTGACTGATTTCAAGCCTGCTCTCTCTGGAGAAGTAAAGCCTTGGTTGAAGGTTGAAATGAATGGGCTCAGATTCATGGGTTTTAAGCCCTAGCCCTGGTCTCTGTAGCCAGTGACGTCCTCTACCATGGAATGGGGCTCATGGAAACACAGCTTGAAATGGAGGACCCTACTGTTTCAAGGGGAGGAAGGAGGATCCATGTTCAATTTCTAATCTGGACTGGAGAGAAGAGCCTCTTCTCTCTGTCTCCCAATTCCCTTGTCATTCCTCCTGTGTGTGCCTGTGTGCATGCACACACATACACACACACACACACACACAGTCTTTGTGTCTCTCTTGCTCTTAGTGTTTCACTCTGTCCCCCTATACACACCTTCCTCTTTCTGGATGTCTCTCCAGAATAAAAATGGTAATTCTCTCATTTCCGGGGTTATCCCAAGGTTATATCACTTGATCCCTGTGTGGCCATAAAAGCCCAAGGAGTTAGAAGTACCTGAGAAAAGAAAAATTTCCTAGCATTCCCACAGTATCAGTTTCTTTTTTGTTTTTTTAGTTCTTGGTTTAATCTACCTAGAGTTTAGCTAAGCATGGAAAAGGCTGCCTGCAGTATTATATGAAGTATGAAAGGCTGTGCTGTCTAATACGATAGCTACCAGATACTTGTGGCTACTAAGCATGTAAAAGGCGGCTGATGCCACGTGTTGAAATAATATTTTGGATATATTGAGTTAAAAATATTATTCAATTACTAATAAAGTATATTATTAAAATAATTTCATCTGTTTATTTTTACTTTTTAATGTGGCTACTAGAAAAGATAAAATTATATATGTAGCTCATATTATATTTATTTTTATTATTTTAAAAATACATTGTTACCAACTATAGTCATTATATATTACATTAGATACTCATAACTGATTTATCTTAGCTGAAAGTTTGTACCCTTTTACTAACATCTCCCTATTTCTCCCACCCATCAGCCCCCAGAAGCCACTTTTCTACTCTCTGTTTCTATGACTTTGACTTTTATTTAGATGCCACGTATAAGGGATACCAATATTTGTATTTCTTACATTACATTTAGATTAGACAGTGCTGATGTACATTCTCTTATAATAGGCTCATAAATTTAAAAGGCTATTTGTAGTTATTTATACAGAATATAGCTACTCTGTAGCTGGAAAACTTTTCAACATATTTATTCTGTATTTTCTGAATTGAATCCTAATCTTTTTTCAGCTATGTCTAATCCTCTGTTTAATCCATGCATTGAGTTTGTTTGGTTTTTTAAAAATCTCAGTGACTATATTTGTTTGCAGATATTCTATATACCAGTATTATGTTCTTGGTTTACAAGTCCCTGCTCATATATTACCTTATTAGTGAGACCTTCATTGATCACCTGTTAAAAAAATAATACCCCCTACACCACACAGACACACACACACGCTGGAGCCCTCCTTATCTTTTTTGCCCTGCTTAATTTTTTTCCCCTACAGCACATATCACCATCTACCTTAATATAGGTTTTCTTGTTCATTATCTGCTTCTCCATGGCCGCTTCTCCTCTTCCACACACATCAGTACTTAAGCCACATGAATACAAGGACTTTGTCTATTCAGTGCACTGCAGTTTTCTTAGTGGCACATACATAGTAGGTGCTCACTGATTCATAGTAGGTGCTCACTGATTCATAGTTGAATGAATGAGCCACATCACTCATTTTATACATACTTATTTCATAACCTGCAGGCGATATCCAATATGATAGTCACTAACCACATATGGCTATTGAGCACTTGAAATGTAGCTAACCCAAAGTAAGATGTGCTGTAATGTAAAATATACACTGGATTTCAAAGACTTAGTATTTTAAAAAAGGATGTTAAAGTTAAGTAAAGTAAAAAATAAAATAATATTAAACTATTGAACTTAAGTTTACTTGTTTTACTTTTTTTTTTTTTTTGCGGTACACGGGCCTCTCACTGTTGTGGCCTCTCGCGTTGCGGAGCACAGGCTCTGGACACGCAGGCTCAGCGGCCATGGCTCACGGGCCCAGCCGCTCCATGGCATGTGGGATCTTCCCGGACCGGGGCACGAACCCATGTCCCCTGCATCGGCAGGCAGACTCTCAACCACTGCTCCACCAGGGAAGCCCTTACTTTTTTAATGTGAAATTTTAATTACATTTAAAATTATATAGGTGAGTCACACTTGTGGTTTGTGTTGTGTTTATAATAGTGTGATTGTAGACGCATAACAGAAAAGCGTATAGGCTTTTTCCCAAATTATTGCATTGTTAATTCTCTTGTTTGTGGTATCTGCTGGCTTTGATATGGTTGTTGATTCCATCTATATTTTTTAACTTTTGTTGTTAGTCTGTCTTAAGGGGAGCTTGTTTTTGTAGGAGGAATTCCTTGTGGCCTGGGTTATTTTTCCAGAGAGTTTGTTTTTGTTCCTGTTAGGCTTTCTAGACTGTCTAGGGTGTCAAAAGCCCAGTACAAATGTTTATGTTAATTTATTGAATTGAGGAATCCTAGACTGTAAGTTTAAGATCAGTAGACTCTACCTGTGTGGGGCACTGTCATAGGATTTAATTTCTCTCTGAATGTTTATTGTCATCACACCGGGTAGGTGCATGGAACATTCTTATTTCCCATTCCCTAGGATTACAGTCTTTTCAGGGTCTCAGCCTTATTCCCAGGTCTCAGTTCCACTGTCCCACCATGAATGAGCCAGGCTCTTATCACCTGTGCCTTTGTGTGCATTAAAATCAAGACCCTACTATTATTGGGCTAGTAACGTGTCCAGGGCTACAGAAAAATCAGCATGTACGCCTGGAATTCTGGCTTTAAGGAACCTCTCCAATTCGGGTTCCTTGAGAGTTCACATTTTTTTGAAGTCAGGTACTGTATATATTAAAAAGTACTATGTTTAACATAACTAGGTTTTATAGGGAGAGAGTTTCTGCACTAGCCAAGTGAATCATTTTTCTGGAATCTGAAATCTATCGTAATTTCTTTAACCTTCTTTCTGTCAGTAAATATTAGATTGTTTTCAGTTATTCATTATATAAAAACTGCTGCAGTGAACATCCTCATATGTGCATTTTTCCACGTATGTCTTCTCTCTTATGGAGAATTCTTCTCTTTATCTCTTACGGATAAATTCCCAGAAATAAAATTGAGTCAAAAAGATATGAACACAAGACAGTGTCTTATAGAAAAATGAATAGGCACATAGATCAGTGGAACAGAATAGCATCCAGAAATTGACCCACGAAAGTACATGCAACTGATTTTTTGTCGTTGACAATAAAGCAATTTAGTGGAGAAAGGATGATCTTTTCAATAAACCATGCTGGGACAATTAACATCCATAAATCAAAAACTAAACCTCAGCCTTACACCTTACATCAAAATGCACTCGAAATGGATCATAGATCTAAATGTAAACTGTAAAACTGTTAAATTTTTATAGAAAAATATAAAAGAAAATGTTTATGATTTGTGTGAGGCAGAGTTTTTAGACGTGGCACCAAAACTACAATCCATAAGAGAAAAAATAACGAGGTGGTCTCGATCAAAAGTTTTAAACTTTTGCTTTATGAGAGAATCTATTAAGAGGATGAGAAGATAAGCCACTGATTATAACGAATATTCACGCATCACATATTCAACATAGGACTTATATTCAGAAAATTCAATACTAAGATATTCCCATTATAAAGTAGGCCAAAGGCTTGACCAGACATACATCCAAAGGGCATATACAGAGGGTCAGTAGTCACTAAAAGTATGTTTGACACCATTAGCCATTAGATAAATGCAAATTAAAGCCACGATACCAGTACACATCTATCGGAATGACTAAAAGAGAAGATAGTGACAACACCAAATGCTGTCAGGATGTGGATAAACTGCATCCCTCAGACATTCCTGGTGGAGATGTAAAATGCTACAACCCTCTGAAAACAATGTGGTACTTTCTTATAAAGTTACACCGCATACTTGGCGTAGGACCCAGCAATCACGATTCTCAGCTGAAAACATATATCCACACAAAGTCTGTATACAAATGTTCACAGCAGCTTTATTTGTAATAGCCCCAAACTGGGAACAACTCAGATGCCCTTTGATGGGTGAATGGATAAAGAAACTTGTTCATCCATGTAATGGGAATATTGCTCAGCCATGAAGAGAAACCAATTACTGATGCCCACAAAAACTTGGATGGATCTCCAGGGCATTATGCCGAGTGAGGGGGAAAAAAAGGCCAATCTCATAAGATTACATACTCTATGATTCCATTTATATAACAGTCTCAAAATGACAAAATTATAGTGATGAAAAGTGGATCAGTGGTTGTCAAGGGTTAGAGTTGAAGGAGATAAAATTATAAAGGGGTATTAGGACAGTTTTTTGTGGTGATGGAACACTTCTGTATCTTGATTGTGGTGGCTGTTACGTGAATCTATACATGTGAAAAGATTTCACAGTATTACACACCAAACCCACAGATGAGTCCATGTAAAAACTGAAGAAAATGAAATAAGGTCTGCAGTTTAGTTAATAGTATTGTGCCAATGTCAGTTTCTGGGTTTTGGCATTTTACTTTGACTATGTCAGATGTTATCATTGGGCAAAGGCAGGTGAATCCACCATAGGAATTCTCTACTATATTTGCCACTTGTTGTGAGTCTTAAATTATTTCAAGGTAAAAAGTTTTCATAAGGTATGAACATTCCTAAATTATTGATACACATTGCCAAATTAGCCTTCAAGAAGATCATGTTGATTTTCTCCCATTTTAATAGTATCCGCAATGGCTAGAGAGCCATTTAGCCTACTTTATATTCCTCATATACTTATCCCTATCTGAAATCATGCTGTTACTCTTTTATTTGATTACTGTCTATTTCTTTTTCATGAGAGCAGACGTATTGTCTCATTCACCTCTCTGTTCTTAGTGACCCACAGAAGTACCTGGGACAAGATTGGTCATAAATAAATATATTTTGAATGAATGAGTGGATGTAGGTAAAACATCTTAACTTATTTCAATATTAGTGAATTGAAATAATTTTATGTGTTTTTTATTGGCCATTATAGTTTTTCTTTTGTTGATCACCCACTAATGTTATTTGCCCTTCTTTTCTGTTTAAGGATATTTACGTTTTTGATTTTAAGAATTATTTATGTGTAAAGCTATTCATCCTTTGTCATTTTTCAAATATTTCCCTGGCATCCATTTTGTTTTTAATTTCTGCTTACTTTTTCTTATAACTTAAAAATGAATATTGTGAAGTTAAATTGATGTGTTTAAAAATGGTTTCTCTCTTTGTTTTTAATGCTGGGAAAGATCTTCCTGGACCTGAGATAATACACTATTTTTCTAGAAATTATAAGGTTCTGTTTAAAAATGTAAATCTCTCATTCACCTGTAATTTATTGGGGGTTAAGTAGAAATTAACTTATTTTTCTCCAGTACTGCTTCTTCAGCATCATTTATTATACCATCTTTTATTTCTTTATTGGGTCAGTTTATATTATTATCATAAGTTCTTAAATATACGTTTCCCCTAGAATTTTTACCCTGTTTCTTTGGTTTGTCTGTTCCCATAATAGCACTGCAGAGTTTTATCTACTCTAACTTTTGAACACATTATGATATCTTATTAGGCAAGTCCTACGTTAAAAAATTTTTTCCTTATGCTTTCTTCTTTCTTGGTCTAAGTGAACATCTTGCAAAGTTTGAAGTAAAAATCCCTGGCTTCTTGATGTTAAATTTGATTTAGAGAATACTTTGGAGAGGGTCGGCATCTTTAAAATATTGCGTCTTTCTAACCAACAGCATAGTGTGTCTCTCTTCAATTTATTTAAGTGTTCTTTATGGTCTTTAGTCAAGTTTTATAGTTTTCTGCCTATGAATCCTGCACATTTTTAATCTAGTTTACTCTTAAGTACTTATATTTTATTATTAAATCTGAAGACAGTATATTTTACATTATACCTTCTAACTAGATTTTTCTGCCGTATTTGCAGTTTATATACTTAGTATGTAACACTCTCCCTTATCAACATTTTAATAATTCAGATGTTTTTCAGCCAAGTTTTGTTGTAGTTGTTATATGACAGGTAATGTTGCCTATTCTTTTTCTTACATATAGCCTATTTATTTCTCCGGTTTTAGAACATGAGTAATGTTAAGTAAAGGTAATGAGAATAATTATATTTCTCATATTGCTGACTCTAGTGGGAAAGCATATATTGTTTTACCATTTAGCATAAGGAGAAGTATATATGATGTATATATGACATATAATATATAATAAAAACATATAAATAAATACATACAAATGAGAAATATATAAACCATCATGTTTATAACCTGCCCATCTATTCCTAATTTAATGAGTTTTGGACTTTTTTAGTTTTCAAAACATGAATGTAACTTTCACTTCACCAATAGCCATTTAAGTCTCCTATTGAATAATCATAATTTTTCTATGACATAGTGATGTTATCTGTAGCCTTTCTAATACTGAAACACATTACCTCATTACAAAAAGTGTATGATATGTAGTGGTGGTTTTTTTTTTAACATGTTGCTAGATTCAATTTGCAAATACCTTTTTAGGATTTCTTCAGCTATATTAATGAGTGCTATTAATTATTGTTTTCATATTTGTCAGGTTTTGTATTAAGCTAATTTTTGTGCCTAAAAGATTTGGTAAAACTTTCCCCTGAAGTTTTGGTAAAACCTCCCTTTAGCCATTGGTCATCTTGCAAATTACAGAGTTTTTCCACTACCTTACTTGCTTTCCTCCAAATGCATTCTAAATTGTCTGGTCCTTATACTTCAGTGGCAGTTCTTGGAAATACTGGGATGATAATCACAATCTCACCTAGAACAGGGCCATTGCTTCCTGACTTCTAGATTATATATTTCTACTGATAAGGTCTAAGATGATACTGGCTTTTTCTCATAGCCACATAATGGTGTTGGCTTTTGTTAGTATTATAATCATCTAAAGCCCTCATTCTTTCCTACAGACTTCTGTTTAGCCAATTGAAAACCTGTCCAGGTGGTTTATGTGAATCTACTGACAGTGCCTCACACCATTTCCTCTTAAATTTCATCTCATTAGATTCAGACCATTATTTTAGCCTATTTTCATTCTTTTTGGATACTGACTCTGTCATCCAATGAAATTGCTGTCCTTAGTCTCATGCCATTCACAAATGGAACATTTACTTGCTACCCCTTCCTCTTTACCACTGATAAAACTATAATTTTGTATTGGCATGAATACAGAGCCTATAGCTAGACACTAAAATCTACATGCAGACAGGTATGTATAATCATTAATCATTTTGTAAGGTCATTCAAACAGTTATACATTTGAGTGTATTCTTTCATCAGGTAATAATTGAACACTGTCTCCCAGCCAGGGACTAAGGTAGATACTGGGGATACAACAACTAATAAAACTTGTGTCCCTTGCTCAAGGACTCACAGACAACAGGCAAGTAAAGAAACAAGATTAATTCAATATGGCATTTGTTATGATAGAGAAGTATAAAAAGCTTTAAAGTTTCAAAAAAAAGATTTAAGGCAAAAGGGAATCGATGATGATTATTTTTAAAATTTCTTTGATCCAAGTATACCTGGTCAGTGGTGGGTACTGTGATATACTACTGAGATCCTGATTTAGAAATGAAAGACTAATACCCTCAGCTGTGGAAGTGCTGCCTGTAGGAAGTCCTCAGCTGTCATCCTCCTGCAAGGATGACTTTGCTGAAGAGAGCCAGTGACTGATTGATGAGGAGATGTAAGGGCCCGGCCCCCTTACCCAACTGGTAACAATTCTTAAGAGTCATTCTAACTTCAGACTTCCCAGTGTCAGCTGACCTAATAGGTATATTTAGGCGATAGTACCTGGGAGGGTAGAGCAATGACAGGGGCTTCTGGGCTTCTATATCTTGATCTGGATGCTTGTTTTGTGGGTTTGTTTTTCTTTATGCAAAATTCATCTGTATGTGCACCTGTAGGAAAGTTTATTTTTTAAAAACTTAAGGTTTGCCTCCTTATTAAGCTTTTCAAAGGTAAAATTAGGCATATTCATCAATATCTTATACATCTTAAGTGTCTTATTCCCTAAGATTTTGATTAGAAATTATTAGTGTGTGGAGGGGAGAGGGGGAATTTATATCTCCACTCTTCTGACTTTCATTGTGAGGATATTCATTAATCTTACTGACCTCCTCTTCCACACTTAGGCTTACTCAAAGATGTGTGGTGACTTGTCAGACTGCATAGTTTGGGAAGGAAACAGTGCAGGAGCCATTCAGGCTCTTCTGTTTTCAACCAGCTGACCTGCTGCACACGTGTTCTTTTTATCCACACCAAATGTTTTACAGGGGTAGCAACTCACATCATTGGTACTGCATTGGTTCAACAGTACCTGCTTGGGTGGGTAAATCATTCTAATACTGGCATTCCATCTAGTTGCTGCACATCTAAGCAAGTGTCTTAATTCAGTTTCTTCCTAAAGCAGAGTCTTAGACAAGGACTTGTGTGAGATAGTTTATTTGGGAGTTGACTCCAGGAAGCAGGAGGGAAGGAACGAGTAGAATGGGACAGTGGAGGAAGAAAAATCAATAAAGAATGTGTTATTGGACTGGTAAATGATTTGGGCCACTGAGGCTCAATCCTTTTTTGGGGCCCTTTGAGAAACCGTGTAGAATGTATTTAGAATTGTCCCTCTGAGATACAGCATTTATCCACCAACTCCTATCTTAGTTGGTCAAGGGTTTACTCCTAGAAACTCTCACTCCTCCTGGCTGCTCCACCGGACTTCTGAGTAAGCTCTTGGGGTTTTCCAGAAAATGTGACTCATTAAGGCAGGATGTTGTTAACACACACAAAGTACAAGTACCCACTTGAACAACACAGGGATTAGGGGCATCCACCCTACACACAGTCAAAAAACTGTATGACATGTAGTTGTCTTTGCATATACATGTTTCCTCTCTATTCGTGGTTCCTCTGTGTCCACAGATTAAACCAACTGCAGATAGCATAGTACTGTAGTATTTACTACTGAAAAAAATCCATGTATAAGTGGACCACACAGTTCAAACTCAAGTTGTTCAACTGAACTTGCCACAGGTGCAGCTAAAATTGGAGGTAGGCTGAGGGGATTTGGTCTAGGGTACCAAAAGTGTCTGCTTTAATCACCTTCTCCAATATCTAATTTATCAGTAATAAAACTGATATTTGGTCTCCATATACGTTACTCCTTATCTATTATTGAGTTGATTTAGGATTGCAAGGGAGTGAGTAGTGTTATTTGGCTTGGATTTCTTAAAATTCTATCAGTAGCAATCCAAGATTTCTTTCTAATTGTTATAGACCTTGTAACTAAACTGATTTTTAAAATATTTTATACCTCCAGAAATACAAAAATAAATATATACACTAGGTTAATTATTCCAACATTATTTACAATTGCAAAATATTGTGAACAACTAAATTCCCATCCACAGGAGTTGGCTGAATAAACTATGTATAGTACATCTACACAATGGAGTACTGTGAAGCCATAGAAAAGAATGAGAATTATCTCCGTGAATTGATATGGCATAGTTTTCAGGATATGTTGTTAAGTTAAAAGCACAAAATACAAAAGAACATATGTTATATGATAGTTCTGTATAAGATAGAGCAGAGGTAAGAAGATATCTGCTTATATTTGCAAGAAGGATCACAGGAATAGTGAGCAGAAACTAATGAAATTAGTTATTCATGAGGGTGGGTGATAACAGGGTGAAATGGATAGGAGAAGGAGTGATACCTCTTTGAATATATTTTTGTATAGTTTTACTTTTGGAAATTTGTTAATGTATTACATATTGGAAAATAAAATTGAATCAACAAGGATAGGTTGAAAAACAATAAAAGTAAACAGAAACAAATGTAACTGTTTTTCAAGTGAGTAACATAATTTACAGAGAAGGAAAAGAACAAATTATTCAAAATAATTTTGAAGATAGTTCTTTGAGTGTAAGTCTTCAATCTAAATACAGAAAAGAACTGGAAAGAAATCTTGAACTCCTCAATGTATGTTTGTTTTCCATAGTGACATGAGTATAGCAATTCTGGAATTATTTTATACGTATTTTAGAAATGAAAAAAAAACTATATTGATGTCTTAGGAAGCCAGAGTTCTCTCATTTTAAGATGAAAGAAATATAATATGAATTAGGAGTAAGCAAGACAAAAAAATTCATGGCATTGAATTCGAGTTAGAAATATCAGTGTGACAATTAATGCCTGGATCTTGCTTTCCAAATACCATTTCACACTAAAAGGGGAAATGGCTGGTTCTAGTGCTGCAGCAAGGAAAATATAAGATGCTTCTGGACCATCTTTTTGTGCCAGAAATTAAGGAAGCACTCAAAAAAAGAGAATGACATTTCAAAAAGACATAGAAGCCAGCCTGAAGGGGCTCATGCTAGCCAAATTTGGGGACTTTGAGCAACAAAATGAATGATGACAGAAATTAAGCATAACCCATTGTACAAGATGAGAATTTATGAGTCCACAGCAATATTAACACTCGCAAAAAACAAACAAATAAATGGGGAGGAGGGAACACTCTCCCTTGCAGGAGAATACCAACTAATAAATACAGAGGAAATGACAGAGCTAAGCAATGGCCATTTTGCAACCTTATTGTAATCATTTATTCAGACAAGAATCATCAGTGGATATTAATGCTATTAGCTGAAAGTGTGATGTACATTAGGATATTTACACAGTCTAAAATATTTCCCTATTGATTTCTTATTAATTATGAAAGAAATTTACAGTGGAGAAACTGGGTAGATTTACCCTTTCCACGTAATCAAAGTTGTTTTTTTCTTCTAATTCTTATTGGAGTATAGCTGATTTACAATGTTGTGTTAGTTTCCGGTGTATGTAAAATGAATCAGTTATATTCAGTTATATATATATATATATATATCCACTCTTTTTAAGATTCTTTTCCCATATAGGTCATTGCATAGGTCCCATATAGGTCATTACAGAGTATTGAGTAGAGTTCCCTGTGCTATATAGTAGGTCCTTATTAGTTATCTGTTTTATATATAATAGTGTGTATATGTCAATCCCAGTCTCCCAAATTATCCCTCCCCCCGCTAACCATAAGTTTGTTTTCTACATCTGTGACTCTATTTCTGTTTTGTAAATAAGTTCATTTATAACATTTTTTAGATTTTTTAATTCCACGTATAAGCGATGTCATATGATGTTTGTCCTTCTCTGACTTACTTCACTCAATATGACAATCTCTAAGTCCATCCATGTTGCTGCAAATGTCATTACTTCGTTCTTTTTTATGACTGAGTAATATTCCATTGTATTTATGTATACATGTCTTCTTTATCCACTCCTCTGTCATTGGACATTTAGGTTGCTTCCATGTCTTGGCTATTGTAAACAGTGCTGCAGTGAACATTGGGGTGCCTGTATCTTTTCAAATTATGGCTAACATTGCCAATAATGAGACAAAGAGACATTATGCAGCTCCTGTTATGAAGCACCAGGAACAGGACAATATACATGTAGTCTCCCTGCCAAGAATGCGTAACCTGAATCTAAATATGAGAAAGCCTCAGATAAACAAAAATAGAGGATCATTCTACAAAATAACTGGTCTATACTCTGGGGATCTCTTACATTTAAAAAGAGACTAAAGACACATGACACCTAAATGCAATGATGATCCTGGACAACGTCCTGGACCATGGAGGAAAAACAATTTAAAGAATGTTGTTGGTACAATTGACAAAGTTTGAATATGGACACACACTCAATATATTAGATAATATTGCATTAGTATAAAAGTTCCAAATCTGATGATAGTACTGTTAAGAGAATGTGCTCTTGCTTAAGGCTATATGCGTTGAAGTATTAAGGGGTAAAGGGCCATGTTGCTGACAAATGATTGAAATCAATAACTCAGCAAAACTAAGAACAATAATTATTATACTATAATAATATATAATATATAAATGTACTATATTATTTATAATATAAAATATAATGTTTGTTGTTATATACAAGGGGGAAGTAGATGTGGCAAAGTGAGAACAATTAATTATTCTAGGTGAAGGGTATTTGGGAATTCACTATATTATTCCTACAACATTTATGTAGGTTTGAACTTTGAAGTTTTTTCAAAATAAAAACTTAAAAATTAAAGGAAAATACTTCAGAGACAAATTTATCTGTAATTGAATATTTAAAATTTTTTTTCAAAAATTTCTCAATGCTTTTTGAAACACAACCAAACACTATGCCTGGGACTTAATACATTCTGTAATAATTGGCACCTACTCGGTATCTCTAAAGACCTTGAAAAATAACTTAAGCCAAATATACACTAATTGGATAAATTTTGTGGCTCATTTATCCATTCTTAGAAAGTGAGCCCAAATAAGGGTTATTCCTTAAGCCTATATGCATACCTTGTGCAAAACTTTTTAAAAAGTACATTTCTCTCTAGATTGGGATACTTACTTTGACCAGTAATTCTACTTTTATAATTTTTTTCAATTAATGATGAATGGAGGAGCTGTTAGTTGGTATTGGCCATAAATTTTAAAATTAGTTTACAGAATAAATTCCAGATAAATTTAAAAGGTAACATAGATTTCTCAAAATTAATTTAATCTACATTAACCAAGATGCTTACATTAAAGACCTAGATGAATTAAATATGATTTCCTTACCATCTACAGAAGCCTTTTCAAAATGCTCTGACGTATACTTATGACAAGATAAAGTGTTTTTTATCCTATTGATCAAAATTTTAATATATACTTAGATACTGATGACTAATAGAACAAACTGGAACTACTTATTGGGAAAAATATAGCTACATAGAATTTGACAGGAAAATTACAGGAATAGATACTCATATGTAAAGTATCTTGGATAGCTTTTACATATATATTTTCTGGACTTAACGATTCCTGGAATATGGAGATCTACTTTTCCTATTCTTCCCACTAAATTCAGCTAAAAACCCTGGATATTATATATACACAAACATAATAAGACTCATTTAGAATGAAAGAAGAATGCAGATCTGCTAGGGATCTCAGGACCTGAGGAGCAGCATGGTGGTGAGTTCCTTGTTTTTGTTTTTGTTTTTGTTTTCCCCTCATATATCCCAGAGTTGGAGCTGAACCCACAGGATGGATTATACACACAGCCTCACCCATACCTAATTTAGTTGTTTTAGATAATGAGAATTTGGACTTTTAAGCTAACAAGATTTAGATAAGAATTTGGGCTTGAGTGAATGTTGTGATGGATTGAGACTTTTGGGGACCCTAGGATAGGGTGAATATATATATATATATATATATATATATATATATATATATATATATATATATATATTTAACATTTTTATTGGAGTATAATTGCTTTACAATGGTGTGTTACTTTCTGCTTTATAACAAAGTGAATCAGTTATACAAATACATATATCCCCATATCTCTTCCCTCTTGCGTCTCCTTCCCTCACACCCTCCCTAACCCACCCTTGTATCTGGTCACAAAGCACCGAGCTGATCTCCCTGTGCTATGTGACTGCTTCCCACTAGCTATCTATTTTACATTTGGTAGTGTATATATGTCCATATATACACTACCACTCTCTCACTTTGTTCCAGCTTACCCTTCCCCCTCCCCGTGTCTTCAAGTCCATTCTCTAGTAGGTCTGCATCTTTATTCCCAATTTGCTCCTAGGTTCTTCATGACCTTTTTTTGTTTTTTTTTTTTTTAGATTCCATATATATATGTTAGCATACGGTATTTGTTTTTCTCTTTCTGACTTACTTCACTCTGTATGACAGACTCTGGGTCCATCCACCTCACTACAAATAACTCAATTTCGTTTCTTTTCAGATGTGGCACATGTATACAGTGGGATATTACTCAGGGTGAATATATTTTGTGCATAGGGATATGTGTCTTTGGTGGCCAGAGGGTGGACTATGGTTGATAGAATAATTGCCCCCCAAAGAGGTCCAAGTTCTAATGCCCCTAGCATGTTAACATCTTACCTTACATGGCAGAAGGGACTTTGCAGAAGTGGTTAAATTAAGAACTTTTTAATGAGGAGATTACTCTGGTTTTCTAGGTGGGCCCAATGTCATCACAATGAGTCTGTATAAGGGAAAGAGGGAGGCAGGAGAGTTAAAGTAAGAGATGGAGATGTAATGGAACCAGAAGTCAGAGTGATAGGATTGCTGACCACAAGCCAAGGGAACTGGGAACCCTCTAGAAGCTGGAAAAGGCAAGGAAATGGATTGTCCTCTAGAGCCTCCAGAAGGAACTAAATCCTGCTAACACCTTGATTAGAGCCCAGTAAGACACATTTTGGAATTCTGACATCCAGAAGTATAAGAAAATTAATTTATGGGTTTTCAACCACTAAGTTTAAATAGGAAATTAATACCTACTTGAAGCAAAAAGTGATGGAAATGAAAGGAGAAACAGACAAAGCACAATTATTATTAGAGACTTCAACACCTCTATCTCTTAACAATTGATAGAATGACTAGACAGAAAATCAGCAAGGATAAGAAAAGAGTTCAATAATATGAGAAACAGGATCTAATTGACATTTATAAAACAGTAAACACAACAACAGCAAAAATATTCATTGTTTTCAAGTCCCCATGGAATATATACCTCTATAGATTATGTCCTAGACCGTAAAACAAACATCAACAAATTTCAAAGAATTGAAATCATGTGGTTCTCTGACCACAGTGTAATTAAACTAGAAATGAATAACGGAAAGATAACAAGAAACTCTCCAATTACTTGAAAACTAAGCAACACACTTCTAAATTATCCATAGGTCAAAGTATCAAGGACAATAAAAATGCATTAACTAAAAATGAAAATGCAGCACATTAAAATTTGTGAGACACAACTAAAGCAATGCTGAGAGGGAATCTTACAGCACTAAATTTATATATCAGAAAAGAAGAAAAAATCCCAAATCAATAACATAAGCTTCAACTTCTATAACCTAGGAAAAGAAGAATATATTCCCCAAAACAGAAAGAAGGAAATAATAAAGAGAAGTAAAAATGAAAGTGAAAACAGAAAAATAATAGCAAAAATCAATGAAACAAAAAGCTAGTTTTTTTAAAAGATCAATAAGGTTGACAAACTTCTAGAAAGATTAACAAAGAAAAATGGAGATGACACAAATTACCAATATCAGGAATGACAGGACGTATCACTACAGACTCTGTAGACATAAAAGGGTAACAAGGGAATACTACAAATAAGTGTACACATAAATTTGACAAACTAAGTGAAATAGACCTCTACCTCAAAACACACAGACTACCACAATTCACCCAACATAAAATATATAGTTTGACTAGCCCTATAACTAACAAGAAAACTGAATTAGTACTTAAACAAGTTACCACTGGAAACTCTCAGGACCAGATGACTTCAATGGAAAATTCTATCCAACATTTAAAGAACAATTAACAGCAATTCTCTACAATTTCTTTCAGAAACAGAAGAGGATAAAACACTTTACAATTCATTTTATGAAGCTAGTAATACCCTGACATGAAAACAAGAAAAACACAAGCCAAAAAAAGAAAAATACAGACCAGTATACTTCATGAATATAGACACAAAAATCCTTAACAAAATATTAGCACATAAAATTCAAAATGTGTAAATAGAATTTTACCATATAACCAAGTGGAATTTATTCCAGGAATAAAGGTGTGTTCAGCATTCAAAAATTAAACAATATAATTCAGGCTAAAGAAGAAAAATCACATAATTATATAAATCAGTGCAAGAAACACATTTGACGAAAGTCAACACCCATTTATGAGAAAAGCTCTCAGCAAACTACGAATAGAGTAGAACTTACTCATCTTGATAAAGAATATCTACTAAAAATCTACAGGTAACATACTTACTGGCAAAATACTTTCAAAAAGTATTACAAAATACAATGCTTTCCCCTTAAGACTGAGAAAAAGTGTCCATTTTCACCAGTCTTATTCAACCGAGTGATAAAAGTTTTAACCTGTGTAACAAGGCAAGAAATCGAAATAAAAGGCATAGAGATACAAAATGGAGAAACAGAAGTGTACTTGCACATGGCATGATTGTCTACATAGAAAGTCATGAAATATGAACTTCCTAGAACTAATAAATAAGTTCAACAATGTCACAGGATATAAGATAAACATGCAAAAATTAATTGCATTTTATATACTAGCAATGAACACTTGAACATTGAAATTAAGAATATAATCCTATTTACAAATGCTCAAAAAATGCTTAAGTGAAAATTTAACAAAACATACACAAGACTTGTATGCTTGCATCTACACATTGTTTATGAAAGAAATTGAAGATCTAAATAAAAGGATAAACATACAATGTCCATAGATTGGAAGACTCAGAATATCAAAGATGTCAGTTCTCCCCAAATTTGATACATAGGTTTAATGCAATTTTATCAAAAGATCAGGATGATTTTTTTGGAAAAAAGAGAAAGAATTGTGGGAGAAATCAGTCTACCTTATTTCAAAACTTATTCTAGAACTACAGTAATCAAGGCTATGTGGTATAGATTACATAGATCAATGGAACATAATAGAGAATCCAGAAGTAGGCCAACACAAGTATGCCCAATTGATTTTTGACAAGGGTAAGAAGGCAATTCAAGCCTTTTCAACAAATGGTGCTGGATCAGTTTAAAAAAAAAAAAGAACTTCCATTTAAGTCTTATACCTTAACTAAAATTAACTAAAAATGGATCATAGTCTTAACTATAAAACTTCTAGGAAAAAAGTCATAGAAAATCTTCAGGATCTAAGACTAGGCAAAGCATTTTTAGACTTGATAGCAAAAGCATGATCCATAAAAGGAAAATTTGACAAATTGTACTTTATCAAAACTGTTAACTTTTGCTTTGTGAAAGGCCTTAATACAATAAAACGATAAGCTACAGAGTGGGAGAAAACATTTTCAATTCACATGTATGACAAAGGTCTAGTATCTAGAATGTATAAAAACTCATAACCGTAAAAAAGCAAACCATCCAGTCAGTACATGACCAAAAGACATAATGAGACATTTCAGTGAAAAAAAATATAGATGACAAATAAGCATGTGAAAAGATGTTCAACATCTTTAGTCATTAGGGAAAAGTAAATTAAATCCACAGTAATATATCACTATGTGCCTATCAGAATGGCCAAAATTAAAAAAAAAAAAGTCACAGCACCAAATGCCAGCAAAGATGTGGAGAAATTCATACATTGATGGTGGAAATGTTAAAGTTACAGTCGCTCTAGAAAAGTTTAGAATTATTTAACTTTTGAATTGAACTCTTAATTTTGGAATAGCTGTGGATATGCATGGACTTGTGTGAAATAATACAGAGAAGTCCCATGCAATCTTTACACTGTTTAGGTATATTTTTAATTTTCAAATTATTTCCATAAAATATTCATTAGTCAAATAAAATATGCAGGTCAAAATCTACCATTGGATTGACATTTCTTCTGATTTGGGTAGGAAAAAAATACCTAAATACATAAAATATCAACACCACCACAAATAGAACGTATATTCTACTATTACTGGTGAGAGACTTTTTTTAAAAATTATTTTGGAGTATAGTTGATTTACAATGTTGTGTTAGTTTCAGGTGTACAGCAAAGTGAATAAATTATACATATACATATATCCACTCTTATTTTTAATATTCTTTTCCCATACAGGCCATTACAGAGTATTGAGTAGAATTCCCTATGCTATACAGTAGGTTCTTATTAGTTATCTATTTTATACATAGTAATATGTATATGTCAATCCCAATCTCCTGATTTATCCCTCCCCAGCTTATCCCCTGGTAACCATAAGTTTGTTTTCTACATCTGTGACTCTACTCCTGTTTTGTAAGTAACTTTATTTGTAGCCTTTTTTAGATTCCACTTATAAGCGGTATCATATGATAAATATCTTTCTCTGTCTGACTTACTTCAGTCAGTATGACAGTCTCTAGCTCCATTCATCTTGCTGCGAATGGCATTATTTTGTTCTTTTTTATGGCTGAGTAATATTCCATTGTATATATGTACCACAACTTCTTTATCCATTTCTCTGTCAATGGACATTTAGGTGGCTTCCACTTCCTGGCTACTATACATAGTGCTGCAGTGAACATTGGGGTGCATGTATCTTTTCAACTTATGGTTTTCTCTGAGTATATGCCCAGGAGTGGGATTGCTGGGTCATCCAGTAGTTCTATTTTTAGTTTTCTAAGGAACCTCCATATCAATTTACATTCCCACCAACAGCGTAGGAGGGTTCCCTTTTCTCCACACCCTCTCCGGCATTTATTGTTTATAGACTTTTTGATGATGGCCATTCTGAATGGTGTGAGGTAATACCTCATTATAGTTTTGATTCTCATTTCTCTAATAATTAGTGATGTGGAGCATCTTTTTTTGTGCTTTTTGGCCATCTGTATGTCTTCCTTGGAGAAATGTCTATTTAGATCTTCCAACCATTTTTGGATTGGATTGCTTGTGTTTTTTTGATGTTGAGCTGCATGAGCTGTTTGTATATTTTGGAGATTAATCCCTTGTCACTTGCTTCGTTTGCAAATATTTTCTCCCTTTCTGAGGGTGGTCTTTTTGTTTTGTTTATGGTTTCCTTTGCTGTGCAAAAGCTTTTAAGTTTCATTAGGTCCCATTTTTTTGTTTTTATTTTCATTACTCTAGGAGGTGGATCAAAAAAGATCTTGCTGTGATTTATGTCATAGAGTGATCTATGTTTTCCTCTAAGAGTTTTATAGCGTCCAGCCTTACATTTAGGTCTTTAATCCATTTTGAGTTTATTTTTGTGTATGGTGTTAGGGAGTGTTCTAATTTCATTCTTTTACATGTAGCTGTCCAGTTTTCCCAGCACCACTTATTCTTGCCTCCTTTGTCACAGATTAGGTGACTATAGGTGTGTGGGTTTATCTCTGGGCTTTCCTGTTCCATTGATCTATATTTCTATTTTTGTGCCAGTACCATACTGTTTTGATGACTATAGCTTTGTAGCATAGTCTGAAGTCAGGGAGCCTGATTCCTCCAGCTCTGTTTTTCTTTCTCAAGATTGCTTTGGCTCTTCGGGCTGTTTTATGTTTCCATACAAATTGTAAAAATTTTTGTTTTAATTCTGTGAAAAATGCTATTGGTGAGTTGTTAGGGATTGCATTGAACCTGTAGATTGCTTTGGGTAGTATAGTCATTTTCACAATATTGCTTGGGTGGAGAGTTTTAAACATACCAATTAATTCAAATTGGCTGATAATTTTGAAGTTCTGCTGTTAGGTGCATACAAATTGGGGATTGATAATTCTTGACAGAGTGACTCCTTTGTTACTAGCTAATCTCTCTCTTTTTACCTAATAATGTTCATTGTTCTGATGCTAGGAATGCAAATTTGGTTTGACATTTGGAAGAAATCAATATAAGTACAATATTGTCCAATAAAGGAGAAAACCCATAGGATCATCAGATAAAAGATGTAGAAAAAACATTTGATAAAATTCAACAGCTATTCAAGATTTTTGAAAAAAAGGAATCCTCTACAAACTAAGAATAGAAGGAAATGTCCTTAACTTGATAAAGGGCATTTATGAAAAACCCACAGCTAACATAATGCTTAATGATGAAAGATTAAATATTTTCCCCCTAGGATAGGGAGGAAGGCATGGATATCAGCTTTCAACATTTCTATTTAATATTGTACTAGAGATCTTAGGCCCCATAATGAGGCAATAAAAAGAAACAAAAAGGCATAATGATTAGAAATGAGAAAACTGTCACTGTTTACGGATTACATGATTATATATGTAGAAAACACTATAGAATCTTCAAAGAAAATTCCTAGAACTAATAATTTATTAAGGTAACAGGATACAAACTCATTATATACAGCCATTGTATTTCTATGTACTGTAAATAAATATTTGAGAAATAATTTTTTAAAATCCACAAGATCAAAGTGATAAAATACCTAGAATATATTTAATGAAAAAGATGTATTTCTCTCAGTTGCTGAGAGAAATGAAAGTACATCTAAATAAATGGAGCAAAATACCACATTCATGGATTTGAAGAATCTATTTTTGAGGTATCCCTTCTTTCTAAATTCATCTATATATGCAACACATTCTCAATCAAAGTTTAACTTACAGGTATCTGCACACACACACAGACACACACACAATGAAAATTATATACACAGAATGGGTTTTTTTGATGTTTAGATGGATTTTTAAAAAATTTTTATACATATATCCACTCCTTTTTAGATTCTTTTCCTATATAGGCCATTACAGAGCATTGAGTAGAATTGCCTGTGCTATACAGTAGGTCTTTATTAGTTTCCTATTTTATATATAGCAGTGTGTATATGTCAGTCCCAATCTTCCAGTTTATCTCTGCCTTCCTTACCCCTGGTAACCATAAGTTTATTTTCTACATCTGTAACTCTATTTCTTTTTAGTAGATCAGTTCATTTGTACCCTTTTTTAAGATTCCACATATAAGTGGTATCATATGATAAATGTCTTTCTCTGTCTAACTTGCTTCACTCAGTATGACAATCTCTGGGTCCATCCATGTTGCTGAAAATGGCATTATTTCATTCTTTTTTATGGCTGAGTAATATTCCATTATATATATCTACCACATCTTCTTTATTCATTCCTCTGTTGATGGACATTTAGGAATGTTAATAGCAGCCTTTCCATGATAGCCAAAATCTGAAAGAACCCAGGTATCTATCTACAGAAGGATGGATAAGTAAAATATATTCTTATAATGGTATACTAATATAGCAATGTAACAGGAGAAAATTGCTGAAAGACAAAAACATGGATGAATCTAAAAGCAAAAACATAAGGTTGAGCAAAATGAAGCCAGAGACAAACAAATACACACTCTATTATTTAACTTATGTGAAGTCCAAGAACAGCAAAACTAAGCTATGTTGATTGAAATCAGAAGTGGTTGCCTCTAGGATGATTGTCTCTAAAGGGACAAAAGAGGAGTTTCTAGAGTAATAGAAACTTTCTGTATTTTGTTTTGAGTGGTTATTATATGGGTTTATGCAATCGTTAAAATTCATCAAACTAAATACTTAAGATCTCTGTGCTTTATGTAAATTATACCTCAATAAATTACTGTTACTGAGGCTATTATTATTGACCAATTTATTGGCCTCATGAATTTTGAAATTTGCAAAAAATATTATGGAACACTTAAAAGCTCACCAACATTATCTGTGTAAGTCAAAGAGATAGTGAGCAAGTCAAGCTTTTCAAAAAATAACTAATTTTTTGGACACAGCACATTGGCAGAGAAAAGTTCATAAAAGAAAGTGCCCACTGATCAACATTATATGGTGATTGCTTTCCTCCCCAGGGTTGTTCCAACTGACTTAAGGCTATTTGGTTAGAATTCAGAATAGCTGACAGAAGTGTCCTTGACACAGTTACGATGATCTCCATCATTGCTTCAGCAAGAGTAATGTTTCAGTGTCTTTTTTCTTTCTCTTTAAATTTTGCTGTTAGCTTGAAGCCTCAGGGCAGAAGTACAGTAAAATGGATAACTAACTGAAATATTTAAAAACAGCCAGACAGTAGTATTCATGAACCATCACATGAAATAGCACAGAAAACTGCTGCCTCTATTTAAGTATTGGTTAGATTAAGAAAGATGCTTACCCTCAGATTAAAACTTCATCAAGGACAGGAATTTTTCTTTTATTTCACATAGCATGGCATCTGTCACAATGTTAGACACACATGTGTTAAAACACTCCCTGTTTTAATATAAGCAGAAGCTATGCAATCTAGACATTATTCATGCAGGTATATCAGTTAACTGTTGCCACAATGATGTTGCACAACAACCACCCCAAAACTCAGTGGCTCAAAACAGCACTTATTCTCATGAATCTGCTCTGCTGACTCATGTACCTGCAAGGTACGAACTGCAAAGTCACATGGCAAAGGGTTTGGATACCAGGAAGAGTTAAGCATTAGAGTCAATGATGCAGTCTAGTACATGAGGATCTTGAGTCTTTAATAAAAATTCTAGGAAGCCTGTTGGTAAAGTGAATGTAAGATCATATTGCCCTACTGAATCACCTTGATGTTATATATCAAAGTAAACCAAGAACCTGGGAATATTGTTGCCTGAAGTATAAAATCTTGCCTAGAGAACAAATTCCTCTCACTGCTTCAGTATTTTTCTGTAGATCAATTTGAGGATAACTGACATCTATGTAATATTGAATCTTTCTACCAATGAACAAAGTATATCCCTCAGTATATAGTGAGGTTCCTAATGCTTTTTGTTTTTAGAGTTTATTTGAAAATCAATTATATAGAGCCATTTCTCTCTCTCTCTCTCTCTCTCTCTCTCTCTCTCTCTCTTTTTTTTGCGGTACGCGGGCCTCTCACTGTTGTGGCCTCTCCCATTGCGGAGCACAGGCTCCAGACGCACAGGCTCAGCGGCCATGGCTCACGGGCCCAGCCGCTCCGTGGCATGTGGGATCCTCCTGGACTGGGGCACGAACCCATGTCCCCTGCATCGGCAGGCGGACTCTCAACCACTGTGTCACCAGGGAAGCCCATGGAGGCAAGACTATACAATACTGAAAAGACAGTTTCTTCAGCAAGTGGTGTTGAGAAAGCTGGACAGCCTCATGTAAATCAGTGAAATGAGAATATTCCCTCACACTATATATAAAAATAAACTCAAAATTGTTTAAAGACCTAAATTTAAGACATGACAGCATAAAAGTCCTAAAAGAGAACATAGGCAAACCATTCTCAGACATGAATCATAGCAATATTTTCTTACTCCCCAAGGCAAAAGAAATAAAAGTAAAAATAGACAAGTGGGACCTAATCAAATTAAAAGATTTGCACAGCAAAGGAAACCACCAACAAAAGGAAAAGACAACATAAGGAATGGGAGAAAGTTTTTGCAAACGATGTGACTGACAAGGAATTAATATCCAAAATAGACAAGGAGCTCATAAAACTCAATATCAAAAAAATAACCCAGGCTTCCCTAGTGGTGCAGTGGTTAAGAATCTGCCTGCCATTGCCGGGGACATGGGTTCGAGCCCACATCTAGGAAGATCCCACATGCTGCGGAGCAACTAAGCCCATGGGCCACAACTACTGAACCCAAGTCCCGCAACTACTGAAGCCCGCATGCCTAGAGCTTGTGCTCTGCAACAAGAGAAGCCACCGCAATGAGAAGCCTGCGCATTGCAATGAAGAGTAGCCCCCGCTCACCACAACTAGAGAAAAGCCTGCGTGCAGCAACAGAGACCCAACGCAGCCAAAAATAATAAATAAATAAAATAAATAAATTTATTTTAAAAAAACCCAATCAAAAGGTGGACAGAAGACCTAAGTAGACATTTTTACAAAGAAGACCTACAGTTGGCCAACAGGCACATGAAAAGATGCTCAACACGCTAATAATTAGAGAAATCCAAATGAAAACCACAGTGAAGTATCAACTCACAACAGTCAGAATGGCCATCATCAAAAAGTCAAGAAGTAATAAATGCTGGAGACAGTGTGGAGGAAAGGGTACCCTCCTACACTATTGGTGGGAATGTAAATTGGTGCAGCCACTATGGATAACAGTATGGAGGTTCCTTAAAAAACTAAAAATAGAGCTGCTGTTTGATCCAGCAATCCCACTCCTGGGCATATATTCAGAAAAGATGAAAACTCTAATTCAAAAAGATACATGCACCCCAGTGTTCATACCAGCACTATTTACAACAGCGAAGACATGGGAAAAACCCAAGTGCCCATCAATACACGATTGGTTTAAGATGTGATACACACACACACACACACACACACACACACACACACGACATACAGATAATGGAATATTACTCGGCCATAAAAAAGAAATATCACTCTTTGCAACAGCATGGAGGGACTTAGAGAATATCATATTCAGTGAAGTAAGTAAGAGAGAAAGACAAATATTATATGCTATCACGTATGTGTGGAAACTAAAAAAATACAACAAATCAATCTATATACAAAAAAGAAACAGGCTTATCAACATAAAAAACAAATGTATGGTTACCAAAGGGCAATGGGGAGATTAGGATTAATAGATATGAAGTACTATACATAAAATAGATAAGCAACAAGGATTTACTGTATAGCACAGGGAGCTATATTCAATGTCTTGTAATAATTTACAATGGAAGATAATCTGAAATATATGTATAACTGAATCGCTTTGTTATACAACTGAAACAAACACAAAATGTAAATCAACTACACTTCAATTTTTACAAATTCATATAAAGGAGACCTTCAAGAGATGGCAGAGGAATAAGACGCGGAGATCACCTTCCTCCCCACAAATACATCAGAAATACATGTACATGTGGAACAACTCCTATAGAGCACGTACTGAATGCTGGCAGAAGACCTCAGACTTCCCAAAAGGCAAGAAACACCCTGTGTACCTGGGTAGGGCAAAAGAAAAAAGAAAAAACAGAGACAAAAGAATAGGGATGGGACCTGCACATCTGGGAGGGAGCTGGGAAGGAGGAAAAGTTTCCACACACTAAGAAGCCCCTTCACTGGTGGAAAATGGGGGTTGGCGGGGTGGGGGGGAAGCTTTGTAGCCATGGAGGAGAGCACAGCAACAGGGGTGCGGAGGGCAAAGCAGAGAGATTCCTGCACAGAGGACCAGTGCCAACCGGCACTCACCAGCCCGAGAGGCTTGTCTGCTCACCCACCAGGATGGGTGGGGGCTGGGAGCTGAGGCTCGGGCTTCGGAGGTCGGACCCCAGGGAGAGGACTGGGGTTGGCTGCGTGAACAGAGCCTGAAGGGAGCTAGTGTGCCACAGCTATCCAGGAGGGAGTCCGGAAAAAGTCTGGAGCTGCCGAAGAGGCCATAAGCCATTGTTTCCGGGTGTGCGAGGAGAGGGGATTCAGAGCGCTGCTTAAAGGAGCTCCAGAGATGGGCGCGAGCTGCGACTATCAGTGCGGACCCCAGAGACGAGCATGAGACGCTAAGGCTGCTGCTGCCGCCACCAAGAAGCCTGTGTGCCGAGTTCAGGACATTGGTCCACCAGAGATCTCCCGGCTCCATGTAATATCAAATGGCAAAAGCTCTCCCAGAGATCTCCATCTCAATGCTAAGACCCAGCTCCACTCAACGACTAGCAAGCTACAGTGCTAGACACCCTATGCCAAACAACCAGCAAGGCAGGAACACAACCCAACCGATTAGCAGAGAGGCTGCCTAAAATCATAATAAGGTCACAGACACCCCAAAACACATCACCAGACATGGTCCTGCCCACCAGAAAGACAAGATCCAGGCTCATCCACCAGAACACAGGCACCAGTCCCCTCCACCAAGAAGTTTACACAACCCACGGAAACAGCCTTACCCACTGAGGGCAGACACCAAAAACAATGGGAACTATGAACCTGCAGCCTGCAAAAAGGAGACCCCAAATGCAGTAAGTTAAGCAAAATGAGAAGACAGGGAAACACATAGCAGATGAAGGAACATGGTAAAAACCCACCAGACCAAACATATGAAGGAGAAATAGGCAGTCTACCTGAAAAAGAATTCAGAATAATGATAGTTAATATGATCCAAAATCTTGGAAATAGAATGGAGAAAATACAAGAAATGTTTAACAAGAACCTAGAAGAACTAAAGAGCAAGCAAACAATGATGAACAACACAATAAATGAAATTAAAAATTCTCTGGGGCCTCCCTGGTGGCGCAGTGGTTGAGAGTCCGCCTGCCGATGCAGGGGATACGGGTTCGTGCCCCGGTCTGGGAGGATCCCATATGCCGCGGAGCGGCTGGGCCCGTGAGCCATGGCCGCTGGGCCTGCGCATCCGGAGCCTGTGCTCCGCAACGGGGGAGGCCACAACAGTGAGAGGCCCGCATACCGAAAAAAAAAAAAAAAAAAAAAATTCTCTGGAAGGAATCAATAGCAGAATAACTGAGGCAGAAGAACAGAGAAGTGACCTGGAAGATAAAATAGTGGAAATAACTACTACATAACAGAATAAAGAAGAAAGAATGAAAAGAGTTGAAGACAGTCTCAGAGACCTCTGGGACAACATTAAATGCACCGACATTCGAATTATAGGGGTCCCAGAATAAGAGAAAATGAAAGGGACTGAGAAAATATTTGAAGATATTATAGGTGAAAACTTCCCTAATATGGGAAAGGAAAGAGTCAAGTCCAGGAAGTACAGAGAGTCCCATACAGGATAAATCCAATGAGAAACACACCAAGGCACATATTAATCAAACTATCAAATATTAAATACAGAGAAAAAATATTAAAAGAAGCAAGGGAAAAACAACAAATAACATACAAGGTAACCCCCATAAGATTAACAGCTAATCTTTCATCAGAAACTCTGCAAGCCAGAAGGGAGTGGCAGGACATATTTAAAGTGATGAAAGAGAAAAACCTACAACCAAGATTACTCTACCCAGCAAGGATCTCACTCAGAGTTGATGGAGAAATTAAAACCTTTACAGACAAGCAAAAGCTAAGAGAATTCAGCACCAGCAAACCAGCTTTACAACAAATGGTAAAGGAACTTCTCTAGGCCGGAAACACAAGAGAAGGAAAAGACCTACAATAACAAAGCCAAAACAATTAAGAAAATGGAAATAGGAACATACGTATTGATAACTACCTTAAATGTAAATGGGTTAAATGCTCCAACCA
Source organism: Mesoplodon mirus (assembly GCF_964341445.2). Taxonomy (NCBI): domain Eukaryota; kingdom Metazoa; phylum Chordata; class Mammalia; order Artiodactyla; family Ziphiidae; genus Mesoplodon; species Mesoplodon mirus. Next base: position 21,171,928 of record NC_138981.1, on the reverse strand, counting down.
AAAGACATACACTGGCTGAATGGATACAAGAAGAAGACCCGTACATATGCTGTCTACAAGAGACCCACTTCAGACCTAGGGACACATACAGACTGAAAGTGAGGGAATGGAAACAGATATTCCATGCAAATGGAAATCAAAAGAAAGCTGGAGTAGCAATTCTTATATCAGGCAAAATAGACTTTAAAATAATGACTATTACAAGAGACAAAGAAGGACACTACATAAAGATCAAGGGATCAATCCAAGAAGAAGATATAACAATTGTAAATATTTATGCACTCAACATGGGAGCACCTCAATACATAAGGGAAATGCTAACAGCCATAAAAGTGGAAATTGACAGTAACACAATCATAGTAGGGGGACATTAACACCCCACTTTCACCAATGGACAGATCATCCAAAATGAAAATAAATAAGGAAACACAAGCTTTAAATGACACATTAGACAAGATGGACTTAATTGATATTTGTAGGACATTCCATCCAAAAACAACAGAATACACTTTCTTCCCAAATATGGAACATTCTCCGGGACAGATCATATCTTGGGTCACACATCAAGTCTTGGTAAATTTAAGAAAATTGGAATCGTATCAAGTATCTTTTCCGACCACAGTGCTATGAGACTAGATATCAATTACAGGAAAAAATCTGTAAAAAATACAAACACATGGAGGCTGAACAATACACTACTAAATAACCAAGAGATCACTGAAGAAATCAAAGTGGAAATCAAAAAATCCCTAGAAAAAAATAACAATGAAAACACATCGACCCAAAACCTATGGGATATAGCACAAGCAGTTCTAAGAGGAAGGTTTATAGCAATACAATCCAACCTCAAGAAACAAGAAAAATATTAAATAAACAACCTAACCTTACACCTAAAGCAATTAGAGAAAGAAGAACAAAAAACCCCCAAAGTTAGTAGAAGGAAAGAAATCATAAAGATCAGATCAGAAATAAATGAAAAAGAAATGAAGGAAATGATAGCAAAGATCAGTAAAACTAAAAGCTGGTTCTTTGAGAAGATAAACAAAATTGATAAACCATTAGCCAGACTCATCACGAAAAAAAGGGAGAAGACTCAAATCAATAGAATTAGAAATGAAAAAGGAAAAGTTAACAACTGACTCTGCAGAAATGCAAAGGATCATGAGAGATTAGTACAAGCAACTCTATGCCAATAAAATGGACAACTTGGAAGAAATGGACAAATTCTTAGAGAAGCACAACCTGCCAAGACTGAATCAGGAAGAAATAGAAAATATAAACAGACCAATCACAAGCACTGAAATTGAAACTGTGATTATAAATCTTCCAACAAACATAAGCCCAAGACCAGATGGCTTCACAGGTGAATTCTATCAAACATTTGGAGAAGAGCTAATACCTATCCTTCCCCAACTCTTCCAAAATATAGCAAAGGGAGGAACACTCCCAAACTCATTCTATGAGGCCACCATCACCCTGATACTAAAACCAGACAAAGGTGTCACAAAGAAAGAAAACTACAGGCCAATATCACTGATGAACATAGATGCAAAAATCCTCCACAAAACACTAGCAAACAGAATCCATCAGCATATTAAAAGGATCACACACCATGATCAAGTGGCCATATCAAGTGCTTTGGACAACAGTTCACTGACAGGAACTATCAGCAGAATTTCTTGTTGGCAAGAACCTTCCCTGGGAGCATAAATGGCTTTGAACTCAGGAAACTCAAGGTCTGTGGTTTCCTATGGAATTGTAACTTGTGTTAGTACCTTCTCTTATGCATAAGGAGATTTAATTTTATATTGGCATATCAGTACGATTCACAATAAGAAAGAATAATAATTTTTCACTAAAACAACAAAAACCACTTAGAATTGGAAGTCCCTAAACCTTCCGTTGTGGACTGACTGGTTGTGGTAACCTTGAATTCTAACTCATAGTTTAGACCCCGTTGAGTCTGAGAACAGGGTTATGAAAAGGTGGGCATGTCATGGACCTACAGAATGGGCTTGTCTTTGTCAATTTCTCTTAGTTTTTAAGGCTTTGATTGAAATGCACGTTTGACAGTAGACAGAGTATATTGGCTGTATACTGATATTCATCTAAATGTAAGGAGAAGCAGTAGAGTAGAAGACGATAGCTGTAGTAAGAGATATTCACTTTGATAAATGGGGATATCACTAATGCAAATTTAATTGGAGTTGATGAATTTTTTGAAATTGGTGTGTTGCCTAATATCTTAATAGAATGTATAGGGAGATAAGAATTTATAACAAGAATAGTTAGTCTTTTTAGATTTCAATTAACATCCTCATATAACACTTGTATTTATATAGAAGCCAGGGTATGTTCTGGATCTATAACATAAGACATTTCCTGTTGTTCATGTTATATGGCTTGCAAGCATAACCAATGTAGTAATTATAATATTGTTCTGCTATGATTTGGGGTAAAAATTAAAAGCCATCCTCACAAAAGTAAAATCTCAACATTCAGTTTTGTTCAACATTCAAGTAATTGTCTATCATGGAGAAGTCCCATGTACACTTAGGAATGGGGCACATGTTGAACCTCAAGGCACCTCTCAGTCTATTTAGGAACGTGATTTACCTGGATCTTCACAGAGAGCTGTTATTTTTCTCAGTTTTAATTTTTGTTTTTGCAGTATTCTGGATTCCATTTTCATAGCACATCAGGAACAATATATCTGAATGTCAGTGTGTTATTTTTATACCTTCAGGATTTCTGACTTCAGGCACAAATAGCCAAATCGTAGATGGCTAAGTTTTAACCTATGGTTATCTATAAGAAAGTAAAACTGAGTTCCATTCCAAAAATGCATCAATACCAACTACGATAGGTAGGTTCACTCATCTCCCCGTTTCTAAGCCTCATAGGGGGGTTTCCACATCTTAGATATGGACTTAAGGAGAGTAAGGTGTAGAAAAACAAGGGGCCAAACTAGGAATGAAGGGAGTTGGGGAGAGAAGAATGAGAGAAGATAGGGATTATAAAGCTGAAATGAGCAGGGGGACTTATGAGCACTGATGAAAAGAAATGAAGACTGGTAATCAAGTGGAGCTTTGTCTTTATTTTTATGATGTGTTCTTTTCCTTCAGTCATCACTGCTTTTATTTTCATCACTTTAGGGTCTTATTGACGCATACCAGACTTAGGTGATTTACGTGGGGATTCACGACCCTGGGGGTACCCATACTCTAGTGAGATCAACTGAGAAAGTGGGAGAAGGAAAGGAAGAAAAGGAAATTCCTAGCTGACATGGAAATAGGGATTTTGTTGACACATACCTGGTAAGCAAATTAATTATGTATGGGGAACTGGCTCTTAGGCATTTTGCTATCAAACATCCTATTTTCTTTTTAAAATTAAAATCCTTCACAGAAACCTTTTCTATAACTTCTTCCTCCAAGTAAATTGAACTTGTAATGCTCTAAGCTGTCACGAAATACATTTTGGAAATTACCTGCATTTCTATAAAGCACAGTTGATACATGAAAATAAAAGTAGATTGCTGCTTCTTATTCTCTTCTTTTATATGAATTCTAAACATCTAGAGTTAGTAATTTTTATTTGGTTGATATGGATTATTAACTCACTCTTGAAACCACTATATTTAATTTTCTTGAGTGGTCAACTATTGAAATATGCGGCCTAACAACCAACCACAAATATCTTGGTGGCATATGATAATAAGCATTTTTTCCTCACATGTCTGAGGGTGGACTGTAGGTTGGATCACCTGGGCTAAGCCTGACTGTTGTGATTTTCTGGGGCAGCTCTGCTCCATATGTCTTTCATCTCCCTTCTGAGGTCAACACACTAACCTGGGCATGTTTTCTCATAATAGCAGAAGTGCAAGAGAGTAAGCCCAGTTATGAAAGAGCTTGTCCAGAATTTGCACACATAAATTCTGCTATCGTTCCTTTGGCCAAAACAAGTCATATGGTCGAATGCAAAATAAAGGGGTGGGGAAAAAGACTTTAACAGCGAGAATACAAAGTCATATGGAAAATGGCCTGAAATCAAAGAGGGAAGAAGAATTGGAGCCATTAATGTAATATACTATATCTTGTAAACTCAAATATGACATGTCTTCTCCATTTCGCTTTTCAGATATACATGCATACATATGTATACATAAAGATATACGTGTATGTACACAATATCTTTAATTAAACAGTAGTATTTTCTTATGTAGAAAAGTCATTTTTCTCAACTAAACGTACAACTTTGAGAGGAAACTAATTGGTAAGGGAGGAAGGTAACAGCAGACAAACTAGCCAGACAACCTGAATCAATTCTTGTGAACAGGGGATTCTCTTCCTTTGTCTTCTCTTCTCTTCCCTACACACACACACACACACACACACACACACACACACACTTGAAGTTGTAGTGCATAAGGACATTTAAATAACCAAATAACCTTCTTAGATAAGACATTTTTCTGTACGGTCTTTGACTATACCTGGCATATAGATAATCCTCATTTAAAAAAAGGTAAAATACATTTCAGTTGTTTTAGAGATGGCATTAGGAAATTGCTTTGAATAAATCAGCAACATAGAGGGAAAAAAGCCCACACACTCAGTAGGCATATCTTTCTCAGAATCCATGTATTGCGAAGAGATGGATGAGTAAATGCCTCTAAGGAAATCTCTACCCAGCCTTGCTCAGTTACCTGAGTCACTCCTTAACGTTGCCAGTGTGACACTTCCAATTCTTCAGAGCTGAGATAAATCACCAAGTCTCACAGAACTATGAGAATCATACCGTGTTCTGCAATGCTGCCAAATCTCACCGCCCTTCCCAGCCCAATCACAGAAGGCAGAGGTTACTCATCAAATAATTTTTTCTCCTTCAGCCTTGACCTTCAGTCATTGCTTATCTATTCTCTCAGTGCATCCCCTCTGCATTCCAGCCCCTTTCTCTTGCTTGGGTCCTCATTACCATTTCTTGGGCTATTGAAAAAACGTCCTCAAGAGAACCTCTCCCCTCACCCTACTCTTCTAATCTAATGCTGTATACTATTCCCATAGTCTAATCAACCTCCTCCCCCAAAACACATGCACATGCAAGTCCAAGCTCTTCTGTGGTTCTGCATATCCTGGCTTTATTCTGGACCCTTCCTTTTTTCCCAGTTAAATCTCCCAACCCCTAGTAACGTACTCACAGTCTAGACTGACCTGCTCATACCAGTGTGCCTGGATTTTTACAGGTTTTAGTATGAAAGTCCCATATCAGTTCCAGACAAACCTGGATGGTTGATCACTCTAACTCATAAATACACCACACACACCCCACGTAATGTATTTAACAAATACGTATTGAGTACTTAACATGTACCATGCACTTTTCTGGATACTACAGATACAGCAGTAAACAAAAAGACAAGGTCTTTTCGTGTAGGCCTCAAAATGCTAATAGGAAGAGACAGATGTTGCACAAATAAAAGATAGATAGATAGATAGATAAATGGATGGATGGATGTACTGTCTTGTACATTTGTCTCCTCTTAAGGTGGTAGTCTATTCCATTTGGAATGATCTGGTCCTTTCTCTCTCCCTCTCCCTCTTTCTCTCACTCTAGATATGTATATGTATATGTATATGTACATCTTTATCTATATCTATTTCAGTGGTGATATCTGCTGTGAAGAAAAATAAAGGAGACAGTGAAGAAGTAGGTGGTGGGTAGGTAATATTTTTACAGGAGAAGAGGGACATTCTCTCTGATGAAACTTCATATATTCTACAATTAATAGCTTGCATATCTCCTCAAGTGCCCTAAAATATCCAGTTCATTCTTTTCATGCATTCATTAACGTATTAATTCACACCACAAGTGTTATTGCAACACCTACTATCCACTAGACATGGGTTTAGAAATTGGTGAGGAAAGAGTGAGTGAAACTCACATACTCTCCACTGTCATGGTTCTTATAGTTAGGTGCAAAAAAGAAAACTTGGACCAACAATCACACAAATACATTTATAATGGTAAATTGTGCTAAGTACTAAGAAGGAACTGAATGGGAAGCTCTGGGTATTTAACATCAGGATCTAATTTTGATTCAAGAGTTAAGAATGAACACCCATCCTTCTGAAACTCTTCCAAAATATAGCAGAGGGAGGAACACTCCCAAACTCATTCTACGAGGCCACCATCACCTTGATACCAAAACCAGACAAGGATGTCACAAAGAAAGAAAACTACAGGCCAATATCACTGATGAACATAGATGCAAAAATCCTCAACAAAATACTAGCAAACAGAATCCAACAGCACATTAAAAGGATCATACACCATGATCAAGTGGGGTTTATTCCAGGAATGCAAGGATTCTTCAATATATGCAAATCAATCAACGTGATACACCATATTAACAAATTGAAGGAGAAAAACCATATGATCGTCTCAATAGATGCAGAGAAAGCTTTCGACAAAATTCAACACCCATTTATGATAAAAACCCTGCAGAAAGTAGGCATAGAGGGAACTTTCCTCAACATAATAAAGGCCATATATGACAAACCCACAGCCAGCATCGTCCTCAATGGTGAAAAACTGAAACCATTTCCACTAAGATCAGGAACAAGACAAGGTTGCCCACTCTCACCACTCTTATTCAACCTAGTTTTGGAAGTTTTAGCCACAGCAATCAGAGAAGAAAAGGAAATAAAAGGAATCCAAATTGGAAAAGAAGAAGTAAAGCTGTCACTGTTTGCAGATGACATGATACTATACATAGAGAATCCTAAAGATGCTACCAGAAAACTACTAGAGCTAATCAATGAATTTGGTAAAGTTGCAGGATACAAAATTAATGCACAGAAATCTCTGGCATTCCTATATACTAATGATGAAAAATCTGAAAGTGAAATCAAGGAAACACTCCCATTTACCATTGCAACAAAAAGAATAAAATATCTAGGAATAAACCTACCTAAGGAGACAAAAGACCTGTATGCAGAAAATTATAAAACACTGATGAAAGAAATTAAAGATGATACAAATAGATGGAGAGATGTACCGTGTTCTTGGATTGGAAGAACCAACATTGTGAAAATGACTCTACTACCCAAAGCAATCTACAGATTCAATGCAATCCCTATCAAACTACCACTGGCATTTTTCACAGAACTAGAGCAAAAAATTTCACAATTTGTATGGAAACACAAAAGACCCCGAATAGCCAAAGCAATCTTGAGAACGAAAAATGGAGCTGGAGGAATCAGGCTCCCTGACTTCAGACTATACTACAAAGCTACAGTAATCAAGACAGTGTGGTACTGGCACAAAAACAGAAAGATAGATCAATGGAACAGGATAGAAAGCCCAGAGATAAACCCACGGACATATGGTCACCTTATCTTTGATAAAGGAGGCTGGAATGTACAGTGGAGAAAGGACAGTCTCTTCAATAAGTGGTGCTGGGAAAACTGGATAGGGACATGTAAAAGTATGAGATTAGATCACTCCCTAACACCATACACAAAAATAAGCTCAAAATGGATTAAAGACCTAAATGTAAGGCCAGACACTATCAAACTCTTAGAGGAAAACATAGGCAGAACACTCTATGACATAAATCACAGCAAGATCCTTTTTGACCCACCTCCTAGAGAAATGGAAATAAAAACAAAAATAAACACATGGGACCTAATGAAACTTAAAAGCTTTTGCACAGCAAAGCAAACCATAAACAAGACCAAAAGACAACCCTCAGAATGGGAGAAAAGATTTGCAAATGAAGCAACTGACAAAGGATTAATCTCCAAAATTTATAAGCAGCTCATGCAGCTCAATATCAGAAAAACAAACAACCCAATCCAAAAATGGGCAGAAGACCTAAATAGACATTTCTCCAAAGAAGATATACAGATTGCCAACGAACACATGAAAGGATGCTCAACATCACTAATCATCAGAGAAATGCAAATCAAAACTACAATCAGGTATCACCTCACACCAGTCAGAATGGCCATCATCAAAAAAATCTTGAAACAATAAATGCTGGAGAGGGTGTGGAGAAAAGGGAACACTCTTGCACTGCTGGTGGGAATGTGAATTGGTACAGCCGCTATGGAGAACGGTATGGGGGTTCCTTAAAAAACTACAAATAGAACTACCATATGACCCAGCAATTCCACTACTAGGCATATACCCTGAGAAAACCATAATTCAAAAAGAGACATGTACCAAAATGTTCATAGCAGCCCTATTTACAATAGCCCGGAGATGGAAACAACCTAAGTGTCCATCATCGGATGAATGGATAAAGAAGATGTGGCACATATATACAATGGAATATTACTCAGCCATAAAAAGAAATGAAATTGAGCTATTTGTAATGAGGTGGGTAGACCTAGAGTCTGTCATACAGAGTGAAGTAAGTCAGAAAGAGAAAGACAAATACTGTATGCTAACACATATATATGGAATTTAAGAAAAAAAAAAAGTCATGAAGAACATAGGGGTAAGACAGGAATAAAGACACAGACCTACTAGAGAATGGACTTTAGGATATGGGGAGGGGGAAGGGTAAGAAAAAAAAGAAAGAGTTAAGAATGCTTTCAGAATAATTGATATTTGAGTCCCAGAGACTAGTAGAATTAGCCAGTGTAGGAATGTTTGGGAGGGAAAATACTGTAGGCAGAGGGAGAAGCACCTGTGAAGCTCTTAGGAAAGGAAATAAATCTTATTCTGGAGCAGAGAGAAAGCCCATATGTGTGGAGCACACTGCGTGATAGTGGTGGGTGATAAGTGTTGAGGAGAGAGTAGAGTCCAGATCAGGGAAGTCTTTAGAGTCCAAAGAATCTTGGTCTCGGCTGCACATTGGAATCATTTAGACTTTTATAAAATCCCGTTGCCTGCTTCCCTTCTTAGAGATTCTGGTTTGGGGGCGCAGACTTGGCATTAGGTTTTAAAAAGTTTCCCGCTGGTGAGTATTTTTCCCAAGTATAATCTTTCACCTGTTTCCTGAAACAGGAAAAGACCTCGCTCCAGGTTTTACTTACTGGAGCCAGAAATATTTTTCCCAGGTTCAAGCGCTATCTTTTCTTGAAGTATTTACCTCCTTCCTCAGCTGAAGGTAACCTCTTGTCTCTCTTTGCCCTTTGATGTCTTGTTTAGATACAGCGTTAAATAGCATCAGAAACTAACATTCTAATTAACTTTGCAAACAACTTTGAACCGTCTTTCTCACACATTAGTCGCCTGGTTTGTCTTTGCCTCCTTTCCATCCTTCTCCCTGCCCCTCAAAAACTTAGTACAGAGACTTGAATGTAGTAGATATTAGGTATGAATTTGTGAAATTGAATAAACTACCACCTTAAGAGGAGACAAATGCACAAGATAGTACAATATCTCTAAACCTTGGATTTACATTCATGAGGGTGAATAAGCTTACATTCAGTCGCATTACTTGGCTGTCTTTGAGATAAGCACAGGCAAAAGTAATTGTCATTTTTGATTTAGTGTTCTAAGCCAAGATGAAAAAAAGATGGTGTTCTGCAGGCTCTAAATTTGATCTTACTTTAATGGCTTTATTTTCCATTATAACTTTTTAAAAGTTGGGAATAAACATGCTGAACTCTTCTTATTCGTTTTTTTCTGGTGAACCGTACATCTAAATAGCGTTCATTTGCTTTGAATGTTCCTGGCATCATTTTTAGTTAGTGCCTCTGATCTTGTTAACGGCAGAATCCATTTTTATTTTTTAATCAAGAATTCTGTCTTTGATAGTGAGTTACCGAGAAAGAAATAGATAAAACCTGAACTATCCAAAGGGAATTTCCCTAGCCTGCCTTGTGGAGATAGCCCAACATCAGGCAGGGTTATTAATCATGCCTTTCTTTATGGACATCAAGTTCTTATTCTTGCTCCTATTGTTTAAGAAAAACAAAATCACTTAAATGAAAACTCAAATATTTCATAATCAAACATCTTTGCCTCAAAACTAAACATGTATCATTAACTCGGTAATCTGAAAGCACAGATGAAGAAAGGAAGGCAGAATAATATTTCCATTCTGAAACTGCTATATAGGGACTTCCCTGGTGGTGCAGTGTTTAAGACTCCGCGCTTCCACTTGCAGATGGCATGGGTTCAATCCCTGGTCGGGGAACTAAGATTCCACGTGCTGTGCAGTGTGGCCAAAAATTTAAAAAATAATAATAATAAAATAAAAATAAAACTTTTGTATCAGTGTGACTATCTTTGATGGCAGATAGAACAGGAATATACTAAAATTCTAAAAGTAAGGACACATTTTATTTCACTGATCAAGAAGACCAAACAGACAGCTCCAGGGTTGTTTTATTCAGTCTCAAGGACACCTGTAAGGGACACATTTTTCCAACATATGTTCTGCCATCCTTCCTGTTTCAAGGAGGTCCTCAGGCTAATTCCCCTCATAATAGTAACATGGCTGCCACTGTTCCAAGCATCACATCTAAACATGACAATGTCCAGAGAAACATCCCTTGGCCTTCTTTGGTCTCCTTAAAAAAAAACAAGTAACACTTCCCTCAAAGTTGCCTTCTCCTTCGCCACTCAGAAGACTTCCTCTCACCATTTAATTGACCAGAATTATGCAACAAGTCCAAAGCAAACAAAATGGTGCCACCACTATGGGATCAGTCCAATCAAGAACCATCTTTAGGGGCTGGCCTGAATCATGTTTTTGTTTTTGTTTTCTTTTGTTTTTTATAAAAAGAAACCTTAGCATTGTGGACATTTTTACATTGTGTGTTTCTGCAGTGTGAAAACGTGATATTGATGTTAGGTTGGGAGACTGAGGGCATCGTGTGGGTAAGGAGTTGGGATCAGGCTTTGAAGTTGGGGTTTGGGTTAAGGAAGATAAGCTGTTAGAGTTCCAGGGATCGACTCAGGCTGGAAAAATGAGTGAGTCTAAAATTGGGAGAGAGGGAAGGATGGGGTTAATTGAATTGTGGAGCTGCAGGAGGCTAGCAATTCCCAGATTTGACAGTGTACTTCTAAGGGGCTATTGACGTACAGGTTGATCACTCTGTAAAACACTAGGGTAGAAAATGCCCTGCTTTCATACCCAGAAGACAGTGTAACACATAGTGAGGAGAGGCTTATTCTACCTATTTGCACAAGAAAACCCAAATAACTGTGATGTTTTAGCACCTCAAGAAGTCAAGCACAATGGAAATAAAAACAAAAATAAACAAATGGGACCTAATGAAGCTTAAAAGCTTTTGCACAGCAAAGGAAACCATAAACAAGATGAAAAGACAACCCTCAGAATGGGAGAAAATATTTGCAAATGAATCAATGGACAAAGGATTAATCTCCAAAATATATAAACAGCTCATGCAGCTCAATATTAATGAAACAAACAACCCAATCCAAAAATGGGCAGAAGACCTAAACAGACATTTCTCCAAAGAAGACATACAGATGGCCAAGAAGCACATGAAAAGCTGCCCAGCATCACTAATTATTAGAGAAATGCAAATCAAAACTACAGTGAGGTATCACCTCACAGCAGTTAGAATGGGCGTCATCAGAAAATCTACAAACAACAAATGCTGGAGAGGGTGTGGAGAAAAGGGAACCCTCTTGCACTGTTGGTGGGAATGTAAATTGATACAGCCACTATGGAGAACAGTATGGAGGGTCCTTAAAAAACGAAATATAGAATTACCATATTAGCCAGCAATCTCACTACTGGGCATATACCTGGAGAAAACCTTAATTCAAAAAAACACATGCACCCCAATGTTCATTGCAGCACTATTTACAATAGCCAGGTCATGGAAGCAACCTAAATGCCCATTGCCAGACAAATGGATAAAGAAGTTGTGGTACATATATACAATGCAATATTACTCAGCCATAAAAAGGAACGAAATTGGGTCGTTTGTTGAGACGTGGATGGATATAGAGACTGTCATACAGAGTAAAGTAAGTCAGAAAGAGAAAAACAAATATCGTATATTAACGCATATGTGTGGAACCTAGAAAAATGGTACAGATGAACCGCTTTGCAGGGCAGAAGTTGAGACACAGATGTAGAGAACAAACGTATGGACACCAAGCGGGGGGAAAGCCATCGGGGGGTGGGGATGGTGGTGTGATGAATTGGGCGATTGGGATTGACTTGTATACACTAATGTATATAAAACTGATGACTAATAAGAATCTGCTGAATAAAAAAATAAATAAAATTCAAAATTTCAAAAAAAAAAAATAAAAATAAAAATAAAAAAGAAGTCAAGCACACTAGCCCAATTCCCTTTGCTAGAAGTGTATTTGGGATTTTTGTACCAATGTTTATAATTATTTTTTTCTCTCACTGTCCTTGTTCAGTTTGGCTATTAAGGTTGTTATTAGCCAAATCAAATGATATAATTAGCTTTCTCTCATTTTTGTTCTATGAAACATTTGTGTAAGACAGGGCTTGTAACATTTCCTGAATATTCATTAAAGATTTACCTGCAAAATCATCTGGCCTTGTTATCTTTTATGAAATAGGAATCGGGATTGTTCTTTATCCCTACAATTCACTTTCTTCAAATGTTACTGGTATTTGGCTCTTTTCTATTTATACTTCTTTTTTTAACTTTTTATTTTACATTGGAGTATAGGCAATTAACAGTGTTGTGATAGTTGCAGGTGCACAGCAAAGGGACTCAGCCATACATATACATATTCATTCTCCCCCAACCTCCCCTCCCATTCAGGCTGCCATATAACATTGAGCAGAGTTCCCTGTGCTATACAGTAGGTTCTTCCTAGTTATCCATTCTATTTTATTTATTTTTTTAACATCTTTATTGGAGTATAATTGCTTTACAGTGGTGTGTTAGTTTCTGCTTTATAACAAAGCGAATCAGTTATACATAACATATGTCCCCATATCTCTTCCCTCTTGCATCTCCCTCCCTCCCACCCTCCCTATCCCAGCCGTCTAGGTGGTCACAAAGCACCGAGCTGATCTCCCTGTGCTTTGTGGCTGCTTCCCACTAGCTATCTATTTTACTTTTAGTACTGTATATATGTCCATGCCACTCTTTCACTTTGTCCAAGCTTACCCTTCCCCCTCCCAATATCCTCAAGTCCATTCTCCGGTAGGTCTGCATTTTTATTCCTGTATTGCCCCTAGGTTCTTCATGACCATTGTTTTTTTTTTTTTTTTTTTAGATTTCGTATATATGTGTTAGCATACGGTATTTGTTTTTCTCTTTCTGACTTACTTCACTCTGTATGACAGTCTCTAGGTCCATTCACCTCGCTGCAAATACCTCTGTTTCGTTCCTTTTTATGGCTGAGTAATATTCCATTGTATATATGTGCCACATCATCTTTATGCATTCATCTGTTGATGGACACTTAGGTTGCTTCCATGTCCTGGCTATTGTAAATAGAGCTGCAATGAACATTTTGCTACATGACTCTTTTTGAATTATGGTTTTCTCAGGGTATATACCCAGTAGTGGGATTGCTGGGTCATATGGTAGTTCTGTTTTTAGTTTTTTAAGGAACCTCCATACTGTTCTCCATAGTGGCTGTATCAATTTACATTCCCACCAGCAGGGCAAGAGGGTTCCCTTTTCTCCACACCCTCTCCAGCATTTACTGTTTGTAGATTTTTTGATGATGGCCATTCTGACCAGTGTGAGATGATATCGCATTGTAGTTTTGATTTGCATTTCTCTAATGATCAGTGACATTGAGCATTTTTTCATCTGTCTGTTGGCAATCTGTATGTCTTCTTTGGAGAAATGTCTATTTAGGTCTTCTGCCCATGTTTGGATTGGGTTGTTTGTGTTTTTTTTTTGATATTGAGCTGCATGAGTTGCTTGTATGTTTTGGAGATTAATCCTTTGTCAGTTGCTTTGTTTGAAAATATTTTCTCCCATTCTGAGGGCTGTCTTTTCATCTTGTTTATGGTTTCCTTTGCTGTGCAAAAGCTTTGAAGTTTCATTAGGTCCCATTTGTTTATTTTTGTTTTTATGTCCATTTCTCTAGGAGGTGGGTCAAAAAGGATCTTGCTGTGATTTATGTCATAGAGTGTTCTGCCTATGTTTTCCTCTAAGAGTTTGATGGTGTCTGGCCTTACATTTAGGTCTTTAATCCATTTTGAGTTTATTTTAGTGTATCGTGTTAGGGAGTGTTCTAATTTCATTCTTTTACATGTAGCTGTCCAGTTTTCCCAGCACCACTTATTGAAGAGGCTGTCTTTTCTCCACTGTATATTCTTGCCTCCTTTATCAAAGATAAGGTGACCATATGTGCATGGGTTTATCTCTGGACTTTCTATCCTGTTTCATTGATCTATATTTGTGTATATTTGTGTATGTGTTAGCATACAGTATTTGTTTTTCTCTTTCTAACTTACTTCACTCTGTATGACAGACTCTAGGTCCATCCACCTCACTACAAATAACTCAATATGTAGGCTTTTTAAACTAGCTCCTTTTGCTAATCAATATACATGTAAGTTCCTCTATATCTGTTTGTGGTTTGAAATGTCATTTCTCTTCATGGCTGAATAGCATTCCATCATGTGGACTACCACAGTTTGTTTACCCATTCATCTGCTGAAGGTCATCTTGGTTGATTTCCGTTTCTGGCAACTATGAATTAGTGTACTGTTAACATTTGTTTGAAGGCTTTTGGATGGACATAAGTTTTCAACTCTTTTGAGTAAATACCTAGGCATTTAATTGCTAGATCATATGATAAGATTATGTTTAGCTTAAAAGAAACTTCCAGACAGCTTCCAGTGTGTCTCTATCACTTTGCATTCCCTTTAGCACTGAATGAGAGCTCCTATTGGTCCCCATCCTTGCCAGCATTTGGTATTGTCAGGTGTTTGTTTTTGTTTTAGCCATATTAATAGGTATCTCATTGTTGTTTTAATCCCAAATTCCCTGAAGACATGTGATGTTGATCATCTTTTCGTGTGCTATTTGCCATCTGTGTATATTTTTGGTGAGGTGTCTCTTCAGCTCTTTTAACCACTGTTAAATTGACTTTTTTGTTCTCTTATTGTTGAGTTTTTTTAGAGTTCATTGTATGTTTCTGATTCATGTTTATTATCAGATGTGTGTCTTACAATTATTTTTTCCCCGTCTGCGGTTTTTCATTCTCTTAATAGTACCTTTTATAGAGTAGAAGTTTTTAATTTTAATGAAGTTCAGCTTATCATTTTTCTATTTCATGGATTGTGCTTTTGGTGTTGTGTCTAAAATCTCGTTGCCAACCCCAAGACTTTCTCCTATATTACCTTCTGTTTTGTTTGTTTGTTTGTTTGTTTTCCCACTCTGCATGGCAGGCAGGATCTTAGTTCCCTGACCAGGGATCAAACCCATGCCCCCTGCAGTGGAAGTGCAGTCTTAACCGCTGGACCGCGAGGGGAGTCCCTGGATTTTTTTTAATTTTGAGTGTTCCATTCAGATCTGTGATCCATTTTGAGTTAATTATTTTGCAACATGTAAAGTCTGTATCAACATTCTTGTTTGTTGTATGTGGATGTCTAGTTGTCCCAGCACTGTGAGTTCAAAGACTCCTTTCTCTATTGAATTGCCTTTGCTCCTTTGTTAAAGATCAGTTGACTGTATGAGGGGTCTGTTTCTAGGTTTTCTATTCTGTGCCGTGGTCTATTTGTCTCTTCTTTTGCTAATAGTATGTGGTCTTGATTATTGTAGCTTTAAAGTCCGTTTTGAAATCCAGTAATATCAGTTCTCTGACTTTGATCTTCTTCGGTATTGATTTGAGTTGGTTATTATGGATCTTTTCATGTTTTATATAAACTTTAGATTGTTTGTTGCTCTCTACAAAATAACTTGCTGCAGTTTTGAGCAGAATTGTATTGAGTATATCAATCAAGTTGGGAGTAACTGACATCTCAACAATCTTGCATCCTCCTATCCATGAACATGGAGTGTTTATTTATTTAGATCTTCTTTAATTTTTTTCAGTGACATTTGTATTTCTCATATAAATCTTATACTTATTTTTCTAAGAATTATTTATAATCAATCTTTTTTTGGTGGTAATGTAAATGGCATTAGGGTTTTCAATTGCAAATTCCATTTGTTTATTGGAAAACAATTGACTGTTGAATATTAACCTTGGCTTATTAATACCAGGAGTTTTCTTGTTGTTGATTATTTGAGATTTCCTACATAGACAATTAGGTCATCTGTGAGCAAAAACAGTTTTATTTTTTTCCTTTCCAATCTGTATATCTTTTGCTTCCTTCTCTTACCTTATTGCATTGGCTACGACTTCCAGTACAGTGTTGAATAGGCATGGTGAGAAGGGATATCTTAGCCTTGTTCCTGATCTTAGTGTGAGAGCATCTGTCTTCTCAGTATGAAGTAGGATGTTTTACCTGTCATTGTGGTGGTTTTTTTTAGATGTTCTATTCAGTATATGAAGCTGAGCCAATGCCTCTCTACTTCTAGTTTGCTGGGAAATTTTATGATGAATGGGTATTGGATTTTATCAAAATTTTTTTCTTCTATTGATATGATCATGTGATTATTTTCTTTAGACTAGTGATATGATGAGTTATCATTACTGATTTTCAAATGTTGCACACCTGAAATAAAGTCCACTTAGTTGTGGTATATAATTCCTTTTATACCTTGTTAGATTTGTTTTGCTTATATTTTGTTGGGGAATTTGCATCTGTGTTCATGAGAGATACTGGTGGTCAATTCTCCTTTCTTTTAATTTCTTTTTCTGCTTTTGACATTAGAGTGATGCTGGCCTCATAGAATGAATTAGGAAGTGTCCCCTCTGCTTCTGTTTTCTGGAAGAGATTGTAGAGAATTGTTTTCATTTCTTCCTTAAATTTTTGTTAGAATTCATCAGTGGAATCATCTGGGCCTGGTGCTATCTTTATTGGAAGTTTGTTAATTATAGATTAAATTTCTTTAATAGATACAGACCTATTCTGATTATCTATTTATCCTTGTATAGTTTTGGGAAATTGCATCTTCAAGCAATTTGTTGATTTAACTTTTCAAATTTGTAGGCATAGAGTTGTTTATAACATTCATTTATTATCCTTTTAATGTCCATGGAATCAGTAGTGATGGCCCTTCTTTCATTTCTGCTATTAGCGATTTAATTGGTGTTTTCTCTCTTTTTATTTTCCTTGAGTAGCCTGGTTAGAATGTTATCTTGTTTTTTCTTTTTTTTTCTTTTGGATATGTTCAAAGAAACAGCTTCTGGTTTTGTTGTTTTTCTCTATTTTTTTTCCCTTCAGTGTCATTGATTTCTGCTTTGATTTATTATTTCCTTTTCCTCTGCTTTTCTTCTCTTCTTTCACCAGTTCACTAAGGTAGAAGCTTAAATTATTGACTTTAGATTTTTCTAGTATAGACATTCAATGCCATACATGTCCCTTTAAGTACTGGTTTTGCTATATTGCACAACTTTTGATAAGTTGTAATTTTGTTTTCATTTAGTTAAATATATTTTTAAATTCCTCATTAGATTTTCTCTTTGGCCCATGTGTTATTTAGAAGTATATTGTTTAATCTCCAAATACCCTTGATTTTCTTGCTATTGTTTTGTTATCAGTTTCTAGTTTATTTCCATCACAGAATGAGATCATTCTTTGTATCATTTATATTCTTTTAAATTTGATGATGTGTGTTTTATGACATAGAATGTGATCTATCTTGGTGTATGTTCCATGTGGACTTGAAAATAATGTGCTTTCTGCTGTTGTTAAGTATTCTCTGAAGGTCATTTAGATCTAGTTAATTGATGTTGCTTTTCAGTTCAACTGCACCTTACTGATTTTCTGCCTAGTGGATTTGTCAATTATGAAAAGAGATGTGTTGACATCTCCTTCTATAAGAGTAGATTTGTCTCATCAGTGTTTGCCTCGTATATCTTAACAGAATTTTTTGGTGCATACACATTAAGGGTTGCCATGATTTCTTTGAGAATTGGCCACTTAATCATTAAGTAATGCCCATCTTTATTCCTGACTTTCTTGTTCTGAATACTGCCTTGTCTGAAATAAATATAGCTAGAGCAGATTTTTTTTCACTCATATTAGCATGGTAGAGTTTTCTCCATCCCTTTACTTTTTTTTGAATTTTATTTTATTTTATTTTCTTATACAGCAGGTTCTTATTAGGTATCTGTTTTGTACATATTGGTGTATATATGTCTATCTCAATCTCCCCATTCATCCCACCCCTGCTTTGCCCGCCTTGGTGTCCATACATTTGTTCTCTACATCTGTGTCTCTATTTCTGCCTTGCAGACCGGTTCATCTGTACCATTTTTCTAGATTCCACATGTATGCATTAATATACGATATTTGTTTTTCTCTTTCTGACTTACTTCACTCGGCATGATAGTCCCTAGGTCCATCCACGTCTCTACAAATGACCCAATTTCGTTCCTTTTTATGGCTGAGTAATATTCCACTGTATATATGTACCACATCTGCTTTATCCGTTCATCTGTCAATGGGCATTTATTTAGGTTGCTTCCATGACCTGGCTATTGTATCCATTCCTTTACCTTTAATCATTTCATATCTTTATATTTAAAGTGGATTTCTTATAAAAAGCATAGTGTTAGGTCTCCTTTGTTTTCATTCTTTTTATCAATCTCTACCTTTTAATTGGTATATTTAGACCATTCACATTAAAAGTGATTATTGACACAGTTGGATTAACATTGACCACCTTTGTAAGTGTTTTCTACTCATTGAGCTTACTCTTTGTTTCTTGTTTAATCTCCTGCTCTTCTTCTGCCTTCTCTAGTTTTCATTCAAGATTTAATGTTATTCCATTTTCCCTCCTCTTTAGCATATCAGTTATACTTTTTAAAAATTTCTAGTGGTTTCTGTAGCGTTTGCGTTATACATTTCCAACGTATTCAAGTCCTCTTTCACATAACAGCATCCTGCTTCATGGTTAGTGCAAGGACCTCGTAACAGTGCAAGTATACCATTCCTGCCATTCATTTCTCTTATCCATAATGTACAATCACTGGAGGCATTGCTGTTATAGAATTATTTTGAAGAAGTAGTTATCCTTTTTGATCAGTAGAAAATAATAAAAATAAAAGGCTTTATTTTATCTTCATTTATTCCTTGTGTTACTCTCTTCCTTACTTTACGTCGGCCAAAGCTTCTGTCCTATATCATTTTCCTTTTCCCAGGAGAACTTCTTTTAACATTTGTTGCACAGTAGATCTGCGTGACAAATTTCCATCAGTTTTTGTCTGTCAGAGAAAGTCTTTATTTCTCATGACCGTTGAAGGATTTTCTCCCCCGGCTACAGAATTCAGGTTGGTGGTAATGTTTTTGTTCTTGTTGTTGGGTTTTTTCATTTCCATGCTTTAAAAATCTAACTGTAGTCTTTTCTTGATAGCATCGTTTGTGAAGAGAAATCTTGGTAATTGTTACCCTTGTTCCTCTATAGTAAGTTCTTTTCTTCTCTAGCTCGTCTCAAGAATTCTCTTTCTGTTTGGTTTTCTGCAGTTTGAGTATGGTATGTCTAGGTGTAGATTTTTTTTTTTTTCTATTTATCCTGCTTGGTGTTCTCTGAGCTTCCTAGATCTGTGGTTTAGTGTCTGTCATTAATTTGGGGAAATTCTCAGTCATTATTACTTTGAAAATTCTGCTTCTTTCTCTGTTTCTTCTCAGATTATTCCCACTATGCATATGTTACATCTCTTGTAATTGTTCCACAATCCTTGGTTACTCTTTTCTTTTTTAAAAATTATTTTGTTTTCTCTTTGTTTTTTAGTTTGAGGGTTTTCTATCAATGTATATCTTTAATTTCACTGAGTCTTTCCTTGGCCATGTGCAGTCTACTGGTGAGCCTATCAGTGGTATTCTTCATGTCAGTTACGATGTTTTTGATTTCTCACATTTCCTTTTGATGCTTTCCTACAGTTTCCGTCTCTCTATGTACATTACCTACTATTCTTTTTTTTCTTTCTTTCTTTCTTTCTTTATTTTTATTTATTTTTTTTATTATTAGTTTCTGCTTTATAACAAAGTGAATCAGTCATACATATACATCCGTTCCCACATCCCTTCCCTCATGCATCTCCCTCCTTCCCACCCTCCCCATCCCACCCCTCCAGGCGGTCACAAAGCACCAAGCTGATCTTCCCGTGCTCTGGGGCTGCTTCCCACTATCTATCTACCTCACGTTTGGTAGTGTATACATGTCCATGCCTCTCTTTCGCTTTGTCACAGCTTACACTTCCCCCTCTCCATATCCTCAAGTGATTCTCAAGTAGGTCTGTGTCTTTATTCCCGTTTTACCCCTAGGTTCTTCATGACATTTTTTTTTAATTCCATATATATGTGTTAGCGTACGGTATTTGTCTTTCTCTTTCTGACTTACTTCACTCTGTATGACAGACTCTAGGTCTATCCACCTCATTACAAACAGCTCAGTTTCATTTCTTTTTATGGCTGAGTAATATTCCATTGTATATATGTGCCACATCTTCTTTATCCATTCATCCGATGATGGACATTTAGGTTGTTTCCAGCTCCGGGCTATTGTGAATAGAGCTGCAATGAACATTTTGGTACATGTCTCTTTTTGAATTATGGTTTTCTCAGGGTATATGCCTAGTAGTGGGATTGCTGGGTCATATGGTAGTTCTATTTTTAGTTTTTTAAGGAACCTCCATACTGTTCTCCATAGTGGCTGTACCAATTCACATTCCCACCAGCAGTGCAAGAGTGTTCCCTTTTCTCCACAACCTCTCCAGCATTTATTGTTTCTAGATTTCTTGATGCTGGCCATTCTGACTGGTGTGAGATGATATCTCATTGTAGTTTTGATTTGCATTTCTCTAATGATTAATGATGTTGAGCATTCTTTCATGTGTTTGTTGGCAGTCTGTATATCTTCTTTGGAGAAATGCCTATTTAAGTCTTCTGCCCATTTTTGGATTGGGTTGTTTGTTTTTTTGCTATTGAGCTGCATGAGCTGTTTATAAATTTTGGAGATTAATCCTTTGTCAGTTGCTTCATTTGCAAATATTTTCTCCCATTCTGAGGGTTGTCTTTTGGTCTTGTTTATGGTTTCCTTTGCTGTGCAAAAGCTTTGAAGTTTCATTAGGTCCCATTTGTTTATCTTTGTTTTTATTTCCATTTCTCTAGGAGGTGGGTCCAAAAGGATCTTGCTGTGATTTATGTCATAGAGTGTTCTGCCTATGTTTTCCTCTAAGAGTTTGATAGTTTCTGGCCTTACATTTAGGTCTTTAATCCATTTTGAGCTTATTTTTGTGTATGGTGTTAGGGAATGATCTAATCTCATACTTTTACATGTCCCTGTCCAGTTTTCCCAGCACCACTTATTGAAGAGACTGTCCTTTCTCCACTGTACATTCCAGCCTCCTTTATCAAAGATAAGTTGACCATATGTGCGTGGGTTTATCTCTGGGCTTTCTATCCTGTTCCATTGATCTATCTTTCTGTTTTTATGCCAGTACCACACTGTCTTGATTACTGTAGCTTTGTAGTATAGTCTGAAGTCAGGGAGCCTGATTCCTCCAGCTCCGTTTTTCGTTCTCAAGATTGCTTTGGCTATTCGGGGTCTTTTGTTTTTCCAAACAAATTTTGAAATGTTTTGTTCTAGTTCTGTGAAAAATGCCAGTGGTAGTTTGATAGGGATTGCATTGAATCTGTAGATTGCTTTGGGTAGTAGAGTCATTTTCACAATATTGATTCTTCCAATCCAGGAACATGGTATATCTCTCCATCTATTTGTATCATCTTTAATTTCTTTCATCAGTGTCTTATAATTTTCTGCATACAGGTCTTTTGTCTCCTTAGTTAGGTTTATTCTTAGATATTTTATTCTTTTTGTTGCAATGGTAAATGGGAGTGTTTTCTTGATTTCACTTTCAGATTTTTCATCATTAGTGTACAGGAATGCCAGAGATTTCTGTGAATTAATTTTGTATCCTGCAACTTTACCAAATTCATTGATTAGCTCTAGTAGTTTTCTGGTAGCATCTTTAGGATTCTCTATGTATACCTACTATTCTTGCATGTCGTTCACTTTTTCCATTAGAGACCTAGCGTATGAATCATAAGTATTCTAAAATCCTAGTCTGATATTCCAGATTATCTCCTGTATCTGAGTATGGTTCATTTACTTGCTTTGTTTAATCAGACTGTGCTTTTCTGCCTTTTAGCGTATCTTATAATTTTTCGTTGAAGGCTGGACTTTATGTATTGGGTAATAGGAACCGACTTAAAGGGCCTTTAGCATGAGAGTTTGTGTTTATCTGCATAAGAATTATGTCATGTTTACTGTTTGCTCTTACTGTAGGCGCCTGAGATTTCAATTTCCTTGAGTGTTCTTTTTTTTTTTTTTTTTTCTTTTTGCGGTATGCGGGCCTCTCACTGTTGTGGCCTCTCCCGTTGCGGAGCACAGGCTCCGGATGCGCAGGCCCAGCGGCCGTGGCTCACGGGCCCAGCCGCTCTGCGGCATATGGGATCCTCCCAGACCGGGGCACGAACCCGTATCCCCTGCATCGGCAGGCGGACTCTCAACCACTGCGCCACCAGGGAGGCCCTCCTTGAGTGTTCTTGTTGTCTTTGGAACAAAGACAGGAACACCTTCATAAGTAGTCTAAGCCTTGCAGTTCTTTCAGCAGGAATCCTCTGGTATTATATTGGAACCTTGTTGATGCAGTGGTAAGGTATACGGGCAGTGTTCTATAATCCTGTGATTAGCTGTCCATGTTTTAGTGGCTCTGTGCCCCTGGGCTATTGCCTTCACAAATGCTTCTCAGCTTTTATCCCACCTGTTATGTGACATAGGAAGTCTGGAGGGGGCTGGAGTTAGGATTTTCCCTTCATCCAAGGTAGTTGGTTTAGGAAAGTACACAGAACAGAAACATCTGGGCCTGTGTTTCAAAATGGTTCCTTTTTCCTAGGTGTATTTCAAAAGGGTTTATGTCCCCCTCATGCCAGAAGCATGAGGAAATTTTTCTTGGATCTTTACGGTGAGAACCCCAGAAGGTAAAACTCACAGAGTGTGTGGACTGCCCTAAGACTAGGCTCTGAGGAGTTTTGGGCTCTGAAGTTTGTCACACATAGCTTCCAGTGTTGCATCAAGTACAATGTAAATTTTTCTACTCCTTCCTGGATCCAGGACTTTCTGCTCCCAGAGAGCTGTGATTCCCTGTATTTGCCTGCATCTTCAGTTTTGAAGCATTGGTTTTCCCTATAACTTCAATTCTCTGATGGATCTAAGAAGAGTTGTTGATGTTCAGTTTGTTCAGCTTTTTGTCATTGTGAGGATGGGAGTGATGACTTCCAAGATGTTCATGTGGCAGTGCAGGAAAATTCTTGTCAAATAGTAGAGACGGTACCGTATATCCGTGTCTTGTTTCTTATTTTATTGGGAATTCTGATAACATTCCACATTTAAGTATGCTTAATACGTATAGATTTTACAGAAGAGAAATTCCCTACTAATGTGAGTTTGCGAAAAGTTATTACCATGGACTGGTGTAAAATTTTTATCAAAGGCCCTTTCTTTACCCCTGCATATACTTAAATTGTGATATTGTGATTTATACTAAGAAATATATATGTGGTCTTCGTCCCCAGAGCTGCTAAAACTGTTGGGGTTTCCGAAGTGAAAAGAGCAAGAAAGGTGAAAGGAGTGTTTCATGTTACTGGTAACAAGCCCCTTTCAACCACACCTGAGCTTATGTTAACGAGGTGACTTTTGGAAAGCCCCTAAGGGTGGGGGGCTGCCTGGGGGACCCACGATGTGATCAGGGGCTAGGAACTTTCAGTCCTACCCTCTGACCTCTGAGGGAAGGAGGGCTGGAGATTGACTTAATTACCAGTGGCCAATGATTTAATTAATTATGCCTGTGTAATGAAGCCTGCCTAAGAATCCTAACCAAAATGGTCTGGAGAGCTTCCAGTTTGCTGAACGCATGTAGGTGCTATGAGGGTGATGCAGCTGGAGAGGGCATGAGAGCGCCACACCCCTTCCCCACACCTCACTTCTAGGCATCTCTTCCATTTGGTTGTTAGGGAGTCACATCCTTTTATAATAATCCAGTAATCTAGTAAGTACACTGTTTCCTTGAGTTCTTTGAGCCATTTTAGAAAATTACCAAACCCAGGGAGGCGGGGTGTAGGAGCCCCCAATTTATAGCCTGTCAGTCAGAATTATGGGAGACATGGGTTTGGATTAAGTGTAGGGCAATGTTGCGGGAATGAGCCCTTACCCTGTGGGATCTGATGCTAACTGCAGGTAGATATTGTCAGAATTGAATTGAATTGTAGGATACTCAGCTGGTAGAGAATTGGTTTGTGTGAGCAAAACAAAACAAAACAAAAAACCCATACATTTGGTGTCAACAGGCTTGAGAATAGAAGTGTAGAGATAAATATTCTTTCCCTTTAGAAATGCATTTTCTCCTTTCTCTATTAATGCAGTGATTTCCAACGGTCAGTATTTTCTAATATGATATCTTTGTGTTCCTTAGTCAGAGCCCATTTCTTCATTTAATCACATTGTTATGAGTGAGTATCCTTATATTGGGGCATTCTTATCTGGACTTTGTATCAAGGAGGGCTACCCTATTAAAATGGTTGATCCGTTTTCTATCTTTTTGTATGGTTTGGAAGAATTCAAATAAGGTGGTGATTAGTTTTTCCCCGATCATTTGGTGTGAGGGGGCTCCAAACCTGGATTGTCCTGGAACATTCTGATGGTGCTCTGGGTTTGGACTACATTTTCACTTTAGTGATTTATAGTTTGCTAAAAATTGTTCCATTTTACTTGGGTTTTCAAATTTAAAGGCATGATATTTATAATAAAACAATCATATACAACATTACAGAGAATAAAGTAATGAACCCAATATACCTGGAACCTCAGCATCAAGAATCCTCAATAATTGTTGGAAACAGCTTGTTCAGATTAAGGCTTATTGATTTACCAGTTTGTTTATTGGCAAGTTCACTCCTGAGACAAAGCTGTGTGCTTCCATTAGGAGACACATAGTGTCTGTTTTCTGCTTCCTGGTGGTATTGACAGTTGGTGAGGGTCTTTCCCCTTATCCATTAATCCATTAGGGGCTGTAGAATGGTAATTCTCTCATTCTATCTGATTCTATCATTCCACTGATTTTACATACATACATATACCTATACATTATACATAGTATATGTATAGTGGGATCAATCAATCAATCTATTGATTGTATTATATATAATATTAAAAATATAACTCATTGATATATATCCACATAACATTTTAAAGTGAATAATTCAGTGGCATAACTGCATTCGCAATGTTGTACAATCACCGCCTCTCTCTTGTTCCAAACCTATTCCTCATTCCAAAAGGTAACTGCTCCCCGAAAACTGGGTTTGCCTCTTGGTGGGTGTCGAGCCAAATACACAGCCAAGTCAAAGAGCAGGAGAAGGAAGGATTTATTACTTGCAGCAAGGCAGGAGAACCCTGGGGATCTTTCCCAAAGCAGTGTTTCCCTGGACAGCAGAACTGGGGAAGTTTGAAGCTAAGGGTACATGCATATTCATGAAGGGGCTTGAGCAGAGGAGAATTCAGCATAGAGTTGGGGCAAAGGTCAACAGAGTCCGAGCTTTATAGGGGTTTGAAGTCACAAGGGTCAGAAAAGATTACGGTCATCATTCCTTCGGTTCCAGTTGATCTGGTGGTGGTTGATCATTCGAGGGGGGTTTGAATTCTGCAGAACAGCTGAAGAATGTGCTTCAGGCTAATCTTTACCCTTTGAAAAGACTGGGAGTCTTAACAACTGACTTATTACCTTTGCTACTGTTACTACTCCTGCCTGATAACAGTCTTTGGTTGCTGCATTCTTTTATTCCGTTAAGATCATTATTACCGAGGTGTGTTCAAGGGCAAACATTGTTTCACGAAATGATCTTAAAATGGCTTAGATCACAAAATGGCTTAGGCGAAAAATGGCTTCTCTTATGTCAAGAAAGCCATGCCTGGTTCTCTTTCTCCAGGGACCGCCTACCCTATCTGCTTACATAACCTCTTACCCTTCAAAAAGTTACTTCTCATTCATAGCTCTCCCTAGCCCCGGGCAACCATCAATCTGCTTTCTGTCTCTGTGAATTTGCTTATCCTGGATAATTCATGTAAATGGTGTCATATAACATGTGACCTTTTGTTTCTGACTCCTTTCATTTATCATTTATCATAATGTCTCCAAGGTTCATCCATGGTCTCTCAGTTATCCGGACTTCATTCCTTTTTATGACTGAATAATATTCCATTGTAAGAATATACCACATTTTCTTTGTCCGTTCATTCAGTGATGGAAATTTTGGGTTGTTTGCATTTTTTGGCTTTTATGAATAATGCTCCTTTGAATATTTGGGTACAAAGATTTGTTTGAATATAATTTTATGTTATTTTGGTTATATACCTAGGAATGGAATTGCTGGGTCATACAGTAATTCTTCGTTTAAATTTGAGGAACTACCAAACTGTTTTCCAAAGAGGCTGAACCATTTTACATTCTTCCCAGCAATGTATGAGGGATCCACTTTCTTCATATCCTTGCAAACACTTTTTATTTTCCATTTTTATAACCAACCTAGTGAAATGGTATCCCACTGTGTCTTTTTGGTATACATTACCCTAATGACTAATGATATGGAGCATCTTTTCATGTACTGTTTGGACACTGGTATATCCTCTTTGTAGAAATGTCTATTCAGGTCCTCATCTCCAACTTATGAGGGAGGCTTTGGATATTGACCTCCTAGGTAAGCTCACTCATTGGTGTATTTATTCAGAGGCCAGTCTCAACACACCATTAACAGATTCCAGAGTTGGACTTGAGGGCACACTGGGGAAGTCTCAGGAGAAAGGAGCTCTAACGTGGGAACGTGCTGGAGCTGAACACACGTGCTGGGACCAGGGCAGTGAGCTTTCAAGGAACCTTGGAGCGAGGGGCAGGAGGACTCTAGATAAATGAAGCCCACAGACAATCCCCAAATTATGGTTTATTCTTGTATTAACCTTCCTTCATCAGGGCTGTTTATAGTACTTTGGCTACAGGGTTTTTTGTTTGCTTGCTTCCTTTTTTTTTTTTTTTAAATTGCCTGAAATAGAGTTTGAAGTAGTGAGGAGACAAGTGAACTAAAGGATACTAGGTCTGCCTCAGGCTGGGAAGAGTGGAACAGTGTGGCCTCTAGAGGAATTCAGACCAAGGGTCTATTCCCAGCTCTGTCACAAGTCTTGTGAACTTGAGAAAATTGCAAGTTCATCATCTGCAAAGTGAGTCTGATAAGCCCTATCATGTAGAGCTATTGTAATATACGTGATGTTTGTAAAGCACTTGCAACAATGGTCTCTCAAGAATGGCATTTATTACTGCGATAACTATGACCCCAGACCATAATACCAACTCTTGGGGATTTTTTTCTTTAATCTCATGAGATGTCAGAAACTACGCAGCACCTTTGGAATGAACAAAACTGCTTAGACAGTAAAACTATGTAAGATTTCCCCATTTGTAAATATGTCATTTGAGTGTAGAGGAATCTCTCCCAGCTGGATGCCACTCAGAGGTTCTAGAATTTGAGTCAAGGACCAACAACTTCCCTCCCAGGTGCCTTTTCATCCAAACCACCCCTATTTTCATTATAGTTTCACCAACACCAAAAATGTAGCCTTCATTTGGAATTCCCCAGATTACACTTAAGATCAGTAGTAGAACATCCCTTTAATGGCGTGGCCTCTGGCCCTTTGACCCCAGTGCAAAGAGTGCTATCACAGTGGCTTCTTGACATCTCACTTCAAGGAAGTATCCTCCTTGTTTCTCGGAAACTCCCTGGAGGCGATGGGATTCAAACACCTAGTTTGTGCACTGTGTTCACCTGCACTGGGACAGGGACACGGAACCCATTTTATTCCTGCCCCGGGTGGAGATTCTCTCTGTTTTACCCACAGTCCCAAAGTAAAAATTCAGGGTAATCTTCCATTCCAGTCTTGAGTCTCTCAACTCTGAGGCCCACCATCTAAGGGTCCCACCCTCCCCCACCACAATTCACTCAGCCCCATTTAGCCCACCATCCCGCCTAACTTAAAGTCACCTCCTCAAGGGAACTGCAGTGTCCCAAAGCTCCAGACTTCCTTGCTTCAGAGCATTTACGCTTGACTGCTCTCGTCTGGAACCTCCTCTTTCTCACCCCTTGTTTTAACTTGTCATTTATTTAGGTCTTAGAGCGTGTCTCACCATCTTCTTGATATGGCAGCAGCTCCTAGGCTCTAAAGTTCTGTGGACAGTGGCTCAGTCTTCTTTTTCTTACCATCCCCAGTTCTGCCATGGAGCCTTCCAAAGAGTAGATGCTCAATTAATGGTTGGGAATAAGAGTGGCAACGAGAAGGATGTCTACTTTATTATTGTTTAATTTCTCTCACAATCTTGAATAACCTAAGAAAACATCTTTCAATTTTACAAAAAGAAGCACTAAAAGAATAAGAGAAACCAAAAATGTACCACCATTTACTCTTTCTCTTTTCTTTTTTACTTGACCCACATTATTTTACTGCCGAGTCTATTCACAGTTCCATGGAAATCCCTCTTCCATTGCTGTGTTTTCTTGTTCTAGGTCGTAAAAAAATGGAAGGTTTCTAAATTTGTTTTATGAAATATCAAAACTTTAACTTGTACCTGATAAAAGTAATGGATATGTGATCCATATTGTCACCAGCAGAATGGCGATTTCCTTGGTTCTTGCCCTCCCAAGGAGGAAGAATTCAATCGAGAGGCGTAGAGCAGTTTTAAGTAGCAAGAGTTCAGTTAAGCAGAGCAAAAGTACACTCCCGAGAAAGCAGGAGAGCGGGCTGTCTGGAAACCAGAAGCAGCCCCGCAATGGGGTAGGGCTGTGTTTTGTAGAGTGGTGGTCCCTCCCTGTGTCCTGTGTTATTTGAGTGACAAATCGATTGACAGCTTTAGGTTATATAACTTTCCTGCTAGTATGCAGGCACTTACCCGTAAGCACCCAAGCAGAACCCATGGGGTGGGGCGGGGAAGCAAAAGCCGCAATGCTAAGTTATTACAAATGAGGCATAATGAACCCGGGGTTACCTTGAGTCACCTTTTAGGTCTTGGTGCGCCTGCGTCAACCTGTGCTGGCGGTTTTGTCTTGCTTGGTCCAGGTACGGCTGGAAACCTAGCAGTGGTCCTTGACCACGAGAGGGAGGATCTCTGGGCATGCTGCAACCACCAGTGTCCAGGTAGGGGAGGGAAAGGCGAACCGTCCAGGATGGGGCAGGCCCGCTCATCTGTGACTCGCTATCCTCACCTTGGCTCTGGGCACCCTCTTCAGATCCTGGGCATGAAACCCCTGCAGCACGAGAGCTCGTGGCTGGGCCTCCCTGAGGCTCCTGGCGAGTGCCGGCAGCAGGGGAGCTCGGGGGAGTACCCCGAGAAACAGAAGCGGGGCAGGAGGGCGACTCTTCTATCTCTGCCGCCGCCGCCGCCGCCTCCGCCTCAGTGGCCTGGACACCCTTGAGACTGAGTCTCCTCCCGGGCCTGGCGGCGTTTCTCCTGGGCACGGCGCTTCCTCTTCAGGCCCCGAGGCATGATGACACAGGTCAGGGCCAGCAGGCGGGAGTGTGGGCAGGAAGGCAGGCAACGAGGGCACCTGGGGGAGGGACAAGGAGATGCTGTGAGCACCTTCAGCGGGGAGAGTCCTCCCTGGCTTTAACCAAGGCCGCCTCTGCAGGGTCCTTGAGGGCACTGCCCGAGGGCCCACAGGGCTCCTGTTCTCCTGCTCAGCCTGTCCCCTGAGAGCCCTGTGGAGGACGGTCGAGTGAGCCTTGGGGCACAGCCAGCCAGCCCTGCCTGGGCGGTACGGGGGTGACAGAAGGGGCTGCCAGTGGGACCTTCCGTGTTCTAGGGTAGGGAGTCCGCTCAGTTCATCTTCAGGATCTTTAGGTGGACGGCAGCCAGGGCCTGGGCTTCCTCCCCTCTGTTGCTCTGCTGTTGACACCTCGGTGGTCCCGGGGACCCATGAGGAGGAAGTGAGGGGTGCCCCAGCTCACCGCCCTGACAGGGGGAACCCAGTGCTGACAGCTCTGTGGAGTCCTTTCTCTCCTGGGATCACTGGGTCCTCAGTCCCTATTCACTGCTCTCAGTTGGCTTCACGTAGGGCCTGGGACCCACCCTTCTGCCCTCTAATGGCTTTACCTTCAGGCTGAGGATCTCACCTCCCTTAGACCTGATGTAAAGGAGCCTCGGCCTGACTGCTCTGTCCTGAGCCTTCAAGTGCTGAAAGCAGGGGCAAGGCTAGACTCTTGGTCGTCCCCACAGCTCAGGGGGTGGGGCATGTTCCCCTTAGTCGTCACTCAGGGTTCTCAGTTTGAGTCCTGGGAAGGCCTGTGGCTCCTCTCTCTTTACCTGAGGACATGTGCTCATAGAAAGGCCCACAGCTCTCTGAGACCCAATAGAAGAAGGTGAGGGTAGCCTGATTTCCCACATCTACCTGTGGTCTCTGAAGGCAGAAAGCTGTGGCAGGCAAACCCAGGCCTTATGATGGTCGGCCGCACCAGTCCTCACGCAGCCTCCTCGGTTTGACTCCTGGGAAGACCTATAATTTCTCCCTCTCTTCACCTATTACTGTGCTCACTTCTGTGTCACCCCGGGAGGAGTTAAGGGTTGCCTCTGCTCGGCCTGACATCTATCCAGGCGTCTCCCAGGACTGACAGCAGGGGAGAGATGATGTGCTGCCCCCATTGTTATGGTTTTCACGCTCCACTCCAGCCTTAGGTCCTCACCCCAACTCCTAGCACAACCTGGAAATTTCCCCTATGCTGAGTCAGCCAGCCTCAGAGCAAAGTCCTCACCACCCTGAGTCCCCAGAAGTAGAAGTCAGAGTAGGCCACGTGTAGCCACAGCTATTTCTCAGGGGCTTCTGAGGACTAACAGCAGAGGGCAGGATTCTCCGGGCTCCACTCTGCTGGGGTCTGTGACCTCAGTAGTCCTCAGTCTGTCAGGATCTGGGACTCTTCCCTCTACTGACCTGAGTCCTCCGGAGCTGGAAGCAAGTGGGTGACACATGGAACTGCCCCTGCCTGGGGCTTCCCAGGGCCGAGAGGGTGGTGGGGCTGTGCATGTGTTCCTCTCTCTTTTCGGTTGAGTGTTCCCCTTGGTCCTCACTCGGAGCCCTTACGCTGACTCTTCCCGTGACCTAGAGAGGCCTGTGCTCTCATACTGCAGCCTTTAATTCCCTGAGACCACCTAGGAGGATGTGAGGGTTGCCTCACGTGGGCATGACTGCCTGTGGTCACTCATGGCCGACAGTAAGGGAGGGATTCTGTGGCGTCCCCACTTTTATGACTTGGGTGGTTCCCTCAGTCCTCGTGGTCCTGTGCTTGGCTCTTGGCATGACCTGGAATTCCTCCCTGTGCTCACCTGAGGCTGGCCCCTGAGACCAAGTGCCTCATCTACCTGAGACGCTCTAAAAGGAAAGGTGTGGGGCGCATCATGCCAACATTCCTGGCTTTGCCAAGGGGAGGCATCCAGTGGCAGGGCTGTGTTCTATGTGGAGTCCCTCTATCCCCATTTAGAGACACTAAATTTCCAGTCTCTACTGAGTGAGGCTGTTCCCCATAGACCAAGGCCCTCGCCTCCCTGAGACCACCCCCAGTGGAAAGAGGGGGCACGTCAGCCAGAAAGCGTTGTCCTGGGCCTCCTGGGGCTGACGTCAGGGGTGGGACTCTGCATTCTCCTCTGTTCTGGAGTGAGTGGTCCTCTTGCTCCTCATTCAGGGTCCTCATCGTGAGGCCTGACCAGACCCAGGCCTCCACCCTCCACTCCCCTGAAGCTGTGCTCGTCGGAACAAAGGCATTACCTTCTTGGAAATTCTGAATTGGAAGTCAGGATGAACCAGATCTGTCCGAAGCTGTTGGGGTCTTCTGAGGAGCAGGATTTTACAAGGCCCCACTCTTCTGGAGTCAGTGGCCCCTCAGTCCTAACTCAGGTTTCTTACCTTGACTTCAGGTAGCATATGGGACTCCACCCTCCCTACTGTCTGTCTGCCAGCCTCAGGCCAAGGCTTTCACCTTCCTGAGACACCAGAAGGGGAGGTAAGGGACCTATTCCCTGGCTACCCCTGCCAGGGGCCTCTGTGTGGTCCCCCTTTGTTATGGGGAGTCCACTCGTCAGCACCCAGTGTCCTCACCCTGAAGCAAATTAAGGCCTGTTAGGGTCTCCGAGCTGGGCAGAACTGGAGGTGCTGCCACAAGACCAAGGAACCCACCTCCCTGAGAACCTCTCCACCCTTGCCCCGGAGGAGGAGAAGGGGTACCTTCAGACACACAGCTCTGCGCATGGCCACAGAAGGGAGAAAGCAGGGTATACCTTGTGGGGCCCCCTTCTGTTCTAAGGTCCTCACCTTGAGTAACTCTCAGAGGCTGGGACTCCTCCCTCCACTGACCTGAGGACACAGCTCTTAAACCAAGGCTTTTATGTCCCTGAGAAACTTGAAGAGTAAATGAGGAGATGCTGATCTTTTCAGGGTATCTGACGTTGCATATGTAGAAGACCCCATTGTCACCAAAATAATTTTTTTTTATTCATAGCATTCACTTATTCAGCGTTACTATTACTGTATTCCACAACAGTGCTTTGGGAACAGGGCCCCTTTTATCCCATGAGATACATTTTGGAGTGGTGAGAAGAAAAATGAATTAAAAGACGTAAGGTCTGGCTTAGGCTGGGAGGAGTGGAAGAGTGTAGGCTCTAGACGATTCCAGACCAGGGGACTAGACCCAGCAAGGTCCCTTAATCAGTCTTGTGAACTTGAGAAATTTGCAAGTTATTCACCTATAAAGGGAGTCTGCTAAATCCTATCCTGCATGAATGCTGGAATGTTATGTACTACATGGAAAGCAGTGGCATACTCTTTAAGAAATATTGGGTTTTTCATGAGTGGCAGTTATGATATGATTATGAACCCCCAAAATACCACCCTCCCATCAGAGTTTATTTTTAATCCAGTAGGTGGCAGAGAATATGCAGTGCACCAAGACAAAAGAAACAAATACTCACAAATGAGCTAAATCAGTCAAAGTATCTTTTATTTCTACCAAAAGAAAGTTTCAAAGAAATAAGGCAAACTACGAATTAATACCTTTTACTCTGTTTTCTCCATTTTTTGTTTCTAAATATTTTCTGTGGTCGCCTTTCACATTTCCATGAAAATCTCTATTGCACTGCCATGTTTTCTACTTCTGGATCATACAGAAAATACAGATGGTTTGTGAATTTCTTTTATATATACCAAAACTGTAACTTTAGAACTCTTTGAACAGCAATAAGTATGCAAGCAATGTCATTCACAAATTCATATTCTTAAGAAAACACACTATCTATTACAAGAAGAAAACATTTGAAAAAACCTAAATAAATCAATCAATAATATATAGAAGTTACTAGTTTAAAACAGGAAGATAAATGAGATCTATACTTTGTTCCCTCCACCCCTACTACTCTGCACTATTTAGGAGCCTGACTGCTCTCTTCCAAAACAAAGTGAGCAGTCTGCCCGCGGCCTCCCTCCCTACATGTGGGAGGAGCTGCAGGCCTTGGCCCTGGAACGTGCTCTGTGCTCAGCAATAGCTGCAGCCCTGGCCGCGGCTCTCACTCTTGCTCTCTCTACCTCATCTTTCATAGCCTCCTCATAGAGATCTGGTAAGGCCCTGGGGACGGTATCAGTGAGCTTGGCCATATACTCCAGCACTTTCATCTTGCTGGTTTCAGCGTGGGCTCTCGGGCCCCACAGGAACTCATAGTGCGGAGGATCGCTGTTGGGCACCTGGCGGTACGTCAGGTACTTCTGCTGCACGAGATTTCTGATGAACCTTCTGGGCTCCCCAAAGATCGAGTGGCTCCTCCCAGCATACAAACCCAACACACTGAGGAAATCCCAGAACTCCTCCTCGGTGGCACGGTTGCCCTTCTTGAAGATCATGCCCAGGAGAGTCATCAGGAAACCGGACACGGGCAGCCCTGACACATCACTCAGACTTCCCTCGCTGCACATGCCCAGCTTGTTGATGAGGGCGTAGGAGTGACTGCTGGGGTCGACTTCCTTCAGATCGAGGCCAAAGACCAGCTCCACACACTCAGAGGCTTTCCTGAGGATCTCAGGGAAGTGCTTGTTGTACGCCTTGTTGACAATCTTCAGCAGTGTAGCCTTCGGGATGGGCTCCTTCGCCTTGTACTTATCCAGCAGGAACTGCACCAACTTGCAGACCTTCCTGGTCAGAGGATTGATGTAAGTGCTGTGAACGGAAGGTGCTGCCTGGGCGGTACTTGCACTTTTCTCATCTTGGCTCTGGGCACCCTCTTCAGATCCTGGGCATGAAACTCCTGCAGCACGAGAGCTCGTGGCTGGGGCTCCCTGAGGCTCCTGGCGAGTGCCAGCAGCAGGGGAGCTCGGGGAAGTACCCCGAGAAACAGAAGCGGGGGAGGAGGACGACTCTTCTATCTCTGCCGCCGCCGCCGCCTCAGTGGCCTGGGCACCCTTGAGACTCTGAGTCTCCCCCTGGGCCTGGTGGCGATTCTCCTGGGCATGGCGCTTCCTCTTCTGGCCTTGAGGCATGATGACACAGGTCAGGGCCAGCAGGCGGGAGTGTGGGCAGGAAGGCAGGCAACGAGGGCACCTGGGGGAGGGACAAAGAGATGCTGTGAGCACCTTCAGCGGGGAGAGTCCTCCCTGGCTTTAACCAAGGCCGCCTCTGCAGGGTCCTTGAGGGCACTGCCCGAGGGCCCACAGGGCTCCTGTTCTCCTGCTCAGCCTGTCCCCTGAGAGCCCTGTGGAGGACGGTCGAGTGAGCCTTGGGGCACAGCCAGCCAGCCCTGCCTGGGCGGTACGGGGGTGACAGTGGGGGCTGGCAGGGGAGGTAGGTCCCCGCGGTTCCCGTTCAGAGTCAGGATGACAGTTGTTGGCAAGACTCCCCCACCCCCCCCACCCCATGCCCTCTGCTGCTCTGAAGTTGACACCACCATCCTCCGTGACACCCAGGAGGAGGAAAGGAGGGAGCGTTCAGCCCACCACCGAAGGGCCCTGGGACCCTCCCTTCTGCTGCCTCGTGGCTGCCCCTTCAGAACAAAGCTCTAACCTCCCTTGGACCTGGCAGAGGAAATTACGGGCAGGCTCGGCCTGACAGTCCTTTCTTGGGAGTTTAAGGGTTGACAGGAGGGGACAGGCCATGTTCTCTCTGGTCCCTTCTCTTCGGGGTGGGTGACTCCCTTAGTCCTCACTCGGGGTCCTCCCTGGACGGCCGGTGCAGCCTGGAGCTCCTCTCTTGCCCCGAGGGCCATCTGCTCGCACCAGTGCCGGCACCTCCCTGAGTCTCACTAGGAGGCAGTGAGGGTGGCCAGGCGGCCGCACGTGGCAGTTTTACCAAGCCTGCAGCGTGCGGCAGACAGGTCGAGGCCCTGTGGCTGGCGGCCCCACTGGCCCTCACTCAAGGGCTTGGGCTGACTCTTGGCAGTGCTTAGGGACGCGCCTTCTGCTGGCCTGCACCTCCCCTCTCAGACAGCAGCCCTCCCTTCTCCGCGTGTGGCCAGAAGGAAGCGGCTGACAACAGGGGAGGGGTTCTGAGGTGCCCTTGCGACGGGGAGGACGGTCCTCACCCTGACTCCTCCCGTGCCCTGGAAATCCTCCCTCTGCTGACCTGCGGCCAGCCCCTCAGAACAAGGTCCCCTCCTCCCTGGGTCTCCCGCGTCCGTCTGTCCGTCCGCGTTCGCACTGAGGGAGTCTCTCAGTCTTTAGACCTGCCTGGAGGCTCCCAGGCCGACGTCAGGGGCGGGGTCTGCGTGGCCGCCATTTTGGGGTGTGGAGCCCCTCGGTCCCCACAGGGGTCCCGTCCTTCACAGGGCCTGGGACACTCCCTCAACTGAGGTGAGCCAGGGTCCACCAGCCTCAGAGCGAGGCCTTCCTTGCCCGAGACCCCGCGGGGGAAGCGGATGGACTTCGGGCCTAACGGCCAGGCCCGAGCCTCTCGGGCTGAGAGCAGGGGCGGGGTGGGCGGGGCCTGTGTGGCTGCCTCTTTTCAGAGGGAAAGGGGATTGGGGGTGTCGCAGGCGTCCCCCCACTTCTAACTGGGGTTATCTCACACTTTGACACCTGAAGAGACGTGGGATGCCTCCCGCGGCTCACCCTCGCCGGACGGCAGCTCTCAACAATGGCGTCGCCCCCACCGTGTGCGTAGGAGGACGTCACATCCGGTCATGCGCATCTGGGTTCCAGGAGCACAGCAGGGGCGGGGCGGGGACGGGCGGGACGGGAGGTGGGGGGTGGTTCCGGGGGAGCTTCCCACAGGCCTGGCACGAGGGCCTTTCATTGACTCTTGGCAGGTCCTAGGACTTTTCCCTCTGCTGAGCTGAGTCAGCAGGCGTCACACCTTGGCTCTCATTTCTGTCGGCACCCCCAGCCGGAAGTATCTGGGGGCCTGAGCCTCACAGCCATGCCTGGGTCCCCCGAGACTGACAGTGAGGGCTCTTTGGGGCCCCCTCTTCTATGGTGGATGGTGCTCTCAGTCCTCTCTCAGTGTCTTCTCTTGACTCCCTGTAGGTGCTGGGCTACCTCCCGTCTGCTGACCTGAGGCCAAGGCCTCACATCAAAGACATCAACTCCCTGAGACTGCTGGTGTGAAGTGCAGGCACATCTCATCTGGACACTTCTGCCTGGAGCCTCCCAGAGATGGCTGCTGCAGGTAAGACGAGCTGAGGGGAAAGGAGGCGAGACTGTCTTCTGTGGTTCGGAGCCCGTCAGGT
Source organism: Mesoplodon mirus (assembly GCF_964341445.2). Lineage (NCBI taxonomy): Eukaryota > Metazoa > Chordata > Mammalia > Artiodactyla > Ziphiidae > Mesoplodon > Mesoplodon mirus. The sequence continues at coordinate 21,135,079 of NC_138981.1, read as the reverse complement.
CTCACTCAAGGTCGTCACGTTGACTGCTGGCAGGGCCTGCGATTCCTTCCTTCTCTGGTATGAATCCATCCCTGTCCCCAACCATGCCCCACAGAATCCCAGAGGAGTTAGTGAAGGGGCGCCTTAGCCTGACAGTTCTCACTGTGGTCTCTCTTTGTTGACATCAGGGGCATTGCCCAGAAGTTCAGAAATGAATTTCTGTCCTTTTGTACAACTACTGTGTTACTTGCTTTTCTCTTTGAGTCCGTGTGTGATAGTTCTATTAAGATGATCATTTAAAAAGGCCAGTCGCCATCCACTAACAAAGTTTCAGATGGTTATTTCACAGCCTGTGGACCATACTGCCACATCCAGCCCAATCTTTGGTGTCCCATGCTCCTGGCATGCGGGCTCTGAAATGCTGCCTCAGGTTCCTTCAGTGAAGCAGTAGAGATTCATGGTCCCAGAGCACAGTGGAAGAATCAAGGGCTCAAGTTTAAAGGCTTTTCTCTAATCAATCCTGTCATCTGCCTCTCTTGCAGGCTACAGACCTGTCTCGAATTCAGGGCATCCCCCTACCTGCCCACACTCAGGTTCTAGTTCAGTGGAGACTTATTGTCCCTCAGGGATTATTTAGTTTTGTGTTTTTGCGTTTGTTAATGTTTTTTCTTTATTCCTTCTGTAATGTTTCCATGGTTGATTTTGGGTACAGGAAACAGTAGCCCATGTTTGATTGTCAGCAGCTGCTATGGAAAAGGTACTAAATCTGTAAATGAATTAAGGAAAATCGATATTCTTACAATAGCTGTGCCTCACGAATACACATAACATACTATTCTGGTTGAGACTTCTTTTTCCTAAGTCAATCAGGAAATTCTTATTGTTGCCTCCATGTAGATTATATACATTTTTGTATGGTTTCTTTCTAGCTATGTTTTTTTATATTGTTGCTTTTGTCTATGGTGTATTTTCTTTTTTTCTTTTTTTTTGATTTTTTTAACATCTTTATTGGAGTATAATTGCTTTACAATGGTGTGTTTGTTTCTGCTTTATAACAGAGTGATTCAGTTATACATATACATATGTCCCCATATCTCTTCCCTCTTGCATCTCCCTCCCTCCCACCCTCCCTATCCCACCCCTCTAGGTGGTCACAAAGCACCAAGCTGATCTCCCTGTGCTTTGCGGCTGCTTCCCACTAGCTGTCTGTTTTACGTTTAGTACTGTATGTATGCCCATTGCCACTCTTTCACTTTGCCCAAGCTTACCCTTCCCCCTCCCCATATCCTCAAGTCCATTCTCCAGTAGGTCTGCATTTTTATTCCCGTCTTGCCCCTAGGTTCTTCATGACCATTCTTTTTTTTTTTAGATTCCGTATATATGTGTTAGCATACGGTATTTGTTTTTCTCTGACTTACTTCACTCTGTATGACGGACTCTAGGTCCATCCACCTCACTACAAATACCACAGTTTTGTTCCTTTTTATGGCTGAGTAATATTCCGTTGTATATATGTGCCACATATTCTTTATCCCTTCATCTGTTGATGGACACTTAGGTTGATTCCATTTCCTGGCTATTGTAAATAGAGGTGCAATGCACATTTTGGTACATGACTCTTTGAATTATGGTTTTCTCAGGGTATATGCCCAGTAGTGGGAATGCTGGGTCTTATGGTAGTTTTGTTTTTAGTTTTTTAGGGAACCTCCATACTGTTCTCCATAGTGGCTGTATCAATTTACATTCCCACCAACAGTGCAAGAGGGTTCCCTTTTCTCCACACCCTCTCCAGCATTTACTGTTTGTAGATTTTTTGATGATGGCCATTCTGACCAGTGTGAGATGATATCACATTGTAGTTTTGATTTACATTTCTTTAATGATTAATGATGTTGAGCATTCTTTCATGTGTCTTTTGGTGATCTGTATGTCTTCTTTGGAGAAATGTCTATTTAGGTTTCTGCCCATGTTTGGATTGGGGCGTTTGTTTTTTTCATATTGAGCTGCATGAGTTGCTTGTATGTTTCGGAGATTAATCCTTTGTCTGTTGCTTCATTTGCAACAATTTTCTCCCATTCTGAGGGCTGTCTTTTTGTCTTGTTTACGGTTTCCTTTGCTGTGCAAAACTTTTAAGTTTCATTAGGTCCCATTTGTTTATTTTTGTTTTTATGTCCATTTCTCTAGGAGGTGGGTCAAAAAGGATCGTGCTGTGATTTATGTCATAGAGTGTTCTGCCTGTATTCTCCTCTAAGAGTTTGATAGTGTCTGGCCTTACCTTTAGGTCTTTAATCCATTTTGAGTTTATTTTTGTGTCTGGTGTTAGGGAGTGTTCTAATTTCATTCTTTTACATGTAGCTGTCCTGTTTTCCCAGCACCATTTATTGAAGAGGCTGTCTTCTCTCCACTCTGTATTCTTGCCTCCTTTATCAAAGATAAGCTGACCGTATGTGCGTGGGTTTATCTCTGGGCTTTCTATCCTGTTCCATTGATCTATATTTCTGTTTTTGTGCCAGTACCATACTGTCTTGATTACTGTAGCTTTGTAGTATAGTCTGAAGTCAGGGAGCCTGATTCCTCCAGCTCCGTTTTTCTTTCTCAAGATTGCTTTGGCTATTTGGGGTCTTTTTTGTTTCCATACAAATTGTGAAATTTTTTGTTCTAGTTCTGTGAAAAATGCCATTGGTAGTTTGATAGGGATTGCATTGAATCTGTAGATTGCTTTGGGTAGTAGAGTCATTTTCACAATGTTGATTCTTCCAGTCCAAGAACATGGTATATCTCTCCATCTGTTGGTATCATCTTTAATTTCTTTCATCAGTGTCTTATAATTTTCTGCATACAAGTCTTTTGTCTCCTTATGTAGGTTTATTCCTAGATATTTTATTCTTTTTGTTGCAGTGGTAAATGGGAGTGTTTTCTTAATTTCACTTTCAGATTTTTCATCATTAGTGTATAGGAATGCAAGAGATTTCCATGCATTTGTTTTGTATCCTGCTACTTTACCAAATTCCTTGATTAGCTCTAGTAGTTTTCTGGTAGCATCTTTGGGATTCTCTATGTATAGTATCATATCATCTGCAAACAGTGACAGCTTTACTTCTTCCTTTCGATTTGGATTCCTTTTATTTCTTTTTCTTCTCTGATTGCCATGGCTAAAACTTCCAAAACTATGTTGAATAAGAGTGGTGCGAGTGGGCAACCTTGTCTCGTTCCTGATCTTAGTGGAAATGCTTTCAGTTTTTCATCATTGAGGACGATGTTGGCTGTGGGTTTGTCATATATGGCCTTTATTATGTTGAGGAAAGTTCCCTCTATGCCTACTTTCTGGAGGGTTTTTTATCATAGATGGGTGTTGAATTTTGTCAAAAGCTTTCTCTGCATCTATTGAGATAACCATATGGTTTTTCTCCTTCAATTTGTTAATATGGTGTATCACATTGATTGATTTGTGTATATTGAAGAATCCCTGCATCTCTGGGTTAAATCCCACTTGATCATGGTGCATGATCCTTTTAATGTGTTGTTGGATTCTGTTTGCTAGTATGTTGTTGAGGATTTTTGCATCTCTGTTCATCAGTGATATTGCCCTGTACTTTCCTTTCTTTGTGACATCTTTGTCTGGTTTTGGTATCAGGGGGATGGTGGCCTCGTAGAATGAGTTTGGGAGTGTCCCACCCTCTGCTATATTTTGGAAGAGTTTGAGAAGGATAGGTTTTAGTTCTTCTCTAAATGTTTGATAGAATTCGCCTGTGAAGCCATCTGGTCCTGGGCTTTTGTTTGTTGGAATATTTTAAATCATAGTTTCAATTTCAGTGCTTGTGATTGGTCTTTTCATATTTTCTATTTCTTCCTCGTTCAGTCTCGCAATGTTGTGCATTTCTAAGAATTTGTCCATTTCTTCCAGGTTGTCCATTTTATTGGCATAGAGTTGCTTGTAGTAATCTCTCATGATCCTTTGTATTTCTGCAGTGTCAGTTGTTACTTCTCCTTGCTGGGTAGAGTAATCTTGGTTGTAGGTTTTTCTCTTTCATCACTTTAAATATGTCCTGCCACTTTCTGCTGAAAGATCAGCTCTTAACCTTATGGGGATTCCCTTGAGTGTTATTTGTTGTTTTTCCCTTGCTGCTTTTAATAGTTTCTCTTTGTTTTAAGTTTTTGATAGTTTGATGAATATGTGTCTTGGTGTGTTTCTCCTTGGATTTATACTGTATGGGACTCTCTGTGCTTCCTGGACTTGATTAACTATTTCCTTTCCCATATTAGGGAAGTTTTCAACTATAATCTCTTCAGATATTTACTCAGTCCCTTTCTCTTCCTCTTCTTCTTCTGGGACCCCTATAATTCGAATGCTGGTGCGTTTAATGTTGTCCCAGAGGTCTCTGAGACTGTCCTCAATTCTCTTCATTCTTTTTTCTTATTCTGCTCTGCAGTAGTTATTTCCACTATTTTATCTTCCAGGTCACTTATCCGTTCTTCTGCCTTAGTTATTCTGCTCTTGATCCCTTCTAGAGAATTTTTAATTTCATTTATTGTGTTGTTCATCACTGTTTGTTTGCTCTTTAGTTCTTCTAGGTCCTTGTTAAATGTTTCTTGTATTTTCTCCATTCTATTTCCAAGATTTTGGATCATCTTCACTATCATTATTCTGAATTCTTTTTCAGGTAGACTGCCTATTTCCTCTTCATTTGTAAGGTCTGGTGGGTTTTTGCCTTGCTCCTTCATCTGCTGTGTCTTTCTTTGTCTTCTCATTTTGCTTAACTTACTATGTTTGGGGTCTCCTTTTCGCAGGCTGCAGGCTTATAGTTCTTGTTGTTTTTGGTGTCTGTCCCCAGTGTTTAAGGTTGGTTCAGTGGGTTGTGTAGGCTTCCTGGTGGAGGGGCATAGTGCCTGTGTTCTGGTGGATGAGGCCTGATCTTGTCTTTCTGATGGAGAGGTCCACGTCTGGTGGTGTGTTTTGGGGTGTCTGTGGCCTTATTATGATTTTAGGCAACCTGTCTGCTAATGGGTGGGGTTGTGTTCCTGTCTTGCTAGTTGTTTGGCATAGGTTGTCCAGCACTGTAGCTTGCTGGTCATTGAGTGGAGCTGGGTCTTGGCATTGAGATGGAGATCTCTGGGAGATTTTCGCCATTTGATATTATGTGGAGCTGGGAGGTCTCTTGTGGACCAGTGTCCCGAGCTTGGCTCTCCTACCTCAGAGGCACAGCCCTGACGCCTGGCTGGAGCACCAAGAGGCTGTTATCCACATGGTTGTGAATAAAAGGGAGGAAAAAAATGAAAGAAAGAAGAAGATAAAATAAAATAAAGTTATTAAAATAAAAAATAATTATTAAAAAAATTATTTTTAAGTAATAAAAAAAAAGAAAGGAAGAAAGAAGAGAGCAACCAAACCAAAAAAGAAATCCACCAATGATAACAAGTGCTAAAAACTGTACTAAAAAACACAAAAAACAAACAAACAGGGTGCTTCCCTGGTGGCGCAGTGGTTGAGAGTCCACCTGCTGATGCAGGGGACACGGGTTCATGCCCCGGTCCGGGAAGATCCCACATGCCGTGGAGCGGCTGGGCCCGTGAGCCATGGCCACTGAGCCTGTGCATCCGGAGCCTGTGCTCCACAGCGGGAGGGGCCACAGCAGTGAGAGGCCCGTGTACCACAAAAACAAACAAACAAACAAACAAACAAACAAAAAATGGAGAGACAGAACCCTAAGACAAATGGTAAAAGCAAAGCTATACAGACAAAATCACACACAGGAGCATACACATACACACTCACAAAAAGAGAAAAAGGGAAAAGAAAAATATATATCGTTGTTCCAAAAGTCCACCTCCTCAATTTGGGATGATTCATTGTCACTTCAGGTTTTCCTGAAGTGCAGGGTACATCCACAGATGCAGGGTACATCAAGTTGATCGTGGAGCTTTAATCCCCTGCTCCTGAGGCTGCTGGGGGAGATTTCCCTTTCTCTTCTTTGTTCGCACAGCTCCCGGGGTTCAGCTTTGGATTTGGCCCCCCTCTGTGTGTAAATTGCCTGAGGGTGTCTGTTCTTTGCTCAGACAGGTCTAGGTTAAAGGACCAGCTGCTTCAGGGACTCTGGCTCTCTCAGGCCGGGGGGAAGGAGGAGTACGGATGCGAGGTGAGCCTGCGGCAGCAGAGGCCAGCATGACGTTGCACCAGCCTGAGGCGCACCGTGCATTCTCCCGGGGAAGTTGTCCCTGGATCACGGGCCCCTGGCAGTGGCGGGCTGCACAGACTCCTGGGAGGGGAGGTGTCGAGAGTGAGCTGTGCTCGCACACAGGCTTCTTGGTGGCGGCAGCAGCAGCCTTAGCGTCTCATGCCCGTCTCTGTGGTCGGCGCTGATAGCCACGGCTCTCGCCCGTCTCTGGAGCTCCTTTAAGCGGCGCTCTGAATCCCCTCTCCTCGCGCACCAGGAAACAAAGAGGGAAGAAAAAGTCTCTTGCCCCTTCGTCAGCTGCAGACCTTTTCCCGGACTCCCTCCTGGCTAGCCGTGGCACACTAGCCCCCTTCAGGCTGTGTTCACACCGCCAACTGCAGTCCTCTCCTGCGATCCAACCTCCAAAGCCCAAGCCTCAGCTCCCAGCACCCCCCGCCCTGGCGGGTGAGCAGACAAGCCTCTCGGGCTGGTGAGTGCCGGTCGGCACCGATCCTCTGTGTGGGAATCTCTCCGCTTTGCCCTCCGCACCCCTCTTGCTGCGCTCTCCTCTGTGGCTCCGAAGCTTCCCCCCCTCCGCCACCCACAGTCTCCAACCGTGAAGGGGCTTCCTAGTGTGTGGAAACCTTTCCTCCTTCACAGCGCCCTCCCACTGGTGCAGGTCCCGTCCCTATTCTTTTGTCTCTGTTTTTTTCTTTTTTGTTTTGCCCTACCCAGGTACGTGGGGAGTTTCTTGCCTTTTGGGAGGCCTGAGGTCTTCTGCCAGTATTCAGTAGGTGTTCTGTAGGAGTTGTTCCACATGTAGATGTATTTCTGATGTATTTGTGGGGAGGAAGGTGATATCCACGTCTTACTATTCCACCATCTTGAAGCTCCTCTCTATTCTTGAGTTACTTTTGGCATTTATAATTTATAGATTATTTATTCATTTCATTTAATTTTTCAAAGATATTGGGAATATTCTTTACATCAATGTAAGTTTTAGAATGTTTCATTGTTAGTTTATATAAGCCTAATTATTTCTACAAAGATAAGATAATGAGCCTTAATATAATTGATGAATAATATAAAACCAAACAGTTCAGCTGGGATATGAACTAACATGGGTATATTTTGAGAATCAAGCTTAGTATGGTTGGTTTTATGGGAGGGAGTGTCGACGATGACACTGATCGAGATTGAAGCATGTCATTATTTGGAAAATGCTATAAATACTTGTTTAATATGTGGCAGAAATCTATGGGTGGGATAGTAATTTGCTCTAGCCAGACTTTCCTTCATTTCTTGTAACCCAAAGGGTGAATTGTAATTTATATTCATTTAAATAGGAATTTCCATGCATTGAAATAGAGAAACGTTTAAACAGTAATGTGGTACAAGGAAAATTCATGCTGAAGATGAGCTCCATGAGAACAAGGGTTTTTCTCTTTTCTATTTCCTGCTCTGTTTCCATAGACTAAAACAGTGCCTGGCACATAGTATGTGCTTAGTAACAACTATTTGAATGAAGGATAAACTAAAAATCTAATTTGGTCCTCGTGACAACTCTGTGATTACCACAGCAAACACTTGCTGTCCATTTACACTATATCAGACATCATTCTAAGTGTTTACGTGTGTTAATTTATCTAAATCCTTATGAGATAGGAAATTGTATGTAATAACCACAATTATATCTGTCTTTATGGCAGTTCTATACTTTTATGATTACTGTGACTTTGTTATATATTTTGAAATCAGGAAATGTGATACTTCCATCTTTGTTCTACTTTCCCAATATTGACTTGGCTGTTTGTGGTCTTTTATGGTTCCATGTGAATTTTAGATTTTTTTTCTATTTTTGTAAAAAAATGGCATTGGGGTTTTTATGGGGATTGCACTGAATATGTAGATCACTTTAGGTTGTATGTACATTTTAACAATATTAAGTCTTCCAATCCATGAACTTGGGATGCCATTCGATTTGTTTGTGTCTTCTTTGATTTCTTTCATCAGTTTTTTTGTAGTTTTTAGTATGCAAGTCTTTCAGCTCTTTAATCAAATTTATTCCTAAGTATTTTATTATTTTTGGTGCTATTGTAATTGGAATTATTTTCCTGATTTCCTTTCCATCTAATTCATAGTTAGTGTAACTGGTTTTTGCATGTTGATTTTGTACCCTGCAACTTTACTGAATTTGTTTATTAATTCTAACAATTTTTATATAGAGTTTTTAGGATTTTCTTTATATAAGATGTTGTCTGCAAACAGGGACAGTTTTACTGATTCCTTTCCAATTTGGATGCCTTTTATTTCTTTTTCTTGCCTAATTACTCTGGCTAGGACTTTCACTACTTGTTGAATAAAAGTGATGACAGTGAGCATCATTGTCTTTTTCCTGATCTTAGAGGAAAAGCTTTCAGTTTTTCACCATTGAGTGTGATGCTAACTGTGGGCTTTCCATGTATGACCTTCATTATGTTGAGGTATTTTTCTTCTTTTCCTAATTTTTTGAGAGTTTACATCATGAAAGGGTACTTAATTTTGTCAAACACTTTTTCCACATCTGTTGAGATGATCTTGTGATTTTATTCCTTTATTCTGTTAGTACGATGTATCACATTAATTGATTTTTGTATTTCGAACTATCCTTGCATCCAAGGGGCAAATCCCACTTGGTTATGTTGTATAATCCTTTTAATGTGCTGTTGGATTCATTTTGCTAGTATTTTGTTGAGGATTTTTGCATCTGAATTCACTGGGGATATTTTCCTGTAGTTTTATTTTTTCATGATGTCTTTGTCTGGCTTCAGTTTCAGAGTAATGCTGGATTCATAAAATGAGTTTGGAAATGTGTCTTCCCTCCTCTTCAATTTTTTGGAAAAGTTTGAAAAAAGGTTTGGCATTAATTCTTCTTTAAATGTTTGGTAGAATTTACCAGTGAAGCCATTTAGTCTGTGCCAGTCACAAAAAGATAAATAGTGTATCATTCCACTTACATTAGGCACTTACAGTAGTCAAACTCATAGCAAGTAGAATGCTGGTTGCCAGGGACTAGGGGGAGAGGAAAATGGGAACTTGTTGTTTAGTGGGTATAGAGTTTTAGTTTTGCAAGATTAAAAGATTGGTTGCACAACAATGTGAATATTCTGGTTTTTTTTTTTAGTTCTATGTTTATTTTATTTATATTTTTAACATCTTTATTGGAGTATAATTGCTTTACAGTGGTATGTTAGTTTCTGCTTTATAACAAAGTGAATCAGCTATACATATACATATATTCCCATATCTCCTCCCTCTTCCATCTCCCTCCCCACCCTCCCTATCCCACCCCTCTAGGTGGTCACAAAGCACCGAGCTGATCTCCCTGTGCTGTGTGGCTGCTTCCCACTAGCTATCTATTTTACATTTGGTACTGTATATATGTCCATGCCACTCTCTCACTTCATCCTAGCTTACCTTTCCCCCTCCCCGTGTCCTGAAGTCCATTTTCTACATCTGTGTCATTATTCCTGTCCTGCCCCTAGGTTCTTCAGAACCTTTTTTTTTAGATTCCATATATATGTGTTAGCATACGGTATTTGTTTTTCTCTTTCTGACTTACTTCACTCTGTATGACAGACTCTAGGTCCTTCCACCTCACTACAAATAACTCAATTTCGTTTCTTTTTATATGGCTGAGTAATATTCCTTTGTATGTATGTGAATATTCTTAATACTACAGAACTATACACTTAAACCTAATTAAAATTTTGTTATGTGCATTTTACCACAGTTAATTTTTTAAACATATATAAATCTGCTACTTAGAGGTAGGTCAGATTTCTTTGCAAAGTTTAGTCTGATGATTAAAAAACCAAGGAGTTAAGCACTGTTACTTCCAGTTTAAGATAAGCTTTAGATCTGAAAATTAGTTTGAATATATACTAGAATTATTATGTCTTTAACTATGAATTCAGCCTTAATAAACCTGTCCAGTGATACTCCAAGGCCCAAATTAATTACTGTTTCCTCTGACACCCATCTCAGAAGAATTCCTTTTTTTGAGTAGAGTCCTGTACATATTGCTAGACTAATCCACTTAACTTGCACATGTGTCTGCCTCTAGAGTTTAATGTCAAGGCTTATCTTTTAGGTAACTTTGTTTCCTCGGTTCTTAGTATTGTGTCAGGCACAGAGCTGACAGGTAATAAGAGTTTACTGAATTCATTGAACAAATATTTATTAATCCCTTAATATGTACAAGGACCAAGATAAATGCATTTTTAATGTTGCCTTTACTTAGTAGTAGTGAAAACTTCACACAGGAAATAATCTAAAGCATAACCACAGTGTTATTATTGACCAACTAGAATGAGTGTATTTTATTCAAAAGATGTTTGATATTTGGTAGAAGGCAAAATAATGATTTAGCTTATGACAACAGAATGCATAAATTTGTAATTTCAGGCCTCTGAAAGACAGACATACATGTTTTAGACACAAACTTTCTTCCTGGGTCTTTGTATGTATACCATACTTGGTAGTGACAATTCTTAAAATTAGACCTGGAAAGTGCCTTTTTTGCCTAAAAACGTTTCTGTAATTTGTTTGGCAATTACAGATACACTAATGCATGTAGCTAAGTGTAGCTACTAAGTGTAGCTGTATGAGAATGTGGGGCAGCTTAATGAAGTTACTGTCTATAAGCCAGTGTAGCATTAGCAATTACCATAAACTTTAATGTACATTTAAGAAACTGTTACAAATAGGCACATGTCAGTATTTTTATACTGAGTTTAAGCTCAAGAATCCTTAGTAATTATATGTTACCTTATGTCACCATCTATATTATATATTTTTTTTTTTTTCTTTTTGCGGTATGCGGGCCTCTCACTGTTGTGGCCTCTCCCGTTGCGGAGCACAGGCTCCGGACGCGCAGGCCCAGCGGCCATGGCTCACGGGCCCAGCCGCTCCGCGGCATATGGGATCCTCCCAGACCGGGGCACGAACCCGTATCCCCTGCATCGGCAGGCGGACTCCCAACCACTGCGCCACCAGGGAGGCCCTATATTATATTAATTGAATGTGTGTTTTATTGTTTATGGAAGGTTAAGTGATACCAGCATTTCTTAAGTTCACATCTTTGGGAAAACATCAATTTATTAAGAAATCTAGTTCTTAATTTTATTTCTTAATTGAAACACTGTAAGCATACTATTTAAAGATTAAGTCCAAGAAGAGCCCACATCAGGGTTAAATGAAAGGGAAACTAATCAGCTGATAAGAATTATGAGATTATCCTCTATATTTTACAAGCTAAAACAAAAAACTGGAGAGTTGTTTTGGGTGATCAGGAACACCGAGTTCATGATAAGAAAGACATATGTAGAATCTCATGGATCCCTATTTGGAGAAGCTTAGTAGAACCTCTTTTATGACCCCTGATGAATTAATTAATTAATTTTTAAATTTTTTATTTATTTATTTTTGGCTACGTTGGGTCTTCGTTGCTCCGTGCAGGCTTTCTCTAGTTGCAACGTGTGGGGGCTACTCTTTGTTGCGGTGCGCAGGCTTCTCTTTGTTGTGGAGCACAGGCTCTAGGTGCGCGGGCTTCAGTAGTTGGGGTACGCAGGCTCACTAGTTGTGGCTCGCAGGCTCTAGAGTGCAGGCTCAGTAGTTACGGCACACAGGCCTAGTTGCTCTGTGACATGTGGAATCTTCCTAGACCAGGACTCGAACCCACGTCCCCTGCATTAGCAGGCGGATTCTTAACCACTGCGCCACCAGGGAAGTCCCAACTCCTGATTAATTTAAATATACACAGTAAGAGGTAGTCATGAGAATCCTCTGTCCTTATAAGTAGTGGGTTCATCATTCTATGACATGTTTTGACTTAAGCTCTCAACTGAATTTAGAGCCATGATGGGAACTGGGGATTGTCTATGATAGTTTCACTGAATATGTAAGAGATTAAAAAACTGCTTAGAAGCCTTTTTAAAATAATATGAACTTCCTTAACACTAACTTTATGAAGCTAACTGACTGTATGGTCTAGGGTGTTCTAGTCAAATAAACCCAGAGAAATTGTAAAAAATACATGTGATATTGGGAGAATGGCACTGGGTTGATTGAAAACATTAAGCAGCTAGAAGTATTTTGATGTCAGAGACTGAGTAATTTGGAAGGAAATGTAAGAAATATCCATGGATCTATAATCATGCAGTGTTCTCTCCCCTTTACCTACCATCAGGAAAGAATTTGGGACAAGAGTAGTGGCTAGATTTGTAAACTCAGACACTAGTGCCTATGATTGCTAGATTCTTTTTGCAAGACTAGAGTGGAGAGGTTATCTAGAACTGTGATCCTTATGGTACTCCTTCCATACCCAAGAAAGAGCTGAAAGCTGCTTGCACTCTACTTTAGACCTATTAAGAATATTGCTTACAGTGTAAGTTTCAGGTGGGTGGGGCCTTTATTTTATTCACTACTGTGTCTCTAGCACCTACCACACTCCTGGGCATGTTCTTGGTGCCCAAAATATTTGTTGAGTGAGTTAATAAATTAACATGGACTCCCTCCTTATTAACATGGACTAGCTCTTTCAAGGGAAGAATACAAACTAACTGGTCAACATTAGCCAGTGGGATTTCTGGGTGGGAGAATAAAAAGTCACTTAGTATAACCTGCAAAAACATAAGAGTGATGGGACATCCCAGTGGTACAAAATATTGGGCTGGCCAAAAAGTTCATTAGTTTTTTTCAATAAGATGACTCTAGTAGCACTTAGTTGTTTTTAACTTCATTCAAAACAATTTTGTTAGATTGTATATGACAGCTGTCATATCAGCGTGCATTTTAAAAAAGACATCAAAATTGGTGAATTTTTGTGTAGCCATTTTAATATTGAAGATGGAAGAAAAAGAGCAACATTTTCGGCGTATTATGCTTTATTATTTCAAGAAAGGTAAAAATGCAACAGAAACACACAAGAAAAGATTTGCACAGTGTATGGAGAAGGTATTGTGACTGATTGAACGTGTCGAAAGTCATTTGTTAAGTTTCGTGCTGGAGATCTCTCACTGGACGGTGCTCTACTGTCAAGCAGACCAGTTGAAGTTGATGGCGATCAAATTGAGACATTAAGTGAGAATGATCAACGTTATATCACGCAGGAGATAGCCGACATACTCAAAATATCCAAATTAAGCATTGAAAATCGTTTGCACCAGCTTGGTTATGTGAATCGCTTTGATGTTTGGGTTCCACATAAGTTAAGCAAAAAAAAACCTTCTTGACCACATTTCCGCATGCGATTCTCTATTTAAACATAATGAAAACGTTCTGTTTTTAAAACAAATTGTGATGGGCGATGAAGAGTGGATACTGTACAATAATGTGGAACGGAAGAGATCGTGGGGCAAGTGAAATGATCCACCACCAACCACACCAAAGGCTGGTTTTCATCCAAAGAAGGTGGTGTTGTGTATATGGTGGGATTGGAAGGGAGTCCTCTATTATGAGCTCCTTCTGGAAAACCGAACTATTAGTTCCAAGTACTGTTCCCAATTAGACCAACCGAAAGCACTCGATGAAAAGCATCCAGAATTAGTCAACAGAAAATGCATAATCTTCCATCAGGATAACGCAAGATCGCATGTTTCTTTGATGAACAGGCAAAAACTGTTACAGCTTGGCTGGGAAGTTCTGATTCATCTGCTGTATTCACTAGACAGTGCACCCTTGGATTTCCATTTATTTAGGTCTTTACAAAATTTTCTTAATGGAAAAATTTTCAGTTCCCTGGATAGCTGTAAAAGGCACCTGGAAGAGGTCTTTGCTCAAAAAGATAAAAAGTTTTGGGAAGATGGAATTATGAAGTTACCTGAAAAATGGCAGCAGGTAGTGGAACAAAAGGGTGAATACGTTGTTCAATAAAATTCTTGGTGAAAATGAAAAATGTCTTTTACTTAAAAACCGAAGGCACTTTTTGGCCAACCCAGTACATCAGGAACAAGCATTTTAGAAAGATGTATTTATTAGTTTGGGGCTCCTGTAAATTGGTGACTAACGAGAAAAAAAAAGCTTAAAAATCCAACTTAAAAAATTACGTTTTTTGTTTTTTCCTTTTGTACCTCTAACATGGGTTATGCTGGGTATTATCACCCCCAAGAGAGAATTCTGCTTTCTGCCCCTTTTTCCAAAGTCAAAAAAGAAAGTCTGTGTATAAATTACAGAAAATCCATATCCTGCTCTTAATGATGTTGTAAAGGAATCTGTATTTATAGAAATGGTGTGTGAGCATTTGGTGAGGAAGGAGGGAACAGTCAAACTTCTGTTTTTCTGGTTAGTTTTGTCTGTTGTCTCTCTCTATTATTATTCTTAAATAATCAGTCTTCATCAACTTCTATTATAGGACCCCTGTAACTTAATCTGTAGACATAATTTGTGATTCCATCCCTGCTATACTCTTTACTGTGTTGCCAACATTTCAGTCATTTAATGATGATGCTGATATTGACAAAATAAAATCCATTATAAACAAAACCACTATGCCAGAATCTCATGAGCAACATATGAAAAATATAAATGAAAATAGTGTTTTCAGTTTAGTTTTAGAAAAAACTTGGAATAAACTGTAGTAATTAGATTAGAGGAAAATTGTAATATATTCATAAATGAGAAGAAACAGTAATGTACTTTAGAAATCTAGTGAATATTTTATTTTTCTCTGTTTCCATTTTTGCTACCTATCACCAGAAACAATGGAGTTTAAGAATATTGGCTTAAGCATGTGAGTGTGGAAATAATAACATATGAACAGAATCATAGAATAGGACTGAATTCAGCAAATAAAAGATATATATGCAAAAATGAGTAAAAATAAACTCATAATATTGCATATTGCATTAGAAGTTGCAGGAGATGAAGTTACATCATGCAACATGTATGTTTTTCTAATGATTGTATGTGTCTGATAACTATTACACACCTGAAAAATAAACTAGAGAAAAGCAAATTGAACCTGAAGTGTATTTTCAGTACCAGTGACAAATCAGGTAGTTTGATTGGTCCAGTTGATGTTTAGTTCCACAAGTAAGTTTTCATAGTGGCAAAAAACAGGCAAAAATGATCCCAGATTTCTTGACTTCCAGTGTACTGTCCCTTCTAATACCCTGAGTTACTTTACTAAAGAAAGTTATCACATGATAACTTCCATAAAAGATAACATTAGAGGATTTCCTTGTCTAGAGGAAATAGCCCAGAAGAACAACTGTAACACAGTGTGTTATAAAGTACCAGCTGCAGCAGCATCCCCTGGGAACTTGTTAGAAATGCAGACTTCTCAGGCTCCACCCCAGACACACTGAATCAGGCTCTGCATTTTAAAAAAAGATCTGCAGGTGTGTAATGTACATGTTAAAGCTTGATAAGCAATAGTATAGACAAATATGAGAGGTGCACCCAGTAGAATCTGGGTATGGGTAAAGTGTGCAGTAGGGTGAAGGGATGCACATGGTAAGTTCCAGACAGATATAAACAGCATAGGCAATAGCACAGGAGCATTAAGATACATTTGAAGCGGTGATAACACAGGATGCATACATGAAAAATGTGTAAAAGTATTTGTAATATTTATGTGTACATGTACACACAAGTTGTCATTAATTTTCATTATTTACAAAGGAGTGTTGGACATTTTATCATTCTGAGCACTAATTGGAGGGTATTCATTTATTCAATAAATATTTATTGAATGCCTACTATATGTCCAGCACTATTCTAGGCCTATATGATCAGCATTTGGGAACAAGTAGCATAGACAATAGATGGGGAAATGATGAAGAAGAAGGCAGAGAGGGGAGTTGTAGGGTCTGTAGTAATCCATAGGAAAAACAATGGAAGAGTCAAACCATTGATTGAGGAAAAGGAAGAATAAAGAATAAATTTAAGAGATATTTGAGATATGGACTCACTGAGACTTCTTGACTGATCAACTTAGGAGAGAGTGATGTAAGGACAAGTTTTGGGTTTCTGGATTGAATAACATGGGTCAATTTATATTTATTTTTATAATAAAATCAAAGATAATAATAAATATGCTTAACCTAGCACTGATTAATTCCTGCTGAGTGAAGAACTGTGTTAAATGTTCTCTTAAATCTCACAACAGCTTTTGGTGTTAATAAAAATTTATTTCCTTTTTACAGATGAAGAAACTAAGGCTCAGTGATTTATTTTAAGTTACCAAGCTAAAAGAAGGAAACCAATGCAAAGCTAAACATAATCTTACCATGCAGTTTAGCAGTCATACCTCCAGATGTTTACCCAACTGATTTAAAAACATATCTACACAAAAACCTGCACATAAATATTGATATCAGCTTCATTCATAATCGCCAAAAACTGAAAGCAACCACCATATCCTTCACCAGGTGAATGGATAAACAAGCCGTGGTTTATTCATACAATTCAATAATATTCAGTGATAAAAAGGAATGAGCTATCAAGCCAAAGGCAAGGATGATTCTTAATTGCATATTGCTAAGTGAAAGAAGACAATCTGAAAAGGCTACCTACTGTCTGTTTCCATTTGTATGACGTTCTGGAAAAGACAAAACTGTAGAGACAGTAAACAAATCAGTGATTGCCAGGGGTTTTGCAACTGCCCCTCAGTGAGTTTTTTTTTTTTTTTTTTCTTTTCCGGAATGGCTTCACTTGAATAATTTTAATACTTGATTCTTATTTCAGGTCTCCCTAACTCACTTATAAGGTTATACTTATTTCAGCCCTCTCTAACACTAGGCGTTATCAGTAAATAACAGACACTTGAGCATGGTGGGAAACACCGACGTGATACCAGTTCCTGTTCCCCATTACCCCTTTCTTCAGTTCTCCCACCCTTGACTCTTACGTGAAAGAATCTCATGGCCGTGTGTGCTTCTCTTGGGAGTGGCCATGGATTGGTGTAGGTAGATTCAGTACCCAGGGCTCCTCCCCAGTTATGGCTCAGCTGTTTGTACTAGCTGAGGACTTACTTTATCTCTGCAAAATAGAGATAACAATAGCAATTACTTGATGTTTTAATGAAGAGTAAATAAGTTAATATCTGTACAACATTTGGAATAGTACCAATTGTACTGTAAGTGCTCAATATTTGTTAATTATTGCAGTCCTCCCTTATCCATGGTTTCACTTTCTGCAGTCTTAGTTACCCATGGTCAATCACAGTCTGAAAATATTAAATGGAAAATTCCAGAAATAAACAATTCCTAAGTTTAAAATTGCACACCATTCTGAGTAGCGTAATGAAATCGTGCTCATTCCTGGTCACTTCTGCCCAAGACATGAATCATCCCTTTGTCCAGCATATCCCACCTGTTAGTCAGTTAGTAACCATCTCAGTTATCAGATTGACTGTTGCGACATCAGCATGAGTATCGTGGTACTTGTATTCAGGTAATCCTGATTTTACTTAAAAATGGCCCCAAGGCAGCAGAAGAGATCTGATGCTAGAAATTTTTTTTAAAAATTTTATTGGAGTATAGTTGATTTGCAATGTTGTGTTAGTTTCAGGTGTACAGCAAAGTGAATCAGTTATACACACACACACACATATATACACACATATGTATACACATTCTTTTTCAGAATCTTTTCCCATATTGGTTATTACAAAATATTGAGTAGAGTTCCCTGTGCTATACAGTAGGTCCTTGTTATCTATTTTATATATAATACTCTGTATATGTTAATCCCAATCTCCTAATTTATTTCTCCCCCTCCTTTCCCCTTTGGTAACCATAAATTTGATTTCGAGATCTGTGAATCTGTTCCTGTTTTCTAAAAAAGTGCATTTTTATCATTTTTATTAGAGTCCACATATAAGAGATATCATATGATATTTGTCTTTCTCTGACTTACTTTGCTTAGTATGATAATCTCTAGATCCATCCATGTTGATGCAAATGGCGTTATTTCGTTCTTTTTTTTTTACTGCTGAGTAATATTCCACTGTATATATATGCCACATCTTCTTTATCCATTCCTCTGTTGATGGACATTTAGGTTGCTTCCATGACCTGGCTATTGTAAATAGTGCTGCACTGAACACTGGGGTGCATGCATCTTTTCGAATTATGGTTTTCTCCAGATATATGCTCAGGAGCGGGATTGCTGGATCATACGGTAGTTCTTTTTTTCTTTTTTTCTGCTTCATGCCCTTAAAATTTACTATTACATCTTGAATGTTCTAACATTATACAAACACCAAAAAAAAAGCAAGAAAAAAATACTCTGAGAATCACTCATATGATATAACAAAGAGATCTCAAATGTATAGTGTCTAAGATAGATTTTCTTCCTTTCACATAACTTTGTAATGATAGCCAAATTGTCCAGAAATGAAACTCAGGTCAGTACAAGCAGTAACAACAGGACTCGGATACCATCTATCTAGTTCTTCTTCCATCACCAAGAAAGTTGACTTAATCAACATGGTTAAAACTGGCTTATCACCATAATATCTAGATTTTTTACTATTGGAAGTGGGAAGGTGATATAGAGAGCAAGGAGTTCCTTTTAAAGACATGACACTGAAATTGTGTACTTTTTTTTAGGGCTATTTTATTTATTTTTTTAACATCTTTATTGGAGTATAATTGCTTTACAATGGTGTGTTAGTTTCTGCTGTATAACAAAGTGAATCAGGTGTATGCATATATATATACCCTCCCTCTTGCATCTCCCTTCCACCCTCCCTATCCCACGCCTCTAGGTGATCACAGAGCACCGAGCTGATCTCCCCATGCAATGAAGCTGCTTCCCACTAGCTAGCTATTTTACATTTGGTAGTGTATATATGTCCAGGCTACTCTCTCACTTCATCCCAGCTTACCCTTCCCCTTCTCCGTGTCCTCAAGTCCATTCTCTACGTCTGCGTCTTTATTCCTGTCCTGCCCCTAGGTTCACCAGAACCATTTTTTTTTTAGATTCCATATATACCTGTTAGCATACAGTATTTGTTTTTCTCTTTCTGACTTACTTCACTCTGTATGACAGACTCTAGGTCCATCCACCTCATTACAAATAACTCAATTTCATTTCTTTTTATGGCTGAGTAATATTCCACTGTATATATGTGTCACATCTTTATCCATTCATCTGTCGGTGGACAGCTAGGTTGCTTCCATGTCCTGGCTATTGTAAATAGAGCTGCAATGAACATTGTGGTACATGACTCTTTTTGAATTATGATTTTCTCAGGGTATATGCCCAGCAGTGGGATTGCTGGGTCATATGGTAGTTCTATATTTAGTTTTTTAAGGAACCTCCATACTGTTCTCCATAATGGTTGCGCCAATTTACATTCCCACCAACAGTGTAGGAGGGTTCCCTTTTCTCCACACCCTTTCCAGCATTTATTGTTTGCAGATTTTTTGATGATGGCCTTTCTGACCGGTGTCAAGTGATACCTCATTGTAGTTTGGATTTGTAGTTCTCTAATAATTACTGATGTCTGAGCATCTTTTCATGTGCTTTTTGGCCAAATGTTTGTCTGCTTTGGAGAAATGTCTATTTAGATCTGCCCATTTTTTGATTGGGTTGTTTGGGTTTTTTTTTCTTTTTATATTGAGTTTCATGAGCTGTTTGTGTATTTTGGAGATTAACCCCTTGTTGGTTGCTTCGTTTGCAAATATTTTCTCCCATTCTGTGGGTTGTCTTTTCGTTTTGTTTGTGGTTTCCTTTTCTGTGCAAAATGATGCTGGCAATTTGGATATGCCAAAGAGAAGTCAGAAAGTGCTCCCTTTAAGTGAAAAGGTAAAAGTTCTCAACTTAATAAGGAAAGAAGAAAATTGTATGCTGAGGTTGCTAAGATCTTCTATCCATGAAAATGTAAAGAAAGAAAAAGAAATTCCTGCTAGTTTTGCTGTCACACCTCAAACTGCAAAAGTTATGGCCATAGTGCATGGTAAGTGCTTAGTTAGGATGGAAAAAGCATTAAATTTTTACAGTTAGATTTTTTGACAGAGAGAGAGAACACATTCACATAACTTACTATAGCACTCTCTAAAATTTAATAGTATATTTTTACAGTATATTGTTAGAAGTGTAGTATATTACAGTATATTATTAGTAATTATTCTATTTTATTATTAGTTATTGTTACTATCTTACTGGGCCTATTTATGAATTTATCATATGTATGTATGTGTAGGAAAAGCATACATATATTTAGAGAGAGAATTCAGTACTATCCATGGTTTGAGGTATCTACTGGAGGTCTTGGAATGTACCCCACATGGTTAATGGGGGGAGTACTGTATTACCAAAAATCATCAATTCTAGGGTGCATATTTTATCATATTTTGACTTCTATAAAATTAGGAAATATTTTATAACTGTTGGCATCTTAGATTCAAAGCAATGTGTTATTATCTGAACGTTCTTCTTCTATTTTTTCTATGTGTGAGAGAAACCATTTGAAGGGGGGAGAGTCCTGTAAACAAGCCAGTAGCTGACTGAATTTTAATTTTCTCTCCTCCATTCCTGCTCTACCTTTACCAAGGTTAGGCAGTCATTAGATGATAAATGTATTCACCACAAATGAAATGTTTTCTCACTGAATGCTCACCATAATCCAATAAGGTCACGTATTTTCTACACCCATTTCACAGCTGAATAAACCAAGTTTCAGGAAGGTCAACTAATGTGGCCATGGGCACCCACTGAATAAATTATTGAACCAGCAACATTCAAACCCAATTAGTCTTTAAAGCATTTGTTAATTCTGTCATACCTCTAGACCCTGCAGCATTTCATAATATTATAACAGAAGTGTTTCTCTGGGGGAATTATAAGCACAAATATCAATTAAAACAAACACAATAAAAGGTTTCCATATTACATTTACAAAACAGAAAACTACTAATTTCCATTAAGTTGGACTGATTTCTTTTCTTGTTGAATGTGACTGTTTGGGGAGCTAAATTATGCTGTTTTATTCATTGGGATGCTTTATGCTTCAACAGCTGTAAATATTAACAGAATTAAGGACTTTAGCAGCAGTCTAATGTGAGTGCTCTGAAAAACTATTCTATCAGGTTCTTTGGCTAGACAGGTTTTTATTTTATTAAAGCCTTATTAATTAAGAATTTATTGCAAGTATTGATTTTACCTGCTATTGTAAGCATTCCTGTGACGTTACCTTCATTATCTCTGTTTACTACAGTTTATACATGTTTAAAACAGATAAAGGTGGAGATAAACACGTATACTTTTTTAAAAATTATTTATTTATTTTTGGCTGCGTTGGGTCTGTTGCTGTGCGCGGGCTATCTCTGGTTGTGGCAAGCGGGGGGCCACTCTTCGTTGCAGAGTGCGGGCTTCTCATTGCAGTGGCTTCTCTTGTTGTAGCGCATGGGCTCTAGGCACACAGGCTTCAGTAGTTGTGGCACGCAGGCTCAGTAGTTGTGGTTCGCATGCTCAGTAGTTGTGGCGCACGGGCTTAGTTGCTCCACGGGATGTAGGATCTTCCTGGACCAGGGATTGAACCGTGTCCCCTGCATTGGCAGGCGGAATCTTAACCACTGTGCCACCAGGGAAGCCACTAAACTCGTATACTTTTTAATAGACATGAACATACTGAAACACACTTAAAATCCTGAACACAAAACAAAATATATAAACTATATGACACTGAATATATCCATAATATATGTATATATGTGTACATATATATGTATATATGTATATGTGTGTGTGTGTGTGTGTGTACACACACATACCCCTAGAACTTAAATGATCACCAGTGGGCAAGAAAATTTGGAGAAAGCTGAAAAAAGGAAAACAGATGGGATTGTATGGATACATCTTCTAGGAAAGCATAAATTACCCAAATTGACAGGAGAAAATGTAGAAACAGTAATAGATCAAAGCCATAAAAGAAAGTGCAAAGGTAGTAAAATTTCTGACCTTAAAATAGACACCAACCAAAAAATTTGAGTAGTCCAGTAATGAATAAAGAAAATTAATTCATAATTTAAAACCTTCTGAAAAAGATATCTTCAGCCTCAGACACTTTTATTGGGAATTCTATCAAATATTTACAGAGGAATGAATACCAGTTCAACACATTCCCTTGTGTTGAATTGAAAATAGAAGAGGAGGAAATACCACCATTTCACTTTATGAGGCCAGTATTACCTTGATACCAAAACCAGACAAAGTCAAAAGCAAAAACAAAAATCAAAGACCAGCTTTTCTGATGACCATAGATCCAAAAATCCTCAACATATATTAGCAAATGAATTCAACAGTATATTTTAAAATAAATACAGTGATCAAGTGAGGTTTATTTCAGGAATGCTAGGCTGGTTCAGTATTCAAAAATCAATCACACAACATTGTAAATCAACTATACTTCAGTTGAAATAACCAATCAATGTCATCCACGTATTAACTAACTTAGAAGAAAAACCATAGGATTATACCAAATGATACAGAATAGTAACTTGACAAAATTCAGCTCTCATTCATGATATAAAATAATCTCAGCAAACTAAGAATAGAATGGAACTTTCTCAAGTTGATAAAGAGCATCTATCTAAAACCTAAACCCAGTATCATACTTAATGCCAAAGACTGAATCTTTTCTCCCTAAGAAGGGAGCAATAAACAGATGCCCTCTCTCACCATTTTTATTCAGCGTAGTACAGGAAATCATAGAGAGCAAAATGAGGCAAGAAAAGGAAATTTAAATGCATGCAGTTGAGAAAGAAGTAAAACTGTCCCTACTTGCAAATGGTATGATTGTCTACATAGAAAAATCCAGGGAATCTCCCAAAAAAAGGAAAAGAAAAAGAAAAAGCTACTACAAGAAGTCATTTCAGGGCTTCCCTGGTGGTGCAGTGGTTGAGAGTCCGCCTGCCGATGCAGGGGATGCAGGTTTGTTTCCCGGTCCGGGAAGATCCCACGTGCCGCGGAGCGGCTGGGCCCGTGAGCCATGGCTGCTGAGCCTGCGCGTCTGGAGCCTGTGCTCTGCAATGGGAGGGGCCACAACAGTGAGAGGCCCGCGTACCGGTTGGGGGGGGGGAGATACCATCAGTCATCTCTCACCCGGACGGTTGCAGAGACTCCTAAGCTTCCACACCTGTCCTCCTTCAGTGTAACCTGATAGCTAAAGTGATCATGCAACTTCCTTGCTCAAAACCCTTGAATGGCTTCCTGTTACATTTAGGATTAAAAAAAAAAAAAAAAAAAAAGTCATTTCAGCAAGGTCAAAAGATACAAGGTCAACACACAGAAATCAGCTAGTTGTATTTCTGTGGATGAGCAATGAACACGTAAAAACTAAAATTTAAAACAATACAATTTACATTCACTCAAAAATGAGATATTTATATATAAATTTAACAAATATACAGGGTTTGTATAAGGAAAACTGCACAACTCTGATGAAAGAAGCCAAAGAAGAACAACTAGATGGAGAGATAAACCACTATGTTAGGTTGTAGATCAACATAGTAAAATCAGTTCCCTCCAAATTTATATATAGGCCTAATGCAATTCCTATCGAAATCCTAGCAAGGTTTATTTGTAGATGTAGACAAGATAATTCTAAACTTTATATGGAAAGTCAAAAGAACTAGAATAGCTAAAACAATTTTGAAAAATAAGAATATAGCATTACATATTTCTTGAAGTCCATTCAAATATTTTTTGTGCCATTCTTTCTATCCTGTCTGTCTAGGCTTCCACATCCAAAAAAATTAGATTTGCTGTATTATCCTTCAGGTAGCTAATGATGCTAGAAAATTCCTGTTCATCTATCACTGAATTTGCTTACTCTTTTTCTGTCATCCCCAATCCTCTATTAAGTGAATTTTTGTAGCTCAGATATTATAATTTTAAGTCCTAGAATCTCTATTTGTTTCTGGTTTTAAGTAGTTTTTATTTCTTTGTTGAAATTTCCTTTTGGCTTATTTATTATGAGCATATTTTCATATACTTCATTCAGTATAGTTGTAGGAGATGCTGTACTTTGTTAGGCCTTGTAACTTTGAATTGCATCATGGAAATTTTACTGATACATTTCATAGACTCTGTATTCTATCATGTTCCCGTGAGTAGTGTTGACTTTTTTGCTTTAAACAGGCAGTGCACTTGGTTGAGCTCAAATTTCAAGCTCTGTCTCCCCTGTGGTAGGGAGGCCTTGCACATGTGTTGTACATGTGATTCAAGAATCAACCAGAAATTGGTGCAGAGATTTATATACAAAATCTGGGCCTTCCCATCTGTGGTTATTACTTTTACTTTTCAGCTGCTGTGGTTCACCAAACTTCTGTCCTCTAATTTATTAAGCCAGTAAATTGTGGCATTTTATGTAAATTCTGGATGACCAGCACTGTGCCTGGCCCTGTCCTTAGGCAAAAAGCCATAAAAATGGAACACTCTGTTCTTTCATTTTCCTAATGAAGCTACGTACACCTAAGGTTTCTAGAAAAGCTTTAAATTAGGTATGGTTTAACAGTAGAATTTTAAAAAGGAATCCCTTTAATCTCTTCATTCTAACTCTATAAGGCACTTCTATAATTAGAATTTTCCTTAGCAGTTGTTGTAGTTGTTCATGTTTCTTCTTAATCCTTTGTTAAAAAATCAATAACTTTATAAGTTTAAATAAATGAACTGATTATTTTTGCTTTCTTAGAGTGTTGAGATAATTTTACCTCTTATTTTAATAATTCATATTCCATTTGTATAATATTAAATTTGATTTTTATGTGGCCTAAACTTGAAACTAAATAGAATTATATAATTAGTTAAAACAATATAATTATATAATTACATTTTTTGTACCTAATAGTACCTTTAAACCCTATTGCACTATTCTTTAATCTTCACCTTCAAATTTACATAGGATAGTTTTTCAGATACTTTGATTACAATCCAGTCCTCATGTGATTTAATGATCATTTATGCTTGATTATAAATAAATAAGCAGAGAAAATCTTGATCTGCCTGTATTCTATATTAATATATTTGTGATAACCGTTTTGCTGCAGATGATAGAAAATCAATTTCAAAATGCTTGAGGCAGAGTATTTATTAGCTAGCATAATTTGGAACATCCTAGGATCAACTAGCATCAGGTACGGCTCAATCCCAGGTTTGATCAGTGTCATCACATATCTGACCCTTTTCAGCCCTTAGCTCTGTATTCCTCCTTTATGTTTGCTTCATTCTCAGGCATGCTTTTCCCATGCAAAGTTAGTATCAAAGATAATTACATTCACAAACTCTGGTTTATATAAGTCTTTTAGCCAGCAATCTTTCTTTTTCTCAAATTGTCCTAAACAAAATAAAAGAGAACTCCGATTGGTCCGATGTAGGTCACAATGTAGGCATATCAGTAAAATAATCTCTGTGGCTAGGTTTTAGTGCTCTAATTGGCCTTGTTTGGGTCATTGTCTCATCCCTGGTTTTAAAGGATGGAGTCAACACTGAGAAAACAGAAGTTGTATCCTCAAAAGAAAATAAGGGTGAACATATACTCAGTATAATCAGTTAAAGTACATTATATTATCAGATGCTTTTAGATGGAATTCTTTCCCTGTTAATGTACTTTCATTTTGCTTATCTCTTTAAGTGGCTAAATAAATGTGGTGATCATCATATATTCCTTTTGGATTATCTTCTAAAAGAAATAGAGCATGTGGAATACCCTAGTTCTGTGTCAGGATATTTCTTAAGCTTCTCAATGAGTTTTTTTAACATCCTTATTGGAGTATAATTGCTTTACAATGGTATGTTAGCTTCTGCTGTATCACAAGGTGAATCAGCTATACATATACATATATCCCCATATCTCCTCCCTCTTGGCCTCCCTCCCACCCTCCCTATCCCACCCCTCTAGGTGGTCACAAAACTATGAGGTGATCTCCTTGTGCTATGCAGCTGCTTCCCACTAGCTGTCTGTTTTACATTTGGTAGTGTATATAAGTCCATGCCACTCTCTCACTTCGTCCCAGCTTACTCTTCCCCCTCCCCCTGTCCTCAAGTCCATTCTCTACATCTGTGTCTTGATTCCTGTCCTGCCCCTAGGTTCTTCAGGACCACTTTTTGTTTTTTTTAGATTCCATGTATATGTGTTAGCATGTGGTATTTCTTTTTCTCTTTCTACTTACTTCACTCTGTATGACAGGCTCTAGGTCCATCCACCTGACTACAAATAACTCAATTTCATTTCTTTTTATGGCTGAATAATATTCCATTATATACATGTACCACCCCTTCTTTATCCATTCATCTGTCGATGGGCATTTAGGTTGCTTCCATGTCCTGGCTATTGTAAATAGAGCTGCAGTGAACATTGTGGTACATGACTCTTTGAACTATGGTTTTCTCAGGGTATATGCCCAGTAGTGGGATTGCTGGGTCTTATGGTAGTTCTGTTTTTAGTTTTTTAAGGAACCGCCATACTGTTCTCCATAGCGGCTGTATCAATTTACATTCCACCAACAGTGCAACAGGGTTCCTTTTTCTCCACACCCTCCCCAGCATTTATTGTTTGTAGATTTTTTGATGATGGCCATTCTGACTGGTGTGAGGTGATACCTGATTGTAGTTTTTGATTTGCATTTCTCTGATGATTAGTGATGTTGAGCATCCTTTCATGTGTTCGTTGGCAATCTGTATATCTTCTTTGGAGAAATGTCTATTTAGGTCTTCTGCCCATTTTTGGATTGGGTTGTTTGTTTTTCTGATATTGAGCTGCATGAGCTGCTTGTATATTTTGGAGATTAATCCTTTGTCAGTTGCTTCATTTGCAAATATTTTCTCCCATTCTAAGGGTTGTCTTTTTGTCTTGTTTATGGTTTCCTTTGCTGTGTAAATGCTTTTAAGTTTCACTAGGTTCCATTTGTTTATTTTTGTTTTTATTTCCATTTCTCTAGGAGGTGGGTCAAAAAGGATCTTGCTGTGATTTATGTCATAGAGTGTTCTGCCTATGTTTTCCTCTAAGAGTTTTATAGTGTCCGGTCTTACATTTAGGTCTTTAATCCATTTTGAGTTTATTTTTGTGTATAGTGTTAGGGAGTGTTCTAATTTCATTCTTTTACATGTAGCTGTCCTGTTTCCCCAGCACCATTTATTGAAGAGGCTGTCTTCTCTCCACTCTGTATTCTTGCCTCCTTTATCAAAGATAAGGTGTCCATATGTGCGTGGGTTTATCTCTGGGCTTTCTATCCTGTTCCATTGATCTATATTTCTGTTTTTGTGCCAGTACCATACTACCTTGATTACTGTGGCTTTTTAGTATAGTCTAAAGTCAGGGAGCCTGATTCCTCCAGCTCCGTTTTTCTTTCTCAAGATTGCTTTGGCTATTTGGGGTCTTTTGTGTTTCCACACAATTTGTGAAATTTTTTGTTCTAGTTGTGTGAAAAATGCTATTGGTAGTTTGATAGGGATTGCACTGAATCTGTAGGTTGCTTTCGGTAGCAGAGTGATTTTCACAATGTTGCTTCTTCCAATCCAAGAACATGGTATATCTCTCCATCTGTTTGTATCATCTTTAATTTCTTTCATCAGTGTCTTATAGTTTTCTGCATACAGGTCTTTTGTCTCCTTAGGTAGGTTTATCCCTAGGTATTTTATTCTTTTTGTTGCAGTGGTAAATGGGAGGGCTTCCTTAATTTCTCTTTCAGATTTTTCATCATTAGTATATAGGAATGCAAGAGATTTCTGTGCATTAATTTTGTATCCTGCAACTTTACCAAATTCATTGATTAGCTCTAGTCATTTTCTGGTGACATCTTTACGGTTATCTATGTATAGTATCATGTCATCTGCAAACTGTGACAATTTTATTTCTTTTCCGATTTGGATTCCTTTTATTTCTTTTTTCTTCTCTGATTGCTGTGGCTAAAACTTCCAAAACTATGTTGAATAATAGCAGTGAGAATGTTCACCCTTGTCTTGTTCCTGATGTTAGTGGAAATGGTTTCAGTTTTTCACCATTGAGAACGATGTTGGCTTTGGGTCTGTCATATATGTCCTTTATTATGTTGAGGTAAGTTCCCTCTATGCCTGCTTTCTGGAGAGTTTTTATCATAAATGGGTGTTGAATTTTGTGAAAAGCTTTTTCTACATCTATTGAGATGATCATATGGTTTTTATCCTTCAATTTGTTAATATGGTATATCACATTGATTTGCATTTATTGAAGAATCCTTGCATTCCTGGGATAAACCCCACTTGATCATGGTGTATGATCCTTTTAATGTGCTGTTGGATTCTGTTTGCTAGTATTTTGTTGAGGATTTTTGCATCCATGTTCATCAGTGATATTGGCCTGTAGTTTTCTTTCTTTGTGACATCTGTGTCTGGTTTTGGTATCAGGGTGATGGTGTTCTCGTAGAATGAGTTTGGGATTTTTCCTCCCTCTGCTGTATTTGGGAAGAGTTTGAGAATGATAGGCGTTAGCTCTTCTCTAAATGTTTGATAGAATTCGCCTGTGAAGCCATCTGGTCGTGGGCTTTTGTTTGCTGGAAGAAGATTTCCAATTGCAGTTTCAACTTCAGTGCTTGTGATTGGTCTGTTTATATTTTCTATTTCTTCCTGGTTCAGTCTAGGAGGTTGTGTTTTTCTAAGAATTTGTCCATTTCTTCCAGGTTGTCCATTTTATTTACATATAGTTGCTTGTAGTAATCTCTCATGATCCTTTGTATTTCTGCAGTGTCAGTTAATATGTGTCTTGGCCTGTTTCTCACTGGATTTATCCCGTATGGGACTCTTTGTGCTTCCTGGACTTGATTGACTATTTCCTTTCCCATGTTAAGGAAGTTTTCAACTATAATCTCTTCAACTATTTTCGCAGTCCCTTTCTTTTTCTCTTCTTCTTCTGGGACCCCTGTATTTGGAATGTTGGTGTGTTTAATGTTGTCCCAGAGGTCTCTGAGACGTTCCTCACGTCTTTTCATTCTTTTTTCTTTATTCTGCTCTATGGTAGTTATTTCCACTATTTTATCTTCCAGGTCACTTATCCATTCTTCTGCCTCAGTTATTCTGCTCTTGATCCCTCCTAGAGAATTTTAAATTTCATTTATTGTGTTGTTCATCATTGTTTGTTTCCTCTTTAGTTCTTCTAGTTCCTTTTTAAACGTTTCTTATATTTTCTCCATTCTATTTCCAAGATTTTGGGTCATCTTTACAATCATTACTCTGAATTCTTTTTCATGTAAGCTGCCTATTTCCTCTTCATTTGTTTGGTCTGGTCGGTTTTTACCCTGCTCCTTCATCTCTTGCATATTTCTCTGTGTTCTCATTTTGCTTAACTTACTGTATGTGTGGTCTCCTTTGCACAGGCTGCAGGTTTGTAGATCCCCTTGTTTTTGGTGTCTGCCCCAAGTGGGAATGGTTGGTTCAGTGGGCTGTGTAGGCTTCCTGGTAGAGGGGACTGGTGCCTATGTTCTGGTGGATGAGTTTGAATCTTTTATTTTTGGTGGGCAGGACCATGCCCTGTCGTGTGTTTTGGAGTGTCTGTGACCTTATTATGATTTTAGGCAGCCTCTCTGCTGATGGGTGGAGTTGTGTTCCTGTCTTGCTGGTTGTTTGGCATGGGGTGTCCAACACTGGAGCTTGCTGGTCATT
The DNA here is from genome assembly GCF_964341445.2 of Mesoplodon mirus. Taxonomy (NCBI): domain Eukaryota; kingdom Metazoa; phylum Chordata; class Mammalia; order Artiodactyla; family Ziphiidae; genus Mesoplodon; species Mesoplodon mirus. The sequence continues at coordinate 21,105,323 of NC_138981.1, read as the reverse complement.
GAGTGGTGCTGGGTCCTAGCATTGAGGTGGAGATCTCTGGGAGAGCTCTTGCTGATTGATATTATATGGGGCCAGGAGGTCTCTTTTGGTCCAGTATCCTGAACTCGTCTCTCCCACCTTAGAGGCTCAGGCCCGACACCCTGTCGGAGCACCAAGACCCTGTCAGCCACAAGGCTCAGAAGAAAAGGGAGGAAAAAAAGAAATAAAGAAAAATAAATAAATAAATAATGTAAAATATATAACGTTATTAAGATTAAAAATAAAAATATTAAAATTAAAAAAGTAATTAAAAAAGAAAAAACGAAGGGAGCAACCAAACCAAGAAATAAATTCACCAATGGTAACAAGCACCAAAAACTAAACTAAGATAAGCATAAAAATCACAAAGTAGTCATTTGCAGACATCAAACCCCAAGTCTACAGTTGCTCCCAAATCCACCACCTCAATTTTGGGATGATTCATTGTCTATTCAGGTATTCCACAGATGCAGGGTACATCAAGTTCATTGTGGAGATTTAATCCGCTGCTCCTGAGGCTGCTGGGAGAGATTTCCCTTTCTCTTCTTTGTTCGCACAGCTCCCGGGGTTCAGCTTTGGATTTGGCCTTGCCTCTGTGTGTAGGTCACCTTCTGGCGTCTCTTCTTTGCTCAGACAGAAGGGGGTTAAAGGAGCAGCTGATTCGGGGGCTCTGGCTCACTCAGGCCAGGGGGAGGGAGGGGTATGGAGTGCGGGGCGAGCCTGTGGCGGCAGAGGCCGGCGGGACGTTGCAACAGGCTGAGGTGCGCCATGCGTTCTCCCGGGGAAGTTGTCCCTGGATCCCGGGACCCTGGCAGTGGCGGGCTGCACAGCTCCCTGGAAGGGAGGTGTGGATCGTGACCTGTGCTCGCACACAGGCTTCTTGGTGGCGGCAGCAGCAGCCTTAGCGTCTCATGCCCGTCTCTGGGGTCCGCGCTGATTGCCGCGGCTCACGCCCATCTCTGGAGCTTCTTTAGGCGGTGCTCTGAATCCCCTCTCCTCGTGCACCCCGAAACAATGGTCTCTTGCCTCTTTGGCAGCTCCACACTTTTTCCTGGACTCCCTCCCGGCTAGCCGTGGCACACTAGCCCCTTCAGGCTGTGTTCACGCCGCCAACCCCAGTCCTCTCCCTGCGCTCCGACTGAAGCCCGAGCCTCAGCTCCCAGCCCCGCCCGCCCCGGTGGGTGAGCAGACAAGCCTCTCAGGCTGGTGAGTGCTGGTCGGCACCGATCCTCTGTGTGGGCATCTCTCCGCTTTGCCCTCCGCACCCCTCTTGCTGCGCTCTCCTCCGCGGCTCCGAAGCTTCCCCCGTTCGCCACCCGCAGTCTCTGCCTGCAAAGGGGCTTCCTAGTGTGTGGAAACCTTTCCTCCTTCACAGCTCCCTCCCACTGGTGCAGGTCCGCCCCTATTCTTTTGTCTCTGTTTTTTCTTTTGCCCTACCCAGGTACGTGGGGATTTTCTTGCATTTTGGGAAGCCTGAGGTCTTCTGCCAGCATTCAGTCGGTGTTCTGTAGGTTTTGTTCCACAAGTAGATGAATTTTTGATGTATTTATGGGGAGGAAGGTGATCTCCATGTCTTACTCTTCTGACATCTTGAAGGTCCTCCCAGTGTTTTACTTATAATTGCTGCATACTCCCAGGATGAAAGGTACACTTAACTGTTTCACATCTGTTCCCTTTTATCTTTTCTCCCCCCTGGATGCTACTATTTTGATCAGATAAAGAAAATTGGAAGGGCGGGCAGAGGTAAAGGAGAGATTAAGTTACATTGATTAACTGAAAGGAGAATGCATTAGTTTCTAGGGCTGCTATAATAAAATGCCACAAACTGAGTGGCATAAAACAACAGAAATTTATTTTCTCACAATTCTGGAGGCTGGAATTCTGAAATGAATTTTTCAGTAGCACAGTGCTTCCTGTGAGGGCTCTAGGGAAGGATCTGTTCCATGCCTTTCTCCTCGTTTCTCATGGTTGCTGGTGGTCCTTGATGCTCCTTGGCTTATAGATGCATCATCCTAATCTTTGCCTCCATCTTCACATGACATTCTCCTCTCTATATCTCCATGTCCATAATTTCTTCTTTTTATAAGGACACCAGTCTTATTGGACCCATCCTAATCCATTATGACCTCATCATAGCTTCAACCAACTACATCTGCAAAAACTCTATTTCCAGATAAGGTCACATTAATAGATTCTGGGTAGACATGAATTTGGAGGGGCCCACTATTTAACTCACTGTAGACAGTAATAGTGCAGTACAGAATGCTATCCAGGAGAGAGAGAGAGAGAGAGAGAGAGAGAGAGAGAGAGAGAGAGAGTGAGAGTGTGTGTGTGTGTGTGTGTGTGTGTGTGTGTGTGTGTGTGTGTGTAGTATAGAAGCTAGGAGCAGATTGGGAAGGAAGGAGTAGGTATATCTTTAGTATGTTTATCACTGAGTATTTTCTTTGCCCCAGGCTCTGCACTGTTGGGCAGACAATATTTCATTGAACCCTTTCAACAGTCCTGTCCCACAGGTATTGTTATCTCAACTCTACAGATGAGAAAGTTGATGTTTAATAATGATGTCTGGCAAGGTCACACTGTTATTAAGAGATTCAACCTGGATTCATATGATTCATGTCTACCTCCAAAGCCCGTCAAGTTAAACACCAATGTCTACTGTCTTAACCCTTTTAAGGAAAAGTGTTAGGTTTTAGTGATTGAAAGCATATGAAAGAAAGGGGAAGTCTAAGATGATGCAAGTCTAAGACTGGATAATTGGGGGACTAGCTGGTACTACTAATAAATATTAAAATGAGGAGGTTATCAGAAAGCATGATGTAGCTTTTTTTATAGTTTTGGTTGAGAAAAGGAGTAGGCGTGGTAAAAGGTAATCCAGATTAAAATACACGTTGCTGTAAAGAATTTGAGAAATTTATTGAGGGTGATCAGTTTGTGGTCTGCATTATCCCTTAGTTCTACACAGCATCATTTTTCAGTGTCCAGTCACTAGGTACTGTTCATTTGTTTCAGACCCTATAGCAGTCATGAAGCTACCCGCCTTGAGTGCTCCATACCACCACAAAAATAATCTCTTTTTTACTCAAGGAATGTTTTGTTTGTTTCACTTTGTTAAAATTTATTTAAAATGTATTTATTATAAAAGGACAGAAAAAGACATTCCCCATGTTTGTGTTTGCTTTTCCTAATAAATATGTGCAGCTGGATCTAGCTTCAGCCATTTGTTCATGTCTAATCAGAAGCCACTGTCCTCAATTTAGCTTTGTTTTGGCCATTACAGGCTGTTTTCTCTGCTGTATTTTAGCTGATTGTGCCTAGGTGAGTCACTCTTCACGTGGCTTTTTTATCAAGGGTATTTATAAAAACCAACAACTACCACAGAAAGAGTATGTGATTGGCTTGGTATGTATTTTTAAAAAATTATTCTCAAGATTAGATGCAGTGACACTAGCATGAAAATGCTAATGGAAACATTGTACAAATTTTTCATGTTGTTTAAAACAAAAATAAACTGCAAGGTATCCTTAATAACTACAAAAATTATAGATAGTGGATTTTTTTTTTTTTCTTTTTGCGGTATGCGGGCCTCTCACTGCTGTGGCCTCTCCCGTTGCGGAGCACAGGCTCCGGACGCGCAGGCCCAGCGGCCATGGCTCACGGGCCCAGCCGCTCCGCAGCATATGGGATCCTCCCAGACCGGGGCACGAACCCGTATCCCCTGCATCGGCAGGCGGACTCTCAACCACTGCGCCACCAGGGAGGCCCGATAGTGGATTTTTAATGCTTGCAAATGTGCTTAATTTTTCTTGTTGGTACTTATATTTTACTGTATAAAGTAAGATTTAATGTCTAATATTAGAACACATTAAAAGTAGTATATGGCAATGTAATATTGCTTGCAATTCAGAATATTAAGAGAGTCCCTTACCATTTAAAAAAAGGTAGGAATATTATTTTTATATAAAATATGCTTCAGATAACCATTTTATTATATATATAATATATATTATATATATAATACATATATTATATAATATATATTATATATATAGATGACAATTCCAGAATTTGTTCTGGGGACATAAGTGAGTACTAGTCACGTGTGGAGTGCTTGCTCATATTCTGTTCATTTGGAGGGGGTAGATTTGAAAAAAAACACCTATTTTCCATAGATGTGACTACAGGGTTTATCTTTTTCCCTATTATCTCTGCTTATTTCATAACATTTCTTATTTGCTGCTTTCTTTGTTTCTAATTACTAATTTACATTGAGCTCCTGGAGAAAAGATATTGATGGTTATTTTCCAACCGTGATATTAGAAGCAGTTTGCAGTAGCTAGGAACCATATCAAATAAGTGTGCTGTCTCTAAAATGAATGCTTCAGATATGATTTGAATTCTTTTCATAGAAAATAAGGTTTTATTGAACCAGATGTATATCATTTATAGAATCAGTTAAAATGCATTTGGTATATTCGTTTATATATTCCTTAATGATTCTATACAAATTTGTGAATTTATGTAAATATATATACATATAATTATTTCTTATTTTTCACCAGTGAATGAGAATATACTGAAACTCATACTGAGTGTGTAATCTTATAATGGTGACATTTGGAAATAGGTTTTTAAACTGAACATCTTCTTTGTCTAAGAATATAATTGATCAGGGTACTGTAGTCTGGTTGTTTATGCAAATTACTATGAGGTAAAATACAGTTGGGAATAGTTTATAATTCCAATATAAAGCTGACTAAAATATTCATTATTATGACAAGTTTATTTTCATCTTCTGGAATTCTATTTAATCAGCAGAAGAGTTGTGGACATAAGAATAAATAACACTATGGTCATTAATACGGGGAGTAGCTTCCAACTGCATGATTTATGGGTAGAAATTTTCTTACCATGGTTAGAAATTTTTGAGAGGGACTCATAGTGTATTCCAGGATGTGGACTGCTTTCCCTCTGAACTTTCTCTGAGCCACTCCCCTCCTTCCTTTACAAGGTGATGTGGCTAGGGAGGTGAGTCTTCCTCCTCCTTCAGCCAGGTCCAACCCATATTCCCTCAGAAGATGTTCCTCATTCATTCCCCATGAACCATTTTATTGAGAAATACTGTGCTAGGTGCTAGATATACCAAGATGAATATTAGAGAGTCATAACTCCAGGTGCTCACAGATACAGGGAGTAGATGCTGATGATCATTATAATAATGTGATAGGCATTATTCAGAGGGTCTCAGAGAGGTTCCAATAAGATCACGAAAGATCACCCGAAAGTGCTGAATTCTTCCAGCAGAGACACAGTATAACTTAGTATGTGAGAGCCTGAGTTTTGAAGTCAGAAATACTCAGGTTTGAATCTTATTTCCACCACTAACTAGCTGCGTATCCATGGGCAAGGTACAGAATCTCCTGGGGCTTCCCTTTTCTCATCTCCTAAATGTAAATACTACTAGATATATCATATGACTGTTCTGAGGATTGAATAAATCCAGGTTGGGTAGTGCTTAGAACAGCACCTAACATATGGTGGTAAATGCTCAAACTTTGTAGCTACTTTTATTGCTATTGTATTTACCAGCTAACTAAAAGCAGCCTTTTGTACTTCAGGCAGTGCCACTGTAATTAACCCCTCAATCACTGCTCTTCCAAAACCAACCCTGGGGAAACTAGCTGCACCACCACCAACAACACATCATCTGCTCATTGAAAAACACTTTTACTCAGTCCTGAACATGTGAGATGAAGACTAAGGCCCAGCAGTTACTGTCTAATCAGCTTATGAAGAGTTGTTTTTCACTGTTCCTTGGGATGAAAATATAGACACCAACAAATGTCTATAGATCAGGGCTTAGCAAAACTTTTCTGTAGAGAGACAGATAGTAAACATTGTAGACTTTGTGGGCCCTAAGGTCTGTGTCACAGCTATCTGCTGTTGTAGTGCTAAAGTAGTCGCAGGCAATATGTAAAAAATGAATGAGTTTGGCTATTTTCTAATAAAACTTTATGGCCTAAGTGGGTTTTTCTAAAAATAGTTTACAGACCCTTGTTCAAGAGCATATATAATGGTTGTATATTATTTATATATTATATTGAACTAGGCTGTGAACTCATCGAGGCCTCACTGAGGGCCAAGTCTTACTGGTCTCTGTAATACATATATACGTACGCACACATATAGTTGGGATTCAATAAATTTTTCTGGACAAGTAAGTTAATGATGCAAAAATTATTAAATAGCTCAATAAATTATGTCTTGATAAATTATATACACGCACACGTAACATCATTATCTTGCCAGTGTAAAAATTAAAATGTGTTATAGGTCAAATTAATATATAAATGAATTTAATTTTCAAAAATAATGGGAGATGACTGAAAATAAGTGACCTTTTTATTGTATTCCTAGAAAGCGATATTGAAATTGCATGTGTTTTGTGTATATGTGTGTGCGTGCATGTGTGTGCGTGTGTTGGAGAGAGAGAGATTTATAGTTCAAGTCCCCAGGCTAATATAGATATCGTGACAGAGCATTAGACTGTGTTCTGAATTTGCAAGCAATTAAAGCAAAAACCAAAACATGATAGAATATATAATCTGATCAAAAGATACATACCCTTTCTTCATAAGGAGCAAACCTTTTCCCTAGTACTGAAAGAACTGTAATAAGTCCTTATACAGGGAATATTGAGCAATATAATAGGTAATATTTACAGTACTTGGTATAGAAAAAGTGTTCAGTGGTCCTCATTTCACTGTTTCATATGTGGATATTTGACTAAAGCCAGAGACACAGCATTAAAACATACTTTATTAAAACTAAGCTTTTTGGGGGCTTCCCTGGTGGTGCACTGGTTGAGAGTCCGCCTGCCGATGCAGGGGACACGGGTTCATATCCCGGTCCGGGAAGATCCCACATGCCGCGGAGCGGCTGGGCCCATGAGCCATGGCCGCTGAGCCTGCGTGTCCGGAGGCTGTGCTCTGCAACAGGAGAGGCCACAACAGTGAGAGGCCCGCGTACCGCAAAAAAAAAAAAAAAAAAAAAAAAGCTTTTTGGAGAACTTTTATTTCAGAATTATTTCTACCCCATATCCAGTAAATAAGAAAGGTCTCAAAAGATAGACCAAATACTGTGGTTCATCACTGTCCCTCATTATGTCCAGGTCTCTAAGAGACCACCAACTTATTAGTCAATGAATAAAAGCCTTTCTCCTGGACATTAATTATGATAAAATTCCATTGCATATACATCAAACAAAGCACTTTTCCATGTACTACCTCATTAGATCTCTCAACAACCCTGGCATTATTTTCACCATTTTATAAGTTTATTTTAAAAGAAATTACAGAGATGAGATAGGAAGTGTGTCAGTCCCAGGTAAAAGATAATAAATGCTGGAGTTCACATTCTAGACAGATGAGTAGCATCTTCTGAGACTCATTACTGCAGTCTAAAATTTCCAAACTTTTTTTAAAGAGTAAAACATTCTTAAAACTTTGAAACTCAATATATGAAAGAGAGAGCCATTTTGGTTAAATACAAATGGAGTAGATCCTGAGTGGCCCTTAAAGTACTAATGTCCCTAAGATCCTTGGTGCTCAGTTTGAAAACCACTGGTCTGTATCAGTGAAGATGCAAAAGTCTTCCACTTTGGAGATAAATAAGCACAATTTTTAAAAAGTTTTTTGTGGGACCTAGGTTATTATTTGCTTTCATTTTTAGTATAAGATCCCAAAGGATTAAAATACATGGTCTGTCTACAAATATGCCTGATGATTCTTGCTTGAAACTTATGCAAATGTGTTCAAGAAATATTTTTTTATTAGTGAAATACTATTCTTATCTACCAAATTATTGAAAACCAAAAGGATTTAGCCATGGTTAAAAGGCCACGTATATTTATGCACATATGTACACACACACACACACACATTCAGCACAACTAAAACATCTGTATTACCTATTTGCCTTTACTGAAACTTGGCTGTCTTCAGAGGATGTAGATCACTAAATTCCTTTAAAACAAAGCTTTATTACCCTCCTCCAGTATTTCAGGACAGGTATCTCACCTTTCTCTCCATTTACAATTACAGCTCATGATGCTCCCCCTACTCTGTTATTTAAAAAAATCATTTCTTTGAGGAGCCCCCCACCATAAGGCCTTCACTACCTTCTTGTTGCTCCTCCCTTAGATTTCTTGGCCACTCTCTTTCATTCACTGAAGAACTTCTCATCTGGTTTATATTCCTTCTTCACACTCAAACTGCTGTTATCATTCTTGGCAATTTTAACATCCATGTAACCAGAAACTCTCTCTGAATTCTTTGACTTGTCCCCATTCCACATCAGCCTGAACCAGGTCCTCAAAAACTGCACTAACTTCAACATCAAAAATGCAAACATTCCACTCTTCAATATAGCCTTCTTTCCTTTGAAGTTCTTCTCTCTAATACTCACATTAAAACAATTATTACCTCCAATCCATTGTTTCTATTGATAGTTCTTTATCCACCATTCCTCTTTTCATCAATTTCCTTCGTGATTATCCGAATCTCATTGGTCTCCCCTTGAAAATACCCTGCAGTTCCTTTCCCCATCTCGCTCCATTGTATTTTCCTTGAAAAGCCTCTACTCTGTTTAAACGACCCATTTGCCTTTTCCATTCCTGCATCCCAGCTACTTAATTTTACTGAAAAGAATCACAAAATGGCAAGTTGTTTCCACCTTAATTTCATTAGCACAAACCTAAATAGATCTTAGCACTGCCCAGTAAATTTATAGTTTCCCAGTCTCCAAAATAACTAGTTTACCCTTTCTCCTCTCTCTTTAAATCTCCTTATTTGGATCTTTTCTCCTTACTCTGAGCCTATGATCTCACCCCACACTTCATGGAGGAAAACAATAAGTATCAAGCGAGCATTCTCTCCTTTTACCACTACCAAATTATGAACCTACTACGTCGTCTCTCTTCCCTCCTCTTAAATCTTGGGGAGAGTCTTGCGTCTTACTGAATGACAGTCCCTCTGCATATGTTCTTTGTTTCATCCACTAGAAAATAAACCCCACGAGGGCAGATATTCTCTACTCTGTTTTTACCATCGATATGCCTCATACCTTGTGAAATGCTTGGTATAATAAACATCTATGTATATCATTGATATTTGTATGTGTGTGCTTGTGAGAGAGAGAAAGACGAAAGAAAAGAGGTGCATGCATGCTATATCTCTAGGCTTATGTCAGAAAATTTAACAACCCAAATCTTCTTCCATTGCCCTCTGATATTTTAACTGAATAGCTCTTAAAAGATTATGGCATCCAAGCTACAGTAATACCTTTTCATTTCAGGAAAAGTGCCAGGTCATCAGGTTATCATGTAGAAGAGACAGAGAAATTATTCCTAGTTTTCTGTAGAAATCAAAACCGCTGAATATAACATCCCAGAGTAAGAATAATAAGCCTATAATGTACTCACCGAGCTCTGAAATTGCATTCATTTGGAGCATTAATTTTCCAGAATTATTTCACTTGGTTCTAACATTAATAAAAGTGCATTACCTGTTTTAATAATTTGGGAGGAAAAATGAATTAGTCTGGCTTCTAATCTGCACATGGAGTGTGTGAGCACTGTGGAGCGTATAAGTGAATCTCACAATGATTAAGTACTCCACTTACAGGGAATTCAAATAGAAATGAAAATCTGAGGCAACTAAATTTTCTTTAAATGTGAACACTGTACTTTAAGAGTATATTATGATTTTTAAAATCTTGAATTGGAGCTGTTTAGATGGCCTATTCTGTTTCCAGAAACCTGCTTAAATATCTTACTGGAGAGTAGAGGTCAATAAAAACCCCAAAACAGAGTAGATGGTGGTGAATTATAAATATATGGAAGACAGCCAGGTTCTGTGAAGCCAAAGCAATAAACAGCTTTTAAGAAAAAGCAAGGGATGGACCTTGGAGGTCCCCAAAAACCGGTGGTTAAAAATGGAGCTGGAATACATAAAGACCAGCATCAATCTAAATCAAACTAGCCTCTCTTACATTTCTCAAAAGTGGGAGAGGTAGAAAAGTATTTGGTTTGCAAAGGGCTTCCTGTCAGACTGCATCCTGAGTTACAGAGAGGCTGTAATGATGTTAAGAAAGTAAGTAATTAAACAGAATGTCATTTGATAATGTAAAAAGGAAGGTAAAATTTTGCCATGAAAATAACTTTAATGGGTAGTTCTTATTGGTTCAGAAAACTAATCTCAACCTAGTCAGTCATGAAATATCTCCTTGGTCCTCCTAATGAAACCACCTATAATTACTTTCTTTTCCTCACACACAAAAAAATCTTTGTGAATATTGTGTTAGATATTCTTAACTGTATTTCTTATTCATTTTAGCTTCATTAACATCATTAAACCTGAGATGCACTTTCTCCAAGTGAAAGTAAAAGGAAATATGTATTCAGAATAGAAAATTTTTTCTGGCCTATTATTGTCATTTCTTCTTCATAGTCTCAAACGTACTTCCAATTCTTTTTACAACAGTGGTTCATAGAGGGATTCAGTATTCTATAATTACCCTAAACTGATAGCAGAATTTCGGGTGCATATGTATTTTCCCATTTGGAAAGAAAGTCCATAACTTTCATCAAATTCTCAGAAGGTCCATGACCTGAAAAAGATGAAGGAGTATTTATTACTCCTGAGCATCCTTTAAGACTCTCCAAGACAACATGGTGAAATCAGCTACATGTGTCTTTACTACATCCATTTCCCCTGTGCTTGGCTTTCCTCAAGTCCACAGTTCTCCTGTGAGCTCTGCTAAATTTCCTTTTTAAAAATGCATTCTTTAGTCTTGGTTCATCATAAGGAGGATGCTACTAATAACAGCTTAAAAGGTTAACTGTGCTATTTTTAATAAGTTATCTGGGTGTTAAAGAATTAAACACCTATATCATATTTCAAATAGTAATCCATTTGAAGGGAACATTTTATAGGTAGAAACCTATTGTCTCTACCACAGAGAGCAGACTTTTATTTTTTAAACAAAACAGATATTATCAGCTTTACATATGCTCTGTTTTGTGTTAAGTTCTAATAAACTATCTTATCCAGTATTCAGTCAGTTCTAAATGTAATATGAATTCCTGGAACAAGGTCACTTGATAGAAGTAAAATAAAATTCAGGGGTACTTCTTGTCCAAGAAGCCTTAATTGATAAGTGCCATTTTGTACTTTTTCATTGAACAAGCATTTCATACCCTATGCTATCTAAATGAGATGCTAACAAAAAATAAAATTACTGCTATATGAGCTTTTCCTTTTTGTAAAACATAATAACCAGTCTTTTATGTGTATTTATCAAATGCTTATTATGTGAATTATATGAAAAATTATCAAGGTCCAATGAGATAAGTGACGTGAATGTTTTGTAACCTCGTAATACCACTTCATTATAAAAATTAGATAGGGTAAAGAAGAAATAGTATATAACAGACGCTGTTGGCACCCATCCAGTTTCTCTTTACCATGCCAGTCCAGCCACCCAATGGCTGCTGTGGTGTTGGCTGCTACAGCTCATGTATCCCCTTCTCCAGAGGTTTACCCCATCTAGAAAAGCCTAGGAAGGTATGCCTCCATTTCCCAAAGTGGTTTGTGGCCAATGTCTTACTAATATGGAGATATACAAGTTCAGGATCCTTGCTTCAAGGTGGGAAAAACTTGGTGTTACAATTTATGCTCCAGAGCTCCCTATAGGATCAGGGTCCTGAAAGTGTACCTTTGCTTAGCGCTTTCCTCTGCCATCTTGCTTCCCTCACTCCCTTACAGGTTTCTCCTGGGAACATTTCTTCAGGAAATCACTTGCTAAAGAATCCTTATCTTAGGCTCTGCTTCTAGGAAACTTGACTTTAGATAGAGTAGAAGCAGTGTCTTAGGATCTGTTCTTTTATAAAGTACTCTTTTTATTATATAATGACTGTAGACTCACCAAACTATGTATTTGCAAAAGACCTTAGAATTTATCAACTTTGCCTCTTTCAAATGGGGTAATGAGGCCCACTAAGTGACTTAAACAAAGCCCCCAAAATAGTTTGGGATATAACCTAAACACAGGTTTTTTGGTTTCCAGTTCAGTGGTTTTCACATAATTATTACAATTAGGAGTATTGTTCCATTTATGAACTTATAAATGAACAGAATGGCTTTTTATATAGATATAAATCAATTTGTTAAATGTTCATTCAGCAAAGGATTATGAAACAAAGTCAAACCATTCACATTTGCAATGTTTAGTAATAGTCCTGAAAACCTATCTCATTCATCACTGGTAGTACCCTGTTCCTCCCCCCTCCTAAGTAAAGATCTCATTCCATCAGCCTCAGAAATTGTAATTTTTTTCAAAGAATATATAGGTATTCTTAGACTGAGTGAGGACTGATTTCCTACATAATGAGAAGATACTGAGTCCTGTAGAAATGCAATTATTATGCAAAGCATGCCTACTTGTATGCTAGTATACAACTTTTAGAATTTATCTTTCTCTTAAAATCACTTTCGAGAAACCTAAAATGTCAATGTTGATACCTATTAACATCACATTTGTTTATTAAATAAGGTCAAAAACAAAGTGTTTGACCTTGCTGGGTACAGATACTGAAGGAAAAGCTTTTTATTTCCTACAAGGCAACATTTCTATACCTTCAGCATCCCCTGAAATGGACCTGTGCTGCATCTTACCATTCTGAGTGCTAGAGATGTTCTTGGTAAAGCAATCTATTTTGGCAAGTAAATAGTTAAAGGCTACATTTCTGCTCCTGTTCTTCTATAAATGTGGTAAAATTGGGGCCTTAAGGAATCACAGAGGGTGCTCCCTAGCAGAGGCAAAGTGGCTCTAGTAGCTGACGACCTAGGAAGGCCAACAGACTGATTGAAAGGGCTTGCCTGCAGGGGGAGCTCTTAAAAGTAGGCCTGGACAAGAAGAGAAAGTGGTGAAGGGCAAGGGGAGCAGGGGCAGGAGAGAAGGTGCTTTCCAGGTTCAGGCACAGCACACAGTCACAACAAGCCAGAAAAGTAAGTCACTGTGGGCTGGTGAGTGCTAAGAATGAAAAAATTCCTCAGCAGCCCTTAGTCACAGAGCAATGGCAGAGAATCAGAGAGCCAACCTGGGAATTCCCAGGATGCCCTGAGCTCAGATGAAAGCAAAACTAGTCCGGTTGAACTAGGTAGGAGGAGTAGGGAATTGAAACTTTTGAATTGCTAAGGTTTTATCATTTCTCTTCAATTAAACCGCCAAAATTATCAATTTATGTATATTCCATTTATGGGAAGAGCTTTCCTCCACTGTCTGTACCCTGCAGGGTCAAAGCCCTGTTTCTCCTTTGCTTTATCTCACACACTTAATGAGATTTCTCTAACAAACTCTGAGGTTCATATATCAGATGTTGATGGTAACACTTTAGGTTTCTGTGAACTGGGCAAAAACAATTACCACATCAAAAGAACAAATTCTAGGGCTTCCCTGGTGGCGCAGTGGTTGAGAGTCCGCCTGCCGATGCAGGGGATACGGGTTTGTGCCCCGGTCTGGGAAGATCCCGCATGCTGCAGAGCGGCTGGGCCTGTGAGCCATGGCCACTGAGCCTGCGCGTCCAGAGCCTGTGCTCCGCAATGGGAGAGGCCGCAACAGTGAGAGGCCCGCGTACCGCAAAAAAAAAAAAAAAAAAAACAACAAATTCTAAAGGTCTTACTGTAGCACAGAATTATGATTACATAGATATTAATAGATAGCATTTCAAAAATTTTGAGGCTTGGGCTTCCCTGGTGGGGCGCAGTGGTTGAGAGTCTGCCTGCCGATGCAGGGGACACGGGTTCGTGCCCCGGTCCGGGAAGATCCCACATGCCGCGGAGCGTCTGGGCCCGTGAGCCATGGCCGCTGAGCCTGCACGTCTGGAGCCTGTGCTCCGCGACGGGAGAGGCCACAACAGTGAGAGGCCCGCGTATCGCAAAAAAAAAAAAAAAAAAAAAAATTTTGAGGCTTGATGAATGAGGGGGGATATAAAAGATTAACAAGACCAAGTCAGGACTGGTTTCCTACATTCTAGGAAAATACTGAGTCCTGTAGAAATTCAGTTATTATGCAAAGCACACCTACATTGCTAAGTTCTTTTTTTTTCCTTTGCTAATTCATTCCTACATTGGGACTAAAACCCAAAATGCTCCAGGGTACATCACTCATAAACCAATAATATAATGTTCACCTCCTTAAAAAAAGGTGATAATCTGTAGTGATTTGATTAGCTATTGCTTAGTTGCTACAAGTGTGAAGGAGCTACTCTTCTTCTTTTTTTTTTTTTTTTTTTTTTTTTTTTTTATATGGAACGCAGGCCTCTCACTGTTGTGGCCTCTCCTGTTGCGGAGCACAGGCTCCAGACGTGCAGGCTCAGCGGCCATGGCTCACGGGCCCAGCCGCTCCACGGCATGTGGGATCCTCCCGAACTGGGGCACGAACCCACATCCCCTGCATGGCAGGCAGACTCTCAACCGCTGCGCCACCAGGGAAGGCCCCAAGGAGCTACTCTTCTGAACTCCCTATTTTTTCCTAAGAGCATAAAGAATATACTGCGAAGTTGATTCTGACCTGATGTTCCATTATTCCTCTATATCAGCTTTACTAACATAACAGATGATAGTGAGCTGAGACAAGTATTTATATGGGTAAAATATTTCTTTTGAGGGTCACTCTTACATCTTATACTTTCAGCTTTCTCTTGCTCCTAACTTCCCAGATGTGAACATATAAATGGACCAGAAAAGAGCCAGGTAGCTTTGTAGCTTTATAACTTCACACTAAAGATGAATGATAAATGTACGATAGTATTTTCTCCTTAGATCTGTAACTATTTAGATACCAAATTTTCTCCTATCTTAATGCATGTAAGTATAGTAAAAGTCATCTAAATGGAGATTGCTTATGTGTTCATTCAGGAACATTTTATTGAACACTTAGTAAGTACAAGGCACTGTGTTAGAAACTAGCAGTGTTGAGGTAGATTAAACATCTATAGCACTTTTTATCACTGAGTTTATGGTCTAGGGTCCTTACTAATTCAGTACCTAAAATAGCTAATTACATGGTTTGCATAGTTTAGCATCTGTTGGAACCACTCCAAGAGGCTTGGATGGGCACTGGTAGGTCACTCGAATGAAATGTAACTCCTTCTAGGCTTTATTTAGCAAGTTAAGCTTAATACCTTCAATATAGGCAATTAGGAATCAAAAGGTGGTAAAGGACATTTAGGCACAAAGTCATCTGTCAAATACTTAATCTTTTCAACTCATTGCTTTTAAAGTAAGTGACCCCCTCTCTTTTTTGTGTTCTCGGCCAGTAATTTATGTGGCTGACCTACATTTGTTGCTTAGGGAAGGCATGGGTTAACTATAAACATCACAACAGGAAAGTTATTTTTTAATCAAAGTGATACACTTTCCTTTTTATAACACACATGTGATTTGATGTTGAAATAAAATGCAGATGCTACTTTGGAAAAAATAAAAAGTAAAGTAAGTGACCCTCAAAAGTTAGTAGGTATTGGTATGGCCTAATGTTCCAGTAAATTTAAAATGAAAATACTGATATTCTAAACAGATCATACTTTTTTCCTAGAGAATGTATCCTTGACTTTTGTCTTTTTCCTTTAAGAGGCATTACAAAATAGCTATTTCCTCCTTCTACCAACCATGGGGCCATATGTCTTTTTAGAGTACATACCATTGTGTCATTAGAAATGCAAATCTTGCATTATGAACTGGACAGTTCCAGGAATCCTGTAACGAAATTTGAGTTTCCCCAAAAGTACTACATGTACTACACATGAAGTGGTTGCAGGTAGTTAATTTGAGAGAGAATTATAAAAAGTACATGAAAGACAGTAGAGAAAGTGAGACAAGGAAGGGGCAAATCTACTAAAAGGGTTTTAAGGAGCAGGTTATCACCATGGGCAACTGGGGTTCAAATCATTGGAGACCCTCTGAGGAACCATGTGGAACATGTTTCAGAATTAATCTATCAAAGGACAAAGTAAAATGAAATATTCATCTACCACCTCTCAACTGTCATTGGTTGAGGGTAGTCCCTGGGGTGGTTAAGCCTCAGAGACTTCTAGGCCTCCCAGCAAGCAGGCTGAGCAAGAGCTCATGGTTCCAGAGAAAGACCTTGGGTGGAGAAGCAGTGAGAACAGGCAACTGAAGTGGAAATTGTCTATGCACTGGGAACTGGTCGTCAGAGCTGCAGGTTCACTTAAAGGTGGGCTGAGGGGGGACCTTCAAGGTGGCGGAGGAGTAAGACGTGGAGATCACCTTCCTCCCCACAAATACATCAAAAATACTTCTACAAGTGGAACAACTCCTACAGAACACCTACTGAACGCTGGCAACAGACCTCAGACCTCCCAAAAGGCAAGAAACTCCCCACGTACCTGGGTAGGGCAGAAGAAAAAAGAATAAACAGACAAAAGAATAGGGGCGGGACCTGCACCTCGGGGAAGGAGCTGTGAAGGAGGAAAGCTTTCCACACACTAGGAGCCCCTTCGCGGGGCGGAGACTGCGGGTGGCAGAGAGGGGGAGCTTCGGAGCCGCGGAGGAGAGCGCAGCCACAGGGGTGCAGAGGGCAAAGCGGAGAGATTCCCGCACAGAGGATCGGCGCCAACCAGCACTCACCAGCCCGAGAGGCTCATCTGCTCACCTGCCGAGGCGGGCGGGGGCTGGGAGCTGAGGCTCGGGCTTCGGAGGTCGGATCCCAGGGAGAGGACTGGGGTTGGCGGCGTGAACACAGCCTGAAGGGGCTACTGCACCACGGCTAGCCGGGAGGGAGTCCGGGAAAAAGTCTGGACCTGCCGAAGAGGCAAGAGACTTTTTCTTCCCTCTTTGTTTCCTGGTGCGCGAGGAGAGGGGATTCAGAGCGCCGCTTAAAGGAGCTCCAGAGACGGGCATGAGACGCTAAGGCTGCTGCTGCCGCCACCAAGAAGCCTGTGTGCGAGCACAGGTCACTCCCCACACCTCCCCTCCCGGGAGCCTGTGCAGCCCGCCACTGCCAGGGTCCCGTGATCCAGGGACAACTTCCCCGGGAGAACGCACGGCGCGCCCCAGGCTGTTGCAACGTCCCGCCGGCCTCTGCCGCCGCAGGCTCGCCCCGCACTCCGTACCCCTCCCTCCCCCTGGCCTGAGTGAGCCAGAGCCCCCGAATCAGCTGCTCCTTTAACCCCCTTCTGTCTGGGCAAAGAAGAGACTCCCTCAGGCGACCTACACGCAGAGGCGGGCCCAGATCCAAAGCTGAACCCCGGGAGCTGTGCGCACAAAGAAGAGAAAGGGAAATCTCTCCCAGCAGCCTCAGGAGCAGCGGATTAAACCTCCACAATCAACTTGATGTACGCTGCATCTGTGGAATACCTGAATAGACAATGAATCGTCCCAAAATTGAGGCAGTGGACTTTGGGAGCAACGACATTATATATATATATATATATATTTCCTTTTCTCTTTTTGTGAGTGTGAACCATGGTCAGTCAGCATGTCCCAAAATGTTGGTGCATAGGCTGGTACAAAATTCATCTTAAACAATACTTCATTTTCTACAACATAGCCAAAGGAAAATTGTGTGCACCTGTGTCTAAAGCACTTAAACTTTCTTATCACAGTAATTGTTATTTCATCAGGACACAAAAAACTTGCATACTATCATTTCTTCTTTCCCCCATCCCTGATTTTTCTGAGGACTACAGGAAGAGAGATGTTCCATGGAGCATTTTGCCTCTATGAATATAGCCCACTGACAGAACAATTAAGGGATGATGAATTCAGATTGACATTCATGCCACACTCCTTTATTGATAATAATAATACCCTTTGCTTCTTTACTAACTTATCCCATTTGCCCTTATGACACCCTTGGGATGTCAAGGCAGTTATTATTGACTTTATTTTACAACTGAAGAAGCTTTTAGTTTTATTAAAAGCGTGAATTGTGCACTTCGGATATGCCAGACATTGGGTTAGACATTCTTCCTTGAGGTATTTCATTTAATCCTACTCAGAAACCTGGGGGAATTATTGTCCTTATTTTACTGATAAAAGCCCTAATCAGGGACTGGCAAAGTTGCCATGAGGCAGGGAAGTCCGGGAGTGAGACCCAATTGCTGGCGCTTCCAGTTCTTCTTTCCCTGTAACCTGTGCCCTCTCTAGGTTGTCTCCAGATTCCCCCAACATTCCTGGACAGACATCTGCTCTTACATATGACAACCTCCAGACAACCTTGCATGGCACCAAATCTATTGACTGGGTAAATTCCACACAATTATACCCCACTGGAAGTACTTTTATTTGTGCTATCTTGATGTCCATTCAGGTGGGGGTTGATTTGATTTGAAGTTTCATGGTGCAACACCCATCAGCGGATTTATGTCTCATGTGAGCCATCTCCTTCTTCTGCCTTCTACCACATTTCACTTGCTTAGTTGTACCTGAAAATTATTCTTTCTGACATAGGCTACAAGACCATGTGTGGATTCACCCTTATTTGTCTCTGTAGCCTCATGTCACAGGACACTCCCCCCCTCATTCTCTCAGGTTTAGCCATACTAGTCTCATGTCCATCTCATCTGTGTAACTTTGCACATGCTGTTTCCTCTACGGAGAATGTTTTTACCATTTCATCATCAACAAGTGAATTCCTACTTATGCTTCAGATCTCAGCTCAAGCTGAAGGTTCCTTGGGGACTCGTCACTAATCTCAGCAAATCTTCCTGTTAGACGCTCTAAAAACACCATGTGTCTTTGTTGCTATTATCGGAGTTCTGAATGTATGTGTTTATGTGCGTGTATGTGTGTGTGAAGATTTAATCAATATTTGTCTCTCACACCATCCTACATGCTCCATTACAGCAAAATCTGTTTGGAGTTTGGATTCATTAAAGTACCTCCCAGCAACTAGCATGGGGCCTTGTGTGTGGCAGATACTCAATAAATAAGTGTTGAATGAAATACATGAATCTAGGATGTGAATAATTTCTCTAAGTTGGACCTAGAGTGTTGTTCTTAGTCCCACTGTTCCTCAATTGGGGGAGTATTGTCCCACCCCAGGGGGGATTTTGAAATGCCTAAGGGTGTTTTCTGGTTATCACAATGAGTACGTGCAGCTACTGGGCTTTGGTGGCAGGAGGAGGCTAGAGGTGCTACGAAGTATCCAATGGACAGGACAGTCTAACCAAGGAATAATTGTTTCACTCAAGATATCAGTAACACCCTGAAAAACACTGCAAGAAAGATAATGTATTTCAATAATCGGCTTCTAATGTGTTTAAATAATTGTTAACATGACTTTGTATGTAGTATAGAGGTACAGGTGTGTGGGGGGGCTGCCCTTTTTAGTTAATTTTGTGTCAATTAGTAATTAGTTTATAGATTTTTTTTCCATTTTGTGCCAGGAAGAAGGGCTGTCAGGAGGCAGAGGAAATGGAGATAGGAAAACTATGTAATGTATCAGAAATGTAAAACTTAAAATTGACCTGGGGGGGGCCTAGTGTTAATCTAATTTATACAGCTGGTATTTTCCTTTATATTTCCTATGTTCCTTCTTGCTTTTCTATTTCTGTCTGGCTTTTTACTTCTTCTCCAAGTTAAATCCCCAGTCTGACACGTTCATGTGTTTACTTTCTTCCTTTTAGTTCAAATAGAAAACTGAGATTGGTTTTCAGGACTGTTTGTGTCCAGTGTCACAGTTAGCCTGTAGTTGCAATAGAGAAGCTCAGTAAAGCCTCTTTCGTTATTTCTGTTATAACATGAGAGCAGTCCAAATATCAGTGGTAAACCTCTCTTTACTGAGACTGAAAAAGTGATTTCATGATACCTTTCCTGCATCAGGTGGCTGGAAAAACAGGAGACAGAGATAGAAATTACTGTAACATAATAGGACAAACAGTAGAGGGGGATTCCAGACATTGGGGAGCCCTACCAACCAACTATCAATCATTTAACCCCTTTGGGCCTGGTTTTCTCATTTTAAAAGAATGAGAAGACGTGATAAGATAGCCTCTAGCATCCGTTTCTGATCTAAAATTGAGTTTAAGGTTCAAGGAAGAATGGGGAAGGAAGGAAAGAAGAGAAATAGATGTTGTCTTAGACACTAGGTAAGAAGATGCCTCCCCTGTACAAAATTGTAAATTATGCCCTTTTCCTTTGGAAGAGTGCAAAAGCTTATGCTGTAGAATAGAACAACTAGTATACGACTAGGACTTTTCAAGGATCAGGAATCAACTCCCTGGAGGATTAACTGAAGAATGGTTTCAGAGGCAGTATCCACATAGGTAACCACAAAAGTGGTTGGGTGTTTGGGCTCTGGGGACAAATCTATGCTTTAATCCCAGCTCAACCACTCTCTAACTGGCCCTATAAATCGGACATGCACTTAACCACCCGAAGCCATTGTTGCCTCATCTTTAAAATGGGAATAACATAGAGAATCCTAAAGATGCTACCAGAAAACTACTAGAGCTAATCAATGAATTTGGTATAGTAGCAGGATACAAAATTAAGGCACAGAAATCTCTTGCTTTCCTATACACTAACTACGAAAAACCTGAAAGAGAAATTAAGGAAACACTCCCATTTACCATTGCAACAAGAAGAATAAAATACCTAGGAATAAACCTACCTAAGGAGACAAGGACCTGTATGCAGTAAACTATAAGACACTGATGAAGGAAATTAAAGATGATACAAATAGATGGAGAGATATACCATGTTCTTGGATTGGAAGAACCAACATTGTGAAAATGACTATATTACCCAAAGCAATCTACAGATTCGATGCAATCCCTATCAAACTACCAATGACATTTTTCACAGAACTAGAACAAAAAATTTCACAATTTGTATGGAAACACAAAAGACCCCGAATAGCCAAAGCAATCTTGTGAAAGAAAAACGGAGCTGGAGGAATCAGGCTCCCTGACTTCAGACTATACTACAAAGCTCCAGTAATCAAGACAGTATGGTACTGACACAAAAACAGAAATATAGATCAATGGAACAGGATAGAAAGCCCAGAGATAAAACTGTGCACACATGGTCACCTTATTTTTGATAAAGGAGGCAAGAGTATACAATGGAGAAAAGACAACCTCTTCAATAAGTGGTGCTGGGAAAACTGGACAGCTACTGTAAAAGAATAAAATTAGAACACTCTCTAACACCATACACAAAAATAAACTCAAGGGCTTCCCTGGTGGCGCAGTGGTTGGGGGTCCGCCTGCCGATGCAGGGGACGCGGGTTCGTGCCCCGGTCTGGGAGGATCCCACATGCCGCGGAGCGGCTGGGCCCGTGAGCCATGGCTGCTGAGCCTGCGCATCCGGAGCCTGTGCTCCGCAACGGGAGAGGCCACAACAGTGAGAAGCCTGTATACCGCAAAAAAATAAAAAAAAATAATAATAAACTCGAAAATGGATTAAAGACCTAAATGTAAGGCCAGACACTATCAAACTCTTAGAGGAAAACATAGGCAGGACACTCTATGACATAAATCACAGCAAGATCCTTTTTGACCCACCTCCTAGAGAAATGGAAATAAAAACAAAAATAAACAAATGGGACCTAATGAAACTTAAAAGCTTTTGCACAGCAAAGCAAACCATAAACAAGATGAAAAGACAACCCTCAGAATGGGAGAAAAGATTTGCAAATGAAGCAACTGACAAAGGATTAATCTCCAAAATTTACAAGCAGCTCATGCAGCTCAATATCAAAAAAACAAAGAAGCCAACCCAAAAATGGGCAGAAAAACTAAAGACATTTCTCCAAAGAAGATATACAGATTGCCAACAAACACATGAAAGGATGCTCAACATCACTAATCATTAGAGAAATGCAAATCAAAAGTACAATGAGGTATCACCTCACACCAGTCAGAATGGCCATCATCAAAAAATCTACAAACAATAAATGCTGGACAGGGTGTGGAGAAAAGGGAACCCTCCTACACTGTTGGTGGGAATGTAAATTTGTACAACCACTATGGAGAACAGTATGGAGGTTCCTTAAGAAACTAAAAATTGAACTACCATACGACCCAGCAATCCCACTACTGGGCATATACCCTGAGAAAACCATAATTCAAAAAGAGTCATGTACCACGATGTTCACTGCAGCTCTATTTACAATAGTCAGGACATGGAAGCAACCTAAGTGTCCATCGACAGATGAATGGATAAAGAAGATGTGGCACATATATACAATGGAATATTATTAAGCCATAAAAAGAAACGAAATTGAGTTATTTGCAGTGAGGTGGATGTACCTAGAGTCTGTCATACAGAGTGAAGTAAGTCAAAAAGAGCAAATACCGTATGCTAACACATATATATGGAATCTAAAAAAAAAAAAAAACGGTTCTGAAGAACCTAGTGGCAGGACAGGAGTAAAGACGCAGATGTAGAGAATGGACTTGAGGACACAGGGTGGGGGAAGGGTAAGCTGGACGAAGTGAGAGAGTGGCATGGAGATATATACACTCCCAAATGTAAAATAGATAGCTAGTGGGAAGCAGCCACATAGCCCAGGGAGATCAGCTCGGTGCTTTGTGACCACCTAGAGGGTTGGGATAGGGAAGGTGGGAGGGAGACACAAGAGGGAAGAGATATGGGGATATATGTATATGTATAGCTGATTCACTTTGTTATAGAGCAGAAACTAACACCATTGTAAAGCAATTATACTCCAATGAAGATGTTTAAAAATAAATAAATAAATGGGACTAGTAATAGTACCTACTTCACAGTGTTGTTGTGATAATTAAATGAACAAATGCCACATGAAAGCATATATTAGCACGTGGTAAGTGCTCCATAGATTTCTGATTACTATAAGCAAGCTAAACCCATCAGGAGTAGAGCAGTTTAATAAATTATTCTTTGTTTACCAGAATTCTGTCCCCATATAACTCACCTCTTCCAGAATAGCTGGTGAGTCCTTGCATGAACTAGCTGCTCACATGATTACTACCAGTTGAATGCTGATAAATTATGCATTTGAAAAGGTATTATTTATTACTTTTTATAAATTTACCCTTCTCCCTCAAAACTGCTATGGATGGTTAAGATTTTAAATTAGTCATATTTATCTAGGAATGGACTAAATTTACTGTTTAGCCTATTGTGGATTATAGACCCTCATATCAGACACACTGATAATTTACTTTTTTTTTTTTTTTTTTTTTTTTCTTTTTGCGGTATGCGGGCCTCTCACTGTTGTGGCCTCTCCCGTTGCGGAGCACAGGCTCCGGACGCGCCGGCCCAGCGGCCGTGGCTCACGGGCCCAGCCGCTCCGCGGCATATGGGATCCTCCCAGACCGGGGCACGAACCCGTATCCCCTGCATCGGCAGGCGGACTCTCAACCACTGCGCCACCAGGGAGGCCCAATAATTTACTTTTAATATTCTTTTCAGAGACATAGAAACATCATTGCCTTAGATTTTACTGTATTTTTGCCCCATCCAGTCTATGTTTTTGTGAATAGCTAGGAAGTAGTTTCACCATATGGCTGTAGGATGGGTTTGTATTTTGACTTCCCCATGAGTTAATACCATCAGCTGGGCAGGCAGCTACCAAAGGCACTTTTTCTGTGTTGGTCACGAAGATGCCACTGTAACTTTATACTCATCACTATCATTAATTGCTGCATTGTGTTCATCATTTCTCCTGGGAGTTAACCCCTAGTGTGGAATAAGCACTGTGAGATTTTAGTCAGATACCTCCATTCTAAGATTGGAATATTCTTGCATCATCCTATAAGATGATTCAGGATCTTAAGTGTTGAGAGTTCTCTAATATTCAGATAGTTATGTGCACATTGTTTTCTATCCTCCACCCCCTTAATTCATGATCCTTGTTTATCATATTTCTTTGCTTCCTTCATAGTTTCTTAAACATGAAGATATTCTAACTGGTTGCAAGGTGGTATTTCAATAGAGCTTGTCATTTTAGGTAAATCATTCTAATATTAGTTGCTATTTGTACTTTAGCCCATTATATTTTGCTATAATATTTGTTTCACCGGGTTTTTTTATAAGTTTAATTTTGTTGTGACATAGGGGTAATCCTATTATGTGGCAGGATTATGCATTTGACAGTTTTAAATTGAATTGTTTCAATTAATAAATTAAAGTCATACTGTAGCCTCAGTGTTAGTGTTCTTAATAGATACATTTAAGATAAATTCCCTGATCTAAATAGTTAGTAGTAAATGAGACATGGGGAGTAAAATCAGTGTTTCTAGTTTCTTTTAAGACTTCATTGTGACTCAATACAATGTAAGAAAATACAAATGTTTATTGCTGATTTTAGCTGTTCCCTCATTTTAAAAATAATAAGTATATACTTTGTTGAATAGTGACTTCAGGGCCACTTATTCTTCATCAGTTAAAACTGCTCTTCAAATTTACCATTCCATGTACATGTTTATACACCACCACCTCTGCTGTATCATTCACTTTCAGTAAGCTTGTCTGCCATTTAATTAACAATATAAATTAAAATGTATATTAATATGTGTCTTTAATATAAGATATAAATTTAAATGTATATTTAATGGCTGTCTATGTAAATTGTTTGAATTAGATGAATTTATGCCCATCTCAGTAAATATAAAGACTTGAAGTGACTTATAAACAATAAAAATAAAATATAAATTGATAAATAGATCAAAGGGGAGGAACATAAGAGTGGACTAATAAAATGAAACTAGAAGGTACAATTTGTTTACAGAAATGCCTATTATAAAATCTTCTTAACTAATAAGACCCTGCTATATATTAAAAAATTAAATTTAATTTAAAAAAATTTTTAAATAAATAAAATAAAATCTTCTTAAGTCACTAAAAGTAGAATAGAGATTTGGCTTCAAGCTTCGCAGTGGCGAAAGCAAAGAAAACAGCATTATTTGCAAGAATTACAGTTTGATAATATTTTTAGAGGTTGGGTCTAGGAAAAGCCCATTTTTTCCTGGTGTGAGTATTAAGAGATACATTTCTCTCGATGGTTCTAATAAAGGGGTTACAGGATATGAAACACGTTGTCCTCAACATCATCTTAATGATAATTTTGAGGGCATCTTACCATATGGTTGCTTTTTCAAGAATATGAATTGTGGCAATAATGCCAAAACAATATTCGGTAAAACCAGTTGTACCTATTGCCAGAACAACGCAATACAAGTTTTTGAACAATCAAATGATTGTGTTTTATCCAAGAATAATATTTGGCCACTCCAGAAAGATGAATGATGCTTATAATCTTCACACACAAATACATATTTTTATACATATGATACACTTACAAAATATATGCACATGTATATAGCCTGTACCACCCCCCCGAACCAGATTGTATTGGGTTGGCCAAAAGGTCTGTTAGTTTTTTTCCATAAGATGGCTCTAGTAGCACTTAAAGTTGTCTTTAACTTCATTCGAAACAATTTTGTTAGATTGTATGTGGCAGCTGTCATGTCAGCGTGCATTTAAAAAAAAGACATCAAAATTGGCGAATTTTTGTGTAGCCATTTTAATATTGAAGATAGAAGAAAAACAGCAACGATTTTCAGCATATTATGCTTTATTATTTCAAGAAAGGTAAAAATGCAACTGAAACACAAAAAAAGATTTGTGCAGTGTATGGAGAAGGTGCTGTGACTGATTGAACATGTCAAAAGCAGTTTGCCAAGTTTCGTGCTGGAGATCTCTCACTGGACGATGCTCCGTGGTCGGGTAGACTAGTTGAAGTTGATAACGATCAAATCGAGACATTAATTGAGAACAATCAACGTTATACCACGTGGGAGATAGCCAACATACTCAAAATATCCAAATCAAGCATTGAAAATCATTTGCACCAGCTTGGTTATGTGAATCGCTTTGATGTTTGGGTTCTACATAAGTTAAGCGATGAAAACCTTCTTAACCGTATTTCCGCATGTGATTCACTACTTAAACATAATGAAAATGTTCCATTTTTAAAACAAATTGTGACAGGCGGTGAAAAGCAGATACTGTACAATAATGTGGAATGGAAGAGATCGTGGGGCAAGTGAAATGAACCACCACCAACCACACCAAAGGCCGGTTTTCATCCAAAGGAGGTGATGTTGTGTATATGGTGGGATTGGAATGGCGTCCTCTATTATGAGCTTCTTCTGGAAAACCAAATGATTAATTCCAACAAGTACTGCTCCCAGTTAGACCAACTGAAAGCAGCACTCGATGAAAAGCATCCAGAATTAGTCAACAGAAAATGCATAATCTTCCATCAGGATAACACAAGATCGCATGTTTCTTTGATGACCAGACAAGAACTGTTACAGCTTGGCTGGGAAGTTCTGATTCATCCGCCGTATTCACCAGACATTGCACCTTCAGATTTCCATTTATTTCGGTCTTTACAAAATTCTCTTAATGGAAAAAATTCCATTTCCCTGAAGACTGTAAAAGGCACCTGGAACAGTTCTTTGCTCAAAAAGATAAAACGTTTTGGGAAGATGAAATTATGAAGTTGCCTGGAAAATGGCAGAATGTAGGGGAACAAAAGGATGAATACATTGTTCAATAAAGTTGGTGAAAATGAAAAATGTGCCTTTGATTTTTACTTAAAAACCGAAGGCACTATTTGGCCAACCCAATAAATCGCATACAGGTTTGTAGAACATATTAATCCCCCGTGTTTATCACAGTGCTGTGTCAATGAAGAACTCACAATAAATGCTAACCATGGCTGATGATTATATCAGACACCTCTTATATCCACCTCAAATCCTCTCAGCCCACCATATACTACTTCTGTAGTGACCAGTTCAGCAGAGACTTCAAACAGTCTGACAGATATAACCTGACTGTGCCTTGCCTCAGGCTCACTTTATGCCCCGGCGCTTCTCTGATACCACAGCAAGTGACAGTTAACCCCAGGAAACTCCTCAGCGCTCATGAATGCACAAGCCAGAAAGCCTTGACCAAACAAACCACATTAAACAATGGGAAACAGGAGCCAAAGGATAATTTCCTCCTCAAAAAAAAAAAAAAAAAAAAAAAAAAAAGTTCTGAGATGGAGCTCATAAGTTTTCTCGTAAGATCCACTGAGATCAAGTTCAACTTACCCTACTGGTGGCCAATTGATAATACATCCCTGTATCTTCCTTCCTTCCTTTCCAGGAGAGGGACACTCATCTGTTGTCTAACCACTGTTCCATGAGATTACATTCCCAAATAAACTATTTGCAGAAAGGCCTTTCTTTCACATTCTGCTTTTAGGGGAACCAGACTAAAAGAGTTGGTGCCAAAGTGGAGTAGCGATAATATCCAGCTTGCTTCTAGAAGCATCACAACTACTAAGACTTTAACCTATAGTGGATTGAGGCAAAGCGCAGGTGGAAGGTGAAAAATTGGGCACATGATAGCAATGTAACAGGAAAAGTATGGGGGCAAAAGATAGTTATAGTGATATGATGAAGGTAAATAAATAATGTATTACTTAGGAAATATATTTTTAAAATGACAGGGTCAGGTCAGCCAAATAGCAGCTCAAGAAACTGAAAGCCAGAGGGTCCCTATGGAAGCAAATAAGGAGAACTCAATCTCCTGCAGCTTCTGAGAAAATCATGATAGAAATCAGACCCAAGATCTAATTTTAAAGATGGCAGAGATGCAGTGAAAATTGAAAGCACAGTCTTGACAGGTCTCCTATATAAAAGTCAGGACTCTGAGAGGAAGTGAGTGTGATCATGATACTTGGATGGGCACATATGGATGGAACAGCCTTAGAATATCGAATCCCAGATTCCACTAAACCTTTCCAGCTGGTAGGATTACTCTTTGCGGGAAGAGAGAACTTTCTGTTGCCTGGATACATTGGAAAGACCTTATCTGAGGCATGTAACCTGAATATGATGCCTGTCTTTCTCAAAAACTGCTCCTACCATCCGCATACCTCAAGACTGGGAGCCAAGGTTAGGTCACAGCCCAGCCCATGTATAGAAACACAGTCCCTGTTGTGTAAGCAAATAGCTTACACCCTGAAGGAATTGCAGGACCAGGTAATTGGTATTGTCAGGGACCAGGGGATCTAATGTGGGAGTGAATAATAAGGGTATTAGACCAGGGAATCATTGACCTACAAGCTCTCACCTGTGACTTGGGGTTCAAAATATTGGCAAAGGGCCTCCCTGGTGGCGCAGTGGTTGAGAGTCCGCCTGCCGATGCAGGGGATACGGGTTCGTGCCCCGGTCTGGGAGGATCCCATATGCCGCGGAGCGGCTGGGCCCGTGAGCCATGGCCGCTGAGCCTGTGCGTCCGGAGCCTGTGCTCCGCAACGGGAGAGGCCACAACAGTGAGAGGCCCGCGTACAGCAAAAAAAAAAAAAAAAAAAAAAAAAAAAAAAAAATATTGGCAAGGAAGGCTGGTTTCTTGAATTTTGCTCTAATATACTCTGGGGTGGCTCTTTGAAGTTTTGACACAGTAATGGCCTGCAGTAAATGAGGTAGTGATGCTGGAACTCCTGGGCATGATAGTGAGGAAAGGAACAGAATTAGGGAGGTGGAATATTAGAATGGATTTATTTTGTGAGACTACTAAACCTACCACTTGACCACATTCCTAAGAAGGGTCATAGGACAGTCCCTTCATTAAGGCAATAAGAAATGTCCTGGCAATAAGCAGTGACATCTTAGAGATGCTCTGTGGTGTCCTCTGAAGGCCAGGGTTGACAGAGATACTGCTATGGAATTGGGCTTCCTAATACCAATGGGAAAAAGAGGAGAATTCTGGAATGCAAAGGCCAGTGGCAACCCTTAACCTATAGAGACAGGGTAGTCTTTGTCTCAGACTCTGATGTTGGGCAACCCCAGAATAAGACAATGATAAAGGCAAAAGCCAATTCATTTTAATAAAATATTAATGCTTTCCTTTCTGGTCAGTGCAATAAAAGATTGCTTGATATTTACTTTTTTCTTTGTGCTTGCAAGTTTGAATTCACTTAAGATTTTATAATCTAGAAAAGCCTACATTTTTTTTTGTCAATGCAGGCAAGTGGGAGTTCCCAGGTGCTAAAATAAGAAGGGCTTTTCTCTGGCAGTGGCAATCTTTAGTGTTTCTCCCTCCCAGACAGGGTTGCCTTATTCCTTCAGTGTGGCTGCATTTCTCTCTCTAACATCTGTACCCTCCCAGGAACTCTCTCCTACCTGATGTATCACTTTCTTTGGAATGTACTTTAAGGATTTTAGCCTCAGACTAATGCTGATTTTTTGTTGTTGTGGAAAACTTTTTTTATTGAAGTATAGTTGCTGTAAAATATTATGTAAGTTACAGGCGTATAATGTAGTGATGCACAATTTTTAAAGGTTATACTCCAGTTATAGTTGTTATAAAATATTGGCTATATTCCCCATGTTGTACAATATATCTTTGTAGCTTATTTTATACCTAATAGTTTGTGCCTGTTAACCCCCTACCCCTATCTTGTCTGTCCTCCCTTCCTTCTCCCCACTGGTAACCACTAGTTTGTTTTCTATTTCGGTGAGTCTGCTTCTTTTTTGTTATATTCACTAGTTTGATGTATTTTTTAGATTCCACATATAAGTGATGTCATTCAGCAGTTGTCTTTCTCTGTCTGACTTATTTCACTTAGCATAATGCCCTCCAAGTCCATCCACATTGCTGCACATGGCAAAATTTCATTCTTTTTTATGGCTGAGTAGTATTGCATTGTATATATATATAGCACATCTTCTTTATCCATTCATCTTTGATGGACACTTAGTTGCTTCCATATCTTGACAATTGTAAATAATGCTGCTATGAACATTGAGGTGCATGTATCTTTTCGAATTAGTATTTTTATTTTTATTTTTGGATATATATTCAGGACTAGAATTGGTTGGTCATATGGTAGTTCTATTTTTAGTTTTTTGAGAAACCTCCATATTGTTTTCCACAGTATCTGCACCAATTTACATTCCCACCAATGGTGTAAGAGGGTTCCCTTTTCTACACATCCTCACCCATATTTGTTATTTGTGTTCTTTTTAATGACAGCCATTCTGACAAGTGTGAGGTGATATCTCATTGTGGTTTTGATTTGCATGTCCCTGATGATTAGCAATGTTGAGCATCTTTTCATGTGCCTGTTGGCCATCTGCATTTCCTGTTTGAAAAAATTCCATTCAGTACTTCTGCCCATTTTTTAATCGGGTTGTTTTTTTGATGTTGAGTTGTATAAGCTGTTTATATATGTTGGATATTAACCCCTTATTGGTCATATCATTTGCAAATATTTTCTCCCATTCATTAGATTGTCTTTTCATTTTGTCAGTGCTTTCCTTTGGTGTGCAAAAGCTTTTAATTTTAATTAGGTCCCATTTGTTTACCTTTGCTTACATTTCCTTTGCTTTAGGAGACAGATCCAAAAAAAATATTGCTGTGATTTATGCCAAAGAGTGTTCTGCCTATACTTTCCTCTAGGAGCTTTACAGTATCTGGTCTTACATTTATTTTTTTTTAACATCTTTATTGGAGTACAATTGCTTTACAATGGTCTGTTAGTTTCTGCTTTATAACTACGTGAATCAGCTATACATATACGTATATCCCCTTATCTCCTCCCTCTTGTATCTCCCTCCCACTCTCCCTATCCCACCCCTCTAGGTGTTCACAAAGCACCGAGCTGATCTCCCTGTGCTATGCGTCTGCTTCCCACTAGCTATCTATTTTACATTTGGTAGTGTATATATGTCCATGCCACTCTCGAAGTAAGAGAGTGGTCTTACATTTAGGTCTTTAATCCACTTTGAGTTTATTTTTGTATATGGTGTTAGAGAATATTCTAATTTCATTCTTTTACATGTAGCTGTCCAGTTTTCCCAGTACCACTTATTCCATGTTATTTTTTTTTAATTTTTTTTATTTTTTTATTTTTAATTTTTATTTTTTTTAATTTTTTGCTTTATAACAAATTTAATCAGTTATACATATACATGTTTCCATATCCCCTCCCTTTTGCATCTCCCTCCCACCCTCCCTATCCCACCCCTCCAGGCGGTCACAAAGCACCGAGCTGATCTCCCTGTGCTATGCAGCTGCTTCCCACTAGCTATCTACCTTACGTTTGGAACCCCAGTACCACTTATTGAAGAGACTTTCTTTTCTCCATTGTACACTCTTGCCTCCTTTGCTGTAGATTAATTGACCATAAGTGTGTGGGTTTATTTCTGGCCTTTCTATCCTGTTCCATTGATTGATGTGTCTGTTTTGGTGCCAGTACCATACTGTCTTAATTACTGTAGCTTTGTAGTATAGGCTGAAGTCAGGAAGCCTGATTCCTCCAGCTCTGTTCTTCTTTCTCAAGATTGTTTTGGCTATTCAGGGTCTTCTGTGTTCCCATACAAATTTTAAAATTATTTGTTCTAGTTCTGTGAAAAACGCCATTGGTATTTTGATAGAGATCTCATTGAATCTGAAGATTGCCTTGGGTAGTATGATCATTTTAACAATGTTCTTCCAATCCAGGAACACAGTATATTTTTCCACCTGTTTGTGCTGTGTTCAATTTCTTTCATCAGTGTCTTATAGTTTTCCAAGTACAGGTCTTTTGCCTCCCTAAGTAGGTTTATTCCTAGGTATTTTATTCTGTTTGATGTGATAGCAAATGGGATTGTTTCCTTAATTTCTCTTTCTGATACTTTATTGTTAGTATATAGAAATCCAGCAGATTTCTGTATATTAATTTGGTGTCCTGCAACTTTACGAGACTTATCGATGAACTCTAGTAGTTTTCTGATAGCGTCTTTAGGATTTTCTATATATAGACATGTATATCATGTCATCTGCAAACAGTGACAGTTTTACTTCTTCCTTTCCAATTTGGATTCCTTTTATTTCTTTTTCTTCTCTGACTGCTGTGGCTAGAACTTCCAAAACCGTGTTGAATAAAAGTGGCGAGAATGGGCATCCTTGTCTTGTTCCTGATCTTAGAGGAAATGCTTTCAGCTTTTTACTGTTGAGTATGATGTTAGCTATGGGTTTGTCATACATGGCCTGTATTATGTTGAGGTATGTTTTCTCTTTGCCTACTTTCTGGAGAGTTTTTATAGTAAGTAGGTGTTGAATTTTGTCAGAAGCTTTTTCTGCATCTATTGAGATGATCGTATGGTTTTTATTCTTTAGTTTGTTAATGTGGTGTATCACGTTGATTGATTTATGGATATTGAAAAATCCTTGCATCCCTGGGATAAATCCCGCTTGATCATGGTGTATGATCCTTTTAATGTATTGTTGGATTCTGTTTGCTAGTATTTTGTTGAGGATTTTTGCATCTATGTTCATCAGTCATATTGGCCTGTAATTTTCTTATGTTATCTTTTTCTGATTTTGGTATCAGGGTGATGCTGGCCTCATAAAATGAGTTTGGAAGTGTTCCTTCCTCTGTAATTTTTTGGAATAGTTTGAGAAGGATAGGTGTTAAATTTTCCCTTAATGTTTGGTAGAATTTACCTATGAAGCCAGCTGGTCCTGGTCTTTTGTTGGGAGTTTCAAAATTACTGTTTCAATTTCATTACCAGTAATTGGTCTGTTCATATTTTCTGTATCTTCCCGGTTTAGTCTTGGGAGAGTGTACCTTTCTAAGAATCTGTCCACTTCTTCTAGGTTTTCCATTTTATTGGCATATAGTTGTTCATAGTAGTCTCTTATGGTCCTTTGTATTTCTGTCGTGTTGGTTGTAACTTCTCCTTTTTCATTTCTGATTTTATGGATTTGGGCCCTCTCTCTCCTTTTTTTCTTGATGAGTCTGGCTATAGGTTTATCGATTCCATTTATCTTTTCAAAGGTCCTACATATTTTCATTATGATTTTGCAATATTTTATCATTGACTAAGTCTTTTTTTTTCTGGCTTCTTCTCCCTGCTTTCCTATTTTTATTAATTGATCCCAGTTTACTTTTGATTATCCCAAGCACTTAAGTGACATAAGTCTTTCAGCTTTTAGATGAATAATTTATTTACAGTAGTCATAGCTGAGTGTAAAACAAACAGCTTATTTGTTTCTTTGAATGTACTCATTTTGAAGTCTGTTCTTTATCTGAGATTCTTTTGCCAATTTAGAAAGTGAAAGTATATAGAGAAATTGATTAAGTCTTAACGAGTCTTACTTAATTCCATTTACCCAGTAGCTGCTGGGTAAATGATTCACGATGGAACTTGCTTTATCATTAGAAATGCTGTTCAGCTATTCTCAATAAAGTACTTTTATGAAACACATAATATGTATCCAGCACAATGCTAAACAAGAAGGAGCTTTTATCCTTAAGACTATTCATGATTTTGTAAAGATATCTCCCAAGATTTAAGGACAGATTTGATTTATGAAGAAAGGTTCTTAGTTCCATACATTTGGTTCAACAAAAGTGTTTGATGATCTTTTCCCTGGCCTTAGGTAGGTCTATAAGACTTTCAAAATAATCCAAATGTAAGAATAAATAAGGTAATGTACAGTGGAAGGCCTAGCCCTGAGAAAGTTGAGGAGGGAGTGAAGTTTATCTTTAGTTCACCTCCCTCTTCCTCTTTCTGTATCTTTCAGCTCTGAGATCCCTGCTCTCTGCCAAAAGCCTGTTCAGTATCTCATTACAGACCAGTCACCTCTTCACTAAGGCTTTACATTATAATGAGTCTGTGTTAGGGGCTTGGTGCCAGAGGATCCTGAAAATGAAGAGGCCTTTAAACCCCAAAGCCATGCTTCTCTAATTCAGATTGGGGAGAGGGGGATTTCAGGCATTGCAGCAAGTCAGATTTTTAAGGAAGAAGGGCATTTTATGTTCCAAGATTTGCCAAACACATTTTATAGCTAGAGTCAAAAGATTTCTAAAATCACTTCTTCATGAAACATTTTTTGAACCAGGAAACTTACAATTATCCTGTTAACTCTTAACAGCTGATAGTGATTTTTTGGTGGTTCTCTTGCTTTCTTATACAGTACAGCTTTTTGAGGACTGTGTGAGTTTTCCAGTGTATCTTTTGTTTCGAGCATATTCTTGGCAAGAAGCTCTGTGCCTATTTGACTTGACTTGCTGGATGAAACACAGGTGGTCAAAATAAATTTAAAAGATGAAAATGATGCTTCATTCGACGTATTGTTTTAGATCTTTGCATGTCCTAGAAACTAGGGTCTTTGCCATTATTTAATTATTTCATTTTGTGGGTCAAAGAAGAGGAAAGCTCTGAGTCCTCCAGGATTGTCAAATTTATTTCAAAAAGGAATACATGTAAGGAAACTAGGGAAGAATTTTTTTCTTCTCTTTTTTCCCAGTCACATATTTCATAATAAATTTAAAATAAGGAGCAGTAATCATGCTTGCGTAATATTTTTATATACATATGTGCAGTTGGCCCTTCATATCAGTGGATATGGAGTGCTGACTGTACTGTATCATTTTATATAAGGGACTTGAGCACCATGGATTTTGTTATCCACAGGAGTCCTGGAACCAATCCCCTGTGGATACCGATAGATGACCGTATAAGGAAATTAGTACCTCCTATTTCAAATCAGTTGCTTGAAAAAAATGTTCTTCTTTCCTAGAGCAGTTCAAGGATGACAGAGACAAACAGATGGAGATGTTTTAGAAGGGATTCAAGCACTGAGTGAATGGTTGGACTAGCTGAGCTTTAAGACCATTTCCAAACCAAATATTCTGTGAATTTATTTTTTTTATATATGCAGCCTCTTAAAGAACGCTTCTTGGTTCCCTATTTAAAAATTAATTACATTAAGTCCGCAAATGATTATCCTATCATGCTTCACATTGTTTCATGCCATGTTATATAGGGGAATGTTTAATTTAGTTTAATTAAGGGACCAGATTTTTAAAAATATATTGTACCTAAAACTATCAGAAAAACACTAGTGACTGGAATTTTTACTTATTAATATCTTTAGTACAAACAAAGGTGGTATAAAGAGTTAGAGAAAGATCAGACATATGTGCTGAGGGAGAAAAAGGAGTCAAGCTAAAGAAGGACCTCTACCTAGTCTATTGTTTGAGTGACACTAGGGAAGGGTTATGATAGGGAGACCATAGGTTATAAAATCATGCTACCTGACTCAAATCTAAATATCAAAATTGGATACTGTGTTATAATGAATAATGCTGGCAAGACCTTATTTAATCAACGTGATGTTATCAAACACCATTTTTCATATATCTATACTTCACTTATCCAGACAGTTAATAAAAGTCCAGTAATTGGCATGTTTGTTATTAATCTGAGTAACAGGTCTTGGCCTTGCTGGGCTGCAGCACAGCCAAGTGAATCATCCTTCTGACATTGAGCGTCAAAAGTCTTTGTACTTGCCACTCATTTTGCAAGGTCTCAGGGGACAGACGTTTGGCAAACTCCATGAAATCTTAGTAACAGCCTAAAGGAGAGACTGCAGATGAGAATGAACAGCCACTATGCCTTTAAACATGACTATATCACACAGCTACTGTTCATAGCAACTGAAAGCCAAATAATGGTTCTGAACAGAACATGACTGGATGATTAAGGTCACCTTTGGCAGCTTTATAAGCAAGTTCATATCCTAATGGTCTCCTGAAATCCTTTTCCTATGACATAATTGTTGCAAGAGGTGACACTCTCATTGGCTCATAGGGCATTTTCCTCTTTTTGCCTTTTAGTCACATGTCTGAACTTTTATTTGGGGTTTCCTCTTTTAAGTGGATCCAATTATCAGTGAAATGATTTAGTACAGTAACTGGTCTAGAGCTTGTTTGAAGCTATTCCCTTTTTACCAAGTTTTTACTGCTTATTATTGGCTATATATTTTGACTTACTATAGAAAATTCGAAAAATATAAGAAAATAATCACCCAGAATCTCAAGATCTCATGAAACGAATATTATTTTCTTCTAATTCCTTTCAGAAACTCTCCCATGCATATATACATATAAAAGCTTTATTTCAAATAATTTTGTCTCGCTGTTGCATTTTTATGATGAGTTATTTCATATACAGAAAGAATGTAATACACATGCAAGATATCCAAAGATGGTAATATAAATATTCCTGAAGTAGTGTGCTTGAAAAATGCAACATTTGAAGTTCTCTGTGGGCCCCCGTATGACGCTTTTCACTCCCTAGAACTTGCTGCAACAGGTGTACAACAAAGAATATCAATATACAATGTTGGCTAGAAAACAATGAATCTGGTTCTCTTTGTTCAGTCACAAATAAGAGTGAAAAATAGGGGCATTTTTGCTCAGGGTCAGCATAGGAAGTAGACAGCAGCTCTAAGGGGAGGATTGAGGAGAGCTTAATGAATGTACTACCTGCAAATGTGTGAGCACGGTTAAAGGAAACTAACAAGGCACAATATAGTACCCCAAGAGTAGCAACAGTAAGGAGCCATTACCACCCCTTGGCCTGAAGATACAGGGGGCAGGAAATGGTTCCTAGCACACAAGAGTGTTAGCGTTCAGGAGAGAAATGGAGCCCCTGTTAATTTTGTCAAACAAGGAAAGAGCCAGGAAAATAAAAACCTTCAACTCACATTCCTTGCTGATCTCCTGGAGGTACTGTCCATTGGTTGCACCCAACTTAAAGTAGAGGCCCAGGAAACTCATTTGATATAGCCCCTAAAAGTCTTTCCCCAGGTCATCAAGCAGTGTGGGGAAAGTTGGAGAGTAGATCTACAAGTCCTCGGAAAGTAGACACATGGTGGTTAATTAATACATGCAAGTCATTTGATTTGTCTCGTCTCAGCTGGTATGTGTTTTTTTCTGATACAGACCGGAAGATGGTAATGAAAGATATTAGAAGCAATGACTTTCAAATATTGCCTTGAAAAACACTTATTTGAATTTGTAAAGGAGCTAAAGCCAGCTCTTAATGTAAATGCTCAGTCGTTTTGTTTCACTTGACACATATTATCTGAGATTATGTGTGTGACAGAACATGACCACACTGGAATTAAAGCTCAAGCCAAAGGTTTTGTTTGGTTTTGTTTATGTTTTTGTTTTCTTGGTTTGTTTATTTTCAAACCTAAAGATAGCATCTCAAATTGCCCCTGTATAAAGGGCCCCAACCATGCAGTTGGATTGCGTGCATAGGAAAGTCTGTTCATCTATCTGCTAATGTTAGTGACAGAGGAGTAGCTTTTTAACATATTTGTGTTTTTCTTTTCAATATCTGTGTCTGTGTTTGAACCAAAAGTAGTCTGGTTTTCCCAGATGCCAGTGGAAGCCTTTAACAGTCTTTCAAAATAGTTTTCTCTTGGATCTATTTTTTTCTCCAGGTATCTCTCCTTGCTAGAAAATGTGTCTACAGAGCTCCATGAAGGAAGGAACTCAAACTTTACCTGAAGGGGGAGGACTTAGGAAATCACTCATTTTAACTTCTTCCCTAAGATTGGGTTGCACTTTACACCATTCATAAAATGCTTGTCAAATTTTTCTTAATTTTAGCATGAATGATTAGCACCGCACTTGGCACATAGCAGACCTAACTAAGTGTTTGTTTCCTTCTTTACATCCTTTATTAACGTAGCCTGGCATTTGATAGTTCTCCATGGATGTCTGTACAGAGATTTTGCTTTGATGGGTTTTCTTCCTACTGCATTGATTGGAGGGTATTTTTCATAACTAAGATCTGGCTGGTGTGGTCAGGGATCTGGGATAGCAGGGTGACTGAAAACTGCATGTGCCATGTGCTCAGGACCAAAGCAGAGGCCAAATCCCAATAACAGACACCAGTACAGCCAAGAAATGACAGAGGATCAAACCATCATGTGGACAAGAGAGATAAACTACAGTGTTCGGTTTATGGAGATTCTCATCAGAGGAGAGAAAGATTCATTCGAGAGACAAGTGTCTGAAAGCATAAATAAAAAGTCTGATGGAGGAAAAAAAAACAACTTTAAGGATGTGTAGCCTTTGGAGGGCTCTCTTTTTTGTGTGTGTGTGTGTGTGTGTGTGTGTGGTACGCGGGCCTCTCACTGTTGTGGCCTCTCCCCTTGCGGAGCACAGGCTCCGGACGCGCAGGCTCAGCGGCCATGGCTCACGGGCCCAACCGCTCCGCGGCATGTGGGATCCTCCCAGACCGGGGCAAGAACCCGTGTCCTCTGCATCGGCAGGCGGACTCTCAATCACTGCGCCACCAGGGAAGCCCTTTTTTTTTTTTTTTTTAAAGAGAAAGTGACAAGGGGAAGACAGTGGTGGAACACAGCTAGATGTTATAGTGAATTTCTCTTCACTTTGATTTGTCTTAGAGGAAGGATTGGTTTTTCTTGCCTGTAGAGATAACTTTTCTTTTTTTTTTTTGATGTTGGGAGTAGGAGTTTATTAATTAATTTATTTATTTTTGCTGTGTTGTGTCTTCGTTTCTGTGCGAGGGCTTTCTCTAGTTGTGGCAAGCTGGGGCCACTCTTCACCGTGGTGCGCGGGCCTCTCACTATCGCGGCCTCTCTTGTCGCGGACCACAAGCTCCAGACGCGTAGGCTCAGTAGTTGTGGCGCACGGGCCTAGTTGCTCCGCGGCATGTGGGATCCTCCCAGACCAGGGCTCGAACCCGTGTCCCCTGCATTAGCAGGCAGATTCTCAACCACTGCTCCACCACGGAA
Organism: Mesoplodon mirus; assembly: GCF_964341445.2. NCBI lineage: Eukaryota > Metazoa > Chordata > Mammalia > Artiodactyla > Ziphiidae > Mesoplodon > Mesoplodon mirus. The sequence continues at coordinate 21,066,618 of NC_138981.1, read as the reverse complement.
GCCCTGGAGGGCTCTCTTAATTACTGTTCCCTGGCTTTTTTGTGTTCGGATCTTGTTTGCCTTAAAGGGGGTCAAATAGTGCAAAATTATCAGTATTTCTTTTTGATGTTTCATTGTAAGACTTCCAGAAAAGTGTCCCATAAAATCCCTTCAGGAGATTGTGTGTGTGTGTGTGTGTAAGTGTTGGTGGAAAGATAGGTTCTTGAGGGAATGGGAGGGATGCTAAATTTCAGTCCTCACAGAAACTCTGCTAACAAGGGGTTGTCATGCAAGATTTTCTTTGAACAAAGGATTCCAAGATTTTAAAATATGTTTCAAAACTACCGGCCTATCCCAATTGATTCTTGAAGTATGAGATAAGAGCAGGTGTCAGCAAAGTACAGTCTACAGGCACAATTCAGCCTTCCACATGTTTTTATATGATCTGTGAGCTCAGAAAGATTGTTACATTTTAAGTGGTTGAAAAAAACAAAAGATATTCATAGCATGAACAATTACTTGAAATTTAAACTTCAGTGTTCATAAATAGAGTTTTATTAACAACACAGCCACACACATATTTATTTATGTATTGTCTGTGGCTGCTTTTGTACTACAACAGCAGAGTTGAGTAGTTGGGACAGAGACTATGGACCGCAAAGCCTTACTCTCTGCCTCTTTACAGAAAGTTTGCCAACCCCTGGATTAGAGCTTTCCAACGATGTGAAAAAAAGAGAACTACTGAGAAACTCCTTCATACACTTTCATCTGACTTCTTATTTTCATCTTCTCAAGAATATGTATTTAGCCTTACCTCATGGAGAAGAAAGGATTAGGAATGAGATGGAAACACATGTTTTAGTGTCTGCTACGAGCAAGGCACCAGACTCAACACTTGAAACTTCATAAACTTGAGTAATTTTCACAGCTACACTAAGAGATAGGTATCTCCATTGCCACATCATAGCTTAGGAAATGAGTTCAGAGCGGTGTGTGACTTGCACGATATCATTCAGTGGATGAGGGTAGACAGGATATAAACTCCACCCTTTTTATTTCACTGTATAGGTGCTCCTAAGAGCCATATCTTCTCCATATTCTCATTCTTGTCAATTTCTAGGTTCTTCACCCCATCTAAGTTTTTGGAGCCTGAAGCTGTACCCAGTAGCCTAGTTAAGCACAGAATAAACAAATGCTGTGTGCTGAGTTCAACACAAGAGTATCCAGTGATATAGGAGAACCTGCCAATATCATCTCCATTCATTTCCATACAGTTGTGGTTCAACCTCATTAATAAAGATGAAATCTATTAAGCTAAAAGAAGGATATGTTCCAGTTATTTTTCTTTGGAACCTGTCTTTAATTTTGCCACTTTGGGATCTACCATTTAAATCTTCCTTATTTTTTATTTCTTGGACTTCTACTTTATTTCTTGGTGATAGTGTTCCTAGACGTAATTTTTGAATTAGGTAAAATTTGTCTTCAACTTTCCTGAACTTGTATCCACTCAGTATTTCATTTCCTCTTCCTCCCTATCACCCAGTGGTGTGCTGGTAAATATTTAAGAACTGCCTCTCAGAGGAAAATGAGTCCTGATTTGTGGCATTTGCAGATTTTCATGGTATAAATACTCCCATGATGTCCCATTTCAAGCTATCAACGTAAGAGCTTGCAAAATTCCTGAAAATTTAACAACTGGCTCTTGTAAACTAGTATGAGCCAGCCCCGACATACCACGTACCTTATCCATTATTTAAGGATTTTATGTGGCTCACACATTCTGCCTACCCTCTCAGTCCACCTTTCCTGTGTCTGGTCTAATTCTGCTCTGCAGACACTCCGTGCTCTTCCTTAGCAACTTAACTGCTGTACATCCTTTTTTTTTTTTTCCTTCTTGACCCTGTCAAGTGACTGACAAACCAAGCTGAGAAACTGACACAAGATGAGACATTAATGAATGACAGATTCAGTGGGACAGTATATGTCTCAAAAGAACAGTTGTCAGAAAGAAAACAAATAATGGTTTAGAAATAGCAGTGGTGAATACAGATTTGGGATAGGAGGTAGGAGGAACATCTGATGAAGAGGCTGAGATATAAGATAGTTTACCATGAAATAAGAGTTACCATAGGACACAGTAGGAAGGTTTAAGAGGAAGAAGAAATGTGGGGATATGGTCTTATGGTCAAGATAGGCTTATATGGAGCAATATGGAAATGAGTTTGAAAGAATTTGGATGATCCAAGGGTTGTCCAACCTAGACAGTGACCAAGGATAACAAAGATGTGACCATTCCAAGTTGAGCTGATTTCAAGGCTTCCAAAACAATCACGTGCAGTGTATTAGGAGTAGACTAGAAAGTGTGGGTTGTTTGCTCAGAATAAACTAGCAGTGAACTCAAGTAATTTTGTTTTAGGGAATCCTAGCTCAGGGGAATAAGCCTGCCATGGGATGTTTTTATTTCCAGGGATCTAAGTGAGGAATGGAATCAGCCTCTGTGGAAGTATTCAACTTTGGTGTGGAAAAACTCAGAAGTCTGGATTTATTACATGCTTCCTTGGAATAAGCTGCATGTCCCAAAATTCTCACTTAGGGCCCTGGTCTCTGTGCATGGAGGGTGAATTGCTGGCTGTTCTCTAGCCTTAGATTCATTCCTTCCTTACTCTTGAGAGATTTGTTCCAGCGTTTCCACGTTCTCATGTTCTCTGAGAGACAGCAGTGAGCAGTCTTGAAGCAGGATCTTTGTTCCCTGCTCAGGAATTGAACCTGAGTAGCCTGGATGAAAACCAGGAATCCTAGCTGCCAGTCCACCAGGAGTTAGAGGCTAGAAGCAAAGTTGCCCTGGCTCTTGCCCCCATTTGAAAGCAAGGATGTTTCAAGGAGGCAAAAACTATAAAAACAGGTACACAGTTTATTATTATTAGCACAGCACAACAGGTGGGAGAACATACAGAGAAGTAGTTTCTTTAAGACAGAAGCAAGGCAGAAATACACACCCGTAGAGAAAGGGTGTTGTTGTCCTCCCTAATGAGGAGGGGCGTGCCAGCAAGGTGATTTAAATCACTTATATGGGGCTTCCCTGGTGGTGCAGTGGTTAAGAATCCACCTGCCAACGCAGGGAACACAGGTTCGAGCCCTGGTCTGGGAAGGTCCCACGTGCCGCAGAGCAACTAAGCCCGTGCGCCACATCTACTAAGTCTGCGCTCTAGAGCCCGCGAGCCACAACTACTGAGCCCTCGTGCCACAACTACTGAAGCCCACGCACCTAGAGCCCATGCTCTGCAACAAGAGAAGCCACTGCAACGAGAAGCCCGTGCACTGCAATGAAGAGTAGCCCCCGCTTGCCACAAGAGAAGGCACCGCAATGAGAAGCCCACACACCGCAACGAAGAGTAGCCCCCCGCTCACTGCAACTAGAGAAAGCCCATGCACAGCAACAAAGACACAACACAGCCAAAAATAAATAAGTGGATAGATAAATACATTTATAAAAAATAAATCACTTATATGGGGCAGGTCTTCTGGGTCTTTGTTCTCCTCTGGCAAATTATCTCGCTTCTTGTCCACGCCTGACCTGTCCAAGTCCCTCCCAATATGCATGCACATCGTTTTGCCAAGATGGATTCCAGCGCAAAGGCTAAAGGGAGTATTCCACACTTATTGTGGGGCGACGCCCCCTCCCTTTTTGACCCCCGAGGAGCCTTTCTGTTCATGTGCAGTCGGGAGGTTTCCTTGACCTCAGGAGTGACAGGTGTGGTCCTCTTACCTCTTTACTCCAGCAGAGCTCAGCTCCTGCCATTAACTTTGTCTTTGGAGTGTCAGGGAAAACAAAGCTCCAATCTACTCCACTTGACACACTCCGGCTGCTCTGCCCAGGGGCCCATCTACCTCCTACCTCACTCATTCTAGCTTCTCCTTCTGATAGCTCCCTCTTTGACTTTAAGATTTTTATTATTGGGAAAATAAAGAATCTCCATTTGACTGTATTTCTCAAGCTAGCAATAGCCCTGTGTGTTCCTACCTTTCAAACTTCCAGCATCACAAGTAAGTTTTTAGGCTGCCTTTCTCTATTTCCTTTCCATTCATTCCCTTATTGCTCTTTGAAACTCTGCTTTGCTCCTTCAAAGAAACTTATCTCTCTGAAATTTTTTTAAAAGGCCTTATTATTGAGAAATCCAATAGCTTTACCTCTGTCAACTTTTACCAAGATTTTCTGCTGACTTTGGCATTGTTGACCGTTTCCTCTTGCACACTCTTTTCTAATATTCATTTAAACAATTCTCCATCATTGTCCTCTTTTAGCCAATTCAATGAAATATTTTAAATGATTCCACTTTCTCTTCTAACTTCCTAACATGAATATTTCCAACTCCTGTTACACAACTTTCATGCAAAGATTGAACTTTAACCTCTGAGTCCAAGTTTTTTCCCCTTTAGTTCCCTTCTAGCTTTTCTCTCAAATTATGTATCTAAATATTTATAGGAGGAAAGGGGAGAAAATAGACATGGTAGAAGCTGGCTAGACTTCTTATTTTGTAGGTTTGATTTTGGAACCATGTAAATATTCTGCATAATTATAAAGAACTGTTTTAAAAGGTAATACGTAAACATCAAAACAAGATGAAAGAAATGAATGTAATGGTGTTGATGATAATGTTTTTAGTATCATCCTGAAACTGTCATGTATGTTTTGGGATAAAGCAAATTAATAATTATATTGATGTCATTGAGAACCCAGATACCTGTTACGTGAAAAAGGAGAAGCACAGGTAAGTGCGATGAGGTTAAATAAAAATCTTCAGTGCTGGGCTTCCCTGGTGGCACAGTGGTTGGGAGTCCGCCTGCTGATACAGGGGATGCAGGTTCGTGCCCCAGTCTGGGGGGATCCCACATGCCACGGAGCGGCTGGGCCCGTGAGCCGTGGCCGCTGGGCCTGGGCGTCCGGAGCCTGTGCTCCGTGGCGGGAGGGGCCGCAGCAGTGAGAGGCCCGTGTACCGCAAAAAAAAAAAATCTTCAGTGCTATATCTGAATTAGAATTAATCTGTGTGTGTGCAAGATCTATTTCATCTTAACAACAGCAAAAAAACATTTCCTAGCTCTGCAACAAGAAAGGGTGTAGGAACAATGAAAAACTAATAACAAAGAGACTTTATGTACCTAGATTATGATCTTAAAATACTACTTCCTACTAAAGGAACCAGGGCTTCTGGGAGAAGTGCTTGATCCCTGGTTTGGGACAGGGAATGTAAAAGACAGTAAGGAATATATTTTCCAGGCAGAAAACAAGGACGCTATCATCACTCTTAGGATCATATCAAAAAGAGCTAACTTGAAGAGTCTCCCACTGACCACCCAAAATGGGAAAATTTACAAAGGATTTAAATACATCAAATATGTTTAATACATGAATCCATAATGATAATAAGAAAAGCTTATTGGTCACCTTTGGAGCATACTACAAATATAACACATAACTTTAAAAGCTGTTATAAAGAAGAAGAATCAAGCGTTTATTCTACCATTCCTCTATGAACTGTATTTCAGTGTAATCAAATAGATGATAAAGAAAAGTTACTCTTTATAGAAGAGTTTTAGCTAATAAATAAAAGAGTGGTAAAAGTAGAATATTATCAAGTGGCAAAGTCTAATGAATTATTAGATTTAAAACGGATACAGTCAGACCTTATGTGCTCCCTCATGGAAATTCACTATAGCACTTAGGAAATATTCTTAACCAAAAAAAAAAAAAATCAAATCTGAGTCTAATGAAGCCTCTTGTTCACACTACTAATTTACATGAAATTCAATGAAGAGAGGAACATGCTTAAAAATACTACAGGAATGCATTCAGCAAAACTATGAAAAACTATACAGAACAGATGATCCAGTTTCTTCAAGAAATAAAGTGCAAAGGAAAAAAAAGAGATGGAGAGGTAACCTATAGATTAAATGAAATATATCAATCAATTGCAATGTGTGGACATTGTATACTGATTGGCATAAACAAACTTCCAAAAAATTGATGAGATAATTGGAGAAGTTTAATCATTGACTAAATATTTGATGATAATATGATAATATGGAATTATTATAGTTGGGGGCTTTTGGTGGACTAATAGCATTGAAGCTATGTTTTAAAAAGAGTACTTATCTTTTGGAAATATATACTGAAATACATAGAGATTACATGATATGATACCTTGGATTTGCTTCAATATAATCTAGGAGAGAGGAAGTAGGTTGGGTTTTAGATGAAATGAGATTAGTAATGAAGTGATAATTGTCGCATCTAGTAATGGGCACATGGGGATTTATCATTCACTTTTCTCAATTTTGTATATGTTGGAGATTTTTTATATCAATAGTATAAAATTTTTAAAGAACTAAAATAATTTTAAAGTAGATTTAAATTATTAATTACTTAATAAAACAGGGAACCTGAACGACAACCAGTTAGAAAATAGTGTAAGAGGAGATTCCATTTATAATAGGAAGTCAAAAAATTTTTTTAAACCTAAGCATAAACATAACAAAAAAGGGGCACAAAACCCTTATAGACTATAAAATATTCTTGAAAGACATAATAGATCTGAGCATTTAGAAGGATATATCATCTTCATTGAAAAGAGAACACAACATAATAAAGATATCAGCTTTTCCAAAGTTGATTTATGTCAGGTTTCCCTAAGTTAATCTATGAATCTAATGAAATCCAAATAAAATACAATTTTTCTATAGTTATACAAGTTAGTTATAAAGTTTATCTAGGAAAAATATCTGGGAAAACCTTAAAAGTAAAAAAAAGAAATGGCTAGTGAAAGGTTTAAAACACATTACAACACCTAAATAATTAAAATGATGTGGTATTAGCACATGAGCGGGTATATTAATAGAACAAAAAAGAAATCCAGAAACAGACTTAAACATATATGGAAATTTAGACTTTTAGAATAATGGATAACTTTTCAAATCATCTTTTTAATATATTACTGGGACCACTGAAAGTATGAAAAGATAACATTGGCTCAGTTTGTCACACCATTTCAAATGGATCAGAGATTTAATGTACCAAATAAAACTATTCAAGTAGTATAAGAAGCCATAGATGGATACCTTATTAGCTGTGTTGTTTTATCCCTTTGTTTCATTTCTTGGAGTGGAGAGAATTTCCCATGGTAAATGCTTTGATGTGCCACCTAGATCCTCTTCAGGAATAAAGAGCTTATTACCCTAGTGTTGGGAGTCCTTTGATCCACACCTGTTACTCCCAAGGATTCTGTTATGGACTGAATGCTTGTGTTCCTTCTATGATTCATATGTTGAATCCCTAACCTCCAAGATTATGGTATTAGGAGATTGAGGCTCTGGGGAATACTTAGGCTTAAATGAGGTCTTAAGAGTGGAGCCCCATAATGGTATTAGTGTCATTATAAGAAGAGGAAGATAGACCAGAGCTCTCTCTCTGCATGCATACAAAGAGGTCATGTGAGTACAGAGAGATGGAAACCATGTGGAAGCCAGGTATAGGACTCTCACCAAGAACCAAGTCTGCTGGCATCTTGGTCTTGGATTTCTCAGCTTCCAGAACTGTGAGAAACAACGATTTGTTATTTAAGCCACCCCTTCTATGGTATTTATTGTAGCAGCCAGAGCTGACTAAGACAGATTCTTTAATAAAAGTCCAGCACTATAGTTTCCATCTCAGAGTCAGCTTCCTGGGAAACCAAACCTGTGACATTTCCAGTGATTAAAAATACAGAAGCAGGGCTTCCCTGGTGGCGCAGTGGTTGAGAGTCCGCCTGCCGATGCAGGGGACACGGGTTCGTGCCCCGGTCCGGGAGGATCCTACATGCCGCGGAGCGGCTGGGCCCGTGAGCCATGGCCGCTGAGCCTGTGCGTCCGGAGCCTGTGCTCCCCAACGGGAGAGGCCACAACAGTGAGAGGCCCGCGTACCGCAAAAAAAAAAAACAGAAGCAATAAAAGGAAAGACTGATAATTTGATTAGAAAGATAGAGATATAGATATATAGATAAATATTTTATAAAGCTGTTGAACAGAAAAATAAAATACCACAAGCAAACTACAAACTGGGAAAAATATGTATAAATAATATCATAAATTATATCTCTCACATTTAAAGAGTTTCTAAAAATTGGAAAAATATCAACAGTCTGACTTTTTTTAAAAAAAGAGCAAAACATATGAGCAATAGTTCACGGAAAAAGAAACACAAATGACCCTTACCTTGTAAAAAGTTCTCAATTTCAATCATAGTAACAGAGATGTAATTAAAACTACACAAATACTGTTGCATACTTTTCATTTTACTTTGATTATTTTATAAAGCCCAACAAAAGTAGAGCCACAAGGAGAGTGGAATTGAAGAGAGCCCACACTATGAAAAAGAATCCTAGAGGGGCTTCCCTGGTGGCACAGCGGTTGAGAGTCTGCCTGCCGATGCAGGGGACACGGGTTCGTGCCCCGGTCTGGGAAGATCCCACATGCCGTGGAGCGGCTGGACCCGTGAGCCATGGCCGCTGAGCCTGCGCGTCCGGAGCCTGTGCTCCGCAGCGGGAGAGGCCACAACAGTGAGAGGCCCGCGTACCGCAAAAAAAAAAAAAAAAAAAAAGAATCCTAGAGGTTTCTTCCCTGCAGGTATCCCTAGAGTAGTTCTCGGCACCCAATAATAATAATAATAATAATACAATAATAATAATTTTAAAAATCCCTAAATATTTTCAAGGATGTCTCTCGCAAACCTCATTTTTGTGCAGCTTGGTAGAGTAGCTGTTAAGTCTTAAGTCTTATTAGGCAAAAATTAATTCTCTGTGAAGATGGAATGCTTTTGGTCCTGGAATCCTTCTGATGTTACTTGGCAACCAGCTCTTAGATGAGGAACTGCGCGTTACAAAATCTACATAAATCCATAGGATATGGAACAAACAATGCTATAAACTAGAGGAATACTAGACAGGCAGTTACATCTGTGCAAGGATTCATCCTATCTCTCCCCTGCTGTGACCTAGGTGAGGAATCAGGGAATGCTGAACACCTTGAAAGATCAAGTTGAATTTAAGGATCACTATAATTCTCACATTTCCATTTTATCATGTTGAATTAAAACAAGTAGAATAATTTATTCATATCATTGATTGTAGCTGATTTCTTACTACAAATTTGTATTCAGAAAGAAATCTATTAAATTATAAATGGTTTTTTTTAATGTATTTAACTGTCATATGAAATCAAACTTTTCTCAAATTTGCCTTTCTACTTTGGTATATCTTAGTTTCTTACCATAAACCTGTATTTGTTGATTTTATATGATTAGCGACGTATTTTCCCATAAGTGACATACAGAATTTATGAATGAGGAGCTAGAAAATTTAACAAAAAAAAATATTGATCAATTTGGCTCTTAAAATCATATATAATAAGTGTACATCTTGTAGGCAGAATAAAACATTATGTTAGAGCAACCAAATTTTATTCTAAGCTTTCCAGAGGTATTTAGAAGATCAGATGTCCTAAAGAAAAAGGTCATGTCATTTTTAAAATTTGAGATTATAGTTTATGTTTTATAAATACTTTGAATAATAAAATGGTTTATAGGCATTTTAAGAATGATTATAGGAAAACTAACTCTGAAAGCTGGGATGCTTCCCTGCTGTTACAGCAAAGAGGGATTCAAGGCTATTACTTGCAATGGAAGTCTAATGAAGTTTTGTCTGAAATGTACATTGAAATGTTCAAAACATATCAATTAATTTGGTTTTTTAATCTAAAGCTTGGTTATCCTTGTGGAAAAGAATCTCAAAACCACTGGTTTTCATTCCTGATCTACCCTTTTGATCGTCGTGCTGGTATTCTAAGACACTGGCATCATCACGACAACCTCAGAGGATAAACACTACTCTAGGCATACTGTTTAGAGTTTTCACACCTTGAATGAAGCACAAATGCTATACTTTGCTTTCTGCTTTTCTATTTCAGAAAAGAACAAATCATAGAGAAAAGTCATACAGGCCTTAAAATTGTTAATACCCTATGAAACAAAATTTTCACTTCTAGGAATTGAACATGATAAAAAAAATTGGACGTGTGTATATATGTATATAATTATAATATATACTATAATAGTCATGCTTACGTATTACCATAGCACCATTTATAATGTAAAAAAATGAAACAAACTAAATGTCCAATGAGAGGGGATTGTTAAATAATTTAGGACGACCCATACAATGGTATATAATGAAGTCACTGAAAAAAAAGGTATCAGTGTATATTTGGTGGTAAGAAAAGAAGTTGCTAATCAATGGTATAAAGTTTCAGTTATGTAAGATGAATACATTCTAGAGACCTGCTGTACAATATAGTGCCTGTAGTTAACATTACTGTATTGTACACTTAAAATTTTGTCAGGAGGGCAGATCTCATGTTAAGTGATTTTACCACAGTAAAAAATTTTTTAAAAGATCACATTCATGTGTAGTCTTAAAAAGCAGGTTACAAATAATACCTACAGAATAACACTATGCTTTTTTCTTTGTGTGTGTATGTATGTATGTGTGTGTGTAATATATATATATTGATATATATCTGAATTCTTGAAGGCTATACAACAAAATGGTAAAGGTTGCTGTAAACCCCATAAGGACAGGAAATTTTGAATATATTTTGTTTACTGCTGAACCTGCAGTGCCTAAAACACTGCCTGGCACATAGAACACATTCAGTAGGTATTTGCAGAATTAATGAAGAAATAAATGGCTATATCTAATCGTTGAACTACAAATTATTTTTTTGTTTCTCCTTGTTTTCTAATTATGACATACTTCTGGTTAATATTAATCTACAATAAAAGTTCCTCAATAAGAGTGTACTATTCATTATTCATATTTCATTTTGGCAAAAATGTCTTAGAGTTACTGTTTTTTTTCAGGAGTCCCATAAGTGATTAAATATGTGTATGTGTGTATCTATATATATCTCAGACAAAATCATAACTATTCCAGAAAGTGTATGTCACAAAGTTTTTGGAAACATTTACTTTCTGAAAGATGTATTACATTCATGTTTATGCCGTTGATACTGTTGACACTTAAGTTTTTGGAATGAACGTTGTCTGTTGGCAAATCACTGACTTTTTATTTTAAAAAGAAAGAAAAATCTTCGAGGCAAAAGTGTGTTTACTCTTGCTATTGTTAAGTAATTTAAATCAATACTCCTTACTTAACAACTTTCCCAAGGGCCTTGATTTTATGTGGCATCTCAGAGATATAGCATGCACCATTACTCTTTAAACATCTACTTTGATTGTGCTTTTAATTTTGCAGACTTTACACAGAGACCCAGATCTGTGGACAGAGCAAATGAACTACAAATCCTATGCTTTCTACTTTGTCACTCTAACTGCTTGGTAAATTAGGTTCAGGTTTGGAAAGGGTAATGTCATTGCCAAAGTTCTTTAATCCTGAACTGTAACCTGGACGGAATGCAAATATTTTCAATGCACAATAACAAGCTTTGTCTCCTTTATTTCTGAAGTAATGTCCTTGTTAACAATGCTCTGTTCTAAAGAAGTTGTGAGACATTGTAAACCCTTCTGCCTATAACTGTCATTTAGAATTCTTCACTGAAGGGAGAGATACCAGATTTGGGGTCCTCAAGTTTACTTGAATTTTTCAATAGCCAACAATATCATTGAACTTGGATTATTAAATATAAAGGGGAATTTTAAATATTAGCAAAGTCTATTTTAAATCCTCCTCAAACCCATGTATTTTAATAACTGAAGTGCCAAAAGCACTTTATTAACTGGGGGCATGGTTGAAGAATGCAATTCTGCAGTAAGGCTTCAGGATGTATGAGAGTTAGGGAGTTTTAAGACATGAACCATTTACTTTAATGCTCAGGTACAGACTTGGAAAGCAGACTCTCATCAAACTCTGAATTTAGAACTTACCAAGAAAGTAAATATGTAAATTTCTGAGTTCACTCATGGGAAGAAATTTCAAAAAAATGATTCAGGATACTACAATGAAAGAAAAATTAATGGAGGAAAACTGTGTCTGATCACTGAAGCATGGATATAGAATGAAACCATGCATAGATTAGGTGCTCAAGAAAGAGACTCATGAATGTATAAAAATTCAGAGGAAATTCATAAAGGTTTAGGGATAGAGTGTTCCTCAGAGTAATATCATCTTTTTAAAGTTGGGTTTATTGAGGTATAATTTATATACAGTAAAACTCATCCTTTTTTAGATAAACAGTTCAGTGAGTTTTGACAAACATATTCATTGTGTAACCACCACCACGTTCCAGGTATGGAATATTTTCATCACTCCTAAGAAGTTCTCTTATCTTCTTTTGTACTCAGTTCCCTCCTCCCACCTGCAGCCCGAGGCAACCACTGATCTGATTTCTGTCTTCATATCTTCACCTTTACCAAAATGTCATATAAATGGAATCATAGTTATATATATAGCCTTTTGTATTTTCACTTAGTAGAATGCTTTTGACATCCACCCATGTTGTTGCATGTATCAGTAGTTCATTCCTTTTTATTGCTATTATTCCATTGCATGAATATATCCATTCATTGACTGATAGACTTTTGAATTGTTTCCAATATTTTGCGGTTATGAATAAAACTGTTGTAGACATTTGCATACAAATCTTTGTGTAGACACATATTTTCACTTTTTTGGGTAAATACCTAGAAGTAAGAAACTGCCAATCTGTTTTCTAAAGTAGTTGTACCATTTTGCATTCCTGTTAGCAAAGTATGAGAGTTCCTATTGCTCCACATCTAGAAAATTCTAGTTGCTCCACATTTCCATCAGCACTTGGCATTGACAGGTTTTGTTGGGTTGTTTTGTTCTGTATGAATTTTAGCCATTCTGATAGGACTGTAATGGTATCACATTGTGGTTGTGTTTTGCATTTCCCTAATGACTAATGTTGCATATGCTTATTTCTTATCCATATCTCTTCTTCCATGAAATGTTTATTCAAATTTTCAGACATTTTAAATCATTATTTATTTTCTTATTATTGAGTTGAGAGAGTTCTTTATATATTCTGGATATGTCTTTTGTCAGATAGGTGTTTGTAAATATTTTCTCCCTATCTATTTCTTAATTCTTTCAGAGAATTAAGAAATGGCTTTCAAAGAACAGATATTTTTAATTTTATGATGTTCAGTTGATCAATTTTAATTTTGTTTTGTTATTTTTATATTTTATATAACAGATCTTTGCCTAACTCAAAGGCAGAAAAATGTCTTCTATGTTTTCATGTGGAAGTTTCATACTGAAGTGTTACAAGTTAATTTTTGTATCTTGTATGAGAAAAGAGCTGAGGTTCCTCTTTCTCTCTCTTTGCTTCCTTCTTCCTCCCTCCCTCCCTCTCCTCCTTCCTTCCTTCTTTCCTTTCTTTCTCTCTTTGTCTTACAAATGTCCAATTATTCCTACACCATTCATCCATTTGTTGAAAATATTATCACTTATCCATTGAATTACCTTTGCATCTTTGTCAAAAATCTATTTATCATATATGTGTAGGTCTATTTCTGTACTCTCTGTTTATTTGTTTGTCTAACATTACAACAATACTGCAAGTCTTAGCTACTGTAACTTGAGAGTAAATCTTGAAATCAGATAGCATAAATCATCCAACTTTTTTCCTCTTTTACAAAGTTGTTTGTGCTCTTCTGATTACTTGGTTTCTCCACACATCATTTTTAAATTGTAAAATTCATATAATGTGTAGGCTATAGAAATTCACAGATTATTAAGAGCAATACAAACAATGGCAAATGTATTTGTGTATACAAACTAAAATCCTTTGCAACCCAGTAAACCAATTAAAAGGGTATAGGAGAGAAAATTTAGGGAGCTATAAATCAAAGAATATATGTACAGAAATGTAACAGAGAACCTCAGGGACCACAACTACCATCATGGATTCCAAGTTGAATTGAAATATGTTTACTGGCAAATTAATCTCTTAACCTGCCTTATATTTTGTTAAATATTTCTGAGAAATAGCTTTCTGTACAGTTTGGGGAAAAGAAATTTCCAGATGCATAGTCACTAACAATGTTGGATGTACTTTCCTCCCTATCTTCTTGTTTCTATTTTTTTGTTTGTTTGTTTCTATTTTTAATGAAAGTAAATGTACACATTCTAAAATATGTTTGAAATTTTCAAAGTATTAGATATTTTGTAACTTCTCATGGTTTGTGAGCAATAGAATGGTCATTTGATGCTTGCTTGATAAAAGAATTGTCACTTTGTACTATGATCTAGGTCATTGGCCAGCAAATCAGGACCCACAGGCCTAATTCTAGCCTGTGCCCGCTTTTGTAATTAAAGTTTTATTGGGATACAGCCATGCTAATTTGTTTATGTATTATCTTTGGCTGCTTTCATGCCACAGGGGCAGAGCTGAGTAATTGCGATGGAGACCACATGGCCCACAGAGCCTAAAATATTTACTATCTGGCCCTTTACTGAAATGAATTTTTAGAGAAGCTTCAGGGTTAAGTAAGGGAAAGAAGATTGAAGAACTATTCTGGGAAAAAATGAGGGTGTCTGGGTATCGTTTACCCAGGACAGACATAAAGGATGGAAACGTCTTTGGGGTCAAGTTCTAGAGAGTTTTGAACCCAAGATTAAGGAAAACAGATTCTATTATTAAGGCGATGAACACAGACAAAGTTTCTGAGAGGAAAAGTAACATAATCAAATGTGTGGCTATAAAAGCAGTAACTTCTGAAATACGGACAAGGAAGTAAAAAATATGCTTTACCATTATCTTGATGAGTCATTATGGAGCCAGCAGGAATTTAAAAGATATTTTTGAGATGGAATTGACAGAATATAATGACTCATTGGTTGTGAGGGTAAGAAAGGTGATGCTAATTTTGATATTTGAGATTGGCAATCCCATTAACTGGAACTAGGGGACTTTTGGATATGCTGTTGAGTTGAGATACTTGTGAGAATTCTACGTGAAAGTGTCCATTAGATAGTTGGAAGTAGGAATGCGGAGCTCAGCCAAAATAATAGCTCTCCTATTAGTACCTTGGTACCTCTGTCTTAGCCCTGCATTTTGCTATAGATTGATGAAAGCCACAGTGATAAGTTTAGCATTAATAACAAAATGAGAAAGTAATTTAAATGTGCAATACTGATTCAAATATGGCAACAGGTTGACCATTGGCAGGTTTGTTACAACTGCACTAAAATAGGGAGTGAAAGAGAACATTGCCTTACATGTAACATTTCAGCTCCTAATACTAGTTATTGTTCATTGTTCTGTTTTGAAGGAGATAAGCTCTAAATTCTTCATGGATAACAAGGTAAAGGCAAGTCATAGATGTATTCCTTAGATAATATAAAAGCCATATATGTGCTTTATTCCAGATTCAATCAGAATTGCTGTCTTCCCTAGTAATGAACTGTAATTTTAAACTTTATCCTGTGGTTTGATTAAAGAGATATAAAGCTTCTATCCTCAGCTCATCAACTCTGTCTATTACTGATACTGAGAATTTCTGTATTATTTTTCTTGTAAAGACAATGGATTGTCCTTGACTGGTAGTTCTGTAAGGACCTTTTAGTCTAGTGATTTTTAGTAGCTAGCATAAATTCAGTGTCAAAAGTGCAAAGGATTTTAAGCTCCATGTAATGTTATTGTTAAAGTTTTAATTTGCATCAGTTTAATTCTCTTGTCAGTTGTCACACCCTGTTAAAGATGTGCTTCATCATATGCTGAAGGAGCAAATTAAGTCTGAGGTACAAAATGATGTGGCTTCTTGGGAAAGGCTATCCACGGGTCGAAATTCAGCCATTTTGAGCTCATTGATCATTAATTTTTCTATCTCTTAGGAATCCAGAATAACATTCTCTGGACATCAGAGATTTGTAAATGGTGTCAAAATTTTACAGTCCTCTTGAGAAAGCATAAATAACACTATTTTTATTTTTTTAATTTATTTTTATAAATTTATTTATTTATTTATTTATGGCCGTGTTGGGTCTTCGTTGCTGTGTGCGGGCTTTCTCTAGTTGCGGTGAGCGGGGGCTACGCTTCATTGCAGTGCGCGGGCTTCTCATTGTGGTGGCTCCTCTTGTTGCGGAGCACTGGCTCTAGGCACGCAGACTTCAGTAGTTGTGGCACGTGGGCTCAGTAGTTGTGGCTCACGGGCTTTAGAGCGCAGGCTCAATAGTTGTGGCGCACAGGCTTAGTTGCTCCACGGCATGTGGGCCAGGGCTAGAACCCGTGTCCCCTGCATTGGCAGGTGGATTCTTAACCACTGTGCCACCAGGGAAGCCCTAAATAACACTATTTTAAATGATGAGATGTTTCTTTTTCTTCTTGTTATTGTCCTTGTGGCACAAGTTTCCAGTATGTTCATTTGCATTAGCCTTTCCACCCTTACACGATAATCCCTTAAAACGTAAACCAGATAGATCATGTCACTCTTGAGATTCAATGGCTCTCACTTATCCTAGAGTCAGAGTACTTAAAAGGACCTACAAGGCCCTACATGATCTAGATTTTCATTTCCTGTCTGACTCCATCATCTACTTTCCTCACCTTCTCTCATTCTAACATAGTTACACTGACTCAGTATCCATTGAAAATACCTCTGAGCCTTTGCACTTGTTTCATCAAACTACCTAGAGCATTTTACTCCCAACTATTTATATTATTTACATGCATTGCTTCCCTTCCTTCCATACATTACTCAAATATCATCTTCTCCCTGACAGTTTTCTTGAACACACATAAAAAAATTGCACCTCCCTCTCCTCGACACTTCCTGTTTCTCTCTTTCTTTGTCTTCCTTTTAAGCCCTTATCACTGTCTTACATAGTGTGTATTTTACCTATGTGTCTTTATATTATCTGCCTCTTCCCAATTCAAATGCAATCTCCATGAAGACAGAGATTTTTGTCTATCTTAACTATTTTTTAAATTTATTTATTTATTTTTGGCTGATTTGTGTCTTTGTTGCTGCATGCGGGCTTTCTCTAGTTGCGGCGAGCGGGGGCTACTGTTTGTTGTGGTGTGCAGGCTTCTCATTGCGGTGGTTTCTCTTGTTGTAGAACACGGGCTCTAGGCGTGTGGGCTTCAGCAGTTGAGGCTCACGGGCTCTAGAGCACAGGCTAAGTAGTTGTGGCGCAGGGGCTTAGTTGCTCTGAGGCATGTGGGATCTTCCCGGACCAGGGCTCGAACCCGTGTCCCTGCATTGGCAGGAGGATTCTTAACCACTGCACCACCAGGGAAGCCCCTATTTTAACTTCTAAATCCATACGATAAAACAGGGCCTGATACAAAGTTAGATCTCAATAAATATTTGCCAAATGAATAAATTAATTTGAATCTGGTGTGTCTGTTTTAGTGTATACAACTTTTTATTTCCTCAGCCCTTTCTCCCTCTTTTATCCCTTCCTTTCTTCCCAAGCGGGGCTATAGAACAATAGGACCTATCTTTTGCCAAGGTTATAAGTTTCCCAGAAACTGTCAGAGATAAACCAAATGGAAAGACAACTGTGTTGATTATGCTAGAGGGAATATGGGAATGCCTATCCTGGCCTTGCAGGTGTCTGGTTTTAGAAAGATGGAGGCTATGGGTTTTCTTAAATTAAGGTATTGTCTTTCTTTGTGGGAAGGGTGCATAAAAAGCCAAGCTACTACTTGTATACAAGGGGCAGGGTGTCATGACCTATCCCTTTCTTGACCATTTTCTTCCCAATGCCTTGCACAAAGCCTGAAACTTATCAGGTAGTACTCAGAAAAATTGGTAAAAGAAAGAAGGCTAAGACTACTCATTCTTTATATTCCCACAGACCTACCCATCCCCTAGGCAAGAGGTCATCCTCACCTGAAACAAGCAGAATAGGAGTGGTTGGTGGCCATGTTCAAAGTCCATCCTTGACATTTACTTCCACAATGCAAGTATTCAAGGTGTACAGCTTCCTGTGAGAATGTAAAATGGCAGCTCTCTGTGGAGGCCTACCGGTGTGCCAAAGGTAAGGAAGTAAAACAAGCTGTCTTTGAAGTTTTCACAATTCTTTGAATGTCAAGTATGGTGACCTCAGACAGTATGTAGAATGTAATGAGGTCTATCACCATGGGAGCTAATTAGATATGCCAGGCCGTGTAACTTGTATTTTCATAAACCAGAAACTTTTAATGGACCTTTTTACTTCCTTTGGGTGTTCCTTCCTTCTTTTCCACTACAGGTTGTTGCCCAAATATCTCTGGCCATTGCTAATTATCTGTTTGCCTCAGGCAAGACAGGATCTGACTGTCAGTCCAAGAACAGCCTTGGGCAAAATAATTCACAACTATATTTACCAGAAATTATTCTATCAGTTATCTCTGCAATAACACTTTCTGTCATCACAGTTACCTTGGTGCTTTTAAGATTTTTCATTGCTTGCAGCCGTTTGATCCCATCCATCCCTTTGGATGTTGAACTGTTAGACTCTCTGAGTCCCATGGGTCTGTAATTATTCTTAGCTAGCCCAGGGAATCAATACTCCAATATTTTCCAAGATTATGTAATTAAAAATGTATTAGTCTGAATTAGGGAACATCTCATCTGCCCTCAACTTTTAGAAACGTATCGAATGACTGCATAAATGTTTTATCCTTATTCATTCCAAAAAGAAGTTGAGGCACCTGACAAGGTGAATGCAGTATGACAACATAATATATTGAAAATAAGTGATGGAGATTTGAGATGGTAGACTATGGAATGTATCTTTGTCTCACATCCCTCTAGATTTCTTTCTAAAATAATAGGGAAAAAAGTTATACAAAAGTAATAAACCTGTAAGAGTGAAGAAAATGGGAGAGGAGGTCATGAAAAAATGAGAGATTTCAAAAAATGACTTCATGAAGGTACGCCAATGGGACAGACTTTAAAAGCGTACTTATAAAAGTTACCTAAGAGGGAATATGAATAATCAGAATAGTATTAAGATTCCTGAGCCATACTACATGCATCCTAGATGATGATGGAGCAGTTCTTTCAAAATTATAGCCCATGTTCCTATACTGAGAAAAAACATAAATCAAATGTGGAGAAAGAATAAAAACATCCAAGGATTCATAAATTTTACTTCCTGTACACCTTTTCTAAAATGTATCTCGAGGATGTACTCTGCCAAAAAAGAAAAAAAAAATTTTAAGGGTAAACAAATAAGGAGGAATGTATGGGAACTGGGAAACTCTGGCTCCAACTCAAGAGAGTGCTGAAGTGACATCTCAACATGACAGCAGTTTGGTAGGCATGCAGAACAACTGATCCAGTTTGGATCTAGTAGATAGAGACTCTAGGAGGAAAGTTTCTAGGTAGTAGGATAAGGGGTGGAAGAAATTGATAGAATAGAATGTATGATTGAGCACTTGGAAAAAAAGAAGGGGATGATAGAGCTAAATCATGCAAGAAATAAGGAAAGGCCATTTGAAACTCCAGGGGGTGGGGCATGGATAGAAAACTATATAAAAAGTCATGAATGATCCAACTATGAAACAAACTAGATTGTACTATGATGTCCAGGAGTTAAAAAAAATATAAGAAGACAATATCTATTTGCCCTTAAACCATTCCCCTTCCCATGGCTTAAGGATCATAGCATTGAGCTCAGGATGGAGGAAATGCAATCTCAAAATAGAACTTGGCCTGTACTGAAGGTATTTATGCTGTCCTAAAAATGAAAATGCTATTTATTGATTTTGAGGTTTTACAATCATCCTATTAAAAAAGTGTTGAAATTTTGACATTAGTTGCAAACAATTTAAGTGTTAACAACTTGGTAATATAAAACTAAGTATGTAACTCGAATTAGCTAGGATGTGAGTGGAGGATCATGGGATACACGGAAGAAAGGGTCAGCATGTTCATATCCTCAAAGTAAGGGAAAGGTCAATAGATACTGATGGACATTATCAGAATAGGGGATTGAATATTTTGTTTAATGTTACAAATGTAATTAATTACAAAACTAAGCTCAAGAAAAAATTTGGAGGAGGAAAGAGAAAGGGAAAAAGTAGTAAACTAAATCCACATCTTACATAGGTAACAAAATATAAGTATATGTATATTATTTAGAGATAGGGAGATTACCATCATAAATTGTGTGAGCAGAAACACTTAAAATAAGGTGTTTTGTGAAAATGGTACTGTGGTAGAGAGGTAAGGAGTAAGAAACTATTGTTACTGTACCTTTTCTGTTTCTTTGATGTTTTACCATGTACATATATATATATGTGTGTGTGTGTGTGTATCCTTTTTATTTGTTTATTTTTAAATTTTATTGGAGTATAGTTGATTTAGAATGTTGTGTTAGCTTCAGACATACAGCAAAGTGATTCAGTTATACATATGCATATATCTGTTCTTTTTCAGATTCTTTTCTCATATAGGTTATCACAGAATATTGAGTAGAGTTCCCTGTGCTATACAGTAGGTCCTTGTTGGTTATCTATTTTATATATGGTAGTGTGTGTGTGTTCATCTCAAGCTCCTGATTTATCCCTCCCCACCACGTTTTCCCTTTGGTAACCATAAGTTTGTTTTCAAAATCTGTGAGGCTGTTTCTCTTTTGTAAATAAGTTCATTTGTATCATTTTTTAAATTAGATCCCATATATAAGTGATATCATGTGATATTTGTCTTTGTCAGACTGGCTTTGCTTAGTATGATTATCTCTAGGTCCATCCATGTTGCTGCAAATGGCATTATTTCGTTATTTTTTTTATGGCATTGCTTCTAATGTTATGGCAGACTAAGTGTTCCGAGGGACTACAGAGTATTCAAATATGGGATAGAACATATAGTAGTGGACTTAAAGAAGGTAGGAGAGTGTCCCAGGAAGCCCTCTAACCCAAAAAGAGGTTTGAAGTATGAGCTGGGAGTATGAAATGGAAGAAAGCTGGGAAAGAGAGAGGTCCTGAGTATGGGTGACTGTAGAAGCACTTTCTGTATGGATACTATGAGCTTTGGTCCAGAAGCAAGGTAGGGAAACTAAAGGTAGGATTTGTACTAAACTGAAACTTTAAAGGAGGGTAAAAGTGGATTCAGTTTGGTGGTAGCCATTGGCCATTAGCAACAAAGCAAATCCTCTTTGGGGAAAATGTTCTTAATTTAGGCAGCACTCTCACACAGTAGTATCAGGTGATGACCTCACAATCAAATAGCAGTAGAGAAAAGAGAAGAAAAACTGCAATGAATAAAGGTTAGGAGAAACCACCACACATTAAGACTCCACACATTAAGACTGTGTATTACTGATACACAGATTGCAAGGCACATAATATAGAACAATCATGTTTGAAATGATTTTTTTTTAAAAAGGAAATGTTTGCCAACAATAAGAGGCTATGAGGAATAGACTGGAAAATTTTGTAAATGAAATTAGAACTTGTAGAAATAAAAAATTATAACTAATAGGATAAAAAGTGATAATATATTCATCAAGTAGAATTCTATTAAGCTATGAAAATGCATGAACTACAGCCACATCACCAATTTGCCTTTCTTCATTCTATTATTTCTTCTGAGATTCTGACCAGGATGTGAATTTTCCAAGAGTGATGGAAAACGTGAATCCACAGATACGGAAAACACAATGAATCTCAAGCACAATAAATAAAACAGACTCATGCCCAGGCTCATTATAGAGAACCTGCAGAATTTCAAAGACAAAAGTATATTAAAAAGTATCCTCCTAAAAGTAGGAAGGATTGTTCACAAAAGCAAGACAGTTAAATTGGTAGCAGACTACTAAATAGCAAAATCAAAACCAGAAAGAGTGCTTAGAGAAAATAAATCACAACCTAGAATTGTGTACTCAGAAAACTACCTGGAAGATGAAATGAAGATATTTGAAGGTCAACATAAACTGTGATACCTTTACCACCAATGACTTTTCTAAAGGAACTTCTAACGGATGTTCTTCAGGAAGAAGCAGTATTACCACAGAAGGACAACCTGAGCAAATAAGAAGGTAAAAACAAATATAAACCCAAGAATAATCAATATAAAATAATAACAATAATCACAGTATTACAATACTGGAAGAAAAAACAGCATTTAATTTTGGAAGATTATATTCAAAGTTAACATATTCCAAGGTCTTGATGTTGTTTGTTCAGGTTATGATGTGGTTTAATTTAGTTATTGTTTAGTTAAATACATATGATAAAATTTCAAGGCTGAACATAAAAGAATAGAAATATAATTAACAAAACAGTAAAGACAAAAAGCACAATGGAGAGAAAACCTCAACCCAAAATTGAAAGAGAAGAATAGAAAGAATTTTTAAAAGCGTGATAAATAGAAATTTTAAAGTAAGATAATATAAATAAGTCTCAATGTATATTGAATAAATATAAATGAACTAAACTTGCCAGTGAAAAACAGATTATCATATTGGGGTAAAAATAGAAAAAAAAATCAACTGGCTCTGTGATTTTCCTAACAGGCAAACCAAAAGCATGTGATGCTGAAGGTAGAAAACCAAAGTATGAGAGAGAAATAGACTAAGTAAATACTGACTAAAAGGAAAAGAATTCTGGGATCATTATACTAATTTCTGACCCTGAAGACTTTAAGACCCAAAACACTATTAGAAATAAAGAAGGTCACTACATAAAGTTGAAAAAAGTTCAGTTCACCAGGAAGATAACCTACTTCTAAACTTGCATGAACCTGATATATATGTCAAAACTGGTAAGGCAAAAAGGCGACACAGTTACACGGGGAAATTGATACATTCATCATTAAGAAACTTAGTGGAAAATTTTCACACACCTTTCTTGATAAAGTCAAGAATTTTTAAACATCAAATATATTGAAAGGAAACTGGAAACAACCCAAATATCCCTTTAATAGTAAAATAGAGAAAAAAGTGTGATAAGATCATAAAATAGAATACAGTACAGCTATGACAGCTCTGAAAATAAATGAGCTATAGCTACATCAACAGTATGTACAAATCTCACAAACATAATGATGAGCAAAAGAAAACAAGCATAAAATATACTGTATGATTCCATTATATAAAGTACAAAGACTGTAGTACAAGAAGTCAGTTTTTAAATTTAATCAAGTATTTGTCAGTTTGGGGTGAGCTTTCTCTTCTAGATATCAAAATTTATTTAAAGTTCTTAAAATTAAGACAACGTGGTAGTGGATTGAATTAAAATAAATTGATTATATAAATTAGATGTCCAGGAAATGTGCATGCATATACAAAGCTTTGATTGTATGACAGATGTGGTCTTGCTTATCACTGGGGCATAGAAGAGGACTCTTGGGTAAATGGTACTGGGAACAATTGTTTATCCATGTAGAAAATTTAAAGCAATTGGATATATCCTTAAATTGAACAATATACAAAAATCAATTCTAGAAGCTTAGAGGACTCAAATGTGAAATGCAAAACTTTCAGAAGAAAATAGAGGAGAATCTTTCTGACTTCTGTATAGGAGAGGGTTTTTTTTGTTGTTTTTTTGTTTTTTGTTTTTTTTTTTTTGCGGTACGCGGGCCTCTCACTGTTGTGGCCTCTCCTGTTGCGGAGCACAGGCTCCGGACGCGCAGGCTCAGCGGCCACGGCTCACGGGCCCAGCCGCTCCACGGCATGTGGGATCTTCCCGGACCGGGGCACGAACCCGTGTCCCCTGCATCGGCAGGCGGACTCTCAACCACTGCGCCACCAGGGAAGCCCAGGAGAGGGTTTTTTTAAGACACAAAAGATCTGAGCGTAAAATCAGGTATGCATAAATTTAACTGCTTTATAGTTAAGTACCATTATTCATTAAAACATACGGAGAAAGAGAGGGAAGTTGAAACCACTAACTGGGTGAAGTTATTCATAAAGCATATAACTAACAAAGGATTAGTGTCCAGGTTATGTGAAAAATACAACTGAATAAGAAAAAGACAGCGCAAAAGGAAATTAGAATAAATACAGAAACCAAGTACTTCACCCAAAAAATGAAATATCTATAGCCAATGAACAGATGGAAAGATTACATTATATTTACTAATGTACATGCAAATTAAGAGTGAAATAATATAGCACTACACACCCACCAGAATGGCAAAATATTGAGAAACTTGACAGAGGATCTGTAACAACAGGAACACTGTTATGATCAACTAGTGGGAGAGTGAATTAGAGCAACTTTCGAAAACGAATTTTCTCTCTCTCTCAAAGCAGGACATTCACATATCTGATGACCAAACACTTTCATAACTAGGAATACGATTTCGAAAAACTCTTGCACATTTTCACCAGGAGACCTGCATAGGAATTTTCATAGGTGTACTCTTTGTAGCAGTCCAAAACGAGAAACAATCCAAATGCCTAGAGATTGGAGAATGGAGGAATATATATAGATACACACAGGCTGTATACAATCTCAAATATTGGATTGGCCAAAAAGTTCATTCAGGTTTTTCCGTAAGATGTTATGGAAAAACCCAAACGAACTTTTTGGCCAACCCAATATATATGCATTTTTTCACATAATAGAATATTATCCAGTAATGAGAAAGGAATGAGCACAGCTACATGCAGAAACAGGAGTTAATCTTAGAAACACAATGTTAGGTAAACAAAAACATCAAGTCCCAACAGATATATACACTATGATAGAAAAAACTTTAGAACAAGAAAAACTAAGAAATGTATTGTTTAGGCATATACAGATATGTGATAAAAACTATTGCACCCAGACAAGGGAATGATAAATTTCAGGACAGTACTTACAGGGAGGTGAGACTGGGGATAAAGCACATAGATGCAATGTATGGGTAATGATCTATTTCTTGAGTGTTAAATATATTATGCATTATGATTTGCATATATGTTACATATATTCTCTTATATGAACATTGCAAAGAGAACATGGGAAAATAGAATTCCAAGAAACAATTGCAGAAAACAAAGTAACAGGAAAATAAAGAAATCGAATATAAAATAGAGGAAGTTAGAATCTCAAATACAAGAAGTCCTGTACAGTTGCTTGGAGAAGGCCATAAATTGGGGTGTAAGCTTCTTGGTAATTGAAGCAAAGAGGGAAAAATTGATTACATGGGTCATGAGATTCATGAAACCAAATTTATAGAGACAAACAACTATTCCTTGTATTGCATATTTATTCCTTTTTTAAAATTAAAAAAAAATTTTTTTTGGCTGTTGGGCCTTTGTTGCTGCACACGGGCTTTCTCTAGTTGCGGTGAGCAGGGGCTACTCTTCGTTGCGGTGCATGGGCTTCTCATTGTGGTGCCTTCTCTCGTTGAGCATGGGCTTCAGGTACGTGGGCTTCAGTAGTTATGGCACGCAGGCTCAGTAGTTGTGGCTCACAGGCTCTAGAGCGCAGGCTCAGTAGTTGTGGCGCACAGGCTTAGTTGCTCCGCAGCATGTGGGGTCTTCCGAAACCAGGGCTCGAACCCGTGTCCCCTGCATTGGCAGGCGGATTCTTAACCACTGCGCCACCAGGGAAGCCCAGCATGTTTATTCTTGATACTAGAACTAAAGATTTACTTCACTCCAAAGACTAAACTATACGAAACTATTAAAACAAATACATCCCTAAAATCCCAACTCCCAGTACATATTTCCCTAATTTTCTACATAGTTGCAAACAGGCTTTAGGTAGTCTTAGACCGCAGAGCCCCAGAAGGAAGAATGCATTGGAGCTTTGGAGAAAGCAGAGCCTGCTTCTGGCTGCACTCTCAGGTTCCTCCGTAACTCCCAGGTAATATTCTGGAAATGCATATGCACCTGTAAGATGGCTTAGCTAGGTAACTAGTAATAGAATTGGTAGGCAACTACCCTGGGTTTGTTGACTCGCCCAGATAGCAAGAAGATGGGGGGATGTGGTTTTGTTTTATCCTTTTGTGTTTAGAAAGTATCACCAAGGGCTTCCCTGGTGGCGCAGTGGTTGAGAGTCCGCCTGCCGATGCAGGGGACACGGGTTCGTGCCCCGATCCCGGAAGATCCCACATGCCGCGGAGCGGCTGGGCCCGCGAGCCATGGCCGCTGAGCCTGTGTGTCCGGAGCCTGTGCTCCGCAACGGGAGAGGCCACAGCAGTGAGAGGCCCGCGTACAGCAAAAAAAAAAAAAAAAAAAAAAAAGAAAGTATCACCAAAGACAAAATGTGACTTGGTATAATAAGAATTATTTTTCTGCAGTTGGCCATTGGAACATTTGTTTCAAAAGGAACTCATTATGAATAGTTTTGAATATCATTTCATTTTATACAATAGATAATGTGTGTATTTGATAATAATCAGTTACTGACTTTCATATTTATGAGGAATATATAAAGTATGCGATTTGAGAAAACTTCTAGGTCAACCACCCCCCAACTCACACACACACACTGTATATATTCTAAAGAGGAAAATCCTTTGCATGGCATAAATACCCTTTACATTCTGACTCTGACTTATTTCTCTAACATCTCCTCATACAATCCCCACCACGTGTTCTCTAAGATAATAATTACTTAGATAATAATACTCTCCCAGTAAAATTTCACTCCTCTATTGGTCGTGCAGTCTCTCCACCCCCTATTCTGTAATGCCCTATTATCTCCATCTAGTAATCTCCTTGTCTACTTCAAAATTCAGCTCCAGTGTTGGCTTCCTCAACATCTTCACACCTGGGGAAATAATTGTTTTCTTATGGTCCCATAGCATCTTACATAGATCTCAGTTTTTTTCTATGTCTCTCTCCCTGTGTCTTAGGTTGATTCTCTACTTCAGTCCATGAGATAATTGCCAGACATTGGAATGGCTACATGAATCCCCTCTAACAATGAATTGTTACTCATTAATTCTAATCACTTACATTTGTTTATTGCTTTACATTTTTTTCAAGGTGCTTTGATTTCCATTGTCCGTTTGATCCTCATGATATTTTTGGAAGGAGGTATTACTTCTATTTTGCAAATGAAGAACCAGGGACACAGAAATGAGTTGCCTAAGGCTGCACGTAGCAAGTTCACAATACCTGACAAAATTACGTATGCATTTACCCTTTGCCAGCAACTTCACTCCTAGAAATCTGCCTCAAGGCAGAAGTGGAAAAAATATGAAATGATCCATGTAAACAGCTATTAATTATAACACTATTTATAATAGCAGGAAGTTTGAAATAAGTCAGTGTTTATCAAGAGGGAACTGAATGAATAAACTATAGGACATCCACCCAAAAGAGTACTATGCCACTGTAAAAAGGAAAGAGAAAGATCTCGATATCCTATGGCGTGGTCTCTCCAGGACATACTGTTAAATGCAAGGGGAAGAACAGTCTATATGATATATTTCATTCATACAGGTGTTATTGTTTTGTGGGGGTTTTTTTGTTTTATA
This sequence comes from Mesoplodon mirus, assembly GCF_964341445.2. Taxonomy (NCBI): domain Eukaryota; kingdom Metazoa; phylum Chordata; class Mammalia; order Artiodactyla; family Ziphiidae; genus Mesoplodon; species Mesoplodon mirus. The sequence goes on along the minus strand of NC_138981.1, from coordinate 21,039,218 downwards.
AATTTATTTATTTATTTGTTTTTAGTTTTGGCTGTGTTGGGTCTTTGTTCTGTGCGCAGGCTTTCTCTAGTTGTAGCGAGTGGTGCGCGGGCTTCTCATTGTCGTGGCTTCTCTTGTTGCAGAGCATGGGCTCTAGAGTGCAGGCTCAGTAGTTGTAGCACACGGGCTTAGTTGCTCCGCGGCATGTGGGAATCTTCCTGGGCCAGGGATCGAACCCGTGTCCCCTGCATTGGCAGGCAGATTCCCACCCACTGCACCACCAGGGAAGCCCTGTGTTATTGTTTTTGATTGTAGAATTTATTTTTATTGTAGTATAGTTGATTTACAGTATTGTGTTAATTTATGCTGTATAGCAAAGTGACTCAGTTATACATATATACATTCTTTTTTATATTCATTTCTATCATGATTTATCCCAGGACATTTAATATAGTTCCCTGTGCTATTCAGTAGGACCTTCTTGTGCATCCATTCTATATGTAATAGTTTACATCTACTAACCCCAAACTGCCAGTCCATCCCCCTCCTCTTTGGCAACCACAAGTCTGTTCTCTCTGTCTGTGAGTCTGTTTCTGTTTCATAGAGAGGTTCATTTGTGTCATATTTTACATTCCACATATAATGATATCATATGGTATTTGTCTTTGTCTTTCTGACTTACTTCACTTAGTATGATAATCTCTAGTTGCATCCATGTTTCTGCAAATGGCATTATTTTGTTCTTTTTATGGCTGAGTAGTATTGCAGTGTTATTTTTATTTTTTGAGAGAAACAATGGAAAGTAAACCAACTAATAAAAATGTTTACCTATAGGAGACAAGGAAGAGTACAGATTGGAAGGGAAAAATATGGACTCTGTATTTCTCTGAAACTAACTTGTACTATAGTTTTGAATTGGTAAATATGTAAATTGCTTATATTATTTTAATACAAAATTAAGCAAAAAATTAATCCTTACAAATTTAAAACATACTTTAAAATGTTTTACATATCAAGCCACAGAATAAACACTTAAGGAAGAATTATTTTAAGTGACTTTAAAACACAGTATTTTGATACTTTGTCCGTACTAGTATCTATTCAAAGGACAAAAAGAACCAGAAATAAATGTTAGACTGCATTCAAAAATCTTATTGTTAGAAATAATATGGGTATTGTTATTTTGAATCTATATGGGGGGCATTGTATAAATGTCCTTAGGAACCAAGGTTTTGATCATAAGAAAAAAAAAGATAAAACTATAAAATCAAAGGAGTTAAATAAATACAACCCCTATAATCTTACATGTGAATTTGCAACATCACTATGAACTAAGGATTTAGTTTTCTTGTTCTAAAAATTACAAATTTCCTACCTCAGTTCTCTGAAGAGAAGCATAGAAGTAATGATTACCCCTAGCAGCTAAGTTGTCATCTTTAAATATAAGGTCCTGTTAAACAAACCAGAGTTCCTTAGAGAAATGGGTGACTTCAGGTCTGAGGCAGGAAATGTACAAGATGAACTTTGGGGCATCTAGTGCCAGAAATCTAAAAAGCAATGTCTGTTATAGTCCTGTTAAAGGAACACAGGGAAATCCAACCTTCAAAACTGGAATAATTTAAGTATCATAGGACTAATAAGTGTGACAGACACGTGAACATAAGAGGATAATAATAGTACTAAAATCAGTCTGGCTCCTTTGGAGTTTATTAAAGAATCAGCTTATTTTTCTGTAAATTGGTAAATAATGTGAATAAATGCAGCATTTAACCTGCCATTTGTGTTTGAACTGTATTTTAGAGTAACTGGATAGCCTGTGAGGGAACATTCTTTTTTAGAACTCCAACTGATAGATTCATAAGGGATGATAATATTAGAAAAATCATGATTTTGCAATTCCTAATGAAATGCTATATCCAGGCAGCAGTCATCTAAGGCTGCTGAAACTGTTATGTGAAAGGTAGATGAGGAAATTTAAAATTAATGGATGAGGCTGAAAGCACCTAATCCCCCTGATCCATCTTAGCATGACTAAAAGTGGGGCAGCCAGTCTTCACGTGCCACCTGAAGGGATGCAATGGGAAGTAATACAGCACTCCTGAAATATCCTTGACCAAAAAGAAGGTGGAGGAAGGGGTCAAAATTTAATCATGCCTCTACATCTAACTTAAGAGTTTGCACAAAATACAAAGGTTGGAGAGACATGTTAAATGATACCAGGATGACACAATCAGCCAAATCCAGAACATAGTTAAATCTACAGGGAAAATGGCCTGCATTCTTTAGCAAATTCATTTCATGAAAGTAAAAAAAGGAGTGTAGGAACTGTTATAAAACAAAAGAGGCTTAAGAGACAAAAACCAAATATAATGTGTAGACCATAATGAGATACTCACGTGAACAAATCAACTGAAAAAGACAGGTTGGAGCCAATTATGGGAATTTGAATGTGGATCAAGTATTAGATGGCATAGTAATTACTGTTAATTTTAGTTGGGTTATAATTATACTGAGGATATGTTAAAAACATTCTTGCTAAAATGGATGAATTTTCCTGTATGTAAATTATATCTTAATAATTTTTCAAAACCTAATTTTAAAAAGTGTTGTCTATTAGGGAAACATACATCTGATGTTTTCAGCCTGCTTCACAATATTCAAGTAGAAGGGAAAATACGGTGTATATATGAGACAAGATTGGCAAACAGTTTCTAAATATTGAAGCTGGATCATGTTACTTTTGCATATATATATATATATATATATATATATATATATATATATATATATATATATATATATAGTGTGTGTGTGTGTGTGTGTGTGTGTGGTACGCGGGCCTCTCACTGTTGGGGCCTCTCCCGCTGCGGAGCACAGGCTCCAGACGCGCAGGCTCAGCGGCCATGGCTCATGGGCCCAGCTGCTCCACGGCACGCGGGATCCTCCCGGACCGGGGCACGAACCTGCGTCCCCTGCATCGGCAGGCAGACTCTCAACCACTGTGCCACCAGGGAAGCCCTGCATATGTTTTTAAATTGTCATAATAAAAAAATAGTAGAAAAATAAGTAAAAAATATGAAAAGAAGACACATCTTATGAGTAGAATGCCAACCTAGCACTTCTGAGCCTAATGCTCTTTATAGTATGGGGTTGGCCAAAAAGTTCATTCGAATTTTTCTGTAAGATGTTACAGAAAACCCCGAACGAACTTTTTGGCCAACCCAATGACTGTCTTTAAGAACTTGAATGAACAGCAGGCAGGCTTATTAAATGTATAATACAACATCCTGACTTGCAGGACCTTACAAATGGCTTGGGAAGATAAGAATCATCCTCACATAACTCATGCAAGGTACCATGCCAGGAACCCAGAGATTTAGATTTAGATCTGTTTCAGATGTAAGTTCTCTGGTTATCAGCACATGCCTAGGGACCCTGGGACTACAGGACATGAAAGACTGTAGGTGGCAAGGACATTTCCCACGCTGCTGAAATGCTGAGCAGTTTGGGTGAATAGAAAAATAGGCCCACGCTTTAGTATATAAAAGGAAACTACCAAATAGTTGCCCTAAGTCTGCATTAAACCCAATGGAGTCCCCACATCTATCGTGCTGCAAATTTGACAGAAACAAACTGGGATTCTGCCAGCAAACTTCTTCTGGGTTGCAACTCTTCCCAGAGTGTCTGGCCTGCTGGCCTACTATATCAGATCTTGGATTCACAAAGCCTCCACAATCATAGAAAATAGAAAGCCTATCCTGGAGAACCTTCAAGATGGTGGAGCAGTAAGATGTGGAGATCAGCTTGCTCCCCACAAATACATCAGAAATACATCTACATGTGGAACAGCTCCTGCAGAACACCTACTGAATGCTGGCAGAAGAGCTCAGACCTCCCAAAAGGCAAAAAACTCCCCACATACCTGGGTAGGGCAAAAGATAAAAGAATAAACAAACAAAAGAATAGGGACGGGACCTGCACCAGTGGGAGGGAGCTGTGAAGGAGGAAAGGTTTCCATACACTAGGAAGCCCCTTCGCGGGCGGAGATGGGGACTGGCAGAGGGGAAGCTTCAGAGCCACGGAGGAGAGGGCAGCAACAGGGGTGCGGAGGGCAAAGCGGAGAGATGCCCACACAGAGGATCGGTGCCGGCCAGCACTCACCAGCCCGAGAGGCTTGTCTGCTCATCCGCCAGGGTGGGTGGGGGCTGGAAGATGAGGCTTGGGCTCCAGAGTTCAGACCCCAGAGAGAGGACTGGGGTTGGCTGCGTGAAGACAGCCTGAGGGGGCTAGTGCGCCACGGGTAGCCCAGAGGGAGTCCGGGAAAAGTGGCCCTGCCAAAGAAGCAAGAGAACATTGGTTCTAGGTGTGCGAGGAGAGGGGATTCCTTCCCTGTGTGCCCACAGAAGGCAGAGCAATGCCTAAGTGAGCTCCAGAGACGGGCGCAAGCCACGGCTATTAATTCGGACCCCAGAGACAGGCATGAAACACTAAGGCTGCTACTGCTGCCAACAAGAATCCTGTGTGCAAGCACGGGTCACAATCCACACACAGCCCCCTCCCCTGGGAGACTGTGCAACCCACCACTGCCAGGGTCCCATGATCCAGAGACAACTTCTCCGGGAGAACACACAGCGTGACTTAGGCTATTGCAACGTCATGCTGGCCTCTGCTGCTGCAGGCTCGCCCCGCATTCCAAATAAGACTAGCGAACCCCTCCCTCACCCTGGCCTGAGTGAGCAAGAGGGCCCTAATCAGCCACTGCTTTAACACTGCCCCCACCACCCCATCTGGCCAGGGAACAGATGCCTGAGGGCGACCTACATTCAGAGGTGAGGCCAAAACCAAAGCTGAACCCCAGGAGCCGTGCGAACAAAGAAGAGAAGGGGAAATCTCTCCCAGCAGCCTCAGGAGCAGTGGATTAAATCTTCACAATCAACTTGATGTACCCTGCATCTGTGGAATACCTGAATAGACAATGAATCGTCCCAAATTGAGGAGGTGGACTTTGAGAGCAAGATTTATTATTTTTTCTCCTTCTCCTCTTTTTGTGAGTTTGTATGTGTATGCTTCTGTGTGAGATTTTGTCTGTATAGCTTTGCTTTCACCATTTGACCTAGGGTTCTGTCTGTCCAAAAAATTGCAGAGGAAGGAACACTCCCAAACTCATTCTATAAGGCCACCATCACCCTGATACCAAAACCAGACAAACATACTACAAAAAAAGAAAATTACAGATCAGTATCACTGATGAATATAGATGCAAATATCCTCAACAAAATACTAGAAAACAGAATCCAACAGCACATTAAAAAGATCATACACCATGATCAAGTGGGGTTTATCCCAGGAATGCAAGGATTCTTCAATATACACAAATCAATCAGTGTGATATACCATGTTAACAAATTGAAGAATAAAAACCATATGATCATCTCAATAGATGCAGAAAAAGCTTTTGACAAAATTCAACACCCATTTATGATAAAAACTCTCCAGAAAGTGGGCATAGAGGGAATCTACCTCAACATAATAAAGGCCGTATACGACAACCCCACAGCAAACATCATTCTCAATGGTGAAAAACTGACAGCATTTCCTCTAAGACATGAAGAAGACAAGGATGTCCACTCTCGCCACTATTAGTCAACATAGTTTTGGAGGTCCTAGCCACAGCAATCAGAGAAGAAAAACAAATTAAAGGAATACAAATTGGAAAAGTAGAAGTAAAACTGTCACTGTTTTCAGATGACATGATACTATACATAGAGAATCCTAAGGATGCTACCAGGAAACTACTAGAGCTAATCAATGAATTTGGTAAAGTAGCAGGATACAAATTTAATGCACAAAAATCTCTTGCATTCCTATACACTAACAATGAAAAATCTGAAAGAGAAGTTAAGGAAACACTCCCATTAACCATTGCAACAAAAAGAATAAAATACCTAGGGATTAACCTACCTAAGGAGGCAAAAGAACTCCATGCGGAAAACTATAAGACACTGGTGAAAGAAATTAAAGGTGATACAAAGAGATGAAGAGATATACCATGTTCTTGGATTGGAAGAATCAACATTGTGAAAATGACTATACACCCAAAGGAATCTACAGATTCAGTGCAATCCCTATCAAACTACCAATGGCATTTTTCACAAAACTAGAACAAAAAATTTTACAATTTGTATGGAAACACAAAAGACCCTGAATAGCCAAAACAATCTTGAGAAAGCAAAATGGAGCTGGAGGAATCAGGCTCCCTGACTTCAGCCTATACTACAAAGGTACAGTAATGAAGACAGTATGGTTCTGGCAGAAGAACAGAAATATAGATAAATGGAACAGGATAGAAAGCCCAGAGATAAACCCATGCACAGATGGTCACCTTATCTTTGATAAAGGAAGCAAGAATATACAATGGAGAAAAGGCAGCCTCTTCAGTAAGTGGTGCTGGGGAAACTGGACAGCTACATGTAAAAGAATGAAATTAGAACACTTCCTAACACCATACACAAAAATAAACTCAAAATGTATTAAACACCTAAATGTAAGACCAGACACTGTAAAACTCTTAGAGGAAAACATAGGCAGAACAATCTATGACATAAATCACAGCAAGATCTTTTTTGATCCACCTTCTAGAGTAATGGAAATAAAAACAAAAATAAACTAACGGGACCTAATGAAACTTAAAACCTTCTGCACAACAAAGGAAACCATAAACAAGACGAAAAGACAACCCTCAGAATGGGAGAAAATACTTGCAAATGAAGCAACTGGCAAAGGATTAATCTGCAAAATATACAAGCAGCTCATGCAGCTCAATATCAAAAAAAAAAAAATCCAAAAATGGGCAGAAGACCTAAAAAGACATTTCTCCAAAGGATATACAGATTGCCAACAAACACATGAAAGAATGCTCAACATCACTAATCATTAGAGAAATGCAAATCAAAACTGCAATGAGGTATCACCTCACACCAGTCAGAATGGCCATTATCAAAAAATCTGCAAACAATAAATGCTGGAGATTGTGTGGAGAAAAGAGAACCCTCTTGCACTGTTGCTGGGAATGTAAATTGATACAGTCACTATGGAGAACAGTATGGAGGTTCCTTATAAAACTCAAAATAGAACTGCCATATGACCCAGCAATCCCAGTACTGGGCGTATACCCTGAGAAAACCATAATTCAAAAAGAGACATGTACCAAAATGTTCATTGCAGCTCTATTCACAATAGCCCAGAGATGGAAACAACCTAAGTGTCCATCATCGGATGAACGGATAAAGAAGATGTGGCACATATATACAATGGAATATTACTCAGCCATAAAAAGAAACAAAATTGAGCTATTTGTAGTGAGGTGGATAGACCTAGAGTCTGTCATACAGAGTGAAGTAAGTCAGAAAGAGAAAAACAAATACCGTATGCTAACACATATATATGGAATTTAAGAAAAAAATGTCATGAAGAACCTAGGAGTAAAACAGGAATAAAGGCACAGACCTACTTGAGAATGGACTTGAGGATATGAGGAGGGGGAGGGATAAGCTGTGACAGAGCGAGAGAGAGGCATGGACATATATATACTACCAAACGTAAGGTAGATAGATAGTGGGAAGCAGCCGCATAGCACCGGGAGATCGGCTCGGTGCTTTGTGACCGCCTGGAGGGGTGGGATGGGGAGGGTGGGAGGGAGGGAGACGCAGGAAGGAAGGGATATGGGAACAGATGTATATGTATGACTGATTCACTTTGTTATAAAGCAGAAACTAATAAAAAAATAAATTAAAAAAAGAGTCATGTACCACAATGTTCACTGCAGCACTATTTACAATAGCCAGGACATGGAGGCAACCCTAGTGTCCATCGACACATGAATGGATAAAGAAGAAGTGGCACATATGTACAATGGAATATTACTCAGCCATAACGAGAAATGAAATTGAGTTATTTGTAGTGAGGTGGGTGGACCTAGAGTCTGTCCTACAGAGTGAAGTAAGTCAGAAAGAGAAAAACAAATACCGTATGCTAACACATATATATGGAATCTAAAAAAAAAAACAGATTCTGAAGAACCTTGGGGCAGGATAGGAATAGAGACAGATGTAGAACATGGACTTGAGGACACGAGGTGGGGGAAGGATAAGCTCGGACGAAGTGAGAGAGTGGCATGGACATATATACACTACCAAATGTAAAACAGACAGCTAGTGGGAAGCAGCTGCATAGCACAGGGAGATCAGCTCGGTGCTTTGTGACCACCTAGAGGGGTGGGATAGGGAGGGTGGGAGGGAAGCGCAGGAGGGAGGGGATATAGGGATATATGTATACATATAGCTGATTCTGTTTGTTATACAGCAGAAACTAATACAACATTGTAAAGCAATTATACTCCAATATAGATGTTATAAAATAAAAAAAGTCTAAACATTTGAGAGAAACATTTACTTTGCCTTTTCTGTGCTGAGAGCTGACCTCCTTGTGTTAGTCTCCTTCCTCCATAGGGACAGTCAGCAGAAATTTTACAACGTAAGGGATACCTTGTTTTATCAACAGCCTGAGGGGCTGAGTATGGATAGTACTCCAGTGTATGTCTTGGAGCTGTTGGTTTGGCTTGGGGTGCTGGTGAAACTGATGGTGATGAGATATGTATGTGTTTGTGTGTTTTCTGCTCTTCTGGAATAAAAAATGAGTAGACACGATGTTTTATCGTGTCTGGGAGAGAATAGGAGCAGTAGTGGTGCTGATGGTGAAAGTATCAGCAGTGGCATTGGAAAGGAGAAGGCAGAAAACTTTGAGAAGTTTCAGAGTTAGCTGGACATAGGGGGAGGGGATGAGAAGAAGCTGGGCCCCTTCAGTGGATTGTAGTAGACACCTTTCCTAAAGGAATCAAACTAGACAGTTGGTCTACTGAGGCAGTACGAGAATACGAAAATAAATTACCACAGCGAGAAACAAAAGTCAGCCAAAGCCTGATGAGGGACTCTGGCTAGGAGGGCATAGAGACACTCAAAGTGAGTCACTCTTCTTAGTGGCATAGAGAAACCAGTGGGAAGAGAGCAGAAAGAGGTTGGAAGAGCTTGATTCTTTGCCCGTGAAGGACTTTTAGATGGGGTGATGAGAGCTAAGCTCTGAGAAGCAGCTGTGTTCCTGGAATAGGGACCTATTTAGATATTAACTTAACAGAAGGAAAGGAGGACCAGTCTTTCCATTGTCATATCTCCAAGAGTTCATTTTATTGCAATGATATGTTTTACATTTTAAGTATAAAAATGACATCAGAGAAGTGGTTTTTTTTTAATTTATTTTTTAATTTTTGGCTGCGTTGGGTCTTTGTTGCTGTGCGCGGGCTTTCTCTAGTTGCGGCGAGCGGGGGCTACTCTTCGTTGAGGTGCATGGGCTTCTCATTGCAGTGGCCTCTCTTGTTACGGAGCACGGGCTCTAGGCGCGCGGACTTCAGTAGTTGTGGCATGTGGGCTCAGTAGTTGTGGCACGCGAGCTCTAGAGCGCCGCCTCAGTAGTTGTGGTGCATGGGCTTAGTTTCTCTGTGGCATGTGGGATCTTCCCAGACCAGGGCTAGAACCCGTGTCCCCTGCATTGCCAGGCGGATTCTTAACCACTGTGCCACCAGGGAAGCCCCATCAGAGAAGTTTAAAGCAACAAGAAATCACTTCTTTGGGGAAAGAACAGAAAGGATTCATGGCTCACAAAGAATTAAAATTGAAACTCAAAGCATAGTATGGTGGTGTGATAGCTGGAACCAAGAGAATGGATAGTTTCTGTGAAATAGAGAGTGTATAAAAAGGCTGTGGGTAGAGGGTTGTATTTTGATGAATGTCCATTGAGGACAAGAAGGTGAATAGGAGAATAAGAGTGAGCGAGGGAAGGAGTGGTATAGGTCATCGTATAGCATCATGGAAGCCAAAAATTAAAGAGATCCATGGATGGTTGGTAAATGATGCCTTATGCCACAAAAAGGTTAAGAGCAGTGAGGAGGGAGGGCTTCTCAGTGACTGGCCAGCCTTTGACTTTGGAGGTGCATGCCCATGGTTCTTTTATTTGGTCGATTATTGTTATTGTCCCGGCATCTCCGGCAGTGTTGGTTAATTGTCATTGGAAGACCAAAGCTAGAGTACTTACAAGTGGAGAGGGATAAAATGTTGAGTTGGATTTCCTTTTAGGTCTAGGAACAGAAACATGAGCCTAAAGTGTGAGGCACCCTCAGAGAGCATGAGAGACCGACCATTGGATGAAAAGTGGCTCCTGGAACAAGAATTAAACAGATAATGTGTATGTGTTCTCTTTTGCATCTCCTAAGTGCTCAGAATGGCACTTAAGTTTTAATCCACCAGAATAATCATTTAAAAACTACTAGAACTTGTGTGCTGTATATGGACTGCCAGGTAAAATTTCCTGGTTAAAGAAAATGTTCTTCCTCTGAAGTTATCCTTCTTACAGAGCCTGCCTGCAGTGCAAAGACTGCAGAGAGCCAGGCTCTATGTCAGGCTCTAAAGGAGCACGTTGTTAACAGCAGAATGCCTCTGTGTGACAGAGTGAGGGAGGGATGCAGACTAAAAGGGTAGCTGGAGAATATGCCAGATCTCTGGAGTTTTTCCATGATGCAATCATCCCCAGGCTGTAATCACCCTCACTGACCCCCACATCCCACTGTGTTTCTTCTCACTCACGCCACTTTTCGTCAGCACCTTCCTGTTTAGCAGAGATCCCCATTTCTGATACTTTGTAGGGGCTAATTATCTTCCATTTATCTGCGCAGCCCTGCATTTGCCATCTATTAGTCCAGAAACATAAATGCTGTAAACCCTTTTATATCTGGCTGCACCACCTAATTATCCCTCATTTGTTTTTATTCTCTCTCAATTTAGCATCATCTGCAAAGTTGGAAATCATGTTTTCATATAATAATTAGGGCTCTAAGAACCTCAGAGAAACTGCCTGGCAAATACACATGCCTTTGCTTTTCATTTTAATGGTGAATTTAAAAGTGAGAAAATAAATTAGGGCTGAAGGAAATAATAGACTGAAGTGAAAGTTTCTGGAATACAGATGAGGAAATGTGGTAGAATAACATGGGGAGGGAAACTTCCAGCATTAGGGTGCAAAAGCCCAGTAAAACCATCAAGTAGATGAACAGTATTGCTTCTTTCCTTTGCTGATGAAAATCACCTTTAGTTGTTCCACTCTGTGCTTTGGGGTATGCCAAGGGATGCACAGTTTTGTTAATTGGATAAACACCTTTCCTTAAGTCTGCAAAAGATTTACTTTTTTATAGGATAGCAATCTGGATTAAATTTAATGAAGGTATGTGATTTGAACTGACATGGCCACTAGTGAGAGAGAACAGAAAGAATCCATAGATGATCTAAAGGTCCGGGGGAAGAAGGAATGGGAACACAGCAACCTGGTGAGGAACTTCTTGAAATTATTACTGTCATTCCTACAAACTGTCACCTCCTTAGAGCAGCCTCCCCCGTGAATCACTTACCTCTTCATCTTCAGAACTTTCTTCAAGGTTCATTTCTAGGATTTTCTGAAGTAGCTTCACCTGGCTCTAGGTCATCTAGAAATTTTTCCCTATGTGCATGTTCCCTTTTTATCCTTTAAAAATTTCATCTGCATCCGTGTACTATTAGATTTGAATTTGTACCTTTGTAGCATTTTTTATGTATTATTTATGCAAGCATGAGTATGTGTATTTGTCCTACCTACTACATTAGTTAGCAGTCTCAAGGGCAGGGATGATGTATCAGTCACAACAAACAAGGTTATGGTTTAGTAACAAACATCCACCGAATAGCAACAGCTTAAAGGAGTGATGTTTATTTATCACTCATATTTCATGTCTATTGCAGGTCAGCACAGGGGGTGGGTTGGTAGGTAAGTGGGAACTCTGCTTATCTTTTCTCACTGATCTAGGTTGATGGAGGTTTCCAGATACTTGCTTCGGTAATTCCAGAGGGAGCGAAAAAATAAACTGGAGAACCATGTTCTGGCTTTTAAAGTTTCTTTATAAGAGATACATGTCACTTCTGACGTTACACTGGCCAAAGAAACTCACACAGCCATGCCTGAGTTCAACAGGGTGGGAATGTGTAATTGTCCTATTTAGGGGTTCGGATTATTTGTGAACAATAATACAGTGTATTCCAAATGGTGCTTTTTGTCTTTATTATATCTTTTCATAGAACTACTAAGAGTAGTTCTTTGCATACGATGACCACCAGCATGTTAAAAAATACAGCTAATTGGCTAAAGGAATAATTTGGATATTTTTTCTTTAAGGCATTACTACCTACTTGACCCAGAAGTCTGCCTTCCACTTCTTTCTTCCCACTAACATCACTCTATGAGATTGTCCTAAACTAAATTACATTTCTGTGCAACTGGTAATAGACATAGAGAAGCAAAGTAAAAAGTCTAAGTGTAGGGGCTTCCCTGGTGGCGCAGTGGTTGAGAGTCTGCCTGCCGGTGCAGGGGACACGGGTTCGTGCCCTGGTCTGGGAGGATCCCACATGCCGCGGAGCGACTGGGCCCGTGAGCCAAAATTACTGAGCCTGCGCGTCTGGAGCCTGTGCTCCGCAACAAGAGAGGCCGCGATAGTGAGAGGCCTGCGCACCGCGATGAAGAGTGGCCCCCGCTCTCCACAACCAGAGAAAGCCCTTGCACGGAAACGAAGACCCAACACAGCCAAAAATAAAAAAAAAAAAAAAAAAAAAAAAAAAGTCTAAGTGTACATTTGACCAGAAGTGATGATGATTCAATGAACTTTGAAATCATTCTTCCCTCTTTTTGAAGAATCAAACAAAGTAATTTTAATAAATTCAGACCATTGAATAAGTTGACCTTTGAACATTAATATAGTTATCATCTTCTTTAAATTTTTATTTTATATTGGAGTATAGTTGACTTACAGTGTTGCATTAGTTTCAGGCGTACAGCAAAGTGATTCAGTTATACATATACATATATCTATTCTTTTTCAAATTCTTTTCCTGTTTAGGTTATTACAGAATATTGAGCAGAGTTCCCTGTGCTATACAGTAGGTCCTTGTTGGTTATTTTAAATATAGTAGTGTGTATATGTCAATCCCAACCTCCTGATTTATCCCTCCCCACCTTTCTCCTTTGGAAACCATAAGTTTGTTTTCTATGTCTGCGAGTCTGTTTCTGTTTTGTAAATAAGTTCATTTGTATTATTTCTTTTAGATTCTGCATATAAGCGATATCATGTGATATTTGTCTTTCTCTGTCTGACTTAAGATAGTGATTATCTTGATTCTATATTTTAAAACTATCAAATGTTTAGATTTTCTTACCTGTAACCCTATATCCCTGAATGTTTTGTGCCTTGCTCTAGAAGGCCGAGAAATTGAATTCAGCAGGCTCGCCAACATCCTACCAGAGCTCCTGTCATCAGGACTTATTTTCACCAAGGGAGAGCTTGTTAGGGGAGGGAAAAGGAATAATACTAAGAATTTAGTGGAATATCTTAGAAAGCAACAGACCAGATAGAGTACTGAAGACAGTCTGAGGGGCAACATGAACAGGCCAGACCTGTTTTATTTTGTTTTATTTGGAAATGACTTTAATCAAAATTGGAAAGAATGGGAGATGGAGAGATTAAAAAGAGAGGAGTAGAACATCCTACGATTTTAGTTTGGCTTGTTTTAGGATTACTTTCCATTCTTTGACAGTGCTCCATTACTTAATCCTCTGAACATTATGAGCTCAATTTCGGAATCAAATGCACTTTTTTTTTGCTTAAAATGTTTAAAAACTCTGGCAAGGAAAGCATGGAAATCTTATTTTGGAAGTGTCCAAACCATTCAAAATACTAAGCCCTCCAGCAAAAATGTCCAAAAAGGCCTCTCATTTACCCCTTGTTCCCTACAGCCTTGTCCTAGCCCCACTACCTCAGTGTCCTCAGAGGGGGCTTGAAAACACCAACTGCTTCTGAGAGTTCAGCTTCTGCCTTCATAACCAAGGGCACCTGCGAGGCTTGCGTCAGCCAGTACAAGCTCTGGGCACCATGCAGGCCCATGTGTCAGAACTGACATCTCCTGCGGTTTCTGCAACCTTGGCTCTCAGCTGCCCATGATCACAAACTATGGGACTGGCCATCCGAGATTAGCACTGCTGAGCTGGCTGCTACCTCCTGTCTTTTGGAGGGAAGGCATGAGAAACACAGCTTGGTTTCAAAGTCCTTGCCATTAGGTGAAAAGCATCTGGATGCTTTCTGGAGAGATGCCAGAGCTTTCATGATTAAAACCAAGAATACACCAGCAATCCCACTACTGGGCATATACCCTGAGAAAACCATAATTCAAAACGAGTCATGTACCACAATGTTCACTGCAGCTCTATGTACAATAGCCAGGACATAGAAGCAACCTAAGTGTCCATCAACAGATGAATGGATAAAGAAGATGTGGCACATTTATACAATGGAATATTACTCAGCCGTAAAAAGAAACAAAATTGAGTTATTTGTAGTGAGGTGGATGGCCCTAGGGACTGTCATACAGAGTGAAGTAAGTCAGAAAGAGAAAAACAAATAGCATATGCTAACACATATATATGGAATCTAAAGAAAAGAAAAAAAGAAAAAAAAATGATCAGAATAACCTAGGGACAGGACGGGAATAAAGACGCAGACCTACTAGAGAATGGACTTGAGAACACGGGGAGGGGAAATGGTAAGCTGTGACAAAGTGAGAGAGTGGCATGGACATATAGACACTACCAAACATAAAATAGATAGCTAGTGGGAAGCAGCCGCATAGCACAGGGAGATCAGCTCGGTGCTTTGTGACCGCCTGGAGGGGTGGGATAGGGAGGGTGGGAGGGAGGGAGACGCAAGAGGGAAGAGATATGGGGACATATGTATACATATAGCTGATTCACTTTGTTATACAGCCAAAACTAACACACCATTGTAAAGCAATTATACTCCAATAAAGATGTTAAAAAAAAAACAGGAATACACACACACACACACACTTATTTTACTATTCCCACACCCCCCCATTTGTGCTTAATCATATTATGTTTTAAGCATTTTACTTACTGAGATGTGTGAGGTTATTGAAGACTTGAAAATAAGATCTAAACTTTTCAAAAATATTTTCTTTAGAAAGAACTTAGTAGTGATGTTCTAGAAGGTTAATCTAACTTCCAAAAATAGTCAAATACTTGACCAGGTATATAGAATCACAGAGCTTTAAAGCTGAAAGCAACCTTGGCAGTCCTGTGGTCTGACCCACCCATTTTACGGATAGAAAGCCAAGGCCCAAGGGGTGAGATGACTTGCTACAGTTCACACAAATTGGGAGTAGGAGGGTCAGTAGAGGAACTTAGAACCCCTGACTTCTTGTCCTTGCTCTTTTCACAACACTAAATATACCTACAAATATCTATTTACTGGGGCTTCCCTGGTGGCGCAATGGTTGAGAGTCCGCCTGCCGATGCAGGGGACACGGGTTCGTGCCCCTGTCCGGGAGGATCCCCCATGCCGCAGAGCGGCTGGGCCCGTGAGCCATGGCCGCTGAGCCTGCGCGTCTGGAGCCTGTGCTCCGCAACGGGAGAGGCCACAGTGGTGAGAGGCTCTGAAAAGCCATTCTTCTTTTAAGCTAATATTAAGAATTTTAGAAACAGAGAAGTTCGTAAGGACCATTGTGCCAACCTCAGTGTGTATTCTTGAAGTTTACAACAGCATTAAGAAGTGAATAAGGAACATGTTGATTCATCATAAAAAAATAATGCCGCAGGTATTTTTCTACAGTTTTATTGATATGTATTTCCTATACCATACCATTCACCCACTTAAAGTGTACAGTTAGGTGGGTTTTGGTATATTCACAGAGTTGTGCAATCATCACCACAATTTAATTTAAAAGTTTTCATCACCTCCAAAGAAACCCCACACCCATGAGGAGCTATTCCCTAATCTATACTTCTCCAGCCCCTGGCAACCACTAATCTTATTTTCTGTTTCTATGTATTTGCCTGTTCTGCCACAGATAATTGAATTATGTGTGTGTGTGTGTGTGTGTGTGTGTGTGTGTTTGTTTACAAAGACACTTCCCTCCAGGCCTTGAGCTAGAGCTGCTGTAGAACAAAGAGACTTTATCAAGGCCAATGTCATCCTAAACAGGCAGCACCAGTGCCTGCCGACAGAGGGGAAGCCCAAAGCCTCAAGGACAGTTAAGCTGAAGGACTAAGTGCTTGCAAAACCAGAGCTGTAACTGTAAGAGCTGGGAGACAAGACAGTCTGAACACAAGAGACATTTATGTCAAAAAAGAAGTGGATCCCAGTATCTACTGGGCCACCTGCAGGGGCCGGGGACCTAAAGGAGTATCAAATAAGAGAAAAAGATAAAGGGTGATTGCACTGAGATCTAGAAAAACACCATCAAAGAAATATTATTAAACAGTTTCTTCTATCCTCCTTCCCTTGTAGCATACCTTCCAGACTTATTTTATTTAAAAATAATATTCATCATTACAAAAGCAGTATATGTGCACTGTAGAAAATTAGACAATACAGATAAGCAAAAATAAGAAAACAAAGATATTTTACTTCTATAACCTAGATTATCACTATTAACCTTTGATTGCATCTCTTTTCCATAATAGGTTCTACCTATATCTAGTTATATCTATAGCTACTCCTTACGACAATTAGATCACAGTGGACATGTGTGGCATCTTGCTTTTTTCTTTTAATGATCTCTGCCTGGACATGTCAATAAGTTCCTCTCCTATTATTAAATCAGACCTTGACACCCACACCCCCATGGAAGGAAAGTACCCAGATAAACAGCACTGTTGAAAAAAACAGTATTCAAGCCATCAACACTGGGAGTGAATTTTTGAAACACTGTTAAAATACTGTCCTGTTTACCACCATGAAACAATAAGCATATTAAAGGATAATATACATCCAATCCCATGCTTGGGAGACTATGACTCTGGCTGGATCTCTCCCTTACATCAGGCTGAGGGCTGGGCTAAGGCAATCCTTTTGACAAATTCGTTATCCCGAAACTGATGTTCTTCCTAGATAAAAGAGTTAGGCTTTTGCTGCTGCTGTTGTCTTCTGGTGAGGTGTCGGAGTGCATGGGTTCTCTCACCATGTTTCTTGGGAGGAAGAAAAACGTGGACATGAATAGAAAAACTTCAGTTACGCTCCAGCAATATACCGATAGAGGTGGTTTCCCTTTTGAACAAATTCTAATAAATGATTGCAATTGAAAAATTTTAGTGAGGTGACCATTTAACCTACAAAATCATTCACCATTTTATTCCCTAAAGTAGTTTGCTTCATATTTTAAGTGGTTACAGGAGCGAAAATTTACCTGTCATTTTTTCTCAGCAACACAACTGTTAAATAAACTGAAGCATGCTGTAGAAGCTGTAGATTTTATGAAAAAAAATGGGGTCATTTTACGAAATAAGAGGAACATAGTAAGGGTATATTAGGTTGTGGTATTGATCTCTCTTACCTGTGTAAACTTGATAAATGACATTTTTTTGAGCCTCATTTTCCTCATCTGTATAAGGAATACATAGATGCATACCTCTCAGCCTTGTTGTGAGCAGTAAATTAGAAACTTCTAGAAAGAATATGACATAGTGACTTGACAATGATAAATAATAATAGTACCTCACACTTCCATAATGCTTAATGTGTGCCAGGCACTCTTCTAAACATTTGATATACATTGACTCATTTAATACTCACAACAGCCCTATAAGGAAGATATTATCACTTACCATTTTACCGATAAGTGAACTGAGACCAAGCGAAGTCATATACCCAGTGTGACACAACTGGTATATGGTGGAACCGAGATTTGAACCCAGGAGACATGGCTTCAGAATCAGTGCTCTTAATCCTTCCACTCCTTGTTGTAGTAGCTCTGGTTTACCTTTTTCTTTTCTTTATTCCTCTCATTTTTCTCCTGTCAAGCTATAGTCATTTCTTTACCTGTTCAACAATTATTTATGGGACATTTGCACTCTACCTGTGTGAGGTTATGTGAGGTCCCTGCCCTCATAAAAGTTACCCTGTCATTGATCTCATAAATATTTTCCTTTGATGACCTAAATTGGGTACTTTGATGTGAAGATATCATCATGGATGTGAGGGCATGCAACCTGTGTGGTCACACAAAGTCCCATACTCAGAATTGTCCCACCCTTGGTTTATGCCTTGCTGTCATTGTTTTGAAATATTTAAGAATTTTATCCTCAACCTTGTGTTTTGTAAATGAACCCCAAGGAGACATGGGTAATACGTTTGTCTACTATGCCTTGCTCCCCTATTCACATATTTCCTTCAAGATGCCCCATGGACACAGAATTCCAGTGGACCTATGATGCATGGAGTTCAGTGAGATTCAAAACAAGCATAAGTGTGTTACATCTATGACTGAATAAGCAGGGGAGTAGGGGCTGCTTACAGCCTGGAGAGAGAATACTTCCTGTTCCAACAGAAACTTGCTTCTAACACACAGAAAGAAGATAAATTGTTACTTCTCCTTTTTCATTTCTAATTCTATTGATTTGAGTCTTCTCCCTTTTTTTCTTGATGAGTCTGGCTAATGGTTGATCAATTTTGTTTATCTTCTCGAAGAACCAGCTTTTAGTTTTATTGATCTTTGCTATTGTTTCCTTCATTCCTTTTTCATTTATTTCTGATCTGATCTTTATGCTTTCTTTCCTTCTGCTAACTTTAGGGTTTTTTTTTTTTTGTTCTTCTTTCTCTAATTGCTTTAGGTGTAAGGTTAGGTATAGAGCTACCATACGACCCAGCATTCCCACTACTGGGCATATACCCTGAGAAAACCATAATTCAAAAAGAGTGATGTACCACAATGTTCATGGCAGCTCTGTTTACAATAGCCAGGACACGGAAGCAACCTAAGTGTCCATCGACAGATGAATGGATAAAGAAGATGTGGCACATTTATACAATGGAATATTACTCAGCCATAAAAAGAAACGAAACTGATTTATTTGTAGTGAGGTAGGTGGACCTAGAGTCTGTCATACAGAGTGAAGTAAGTCAGAAAGAGAAAAACAAATACCATATGCTAACACATATATATGGAATCTAAAAAAAAAAAGGTTCTGAAGAACCTAGGGGCAGGACAGGAATAAAGACGCAGATGTAGAGAATGGACTTGAGAACATGGGGAGGGGAAGGGTAAGCTGGACGAAGTGAGAGAGTGGCATGGACATATATACACGACCAAATGTAAAATAGATAGCTAGTGGGAAGCAGCCGCATAGCACAGGGAGATCAGCTCGGTGCTTTGTGACCACCTAGAGGGGTGGGATAGGGAGGGCGGGAGGGAGGGAGATGCAAGAGGGAAGAGATATGGGGATATATGTATATGTATAACTGATTCACTTCCTTTTTTTTTTAATTAGTTTCTGCTTTATAACAAAGTGATTCACTTCCTTATAAAGCAGAAACTAACACACCATTGTAAAGCAGTTATACTCCAATAAAGACGTTAAAAATTTTTTTTAAATTTAAAAAAAGAAGGTAAGGATGTTCTAGGAAACATGTAGAATGAAAGAACCTTATCATATCCTTTTGTATTCATTTACTTTCCTGTATCAGCCAACCAGTGACACTGAGATGATGACATAGAAGGAAAGGGAAAGACAGGGACGAGCCCTAGTTCCCGCTCCTTCGCCTTTTAGTCCTCCTTCCTTACTCACCAGTAAGCTGAAGGTAGACAATATTGGTAAGCGTGCTCCTGTCAAGAAGTGAAGCAAAAACAATTGGGTTGGTTTTGTGCAGCATTTCCACTCCTCTGCTAAAAGCTTGTATAAGCTATGAAAATGAATTGTGTAATTTCTGGGATTCTGTAAACAAGTTAAGTGCTCCTCTATTTGCATTTAAAAGTAGCATTGCATCATATAATGATGAACAGTTAAGTGCATGCTAATGATTAAAATTTTTAATTTTGCTTAACTTAGAATAACATTAAATAGCTAATTAAACACACCGTGCCAAGTTGAGAGAGAGTGAGAGACCATAGAAGAAAGGAACAACTTACTATTTTAATACCTTTCATGGCATTTTTTTCCTGCTTTGTGAATAAGATTTCCCACACTTTCATTTTCCCTGGGCCCCACAAATTGTAGGTGGTGCTGCTTGAGGGTAGAAAACAGCAAGGAAAATCTAAGTGAGCTTCTGGGCTAAAACAGATCAGGAAACAACACATGATTGGATTGGAGACAAGAGGATGTGACTACGCGACCACTGAAGGCCAAGCTTGAAAGAATACAATCTATTACAAAAGCCAAGGGGACCAGTACCTCCTTGAGCTTCTGTTCATCTTTTGATGAATTCTTCCTATGTATTATGATACATACTAATGATACAGTTTTAAATACTGTTATCATTCTAAATGCAATCGTGCAAGCAAACAAGCAAGCAAAGAGTAGACAAAACAGCACCTTAAGTTCTGGAGCAGTAGGTATAATAAATAGAGAGGAACTGGAGGCTGGGACGATAGGTGAAAGAAGGTGGCATTTGATAGACCCTTCAAAATATTAGAGTCGCTTAAGATCTAAAGTCGCTTAAGGGCTTAAGTGGGCCCTTAAATCTTCGAAGACACGCCATTTCACATTTAGTCTTTCTTTTCTTTTTTTTTTTTTTTTTTTTTTTTTTTTTTTTGCAGTACGCGGGCCTCTCACTGCCGTGGCCTCCCCTGTTGCGGAGCACAGGCTCCGGACGCGCAGGCTCAGCAGCCATGGCCCACGGGCCCAGCCGCTCCGCGGCGTGTGGGATCCTCCCAGACTGGGGCACGAACCCGTGTCCCCTGCATCGGCAGGCGGACCCTCAACCACTGCGCCACCAGGGAAGCCCCTAGTCTTTCTTTTAAATGTGGCTGTTACCTGAGGGGATTTCTCCCTCCAGTCTTTTCTCAGGTCTCTTTTGGGGAGAAAAGGCCTAGTAATACTTTTATTATGTTGTATATTTTATTTTATTAATTTTTAACATCATTATTGGAGTATAATTGCTTTACAATGGTGTGTTAGTTTCTGCTTTATAACAAAGTGAATCAGTTATACATATACATATGTTCCCATATCTCTTCCCTCTTACATCTCCCTCCCTCCCACCCTCCCTATCCCACCCCTCTAGGTGGTCACAAAGCACCGAGCTGATCTCCCTGTGCTATGCGGCTGCTTCCCACTAGCTATCTATTTTATATCTGGTAGTATATGTATGTCAATGCAACTCTCTCACTTCGTCCCATCTTATCCTGCCCCCTCCCCGTGTCCTCAAGTCCATTCTCTACCTCTGTGCCTTTATTCCTGTCCTCCCCCAAGGTTCATCAGAACCACTTTTTTTTTTTTAGATTCCATATACATGTGTTTGCATACAGTATTTGTTTTTCTTTTTCTGACTTACTTCACTCTATATGACAGACTCTAGGTCCACCCACCTCATTACAAATAACTCAATTTCATTTCTTTTTATGGCTGAGTAATATTCCATTGTATATATGTGCCACATCTTCTTTATTCGTTCATCTGTTGATGGACACTTAGGTTGTTTCCATCTCCGGGCTATTGTAAATAGTGCTGCAATGAACATTGTGGTACATGACTCTTTTTGAATTATGGTTTTCTTAGGGTATAGGCCAAGTACTGGGATTGCTGGGTCGTAACCTAGCAATACCTAGCTCGTAACCTAGCAATACCTAGGTTGTAACCTAGCAATACCAAGGAACCTCCATACTGTTCTCCATAGTGCCTGTATCAATTTACATTCCCACCAACAGTGCAGGAGGGTTCCCTTTTCTCCACACCCTGTCCAGCATTTATTTGTAGATTTTTTGATGATGGCCATTCTGACTGGTGTGAGGTGATACTTCATTGTAGTTTTGATTTGCATTTCTCTAATGATTAGTGATGTTGTGCATCCTTTCATGTGTTTGTTGGTTATCTGTATATCTTCTTTGGAGAAATGTCTTTTTAGGTCTTCTGCCCATTTTTGGATTGGGTTGTTTGTTTTTTGGATTTTGAGCTGCATGAGCTGCTAATAAATTTTGGAAATTAATCCTTTGTCAGTTGCTTCATTTGCAAATATTTTCTCCCATTCTGAGGGTTGTCTTTTCGTCTTGTTTATGGTTTCCTTTGCTGTGGAAAAGTTTTTAAGTTTCATTAGGTCCCATTAGTTTATTTTTGTTTTTATTTCCATTACTTTAGGAGGTGGGTCAAAATGGATCTTGCTGTTATTTATGTCTTAGAGTATTCTACCTATGCTTTCCTCTAAGAGATTTATAGTGTCTGGCCTTGCATTTAGGTCTTAAATCCATTTTGAGTTTATTTTTGTGTATGGTGTTAGGGAGTGTTCTAATTTCATTCTTTTACATGTAGCTGTCCAGATTTCCCAGCACCACTTATTAAAGAGGCTGTCTTTTCTCCATTGTATATTCTTGCCTCCTTTATCAAAGATAAGGTGACCATCTATGAATGGGTTTATCTCTGGGCTTTCTATCCTGTTCCATTGATCTATATTTCTGTTTTTGTGCCAGTACCATACTGTCTTGATTACTGTAGCTTTGTAATATAGTCTAAAGTCAGGGCACCTGATTCCTCCAGCTCCATTTTGCTTTCTCAGGATTGCTTTGGCTATTCAGGGTCTTTTGTGTTTCCATACAAATTGTGAAATTTTTTGTTCTAGTTCTTTGAAAAACGCCATTGGTAGTTTGATAGGGATTGCACTGAATCTGTAAATTGCTTTGGGTGTATAGTCATTTTCACAGTGTTGGTTCTCCCAATCCAAGAACATGGTATATCTCTCCATCTGTTTGTATCATCTTTAATTTCTTTCTTCAGTGTCTGATAGTTTTCTGCATACAGGTCTTTTGTGTCCTAAGGTAGGTTTATCCCTAGGTATTTTATTCTTTTGGTTGCAGTGGTAAGTGGGAGTGTTTCATTAATTTCTCTTTCAAATTTTTCATCATTAGTGTATAGTAATGCAAGAGTTTTCTGTGCATTAATTTTGTATCCTACTGCTTTACCAAATTCATTGATTAACTCTAGTAGTTTTCATGTAGCATTTTTAGGATTCTCTGTTTATAGTATCGTGTATCTATAAACAGTGAAAGTTTTACTTTTTCTTTTCCGATTTGGAATCCTTTTATTTCTTCTTCTTCTCTGATTGCTGTGGCTAAAACTTCCAAAATTATGTTGAATAATAGTGGTGAAAGTGGACAACCTTGTCTTTGTCCTGAGCTTAGTGAAAATGGTTTCAGTTTTTTACCATTGTGAATGATGTTGCCTGTGGGTTTGTCATATATGGCCTTTATCATGTTGAGGTAAGTTCCCTCTATGCCTACTTTCTGGAGGCTTTTTATCATAAGTGGGTGTTGAGTTTTGTCGAAAGCCTTTTCTGATTCTGCTGAGATGGTCATATGGTTTTTCTCCTTCAATTTGTCAATATGGTGAATCACATTGATTAACTTGCATAGATTGAGGAATCCTTGCATTCCTGGGATAAACCCCACTTGATCATGGTGTATGATCCTTTTAATGTGCTCTTGGATCTGTTTGCTCGTATTTTGTTGATGATTTTGCATCTATGTTCATCAGTGATATTGACCTGTAGTTTTCTTTTTTTGTGACATCTTTGTCTGGTTTTGGTACCAGGCTGATGGTGGCCCCATAGACTGAGTTTGGGAGTGTTCCTCCCTCTGCTATATTTTGGAGGAGTTTGAGAAGGATACGTGTTAACTCTTCCGTAAATGCTTGGTAGAATATGCCTGTGAAGCCATCTGGTCCTGAGCTTTTGTTTGTTGGAAGATTTTTAATCACAGTTTTAATTTCAGTGCTTGTGATTGGTCTGTTTATATTTTCTACTTCTTCCTGGTTCAGTCTCAGAAGGTTGTGCTTTTCCAAGAATTTGTCCATTTCTTCCAGGTTGTCCATTTTGTTGGCATATAGTTGCTTGTAGTAATCTCTCATGATCCTTCATATTTCTGCAGTGCCAGTTGTTACTTCTCCTTTTTCTTTTTTAATTCTATTGATTTGAGTATTTTCCCTTTTTTTCTTGATAAGTCTGGCTAATGGTTTATCAATTTTGTTTATCTTCTCAAAGAACCAGCTTTTAGTTTTATTGATCTTTGCTATTGTTTCCTTCATTTCTTGTTTTTTGGGGGGTTTTTTTGCAGTACGCAGGCCTCTCACTGCTGTGGCGTCTCCCGTTGCAGAGCACAGGCTCCGGATGCACAGCCTCAGCAGCCATGGCTCATGGGCCCAGCTGCTCCGCGGCATGTGCGATCTTTCCAGACTGGGGCACGAACCCGTGTCCCCTGCATCGGCAGGCAGACTCTCAACCACTGCGCCACCAGGGAAGCCCTTCATTTCTTTTTCATTTATTTCTGATCTGTTCTTTATGATTTCTTTCTTCTGCTAACTTTGGGTTTCTTTGTTCTTCTTTCTCTCATTGTTTTAGATGTAAGGTTAGGTGGTTTATTTGAGATTTTTCTTGTTTCTTGAGGTAGGATTGCTCTGAACTTCCCTCTTAGAACTGCTTTTGCTGCATCCCATACATTTTGGGTCATCGTGTTTTGATTGTCATTTGTTTCTGGGTATTTTTTGATTTCCTCTTTGATTTCTTCAGTGATCTCTTGGTTGTTCAGTAGTGTATTGTTCAGCCTCCATGTGTTTGTATTTTTACAGTTTTTTTTCCCTGTAATTGATATCTAGTCTCATAGCGTTGTGGTTGGAAAAGATACTTGATACGATTCCAATTTTCTTAAATTTACCAAGGCTTGATTTGTGACCCCCAAGATATGATCTATCCTGGAGAATGTTCCATGAGCACTTGAGAAGAAAGTGTATTCTGTTGTTTTTGGATGGGATGTGTTTTAAGTATCAATGAAGTCCATCTTGTTTAATGTATCATTTAAAGCTTTTGTTTCCTTATTTATTTTCATTTTGGATGATCTGTCCATTGGTGAAAGTGGGGTGTTAAAGTCCCCTACTATGAATGTGTTACTGTCGATTTCCCCTTTTATGACTGTTAGTATTTTCCTTAAGTATTGAGGTGCTCCTATGTTGGGTGCATAAATATTTACAGTTGTTATACCTTCTTCTAGGATTGATCCCCTGATCATTATGTACTGTCCTTCTTTGTCTCTTGTAACAGTCTTTATTTTAAGGTCCATTTTGTCTGATATGAGAATTGCTACTCCCGCTTTCTTTTGATTTCCATTTGCATGGAATATCTATTTCCGTCCCTTCACTTTCAGTCTATATGTGTCCCTGTGTCTGAAGTGGGTCTCTTGTAGACAGCATATGTGTGGGTCTTCTTTTTGTATCCATTCAGCCAGTCAATGTCTTTTGGTTGTAGCATTTAATCCATTTACATTTAAGGTAATTACTGATATGTATGTTCCTATTTCCATTTTCTAAATTGTTTTGGCTTTGTTATTGTAGGTCTTTTCCTTCTCTTGTGTTTCCTGCCTAGAGAAGTTCCTTTAGCACTTGCTGTAAAGCTGGTTTGGTGGTGCTGAATTCTCTTAGCTTTTGCTTGTCTTTAAAGGTTTTAATTTCTCCTTTGAATCTCAATGAGATCCTTGCTGGGTAGAGTAATCTTTGTTCTAGTTTTTTCCCTTTCATCACTTTAAATATGTCCTGCCACTCCCTTCTGGCTTGCAGAGTTTCTGCTGAAAGATCAGCTGTTAACCTTATGGGGATTCCCTTGTATGTTATTTGTTGTTTTTCCCTTGCTTCTTTTAATATTTTTTCTTTGTATGTAATGTTTGATAGTTTGATTAATATGTTTCTTGGAGTGTTTCTCCTTGGATTTATCCTATATGGGACTCTGTGCTCTTCTTGGACTTGATTGACTACTTCCTTTCCTATATTAGGGAAGTTTTCAACTATAATCTGTTGAAATATTTTCTCAGTCCCTTTCTTTTTCTCTTCTTCTTCTGGGACCCCTGTAATTTGAATGTTGGTGCATTTAATGTTGTCCCACAGGCCTCTGAGGCTGTCTTCAAGTCTTTTCATTCTTTTTCTTTATTCTGCTCTGCAGTAGTTATTTCCACTATTTATCTTCCAGGTCACTTAGCCATTCTTCTGCCTCAGTTATTCTGCTATTGATTCCTTCTAGAGAATTTTTAATTTCATTTATTGTGTTGTTCATCATTGTTTGTTTGTTCTTTCATTCTTCTAGGTCCTTGTTAAACATTTCTTGTATTTTCTCCATTCTATTTCCAAGATTTTGGATCATCTTTACTATCATTACTCTGAATTCTTTTTCAGGTAGACTGCCTATTTCCTCTTCATGTGTTTGGTCTGGTGGGTTTTTACTTCCCTCCTTCATCTGCTGTGTATTTCTCTGTATTTTCATTTTGCTTAATTTACTGTGTTTGGGGTCTCATTTTTGCAGGCTGCAGGTTCGTAGTTCTCGTTGTTTTTGGTGTCTGCCCCCAGTAGCTAAAGTTGGTTCAGTGGGTTGTGTAGGCTTCCTGGTGGAGGGGACTGGTGCCTGTGTTCTGGTGGATGAGGCTGGATCTTGTCTTTGTGGTGGGCAGGGCCATGTCCGGTTGTGTGTTTTGGGGTGTCTGTGAACTTAGTATGATTTTAGGCAGCCTCTCTGCTAATGGGTGGAGTTTTGGTCCTGTCTTGCTAGTCGTATGGCATGGGGTGTCCAGCACTGGAGCTTGCTGGTCGTTGAGTGGAGCTGTGTCTTAGTGTTGAGACGGAGATCTCTGGGAGAGTTCTTGCTGATTGATATTATGTGGGACCGGAAGGCCTCTGGTGGTCCAGTGTTGTGAACTCAGCACTCCCACCTCAGAGGCTCGGGCCAGATACCTGGCTGGAGCACCAAGATCCTGTCAGCCACACGGCTTTTGGGAAGCCTGAGGTCTTCTGCCAGTGCTCAGTAGGTGTTCTGTAGGAGTTGTTCCACATGTAGATGTCTTTTTTTTTTTTTTTTTGCGGTACGGGGGCCTCTCACTGCTGTGGCCCCTCCCGCAGTGGAGCACAGGCTCTGGACGCGCAGGCCCAGCAACCATGGCCCACAGGCCCAGCCGCTCCGTGGCATGTGGGATCCTCCCGGACCGGGGCACGAACCCGTGTCCCCCGCATCGGCAGGCGGACTCGCAACCACTGCGCCACCAGGGAAGCCCGTAGATGTATTTTTGATGTGTTTGTGGGGAGGAAGGCGATCTCCATGTCTTACTCCTCCACCATCTTTAAGGTCCTCCTCAAGATATTTTAGACACGCCCATCTTTTGGGGCTACCAACGTAGGTGAAAGTAAAGGTGGAGTCTGACCATCTGAAATCGTGCAGGGCATGGACATGGCGGGACCAGGGTTGCTCAACGCATGGGGCTATTATGTTTTAAGGGAGCACATGGAACCTTCACTGTAGCAGCCCGTGGGTTTGAAGCTTTTCTCTGAGCTCCTTCCCTTGGGCAGAGTGTGGTCAAGCTGCACTGCAGGAAGCCCTGTGGACAAAAGATAAGCACTGGGGTATCAACATAATTATTCTGGACACCAAACATCGTACTGTTTGTTTTTCTGCCTTGTCTAGCCCTCTCTTCCCCTTGTTGTCATATTCATGCTTGAAGGAACAGCTGTTATTCATGCTATATGTCGCTATAAAAAGCCAAGCCTTTTGACCTCCTTACTCAGCAAACACAACTCATTTCAGGCTAGTGCTGGCTCCGTGGGTATTACGTGCCTTCGATCAACTGGCCATTGCTGCAGCATGACCGATGAGCAGTCTCCAGAGGTCAGCAGCTATGGGCCCTGCCCTGTGTTAACAGGGAAGAGACAGTGCCCATGAGGAAGAAGCATTTTGTTATGACTATAGCCTGACTTCCAACCCCATTCCCTTCCAATTCCCCCTGGCTCTGAACATGGAAGATGCTTTCCTTCCAAAGACAGCTTTATAGAGAGTGAACTCTCTCTAATTTATTTAGCTTTTCTTGTGCCAATATCCTAATAGTTAGACAGCAACTCACAGTAAGTGGTTGATTACATTCAAGCAGATACACAGCTGAGCAATTAAGTGTATTCACTTGCACCTTAGCAGACCTGAGGTGGTAGGATTATCTGATAGAAATAATTATGGCTGCTCTCTCCTGCCTTGCTGTGGTTTGGGAAAAATTGGCTCTTGAAATTGGCTTTGGGTCAAGTGGGCTATTGCCTGGCTGTTTCTGACTGGGAACTATTGAGGTGTATGTTTTTTTTTTTAATTGGGTTTACACTAAATGCCATGCAGGTCTTTTGCAAAATGGATTCTTTCCAGCTAAGAACAGAGATCCCCATGCCCCATATAGACTGGGTAAGTTAGGAGATTTTGTATCTATTTTGTGTATTTTCATTTTCAAAGGATTGTTTGCAAGCATTTCCTTGGGAAACATCACAGTCTAATGGACCAAACAGTTGAGAAACAGGAAAATAGCATATCCCAACTCTTCTAGTAATTGGGTGGGTGACCTTAACACGCCATTAATGTCATTGTGCCTCAGTTTTCCTTAGATTATTACCTCCCTCAGAGGGTTGTTGTGAGGTGCAAATGAACAGTGTGTAAGAAAATGATGTCTGGACTGTTAAGCATTTTGGAACTTATGTAAATACAAACCTGTTTGGTTTGGGTCTTGCTCTGTTTGATGGGTGCAACCAGTTCAACAGGAATTAATTGTTCACCTAAAGAATGTTGTTCTAGAGGAGATTAGCCAGGGCCAGATACTGTAATAATAAGTATAGCTTACATAACAGGAAATTGAGGGTGTGGGAGGGGAGGTTAACATTTGTTAAATGCCTTAGTGTCAGTCACATGCATTGTACGTCATTGAATCTTCACAGTGACTCAACACATTATTTGTGTCATGATCACCTTCCTGTGCCTATCGCGGGAAGAGACAGAAAATCAGGGTACTTCGATCATTTTTTTGATGTGAGGAAACAGAATTGGACGAGGTAAAAAAACAAGTGAAGAACTGCGTTAGTATCAAGGAAATAAATAGTAGAAGTGTGTGAAATCGGTGATATAGCTAACATTTCAGAAAGCAGCACAGTATAAGCAGGAGCAATGGGGCCAAGGCTGAAGAGAAACAAACTGGCAACAAACCATGCATGGAATAAACATAAAAGATAACTAGAAAAGTGATAATAAAATCTTTAATAACAAGGTATATTAATTATACCTAGAGGTCTTCTATTAGCTCTTATATTACTATGGATATACTCAGGTATATAAACTGAATGCAAATTAATTTATTAGTTTTGATCTAAATAAACTATACACATATGTATTAAGTGTTATAGCCTCCTATCTCTCAATTATCCACACACAGTCCTGCTGTGTCTAATTTATTTGTGTAGGATTGATTTATGCCACTTATTGGAAGTGAAATTGTAGAGCTTGTAGGAAGTAGAGTTTCTGTAGGAATTGAATTGCCGCTCCCAAGTACAGTGTAGTCTGTTTGCCCCACAAGGCAGGCTTGTTGTAGACCAACACCAGAGAGAGAGCAACAAGAGAGTATTTCATTAGTATTCCAGATTCCTTTTCTCTTTGTAAACTTTTCTCTTATAAACCTAAGCCATCTTGTCTATGATATAATGTTTATATTAATAGATAAACTAATAAGTTTTTCTTGATCGTTAATAAACTAATGTAAATCATCTAGCACATTACAGGTGCTCAAAACAGATGGCCACATGGTTGCTGTTGCCATTATTACTTTTATGATCCTTCCTTTTTCCTTTTTTCAAATGGATAATCATGAAATTAAATGCATTCTTTATCAGGTTACATAGTGTGCAAGTACTTCCTTTAGTTTTCCTTCATTGGTAACTAGGTCAATAAATTAATGCATGTCAAAACTCTAGAACTCAAACTGACCCAGACTTCAACATTTGCATGGTTCACTTCTTTCTTTATTTTTTGTTTTTGTTTTTGTTTTGTTTTTTAATTTTTATTGGAGTATAGTTGATTTACAATGTTGTGTTAGTTTCAGATGTACAGCAAAGTGAATCAGTTATACATATATATATATTCACTCTTTTTTAGATTCTTTTCCCATATAGCTCATTACAGAGTATTGAATAGAGTTCCCTGTGCCATACAGTAGGTTCTTATTTGTTATCTATTTTATATATAGTAATGTGTATATGCCAATCCCAATCTCCCAGTTTATCCCTCCCCCCTTTCCCCCCTGGTAACCATAAGTTTGTTTTCTACATCTGTGACTCTATTTCTGTTTTGTAAATAAGTTCATTTGCATCATTTTTTTAGATTTCACATATAAGTGATATCATATGATATTTGTCTTTCTGTCTGACTTACTTTACTTAGTATGATAATCTCTAGTTCCATCCATGTTGCTGCAAATGGTATTATTCTGTTTATCCTTATGGCCGACTAATATTCCATTGTATATATGTACCACATCTTCTTTATCCATTCATCTGTCAATGGACATTTAGGTTGCTTCCATGTCTTGGCTATTATAAATAGTACTGCTATGAACATTGGGGTACATGTATCTTTTCAAATTAGAGTTTTTTCTGGATACATGCCCAGGAGTGGGATTGCTGGATCATATGGTAGTTATATTTTTAGTTTCCTAAGGAATCTCCAGACTGTTCTCCACAATGGTTGTACCAATTTACATTCCCACCAACAGTGTAGGAGGGTTCCCTTTTCTCCACACCGTGTCCAGCATTTATTGTTTGTAGACTTTTTGATGTGCATGGTTCATTTCTAATGGACAATTCCACTTTAAGGCATTGTGCTCCAGTGCTTAGATCTCACGGCAGAAAAGTGCTTTGGACCCTAGTTATGAGATCCCCTCTCCCTGCCACTCCCCAAAACTGAATTGCACTCAGACCCAAATTACCAACGCCACTGTTTTACTTTTAAGAGATAGACACTGATTACATATAGGGGCCAAGATACTAGATGAGGGGACTGACACATACAGAATCAGATATGAATCTTGCCCTTGGAAAACTTAGCATTGAGTAAGGGCATAACAATGTAAACTTGTAAATATTGTGTATGGTAGGAACTTGCCTGTCTTAAGAGAAGTACAAAAGGAGTGGAGTTTATTTTCACAGGGGAAATGGATAACTGCTAGCTGGGGAATCATGGAGGTGGCAACTGAGCTTGGAGCTGGGGGGCAGCGTACTGCAATTAGTCCAATGGTCCGAATTATTATCATGCGTGTCCCCTGCTGCCCTCACCCCCTGATATTTTAACCTTAATTTTAGGTACAACATTCCTTATACACACATATGCTGAGAGAGTAAATAACAAAGTTACTTTGTGTGCCTCAGTATCCCCATATATCTGATACGTCCCTTAAGGACATTAGTTCCTGTGGAACAGTCCCCGTAGGAGATATTCAGATACCCATTGGGTCACCTACAAAATATCAACAGTCATTAAGAACAAGATTTTAGGGGGTAACTTATTATTGTTTTACTGTAATGTGCCAACACAGGCACCATCTGAGCTCAACTAGTCCTCCAACTTTCTTTCTCTTATGCCATTTTATGTCCTCATGTTCTACAGACAGCCCATTTATACCAGTGTGATTGAGTGGAGTGGGGGATGAGTGGGACTGTGAACAAACCTAAGGGGATCCATGAATCTGGTAGTACTTGTGCCTCATGGGTCCTAGCGAGGAAGCAAACCACCAAATTACAAGTGACCGTGGGTTGTGTATTGAGATTTGGAATATGTTTAGTGTTATGAGGCCACAGCCTTACAGAGTTTCCAGAATGACACTTGTGTGTTCATGAGTGACATGGAAGTACAAGTGGCTAAAGGGTAAGCCTACATAGAGAGAACCTTAAACAATCTCAAGATATTTGCTGGGAGTGATCTGTGCCTTCAGAGGTGACACGGACATAGCAGGAATTGGCACCAGGTCCAAAAGAGTATTGTGAACGAGATCAAAGTGTAGGTACAGGGACTTCCCTGGTGGTCCAGTGGTTAAGACTCCATGCTCCCAATGCAGGGGGCCCGGGTTCGATCCCTGGTCAGGGAACTAGATTGCACATGCTGCAACTAAGACCTGGCACAGCTAAATAAATAAATAAATCTTTTTAAAAAAATTGTAGGTACATAACAGTAGGTGTGCCACAGATCATTTAAAATTCTTTTTGTGCCCTGTATTTTGTATTGAAAGTTTTGGGCTACTCCAGCCTGCTATCTTTCTCCATGATGTTAGTTCATATACTTCCAGTGGTTGCCTTGACATAGCCAGCACTTCTAACGGTTTATAAAATAAATTTTATCACAACAGGAAGGAAAAAAATTGTTCCTTCTTTCCTGCACTTGCAGAAATGCAGATGGCATTTTGCATTCTAAAAGTATCCTATAGTGTTATTTGTGACTCAGGAGTCTCAAAAAGAAGACACTCAGACTTTAGAGAATGTTGCTGTGTCCTATGAAGGTTCTTATTAGCTTATAAAATAATTGTAATTGTAATTCCAGTTATCTTCTTTACAAATCTGATGCCTTGCCATTAATATTTAAATTGGATTCTCTGTTGTATAAAAAGTATAAGAGCATGCAAAGTTTTTTCTTTAGAACAGAAGGGAATCTATGGCAGCACACAAAGAGATAAAAAAAAAAAATCACTGCCACAGGTTGGGTTCCCTAGGAAGCAGACAGAATTTAGGATGCAGGATGCTTCTTAAGGAGTGTCCTTGGGACCAATCCCTTCGGAAGGAAGGAAGGGGGTGGGGGATGGAAGCAGAATTGGGTGGATGGAAAGGATGAGTTACGATGCTAGCCTGACAGTTGCCTCAGCCAACCCCAGGAAAGTACCTTCTGAGTTGTCCTGAGTTAGCCAGGCCTTTCTACTCCCACATAATCAGTCTTTGGATACGGGCCACTATGCAGTAGTGTGCTGGAGCTAGCTCACCCCGGCTCCCATGAGCTGACTGTGTGCGTTACCAGCTCTGCATTCAGTGAAGTCAGTCACATCAGTAGCTTGAAATCAGCAATGGAGGGAGTATTTATGTCATGAAAATAAAAAATCAATTAGCAAAGGTTACAAATCAGAGTTTGTTTGCTTGTTTTATTGGGGAGACCATTGTTAAACATTTACCAGAACACCATTGCTACCACAACAAGGAGTTTGGTCTTGAGTGAGTCATGTCTCTGAAACTGAGGCAATCCTGAAGGGGCTGAGGGTGGAAGGCTGTATTCTGGCAGCACTTCCAGCAGCTGGGGCTACACGGTGTCCACCACAACTAGGATTCTGTTGATTTTCTGTGCCTGTTGCAACAAAGAGTTTAAAGAGTCTTTGGTTCATTTAAGTTAACAAATGATGTCACACAAGCTGGGAAGTAAACTGAACAGGGAACAGATGACTAAGTATGGTGAACCCCCACTGAGCTCAGTTATGAGCAGACAAAGGAAAACAAGTTAACCTTCTTTGGGGACTTCATGACGATTGTGGATACTTGCGGATTATGCCTCTATGTTGTTGGGAACTACGTCACTAAGTTTTTATATCTTGGGAATTGCCCTAAAAATCTCAATTTTTAAAATAGCCTCCTATCAGTATTCTAGTTCCTGGGAGCACTTGGCTTCCAGGTGAACACAGAGTTTTCTTAAGAATGTTTTATAGATTTTATTTGCCCTCTTGGAAATAGAGGTTACCTAATGCCCAATAATAGTAATAGGGTTTTTTTTAATTTAAGTAAATATCATACGCTAGGCACTGGTTCTATATATTTTATACATCAACTCCTTTATTCTTATAACAGACCCATGAAGTAGGTACCATCAATATCATCCCCATTATGCATAGAAAGTCAAGTCACACAGCTAATGAATGATGGAGCCAGAGTTTGAGTCCAGAAGTCTTTTGTTCAGAAATCACACTTTTAACTACTATGCTATACGATTGGGTTGGCCCAAAAGTTCATTCGGGTTTTTCCATAACATCTTATCAAATGAACTTTTGGGCCAACCCAATATATCTCAACATAAATTTACTTCATAAAGTTTACTTCATAAACTACATCTCTTCATTTTTTGTCTGTCACCGGAACCCAGCAATGTGCCCCTGCCTAAAATTATACAGTAAGATAATGGAAGGAGTATGACTGAAACTCAGAATCTAGTTGTCACATAGCTAAGCTATCTTACCTCCTGTGCCATTAAAAGAAGTCCACCTAAAAAGAGTGTTATCATGTGAGATGTTACCCTTCAGTTATTTTGCTCTTCTCATTGAAAAATTCTGTCTATCTACTATCAGATGCTGTTGGCTCTTAAGTTGTCTTCTGTTGAGAGAGAAGGTGGAGTGTAGACAGCAGTGTTTCTCCAACTTCAGTATGAAAATTAGTCAACTGGGGATCTTAACTAAAATGTAAACCTTGATTCTGTTGACTAGGGTGGGACCAGTTGTTATGCTTTTCTACCCGGTGCCCTGTTGATGCTGGTGCTGTGGTTCTCCAGACCACCTGTTGAGTAGCAAGGACGTAGGGTAGACGAGCTCCCCCTAGAGGCTAATGTTGATGCTTGTTAGGAAAAAAGGAAGATTGCACAAAAACAGGATGGGAGAAAATTAGTTTGGAGGAAGTACAAGTGAAAAAACATTTAGTGCGTTTTGTTTTATTTCAAGTAAAGGGTGATGCAGCATGACCACTAAAACACGTGAGCTGAGAGATGTGGGCACATTGCACCCAGAGTTATATATTCGGTTCTGGCTAATAAGCAGAAGTGTAAATGTTCCATCTCCAACCCTAAGGTTCTACAATTATAATGGTTATGGCAGGCGTCGTGTTTTTCACATGTTCTAAACAGAAAAACTTAACCAACTTACTATCAACGTTCCATTATCTGTACATAACTAACCTACTTTGTGGATGATCCTCTAGAAACTCATTTATCCTTCATTATGTTTTAGGTTGCTTTCCTCCACTCTCAGTTTGCGTGTGTCCTGAGATCATTAATTAGTTTAATGTCATCTTAAAGAAGCACAGTAAAGAATACTTCAAAGTCAAATTATATTATTATTTAATTAGCACCTCTTTGGAATTTACATTTGGAGCATGGATATAATGGAGTGTGTGTGTGTGTGCATAATTTCTGCAAGAAAAAAATATAGGTGTGTAATGTTATGCCCTTTAACAATTCTGAGCCATTAATCAGCACCTTAAGATCTCCCTGTATTGGATTGAATGAACAAAGATATATGTTTGATTTATTAAAATCTTTGAATAAATTTAACTCATCTCTCTAGAAAAATATTCTGTCCTTAAGAATGAAAATTTTCAAAGCCGCTGTTGTGACAAGTTAGATCATTTGGAAGATGAGGGATTGAATGGGTAAAGAAGCCAAATTTTAGAGACACGCCCAAATTTGACAGCTCACCTGTATCGGGCTGTCATTCAAAATGTTAACTGAGAAAAGCAATTAACACTTCACCTGTATGGGCTAACATGTTTATTCATTAGTAAGGTTAAAAACCCATTTTGTATTTTATGGAAGATTTATGCAAATAATAGAAAGCAATTAAGATGTTTCTTGCCCAGATGTCGCTATCAATTACAAGACAGATTCCTATAGATTGAAGATGAGCATGGGGCTTACTTAGAGGGAAGTTAAAAAATATAATCAAGTGTACATATGACAGAAAAGTACTTATTTGAGAATGAAAACAAAAATGAAACCTATTTCACAATTTGCACACTTAATATCTGGAAACCTAAACTCTGATGTGGCTGAAAGATCTGAAGAAAACTATTTACCACCGTGAGATAAGGTAAAGCATGTCAGAATGAGTTGGGAGGGAGAAGAGCTAGAGAAACAGGCAGACAAGCCAGGAGGCTGACAGCATGAACCTCCAACTGAATTTGAATGAGACCTGGGTAAAGAGAGACTTCAAGAAACGCTGGAACTGAACCACTGAAGAGCAAAGAAAGGAAAGGAAAGCGTGTAAAGGAAATCTTCAGGTACCCATGGCACAAGTGATTTCAAGAACTCTTGAATCGGGGCAGGTAAGTCCCAGTTTCTACAACCCAGCTTACAGACAAGCTGGAGATGGTTATCTGACAACCGCCTGAAGTGACCAAGGGGATTGAGAGGAGACTTGGGGAAGGAGGGCCTACAACGAGGCTGGGGCCAAGTCATGTCTGTGATTACAAACAAACAAAAAAGCTACTCCTCAAAGTTGGGCTTTTTGTTTCTTTTTAATGTTCAGAAATACAGGATGAAATCATGCAAGCGTGTCTGCCTCCCTTTTCCAGGAAAGTTACTTATTCATGAAAATGTTTTTCTCATTTTCACTTCTAATTGATAATGTCATAGATGCATTTCCTCAGTACTTATATTTTTCATAGTAGTGTGTCTGAGTAACCATCTGGTTTGCCACTGGGAGGACTACAGAATGAATCTTGCTTTGTTCTGGGGAAGACCAAAGGTGATCTTCTAACTCATGAAATGCACTTCATGGGAAGCACAGATTGCTTATGTTTAGGTCTCTGGTTCTCATCCCATGCTATACCTTAGAATCACCTAGGGAGTATTTTACTGGTGCCTTGGTCCCCTCCTTGATAAATTTTCCTTTTATTACTGTGGGGTGGTGCTGGAGCTTTGGCACTTTTGGAAAAGTCTGCAAATGATTTTCATGCACAGCCAGGGTTGAGAACCAGTGGTGTAGATATGGAGGGCACAATATCAAATAATAGCGTAATATAGTATTTGCAAGGAAGAAAAAATAAAATTTAGAAATAAACTATTCATACCATACCATGCCGATACTAGTGACAGCAATGGAAAACTTCGAAGAAAGTGGTAATAATCACAAGAAATGCTGGTGCTCAGACCGAGTGCTCATTAAGAGAAACAAGAATTTAACTATTTTTCATAGGTCTCACTTTGATAATTTTTAAAGATTCATCTTTTCATTATGATCAACTGACTAAGGAAAAGGAAACTAAGATATTCTCTTATTAACTAGCGTATTTCATTAGCAGTGGGGAAGAAAGAGATGAATGATTGTTTCCTGTCTAACAAATTGTATTTCCTATCAATATGAAGTGTAATTTTATTAGGCCAGTCCTGCAGAGCTTCTTAAATTTTCACAAGCATTATGCTAGTAATTCATATAATTTGCCACCAGGTGGATAATGATGCCTGGATTATGGCCTCATCATATAAAGCAGGGGCCAAGAAATTACTCCTGTAAAGGGCCAGACAGTAAATATTTGAGGCTTTGTGAGCCATACAGTCTGTTGCAACTACTCAACTCTGCCACTGCTGCCATAGACAATATGTAAACAAACTGAGGTGACTGTTCCAATAACACTTCATTTACAAAAGCTGGTGATAGGCCACATTTGTCCCATTGGCCATAGTTTGCCACCCCCTGGTATAAATAGGTAAACTCTTTTTACTTGGTATGCTAAATTCACACATCAGTCTGTTTTTCTAACCAAAAATGTAACTATCAAAATCTAATATATGAGGCTTAAATATCCTGACAAGCCCTAGAACAACATTAAGGAAATACGAAACTCTAGGAGCAACTTTTCTCATTAAGTTTTAACCACTTTCATTGCTGCTTAATTTTGTTTCTATTCTCTTTCCAAGTTAAAGTAGAAGTCACATTTCTCAATCATCCTAGAATATTTTAAAAGCCAGAAGCCTATTTGCTATATAGATACTGACAACAATGGTTTTCGGTTCTTACAATTTAGGGCTTTAGAATTCTTGGCCTGTCCTTTTTTCTGTTTCCCTGACTTGAACTGCCTGCTTACAGTTATCACAGAGAAGATACTACATTTCCTTATCGCTCCCAGTAGCTTTTGGAGCGCCTCCTTTGACTCCCATTTATTTGTCCTGCCCTGTGGCAAAACCATCAGGAAAGAAAAAACATTGCATTGTGAAACCATGACTTTGCATAAAAATCCTATAACCCATCTTCCAACCGATGTTTTCCCTGGAACCTAACTTTATAACCTACCTGAGTAGAGGCCCAGTGCCCTCACCACTCGAAACTCATTGTCGCAGCAGGCAGATGGAGTACAGAAATCCCAGACAGGTTTGATTGGAGGTGCCCCTGTACATGTGTATATCATCCGTATTTAATTCATTGAATGGAGATCATGGAGGTGAACGGGTGGCAGTTTGGGGAAGAACTGATGCCAAAATGGTCTATCAGCCCAAGAGTAGATATGATGCCAGGGCAGGTC
This sequence comes from Mesoplodon mirus, assembly GCF_964341445.2. NCBI lineage: Eukaryota > Metazoa > Chordata > Mammalia > Artiodactyla > Ziphiidae > Mesoplodon > Mesoplodon mirus. Next base: position 21,000,995 of record NC_138981.1, on the reverse strand, counting down.
TGGGTGGAAAGGGCCAGAAAGGGTGGCCCCTGTCCCTGGTTTCCTGAGCAGACATAAAAAACAGGTAAACGCTTCCTAAGTCCTTCCTTCCAAAGGGCATGGATGTAAGAAAGAGCAAGACAGAGAGCGAGAGTGAGAGCGAGAGAAAGAGAGAGAGAGAGAGAACCAGCCAGTCAGCTAGCCAGCCATGGGACCTGACAGTCAGATGTAGAAAACTCAGATTAAGAATCAGAGCCCAGGGCTTCCCTGGTGGCGCAGTGGTTGAGAGTCCGCCTGCCGATGCAGGGGACACGGGTTCGTGCCCCGGTCCGGGAAGATCCCACATGCCGCAGAGTGGCTGGGCCCGTGAGCCATGGCCGCTGAGCCTGCGCATCCGGAGCCTGTGCTCTGCAACGAGAGAGGCCACAACAGTGAGAGGCCGGTGTACCGCAAAAAAAAAAAAAAAAAGAATCAGAGCCCACACCATTGTAAAGCAAATATACTCCAATAAAGCTGTTAAAAAAAAAAAAAAAAAAAAGAATCAGAGCCCAGAAGAGCAACAGACATCTCTGCAGATGAAGCAGAAATAAAGGGCAGTGCCCAGTCAGAGGAAATGAGTTATATGCCAGCAAAAGATAACGACAGAAGATGGCTGCAGACAAAATGCCCATTCCCCTTAATGCCTGAAAGCCACGTAAGCATTCCCCCCCTCTGTTTCCAGAACTTAGCTGCCATTTCACGGAGAGAGGACAGAAGAGGAAAAACTTGAAATTGGTTTTAAAAGTATTGAAATGACTCAGTTACTCTGAATATCTAATATTAAGTTTTGGCCACTAGCTGTAATAGAGGTTCAAGATAAAAAATAACTTTAATTTTAGTAAATTATATGAGAATGTCACAGTTTGCACACTTAATATCTGGAACTATAAAATTTGTTCCTGCTACCTATGCCTGAGGAGATTGCAAGGAGCAGAGTTGGAAGGATCAGCGTTCAAAATAAAGAAAATTGACACATAGGTCCGGGTGATATGTGTATAGCCCAATATGGGGATCCTGGCCTGAACACAACCATTCTCTACTTTTCAGCCCTCATCCTTTCCGGAAAGATTTCTTGGTATATCTCATATAGTAAAGAAGGCTTTGGTCCAGTCCTCACCACCCAGTAAATTTAGCAAGAGTTATAAAGACAGACAAAGGTGGGTGTGTACAGCTGAAAAGAAGTATCTTGGAAAGGAATATGCTTAGGGCAGTGATGAATCCTGGTAAGGCTGCCTAGCCTGCTGACGGTGGCACAGGCCTGGCTTGTGCTAAAGGGACTCTTTTTTAAAAAATTTTTATTGAAATATACTTGATTTACAATGTTGTGTTAGTTTCAGGTGTACAGCAAAGTGATTCAGTGATATATAGATATAGATATAGTTATAGATTCTTTTTTATGTTCTCTTCCACTATAGGTTATAACAAGATATTGAATATAGTTCCCTGTGCTATACAGTAGGCCCTTGTTGGTTATCTATTTTATAGACAGTAGTGTGTATATGTTAATCCCAAACTCCTAATTTCTCCCTACACCCCTTTCCCTCTAAAGGGACTCTTGATCACCCTAAAACTAAATCAGGAGCCACAAGTGTGTAGCGAGAATATCTAGGGCACCACATTCCTAAATCAGTCCCACAGCAAAGACCACTCCTTGGAAAACCCATTAAAAACCAGCTCAGGGCTTCCCTGGTGGCGCAGTGGTTGAGGGTCCACCTGCCGATGCAGGGGACACGGGTTCGTGCTCCGGCCCGGGAAGATTCCACATGCCGCGGAGCGGCTGGGCCCGTGAGCCATGGCTGCTGAGCCTGCGCGTCCGGAGCCTGTGCTCTGCAACGGGAGAGGCCACAACAGTGAGAGGCCCGCGTACCGCAAAAAAATAAAAAAATAAAAACCAGCTCAGCACTTACACATGGCCAAAGAGATTAGCCCAGATGATGCCAGCCAATCAGAGGACCTCAGAGACTACTTTGTTTCCTCAATAGAGGCCACAGAGACTTTTCAGTTTTCAGCTAAAAGAAAAAAAAGTACCCCAGATTTCCTCCTGCAAGCCTCATTCTCCAGACCATAAGCCCTGTGCTGGATGAGGTTCCCTGCTAGGCAGGAAAATTTTCATGCAGGGCTCACTATTTGGGCCGAGAGTCTTGACTTTCTTTTGAAAAACAGTTGTTGGGGTGTTTTTTTTTTTCAGGTGTACAATGTAATGATTCAACATTTAGATAGATTGTAAAATGACCACCACAGTAAGTCTAGTTAATATCTATCACCATGCATAGTTACGTTTTTTTCCCTTGTGATGGGAACTTTCAAGATCCAATCTCCTAGCTACTTTCAAATATGAAATACAGTATTATTAACTGTAGTCACTAAGTTGTATATTATATCCCCATGGCTTATTCTTTTTATAACTGGAAATTTATACCTTCTGACTCCCTTCACCCATTTCCCATTTCACTCTCCTCCCACCCCCACCTCTGGAAACCACCAAACTGTTCTCTGTGTCTCTGAGTTCAGTTTTGTTTTGTTTGTTTGTTTGTGTGTTTGTTAGATTCCATATGTGGAGTCTAAGTGATATGGTATTTATCCTTTTTTCACCTGACTTATTTCACTTAGCAAGATTTCATCATTTTTTATGGCTGAATAATATTCCATCGTATATATCGACCACATTTTCTTTATCCATTCGTCTATTGATGGACACTTAGGTTGTTTTCATATCTTGGCTCTTGTAAATAATGCTTCAGTGAACATGGGGATGCATATACCTTTTCAAATTAGTGTTTTCATTTTCTTCAAATAAATACCTAGAAGTAGATTTGCTGGATTGTATGGTGGTTCTATTTTTAATTTTTTGAGGCACCTCCATACTGGTTTGCATAGTGGTTGTATCAATTTACATGTCCATCAGCAGTGCGTAAGGGTTCCCTTTTCTCCACACCCTCACCAGGACTTATTATTTTATTTATTTTATTTTTGGCTGCGTTGGGTCTTCATTGCTGTATGCGGGCTTTTCTCTGGTTGAGGCGAATGGGGGCTACTCCTCGTTGAGGTATGCAGGGTTCTCATCACGGTGGCTTCTCTTGTTGTGGATCATGGGCTGTACGTGCACGGGCTTCAGTAGTTTTGGCACACGGGCTCAGTAGCTGTGGCGTGCAGGCTCAGTAGTTGTGGCACATGGGCTTCATTGCTCCGCAGCACGTGAGATCTTCCCAAACCAGGGCTCAAACCCATGTCCCCTGCATCGGCAGGCAGATTCTTAACCACTATACCACCAGGGAAGCCCAGGACTTATTATTTCTTTTCTTTTTTATAATAGCTATTTTAACAGGTGTGAGGTGATACCTCAGCGTGGTTTTCATTTGCATTTCCCTGATGACTAGTGATGTTGAGCACCTTTTCAGGTACCTGTTGGCATTATGTATGTCTTCTCTGGAAAAATATCTATTCAAATTCTCTACCCATTTTTATTTTTATTTATTTATTTATTTATTTATTGCTGTATGTGGGCCTCTCACTGTTGTGGCCTCTCCCGTTGCGGAGCACAGGCTCCGGACACGCAGGCTCAGCGGCCATGGCTCACGGGCCCAGCCGCTCCGTGGCATGTGGGATCTTCCCGGACCGGGGCACGAATGCGTGTCCCCTGCATCAGCAGGCGTACTCTCAACCACTGCGCCACCAGGGAAGCCCTCTCTACCCATTTTTAAATCAGATTTTTTTTTCCCTGAGTTGTATGAGTTCTTTACATATTTTGGATATTACCCCCTTATCCACATATAGGACTTGCAAATATTTTGTCTCATTCTGTAGGTTGCCTTTTCATTTTGTCGATGGTTTCTTTTGCCATGTAGAAGCTTTTTAGTTTTTTGTAGTCCCACCTGTTTATTTTTGCTTTTCCTGCCTTTGCTTTTGGTGTCAGATCCAAAAAAGTCATCTCCAAGACCAATGAGAAGGAGCTTACTGCCTACATTTACTTCTAGTTTTATAGTTTCAGATATTGCATTCAAGTCTTTAACCCATTTTGAGTTGATTTTTGTGAATGGTGTAAGATAGTGATCATATTTCATTCTTTTGCATATGGCTGTCCAGTTTTCCCAGCACCATTTATTGAAGAGACTCTCCTTTGCCCATCATATATTCTTAGCTCCTTTGTCATAAAGTAATTGACCATATATATGTGGGTTTATTTCTGGGCTCTATATTCTGTTCCACTGATCCATATGTCTATTTTTATGCCAATACCAAACCATTTTGATTATTATAGCTTTGTGATATAGTTTGAAATCAAGAAGCATGATGCTTCCAGCTTTGTTCTTCTTTCTCAAGACTTCTTAGGCTATTCAGGGTCTTTTGTGGTTCCATATGCATTTTAGGATTGTTTGTCCTATTTCTGTGAAAAGTGCCATTGGAATTTTGATAAGGATTGCATTGAACCTATAGATTGCTGTGAGTATTATGGACATTTTAACAATATTAATTCTTCCAATACATGAGCATGAGATATCTTTCCATTTATTTGTGTCTTCTTCAATTTCTTTCATTAACATCTTATAGTTTTCAGTGTACATATCTTTCACCTCCTTGGTTAAATTTATTCCTAAGTATTTTATTCTTTTTGATGCATTTGCAAATGGGATTGTTTTCTTAATTTTGCTTTCTGTTACTTCATTATTAGTGTATAGAAACCAACAGATTTTTGCATATTGATTTTGTATTCTGCAACTTTACTGAATTTACTTATTAGTTCTAACAGTTTTTTGGTGGAGTCTTCAGGGTTTTCTATATACAGTATCATGTCATCTGCAAGTAGTAACAGTTTTACATCTTCCTTTCCAATTTGGATGCCTTTTATTTCTTTTTCTTGCCTAATTGCTCTGGCTAAGACTTGCATTACTATGTTAAATAAAAGTGGCAATTTGCTCTGGCTAGGACTTCCACTACTATGTTGAATAATAGTGGTAAGAGAAGTGGAATCCTTGTCTTGTTCCTGATCTTAGAGGAAATGCTTTCTGCTTTTCACTGTTTGGTATAATGTTAGCTGTTGGCTTGTCATATATGGCCTTTATTATGCTGAGATACATTCCCTCTATACCTTCTTTGTCAGGAGTTTTTATCATAAATGGATGTTGAATTTTGTAAAATGCTTTTTCTGCATCTGTTGAGACAATCATATGATTTTTATCTTTTGTTAATGTGGTATATCACATTAGTTGATTTGCAGATGTTGACCCATCCTTGCGTCCCTGGAATAACTCCCACTTGGTCATGGTGTATGATCCTTTTGAGGCAGTGTTGAATTTGATTCACTAATATTTTTTTGAGGATTTTTGCACTTATGTTCATTAGGGATATTGGCCTGTAATTTTATTTTCCTGTGCCATTCTTGTCTGGTTTTGGTATAAGGGTAATTCTGGCCTCAGAAAAATGACATCAGAAGTGTTCCCTCCTCATCTATTTTTTGGAGCAGTTTAAGAAGGATTGTTATTAATTCTTCCTTGAATGTTTGGTAGAATGATTGGGTGTTTTTGTCAGTCCTATACTATTATCTACATAAAATATTTTAATGGATACTTTTTTATATTTAGCCTCATCCTAAGAAATATCTATTGTCACAGTTTTAACCTGCTAGTTATATTTTTCTACTATCCCTTAAAATAAATACTCAGTAATTTAAATGTTTTTCTATGTACTACCTGGAATCATCACCATTGGGAAACATAAAATTATGGCACAAGTTGTAGTTTAGGGTGTTTTCAAATAGAAAACTGATGCCTATCTCTATTCCCTACCATTTTTTTTTTTTTGGTTCCCTTCATCTTTCCCTATTTTCCAATTCACAATGATAGAAACCTAATAAGTGGAAACTGTGTGGAATATGTGGATATATGGAACCATGCTAATCCCTGATTTGTGATAAATTTCAAATTGTTGACTGTGATAGTTAATTTCATGTGTCAACTTGGCTGGGCCACAGTGCCCAGATATGAGGTCAAACATTCTGAATGTTTCTGCGAATGTAGTTTTGATGAGATTAATATTTAAAACATTGGACTCTGAGTAAAGCAAATTGTTCTCCTTAGTGTGGGTGGGCCTCATCCAATCAGATGAAGGCATGAATAGAACAAAAGACTGAGCTCCCCCAAGCAACAGAATATTCTGCAGCAGACAGCCTTCAGACTTAAACTGAAACATTGGCTCCTCCTGTGTCTCCAGCCTGCTAGCCTCTGCCATCAGATTTTGTACTTGCCAAACTTACACAACTACATGAGCCAGTTCCTTTTAAAACAAATTACACACACACACACATACATACGTACATACACATACATCCTATTCGTTCTGTTTCTCTGGAGAACCCTGATGAATGCAGTTGACTTGTGGGGAAAAGTTTAATAATTTTACATTATACCAATCAGTTAATAAACAAGCATTGCTTGAGGGCCTACTTATGCTTTGGATGATATCAAAAAGTACATAAGATGTAATATAGTCCCTGTCCTCTTTCTCTCACAGTGACAGGCCTAATTATTATGGTGAGGAGAAGAGGATAATTTGGGAAACATAGGAAAATACTGCAACTTAAGGCATTTTCCCATAAGTTATATGAGTTTGATCTGGAAATGGATCCCTTTGAATCAGAAAAGTTCAGGATGAGGCAGGTTGCATGACATCAGTAAAACTTGCTAGGATTCTGTGACCCATGCTTGTCTTTGAATGTTCTGCATTACTTTAGGACTACAAAATGCATGGCTGCTGAAAAAGGAGCACTAGGTAAGGAAATAGTCAAAAGAAAACTCTGGAAGGAATAAAATTCTACAGTAAAAGCCCTGGTTTTTATTCTCTGATCAAGAGAAATGCAGATGGTTTAGAGTTGGAGTCTCTCTGTGTCTCTCTCATTCATACCCTCACACATTCAAAAGTGACAAAGAAAAGAAAAGCACACAATACCGGGGTTCAGCTCAGATCCACAGATGCTAGGACAGTGGCTACAGTACCAGTGCTTTACACAAAAGTCTCAGTTACCTCCTTCAACCCAGGCCACAGAGTGGATGGGGGTTGTGCAGTCTCCAATGGGATGAGCAGAAAAACCTCTCTTGAAAGGCACAGTGAGTCCCAGCTCTAAACACTGTGGCAGAGCTGTGGACTCCCCAGAGAAAAAGGCAGCCAACAGATCTCCCCCACAAAGAGTAATGAGGATGTCTGAGACAGACCTCAGAGCTGCGTCTGAGGCAGAGAGAGCTAAGCACAAACAGCACCAAATACCATAACCCCCTTGCACAAAAGTAAAGGCATTCTCTTCATGTGGCAGGGTGGGGCTGCCAAGCCCGCACTGGCCTTTCACCGTCGTGATAAGAAACACGAGTTGCTGATGTAAAGGTCAGCAGTGTGCAGAGCTTGTTTCTACCCTAGTGAGGAGAGTTTTCCCCCACTGAAGGCATCTAATTGGTTGCTGATGAGTCACAGATGCTGAAGTACACAGGCAGATGCATCTGATTGGCTGTCACCCTGTTTCAGCATTGCCGGCCCCCAGGTCTGTGATGGATGATACAGAAGGAGCAAAAGCTATCATTTGGATCAATTAATATGATGAGATGGGGGTGAGGGGAGCCACCTTCTCCCACATAGCTAACCTAATAGCTATTCCTGCTGCTTCATTTCCTCAGTGCTTGTTAGAAGATGCTTTTAAAAAAGTAGTTCAGTAGATGGGAAACTTTTGAATGCTGCATAAGTGTCAACTGTCCTTATTGTTTTTTTCCTTCTGCTTACATCAATGAGATGACGGTTACAAGCGGCAGGACAAATACAGAAACGGTCATGACGAAAAGCTCAAGGAGTACTCTGGCCAACAGAAAGGCTGGAGGAATAGGAGATAGAGCCTCGGGAACCCAATTCTAATCTTAGCCTGGTTTTGACGCTTGTCTCAGAAACCTCCAAGACCCATCTACACTATAGATATTCTTTCTCTTTTTCTCTAATCTCAGTGCTATTTATTTCGACAGGTACTTGAAGCTTGGGCTCTCAGACCACACAGTGGAGTCTCTCAGACATAGACTGCATCCCAGATATTTAACTGCTAGATCATAAAAAAGATAATTACCATGTGCCCGGGGCTTTACATGCAATATTCATTTTGTATTCATGGCAACAGTGCAAGTACATGCTATTATCCCTATTTGTAAGGTGAAGAGACTGAAAATCAGAATATTAAGTAACATGTACAAAGGTTTTGAAAAAGTGAGGGAGCTAGAGGGGACCCCAGAACCTGCCTACTGATGGTGGCAACACAAGGAAGTGATAACCCCCATGGTCAGAGTCCAGGACTTTTGGATCATTGAATCTGGACTTACTTATCAAACACTTACTGAGCTTTCTGTGTGCCAGGCCTTGCATGTGCTAGAGCTATAAAAAATAACCGACATGTGGATTTTGGCCTCAAGATGCTTACAGTCCACTGAGGAAATGGGTCAGTATCATACGGTAGGATAAAGACAAGGCTATGCCCATAGTAACATGGGAGTCCAGAGGGGGAGCAGCTCACCACCTTGAACTGTGGAGTTCAAGGTTTTCAAACCATTTAACCTTTGTGGTTCCCTATCTTCATTTGACATGTCTTGCCCAGACAGAGATCCTTAACATAGTGTCCATGGACAGTGATCAGAGATACTTTGAAGTTTCTGTAAATGTCTATAAATTTGGTATCCATATGTGTGTTTTTAGATAAGAAAGGACCAGGCTCTGAAAGTGTTCCTTGACCCACAAAAAGCTAAAATCTCTGATGAAGCCTCTTTAATCTCTTCTACGTCTAACAATCTAACTATTTCACTGTGTCAAGCCAAGAGAGGTAGAAATGAAATAATGAAATATTAATAACACTTTCTAGAAAATATAACTTATACAAAAGCGGTGCATAGATGCAGTGACAATTGTTAATAATCTAGATGTCCTTTTAGAAGCTTTCAAATCAAAGATCTCATGGCTACTGAGAGATCATAAATCCAAAGAATTTCTAATTTCTAATGGCTGTGCCATTGAGAAGTTTTGCTATAGAATTACCAAAAGAGAAGAGATGAGAGAAGAGAAAAGAAAGAAGGGAAGGAAGGAAGGAAGGAAGGAAAAGAGAAGAAAGAGACAAGAAAGAAAGGAAGGAAAGAAGGAAGGAAGGGAGGAAGAAAAAAAGCTGAAGGTCACACCTGGGATTTCAGAATCTCTTTTCTGCAAATGATATTAAAGGCTTTTTATTTACTTTGGAGAAGATCGTTAACCCTGTGAAACTATCAGGGGCCAATAAACCATTGAATCCAGATGAATTACCTCGTGAAAGTTAAGGAATGCATTGAGGGAGGTTAAAGAACATCTGACTGAGAGTCCTTTTATAACTCTTCATCCCAGCCAGCCCTGTTCTCTCTTAGGCAGTCATCCAGGTATCACAGCTGAAGCCTCCTAACTCTGACCAACAGACTCAGCCAAGCCAGCCTGGGCACTTGGAGGCGGAAAGCAAAATGTGCTCAAGTCAGGGACAAATTAGATGTCCCAGATCATGAGTTTGGAAGCTCCACGTTTTTTGACTTTGTGTCCCACTCTGACCTTGGATCAAAGCTCGAGAATCTTGGCTTCAGACTGTTCTTTAATTAATAATTGCTGGTTTGTCATTTGATGTATAGGGCTCTGCTTTGGTTCCTGCCTGTTTTCCTAGCAGGAGTCTAGAATCCTTTGTTGATTCACCCCTTTCCTCCTTGAGACTGCGGTCTGTAAGAGAGGTGCACGCTACCACTGTTCCATCTGCAGTCACTGCCATAAGACTACAGGCTGACAAACATCCTTCTGCAACTAGCCCCTACTCCTTCTTCCTCACTTTAACCCCAGGCTCCTCTACCCTCACAATTTGACTACTCTTAGCCATGCCCTGACTGCTTTATTTACTACATGCTTTATTTAGTACATAGGTCTTAGTTATTTGCTGTGCAGCCTTTCCCTATGCTGCCTGATCCCTCTTTCTGCCCAACAGGAGGTCACATACGGTGTCTGGGCTGTAACACTGATACCACAATACAACACCAAACAATGCAATGATAGAACAATACACTCTGAGAAACGACTAGAATTTATCACATTAATGAAAGGTCAAAAGCAAATTCAGGAAGTTGAGAGATCAGATAATCCATCTTAAACCATAAAGAGATGTGGAACAGTGTTCAGGGAAAGGATTATACAGCATTAGAAATGCATAATGGTTAACAAATCATTACTGATTTATAAAAAGAAGTCCCAACTTAATAAGCATGTGTTATGTTAATAAGTACAACGCAAGAAGCAAGATAAAAGCAAATTAAGGGACCTCATTTATTTCCCCTAAAAGCTTAATGCCGTTCCACCCAAAAGATTAATATGTGATGACAATCATGTACACATTTACATGGCATTAAATAAATGGCTTGAGAGTAATTACAGGGTTGAAAACCAAGAATGATGGACAAAAATCACTGTCAGATGATGCAAGCTGAGGAACTAGATGCTGAAAAGACCATTATCTGTTGGCAATTATTCATCTACTGACTGGATAATAGCAGAATATGTAACTTTCCTAGTAGCTAAATATTTACGGTTGTTGGGGGTGAGGAAGAGGTGGGTTGTACCTAGAAGTTTGGTAGGAGCAACATTTGAAAGTTGACACCCTCTATTTAATCTCTTTAGAATGAAAACTAGAAGGAAGCATGGGCCCTCGGCAAGGGTATGCTTTACTGGGATCCCTAAGGAGGGATGAGTTTGCCCATGAAGAATTCATAGCATTCATTAAAGAAAGTGCACATGAGACAGCACTGAATATTCAGAAGCAGACTGGGAGAATGAAAAACCAGGTTCTGGAACCAAGTCTGCCATTTACCACCTATGTGGTGTTGGGCTACCTCAGGCCTCAATTTCCCCATCTGTAGAAGGAGGTACTTGGTCACTATGCTCTGTAAAAACTGCCCACCTCTGAGAGCTTATTGTTACGTAGTTCTGCAACATGCATGTGAATCCTATTTAGTGATTGGTGCTCATCCTGGGGTTGCTACTGCTCCCACCATCAGAGCAAAATTGAAAGAGTTATTTTCTTATCTTTCCTCTTCTCAGTTCTGCACCCATTTCCTCCATGTTAGTAACGACACTCCCAGTCTGGCACCACTGCATTGTCTACTGGGAGAATAATTCACACTGAGGAGCTGCTGGATACATGAGTCACCCTTCCCACTTTTCCAAAGAAGATCGGGAGAAAAGTTAATGCACAACACCAAGAAGTAGTCAATGCAAGGAATTCAAGCATCAAAGTCAGATGGTTGGGAGGTATTTTTGAGAGGGAAAGTTCCACAAGGCCAGTCCACTATCATAAATCCCTTTGCGCCTTTTTCTTCTACCTTCACTTTCAGAGCCTGAATCAAGATGTCTTCCACTGGTTCAGCATTGACCAATATTTACATAGTCATAATAAGGTAAACAGCAATCGTACATATACATATATATGTGTATATATAACAGTGACAAAATTGGGGAAAGCAGAGAGCTGTAAGAGTTGAAGCTTCATTTACTATGTAAAAATGTCAGTAGATGAAGTTTAAATTTCATCTATTAGTGATAAATTTCAGCATTCATGAATTAATTTCACAGAAATTTATTAAGTACCTGTTACGTACCTGGCACCACGGCTACCAGTGAATGACACAGACAAAACTTTCTGCCCTCGTGAAACTTACACACGGGTATAGTAAGGAGATTAACCAAGAGAAATAAATAAAATACAGCATGTATTAGGCAGGGATAAGTGCACGAAATAAAGGTATGAAGCATTGCTTCAGTAAGTTGCAATTTTAGCTAGAAAAGAAAGTCTTCATTGAGATAGTGAATTTTAATTCAAGACCTCAAGGAAGTAAGGTAGTGAGTCTTGCATGTAGTACTGGGAAGAATATTCTTTCTAGGTACAGAAACAGTTAGTGCAAAGGTTCTTAGGTGGGGGCATCATGTGTATTCAGGAAAGCAGTTTGCCCGGTACATTTGATGAACACCATGCCTCATGTGTTTGAGGAACGGCAAGGAAGCCACTACACTGTAAAAGAGTGACTCAAAGGAAGAGATAAGTATTGAGGTCAAAGAATTAAGGGCCCATGTGATGTAGAAATATTAAGGTAAATAACAAATGAAACCCCTAAGAGTTGAATATGGTTGCATCTAGGGGACAAAATAGATGGGAAAGAGAGTTTTTTGTTATAAGCCTTTCAGCACTAGAATTACGTGCTTAAATGTGTTTGATTAAAAATAGAAATGATTTGTCCAGTGTACTAAATTATGTGCAGGCCACAGTGGCAGAAAATGTGCTATAGGAGTTTAAGCTACAAATGATCCCCAAACCCGGGGCTTGTGGGAATTCTTCTCAGGGCAAATAGAACTTTCACTGGGCCTTGAAGGGTGGCTGTCATCTGGGTATCTGGAAAGGAAATTAAGAATGTCGCCATGGGACTCCAAAGGACCTAGGAGATCATGTAGCCCAGCTTAGTCATCTACCTGGCTATGAAGACAGAGAAATTTAGAAGGGAATAAAAGAATTTGCAAGGTCTCCCAGCTGGTTATTGGCACAGCTGGGACCGCAATCTCTGTCCTCTCTTCCTTCATGATAAATTCTCTATCGCATTCTCCACAAAGGCTGTCTTCAAACCTTCTCTACTCTCCTCGGATCTTTAACTCATCACCTGCTCCTCTCACCCTCTGCAGCTGATCTAGTCCCTTACTTCACAGAAAACAGACATCAGATTGGAATTACCTTACCTTCTGGCCATCAGTCCTATATTCCGTCTAGTCCCTTCCTCCTCCTATCCTTTTGTAATGGAAGATGTGTCCATCCTACTTGGTTAAGAGTTCTGATACCATCCTTCCCTGTGGGGCTTCTGGGAAATTACTCCCGTGGCTGCTCTTCCTCAATTTCCTTTATGGACCACTCTTCTTTAGTACATTTCTAATTGTTGATCTTTTCGGGGCTGTACCTGGGCCTCTTCTTTCGTCCTCTTCTTATTTCCCATGGGCAAGTTCTCCCCTAAACACAGCTTTATCGTTTTTATGCTGATAACTCCTAAACCCTTAGCTCCAATTCTTTTTTATTACCTTCAGACTTGTGTGACCTACTACATACCAGACATTGGCACTTGGATGATCCATAGGCACTTCAGATGAGTCTAATGAAATTATCATCAACTCTCTTCCAACCTGCTTCTCTTCCTTTGCCCCCTATTGCAGTGAATGGCACTACTGTCTATCTAATGGCTAAAGTCAGAAACCTAGAAATCATCTGAGGTCTTGAGACCTCACCCTTCTGTCCAACCAGCAAGTTCAAACCATTCCACTTCCCAAACATCTCTCACTGCCACCACCACTCCCATTGCTGTTAAACTAACTCAAACTTCCATCTCGTCTCACCTGGATCACAACTGCAACCTCCTAACAGATCTCTCAACCTCATTGTTTGACCTCCTCTTATCAGTCAGGGAGAGGTTAGGGAAACAGAAGTTGCTGTATTTATGCCAGGTATAAAGAGTTTAATGTAGGAAATGGTGCTCCATAAGTATTGGAAGAACTGGGAGAGCAAAGGATAAGGAAGCTGATGTTAAGATCAGGGAAGCTGACACCTAAAGACTCAGCCTACAGCACATAGGCTCACCAGGAAGATGCTGTGAATGTCACATTTTCCCTTGGGTCTTATTGCAACTCCTTGAAGAAAATAATGGCTTTGCCTTCTTTTCTGCCTTCAAAATCTTGCATGACTGCCTCTCATTAATAAACTGTAATGTGAAACAATAAGTCAAAGAGTACTCTGGGAAGTGTAGTAATGGAGAAGAGAATTTGAGAAGGGGTCGTAGTGATACTGAGTTGTCAACAGATTATCTTACCCTTCAATCCTGTTCTCTAAAATGCAGTCAGATCTTTCTATTAAAATATGTGATCATATCACTCCTGCTTAAAACTCAATAGTTTCTCATTCCTTTTAAGATAGAAAAAAAAAAGAAGGAAATGTCTTAATATTGTTCACAAGACCTTTATAAGATCTTGCCCCAGCTTACTTCTCTAACTCATTTCTATGTCTTAGCTACCTTTAAAACCTCATAATTTAGTTTTTTTTCTTAAAAAAATTTTTTTAACATCTTTATTGGAGTATAATTGCTTCACAATGGTGTGTTAGTTTCTGCTTTATAACAAAGTGAATCAGCTATACATATACATATATCCCCATATCTCCTCCCTCTTGCGTCTCCCTCCCACCCTCCCTATCCCACCCCTCTAGGTGGTCACAGAGCACCGAGCTGATCTCCCTGTGCTATGCGGCTGCTTCCCACTAGCTAGCTATTTTACATTTGGTAGTGTATATAAGTCCATGCCACTCTCTCACTTCCTCCCAGCTTACCCTTCCCCCTCCCCGTGTCCTCAAGTCCATTCTCTAGTAGGTCTGTGTCTTTATTCCTATCCTGCCCCTAGGTTCTTCATGACCTTTTTTTTTTTTTAGATTCCATATATATGTGTTAGCGTATGGTATTTGTTTTTCTCTTTCTGACTTACTTCACTCTGTATGACAGTCTCTAGGTCCATCCATCTCACTACAAATAACTCAATTTCATTTCTTTTTATGACTGAGTAATATTCCATTGTATATATGTGCCACATCTGAATGAGCATTTCAATGGGAAACCCTAAGTGAAAAAAGATATTTTGTTCTGTTTAGAGGAGATCAAGTTTGGCCAGAGAGGGACAATGTTTTGAATAACTTTTAAAAGTAAGAAATTTGGATTTGATGTGGTAGGAATAGGTTCCTGAATAAAGGGATGACTTTAATGAAAAAAAATACCTTAAGAAATTGGGTCTTGGGATACTGCAAAGTAAGGGTAGGAATCTAAAGCGACATGCACCTAGGACTTTAACACAATAATAATGATGCAAAGTAAGAGGAGGGACAGACAGTGGTGGTAACCAAGGGGATGGAAGGCAAATGAGAAACCTCCTCATAAGCCTTTTGATGGCAGAATTAATTGGCCTTGGTAGGAGCATATACGAAGAGGAGGGACTAGGTAGGGTTTTTTTTAATGGGAAAGGATGCTAATATGACTGATTTTTATAAATCTGAATTGGGGAGGAAAAATGATAGATACATTAGATTTGAGGGGTTGCTGGAAACAGATCCAATTAGTCAGCTAAATAATGCCCCAAAGTTAGCAGCTGATTATGCTAAAATTATCCAGTTTGTCTGAATTATCCATATAGTTGTACCGCTTCACACCTTCATTTTGTCCACTTTAAAACAGCCTTATTTTACTCATTGCCGATTCCAAAGCATCTTGTTAAGCAGAAAACATTACCCAGGGGCAGTGGAGTTTAAGTTCAGTGCTTTCTCTCTTCTTTTATGGAATGTGCACTCTTGACTACTGGTGCTGTCAAAAGCTAAAGAGAAAGTCACCTGGATTTGTGTCACAGGACTTCGTTTTTTGAACTCTCTTTTCCATCCCTCAAAGAGATTCCACAATATCATTTTAAATAGAATCAACAGTTCAAAACAAAAGGTGCCAGCTTAGGAAAAAAGGGTTCTTCATTGACAGAGATGTTATGTATATTTTAAAAGTCAGTAAGTGCTAATTAAATTTACAGCAACATTAAGAAGGGATAAAAATAAATCTATATATAGAACAGAAGCGGACTCACAGACATAGAAAAAAACTTACGGCTATCAAAGGGGAGAGGGAGGGAAGGGGGAGGGAGTATGGGATTGACAGATGCAAACGACTATACATAAAATAGATAAGCAACAAGATTTGCTATATAGCACAGGGAATTACATTCAATATCTTATAATAGCCTATTATATAATGGAATATAATCTGGAAAAAATAACAATCAGTATGCTGTACACGTGAAACTAATGCAATATTCTAAATCAACTGTACTCCAATAAAAAAAAATGGATGTTCTGAAGGGATAAAATTATCAATATTTGTTTATGAGATGGGATTAGTTTTATATTTAAAAAAATAATGGAATCATCCTTTGCACTACTTCACGATTTTGCATCATTATCAGTCAGCGCTTCAAAGGGACACACATTATTTTCTTGGCCAGTGTCCTACACTCTATGAGTATTGATACCTTGCTCTCCTGAGAGAATAAGCATCTATCTGCCTGAACTTCTGGGAAAGTCAGAGAAGGGGAAGAGGAGAGAGAGTCAATTCTTTCTCACAAATTGTTTCTGTGTGGCTCCTTGGGCTCATCAAAAGGAGGTAAAGCCAGGATGTGCTTGGGCCTCCACTGACTCATGAACAGGGCTTCTTCAACCAATGGAACAGTCTTTACTCTCTCTGCACGGCTAGGGGAGGAGCCAGAGGAGATACCCTTTTACCACGGTGGTTATATCTTAGTTTAAGTCAAATGTTTGTTCTAACTTAGAGAGTCACCTTATGAGGGGAGGGTGGATTCATACCCATAAAGACACCTTCTTTCTTCCTAGGTAACAGTGAGGCCACTAATAATTGAAAATACCAAAAAAAAATCATTCACATTGTTCATCAGGGAGGGAATAATAATGTTAAATTATGATAGCTAAAAGCCTCTTGTTGTTATTATTTCAGCCTCACTATTAAGTCACTATATGACCCATATGCATGACTTTTAACCATACTGAGCTTTGGGTTGCCATGTCATCTACACTCCCTGTAGAAAAATGACTTGGGACTTAGAGCTATGTGATGAATTAAGTAGTATAAATCCACAGGTTTGTACTATTTCTTTATGAAATATAGATGATAAATTCCCCTTATAGGCAGCAGTAGAGTTGGGATTGTTGATGCAGCCTAGGGGCTTGCTAGTCCCAGCAGGAAGCACACTGACATTGGCAGAAATATATATATATCTTAAAACTTGTGCATGTCCCTGAAATACAATTGAAGCATTACCAAATTTCTCGAGCCTATTCTTATATAAGCATAACATTCTTTTAAAGAAACAAAAATATACTCTCTTTCTTCAGTAGAGCAACCATAGACTTGTTTATTGCAATTCAGTTATAAATTCCCAAACAGTGTAACTGAACTAATGTCACCTTCGAAAATAAATGCTTTAAAACGTCACGCTAATACCAATGCATAACCATCACTCCGTATTTTCCCTCTTTTGTGAAATTGTTTATGTATTTCCTGCTTTCTTCCAGGAATTTAATACAGAACCTAACATGCTTGGTAGGCAAGTCGGATGAGGTATAGAAGAAGGCAGCATGCTAGAGTGGCTTGTGCCTGGTCTAGGCATCAAAAAACCTGGATTCAAGTTCTAACTCCGCCAGTTCATAGCATGTAGCAGGTACTCTCAGGGCCCTGCTTGTGTCTCCTCACTCTGGTGCTTGGCTTTGCCCTCTCTACCTCACAGGCATGTTGAAAGGATGACAAGGATGAGAATGTAAGGTACACATGTTGCCTGTATCTGAGTACCCATAGAAGGTATATATGTGGCTGAGCACGGACTTCCACCTATCAGCACCCGCACCTCTTTGTTTACGAGCATTCTCATCTGCTGGAGCTCACCTCCCTGCCAGTGAAACAGGCTGGACGTGCTGAGTGAGGTATTATTGCCTCCTGGGAGCAACCCTCAAACAATGAGGATATAAAAACTCCATCTCCCTCAGCCTAAGTGGGATAGCGCTGAGACACCTGGTCTACGCTAGCTCCAGAGTTTCCCCAGGGGAATTAAGTTCCAGTCTTCCACAGTGGTGGTTGCCTTGATAAAGCACCTTGTATTGGCTTCCCCCTCACTTCCGTGTCTCATTTCCCTACTTTCTCCTTTCCTTCTGGGGGAACCCAAAATACACATAATTGTTGGCCTTAGGAAGGTCAGCCAACTACTCAGTATCTCATGTAATAAATGACAGCATTTGACAAAGCTTCTTTCTAGTGATAAAATTCTATTATTTTAATGTTTCCCTCACTTCTCATTTGAGCTTGGAGAGAGGTATCTGAAATTTATAACTGGCACTAGTGACCGATTCGTGGTTTTCTTAATGCCTTTCCAAACTGTAGAAACTTAGGCAATGAAAATGCTCGAAATAGCAATGGGAAGTCCCATATTACATTCCTTGCCAGCATACGGTTCCAGTTTTGAGTTTCCGCATTGTTTGATAACACAGTTAGACCTTAACAACAACAATGCATTATTCCCGATATACCTTGAAAAGCCCTTAAAAACCTATTTTCAGAAAACAGGACAAATATATACCCTATATGGCTACTCATATATAGACAATATGTACACCTTATATTTTCATCCTTTAATTAATGTCATCCTTGCAACATACCTGTGAGGTAGAGAAGGTAAAGCTGAGTGGCAGAAATTGCCAAATGAGAAAACCGAAGCTTAAAAATGTTAAGTGACCATTCAAAAATTCAATACTTTCATGTCTAGGATTTGTGCATTTTCTGCCACATTCATTTCTTCCCATTATCAACAGTTCTATTATATATTGAAAGTGTCTGTATTCTGCTTGGTGGAGTTTCTTTTCAGGAGTCCTGTTTTCTGGACTGTGGTAATAAGAACATTGAGAATATGTTTTATGGGAAAGGTCACCTCCCACTTGGGGGGTGTGCTGGAAACGGATGCCCCATTAGAGATTCCTTTTGCACTTCGTGGGTTATTATATTAAATGTCTTCTTATCTGCATTATCTCATAGTGTTACTGTTTAAGCATAGTATGCCTAATATTGGGCAACATACCCAGAGAATGTAATAAATGGAGAGATTTCAACCATGCAAAGGAGAATCCTGTTTACTTCCCTTGTCCCTTGCCCACTAGTGGATTTCTGAAATGTTCCATCCCTTTAGCTTAACAGTTTGATTCTTGCTAAAATAAAAATATCCTTGATATGTGTCACAGAGGAAGCTGTTTCCAGTCATTTTCACTATGAATTATTTTAGGCCCTTTTCTAAAAGCAGATCTGATAGAGGAAAGGGAAGCATTCACAGACTGATCACCTTAAATGAAAAAAAAAAAAGGTAGAGGAACAATGGGGACAGTGATAGAGACAGAAGAGAGTGTGGAACACTTTCGTGCCACATCTGACTTCACTGTCTGCCTGAGTCCTAGACAAAGTCACAGAATAAATTCACTGGCCACATTGTCATAGGCAAGTCATTGACGCTTCTTAATCAAAGTTTTCCAAAAAAAAAAAAGTTTTCCAATTTATAAACGATGGATTAGGACCACATGATCTCCAAGTTCTTTTCAGTTCTAGGATCCTTTTATTCATTGATTCTCTTATTACATACTCCCATGGACATGGTAACAAAGGTGCATGATAAAATACCAGGTGGTTTCTATTTTCCTAGATATTAGCTAGGAAACAAAAAAGTGGTAATGAGATTTTGTGTTTGAGCACGTAATTCACCAAAAAAGTCTTCAAAATGAGAAATGAGGAAAGGCCAACTAGAGAGATAGCAGTTTGCATTACTCACGGGCAGCCTTGTACACATGTTTATAATGGACCCATAGCAATGTGGCAAAGTTCAGAAAACTGAAAGGGTATATCTACTGTGCTGTGCCTGATTTCTTACCTGCTCTAACCTGGAGGCAACTGAAGGCCTGTATGAGCTACCTAATCAGAAGGAAACAAGGCCTGGCTATTCTAGCACTCAGCACTCTCCACTTCCTATTTTTAAATGTGCCAGGTACTGTGATCACTGCTTGGGTTTTCACAGAGCCTGAAACAAGGATTTGCGTGCTAGTAATTTATTTGGAAGGTTCAGGGAATGTTGGTAGGGAAATAGAGACCTGGTACCAGGAAGGGAAAGCAGCTGATAAAAGGTGTGTTAAAAAAACAGCCACCACTGTGGGCAACTGGGGCTTAATCCTGCAGAGATACTCTAAGCAGCTGTGTAAAATATATGCCTCAGATTTATCCCTCCTAGGGATCAAGGGAGCTGGGATATTTATGGCACAACTCCCATCAGTCACTGACTGAACGCACTCCCAGGAGGTATTGATTCCCCAGCGCTTCTGGCCTAAACACTGATGTCCAGAGAAAGCAAAGCCCTCCAGGGAAAAATGCAGCTTAGAAGTCAGGCCACCCAACACTGAAGGGGGAAAGAAAGGTAAGAGGATCTGGATAAGGTAACAATGGTATCACTACACAAAAATCATCTCAATAAATCCTGACAACAGCCCTTTGAGGTAGATGCTATTTCTATCTCTATTTTTTTAACAACTTTATTGGACTATAATTGCTTTACAATGGTGTGTTAGTTTCTGCTTTATAACAAAGTGAATCAGTTATACATATACATATGTCCCCATATCTCTTCCCTCTTGCGTCTCCCTCCCTCCCACCCTCCCTATCCCACCCCTCTAGGTGGTCACAAAGCACCAAGCTGATCTCCCTGTGCTATGTGGCTACTTCCCACTAGCTATCTATTTTACGTTTGGTAGTGTATATATGTCCATGCCACTCTCTCACTTCCTCCCAGCTTACCCTTCCCTCTCCCCATATCCTCAGGTCCATTCTCTCTCTACGTAGGTCTGCGACTTTATTCCTGTCCTGCCCCTAGGTTCTTCATGACCATTTGTTTTTTAGATTCCATATACATGTGTTAGCATACAGTATTTGTTTTTCTCTTTCTGATTTACTTCACTCTATATGACAGTCTCTAGGTCCATCCACCTAGTGAGGATGGACCTACTACAAATAACTCAATTTCATTTCCTTTTATGGCTGAGTAATACTCCATTGTATATAATGTGCCACATCTTCTTTATCCATTCATCTGTCAGTGGACACTTAGGTTGCTTCCATGTCCTGGCTATTGTAAATAGAGCTGCCATGAACATTGTGCTACATGACTCTTTTTGAATTATGGTTTTCTCAGGGTATATGCCCAGTAGTGGGATTGCTCGGTCATATGGTAGTTCTATTTTTAGTTCTTTAAGGAACCTCCATACTGTTCTCATAGTGGCTGTATCAATTTACATTCCCACCAGCAGTGCAAGAGGGTTCCCTTTTCTTCACACCCTGTCCAGCATTGATTGTTTGTAGATTTTTTTCATGATGGCCATTCTGACTGGTGTGAGGTGATACCTCACTGCAGTTTTGATTTGCATTTCTCTAATGATTAGTGATGTTGAGCATCCTTTCATGTGATTTTTGGCAGCCTGTATATCTTCTTTGGAGAAATGTCTATTTAGGTCTTCTGCCCATTTTTGGATTGGGCGGTTTGTTTTTTTAATATTGAGCTGCATGAGCTGCTTGTATATTTTGGAGATTAATCCTTTGTCAGTTGCTTTGTTTGAAAATATTTTTTCTCATTCTGAGGGTTGTCTTTTCATCTTGCTTATGGTTTCCTTTTGTGCGCAAAAGCTTTTAACTTTTATTAGGTCCCATTAGTTTATTTTTGTTTTTATTTCCATTACTTTAGAAGGTGGGTCAAAAAGGATCTTGCTGTGATTTATGTCTTAGAGTGTTCTGCTTATGTTTTCCTCTAAGAGTTTGATAGTGTCTGGTCTTACATTTAGGTCTTTAATCCATTTTGAGGTTATTTTTGTGTATGGTGTCAGGGAGTGTTCTAATTTCATTCTTTTACATGTAGCTGTCCAGTTTTCCCAGCACCACTTATTGAAGAGGCTGCCTTTTCTCCATTGTACATTCCTGCCTCCTTTATCAAAGATAAGGTGACCATATGTGCATGGGTTTATCTCTGGGCTTTCTGTCCTGTTCCACTGGTCTATATTTCTGTTCTTGTGCCAGTACCATACTGTCTTCATTACTGTATATTTGTAGTATAGCCTGAAGTCAGGGAGACTGATTCCTCCAGCTCCATTTTTCTTTCTCAAGATTGCTTGGCTATTCAGGGTCTTTTGTGTTTCCATACAAATTGTGAAATTTTTGTTCTAGTTCTTTGAAAAATGCCATCGGTAGTTTGATAGGGATTGCATTGAATATGTAGATTGCTTTGGGTAATATAGTCATTTCCATAAGATTGATTCTTCCAATCCAAGAACATGGTATATCTCTCCATCTGTTGGTATCATCTTTAATTTCGTTCATCAGTGTCTTATAGTTTTCTGCATACAGGTCTTTCATCTCGTCAGGTAGGTTTATTCCTTGGTATTTTATTCTTTTGGTTGCAATGGTAAATTGGACTCTTTCCTTAACTTCTCTTTCAGATTTTTCATCATTAATGTATAGGAATAGAGATTTCTGTGCATTAATTTTGTATCCTGCTACTTTACCAAATTCATTGATTAGCTCTAGTAGTTTTCTGGTAGCGTCTTTAGGATTCTCTATGTATAGTATCATGTCATCTGCAAACAGTGACAGCTTTACTTCTTCTATTCCAATTTGGATTCCCTTTATTTCTTTTTCTTCTCTGATTGCTGTGGCTAAAACTTCCAAAACTATGTTGAATAATAGTGGTGAGAGTGGGCAACCCTGTCTTGTTCCTGATCTCAGAAGAAATGGTTTCAGTTTTTCACCATTGAGAGTGATGTTGGCTGTGCGTTTGTCATTTATATCCTTTATTATGTTGAGGTAAGCTCCCTCTGTGCCTACTTTCTGGAGGATTTTTATCAAAAATGGGTGTTGAATTTTGTCAAAAGCCTTTTCTGCACATATTGAGATGATCATATGGTTTTTCTCCTTCAGTTTGTTAATATGGTTTATCACATTGATTGATTTGTGTATACTGAAGAATCCTTGCATTCCTGGGAAAACCCCCACTTGATCATGGTGTATGATCCTTTTAATGTGCTGTTAGATTCTGTTTGTAGTATTTTGTTGATGATTTTTGCATCTATGTTCATCAGTGATATTGGCCTGTAGTGGGGTTTTTTGTGACATTTTTGTCTGGTTTTGGTATCAGGGTGATGGTGGCCTCGTAGAATGAGTTTGGGAGTGTTCCTCCCTCTGCTATATTTTGGAAGAGTTTGAGAAGGATGGGTATTAGCTCTTCTCTAAATGATTGATAGAATTCTCCTGTGAAGCCATCTGGTCCTGGGCTTTTGTTTGTTGGAAGATTTTTAATCACAGTCTCAATTTTATTACTTGTGATTGGTCTGTTTTTATTTTCAATTTCTTCCTGGTTCAGTCTTGGAAGGTTGTGCTTCTCTAAGAATTTGGCCATTTCTTCCATGTTGTCCATTTTATTGGCATAGAGTTGCTTGTAGTAACCTCTCATGATATTTTGAATTTCTGCAGTGTCAGTTGTTACTTCTTTTTCATTTCTCATTCTGTTGATTTGAGTCTTCTCCCTTTTTTTCTTGATGAGTCTGGCTAATGGTTTATCAATTTTGTTTATCTTCTCAAAGAACCAGCTTTTAGTTTGATTGATCTTTGCTATCGTTTCCTTCATTTCTTTTTCATTTATTTCTGATCTGATCTTTATGATTTCTTTCCTTCTGCTAACTTTGGGGTGTTTTGTTCTTCTTTCTCTAATTGCTTTAGGTGTAAGATTAGATGGTTTATTTGAGATGTTTCTTGTTTCTTGAGATAGGATTGTATTGCTATAAACTTCCCTCTTAGAACTGCTTCTGCTGCATCCTGTATGTTTTGGGTTTTCGTGTTTTCATTGTCATTTGTTTCTAGGTTTTTTTTAACATATTTATTGCAGTATAATTGCTTTACAATGGTATGTTAGTTTCTGCTTTATAACAAAGTGAATCAGTTATACATATACTTATATCCCCTTATCTCTTCCCTCTTGCGTCTCCCTCCCACCCTCCCTATCCCACCCCTCTAGGTGGTCACAAAGCACCGAGCTGACCTCTCTGTGCTATGCGGCTGCTTCCCACTAGCTATCGGTTTTACATATGGTAGTGTATATATGTCCATGCCACTCTCTCACTTTGTCCCAGCTTACCCTTCCCCATCCCCATGTCCTCAAGTCTATTCTCTAGTAGGTCTGCGTGTTTATTCCCGTTTTGCCCCTAGGTTCTTCATGACCTTTTGTTTTTTGGGTTTTTTTTTAGATTCCATATATATATGTTAGCATACGGTATTTGTTTTTCTCTTTCTGACTTACTTCTCTCTGTATGACAGACTCTAGGTCCATCCACCTCACTACAAATAACTCAATGTCGTTTCTTTTTATGGCTGAGTAATATTCCATTCTATATATGCGCCACATTTTCTTTATCCATTCATCTGTTAATGGACACTTAGGTTGCTTCCAAGTCTTGGCTATTGTAAACAGAGCTGCAGTGAACGTTATGGTACATGAATCTTTTTGAATTATGGTTTTCTCAGCCTATATGCCCTGTAGCGGGATTGCTGGGTCGTATGATAGTTCTATTTTTAGTTTTTTAAGGAACCTCCATACTGTTCCCCATAGTGGCTGTATCAGTTTACATTCCCACCAACAGTGCAAGAAGGTTCCCTTTTCTCCACGCAGCTCAGTATCAAAAAAACAAACAATCCAATCCAAAAATGGGCAGGAGACCTAAACAGACATTTCTCCAAAGAAGATATACAGTTTGCCAACAAACACATGAAAGAATGATCAACATCCTTAAACATTAGAGAAATGCAAATCAAAATTACAATGAGATATCTTCTCACACCAGTCAGAATATTTCTAGGTATTGTTTGATTTCCTCTTTGATTTTTTCAGTGATCTCTTGCTTATTTAGTAGTGTATTGTTTAGCCTCCATGTGTTTGTATTTTTCACAGATTTTTTTTTCCTGTAATGGATATATATTCTCATAACGTTGTTCTTGGAAAAGATACTTGTTACAATTTCAATTTTCTTAAACGTACCAAGGCTTAATTTTTGACCCAAGATATGATGTATCCTGGGGAATATTCCATGAGCACTTGAGAAGAAAGTTTATTCTGTTGTTTTTGGATGGAATGTCCTACAAATATCAATTAAGTCCATCCGATTAATGTGTCATTTAAAGCTAGTGTTTCCTTATTTATTTTCATTTTTGATGATCTGTCCATTTGTGAAAGTGGGGTGTTAAAATCCCCTACTATGACTGTGTTACTGTCGATTTCCCCTTTTATGGCTGTTAGCATTTGCCTTACGTATTGAGTGCTCCTATGATGGCTAAATAAATATTTACAATTGTTATATCTTCTTGTTGGATTGATCCCTTGATCATTATGTAGTGTCCTTCTTTGTCTCTTGTAATAGTCTTTATTTTAAAGTCCATTTTGTCTGATATGAGAATTGTTACTCCAGCTTTCTTTTCATTTCCATTTGCATGGAATATATTTTTGCATCCCCTCACTTTCAGTCTCTCTGTGTCCCTAGGTCTGAGTGGGTGTCTTGTAGACAGGGTCTTCTTTTTGTATTCATTCAGCCAGTCTATGTCTTTTGGTTGGAGCACTTAATCCATTTACATTTAAGGTAGTTATCAATATGTGTGTTCCATTTACCATTTTCTTAATTGTTTTGGGTTTGTTATTGTAGGTGTTTCCCCTCTCTTGTGTTTCCTGCGTAGGGACGTTCCTTTAGCATTTGTTGTAAAGCTGGTTGGGTGGTGCTGAATTCTCTTACCTTTTGCTTGTCTGTAATCATTTTAATTTCTCCATCGAATCTGAATGAGATCCTTGCTGGGTAGAGTAATCTTTGTTCTAGGTTTTTCCCTTTCATCACTTTAAATATGTCCTGCCACTCCCTTCTGGCTTGCAGAGTTTCTGCTGAATGATCAGCTGTCAACCTTATGGGGATTCCCTTGTATGTTATTTGCTGCTTTTAATATTTTTTCTTTGTATTTAACTTTTGATAGTTTGATTAATATGTGTCTTGGCCTGTTTCTCCTTGGATTTATCCTGTATGGGACTCTCTGTGCTTCCTGGACTTGATTGACTATCTCTTTTCCCATATTAGTGAAGTTTTCAGCTATAATCTCTTCAAATATTTTCTCAGTCCCTGTTTTTTCTCTTCTTCTTCTGTGACCCCTATAATTCGAATTTTGGTGCGTTTAATGTTGTCCCAGAGGTCTCTGAGACTGTGCTCAATTCTTTTCATTCTTTTTTCTTTATTCTGCTCTGTGGTAGTTATTTCCACTATTTTATCTTCCAGGTCATTTATCCGTTCTTCTGCCTCAGTTATTCTGCTATTGATTCCTTCTAGAGAATTTTTAATTTCATTTATTGTGTTGTTCATCATTGTTTGTTTGCTCTTTTGTTCTTCTAGGTCCTTGTTAAACGTTTCTTGTATTTTCTCCATTCTATTTCCAAGATTTGTGTCATCTTTACAATCATTACTCTGAACTCTTTTTCAGGTAGGCTGCCTATTTCCACTTCATTCGTTTGGTCTGGTGGGTTTTTACCTTGCTCCTTCATCTGCTGTGTATTTCTCTGTCTTCTCATTTTTCTTAACTTACTGTGTTCAAGGTCTCCTTTTCGCAGGTTGCAGGTTCATAGTTCCCATTGTTTTTGGTGTCTTCCCCCAGTGTGTAAGGTTGGTTCAGTGGGTTTTGTAGACTTCCTGGTGGAGGGGACTAGTGCCTGTGTTCTGGTGGATGAGGCTGGATCTTGTCTTTGTGGTGGGCAGGGCCATGTCCAGTTGTGTGTTTTGGGGTGTCTGTGAACTTAGTATGATTTTAGGCAGCCTCTCTGCTAATGGGTGGGGTTGTGTTCCTTTCTTGCTAGTTGTTTGTCATGGGGTGTCCAGCACAGTAGCTTGCTGGTCGTTGAGTGGAACTGGGTCTTAGCGATGAGATGGAGATCTCTGGGAGAGCTTTCACTGTTTGATATTACGTGGAGGCTCAGGCCTGATACCTGACCGGAGCACCAAGACCCTGGCAGCCACATGGCTCAGAAGAAAAGGGAGAAAAAGAAAGAAAGAAAAGAAAAGAAAAGGAAAGAAAGAAAGAAAGAAAGGAAGGAAGGAAGGAAGGAAGGAAGGAAGGAAGGAAGAAAGGAGAAAGAAAAATGAAATAAAATAAAATAAAATTTATTAAAATAAAATATATATTATTTTAAAAAAGAAAATAAAAAAGGACTTAAAAAAAAGAAAGAAAGAAGAGAGCAACCAAACCAAAAACCAAATCCACCAATGATAACAAGTGCTAAAAAGTATACTAAAAAAAAAAACAAAAAACGGACAGACAGAACAGAACCCTAGGACAAATGGTAAAAGCAAAGCTATACAGACAAAATCACACAAAGCAGCATACACAGACACACTCACAAAAGATAAAAAAGGAAATATATATATGTATATATATATATATATATATATATATGAGGAAGAGAACAACCAAATCAATAAACAAATCTACCAATGATAATAAGCTCTAAACAGTAAACTAAGATAAATGTAAAACTAGAAACAAATTAGTTGCAGAAAGCAAACCCCAAGTCTACAGGTGCTCTCAAAGTCCACCACCTCAATTTTGGGATGATTCATTGTCTATTCAAGTATTCCAGAGATGCAGGGTACATCAGGTTGTTTGTGGAGGTTTAATCTGCTGCTCCTGAGGCTGCTGGGAGAGATTTCCCTTTCTCTTCTTTGTTCGCACAGCTCCTGGGGTTCAGCTTTGGATCTGGACCCGCCTCTGTGTGTAGGTCACCTGAGAGCATCTGTTCGCTGCCCAGACGGGACAGGGTTAAAGGAGCAGCTGATTAGGGGGCTCTGGCTCACTGAGGCTGGCGGGGAGGGAGGTGTACGGAGTGCGGGGCGAGCCTGCGGCGGCAGAGGCCGGCATGACGTTGCACCAGCCTGAGGCGTGCCGTGTGTTCTCCCTGGGAAGTTGTCTCTGGATCACGGGACCCGGGGCGTGGTGGGCTGCACAGGCTCCCGGGAGGGGAGGTGTGGATAGTGACCTGTGCTTGCACACAGGCTTCTTGGTGGCGGCAGCAGCGGCCTTAGCGTCTCATGCCTGTCTCTGAGGTCCGCGCTGATAGCCATGGCTCACGCCCGTCTCTGGAGCTCGTTTAGGCGGCACTCTGAATCCCCTCTCCTCACACACCCTGAAACAGTGGTCTCTTGCCTCTTCGGCAGTTCCAGACCTTTTCCCGGACTCCCTCCCTCTAGCTGTGGCGCACTAGCCCCTTCAGGCTGTGTTAACGCCACCAACCCCAGTCCTCTCCCTGGGATCCGACCTCTGAAGCCTGAGCCTCAGCTCCCAGCCCCCGCCCACCCCAGCGGGTGAGCAGACAAGTCTCGGGCTGGTGAGTGCCGGTCGGCACCAGTCCTCTGTGCGGGCATCTCTCCACTTTGCCCCCCACACCCCGGTGGCTGTGCTCTCCTCCGTAGCCCTGAAGCTTCCCCCCTCTGCCCCCCGCAGTCTCCGCCTGCGAAGGGGCTTCTAGTGTGTGGAAACCTTTCCTCCTTCACAGCTCCCTTCCACTGGTGCATGTCCCGTCCCTATTCTTTGGTCTCTGTTTATTCTTTTTTCTTTTGCCCTACCCAGGTACGTGGGGAATTTCTTGCATTTTGGAAGGTCTGAAGTCTGTTGCCAGCGTTCAGTAGGTGTTCTGTAGGAGCTGTTCCTCATGTAGATGTATTTTTGATGTATTTGTGGGGAGGCAGGTGATCTTCACATCTTACTCCTCCACCATCTTGAAGCTATCTCTCTCTATCTCTATTATACAGATGAGAAAACAGAACATCAGAGACAGTAAATGACTTATAAGGGGCAGAGTTTAGACTGAAGTCAAGTGACTGTGACAAAATAGACCATATTGTTAAACACTGCACTTCTACATGATGCAACAGAAAGGGAGATGCATCATCTATGGCGAGACTTGACCTAAATGCCCTTCCTCCTGTGAAGTACTCCCCGATTCCGTCATCATTTTTCCTGTATGTTGCCCTAGACCTTTCTTTGTGGCTCTACAGGAGCAGTTACCACACCTTACTGTAATTGTTTTTATTTACCCTTCTTACTAAATGAGAGTTTCTTGGGTGCTAGAGAAATTGGTCTCTTCATTTTTGTATCCTCTCCCCCCAGCAAAGAGTTGACACATAGGAGACCCTCAGTTAATGTCAATAAAATGCTAATGCCTGGGTTTTTTGATAGAAGCTTAATGTGACAGTTACTTACCCATTAAAGGCAGCCAATATTGTGTTCCTACTACATGCTAAGCAAGAAATAGATACAGGAATGGAAGTAGGAAAATAAATGCTGCTGGAAGGCACAGTTATATGTGTAAGCTTGTTTATCTCTTTTCCAAATATTTCTACCCAGGTTTAATTAAATTTTTATAACTCTTATGGATGTTGAGAAAAAGCGGTCTCTCTTTTTAATCTCATTTTACTCATGTGTGATAAACAGCAAGGAACACATAAATGATGAAATCTGTTTAATTTGTTTTATACAGGCTAGGGCTGTGTATGAATACCTGGTCCTAAGGTTCTACATTTTGTAACGCTATTTATTTCTCATGTCAAAAATGAACCTATTTCAAAAATACACCCAAATCTTATTTACAGTTTTTTTGCCGATGCTTCCTTCAGCTGCTGATATACCTTGTTGGGTACAGGCCAGGTGGGCAGTAATTTTCTACATGTTTCCACTGCACAGCAAGAAGCAGTTAATTTCCAGGCACATATTGCTTTAATTTCTGTTAGTCCAATCATTTTTCAGTACAGTACCAGGGTCCTCCTGCCAGGGGCTGTAATTTTATGAGTAGAACTCTTGAAAATGTGTGGGAGAGATTAGTGGGCATGCCTGAAATGCTTTCTTTCTCACTTTGTACTGTGGAAAAAGCCTCAGGAGGAAGCTTTAAGAGGCAGTTTCATTTGGAGACAGTGGTCGATTTTGGATGAACTCTGGAGAAAAACTCAGATTTTCCTTGGAGTTTAGTCATTGGAATTGGGAAGAGGTACCATGTTCCTGAAATGATGTTGTGCCTCACCCAGAAGCAGTTCTCTCTTATGCTTTTTTTTTTTTGAAGGAATATTGATTCTCAAGGTGAGTTGGGATTAAAAATGAAAAGAGCAAGTTTATTCTGTGCCAGTCAGAACCTCTAATACAGATGGGAGGAGAAGCAGGGAGTCAGTAATGGTCCTCGGAAAAGAAAAAAGCCAAATGCATGTACAGAGGACAGAGTGCTCAGTGCTGATCCAGAACCCTAAGGGCTTTATGTAGTTGGCTGCACAGGCACCATGTCATATGCCAGCAGAAGGCTGCTGTGTAATGACACCCGCTGAAATTGTAAGCGATATGTCAGAGTCCATAACATACTGCTCCAGTGTGGCGTATAGGAAAGAACACATCCCAAATACAGAATGACCCAGAGTCTAAGTTACCAAGTGACAAACACATATCTCATTTGTCTCATCCTTTTTGGCAGGGAGATTGCCAGGGAAACTGGGAGAGGGACTATGAAGAAAATTTCCTTGTCACAAGTACTCATTCAATAATACAATATGTAGTGCCTACTATGTTGTATTCCAGTGTTTTTCATTGTTTAAATCTCACAATCAAACCTATTAGTGGGTCATGGAATCAATTTTATGGGTAGCAACTGGATTTTTAATGACATAAAGTAAGAAAGGAATAGAGTGAAAGAAAATAAAATACAGCAGATTGTTAAGGATATGATTTCATGAAACTTGTTTCAGCTGTGTGCATGTGTGTCTGTCACACATGTGAATACATGTTTATATGTGTATAGCCATTTAGGAGTAGATGTATATGCAAATGTATTATATGTATGAGATGAATAGTCTGACATGATATAAATGCATTGTTCTTATTATAGCTTATCAAAATATTAATAGTTTGAAAGCCATTGGGCTAGATCCTAGGAAAGATACAAATAAATATGAACCACATATAACCCCTGCCGTTCAAAATCTTAAAATCTAGTTAGAAATAAGATACATGGAGGAAAAGGAAACAACTATTTGTTTTATTCACCACTCACCACAATCAAGGTGCATAGGTGTCCCATCTAGTTCTCATGACAGTCTCAGACACAGAGTTGTTGCTGTCATCATCTTACAGGAGAAGAAATGAAATAAGTTGACCAAGGCAATGCAACCCAGCCCAAATAGGTAGGGTCTTTATTCATAGCCTGGTCTACTGGTTGACACTACAATTTCCTCTATATCCTCTCACCTTCCTGAAAAGGTAGCAAGTATGTGTGATATGGGTAATGTAAACAGGGAGAAACAAGGAATTTTAGAGAAGGGAGAAATTACTGTTGGCTTTCAAGGGAGGAAGGGGAGAGTTTCATGGAGGAGATAGGAGATAGATTTTAACCTTAAGTTAGGAGGAGAAGAAAGGCAGTAGGACTGAATTCCAAACAGTGGCTAGGGTCTGAGCAAAGTGTTAGAGTAGAGGATGAGCATGGAGTGTTTAGGGCTCATGGAAGTAAACTGGTCTGGCTGGAGGAGAAGATATGTGTTTGGAAAATAAAGAGAGAAAAGACTGGGTACAAATTGGCCCTGAGAGAGGTTGATCCTGTATCAGGCACTGTGCTGAGAGATTTTTGTACGTTATTTTATACTATTATATTTAATACTCATGACAACTCTGGGTGGTGGATATTGTGATGCCCATTCTAAGGAGGAGTAAAGGACACTAAAAAGGGGGTTCTATATGTTGTTCAAGATGTTATTATGGTGCTAGATTCAAAGACATACGTGTCTGAGTCTAAGGCCTATGCTATAGCCACTCTGCCATACATTGGAAATGATTCACAGATAAAGCAGTGAATTTGCTTTAGCTTGCACCCTATGACTGAACCATCAACACATCCCATCAAGTGTTTTTTGAAAACATATGGCGAATCTGACCACTTCTCACTACCTCCTGTCCAAGTGTCTCCCTTCAGTCTACTCTCAAACTACAAGTGATCCTATTAAAACATAAGTAGATGAAGTAATCCTTCTGCTCAAAACCCTGCAGTGGTTTCCCATGTTAGAGCAAAGGCCAAAGCCTACAGCTCTACACAAGCTGCCCCTCCCAACCCTGCCAACCATATGACCTCCTCTCCTACTTCTCTTTTCTTATTCACCTCCAGTTACATGGACTCCCCCCACTTCCTCAAATATTCCAGGTTTTATTCCTACCTTGAAGACTTAGCAGTTACTGTTCTTCTACCTGGGATGCCCTTCCCCAATATGTACTCAGGGCTCACTCTTTTTTTTAATGAATTTATTTATTTTATTTATTACTTTTGGCTGTGTTGGGTCTTCATTGCTGCGCGTGGGCTTTCTCTAGCAGTGGCAAGCAGGGGCTACTCTTCGTTGGGGTGCACGGGCTTCTCATTGTGGTGGCTTCTGTTGTTGCGTAGCACGGGCTCTAGGCGCGCGGGCTCAGTAGTTGTGGCTCGCGGGTTCAGTAGTTGTGGCATGCAGGCTCTAGAGCACAGGCTCAGTAGTTGTGGCGCACAGGCTTAGTTGCTCCGCGGCATGTGGGATCTTCCCAGACCAGGGCTCGAACACTTGTCCCCGGCATTGGCAGGCGGATTCTTAACCACTGCGCCACCAGGGAGGCCCAGGGCTCACTCTTTAATTACCTTCGGATCCTTACTCACATTCCTTTCTCAATGAGACCTTCCCAGACCACTTATCTAAAACTACAATGACCCCCACCTAGTGACCTTTGCTATTTCTTGCTGCTTCTTTGTTTTTCTCCTTAGTGCACATCGTTAGTCAACACATTATGTATTGTATTTGACTTTCTTATGTGTTAATTGTCTGTCTCCATCACTGGAATGTAAGCTCTGTGAAGGCTGGGATTTTCTGGCCTCTTTTGTTCACTACTACATCCACAGCACCTAGAACAGCACCTAATATATTTTAGGCCCACAACAAATATTCACTGAATGAATGAATAAAAACCCAGGCAATCTGATTCCAGAGACAACACTCTTAACCCTTATGTTGAACGGCCTCTCGGAAGTTCAGTAATGTTTCAGGAACAGATAAGTTTTGAATATATTTACCCAATATTAATTCTTTGTCAAGTCGAATCAGGGTTCAACTATTTCTAGATGTTAAATATTCAATGCAGAAAAGCCACATCTATGATATAGTATACTTTTTGTTTGGTCGTAAAATTTCCTTTTGGAGTTATTAATAAATTCACCATTATCCGGTTTATCTTATTATCACTGCAAATTTCTCAAGGCAGTTTTATTTCTCTATATGCAGTAAATGCACTGCTATGGAATATATGCATAGTAGGTGAGGTAAGCATATAGTATTTTAATTAGAACTTACAATTCACTTTTTTTCATCATGTGGAACATACGATGCACTTTTCATTTATTTCATGATGTATTGTCTTTGACACTGAGTATTCTATAGAGTTTCTTATTAAGTCCTTGTTAATATCATTTGTATTTAAAGAAATAGACTGGTTGAAGTTGATTTGGACTTTCTATCATAATTTTGGCATGACTGTACTTACAGATATGTAAGAGTAGTTTGCTCAGTTCCTATCTTTAAAAATATCTATTCTTTAGGTATCTAAAATTTTAAAACACCCTATCTCATTAAATTTTCTAGAATTATTCTCTGTGTGTTAAAAACTCTACTCCCTTAGTCCTCTTCCCTATAGTGGGTTTTTCTTTAATCTTCCAGTACCGTGCTCAATTTAGACATCTTAAACTAACATTGAAGGCTATCTGTATTTAGTAAATCTTAAAATGTGCAGAAAAATGCAGAGTCTACAGTTGGCCTTAAACCTGTGCTCCACTTTCCACATGCCAACATAGAATGTGAATAACATTAATCTGTGTCCTCATCAGTACTTGGTGCTAATAAGCACCTTTTTTTAGAACAATAAGTTTTATTTGATGAACGTGTTCATTAAAAATTAGCCCAGGGCAAACTTATTAATCTAAGCCCTTACACTTGGAAGCAACAAACTTTTTCAAACATTTAATCATTCTGTTAGTAAAAGAGTTCAAATATCTCCTTCTCAGTTCTTCCATATTTATAATGGTTGATTTAATTGTATTTGATCATTCCAAGTTTCTTGATAAATGTTGAAAAGACTTATGTTCTGGCTTAGGTTAAAGCAGTGTTCCCCAAAGAATTTCACAGAATACTAATTCTACAAGTGTTAATTGGTGGTGTTCAGGGGATGAAAAACTGTTTGCATGGTCAAATGAACTCTGGAAACGCTCGATTAGACCAGGAACAAGGTTTAACAAGCTTCTTATTATGGGACTTCTTACAACCTTTAATACTGTGAATTGGGGATCCCAAGAGGAGGGATATAATTTTCAGGGATTTCAAACTGCTTTCATCGTGGAAAATATTTTTCAGTCAGCTACTTAGCTGTAGTCGTGTTCCATGGGACACTATATGGGAAACACTGGGTTAAAACCCCAGCGGGAATAGGATGATTAATAACAAGAAGAATATCTGCATAGAGCTTAAAGTGCCTGTTGTTCAGAGACATTGAAATGTCTGTTGTGTGTGTCACTGATAATATTCTCAACTTGCAATTTTAAATATTTGAGTCTCTGTGGGAGGGAGGGGTGACCTAGCCATGATAAAATGAGAGAGAGAACACAGAGAAATTACAAGGCATTTTTCCATTCTGATTACTCTTTTTAGAAAAATCTTCTGATGTCTGTGCATTTTGTCTCTGTGAGATAAAGGCTCTGAATTCTGATGAGGTAAATCCCAAAGGCGATATATTTTTAATCATATCTTCAGGTAGGAAATGCCCAATCCAGTTCTTAAACTTAGTTACCAGATGATCATATGTCGTGGTATGCCCAGTACCTGTTATTTCTGTGTTATTATTAATAACACCTCCTTTTAGTCTTAAAATATAGTACCATTTTGAATGTTAAATTATACAGTGACCATCCCAATTACCCATTTGTGGCAGGCTATCTTTTTCCAAAGGGGTTGCAGCAGTATCTCCTAATCCACATGCCACTCTCTCATCAAGAGATGGAGTGTAATTTCTCTCCCTTGGAATCTGGAAGGGCCTGTGATACATCTCTAACCAGTAGAATACAATAGAAGAGGCACTGCTTGACTTCCCAGCTGAAGACATAAGCAATTCTGCTGCAACATCACTCAGTGGAAAATCCACACTAGAGGCTAGTTACCGTGTAAGCAGTTTGACTTTCTGCCATGCTGTGAGGAAGCCCAAACAAGCACATGTAGAGAGATCACATGGAGAAGCCCGGAGACTACATAGAAGGAGAGATAGCCAGCCAGCCCCCAGATGCTCCAGGTCTAGGCATCATTGGACTGCAACTACATGAGAGGTCCTGAGCCAGAAGTGCCCAGCCATGCACTTCCTGGAATCCTGATCCACAGAAACTGTGAGAGATAACACAGTGTTGCTGTTTTAAGCCACTAAGTTTTGGGGTGATTTGTGGCACAACAAAAGGTAAATGGAACTCTGTGGAATTTAGATCAGACACAATGAACTTAGAGTGCTAGGGGGTCCACTTACCTTGTCTTGAATTTGAAACTAGGCAGCAGATAATGAATTAGCTATCTAAAATTCAAGTATAATCTTGAGGCTTTATATAAATGGTACGTCTAAGTACTTATACTTGCCATCTGAATATAAATTTGCAAAATAATGTAACTTGGTAAAAAAATGAAGTACCAAGGATACATTTTTTGCTTTTCTTTCAGATATAATTTTACTCTTAATTGTTTTTGTTGAATATGTATAGAAAATAGTATATAAAAGATACCTGTTTAGTTTAAAGCCTAACAAAATGAATATTTGTGCACTTATTTGCCACCCAACTACAAAAACTGAACATAACTAGGACATTTGAAGTCTCCCCCCATCAAGTTTCTCTTCCTGAATTGCCTCCTTTCCTCTTTCCCAAAGGTAAGCAGTGTGCCAAAATTTGAATTTTTCATTCGTTTACTTACCTGTGTAGTTTTTCAGCTCACATACATTTTCTGAAACAGTATATTATTTATTTTCCCAGGTTGTGAACATGGAAGCATGTTCAGTATGGGGGGTTTTTGCCACTTAGTTCTTCTGCTCAAATGTACGTTTTTTGTTTTTTTTCAAATGTATGTTTTTGAGATGTATCCATGAGAATGTGTGTAGCTATGTTCTCTCCTTCCCCTGCCCTTTTTTGATTACGTGCAAATTTTATTTTTTTAATTAACTTTTATTGGAATATAGTTGATTTACAATGTTGTGTTAGTTTCAGGTGTACAGCAAAGTGAATCAGTAATACATATACATATATCCACTCTTTTTTAGATTCTTTTCCCGTGTAGGCCATTACAGAGTATTGAGTAGAGTTCTCAGTGCTATACAGTAGGTCCATATTAGTTATCTATTTTATATATAGTAGTGTGTATATGTCAATCCCAATCTCCCAATTTAGCCATCCCCCCTTTCCCCTGCTGATAACCATAAGTTTGTTTTCTACATCTGTGACTCTATTTCTGTTTGTAGATAAGTTCATTCGTACCCATTTTTTACATTGCACATATAAACGATGTCATATGATATTTGTCTTTCTCTGTCTTACTTCACCAGTATGACAATCTCTAGGTCCATCCATGTTGCTTCAAATGGCATTCTTTCGTTCTTTTTATGGCTCGAGTAATATTCCATTGTATATATGTACCACATCTTCTTTATCCATTCCTCTGCTGATGGACATTTAGGTTGCTTCCATGTCCTGGCTGTTGTAAATAGTGCTGCAATGAACACTGGGGTGCATGTATGTTTTCGAGTTAGAGTTTTCTCCAGATATATGCCCAGGAGCGGGATTGCTGGATCATATGGTAGCTCTATTTTTAGTTTTTTAAGGAACCTCCATACTGTTC
Source organism: Mesoplodon mirus (assembly GCF_964341445.2). Taxonomy (NCBI): domain Eukaryota; kingdom Metazoa; phylum Chordata; class Mammalia; order Artiodactyla; family Ziphiidae; genus Mesoplodon; species Mesoplodon mirus. The sequence goes on along the minus strand of NC_138981.1, from coordinate 20,964,262 downwards.
TCCATAGTGGCTGTACCAGTTTACATTCCCACCAACAGTGCAGGAGGGTTCCCTTTTCTCCACACCCTCTCCAGCATTTATTATTTGTAGATTTTTTGATGATGGACATTCTGACTGGTGTGAGGTGATACCTCATTGTAGTTTTAATTTGCATTTCTCTAATAATTAGTGATGTTGAGCATCTTTACATGTGCTTTTTAACCATCTGTATGTCTTCTTTGGAGAAATGTCTATTTAGATCTTCTGACCTTTTTTTTTTTTTTTTTTTTTTTTTTCAGTATGTGGGCCTCTCACTGTTGTGGCCTCTCCCGTTGCAGAGCACAGGCTCCGGACGCGCAGGCTCAGCGGCCATGGCTCACGGGCCCAGCAGCTCCGCGGCATGTGGGATCTTCCCAGACCGGGGCACGAACCCGTGTCCCCTGCATCGGCAGGCGGACTCTCAACCACTGCGCCACCAGGGAAGCCCCTGACCATTTTTTGATTGGGTTATTTGTTTTTTTGATTTTGAGCTGCATGTGCTATTTGTATATTTTGGAGATTAATCCCTTGTCAGTTGCTTCATTTGCAAATATTTTCTCCCATTCTGAGGGTTGCCTTTTCCTTTTCTTTATGGTTTCCTTTGCTGTGCAAAAGCTTTGAAGTTTCATTAGGTTCCATCTGTTTATTTTTGTTTTTATTTTCATTACTCTAGGAGGTAGATCAAAAAAGATCTCGCTGCGATTTATGTCAGAGGGTGTTCTGCCCATGTTTTCCTCTGAGAGTTTTATAGTGTCTGGCCTTACATTTAGGTCTTTAATCCATTTTGAGTTTATTTTTGTTTATGGTGTTAGCGAGTGTTCTAATTTCATTCTTTTACATGTAGCTGTCCAGTTTTCCCAGCCCCACTTATTGAAGAGGCTGTCTTTTCTCCATTATATATTCTTTCCTCCTTTGTCATAGATTAGGTTACCCTAGATGCGTAGGTTTACGTCTGGGCCTTCTGTCCTGTTCCACTGATCTATATTTCTGTTTTTGTGCTAGTACTGCACTGTTTTGATTACTGTAGCTTTGTAGTATAGTCTGAAGTCAGGAAGCCTGATTCCTCCAGCTTTGTTTTTCTTTCATAAGATTGCTTTGGCTATTCATGGTCTTTTGTGTTTCCATACAAATTGTAAAAATTTTTTGTTCTCATTCTGTGAAAAATGCCACTGGTAATTTGATAGAGATTGCATTGAATCTGTAGATTGTTTTGGGTAGTATAGTCATTTTCACAATATTGATTCTTCCAATCCAAGAACATGGTATATCTCTCCATCTATTTGTATCGTCTTTTATTTTTTTCATCAGTTATCTTATAGTTTTCTGAGTACAGGTCTCTTGCCTCCTTAGGTAGGTTAACTCCTTCCCCTTTTATACAGCTCTTAATCCAGTTAATTAAGTTAATGGAAAACAAATGCTCCATGTTCACTTGCCTCAGAATTTTCCACAGAATAAAGTGAACAAAGAGCCAAAGCAAAAAAATCTGAAACTGATTTAAAAGCATTTACAATCCATAAGTAAAGAAAACTTAACAAATGTGTTCTTCTCTCAGTTCTGAAGTACTCAATTCCAAAAACTTGGATCTCTGACATGAGTTCCTACGTGTCTAGATGAGAAAGCAGCCCAATATTTGCATGATCTTAACCTTGCAATAATAAAAGTTTCTTAACATACCATCATTCTCTCCTCCCTATGATCATCATAGTAGCGTGGGTTGCCCACAGGCACACCCATCATACTTCTTTCTCTTGGGCTCGGTGTTATTTGGGTGCCATGTGACTGATTCTGGTAAGTAGAAAACGGGCAGATGTGATGTATCCCTCTCCAGGGCCTCACCATACATAACTCTCCATGAAAATTCTCCAAGATGGCTATAAAATAAAAGGAGCCTGGATCCCAGAGTTACGCTAGGAAGAGATCTTTCAAGGAGCGTCAGTTGCCCAACTGACGCTGGGCTGTGAAATAACTGAGAAAGAAACCTTTTTCTAGAAAGTCACTTAGATTTTAGAGATTTTTTTTTTAACCAAAGCAGCATAACCTCACCTATTCTGATCATTACCATCATCAGTAAATGTCATAGAATGCAGTGTCAGAAACTGGATGACATTACTTTGAAGTTTGTTTTTTTTTCCTTTCTTTTTGATTGTATTTTCACAGGGGACCAGCAGTTTTTGTGAGGTTGGAAGAGAGTATGGGATAAAACTCTATAGAAAGAATAGCAACTACCATTAATTAAGCCCTTACTACTTACCTGGCAATGTGCCAAATAATTTATAAGGTATATTGATTGGGTTGCTCATAGCAACCCTGTAAAAGCCTATTTAGTCATTATCATCTATCTTTGAGGAACTCGAGGTCTGTCTATGACAGGAAACTTTTTTTTTAATATTGGGAAATATATTTGTAATTATCGTTTATTGGAGATTTAATTATAGAATAAACCAGATATTTACATTATATATATATTTTAATTAAAAACATAAATCTCTCTTTTGTTAATTATAAGAGTGATAAACATTCATTTTGGAAAAGTCCTTGAAAATAGAGGACTATAAAAAAGAAAATAATTATGAGGTACAGTGGTACCACCCTGAGATAACTGCATAAGATTTGGTGCATTTTTCCATAGTATGACAGGAAACTTAATTAAAATTCTAGAGCAAGTGGCATGACTTGAACTCAGGCCCTTCTTCAAATTTCATGCTATGAACAATGGAGCTTGACACAACTTTAAAACTTCCAGGAACAAGTCAGTTTAGTACAAATTAATTCTAACTGGAGCCAGTGGTTGGAAAGATTCCAGTGCTTCCCTGCCGTATTCTCCACATTTTTATAAATCTTACTCTGCCACAGGGAGTGGGCTTACTGAGGCAGTGTGAGATGGGAAGTACCCTCACTATGGCTATTTGCCTGTGGATGCCTCATTATTCTCACTGCCAGGAAAGCAAACTCTAAAGAGAAAAGAGGGAGAAAAGTCTGAGAACAGGCTCTGTGTTGTACATTAAATAGCTCTTGGAATCAATCAGTGTTGCCGGCAACCCAAAGATATGTTGAGTTGCTCGGTTCTGTGTGAATTTAAAAGCCCACCACCATTTTACAAGTGAGGATTTGAAATGCCAGACAATAAGTGTCAAGGCATCATGGCTATTTAGGTATTCCAAATTGCATGTAGGGCTTGATGTGTGATTGTCACTTAATAGAATTTGCAAATGACACATTTATTAGACATTGATGAACCTCAAAAGATGGAGAGGTTCAGATATGCATCCTGAGATTCTGAAGCTCATCATTTGCACTTCTAAACGTGTTAAGGGTTTCTCTTTTTAGTTTAAAAGCCAAACTACTTTCATGATTCCATCTGAGTATAGAAATTTTTGTTTACAAAAACTTATTTTCATGAATCAAAGGAAGAGAAGCCTATATAGTCTGTATGGAAAACAAGGAGTCTTTAAGGACAATACAATACAGTGAAAAGAAGAAGCATAAAGAAGAGAGGTGAGGGCTTCCCTGGTGGCACAGTGGTTGAGGGTCCGCCTGCCGATGCAGGGGACACGGGTTCGTGCCCCAGTCCGGGAAGATCCCACATGCCGCAGAGTGGCTGTGCCCGTGAGCCATGGCCGCTGAGCCTGCACGTCTGGAGCCTGTGCTCCACAACAGGAGAGGCCACAACAGTGAGAGACCCGTGTACCGCAAAAAAAAAAAAAGAAAAGAAGAGAGGTGAAATGGAATAGGAAAGAGAACAGAAAAATGAGAAATAGAGGCAGAGGGAAAAAATACATCTAGAATTGGAGGAAGGCATAAAGAAAGAATATTTTTTAAAAGGCATGCTCAACTATTTACAGTTTCCATGCAGAAATACCATTAGGCTTAAGAACATTCTGCATTAAAGAGGGCTTAAGGACAGCCCTCTGTAAATGTTTTTCTTACTAGAGGGAAAGATAATGATTAATAATTCAAAACAACACGACATTGTAAATCAACTATACTTCAATTAAAAATTAAAAAAATAATTCGAAACAAAACATTCATTTTGTACTTATTTAGGGGATGCATTTAGAGATACTGCCTCTTATACATACTCACAGAGATACATCTATTTTGTGCTCCCTCTCAGTTCTTGGCCACTGCAAGGGAATGGGTGTGTGTGGAGGAATCCACCCCCACTCACATTCCATAACAATACAGATAAACCACTTAAGAAGGATGGGATTAATATGGTTGCCTCATAATCCTCAGTAAGCTAGAAAGGCTTTCTTTTTGAAAAGCAGACGAGATAATATTCCTATGGTATCAGTATGATGGTCCCTGTCAGCGGAGGGAGAAGAGATTAAAAAAAGGAAGTCCCATTAATCTGAATTACTTTGTGACTGTAAATTCACAAGTACAGCCTGGAAAGTCTGGACAGCTACTGCACTGCTGCTCACACGGTGCTGATAAGCAATGCAGTTTATTTCCATCATCTCAGGATAACTGTCGGAGGGCCACCCACAAGCCTGGGTGAATGAAGAAGGAAGGAGAGGCAGGAAGCCTCTGAGAATACCTCCGCTGATAGTCTGCCTTTACCACCATTTCTTACCTCTGTCCTTATTCCCAGCACAGTTCCCCCATCCTCCTTACCCACCTTAGTGTACAAGTGCAAGAGTTACTAGTATAGCTGACTGAGAAAAAGGGATGATGCACTTAAAAGCAGTTGAGATGAATTCTAAAATCTGCCCATGGAGTTATGTCAAGTGTCTGGCTCAGCTCCAAGTACATCCTTGGTACACAAGATATTGGTTTTCTTCCTTTCTTATCACCCCTTTCTAATCTCCAATTTTCCAGGTTGGTTTATTTGGGGTTGGCATCTGGGAGTAGGTTGACTAGGTGTCTGTATGGTCTTTTGTCTCAACAAAGCAGGCTACAGACACCAGAAATTTGAGAACCATGATTCCGTGAAATGTGCAATAACTTATCAAAACCATTAGTCATTTGAGCCTCTGTTCTTCCTCTTACTCTTCAAAAGAATGAGAGGGAATAACTCTTCTCTTTTCTAACTCATTCCTAGTAAAAGGATTTTGTTACTGAGATATTTTATCTCATAAAGTTGTTGCCTTATATTTTCTCAAAATGAATTGACATTAATAGTAACAAAAACAAAAACAATGACTTTCATGCATTAAGAAATTACAGCCATTGGCCAGTAACTGAAGTAATTTTTCAAATATAATCTTATTTTAGACTTAGAACGACTTTCAAAGGGGTTATTATTATCCTTAACTCATGACTTTCAGATTATACTTAGATAAACTGAATAAGAACATTGGTAAATTATCAGGAAAATGTTTAATACATTCTCAAACCCTACTAGAACTTCCATTAATCTTTACTGAAAAGCGAGTTCAAGATTGCAGTGTTGCTTTAATAAGCATGAGCTAACCATAACACAGCTGAGCTGGAGAATGTAGATGACTCATTTTACCATCACCACCCCTCTTGCCTGCCTGTAGCTAACGCTATCAAGCACTTCCTTATGTTACCATTTAAACTCATCCAAATAAATTAATTGATGGAAAGATATTGGAGATTATGTAATTACTTCCTCTGGCTCTGGTGGTGTTGCCATCTGACTTCCAGGCAGCAGGACGAGATCTAAATCAAATGCAAATAATTGTTCACAATTAGGAGATGAAATGCCTGGAGAACTCCATGGTATTTTAAATAAGCTGATGTACTTGCCATCGATCAACAGTTGAGGCTTTCTAGCATGTACTTGGCTTGAGTCCCAATGATGACAGTGCACTTAGCAACAAGTTCCCCTTCTACATCAGAGACAGTAATTCCCAAGGATGCACCCTTCAGTAAGATGTGAACTTTTGCAGGAATGTGTACATAAAAAGTATTATTGGTTCAAATTTGTGAGGAGTACTGGGTGGTTGGTTTCAGGTCATGCACTGACTTGTGATATTCATATAAAAGTTTACATAGATAATCTTTTAAGTTAATCGCCTTGGACATCTTGGGGACTGATCAAGTGTTTTCTCAATGGAAAACATGTCTAGCCTTCTCTCAGGGCATTTAAGCTGGTGGGTTTTGTGTTGCTTTGTTTTTGTTCCAAGGCAAAGAAGCTATTCTTTTTTAAGATATTTCTCAGGATCCTTGGTGATGACCTTAATGGCAGTGGATCCATTCATACCTACAATGACCACATCTAACCAATAAAAAGACTTCATTGCCTTTGAACATACTGAAAAAGATGCTATATTTTGAAAAGAGACAAGGGCAGAATAACGAGGGCAAAACATAAGCCTGAAAGAAGAAAATGTTTCTAAAGAAAATGACCTTAATAGTCTAACAGCTTAGATGGGTACAAAGGTTTTTATAAACACTATTAGTATTCATTTAGTATAGGTAGCAGACAGCAACAAGAATTGGAAAATAACTTGGAGGTGATCACGGAATGGACAGAGTGAGGCAAAAAAATAAGCTTCTTGCTGAGCACAAATCTCAGTGTCACCAGAGAGCACAATTGGAATGTCCTCCTTTCCTGATTAGCAACCACCTAATCAAGGACACAGAGTGCCTGCCAGGACTATATACGTCATGCCGAAAAACAGAAGGGTTCAGGCCATGGTGTTTTCAATCTATTGTATATACCTGATTAGGAAAAATTTAAAAACTAATTATTGGGGATAAATTTAGGGGGATGAGGAGGGGGTAGTTCTTCTTAAATAAGGAGAAAGTCTTTTCAGAAGTTATTGCTAAAGAAATCCAAAGTCTCAACATTTATCTACAGGTAGCTCAGGTAGGAGGGCATAGGGATAAAGGAGGGAAAATCCCAAATACGTATATGTAAGTACAATTACAGATATAAATGGAGTAGTTGTTCAAAGAAACACTCCTGTTTTTTGAATGTTAAAGACATGTTATTTTTTCTTTCCTAATGAATAATCATCTGTTTTTAAGGGGGTTCCAGAGGGAGAAAAAGAGGAAAATGGGTTGGTTTGGGTCAGTAGGGTCTGAAAACAGTGATGAAACACGCTTTTGGAAAGGGACTGGATTTGCCTTTTGAGTAGTGATGACATTACAAATAAAGCTTTGCTCTTACCACTCAAATGAGTATGAGAGAGGTCAGAATTAGAATGCTTTCTGAAATGCAGATCTGATGATGTTCGTCTCTGAAATAAAATGGGCTAATGTCCGAACTCCTTGAAAATCTACCTCAAAACTTGATTCTCAGGTCCCTCTCTCTTTTCCTGCATTTTGCCACATTTCCCTCCCCAAACCCTGCAAATTCACTCTAGGTTTCAGCTTCATAGAAGTTCAGTCTTTTCTCAGCACAGTGTGCTCTCCCATGCCTCTAAGCTTTGCACACAATGTTCCAGTGATTTTGAAACCCCCCTCCCTTCATCCATTTTCTATATGAAAGCTTCTACTACTCTTTAAAGCTTTGCCAAAACTTCCATATAAAAAGTTATTCACTCCCTGGAGGAATCAGGCTCCCTGACTTCAGACTATACTACAGAGGTACAGTAATCAAGACAGTATGGTACTGGCACAAAAACAGAAATATAGATCAATGGAACAGGATAGAAAGCCCATAGATAAACCCACGCACATGTGGCCACCTTATTTTTGATAAAGGAGGCAAGAATATACAATGGAGAAAAGATAGCTTCTTCAATAAGTGGTGCTGGGAAAACTGGACAGCTACATGTAAAAGAATGAAATTAGAACACTCGGTAACACAATACACAAAAATAAAGTCAAAATGGATTAAAGACCTAAATGTAAGGCCAGACACTATAAAACGCTTAGAGGAAAACATAGGCAGAATACTCTATGACATACATCACAGCAAAATCCTTTTTGACCCACCTCTTAGAGAAATGGAAATAAAAACACAAATAAACAAATGGGACCTAATGATGAGTATTATGTTCATTGCTGCCTCCAACAGTGGACTTCTTGCTTCTCGAGGACAAGGATTTTGTCATTGATCTTTGGATCTCAAGGGCCCAGTAGGTGCCAGAGAAGGTAATATAGTACAGTAGCTAAGAGCAAAGATTCTGGAGTCAGAGGGTTGACTTCAAATCCTTTCCCTTCTACTCACTAATTGTGTGACCATCAGCAGGTCCCTTTGAATTTCAATTTTATCATCTACAATGATTGTTATAATACTCATCTAAATATTATGATTGTCATAATATTTACCAGATAGAATTAGATAAAATCATGTATGTAAAATGCTTAGCACATTGCCAAGCACATAGTAGTACTTAGTAAATTGTAGCTATTTTTATTACTATAGTAAATATTTGAGGAAAGAAAGTTGTGCTATTGTATCTTCCTCAGGATGAAGAGGTAAAAAATATGAACCAGTGATAAAAAGAAAGCCACTGTTCTAGGCTCACTTCAATTGAAGTGAGAATATTGAATTTGAACAAAAAAAGGAATTATAAATCAAGACGTGTGAGACTAGAACCCAGACATTTAAAGCGTGCAGGAGAAAAGCACAAAAATAATGTTGTTACTTACTAATTAGATGAATTTTAAAACAACTTTCTTTGCATTACAAAAATGTATTAAAAGGGAATAGGAAGGAAAACAAAAATACGTATTGACAAGTATCTTATTGCAAACACAGATCATCTCAGTTAATCCTCTCTGAAAGGAGATATTATCCTCATTTTACAGATGGGGAAACAAGTTCAGAAAGGTTAAGTTACCCTCAAGTAACTTGCTTCAGGATGTCAGATAGAATCCCAACCCAAATCTATGAGCTATGTTTATTCATTCATTCATTCATTCACTCACTCACTCATTCATTCATAGAAACAAATGTTTACTAAGTTCCTGTGTTATTCTAAGTCTTGAGGAGTAAATGGTGGTCAAAACAAACAAGGCCCCTGCCCCCAGGGAGCTTACATTTTAGTGGCAGGAGACATAAAATAAGCTCATAAAAAATAAATAAGATTAATACAATAAACAGTGATGACAGAGGTGCAAATACCTTAGATTGGATGGTCTTGAAAGGCCTTTCTAAGAAGTAGCACTTGGGCTGAAAGCTGAATGAGGAGAAGGCACCAAGAACATTCCAGCAAAAGTAATAAACACTACGACTCCAAGGCAGAAATAAGCTTGTTTAGTTACAATATCAGACAGAAAATAAAAGATGGCAGAAAACCCATGGTCTTCCATTATGTTTCACCAAGAAGAAACAAGGATAAAGATGGTCAAGAAACCTAGAAAAGAGCTAGTGTTGTGCGCAGAAGAATGCATGAAGCAAGATATCAATGAAACAAGGCCACCTTTAGGTTGTGGTCCTCAGCCTTAAAGATGCAGAAACTACATTACGTAAAGGCCTTCAAGTAGAACATTTGGTGAGACTTGCTCACAGTGATAATACAATAAGGCTGGGGTCTAGAAACTGAAATTGCACTCTATTAGATTGCAATGTGAACTATCACTTCCCAGTCCTTCCTCAGTAGATATTTGGCTGTGATCATAGAGCAAATGCATTTTCTCCTTATGGCCATATTACATAGGAAAGCAAATTACTTTTATCAGGCTTCTTTGTAAGGAATCAGAGCAAGGAGAGAAGAAGTGATTCAAAAATTTCCTACATCAGTCTCAGATGGCCCATAACAGGGATATACCTGCCAGATGGGCAAGACTGTAGCATTTGCTTACCTAGGCACTCTCTGTTGTTCAGTGTTTGGAAAAGGTTGAATAGCACTAGCTTCTCACGCACTCCTTTTTCTCCTTGCATTCCCAGTGCCTGCCTAGCATACCCTGAGGCTCAGAGACAATCTCAATAATGCTTAAAATGAATTCATGAATGACCTCTTCAATTGATACCCTCTTTTCAAATATATTTCTTCTTTCCTTTGAAACAATCTTTTTCTGATCAAGAAACTATACTCTGTGCCTTAAAGTAACTTTGCATTTCTCTGTCCTAATCCTGTGTTTGTTTGTATATATGATGTTCAGGCTGAATTCTGAGCTAAGGAATTCACTTGTGGGGAGAAAACATAATAGAGAGTCTGGTAAGCATATGGCCCAGGCAAATAATCTACTATGCAAAATGAAGGAGAGACCATTCAGGGAGGATGTGTTGATTCTCAGAAGCTCTTTGGGTTTATTTATATATTCTTTAATCTTAACAAGCTGACCCTTTACATAGCTCCTGCTTCAGTTCCCATAAATTTCTCAAAATAACGGTGGTTTGGGGATGATCTTGGGCTTCAAAGGATTACAGAATGGTCTTTGTGTAGAGTTACTCATTACTTCCTCATTTCACTTTTCAACTTTCAAATATACTAAGGTCTGCATTCAACTAGCAAGAAATTTAGACTTTTGTCCAACCTGAAAAGATCATATAGTGTAAGTAGTAATTACTTTGCAGAAGAATGTTGTTTTGATTCCCCTATCAGATCTTAACCAACTACACGATGATAAAATACTCCAGGGGTAGAGAGCCAGCTGGAGCTCCCCCACCCCAAAACCCTTAAGTCTACTCTCTGATGGAGAAGCTATGCTTTCATCTTACATCTAGATGTAAGACATTTCAGGGAGTGTGATGCCTTTTGAGGTCATACTGTGGTCTTGGAAACACAACTGAATTGTGAATAAAACCATGTTGTTCAGACACTTTAACTCCTGAACTCTCTGTTTCTTAATGGTCACTCCATTTACTGATTTTTCTTAGAAGGCATCTGGGTAGTTACTCATACCCAAAAGGGAAATTATTTAGGGCTTTGTATTTTCTCCTTTTATTCAAAATATTCATTTAAAAGATAGCAGACACGTGATAGCGAAAAATGCCCTGAGACAAACTTGTGTTTAATGTTATTTACTTATCTTTTGTAAGATTCCTCAGAGTACATTTCAGACTCCCTACAAGGATACAGCCAAAGTATAGATTATTTTAATCCCTGGAGATGAAATGCTGATTAGTGAGTTAAAGATTCTAAATTAGTAATGGGCTATTTGCATGTCTCTCTAATATCCAGCCAATCAAATACTACAAGATTTCTTGTGTCTTAAAGATTTATGCATTATTTCTATCATTTCTATCATCCTTTCTTTCCTCTTTTGCAAACCAAAGTTAATCGCCTGTGATTGGTTATCCTAATGAACTGAGAGTCTCAAATTCACTCACAATTACAGGTGATGTACATAGTCTTATAGAGTATAAGAAACACTTGCTTGGTGCAAATAAATCAACATCTTATATGTTTTGGTTATACGTTTAGGACTTCCTTCTGTGCTCTGCCGTTGCAACCGCCCTTGTTGTCATTCAGTCAAACATAGTCATAAAGCACCTATATGCTAGTGTGTCGTCTTTTGTACCATTCCTCAGAGTAAATGCACCTTGTTGTATGCTAGGCACTAGAGCCAGAAAGATGAGAAAACAGGTTTGCCATCCTCAAGGAGCTACCTGTACAGTGAGAAAGACAGACATGCAAACAATTATAACAAAGTATTAACTGGTAGTAAAGTGAAATTAGATATAAGGTCCTATGAGCACATGGAAGAGTACTAAAGAAAGGTCTAACAGAGAAATGGTGTGCTAAATTTGTTTCATGCCTGTAATATAACAATAACAACAATAGCTGCAATTCATCGAGTACTTAATACATTTCAGACACAGTGCTAAGCACCTAATATGATTTATTTTGTTTAATTATTTTAATGACCCAAGAGACAGATATTATCATTTCCTCCATTTACATATGAGAAAACTTGAGCATGGAGAATTTAGATAAGGTTCTCACTGTCACACAGCTAATCAGTGAAGCCAAGGCTTGGGTCAAAAAAATCTGTCCATTGTCGAGGTGTTGTTTCTTTCATAATTTTTTTAACTTTTAAAATTTGTTTTGAAATCATTTCACTCTTTTTTTGGGGGGGGGGGCAGGAGTTTATTAATTAATTAATTTATTTTTGCTGTGTTGCGTCTTCGTTTCTGTGTGAGGGCTTTCTCTAGTCGTGGCAAGCGGGGGCCACTCTTCATCGCGGTGCACGGGCCTCTCACGATCGCGGCCTCTCTTGTGTGGAGCACAGGCTCCAGACGCGCAGGCTCAGTAGTTGTGGCTCACGGGCCTAGTTGCTCCGCGGCACGTGGGATCCTCCCAGACCGGGGCTCGAACCCGTGTCCCCTGCATTGGCAGGCAGATTCTCCACCACTGCGCCACCAGGGAAGCCCCATTTCACTCTTAAAGAAACATCAGAAGAGTAGTACAAAGAATTCCCATATATACTTATCTAGGTTCCCCATTTGGTAATATTTTATCATATTTTCTTTATCATTCTCTTCCCCCTCTCAACAGATAAATTGATTGATTGATAATTTTTCCTCTGCATCAATTGAGAGTAAGTTTCAGGCATGATGCCCCATTATGTCTGCTATAGACTGAATGTTTGTGTCCCCCCAAAATTCATATGTTAAATGTTAAGCCCCAGTGTGATGGTATTAGGAGGTGGGGCTTTGGGAGGTGATTAGGTCATGAGGATGAGGTCCTCATTAATGAGATTAGTGCCTTTATGGAAAAGATCCCAAAGAGCTCTGTGCCCCCTTCTTCCAGATGACGATACAGCAAGAAGATAACTGTCTATAAACCAGGGAGCTGGCTGTCACCAGACACCAAATTGGATGATGCCTTGATCTTGGACTTCCCAGCCTCCAGAACGGTGAGAAATAAATCTCTTTAGTTATAATATTTTTATTATAGTAGCCTGAACTTACTAAGACAATTTCTAAATACTTTAGGGTTTATTTCCAAAATGACAAAGACACTCTCCTATATAATCACATTATGACCACCAAAATCAGGAAACTAACATTGATACAATACTACCATCTAATCAATAGACATTATTAAAATTATGCTAATTGTCCCAATAATGTGCTTCACACTAAAAATATATTTTTTTTTCTTCTGTTCTAAGGGCCAATCCAGAATCATGTGTTTCATTTAGTTGTCATGTCTCTGGTCTCCTTGAATCTGGAATAGTTCCTCTCAGCCTTTCTTTGTCTTTCATGACTGACATTTTTGAAGAACACAGGCCAGTCATTTTGCGGACTGTCTTTCAGTTTGACTTTTTTCTGCTATTTCCTCATGATTAGATTCAGGTTGTGCATTTGGGGCTGCAATACCACAGAAGGGATGTTGGTTCCTTCTCAGTGCATTGTATCAGGGGGCCATGATGTCAGATTGTTTTATTACTAGTGATGTTAACTTTGATTACTTGGTGAAGGTGGTATCCACCAGGTTTCTCCACTATAAAGTTACTACTTCTCCTTTTATAATTAATAAGTATTTTATGGGAATATATAAATATTTTGTTCCTCAATAAATATTCACCCACTAGTTTTAGCATGATGATTCTTGCCCGAGTTAATTATTACTATTATGGTTACCAATTGGTAATTTTCTAATTCCATCACTTTGTCTATGTTCATTAGTTGGCATTCTACTGTAATGAAGAGCTTTCCCTTCTCCCATATTTATTTTTATATTTATTTTATTATTTACATTTGCATGGGGTCATACAATTATCAGCGAGTTATTTGTTACTATCATAATTTACTTTGCCACTCCAGTTTTCCCAGATTTAGTCCCAGGTATCCCCTTCATGCTTGTTCCTGTGTTCTATGAATAGATCTTGATCACTCTTTGAGCATTTACTTTCTGGCACCACAAAATATTCCAGATCCACCCTTATACTTTCCCTGCCCCAGCCATGGAATCATCCATTTTTCTGAGGTAGCCTCTTGTTCTTAACTTCTCTTTCTGGCCATTCACCAGGTCTTATTTTTATGCATATATGCAGATGAATAATACAGGTAGTTTAATATCTAGAAATCTCTATTAAGCAGCCATTTTCACAACTACTACATTGAAAATTAAAACTGGCTAACCTAGCTTGAAGTCACTATATAAGTTCCTAAAATGCCTTCTAAATCCCACCAAAAGGATGACTTGGGCCCTAGGAAGATAAAAGAAAAAATGATAAAAAGGAGAGCAAGAAAAGGAAAAGAAAGAAAAAAAAAACAAACAAGAAAAATCATAGAAACAGATTTTTTTTTCAGTACCTTTTCTGTGTCGGGCACCAAGATATTTTCACATGTAACTTCTCATTCTATATCTGCAACCATTTCTCAGGGTAGAGTTGATGATCTTCACTTAATAGATAAGAAAGTAGAGGTTCAGGATTTCATTGACTTGCTCCACCCTCCACAGGAAGGCAGAGAACTAGGAATTGAACCTCTCTAGATCACATTTTAAACCCATCTTCCTCTGTACAGTTTTAAAGCTGCCTCTCTACAGTTTTAATGCTAATTCACATCCTATATTCTATTTTTGTAATTGGCCATCCCTCTACACCTTACATAATAACGCTTTATTTACCCATTTCCCAAACACCAGAACACCTTATGCTCAGACAGATGATAAAGACTTTCCTTAGCTCTAAGAACCTGTTACGACAAACATCTTTCCTTGAATTAGGATTCACCACCTGCTTTTTAGGTTAGCTTTATTTTCTGAACTGTGAGGCACAGTACTCTAGAACCACTTGACATATAACAGACAGCCTTTATTCAGCAGGCTGTTATTAATGCCTCTTGTAATAAACACTATACTCGGTGTCTTCATTTTTTAAAGACCATAAAATTTGGGGGTAAAATGCAGCTTACTCATCAGTAGACAATTTGAGAGAATAGGGAATTTTTATTTCTCTAAAAGAGCAGAACTAAAATGTCTGATTATAGAGCAAAGCAAGGTTATGGTTATGGTGTTTATTCTGTGCATGAATTGATTACAGATCAAAACCAGGATACATCTACATCTATGTCCTAGCAAGTTAAAACAGTCAGGATCCAGGCAGAGTTATATGAAACCTTTGGTGAAGTATGAAGAAATACTTCCTAACAGAGCAACTAAGATAGGGAGTAGCTAATTTTTGCACATTTTAAACAGTGTATTCACATGCAGTTGCATCTCAAAAGAACCCTGTGAAGGAGAGTGGGTGTATCACCTCATCCTTATTTTACAGGTGAGGAATATTGAGGTTCAAAGAGATGAAGTGACTTGCCTAAGATCTCACAGCTAATAAACTAGTATTTGATACTCAAATCCTGCTTAGTACTCTTTACACCACACCATGATTAAACTCCTACAAATTAGACTTTTGCTAGAATCTCTCTGGGCTTAATCAAATCAATATGAGCAGATGGCAGAGGAAAGGAAATCCATTCCCACTTTATTCCTTGAAGGCTCTTGATAAAAGATAGAAGATGCAATGTGGGGCCCTTTATTCTGTTGTTCTAGTAAAAAAAAATGTTTTCTGTTTCTGAGTAGACAACAATATAATGTGTGAAATGTATTATGGCCAAATTAATAGCATCATACCACAGAATTATTTTGCCTCCAATGTTATGTAATCAACTGTTGCACTGTAGCGATCAAGTAACCTCATCTATCATGTGAATAGGGATAAATATAAACCCAACGGTAAGTAGGAAAGAACTAATGGGGCGTCAGGAGTTGGGGAGTTTGCCTACACACCCACCACTATGACCCTAGACAAAGGTTACTAACTGGCACTTATGACACAACGAGGTCTAAGTGAGAATCACTTTATCATATTATGGAAAATTTTAGGCAGATAGTATGGCTATTGCATGCAGGACTTAGGACCAATTTCTTAAAGTAAATATAATAATCATTATCATGTATTGAATACCTTATATGTGTCAACTAGAACACACAATACTTTATTGCCATTTTATCATTAATTATTAAAACTAATCTATTGTGATGTACATATTTTTTCCTGTTTTTTAATTTTTAAACTTTTTTTGGAGTATAGTTG
The DNA here is from genome assembly GCF_964341445.2 of Mesoplodon mirus. NCBI lineage: Eukaryota > Metazoa > Chordata > Mammalia > Artiodactyla > Ziphiidae > Mesoplodon > Mesoplodon mirus. Next base: position 20,948,389 of record NC_138981.1, on the reverse strand, counting down.
ATTTACAATGTTGTGTTAGTTTCAGGTGTACAGCAAAGTGAATCAATTTTACATACACATATATCCACTCTATTTTTAGGTTCTTTTCCCATGTAGGTCATTACAGAGTATTGAGTAGAGTTCCCTATGCTACACAGTAGGTTCTTATTGTTATCTATTTTATGTATAGTAGTGTGTATATGTCAACCCCAATCTCCCTATTTATCTGTCCCCTCCCCCCCTTATCCCCTGGTAACCATAAGTTTGTTTTCTACATCCATGACTCTACTTCAGTTTTGTAAATAAGTTCATTTGTACCCCCCTTTTTTTAGATTCCACCTAAAAGCAATATCATATGATATTTGTCTTTCTGTGTCTGACCTACTGCACTCAGTATGACAATCTCTAGGTCCATCCATGTTGCTGCAAATGGCATTACTTTGTTCTTTTTTTATGGCTGAGTAATATTCCACTGTATATATATGTACCACATCTTCTTTATTCATTCCTCTGTTGATGGACATTTAGGTTGCTTCCATGTCCTGGCTGTTGTAAATAGCATTGCAATGAACATTGGGGTGCATGTATCTTTTTGAATTATGGTTTTCTCCAGATATATGCCCAGGAGTGGGTCATATGGTAGTTCTACTTTTAGTTTTTTAAGGAACCTCCAAACTGTTCTCCATAGTGGCTGTACCAATTTACATTCCCACCAACAGGGTAGGAGGGTTCCCTTTTCTCCCCACCCTGTCCAGAATTTATTGTTTGTAGACTTTTTGATGATGGCCATTCTAATCAATGTGAGATGGTATCTCATAGTAGTTTTGATTTGCATTTCTCTAATAATTAGTGATGTTGAGCATCTTTTCACTTGCTTTTTGGCCATCTGTATGTCTTCTTTGGAGAAATGTCTATTTAGATCTTCGGCCCATTTTTTGATTGGGTTGTTTGTTTTTTGATACTGAGCTGCATGAGCTGTTTGTATATTTTGGAGATTAATCCCTTGTTGGTGGTTGCTTCGTCTGAAGTATTTTCTCCCGTTCTGAGGGTAGTTTTCCCATTTTTAAAATAAAAATACTCAGACCACACAGCTGATAATCAGGGAAGCTAGGATTAGAATGTCATTGTATAGAGTGCTAAAGCCCATTCATTACCTGGCAACTTGGCTATATTACACAATTAGAATGTGTAAATATTATGGTAGATATGAGTCTACCATTGAGTCCCAATCCTTCACATAGGAAGTTAGTAAATTACCTCTAACGAGAAATTCTTAGGTCTCTGTTTCAGTTATCTTTTATCTTTTATCTATATGTTGCCATTTTCCCTCTTTTATGTTCTGCAGTCTTCTTCTGGGTGTGGTGAAGACTTAAACATTCCTTCTGCAGTAACCTAATCCCTAGTTGTTCTGTTTCCAGTTATTTGGACTTCGCTGCTAACTCCTTTTGCTCCCAGCTCCTGCTCGCACGCTCTTCTATTCTGGAGTTTCTGTCTCCTGATGACTTATCTTCATCTTCCCGTCATTACTGTTGTAGCTCTCTGATACACCATGCTCCATTTCTATCACTTGATGCCTGGCACATTCTCTGTTTTTGACGTTATGTTTCATGCAATTGTCCTGTGACATTCATGCCCATGAAAATTTGCCTTCTCTTCTATGGGCCAATTCTTAGAACCTATCCATAATTAACCTTCTAAAAAGTTAAGGATTTACTTATTTTCATCTACAGTAGCCACCAGGCACAGTGCCCACAGGAGGACTATTTCCTTAGGACAGTTCTCAAACTTTCACCTGTATAAGAATCACCTGAAAGACTGGTAAAAACACAGACTGTTGAGCCCCACCTCCAGAGTTTCTGATTTAACTGGTCTTGGGACAGGGATAGATCAAGTTCTGAGACTTTGCTCTTCTAACACATTCCCAGATGATGTTTATATTAGACGTCCAGAGACCACACTTTGAAAACCACTGCCTTAGACTGAGTAGAAAAGAAGACCCATCTACCATATTCACATCTCATAGTACTCTTGTTGAGAACTCAGTCAGTTTGACCATTTATTAAAACTGTCTACCATATCTCAGCACATTTATAGGTAGTGTGTATAAAAAGATAAAGAAGGCTTTACCCATGATTTCAAGGAATTCATGGCTTGATAGGAGACACATATGTAAATAAATAAATGCATTACAGTATAATAAGGCCTATGACAGTGGTAAAACAAGATGCAGCCAGAAGACAAAGAGGTGGTGGTTACTTCTTTCCCTTAGAGATTACATCAGGCTTTATTAAGTGGAGGTAACAATTAAAAGGAGCCTTTGGAGGAGGTACAGGTGGCCAATTCTAGGCCATTAGAAGTGTGTTAAAACCACAGAAATCAAATGTTTGGGGAGTTGTGGGGGATTGGTCGGCTTTTGGTATGGCTTAAGTGTTGAATGAAGTGGAGATATTAAAAGGATATAATTGAATAAATAGTGAGATTGGGCCTTATGTGTGATCTAACATGCCTTTTTCCTGGGGTTGAGAGGGTAATTTGAGTGTTTCTATCAGTCAAGAACATTACTAGACTTGAGCTTTAGAAGTATCACTGTGGAAGATGGTTGGAAGGAAGGAAGAATGGGACGACAAATAGAAAGGGTGGATACCCTAGAAGAAAAAGAGAGAGACTAAAAGAGTGGGATACCACAGATTTTGATACAAGGGAAAATTCTGTTTAAGTTGGAAATACTCTGTAGACATTGTATTGTGATAATTTCCTTATATGCCTGCCTTACACAGTATACTAAAAACTCCTTTGGTCATCTTTGTATCATCAGTATCTATGGTAGTGCCTGGATTAGTATGAGCTCAAGAAATGTCTGAATGAATAGAAAATTAATGAAAACCAGATTATCATTTACTTCCTTTGGATTTCAATCCCATTTTCTAAAAAATGGGGAGGAAAAGATCAGTTTCATTCTCCCCAGAATATGACAAGTGAATGGATGAATATTAATAAGGTGATATATACTTATTAGGAAGCAAGTAGAAATGGATGGCATCCTGGTGATGGAATTTATCACACAAATGATAACCAGTTGAACCTTCATTTATTTGAATAAAATTTCTGAAATTATCTCCAAATTGCTTTGGTAAAGATAGCTAGACTGAATTAAAAGTCTTATTATGGAAGTCTTCAAATGTCCGTTAATTCTTTTGTGCAGGGAGATTAATTTGCAGATTTGCCCATTCCTATGTGCAACCAAGGCATTGCTGGTTCTGTCAGATAATTTTCTCAATTACATCTCTAGGCAATTAAATAAATTGCAAGGAAATAGTCCATTACTTTTGGAAACTCCCGTTCTGAGAGGAGTGAAATTCTTACCCTTAAGAGACTAGGTATCACTGGTTTAAAAGAAATTTTAAAAATAACTGCGTTTTAATCTTATCTATCTACTTTCCTGATTGCTCCTTTCCGTAACATTCTAGCATTGGCAAGATCAAGACATTTTCCTGTTTCTGTGATTTTACTTGTTCTAATAGCAACATAAAAGTTCAGGGATATAGATTCTAAGTACAGAAGAAATAACAAAATAAGAACTACATTAAGACACATGCTAGAGATGTTTCTGAACCTAAAAGATAACTTCCTAGAAAAAGAGGGGGGAAAGTAGTTATAAAGTAAAGAAGGAGAATTTTACTTTTTTTTTTCAACAGGGGCTGCTAGTTGGCAATGATGAAATGTCTTCAAAAGTATGAAGGCAAAGGATTCTGAACCTTGAATTCTAGACCCATTTAATCATGGGGAAAATAGAGGTTCTTAAACATGAAAAGGATTTGGAAAATATACTAGATGCATGTTGTTTTTTCCTGAAAAATAATATGACTGAAAGATATGGTCCAGCAAAACTAAAAAATAATTCAAAAAAAGAGTAAGAAGTCAGATACAAGAAATAGTGTGAGCAAAGAAACCAGCAAAATCCATCCTTAAGCTGAAACCAGTTTTCCTCAGTGGAGATGCTGTGGGCATTTTGGGTAACAACAGCTTGTTTTGTAGACTGTCCTGCCTGTTGCAAAATGCCTACCATCTATGATCCCCAATTTTAAAGAAAGAGTTCTGAGAACAACAGGGACATACCATTTTTTTTAAGAACAATAATTCTGGGGGTGAGTCACTGATAATGTTTATTGTGGTACTTTGTACTATGAAATTAATATCTCAATGAAAACAATATGAACATGACAAAAGGCAACAAAATGTGAAGTATATGTCACTCTAACCCTCATTCTTGCTTCCCAGACTGTTTTCAACTTCTTGTAATACTGCCTGAACATATTTATGAATGTGAGCATATTATATACACATATTCATCTATAGCCTCCTCATCTACTCCCACCTATATATCTGATGGATCTTTCTATTCATACCAACTTATCTTTGCATAGCATATTGAGATTATATAAATATATTTATTTATTTTCTTCAGTGTGGCAGGTCTTGTTGAAGTAAAAACGAATATAGGACAAAATCACTATTGCTGACTCTGAGGGAAAATATTAAAATATAATTTCCTTGATGGTATAAGTAGCACTGTTCCACAAAATAACAAACTTGGGAAAGAAAGTTATCAGAAAAAACGTAATTCATGCTCTTTTTAAATCTGCCACATCAGTGAAATGTTGTGAACACACATGTATTATTCTTTTCCACATTTATAAAATGTAACTGTAGGTAGATGGTTGTCTTGGGAACTCTAAGTCCACTTTTCCAACAGTTGTCTCCTTATCCCCAACCCAAGTAACTCTCTTCAGTATAGTCTCAGATTTCATTATCAGACTGCCCTATTGATTCTGAGGGGAAAAAATTATAGAAGATCCTAGGGGAAGTTAAATCAGAATAATGTAAGGTTCTCCTATAGGTTTTCTCATTCATATATTTGAAACCGAAGATTCTGCTTTTCCATACAATTGATCATATCAGATATATGCATGCCTGACTAGATTATCTGTGAAGTTGAACGTTAAACATGGCTGATGGGACATTGAGTGTTGCCCATTTCCTTTTTTCTTACTTTTATTCACTGTGATTTTTTTTCATATCTCACCCATCGAATTTTATTGATTTAATAACCCAATATAGAATATGTCTCATAAAGGGTGAGAGAAACAACTTTAGAGAAAAAAATAAAGGGAATGTCCAGAGTTAAAATAAGTGGAAGCATAAAGGGCACTAGCAACAAGTAACTGCTTGCCATATTGAGGCACTATGGGAGATTCCCAGGATGCCCAGAGGTGCTATTATATTCACGCTGCCTGACTTGATAACATTCTCTTAGGATTTACAGCAACTTCCAGAGCCAACTGAGGTTTTTCCAGGGTATTCTCCACCTCCTCTTCCATATTCTTAATGTTCCCAAAAGTCATTGGAAGGGATTAATGACAAAGGATGTAGAATATTTTTCCTTTTAAACCTTGAGGGAATTAATCATGTCTGAGGGACTTTTTAGCTTTTATGTGAGGGTACAAAGATCTAAGTAATCTCTAAGGACCTTTTGTTCCAATGATTATATAAATTTTTTAATTAAAATGTTGGAATAGAAAGAATGATAAATTTAGTGAGTGGAAGGTCATAAATTTTTTTAAGCAGGGAAATCAAAACAAACTAACATGCCAACTCTATTGGTAAGAGATACTTCTGGCTGAAAGAAACAAAAATTTCACCCAAGAAGGTGTTACAGAGTTGATAATGGTAGGTATTGTTGGTGCAGCTGCCCCTCAGTGTCATTAAGGACCCAGATTGTTTCTCTTTTTGTGTTCCACCATCTTGGGTATGTTAGCTTTTGGTCGTCATTCTTTGACATCATGATGGCAATGGAGTTTCCACAGCTCCATAGTGAAGTCTGTGATCAATACAGGAAGAAGGGAAGTAGCCCATATGGCCACACATATCCCTTTTATCAGAAAAGCAAAATATTCTTAGAAGGACACTGGCATACAACCCCTTACAACTCACTGCTTGAATGCAGGTCATATGGTCACTTCTAGCTCATGAAGGTTGATAAACCAATTCTCTGGTATTTTTATCCTTTATAGTGAGAAAAAAGAAAGGCGTGGAGGATTTGGATGGCTATTAGGCAAGACAACCAAGAGTATCTGCTACACAAACTAAATTAATTGGGTTTTATGAATCCTTGCCTCATGTACCATCTTGTGACTCTAGAAGATAAATTCATGAAAATTGGCATTGTGGGAGAAAACTTCCTGCAGTTCTTTATTGTGATAAACTGTTCTTTCTGTATATAAGTCCTTGGGTTGGTTAATAGGGAAAAAATTACCATGAATTAAAAGTGACTTATTAAAAATGTCATTCTATTAAAAATAAAAAATAATTTAAATCCTAAAAAGAGATTTTGAGAAAATTATTGGAATTGGTTCTTTTTTTAACTTAAAAATCAGCTGCATAAGCTCTTGACCAAAATTTTCAAGTTAAAAAAAGATTAATGTCATTGTTTGAAAAATAATATGGTAAATAGAGATTTGAGAAATTAAATGGATGTTATTGGAATCTATAATCGTTAGATTTCTAATGAAGATGCTTCAAACAGACAAGCTTCGATGGTTTGGATGAATCATTCTCATTCTTTGACTTTGTTACTTACAGAGCATTTTCCTTTTTAATTGCAGACTGAATATATTTCAAATTATGTTGCTAATAATTATTGATGAGTGAATTGCACAGGATTGTGAAATTTGGTTTCACTTGAATAAGAAACGTCAAACAATTGAGCAATTAAATTCATTCCAATCAACTGAGCTTCTAGAAAATCGGCTTGAAATGGCATTGAGGAATCTAATTGAACTTCTACATATAGTATGCTAATATAACTGTGGGCCAAGGATTTAGCATCATTAACTAATATTTGAAATTAAAGAAGAGTTTAAAGATTATCTCCAGTCATCCCAGATGGTAAGGTGGAAGTAAGTGAAGTTTAAATTAACTCCCTTAATTCTGCAGGTAAAGAGTCTTAGTTTAGAAGAGATTAAGTTACTTGATCAAAATAGTTTAAGTAGTTAGTTAAATCAAGAGTTGGAACCAAATTGGCTTAACTCTTGTGTCAATATGCAATCCACTAGTTTTATATTTTTCTTTAAAAATATTGGTCACATAACTATTTTACTTGCTACTTTACTTGCTTCTTCAGAAAACTGATAGGAATAAAATTTATGGGCAAGCCAAGATTTGTAAATAATGTTAATGTATGAGAGATATGGGATTAAGGGGTTTTCATGTACATATTAATGTAGCCCATCAAAGAAGCAGTAATCCATGTAGCTAGAAACAAACAAAATCTTGGACTTAGAAAAAAAGTAAGGCATCTTATCAAAATCAGATAACAGAAAAATGCCTCTCCATTGTATTCCTTTTATATTATGTTCTCTAAGAAATCAATTTGAGGGGAGGACAATGAAAATATTTGTTGCAGCCAGGGGATTGAGTTCTCTTCTGGGGAATTGTAAAGGTAGTTAGAGAAAGAAGGGAGGTTTTCTGTTAACCCCATCTGTAATCTTTTATATTTGCTGGGGTCAAAGTTTCCTTGCAAGGCTAAAAATAGTTTGTCATTTTTCCCAGTAAGAGTGTTTTCTGTGTAATTCAACATTGGATAATAATGATTGCTAGCATTTAGTGTGCTCTTTTTTTTTTTTTTTTGTATCAGGAACTGCACCTGTTTTGAATGCTTTTTCTTAATTGACATTCACAAAAACCCTATGAGATAATGTGATATTCATTAGAACTTATCACAAATATTTCTTGTTCTTCTAGGCAGTGATAGGATTGCTCTTCTCTCCCCTCTTGGAGTTAGGAATGATCATATGTCTTGCTTTTAGCCAATGAAATGTAAGCAGAAGTGATGAGTGCCATGTCTATGGAAGCTTTAAGAGCCAATGTGCAATTCATCAGGATCTCTCCTCTGCCATTACAATTAGCAATGTTTCAAAGAGTGGTACTCTCTCTTAGCCTGCATCTTAGAGTGAGAACCACTGGGGCACAGTTCCTAGTTGCCTTGCAATGTATAAAGGTACAGGGAGTGAGAGATAAACTTTGTTTTGAACCATTGAGATTTTGCAGGTTGTTACTGCAACATAGCCTGGTCCATTCTGAGTGACGTAGGTAATTATTTTTACTATCTTCTTCAATTTACGAAGAAGGAAAATAAGGATAAGTTATTTGTCCATAATGACACCACAAGTTAAATAGAACTTAACTCGAGTCAAACCAAGCAGTCTGACTCCATTGCTCACATGCTTAGCCACCATTTTATATATAACTGTGAGTAATACGCTTATTGTGAAGAGGAATGTCCACTAACATGATGCAGAGCCCTGTACTTAATTTCTAAGCATAGAGATGTGATTATCACTTTTAATTCATTTAACCTTGACATATTTTTCATATTTACAAATCATTTTCACGTGCAAAAAGCCCACTGCTTATTAATCCAATAGGATATGCCTGAATGGTGTTGTCCTCAGAGAAGAAAAGAGTATGGTCATCAAAGCATATCTCCAGAGATCATTTGCAAACACCCCTCTGTTAGTCATGTCGAGCTGCCATAACAAAATACCACAGACTGAGGGTTTTGGGGTTTTTTTTCCTCACAGTTCTGGAGGCTGGGAAGTCCAAGGTCAGGGTGCCAGCCCATTTAGTTCCTGGTGAGGACTCTCTTCCTGGCTTGTAGACAGCTACCTTCTCGTTGTGTCCTCACATAGCAGAGAAAGAGTGCATGTCTCTTTCTCTTCTTATGATACCATTTGCCCTATCAGATTAGGGCCCCACCATTGTGCCCTCATTTAGCCTTTATCACCTCCTCAAAAGCCCTGTCTCCAAATACAGACACATTGGGGGTTAGGGCTTCGGCATATGAATTTTGGAGAGACACAAACATTTGACCCATAGCAATCTCCTAGGAGCCCTGAACAATTTAAGAAAGCTTTAATAATAAGTACTCACTTCCATTTATTTCCAAGTGTTTCATGTCTCTATATATGAGACTGGAAAGAAATTCCAACGAGAAGTATTTCATTCATTCATTTATTCACTTATTTGACACATATTTATTAAGCATCTATTTATGTGCCATATTATTCTAGGCACTGAGGAGCAGCACTGAACAAAAATTTCTTTCCTTCACGAAATTTATGTTTTAATAGGTATATATCATATATTATGCCAGAGTAATACAGGATTAATAAAAATAAAGCAGGTTAAAAGTATAGAGAATCATGGGGGCCAGAATTTCTACTTTTCAATAGTAGTCAAATAAATCCTCTCAGGTGAGCTGACTTTTATGGAAAGACCTAATAGTTATAGCTTTAACATCTTCAAATATTAAAACTGAAAAGATAATGAGAGAGCATATTCTCAGATTCCTTCATTTTACAGAAGGATAAACTGGGATCTAAAATAGGCATTGGCAAACATTTTTCTTTAAAGAGCCCAATAATAAATATTTTTTATTTTGTACACTAGACAATCTGTGTCATAACTACTCAACTATAGTGTTGTAGCACAAAAACAGCCATAAATAGTAAGTAAACAAAGAGCATGTTCTAATAAAACTTTATTTACAAATTTTGGCAACGGGTAAGATTTGTCTTTCCATCTGCAGTTTGCCCATCCCTAATCTAGAACGATAAAATGACTTCCCCAGGGTCACACATTTGCTGGTTGATGACAGCAGAGAGGACAAACATGTTTCTGCTGTCTTTTAAAACAACAAAGACACCTTTAGAGCAGATTGTCACAGGTAAGAGACAGAGTTAAATAAACAATAATATGTCATGGGTGAAAAAAACTATCCACTTAACTGCTGGCGCCTGAATTTCTTTTAGGGAAGGAACTGTCTTTGTTTAGGAAAACATCTTGGTAAGCTACTTCTGGCAGAAGGTGACAGGCTGAGGGCTGAAATTAGCAGGAAGCAGTGAAATCAAATGGATGGCTCAGTGGCTCTGTGGAAAAGGGGAGTTAGAGAAAGGGAAAGAGGGAAGAGCCAGTCTACAGAACACCGTGGTAGAAGAAGGCATTTTAAGAAAAATACGTCTAATCAATTTTTAATCGGCTGTGTTGTTGCAACACAAACCCTCTATTGTCCTAACAAATTAAGAAAACACTGATGCACAATTCAAAGGCCTTTTATGAATGGGCTTTTGAAGATGTGTGCGTGGGAGTAGGAGGAATTAAGTCAGGAAGCTGAGTTTTGTCTGAGCCACTTCTTTGTGTGTGTGTGGCATTTACTCAAATCCCAACCTTTGATAGCTCAACCATCTTTTTTCTCTATTCCTATAGTTAAACACTACCAGGGAAGTCCCTGTTAACAGGGCATATTGGTCCAGTTATAAATTTTTAAAAACTCCATCCCCAAAGGGGCCCTCAACAGTGCCCACAGTCTCTTTGCAGCAGTTATTTCAAACTTTACCCACTCTACTCAAAACATCAAGTCTCCCCCTGCTCCTTTCCACCTATCATATGATAACCATTTTCAATGAAAAGAGAAAGCATCAGATGGTAACTCCCTTATCTTCCTCCCACCTAACATACTAATCAAGGAACCTCTAACTTTGGAGTATCCTCCTTCCCTTCTGTGAAAAGAGAGGAAAGGCTGCCCCTCCTCCTATATAAGGTAGAAACTTCTGCCTTATTAACTGTACACTGTTTGTTTTCCCTTATCACTCTCACACTCCAAACTCTCTGTGGAACTAAATCCTTCACATCAGTGCTTAAGTCATTATCATTTTAAAAAAAAAGGAAAAAAAAAATCTTCCTCTGCCACTACCATCTACTGCCCTTTCTTTCTTCTCTCCTTAACCACTTAGCTTCTTGAAAGAGTCATTGGCAAAATTGTCCTCATTTCCTTATTCCCCCCACCCCACTTCTCAAACCCCTCTAATCTGGACTTTTCCCAGCACTGTCATCTCACCACATCCAATGGAAAATTTAAATTCTTACCTTATTCAAGATTCCACAGCTCTTGACATTGTTGACCACACCCTTCTTGATAAACTTTAATCCTTTGGCTTGGAAGTCGTTACCCTCCCTTATTTCTTCCCTCTGCTCTAACTTCTCACTGATCACCTTATTTGCAGTTTCAAACTCTTTTGCTCCCAGGACACCCAATGTTGAAGTTTCTCAAAACTAAAACTTAAGTTCTTTTCATCTTACTCTATGTTCTCTTATTAAGTGATCTTCTTGTCATTCAGGGTTTCAATTAGCACCCATAAGCTGCTGATTCAAATTTTTATTTCTACAAACAAAACTCTCCTTGGGGGGCTTCCCTGGTGGCGCAGTGGTTGGGAGTCCGCCTGCCGATGCACGGGACGCGGGTTCGTGTCCCGGTCCGGGAGGATCCCGCGTGCCGCGGAGTGGCTGGGCCCGTGAGCCATGGCCGCTGGGCCTGCGCGTCCAGAGCCTGTGCTCTGCAATGGGAGAGGCTGCAGCAGTGTGAGGCCCGTGTACTGCAAAAAAAAACAAAAAAAAACAGAAAAAAACTCTCCTTGGAACTCTAGACCATAATTTCAAATGCCTATTTGACATTTCTTTTTAGATGTCTTCAAATCCATGTCAAAAATCAAATTTATGGTCTCCTTACTTGGTCCTCTTACTGAAGAGTGAATGGCATCACCATCCAACTACTTATATAAGGAAGAAATTTAGAAACAATCCATGACTCTTCCTTAAACTTCAATCCTCATATCCAATTAATCACAAAGCTGTCAATTTTACCTCCTAAATGTATGTCAGATTTCCCATGTCTTTCCATATCTACTGCCACCACCCTAGCCTAAGTAAGCTATGTCCAATCGTCAAGTGGACTACTGCAATAGCCTACTTTAATTCTTGGCCTCTCCACTCGCTCCTACTCCAAATTGGGATAATAGAGATGCTAATTTGAAATGCAAACCTGATTAGACCATATCTCCATTACATCAGTGGCTTTTCATTATTGTTTGGACAGTGACCACAATCCATTACGTGGCCTACAATTTCTTACATGACATTGCTATTTTTCCAATGTCATTTTGCACCACAGTTCCTCCTGGTTTCTGTACTTCAGCCCCAGTGACCTTCCCTTATGTTTTCCTTCCCACCATGGGGCCTTTCCATATGGAACTCTCCATCTGCATCAGATGGTAACTCCCTTATCTCCCTGCCCCCCAACATACCAATCAAGGAACCTCTAACTTTGGGGCATCCTCTTTTCCTTCTGTGAAAAGAGAGGGCTGCCTCTCCTTCTATATAAAGTAAATCCACCTCATGAACCGTACATTTTCTGTTACCCTTTAGCACTCTCATATTCCAAACTCTCTCATGGAACTGAATCCTTTACATTAGGGTTCAAGTCATTAAATGAAACATGGAGTTTTCTTACCCTCTCCTTTAGTTTAGTTAACTCTTGCAATTCTTTTGGGTCACATATTAATGGCATTTTTTTTTTTTAAGGAAAGCTGTCTCTAACCTCCTAGGCTAGACAAAATAAGTGTTTTTGTAAACATTCTCTTCTCCATCTTTGCACTTACCATTCATAATCTTCTAGTTATTCGTATCGTTATTTAACAAATGTCTCCACCCCACACTAGCCTATTGTTTCCCCTAAAACCAGCCCAGTGTCTCACATGTAACGTGGCCTAACAAATAATAAGCCCTCAATAAATATTTGGTAAGTGAATAATTGATGCTGTGCAGAATACACTGGATAGTAAAACACTTATACAGTGACTCTTGCAAAATAAACAGGAGAGTAAAGCCAGAGGTGATCATGAGCATGACCTCTCTAAAAATAGGCAGAAATTCAGAAAATGACATTAAACTTTCTACAAGACATGAAATTGGGAGGTAAACAAACTTCTCTACGCTATGGCTGACATCTGGATTGCAGTTAATTTATCCAGTACGTGCAGAGTGCAATTCAAATGGGGGGTCGAGAAGTGCTGACACCATTTTTAACTTGGTGATGTTACGTGAGAGCACTGTTGGGGAACAAAATGAGATTTGGCCTAGTCTCCACAGTTGTAAAACAAGGGCTTCACCTGCCAAGTGACTCAACAATTCTGTGAATTTTTAATAGTGTTCACCCTGTTCTGATATTGGATAAGGGTAGCTTCAGTAAAGCTTTTTAAAGTTTATCTCATTAAAAAATAAAGAGTTAATTAGTATGTATCATCAAGTAAGGTCCAAATCCAGCTTTCACTGGAGTTAACTCACAGAGGGACATCACACCTGCTACATTAAGAGCCAGCCATGCTGAGTGTAGCCTACTTAAAGAGGTCTTAATACCCTTTTTTGGCTGGGAGGGATCACTGCAATCATGGAACATGTCGTATTTTGCATATTTTATGCCTTGGGTTTTATAAGCGTTAGAATAAGCTATGATTCACAGGTATTAATCTGAGTCCTTCATCAATTCTCTGGCAGGCACCCAATGACCCATGACTTGGTTCCCCCAATTAATCATCTTTTTTCCCTCAAATTGCTCACAGCTGTGATCAAACATTGGCATGGCTCCTAAGAAGGAGGGGCACACAAGAGCTGTTATTGGGCAAATAATAGAAGCTGTCACACAACCTGTGTTTAGTTACAAAAAGTTTGCAAACTTAGAAAATGCTGGCTGTTGGGCTAGTGAAAGAGTCTCATTGGGAAAGGAACCTCATTATTTAGATATGTATAGCATTCTTGCCAAAGCATATGGTGTTGGAAATCACACCACTTGAGCTGTGAATCATTTTTAGAAGGTATACAAATACCTCATGAATGACTCTTTGAGGGAAAAATCTAAGTAGAAAATATTATTTGACAAACAGAAAAAAATTCTTATTCTTATAATTAATGTACAAAGGGCCTTTGAAACAATACAGATATACTTGTCTGTCTTGTGTTTTGATAATTAAACTTCAGAAACAGAGGTAAAAATTGTTCTCCCTCTTTCTGCCAACTTTATTTTCTCTATATGAAGAAAAATACCAAGGTAGAATAATCTGTCAATATACTAGATTCAAGAAAACTTAGGACTTATTCCTAAATTACATTTTATTTTAAAGTTGATGGTATAAGAAATTTGTAAACATTTTAGATCTCTGAGGCTCAAAGAGATTTTCCCTTGTTTATATAGCTAGTAGTGGCAAATCTGGAGTTCATACTCAAGTCAATGTAGTGTAGAACTCAAGCTTTTAAACTGCCTCTCAGGTACCCTGTTATTTTGTTTCACATATTGACAGGACTTAAATATTATTTCAATAAAAAGAAAACAGAAGTTATCAGGAAAGGTACAAATACTGATGATAATAAGATGTCTCCTCACTCTACATAAGGCCAGATATTTATGAACTTATTCACTTTCTAAAGGAAAACTTCATACAACCCCAGAGTGAGTTTTTCAGAGCTTTAAATTTCATAGATTGTCATTTTACATAAAAGGCCCATTAGTTTTATCCAATAGAGGATATAAGTTTGCAAGGGTGTGGAGAAGCAGCCATTCTCACTCAGATCTGGAGAGTGTTCCAATATCCTTTTTTTTTTCTTTTTTAATTTATTTTTTTATACAGCAGGTTCTTATTAGTCATCAATTTTATACACATCGGTGTATACATGTCAATCCGAATCACCCAATTCATCACACCACCATCCCCACCCACCCCCGCCGCTTTCCCCGCCTGGTGTCCATACGTTTGTTCTCTACGTCTGTGTCGCAATTTCTGCCCTGCAAACCGGTTCATCTGTACGATTTTTCTAAGTTCCACATATATGCGTTAATATACGATATTTTTTTCCCTTTCTGACTTACTTCACTCTGTATGACAGTCTCTAGATCCATCCACGTCTCCACAAATGAACCAGTTTCATTCCTTTTTATGGCTGAGTAATATTCCATTGTATATATGTGCCAAAACTTCTTTATCCATTCATCTGTCGATGGGCATTTAGGTTGCTTCCATGACCTGGCTATTGTAAATAGTGCTGCAGTGAACATTGGGGTGCATGTGTCTTTTTGAATTATGGTTTCCTCTGAGTATATGCCCAGTAGTGGGATTGCTGGATCATATGGTAATTCTATTTTTAGTTTTTTAAGCAACCTCCATACTGTTCTCCATAGTGGCTTTATCAATTTACATTCCCGCCAACAGTGCAAGAGGGTTCCCTTTTCTCCACACCCTCTCCAGCATTTTTTGTTTGTAGATTTTCTGATGATGCCCATTCTAACACGTGTGAGGTGATACCTCAATGTAGTTTTGATTTGCATTTCTCTAATAATTAGTGATGTTGAGCAGCTTCTCATGTGCTTCTTAGCCACCTGTATGTCTTCTTTGGAGAAATGTCTATTTAGGTCTTCTGCCCATTTTTGGATTGGGTTGTTTGTTTTTTTAATATTGACCTGCATGAGCTGTACATATATTTTGAAGGTTAATCCTTTGTCCGTTGATTCATTTGCAAATATTTTCTCCCATTCTGAGGGTTGTCTTTTCATCTTGTTTATGGTTTCCTTTGCTGTGCAAAAGTTTTCAAGTTTCATTAGGTCCCATTTGTTTATTTTTGTATTTATTTCCATTACTCTGGGAGGTGGACAAAAAAGATCTTGCTGTGATTTATGTCAGAGTGTTCTTCATATGTTTTCCTCTTAAGAGTTTTATAGTGTCCCATCTTACATTTAGGTCTCTAATCCATTTTGAGTTTATTTTTGTGTATGGTGTTGGGGAATGTTCTAATTTCATTCTTTTACATGTAGCTGTCCAGTTTTCCCAGCACCACTTATTGAAGAGACTGTCTTTTCTCCATTGTATATCCTTACCTCCTTTGTCATAGATTAGTTAACCATAGGTGCGTGGGTTTATCTCTGGGCTTTCTATCTTGCTTCATTGATCTATGTTTCTCTTTTTGTGCCAGTACCGTATTGTCTTGATTACTGTAGCTTTGTAGTATAGTCTGAAGACAGGGAGTCTGATTCCTCCAGCTCCGTTTCTTTCCTTCAAGACTGCTTTGGCTATTTGGGGTCTTTTGTGTCTCCATACAAATTTTAAGATTTTTTTGTTCTAGTTCTGTAAAAATTGCCATTGGTAGTTTGATAGGGATTGCATTGAATCTGTAGATTGCTTTAGGTACTATAGTCATTTTCACAATATTGATTCTTCCAACAAGAACATAGTATATCTCTCCATCTGTTGGTATCATCTTTAATTTCTTTCATCAGTGTCTTATAGTTTTCTGCATACAGGTCTTTCATCTCGTTAGGTAAGTTTATTCCTAGGTATTTTATTCTTTTTGTTGCAGTGGTAAATGGGAGTGTTTCCTTAATTTCTCCTTCAGATTTTCATGATTAGTGTATAGGAATGCAAGAGATTTCTGTGCATTAATTTTGTATCCTGCAACTTTACCAAATTCATTGATTAGCTCTAGTAGTTTTCTGGTAGCATCTTTAGGATTCTCTATGTATAGTATCGTGTCATCTGCAAACAGTGACAGTTTTACTTCTTTTCCAATTTGTATTCCTTTTATTTCTTTTTCTTCTCTGATTGCCATGGCTAAGACTTCCAAAACTATGTTGAATAATAGTGGTGAGAGTGGACATCCTTGTCTTGTTCCTGATCTTAGAGGAAATGCTTTCAGTTTTTCACCATTGAGAATGATGTTTGCTGTGGGTTTGTCGTATATGGCCTTTATAATGTTGATGTAGGTTCCCTCTATGCCCACTTTCTGAAGAGTTTTTATCATAAATGGGTGTTGAATTTTGTCAAAAGCTTTTTCTGCATCTATTGAGATGATCATATGGTTTTTATTCTTCAGTTTGTTAATATGGTATATCAAATTGATTGATTTGCATATATTGAAGAATCCTTGCCTCCCTGGGATAAATCCCACTTGATCATGGTGTATGATCCTTTTAATGTGTTGTTGGGTTCTGTTTGCTAGTATTTTGTTGAGGATTTTTGCATCTATATTCATCAGTGATATTGATCTGTAATTTTCTTTTTTTTGTAGTATCTTTGTCTGGTTTTGGTATCGGGGTGATGGTGGCCTCATAGAATGAGTTTGGGAGTATTCCTTCCTCTGCAATTTTTTGGAAGAGTTTGAGAAGGATGGGTGTTAGCTCTTCTCTAAATGTTTGATAGAATTCAGCTGTGAAGCCATCTAGTCCTGGACTTCTGTTTGTTGGAAGATTTTTAATCATAGTTTCAATTTCGTTACTTGTGATTGGTCTGTTCATATTTTCTAGTTCTTTGTGGTTCAGTCTTGGAAGGTTATACCTTTCTAAGAATTTGTCCATTTCTTCCAAGTTGTCCATTTTATTGGCATAAAGTAGCCTCTTAGGATGCTTTGTATTTCTGCAGTGTCTGTTGTAACTTCCCCTTTTTCATTTCTAATTTTATTCATTTGAGTCCTCTCCCTCTTTTTCTTCATGTGTCTGGCTAATGGTTTATCAATTTAGTTTATCTTCTCAAAGAACCAGCTTTTAGTTTTATTGATCTTTGCTATTGTTTTCTTTGTTTCTATTTCATTTAATTCTGCTCTGATCTTTATGATTTCTTTCTTTCCTTCTGCTAACTTTGGGTTTTGTTTGTTCTCTTTCTCTAGTTCCTTTAGTTGTAAGGTTCGATTGTTTTTTTGAGATTTTTCTTGTTTCTTGAAATAAGCTTGTATAGCGATAAACTCCCCTCTGAGAACTGCTCTTGCTGCATCCCATAGGTTTTGGATCGTCGTGTTTTCATTGTCATTTGTCTCTAGGTATTTTTTGATTTCCTCTTTGATTTCTTCAGTGATCTCTTGGTTATTTAGAAATGTATTGTTTAGCCTCCATGTGTTTGTGTTTTTTACATTTTTTCCCTGTAATTCATTTGTAATCTCATAGCATTGTGGTCAGAAAAGATGCTTGACATGCTTTCAATTTTCTTAAATTTACTGAGGCTTGATTTGTGACCCAAGATGTGATCTATCCTAGAGAATGTTCTGTGCGCACTGGAGAAGAAAGTGTAATCTGCTGTTTTGGGATGGAATGTCTTATAAATATCAATTAAATCTATCGGGTCTATTGTGTCATTTAAGCTTCTCTTTCCTTGTTTATTTTCATTTGGGATGATCTGTCCATTGGTGTAAGTGAGGTGTTAAAGTCCCCCACTATTATTGTGTTATTGTCGATTTCCCCTTTTGTAGCTGTTAGCAGTTGCCTTATGTATTGAGGTGCTCCTATGTTGGGTGCTTATATATTTATAATTGTTATATCTTCTTCTTGGATTGATCCCTTGATCATTATGTAGTGTCCTTCCTTGTCTCTTATAATGTTCTTTATTTTAAAGTCTATTTTATCTCATATGAGTATTGCTACTCCAGCTTTCTTTTGATTTCCATTTGCATGGAATATCTTTTTCCATCACCTCACTTTCAGTCTTTATGTGTTCCTAGGTCTGAAGTTGGTCTCTTGTAGACAGCATATATATGGGTCTTGTTTTTGTATCCATTCAGCAAGCCTGTGTCTTTTGGTTTGAGCATCTAATCCATTCACGTTTCAGGTAATTATCGATATGTATGTTCCTTTGACCATTTTCTTAATTGTTTAGGGTTTATTTTTGTAGGTTCTTTTCTTCTCTTGTGTTTCCCACTTAGAGAAGTTCCTTTAGCATTTGTTGTAGAGCTGGTTTGGTGTTGCTGAATTCTCTTAGCTTTTGCTTGTCTGTAAAGCTTTTGATTTCTCCATCGAATCTGAATGAGATCCTTGCCTGGTAGAGTAATCTTGGTTCAGTCTCCCCCTGGGGTCACTGCTCCTTCCCCTGGGTCCTGGTGCGCACACTACTTTGTGTGTGCCCTCCAAGGGTGGCATCTCTGTTTCCCCCAGTCCTGTCGAAGTCCTGAAATCAAATCCCACTAGGCTTCAAAGTCTGATTCTCTAGGAATTCCTCCTCCCGTTGCTGGACCCGCAGGTTGGGAACCCTGACGTGGGGCCCAGAACCTTCACTCCAGTGGGTGGACTTCTGTGGTATAAGTGTTCTCCAGTCTGTGAGTCACCCACCCAGCAGTTATGGGATTTTATTTTACTGTGATCGCGCCCCTCCTACCATCTCATTGTGGCTTCTCCTTTGTCTTTGGATGTGGGGTATCTTTTTTAGTGAGTTCCAGTGTCTTCCTGTCGATGATTGTCCAGCATCTAGTTGTGATTCTGGTGTTCTCACAAGAGGGAGGGAGAGCAAGTCCTTCTACTCCGCCATCTTGGTTCAGGGCCCTGTTCCAATATTCTTGATAGGCATTTAAGAATTAAGCTAATTCTGTCTTACAGTGTACACAGTTGACATTTTTCATTCAGCAATATTTTGTAGAATTCATTTTACAAGTTCTTGAGTCCAACATAATCCCCCATATTACATCAGTTTTATAATTGTTATTGTTCTAAGGTGGATAGTTAATATGCACCAACATATTTTTTTTCACTCAAAAAAGCTTGCACCGTCATTAAGGCAAGGTGCTTGTGCAGCAATCTAGTGAGAGCAGAGTGGTTTTATTTGTGTCACTGGAAAAAATGGACTTTGGAATTTTTCAATGGATTTCTGAAATTATTACCCCAGGAGCTAGAAGTTTTCAGGGAGGGGGCTAATGTTATTCAATCTGTCTTAAGGTACTGATCCAGATCACATGCTGTCTTTGGAATTATTTTTCTGAAATATAAGGCAGGGGGCCACTAAATACCCAGAAAAAAATCTCTAGCAATAAAATAGCAACAAAGATGGATATAATATAATATTTTTTTAATATTTGTAAATGTGTGAATGAGTCAGCAAGGAAGTAAGGGAGATCATCAGAGGTCAAAAATAAACTAAAATAATGACTCTAGAGATATAAACAAGCTCTCAAACCAGTGCTTGCTCTAGAACTTCAGCCTTATGTGGAGCAGGAGGTAAAGCTGAGGGTCATGAAATGTGGGGAATCAGATTGGATGTTGTTGAATATATCTAGGGCCCCAAGGGTTATAACCTCAGCAAAAAGATACTTAAATTATATCTCACAAAAGGAGACAGCAAGGAAATTTTCCTGTCTCTAAACCTTGGATATGGATAGAGGGAGAAGAAATGAATATCCCTTCAGATTTGGGGCCCTAGTTTATATTTTCTTAGTTGTCCAAAAGTTCTTAAGCCAAAGAATTTATTAGTGTTGTCTTAGATGATAATGCTTACAGGTGTCTGGCAGAAAAAAATAAAGAAGAATCCTCCTCAGAAGGACACAATTACTACTCAATTCTCAAAGTATTCCCATAGAAAAAGTTCATACAGATATGAACTTACAAAAAGACATCACAGGGCTTCCCTGGTGGCGCAGTGGTTGGGAGTCCGCCTGCCGATGCAGGGGACGCGGGTTCGTGCCCCAGTCTGGGAGGATCCCACGTGCTGCGGAGCGGCTGGGCCCGTGAGCCATGGCCGCTGGGCCTGTGCATCCGGGGCCTGTGCTCCATGGCGGGAGAGGCCACAGCAGTGAGAAACCCGCGTACCGCAAAAAAAAAAAAAAAAAAAAGAAAAGACATCACAAAACCCCAAAGAAAATAAGACGTGAAGAAAAATCAGGAGCAATAACCAACAGTAGGGACCCAAAAGCAGAAGTAAGTGGAAATACACAAATGCTTTGTCAAGTTTACTACTGTCCCATTGGCTAAACAAGTGACAAGGCCCAGCCTGGAGTCATTGTGAATAGGTACTCCTAAAAATGCTCAACTCTGTTAGTAATCAAGGAAACCCTGTGCTCTTACCACTATCCCATTGTCCCCTCCCAGAAACAACACACAACTCTTTTTAGATGATTCTTTCAGTATTTACCTCCATATTTGTAAACTTGTAAAAAGTATTTTTACTTACTTATTACTTCCATTTTAAGATATGTCACTCTTTCATCCCCAGTATCCACTGCACAGATGAATACTTTTTATTCTCTCCCCTACTTTCCAATATAAAATGTTTCAGTTTTCTTTAGATCGCTATTCAGTGTTTGTATCATCATGGTTATGAGAAGCTTTTCCACTACATGATTATGAAAAGATAATGTAGCATACTTTTCTTGCACATTTTTTGTTTTCCTTGATGATAATAATCTGTTTTTTCTATATTATTATGAATTCAACCTAAAACTTTCAATTATGTAAATTACACTTCAGTACAGTCAGATGATTTACAGACATTCTGTGATATTAATCATTTTAAACAAATCGCTCCTGGAGACTCTGACCTCCTCCAAGCAAGAATGGTTGCCCTCTACTCTTGGGGCAGAGTTATTATCCTGGGATATACGTTTAGTATTATCCTGGGATTCTCTTCACTTCTTTCCGTGTTGGAGTACCCATCTTCTGGTACCATTTCTTCTTTATCCTCATTTTGTTGGCCCATATCCTATAACAATTTTCTGATAAACAGTGCATAGAAGGTAAATTTTCTTGAGACTGTTCATGTCATAAAAGTGTCCTTTCTTGCTGTGTTTTAAGACATTTTTAGAGCAGTTTTAGGTTCACAGCAAAATAGAGAAGGTACAGAGATTTCCTATATACCCCTTCCCCAACACATGCATAGCTTTCCCCATTATCAAAATGCCCCACCAGAGTGGTGCACTTGTTGCAGTTGATACATCGACACATCATTATTGCCTCAAGTCCGTAGTTTACATTAGAGTTCATTCTTGGTGATGTACATTCTTGGTAGTTTAGACAAAGGTCTAAATGTATAATTGCACGTATCAACCATTTCAGTATCATATGAGGTAGTTTTTCTGCCCTAAAAATCTACTGTGTTCTGCCTATTCATCCCTCCCTCCCCGCTAACCCTTGGAAACCACTGATCATTTTACTGTCTCCATAGTTTTGCCTTTTCCAGAATGTCATGTAGCTGGAACCATACATTATGTAGCCTTTTCAAATTGGCTTCTTTCACTTAGTAATATATATTTGTTTCCTCCATGGCTTTTTGTGACTTGATAGCTCATTTCATTTTAGTATTGAATAATATTTCATTGTCTGAATGTACCACAGTTTATTTATCCATTCATACCACATTTTTGCAACTACAAGTAAAGCTGCTATCTACATCCACGCGTAAGTTTTTGTGTGGACTTAAGTTTACAACTCCTTTGGGAAGTGTACCAAGAAGTGTGATTTCTACATCATATTAAGAAACCACCAAGTTGTCTTCCAAAGTAGCTGTACTGTTTTGCCTTCCTACCAGCAATGAATAAGAATTTCTGTCGCTCTGCATCCTTGCCAGCATTTGGTGTTGTCAGTGTTCTGGATTTTGGCAATTCTAACGGGTGTGTAGTGGAACCTCATTGTTGTTTTAATTTGCATTTCCCTGATGACATACGATATAAAGCATTTTTTCATATACTTATTTTCCATCTGTATATCTTCTTTGGTGAGGTGTCTGTTAAGGTCTTTGGCCCACTTTGTAATCGGCTTGTTTGTTTTTTTATTGTTGAATTTTTTAAATTCTTTGTATATTTTGGATAACAGTTTTTTTCCCACATATATTTGTTTTGCAAATATTTTCTCCCAGTCTGTGGCTTTTCTTTTTATTCTCTTGCCAATGTCTTACACAGAGCAGAAAATTTTAACTTTAATGAAATCCTGTTTATCAATTCTGTTTTTCATGCCTTTGGTGTTTTATCTAAAAAGTCATCACCCAACCCAAGGTCATCTAGAATTTCTCCTGTGTTATCTTCTAGGAGTTTTATAGTTTTGCATTTTTATTTAGGTCTGTGATTCATTTCGAGTTACTTTTGTGAAGGGTGTAAGATTTGTGTCTGGATTTTTTTTTTTTTTTGCATGCAGATGTCCAGTTGTTCCAGCACCATTTGTCAAAAAGGTTATCTTTGGGCTTCCCTGGTGGTGCAGTGGTTGAGAGTCCGCCTGCCGATGCAGGGGACACAGGTTTGTGCCCCGGTCTGGGAAGATCCCACATGCTGCGGAGCGGCTGGGCCCGTGAGCCATGGCCGCTGGGCCTGCGCGTCCGGAGCCTGTGCTCCGCGATGGGAGAGGCCACAACAGTGAGAGGCCCGTGTACCACAAAAAAAAAAAAAAAAAAAAAGGTTATCTTTGCCCTATTGTATTGCCTTGGCTCATTTGCCCTATGTCTATTTCCGGGCTCTTATTCTCTTCCATTGATATATCTATTCTTTCACCAATACCACACAATCTTGATTACTGTAGCTATATAGTAAGTCTTGAAGTTGAGTAGTGTTAATCCTCCAACTTTGTTCTTTTTCAGTAATCTCTTTCAGTAAAGTGGAATTTTACTTCTTCATATAAAATGTAGAATTAGTATGTCAGTATAGATAAAATAACTTGCTGGGATTGTGATTGGAATTGCACTGAATATATAGATCAAACTGGTAAAAAACTGACATCTTGACAATATTGTCCTCCTATCCATGAACAGGGAATATCTCTACTTATTCAGTTTTTCTTTGATTTCTTTCATCAAAGTTTTATACTTTTTCTTATATAGATCTTTAACATACTTTGTTACATTTAAACCTAAGCACTGCATTTTTTTTGAGTGCTAATAAAATTGGTATTGGGTTTTTCATTTCAAATTCTACTTATTCATTGACATATAGGAAAGAGATTGACTTTTGTATATTAACTTTGTGTTCTGCAACCTCACTATAATTGCTTTTTAGTTATAGGAGTTTTTTAATTGATTTTTTTTTAGATTTTCTACATAGACAATAATGTATCTGTGAACAAAGATAATTTTATGTCTTCCTTCCCAATCATTATACCTTTTATTTACCTTTCTTATCTTACCGCATTAGCTAGAATTTTCATTATTATATTAAAAAGGAGTGGTGAGGGCTTCCCTGGTGGCGCAGTGGTTGAGAGTCCGCCTGCCGATGCAGGGGACATGGGTTCGTGCCCCGGTCCGGGAGGATCCCACGTGCCGCGGAGCGGCTGGGCCTGTGAGCCATGGCCACTGGGCCTGTGCTCCGCAACGGGAGAGGCCACAACAGTGAGAAGCCCGCGTACCGCAAAAAAAAAAAAAAAAAAAAAAAAAAAGGAGTGGTGAGAGGGAATATCCCTGCCTTGTTCCTGATCTTAATGAGAAAGCTTCTCATTTCTCACCATTAGTTATGATATTAGCTGTAAGTTGCTTGTAGACATTCTTTATCAAATTAAGGACGTTCTCCTCTATTACTATTTTGCTGAGTGTGTTTATCATGAATGGGTGTTGGATTTTTTAAAAATAATTTTTCTGAATCTATTGATATGATCATGTGATTTTTCCTCTTTAGCCTGTTGATGGGATGGATTACATTAATTGATTTTCAATTGTTGAACCAGCTTTGCATACCTGGAATAAATCCCATTTGGTTATGGTGTATAATTCTTTACATACATTGTTGGATTCAATTTGGTAATATGTTGAGGACTTTTACATCTATGTTCATGAGAGATATTTGTCTTTAGTTTTCCTGAAATGTCTTTGTCTAGTTTTGGTATTAGGGTAACATGGGCCTCATAGAGTAAAATAGGAAGTATTCCCTCTGCTTCCACCTTCTGAAAGAGAATTGGTATAATTTGTTTCTTAATTTTGTAGAATTCACCAGTGAATCTGTCTGGGCCTGGTGCTTTCTGTTTGGGAAGGTTATTAATTATTGATTCTATTTCTTTAATAGGTATAGACCTGTTCATATTGTCTATTTCTTCTTGTGTGAGTTTTGACAGATTATGTCTTTCAAGGAATTGGTCCGTCTAGCTTATGAAATTTGTGGGCACAGAGTTGTTGATAGTATTACTTTATTATCCTTTTAATGTCCATGGGATCTTTAATCATGTCCTATTTCATTTCTGGTATTAGTAATTAATTTTCTCTCTTTTATTTTCTTAGCCTGGCTAAGGGCCTATCAATTTTATTGATCTTTTCAAAGAACCAACTTTTGGTTTTGTTGGTTTTCTCTTTCAATTTCCTGTTTTCAGTTTCATGATTTCTGCTCTAATTCTTCTTATTTATTTTTTTATTGCTTTGAATTTAATTTGCTCATCTTTTTCTAGTTTCCTAAGAGGGAAGCTTAGACGACTGATTTTAGATTTTTCTTCTTTTCTAATATATATATTCAGTGCTAAAAATTTCCCACTAAGCACTGCATCTCACAAATATTTTCATTTTCATTTAATCAAATATATATATGCAGTCTGAGAATGCATTATATATTTCATATAATCAAATATATATATAGATAGATAGATAGATAGATAGATATTTTTTTTTTGGCCATGCCTCGCAGCATGCAGGATCTTAGTTCCCTGACCAGGGATCAAACCCATGTCTCCTGTAGTGGAAGCATGGAATCCTAACCACTGGACAACCAGGGAATCCCTAGGTCAAATATTTTAAAATTTCTCTTGAAATTTCTCCTTTGGCCCGTGTGTTATTGATTTCTAGTTTAATTCTGTTGTGGCCTGAGTGCATACACTTATGATTTCTATTGTTTTAAATTTGTTAAGTTGTGTTTTATGGCCGAGAATGTAGTCCATCTTGGTGAATGTTCCATATGAGCTTCAGAGGATTATGTATTCTGCCCTTACTGAATGAAGTCATCTACAGTTGTCAATTAGATCTAGTTGATTGACTGTGCTGTCAACGTCAACTATTTCCTTACTGATTTTCTGCTTGCTGGGTTTGTTCATTTCTGATAGAAGGATGTTGAAGTCTCCAACTATAAGAACGGATTTATCTGTTTTCCTTCCAGCTCTCAGTTTTTGCCTCACATATTTTGATGCTCTGTTGTTAGGTGTATACAAATTAAAGATTGTTATGTCTTCATGGAGAATTGACCTTTATTATTTTTTTATCCCTTTATTATTATGTAATGCCCTTCTTTATCTCTGATGTCTTTCCTTTGCTTTGAAGTCTGCTCTGTCTGAAATTAATACAGCTACTCCAGCTGTCTTTTGCTTAGTGTTAGAGTGGTATGTTTTCTTCATCCCTTTGCTTTTAATCTATATATATCTATATTTAAAGTGGGTTTTTTTTATAGATAAAAAATAGTTGGCTCCTATTTTTTGATCCACTCTGAAAATCTTTGTCTTTTGATTTGGGCATTTAGAACATTGACATTCAAAATGATTATTAATATAATTGGATTAATACTTACCGTATTGTTACTCTTCTCTTTTTTTAAGTCAATATAGGGACTTAACTTTTTAACTTTCAGTTTCACTGAGGCATAATTGACATATAAAATTGTAGGATATTTAAATCATGCTAATTTAATATGCATATACATGTGAATGATTTCCCTCCATCTAGTTAATTAATCTCTCTCTGGGAATATTAAATTTCTACTCTGATAGCAAATTTCCATTATATAGTAGAGCATTATCAACTATAGTTAACATGTTTTACATTAGATCCTCAGACTTTATTCATACTATAGTTGAAAGTTTATACCCTTTTACCAACCTCTGTTTCCCCTACCTCACAGGCAATGACAACCACTTTTCTATTCTCTGTTTCTTTGAGTTTGACTTTTAATTGTTTTTCTTTTATATTCCACATGTAAGTAAAACCACGCAATATTTTCCTTTCTCTGTCTGGCTATTTTACTTAGCATAATACCCTTAGGGCCCACTCAAGCTGTTGCAAATGGCAGTATTTCCTTCTTTATCATGACTGAATAATATTCCATTATTTATATGCCACATCTTCTTTATCCATTCATTTATTGATGGACAGTTAGGTTGTTTCCATATCTTGGCTGTTTTGAATAGTGTTGTGATGAGTGTGGGAGTGCAGATATTGCCTTGAAATCCTGTTTTTGGGACTTCCCTGGTGGCACAGTGGTTAAGAATCCACCTGCCAATGCAGGCAACACGGGTTCCAGCCCTGGTCTGGGAAGATCCCACATGCTGCGGAGCAACTAAGCCCGTGCACCACAACTACTGAGCCTGTGCTCTAGAGCCCACGAGCCACAACTACTGAGCCTGCACACCTAGAGCCCATGAGCCACAATTACTGAAGCCCGTGCGCCTAGGGCCCATGCTCCTCAACAAGAGAAGCCACCACAATGAGAAGCCCATGCACTGCAACGAAGAGTAGCCCCCACTCGCCACAGCTAGAGAAAGCCCATGTGCAGCAACGAAGACCCCATGCAGCCAAAAATAAATAAATTAATTAATTAAATAAATTTATTTTAAAGAAAAGAAATAACTGTTTTTGGTTTCTTTAGATATATATATACCCAGGAGTGAGATTGCTGGATCATATGGTAATTCTGTTTTTAATTTTTTGAGGAACTTCCTTGTTTTTCATAGCGGCTGTGCTAATTTGGCTGTTCCCACCAACAGTGCTGAGGGTTCCCTTTTCTTCACATCCTTACCAACACCTGTTATCTCTTGTATTTTTGATGATAGCCATTCTAACAGGTGTGACGTGATATTTCGTTGTGGTTTTGATTTGCATTTCCCTGATGACTAGCGATATTGAGCACCTTTTCATGTACCTATTGGCCATTTGTACGTCTTCTTTGGAAAGATGTCTATTCAGCCTCTTTGCCATTTTTTAACTGGATTGTTAGGTTTTTTGCTATTGAGTTGTATGAGTTCTTTATATATTTGGGATATTAACCCCTTATCCAGATATAGGAATTGCAAATATTTTCTCCCATTCTCTAGGTTGCCTTTTCATTTTGTTGATGGTTTCCTTTGCTCTGCAGAAGCTTTTTAGTTTGATCTAATTCCACTTGTTTATTTTTGCTTTTGTTGCTTTTGCTTTTGGTGTCAGATTCAAAAAGTCATTGCTAATCATATATTTTCTTCTAGGACTTTTATGGTTTGGGATCTTACCTTCAAGTCTTTAATCTCTTTTGGATTGATTTTTGTGTACGGTGTAAGTTAGTGATCCAATTTCATTCTTTTGCATATGGCTGTCCAGTTTTCCCAACACCATCTCCCAGCACCATTTATTGAAGAGACTATCCTTTCCCCATTGTATATTCTTGGCTCCTTTGTTGTAAATTAATTGACCATATATGCATTGGGTTTATTTCTGCACTTTCTATTTTGTTCCATTGATCTGTGAATTGGGGCATTTAGACCATTGGCATTCAAAGTGATTATTAATGGACTTGGATAAAATCAACCATATTTGTTAATATCTTCTATTTGTTGCCCTGTTCTTCGTTCTTATTTTTGTCTTCTACACTTTTTCTTACAGTGTGATTTTAATTGGACATTTATATGATTCCATTTTTGTTTGTTTCTTAGCATATCAATTATACTTCTATTTTACCTTTTTCAGTGGTTGCCCTAGAGTTTTTGGTATCATTTACAATTAATCCAAGTCTACTTTTAAATAACACTTTAGCACTTCATGGGTGGTTTCAGTACCTTATAAAAATCCTAATTTCTCCCTCCAGTCCCTTGTATCATTGCTGTCATTCATTTTGCTTATATATAAGAATACATACATATGTATATGTATGTATACATATACACACTTAAGATATATATACAAATATATAATTGAATACATTATTGCTATTATTATTTTGACCAAAACTGTTATCTGTTATATCAATTAAGAATAAGTAAAATAAAAGTTTTAATTTTATTTTCACTTATTCCTTCTTCAGTGCTCCTCCTTTCTTTTTGTAGATCTGAGTTTCTGGCCTATATTATTTTCCTTCTCTCTAAAAACCTCCGTTTCACATTTCTTACAAGGCATGTCTACTGGCAACAAATTCCCTCAGTTTTTGCTTGTCTGAGAAAGTCTTTATTTCTTCTCCACTTTTGAAGGATAATTTCACAAGTACAGATTTCTAGGTTGGTGTTTCTTCACTGTCAACACTATATATATTTCATTCCACTCTCTTCTTGCTCACATGGTTTCTGAGGAGAAATTAGTTGTAATTCTTATCTTTGTTCCTATATAGGTGAGGTTTTTTTCCCATATGGCTTTTTTCAGGATTTTTTCTTTATTTTTGATATCCTAGTTTGACTATAGTATGCCTAGGTATGGTTTTTCTTGGCATTTATCATGCTTGGTGTCCTTTGGGCTTCTTTGATCTGTGGCTTGGTGCCTGGCATTAATTTAGGGTAATTCTCAGTCATTATTGTTTCGTTATGTACTATATCAAATATTGATATCTAATGTATCAGTATTAAATATTGTATCAAATATTTCTTCTGTTCCTTTCTCTCTTCTCCTTCTGGCATTCTCATTACACATATATTACACTTTTTGTAGCTGCATCACAGTTCTTGGGTATTCTGTTTTTTTCAGTCTTCTTCTGTTTGCTTTTCAGTTTTGGAGATTTTTATTGACATATCCTCAAGCTCAGAGATTCTTACCAGTCTACTAACAAGCCTATCAAAAGCATTCTTCATTTCTGTTACAGTGGTTTTTAATTTTTAGCACTTTAAAAAGTATTTCTTAGTATTCCCAACCTTCTGCTTACATTGCCTATCTGTTCTTGTTTGGTGTCTACTTTATCCATTAGAGAACTTCGCATGTTAAACATAGTTGTTTTTAACTCCTGATCTCATAATTCCAACATCCCTGTCATGTATGGCTTTGAGGCTTGTTCTGTCTCTTCAAAGTGTGTTTCTATGCCTTTCTGTATGTCTTATACTTTTTTCTTCATAGCCAAACATGACGTACTTGGTAAAAGGAACTGTTGTAAGTAGACCTTTAGTAATTGTGGTAAGGTATGGGGGCAGGGTAGTGTTTTATAGTTCTTTGGTTATATCTCAGTCTTTTAGTAAGCCTATGCCGATGGGCCATAAATTTCACCAGTGCTTCTCAGGTTTTCACCCCACTTAGGTGGGATAGGATGGTTAGACTAGGCTGAGTTGGTTATTTCCCTTCCTCCAAGTCAATTAGGCTACAATAAAACCACAACAGGTTAGGCTCTCCTGAAGTAGTTTGTCCTGACGACAGAACTTGTTAAAAAGAACAGAGTATAGTTCAAAATGATTCCTAAGGCATCTTTCAAAATGCTATATTTCAGAATGGTCCCTTTTCCCCTCCGCCTGCCAGAAGCTCAAGGGTATTTTTCACTGATACATGTTTTTAACATCTTTATTAGACTATCATTGCTTTACAATGGTGTGTCAGTTTCTGCTTTATAACAGTGAATCAGTTATACATATACATATGTCCCCATATCTCTTCCCTCTTGCATCTCCCTCCCTCCCACCCTCCCTATCCCACCCCTCTAGGTGGTCACAAAGCACCAAGCTGATCTCCCTGTGCTATGCGGCTGCTTCCCACTAGCTATCTATTTTATGTTTGGTAGTGTATATATGTCCATGCCACTCTCTCACTTTGTCCCAGCCTACCCTTCCCCCTCCCCATATCCTCAAGTCTATTTTCTAGTAGGTCTGCGACTTTATTCCTGTCTTACCCCTAGGTTCTTCTGACCATTTTCTTTCTTCTCTTTTTTTTTAGATTCCATATATATGTGTTAGCATACGGTATTTGTTTTTCTCTTTCTGACTTACTTCACTCTAGGTCTCTAGGTCTCTAGGTCTTCATGACAGTCTCTAGGTCCATCCACCTCACTACAAATAACTCAGTTTCGTTCCTTTTTATGGTTGAGTAATATTCCATTGTACATATATGCCACATCTTCTTTATCCATTCATCTGTTGATGGACACTTAAGTTGCTTCCATGTCCTGGCTATTGTAAATAGAGCTGCAGTGAACATTTTGGTACATGACTCTTGACCTAAATAGACATTTCTCCAAAGAAGATATACAGATTGCCAACAAACACATGAAAGAATTCTCAACATCATTAATCATTAGAGAAATGCAAATCAAAACTACAGTGAGATATCATCTTACACTGGTCAGAATGGCCATCATCAAAAAATCTGCAAACAGTAAATGCTGGAGAGGGTGTGGAGAAAAGGGAACCCTCTTGCACTGTTGCTGGGAGTGTAAATTGATACAGCCACTATGGAGAACAGTATGGAGGTTCCTTAAAAAACTAAAAATAGAACTACCATATGACCCAGCAATCCCACTACTGGGCATATACCCTGAGAAAACCATAATTCAAAAAGAGTCATGTTTCACTGATATTTACTGTGAGAACCTGATTGACGTAAAACTCACTGAAGTGTGGAAAGCCCCCTATGACTGGGTCCCCTAGAGTTTTAACTCTCAGACTTATCCACTCTGAGCTTTCAGCAGTTCATCAATTATAGTTCTGGTTTTCCTACCCCAGCACTGGTTGCCACGGAGGTTTTAGTTCATAATCTTCTGCTCTAGTAAAGTTGTGATTCTCTGTATTTGCCTGTCAATCTCTCCAGTGTTGGGGTCAGCACTTTGCCCTGTGACCTAACTTCTCTTACAGATCTCAGAATTATTGATTTTTTAGTTTATTCACCTTTTTACTTGTTGTTAGTACAGCGTAGTGTCTTCCAAGTTCCTTACATGCAGAACCAGAAGTCTAGAAATATCTTTTTATTTTAATATATAACTGGACATAGAATCCTGGGTTGTAAATATCTTCCCTTAAACATTTGAAGTCAGACACACCATTATCCATGGATTGGAAAACTCAATATAGTAGAGATGTCAACTCTCCCCAAACTGATCTATAGGTTAAAATCAATTCTTATTTGAATCCCAGCAAGGTTTTCTGTAGATGTAGACAAGCTTATTCTAAAATTGATATGGAGAGGCACAAGGAGTAGATTAGCTAAACTAGGTTTGAAAAAGAAGAATCATTCTACCTTATTTTAAGGCTTATCATATGTGTACAGTAAGCAAAACAGTATGGCAGTAGCAGAGAAATAGGTGGAAACATAGATCAATAGAACAGAAAAGAGAACATAGAAACAAAACCACACAAATGTGCCTAAGATATTTTTTGAAAAAGGGCAAAAGCAATTTAATGAAGGAAGAATAGCCTTTTCAACAAATGGTGCTGGAACAGTCAGATGTCCATATGCCAAAAAAAAAAGAAAAATGCACATCAACCTAAACCTTACATCTTACACAAATATTAACTCAAAATGAATACAGACTTAACTGTAAAACCTAAAACCATGAAACTTTTCAAGAAAAAAAAAACAGAGAAAATCTCCAGGAACTAAGGCTAACCACAGAATTCTTAGCCTTGACACAAAAAGCATGACCTTGAAAAGGGAAAAAACGATGAATAGGACCTTATCAACCTTAAAAATGATTGCTCTACAAAAGACCCTATGAAGAGGATTAAAAGACAACCTACAGACTGGTAAAAATATTTTAAACCCTATTCTGATGAAGGATTAAAATCTAAAATATGTAAAGTATTCTCAAAACTCAACATTAAAAAACAAGCAATCCAGTTATGAAATGGGCAAAAGACATGGACATTTCATTGACAAGGATATACAGGTGGCAAATCAGCACAGGAAAAGATGTTCAACTTCATTAGTCATTAGAGAAATGCAAACTAAACTTACAATGAGATATAACTATACACGTATCAAAATGGCTGACATTTTTAAAGTGCCCCACCAAATGCTGGTGAATGTTTGGAGAAACTGGATGTCTAACACATGGCTAGTGGGAAAATAAAATAGCAGAGTCACTTTGGAAAGCATTTCGGCATTTTCTTATAAAACTAATGCAGTTTGCAGATGACATGATACTATAAATGGAGAATCCTAAAGATGCCACCAGAAAACTACTAGAGCTAATCAATGAATTTGGTAAAGTAGCAGTGTACAAAATTAGTGCGCAGAAATCTCTTGCATTCCTACACACTAACAACAAAAAATCTGAAAGAGAAATTAAGGAAACACTCCCATTTACCACTGCAACAAAAAGAATAAAATACCTAGGAATAAACCTACCCAAGGAGACAAAAGACCTGTATGCAGGAAACTGTAAGACACTGATGAAAGAAATCAAAGATGACATAAACAGATGGAGAGATATACCATGTTCTTGGATTGCAAGAATCAACATTGTGAAAGTGACTCTACTACCCAAAGCAATCTACAGATTTGATGCAATACCTATCAAACTACCAATGGCATTTTTCACAGAACTAGAACAAAAAAATTCACAATTTGTATGGAAACACAAAAGACCCCGAATAGCCAAAGCAATCTTGAGAAAGAAAAACGGAGCTGGAGGAATCAGGCTCCCTCACTTCAGACTGTACTACAAAGCTACAGTAATCAAGACAATATGGTACTGGCATAAAAACAGAAATATAGATCAATGGAACAGGGTAGAAAGCCCAGAGACATGGTCACCTTATCTTTGATAAAGGAGGCAAGAATATACAATGGAGAAAAGACAGTCTCTTCAATAAGTGGTGTTTGGAAAACTGGACAGCTACATGTAAAAGAATGAAATTAGAACACTACCTAACACCATACACAAAAATAAACTCCAAATGGATTAAAGACCTAAATGGAAGACCAGACACTGTAAAACTTTTAGAGGAAAACATAGGAAAAACACTCTTTGAGATAAACCACAGCAAGATCTTTTTTGACCCAACCCCTAAAGTAATGAAAATAAAAACAAAAATAAACAAATGGGACCTAATGAAACTTAAAAGCTTTTGCACAGCAAAGGAAACCATAAACAAGATGAAAAGACAACCCTCAGAATGGGAGAAACTTTTTGCAAATGAAGCAGCTGACAAAGGATTAATCTCCAAAATATACAAGCAGCTCATGCAGCTCAATATCAAAAACACAACCCAATCCAAAAATGGGGGAAGACCTAAATAGACATTTCTCTAAAGAAGATATACAGAATGCCAAAAAACACATGAAAAGATGCTCAACATCACTAATCATTAGAGAAATGCCAGTCAAAACCACAATGAGGTATCACCTCACACCGGTCAGAATGGCCATCATCAAAAGATCTACAAACAATAAATGCTGGACAGAGTGTGGAGAAAAGGGAACCCTCTTGCACTGTTGGTGGGAATGTAAATTGATACAGCCACTATGGAGAACAGTATGGAGGTTCCTTAAAAAACTACAAATAGAACTACCATATGACACAGCAATCCCACTACTGGGCATATACCCTGAGAAAACCATAATTCAAAAAGAGACATGTACCACAATGTTCATTGCAGCACTATTTACAATAGCCAGGACATGGAAGCAACTAAAGTGTCCATTGACAGATGAATGGATAAAGATGATGTGGCACATATGCTCAATGGAATATTACTCAGCCATAAAAAGAAACAAAATGGAGTTATTTGTAGTGAGGTGGATGGACCTAGAGTCTGTCATACAGAGTGAAGTAAGTCAGAAAGAGAAAAATAAATACTGTATGCTAACACATATATATGGAATCTAAAAAAAATGGTTCTGATGAACCTAGGGGCAGGACAGGAATAAAGACGCAGATGTATAGCATGGATTTGACGACATGAGGACATGGGAGCTGGGGGAAAGGGGAAGCTGGGATGAAGCGAGAGAGTAGCATTGACGTATATACACTACCAAATGTAAAATAGATAGCTAGTGGGAAGCTGCTGCATAGCACAGGGAGATCAGCTCGGTGCTTTGTGACCACCTAGAGGGGTGGGATAGGGAGAGTGGGAGAGAGACGCAAGAGGGAAGGGATATGGAGATATATGTATACGTATAGCTGATTCACTTTGTTATACGGCAGAAACTAACACAATAGTGTAAAGCAATTATACTCCAATAAAGATGTTTAAAAAAAGAAAACTAATGCAATTACTGTGTGACTCAGCAATTGCACACTTCTTATTTACTTCAGAGAAATGGAAATCTATGCTCACACAAAAATCTGTATACACAGATATTCATAGAAGCTTCATTCGTAATAACCAAAACTGTGTATTACCCAGATGTCCTTTGACAAGTGAATGGGCAAACAAACTGTGGTACATCCATACCATGGAGTTCTACTCAGCAATTTTTAAAAGCAGACTATTATTACATACAACAACTTAGATAGATCTTAAGGGAATCATGCAAAGGGAAAAGGCAGCCCAAAAATATTGTCTGCTATAAGATCCTGTTTATATAACAATCTTAAAACGATAAAATTAAAGAAGTGGAGAACAGGTTAGTGAATTTAATGGATCACTATTAAGGGATCCACTTAAGGGACTGAGGAGAGGATAAGAGAAAGGTGAATGTGGTTATAAAAAGGCACAACAACAGAAACTTGTGCTGAAGGAAGTGTTCTGTATCTTGACCATGGTGGAGGCTACACAAACCCACACATGATAAATTTGAATAGAAGTAAATACAGGCACACACATAAACTCACACAAATGAGTATAAGTAAAACAAGAGAAATTTTAACAAGACTGGTAAATCCTATCAATGTCGATATCCTCGTCGTGATATTACGCTATAGTGTTGCAAGTTGTTATCATTGGGGCAACTGGGTAAATGATACATAGGATCTCTCTGCATTATTTCTCACAACTGCATGTACGTCTTCAATCATCTAAAAATAAAGAGTTTAATTACAACAAATTGAAGTCATTTTCACCTATTCTCAAGCTTCCAGTCTTACATGTAAAAAGCCAAATGCCATTCTGATCCCCAGTTCTTCTCTATTTCAAAGGTGGTGAGATCTTC
Organism: Mesoplodon mirus; assembly: GCF_964341445.2. Classification (NCBI taxonomy): domain Eukaryota; kingdom Metazoa; phylum Chordata; class Mammalia; order Artiodactyla; family Ziphiidae; genus Mesoplodon; species Mesoplodon mirus. The sequence continues at coordinate 20,912,828 of NC_138981.1, read as the reverse complement.
CCTATGTTACTGTTGTGAAATTTCCTGATTGTGTAGGTCAGTATTCACCCACTCTGCTGGGGCCTCAGTTGGTCCTTTCAATCTGGAAACTCATGTTCTTCTGTTCTGAAAAAATTTCTTGATCACTGTTGAGTATTTCCTTCCTTCTATTTTCTTTTTCTCTTAAATTCAAATTATTCCAATGTTGGTTCTCTTCACCTGATTTTCTCCTATTTTTCATTTCTTTGTCTTTTTTGTTCAACTTTATGGTGGATTTTCTTTGCCTGAACTATCAACTGTTCAATTGGTTTTTTCTTTCTGCTATCGTATTTTTAGTTCCAAAAGTTCATTTTTGTTTTGTGAGTGTTCTTTAAATTTTTAAGTATCATCCCGTTTTTGTTTCACATGTACAAAATATAGTATCTACTTAACTTTTCTTCTGCTTGCATATTCTTAATTTCCTACAAGTCATTTTTTGGTTTATTCATTTTTTTCTCTCTGTTTCATGATAGAGGCTTTTCTCAAATATCTTGTAATCTTTGTGTTTCTCAATCATCTGAACTAACTAAAAGCTCTGGTGAGGTAGGGTGGTAATTATTGACTGTGGGCCTCAGTGTAGGCAAGTCTAAGTTGAACCACTTAGGTGGAGAAACCTTGAGGTCATGATTTTATGTTCTTTCTTCTTTTCCTGGTTCAAAATGTCAGAAAATAATTCTTTAATCTATTGTACTGAGGATATGGGCCTTGATGCCAAATTCTGGGGAAATGACTGGGAGCTCCATTTTCAGCTAGTAGAAATTCACTTAATCCACCTGTGTTGTTGTCATTGTTTTATATTCTCTCTTTGCCCCTGGCTGTGCCTAGTGTCCTCCAGGTTCTCTCTTTTGTCTTCTTCAAATCCTAGATGATTATCCCTTTAATTTTCTCCCAGAATGCCAAAGGAATTCCTGACTTGCTCTAATGATTGGGAAGATATCTAGGGATATAAGTGCTTTATATTTCACATATTCTTCTTTTTTCAGCCTCACCTACACTTCTGGTTCCAAAAATACCAGCATTGCTGATTACTCAATGTTAATCTGTTGCTTCTTAGCTTTTCCCACTACCAGCCTATGATTCAGCTTTCCTGGGTCTGCTGGGAAAGATTCTACTCATCTATCTGGTTTCACACTTCAAAATTTTGTTTCTGTTGTCTTCTTTTAATTCCTTTTTCTTTGTGGGTTTATGCCTTTAAAAATCCTTTACTGCTGTTTAAGTTGACTTTGGGGAAAAGTAGATGTAAAGGCATGTATTCAATCTGCCATTTTACTGGGACATCTGGAAATACAATTTTCCACTCTCCAAGCTGGCACCAAAAAAAATTAAAGTTTGATTATGCCCAGTTTTGGTGAAATTGTGAAACAATTGGAACACTTATACATTGCTCATGGAAGTATACATTAATATAAATATAAATATAATTTAGTAAACTAATATGTATCAGTACATAAATATTAATATTAATTAGTATTACTGCTTTAGGAAACAGTATTAAATTGAGAGATGTCTATAACCAACAGTGCAGAAACTTTATCATAAATATAGTTCAACATAGAAAATTACATGCATATACATATAGTAAAAATATAATAAAAAACATCCATGCACCCATGACCCAGCCTAATAAGATGAATATTACCAAACAAGTGAAGCTCCCTGCATGTTTATCCCTTTTCACAGACATCCTCTTCCTTTAGCTCTAGAAGTAATCACCAACTTCAAAGAGGTATTATTTGTGAAAACAGTTGAACTAAATATAAGCAGCTTTAGAATATAGTTCCTTTAAAGCAATGTTTCTGCACTTGAGTGAAGAACATTAAGTTCCAATATTTTTTAAAGAGTTTTCTAAATAAATGCAGCATTTTGTGTCACCTTTTATTCTATGTATCAAATACAGATATTTTTCCAAGGTGGAAAAGTAACAACAAAGGGACTCTTTGGCCAGCCTACAGAATAATCTTTAAGGCTGTCTTTCTTGATACAGTTGTAATGGTAGGAATGTTTTTTAATCCCAGAAGACTGATGAAATCTAGTCCATGTTTTCCATCCATTAAAGATATGGAAGATGTCTGCAAGAGACTGCCTGAAGGAAAAACATCATTTTCCTTTCAGTTACTAAAGTAGAAAAGTTTCCTGTAACTCCCAAACTGTCTTCATTTATTTTATTTTATAGTTGCTTTGAATATTCTAAAAAGGTAACAAAGTGATTCAAAAGAGCAGAGTTAACAGCAACTGTATTGACCATTCTGGTCATATTCTCCAAACTAAATGTCAGATCATGCCCTTGTTAGTACTAAGAGCGAACAATTCTGATTCTAAGCTTGATTACGTAAATACCTTTAAATAATGTACGAAGTGTTCACTGAAGCATTCTGAAAGCTCCAATTAAATCCACAGTTAATGCTTACCTCATGTGAATGGAGAAATATGAAATATATTCTCAATCATAAAAAGTGTCCAGTTTCAGATAAACAAATTATTCATTCATTATCTTGTCTTTTATAACTGAAAAGTAAGATTTATTTGTTTCTTTAATTTTATTTCCCCAACTCAAAAAAAAATCTTAAGAGCTTAAACACTTTATATCAAATACATATTTGTTAGTTTGAAAGAGATGATAGAAAATATTTTCTGTGTCAGTAAAAGTGATATTATAATTTTCCAATTATAACTTTCCAACTGCCTCTCTATTTTTGTAGACACTTGAAAGGTTTCCATATCTCTGAATTAGTATGCAGAGTCCTAAGCTATATCAGCTTAGAGTTTTGGATGACAGTATTTTAATTTCCTGTGAGAGTTACATTTAATTCATGTATACATGTACGTCATAATCCCCTTCTGGAAAGGAACCTCAATCTGGGCTAAAGGGAAAGGTATAATTCTAACAGAGAAGGAATCTGAGTTTTGGGCCAAAATTTCTACTTCCAAGTAAAGGTATCAGAACATAACAGGATCGATCATATCATCTTCTTCCTCAGGCATATACATGCCAATAATAATATACTAATACTAATAATAGATAACATTTATTCCAGTTGCATGCTCTTCCATCATTTTGTATGCATCATTTCATTTAATCACCGCAAAGGCTCTATGAAACAAGTGGGCTGGATTGTCTGCTGTCAACTTGTCCATCACCACCCCCTTCTTACTTCTCCTAGTGCATTGCAGAGGAGAAAATGGGAGCTACATTTTCCAGAATGCCCTCTTTGTAGTTGGTTCCAGGGTTGAGTCTGCCAAAAAGAGGGAGATTGAGGAGATTTGGGGAGATGTGTGAACACACATGAAGTTCACAGAGCTTCTGGGGGGGATCCCTTGAGAACCACTCACCTAACTGATGCAGATTAAGGTGGTTGTTGGCATCTTCCAGGGATTCTTTAATTTGCAGCAGTTTCCAGGTTAGTCCTTAAGAACCACTTGCTTGGGTGCTTCATACCAAGATTCTTGCTGACCACTTCCCTGAACTTTGCTCCCCCAGATCTTCCAAAGTTTATATAAGTTTTTCATTTCCTCTATTAAAACCTTTCATTCTTGAGATACACAGAGCAACTTCCATTTTCTTGGCTGTAAGAAGAAAGTACCATTGGGACTTGACATCTTTCAAGATGCACATCTCCGTCTGGAGCATAAGCCAAACTCCATGGGAGTGGAGAAGACCACCGGGCAGATGGAGGAAGCCCTGAATATGTAGCAAAGGATAATTAAGAGAATATAGAGCACAAGTTTCCCCCAAGAACTAACCACAGCCAGCTCTTCCTAAGTTTTCCTTATCCTCCTCTCCCAGGATTGCCAGCTACATAAAAATGGATAGATAGGAACATGTAGTCATCATACTCTTACTTTAAGTGGGTGAAAACCAAGCATCCTCACTGAAGTCGAGAAGAAATCACCTACAATGTATTCAAGCTAATAGAAGTTCTTGACCAGTGATTCTCAGAGTTGGGGTAGCCTCTGCCACCTGTTAGGGTACATTTGGGAAAACCCTTGCAACTGCATTGTAAGCCACATTGCATTCTATGTGTGGCCTCACCTCAAAAATCATGCAACTTCACTTTCACTGAACTCTCTTGGTTACAAGCAAGTCACAGAGACTTGTCCAGATTAAAGAGAATGGGATATATAGTTCCTTCTCTCCTTGGGAAATGTGTCAAAGAATTTGCAGACATGTTTTAAAACTACCAGACTATCTAAAATTACTCTCACCCTCAACATTTCTTATCTCTCTTCTCTGACTTACTTTTTTTACAAAGCATTAATATTATCTAACATATTATATATATGCCCTCCCTTACCAGAATGTAAGCTCCATGAGGATAGGGGTTATCCTGTTTTGTTTACTAGTGTATCCTCAGCACGTAAAACAGTGCCCACTATACAGAAAGCACTCAAGTGTATCTGTATAATGAATGAATGAGTTTCTCCACATGAACTTGTAATATCTCAGTGCTAATTCTGTAGCTTTCCCAAGTTTTCTATTGATAGCTGCTCTAATAATGCTGCCAGCAAAATAGAGGACAAGCAAGTCATTATGTAGTGAATTTGATTAAAATAACCTAGTCACGAACTTGGATAACTAAAGCCAAGTATTTTTTCCCTATTAAATTGGAAATTATTTGCTTATTGCTCCAATAAGGCCCTCAGCCCTTATTGATTCATATTTGTATTATTTATTTCTAAATGTAATTGACTTGGCCTCCAATAAAAATGCCTTGTCCCTTTCCTTTTGTAATCCAGGGAAATAAACAAATCTAGTCATTCCAAGGAAATGAAATAGGAAATGACAAGCCAGGGTTGTGCTCATTGTTTAGGTGAAGCAGTGTGGCTACATTCTGGATATAGTCAGTGAGTAAGAGGTTAATGCAAAATGATCTTCAAAAATGAGATCATGGTATCACAAAAGTCAACTGAATGACTTTGCCAGAGGTTATTTACAGTCATTCCAATCAGTATTTCTGGATATCAATCATGTTGCTACCATCAAGCTATTGTCCAGACCTGAATTTTTTTTTTTTTTTTTTTTTTTGCGGTATGCAGGCCTCTCACTGTTGTGGCCTCTCCCGTTGCAGAGCACAGGCTCCGGACGCGCAGGCTCAGTGGCCGTGGCTCACGGGCCCAGCCGCTCCACGGCATGGGGGATCCTCCCGGACCGGGGCACGAACCCGTGTCCCCTGCATCGGCAGGCGGTCTCTCAACCACTGTGCCACCAGAGAAGCCCCAGACCTGAATATTTTAACCTGACCAAGTTAGAACAAATGCATTTTCCACTGTTGTACAGATGTGCATATAGTTGGTAAAATATGAAGAATTTAGGCAACTAGGTAAACCTGTAAAATGAATGTTGGATGCAAACACACACACACACACACACACACACACAGAACCCTGGGATTTGGTAAGATCCTGCCCTTTCTAACTGTAAAACATATGATGGAGAAAGTTAACCCCTGTGAGCCTCTGCTTCCTCATCTGTAAAATGTCTATCGTAATATCTTCCTCTTACACTTTTGTGAGGATTAAATGAATTATGTACCTAAAGCTCACACCCTGGCACATATCAGCATGCAGTACTTGATAACTGTTACTGCTAATGGTTAAAAACAAAGATAATACTTTTTCTCAAGATATCCAGATAAAGCAAGATTGGTTCTACAAATTTAAATATTCTGATAATGGCCACCTTCTTCTGCTTTAGCTCCAGTGCAGAGAAACAGTTGTGATTAAGAAATGTGGATATAAGCCTACAACTCAGGCCTCTCCAGTCTGATGTGACGGTCACAACCTCACTAGGCCACCAGTATCAGGAACAAGCTGTAGATCTCAGAAGATGAAAGGGATTCCCACTCTCATTTCTTGACCAAAGATATCAGCACCATCCTACAGATATTTTCAAATTCATTTTCTCATCATTCTAGCCACAGGGGTAATGGGGATTGTTTCACTGAAAGAAAACTGTGGGGTTTGGGCCTGCTGTGAGTAGATATGTTTTTTAAACTGTATGGGAATATGTATAGTCATGGAGTTTAAATCTCCCTTGAGTCGTTTCTTTGTCTGCTTTGGCATGCTCTGTGCTGGTATTTTCCAGCTGCATACTAATGAACTGCGTGGTGAGGGGAGAAGCGTGCTCAAGGAAGGCGCGATCGCTTGACTCCACAGCTATGTGACACTAATGGCTGTATCGATTACCTCTGGTTAATAATCCCTAACCTCCTTGCATGACTAAGTTTTGACACTGAACATGTACCTACATTGAGTCAATCCCCGTTTTTTTAAAGGGAAGATAAAGAGGTTTAATTACTCTTTCGCTATCAGAAACCTTTTCAAATGGCTGCTCAAATAGAAATGAAACTGACAGAAGTTTTATTCAGGATTTTCATTTTTAAGTCCCTCCCCCAAAATGTGTATGTCCTAGAATGATACAGTTCTGATTCACTTATAACGAGCTGTTTTATGTGGCCCATGCTCAGGTTTCAAAGAAACCAGGCTTGCAGAATAGCTCTGCGATCTGGGAAACACAGATTAAAAGTCAATCGACATCAGGGCCATAATTTATTTTGCTCAAGTTACTTTCTCTTCAAACACATCGATACTAAAAGCAAATATGAGAGATTTTAAGACTTTAAAACAAGATTCTATTTTTTCCATTAATGCTAGGAAAACACACTACAAATAAAGAACTAAAAGCTAGTTTTTTATCTCCAAAACCCAAGGACATAGTGTATTTTTTCAGATCAGTTTTTATGTGTCCCTCTATATTAATTGGGTTCTCTCTATGGCCTTAAAAGAGAGAATCAAATTCTCAGGGGCTCCTATTAGGAAAGGCTGATATTAAAGCGTGGATAATATCAACTCAAAGATAAACTAAAGACATTTATAATTTATTCATCATTTGTAGCGATTTTTCATAAAAGCCCACTACTCTTTTTTTCCTTCCAGCAGTGATACTTTCTTACCTGCTTTGTAAGAACCATTCACAGGAATAATCTGTTTCATTGAGAAATACTTTAACCACTCCATCAAAGATAGAAGACCATGCCTTCACCTGTAATTTCCACAGTGTTTAATTGAAGAATAAGAATAATCTGGATTCTGATTAATGAATAGCCTATCATGCTGTTGCTACTTTCAACTCTTCACCTATCTCTGTCTGTGATTTTTATATGCTTTGATTGACGTATACATAACTGGATGGATAATTGATCATTTATTTGGCTGGTGTGATAAAGATTGATTTTGCAGCTACAAGGTAACTTTAGAAAAGTACTTCGCTAAAGAAACATGTCTCAGAGTCTAATTACATCTATTTCCTGATTCTAAATATGCCTTATTGTTTTTTTCTAAACCTACATTATACACAGAAGTCAGGTACAGAGTAAAACTACCTTTAGGTTTTGAAACCTTTTATGTGGGTTTGAGTTTCAGGCAGAAGTTAAAGTGTAGGGACATAATCACTGAACCATTTGAAAGGGTGGGTTTTACCCCTCCTCCTTGACAAACATGGGTAATACTTTACCAGGGACCAAAAAAATGCTAGCAGATTTCAGCAGCGGATACATTTACATAATGCATCTTTTACCAGGGGAATGAGTGAGGGCATACGTGACAGTGCTAGCATGATGTTCTCACCCTCCTGTCAATTATCCTTGAGTCACACTGCAGTTTAAGCTTTAGGTCAATAAAATGAATTTCAAAGCAAAAGCCTTCAGCACCATGAAGGAATTAACTCTGTGGGGCTGCTTCAGAAAAAGCATTGAATTTTCCATTGCTTTGACCTTATGCAATAATTTTTTTTTCCAATTTTAGCCTGCTATCAAAAGGGTCCCTTATTCACATTTAATTCCATTTCTTGATAAGAATGCACTTCTATAAACTTCTCTTCTTTAAATATAACAAAATTGGGAATTTAAATTGCAGTTTTTAAAGTAAAGGACATATGTAAGGAATCCCTATCAAATATTTTCAAGTAACTGTTTTACATTGAACATCACAATACTTTATATATTTCTTTCCAATTTCCTATGCCGTGCAATATGCTGTCTTCCCACGCCGAAAGATAGTTAATTTTGCATGGAGGGGAATCAGGGTTTAAACAGACTCTCCAGTTGATGGGGACAATCTGAAACCATCTTGTTATCCTCCTTCAACAAATTCATTTTTTTTTACACTCCCGTAAAACAATGTGCAAACCAATAACTTTCATTTTTCTTTCACTTAAAGTTGGGTCAGCAAAGGATTTTTTTAAACTTGTTATTTTAGAAAAATTATAGATTTACAGAAAAATTACGAAGGGAGTACAGAGAGTTCCTGTATACACTACACCCAGTTTCCCCTATTATTAATATATTACATTATATGGTACATTTGTTACAATTAATGAACCAATATTGACCCATTATTATTAGCTAAAGTCCATACTTCGTTCAGACTTCTTTACTTTGTATCTAAGGTCCTTTTTCAGCTCCAGGATCCCATCTAGGATACCACATTACATTTAGTCATCATGTCTCTTTGGGTTCCTCTAAGATGTGACAGTTCCTCAGATGCCCTTGTTTCTGATGACCTTGAAAATTTTGAGAACTACTGATTAGATATTATATATCTATAATGTTCCTCAATTGGGATTTTTCTGATGTTTTCTTAAGATTAGTCTGGGGTTACAGGTTTTTGGAAGGAAGATCACAGAGGTAGACTGTTATTTTCATCACATAGTATCATGGCTACAATATACTATCAATATGACATCATTGTTGATGCTGACCTTGATCACTTGACTGAGGTAGTATTTGCTTTCTCTGTTTCCTGTACTATAATTTTTGGAAGGAAGTCATCGTGTGCAGCCCACACTTAAGGAGTGGGGAGTAATGCTCCATTAATTGAGGATGGAATATTTACATAAATTATTTGGAATTCTTCTGCATGGGAGATTTGTCTTTTCTCCTCCATTTAGTTAGTTAGCTATTCAATATATATATTGAACTTATGGGTATCTATATTATATTTTGGGTCCTAATCCAATATTTATGTATTCATTGATTTATATATTTGCTCAAATTGTTTCAGCTTTGGCCATTTGAAGCTGTTTCAAATGTCCTTTTGAAAAGGACTCTTTGGCTTCTATGTCCCTTTGACATATCCAAATATCCAAATCATTATGGGTACCTTTTTCTTTGAGTACTTGCTTACTTTCTGGAACTGTAAGATGCTCCAGCCTCATCTTCTCTTTCACCTGCCCCAGTCCTAGCATCAGCCATTTCTCTCAGGAGCCCTGGTTCCATTTATTGGAGAATGGTGTTAGAAACCAAGAGCTGGGTGCTAGGTGTGCTCTTTGCTACTGAGGTATCATTGCTCCTATGTTCTCTCAACTGATAGAGTAAGGGAATATATGTGTATCCCTAATCTGGGCATACACACATATCTATAGTTATTTCTATGCGTAACCATCTATCTCTGTATTAACCTGAACAAAAGTTTATACTGATGTCCCCAGCTCTAATCAAATACCAGAAAAAATCATTCTAACCTCCTCCCCTTGCTTAACTGTAAACTCCCACTCCAACATTGAGAAACCTGGCTCCCACCATCTGCTGTCTATTTACTTCATTTTTCAATTCCAGTAAAGATGTATAGTGGTATCAGAATTCTTAACCTATGCCTCCATAGTAAAAAATCTTCATCAAAAGATTGATAAAGTGGAGTGAGTATGTATGGTTTCTTTTGCCTTTAATCTTTTTTTATTTATTAATTTTTATTTTATTTATTTATTTATTTATTTATTTCCATCTTTATTGGAGTATAATTGCTTTACAACGGTGTGTTAGTTTCTTCTTTATAACAAAGTGAATCAGTTATACATATACATATGTTCCCATGCCTTTAATCTTATAGATTCTACTCATTTCCAGAGTTACTCAGGTCACTACAGTCCCCTCCACCCACCTTCAGTGAAGTTGTTTCACACATTTGTAATGCTGTTAGATTATCTTGTCACATTATGCATTCTCTCCTGGGATTCTTTGACCTCCTAAATGATTTTGTTTTTAATTTGGATACATTAAGGTTCACTCTGTGCTGCAAATATCTATGGATTTTGATGAATTCGTGTGTCACATATCCACTATTATAATATCATACAGAATAGTTTCACTTCCCTAAAAAAAAATCCCCTGTGATTTATCTATTCAACCCTGAAAAGCATTGGAAAGTTTAATATCTCCATAGTTTTGCCTATTTCAGACTTGGGAATTATATAGGATTGGAATAAACTTGGCCCCTTTTAGATTCCAGTATGCATTTAAGATTCATCTATGTCTTTTCATGGTTTGATAGCTCATATATTTCTATCATTGGATAATATTTTATTATCTGGAGGTCTCAAGGTCTGTTTAACCATTCACCTATTGAAACACATCCTGATTATTTCCAGTTTTTTCTGAAAGGTATGAATAAGCCTGCTATAAACGTCCAGATGCCCATTTTTGTGTAGACTTAAGCTTTCAAATTAATTTTGTAATTATCAATTTTTCTTTTATAGATTGTGTTTTATGTTGTAGCTAAAAAAGTATCAACAAACCCAAGATCACCTAGATTTTCTCCTATATTTCCTTCTAGATGTTATATAGTTTTCTGTTTTATATTCAACTCTATGATCCAACTTGATTCAATTTTTGTGAAAGTTGTTGGGTCTGTGATTAGATGATTCATTATATTATTATTACTATGATCATCATTATGCATCAAAATGCATATTATCATTACGCATATGGATGCTCAGTTATTCCATCACTGTTTGTTAAAAAGACTATCCTTTCTTCTTTGAATTGCCTTTAATGCTTTGTCAAAGAACAGCTGACTATATTTGTACGGGTGTATTTCTGGGGTCTCAATTCTGTTCCATTTATCTATCTCTTTATTATTTTGCCAATACCATGCTGTCTTAATTACTGTAGCTTTATAGTAAGTCTTTTTTTAACATCTTTATTGGAGTATAATTGCTTTACAATGGTGTTAGTTTCTGTTTTATAACAAAGTGAATCAGCTATACATATACATATATCCCTGTATCTCCTCCCTCTTGTGTCTCCCTCCCACCCACCCTGTCCCACCCCTCTAGGTGGTCACAAAGCACCGAGCTGATCTCCCTGTGCTATGCGGCTGCTTCCCACTAGCTATCTATTTTATGTTTGGTAGTGTATATATGTCCATGCCACTCTCTCACTTCATCCCAGCTTACCCTTCCCCCTCCCCATATCCTCAAGTCCATTCTCTAGTAGGTCTGTGTCTTTATTCCTGTCTTACCCCTAGGCCATAGTTTGCTCACCCCTGTTTTAAAGAATAGATGGAAAATCCTCAGTGCTGGAAATCAGTTGACAATATAATTTGTTGAACTCAATAAGTGAATGAATCTGTCTGCATGTTAAAATGTCTTCAAGAGACTTGATGATGCCAATCATATGCTTCTCTGTTAAAACTGTCAATTAGGAGAGTTTTAATAACCTGTGCACTTCTGCTGTTACAACCTTAATCGTTGGAGTTACTATGTATACCTATGTTCAGATGAAAAGGGGAAAAAGTCACTTAGTTTGCTCTTGAAATTACTTTTTTTCTCTACTTGGCCAAAGAATAATATTTTAGTCTAAATAATACATGGCAAACAATGTGATACTTCCACTTAATTGCCATTTAAAAATGATAATTTTCCAATGCCTGCAGTAAGAAATGTAATAAAACCTAAAGCACCTAGGATTAAAGAAACTGTATTCCTCAAGAAATTAGCATGTTTAAAAAATAAGAGGCCTTCACAGTGTTAGAGTTAAAAGCTTCACAGGATAAGAGAAAAGCAGTACTATCTAGCCTCATGAATTTAAACTATTTGAAGAGGAAGAGTTATGTGAATGAAAAGCATAAATTTTAGCAGGCCAGAGTAATATAACAGGTTTAAAGAATGGGATAACAAATTTAGGATTTTTGTTACCTAAGTTAAAACGGTCTAATGTCTATAGTAAAAATATAATATTTGGGGGAAATCATTCATAGAATAAATTTTCTAAAAAACCGTAAGATGAAGATGCTTCCCTGTGAAATATGTAAAACGTTATTCCCAAACATTTCCCTCTATGTATCTACAAATTTCCTCTCAAATTGCAAATCAGGAAAAGACAGAACCTCAGGTGAGTAGTATTTAACTAAAATATTTTATGTATGTGACGAATTTGCTCTCTGCAAACTTCTTAGACCTGGATTCCACTTTGATTTATCGTTCTCTGGCTTCTGGGAGCTAATCTATCTTTCCTGAAATTGCCTAAATCCTCTCTTACTTATTCATCACCTCAACAATTAGTTCAAGTTGCTAACATATATAAAGGCAGGTGACAGCCTAAGTCAGCAAATGAATATCCACTGTCTGTCTCATTGAAGCTAGGTGGCTCATGTCAACGACTACTCTCACTTTTTGTCCAAGTTGGTATAAAAGAGAGAAGCATAAAGGATGGCAGTAACTGAGTTTCAAAATTCAACTTCTGGAAAACCCAATTTAGGTATTTTGGCCAAGATCAATGGCTTGTCATTTAAATTAAAAAATTTTTAGTCTTGCGTATTCTTGTTAAGAATAATGTTTATTTAAATTGTATTTTTATTATTTAAATGGGTTGTAATTTTCCATTACATTTTGAATTATTTATTGCTGGTATGTAGGTAAGGCTTTGAATGTTTATTCAGAATTACCTTATCAGTATTAAACTTTTTATGTTAATTATATTTGGTTTTCTCAATAGACAATCATTATGGCATCATCAGAGCAGGGACTGGATGTCAGAAGTGACAGGAGATGAAGAGAGGATGTTAGGTCCATAGCAGTCATGTTTTGATAAGTGACTCCATCCCCCTGGCCACAGTTGACTGAACCATGTATAGATACTTGATACACACTGAGTTAGTTATTCTCTTTCCTTGGAATTTAGAATTGGAACTTAAAAAAAAACCCAAAATATTCTCTGCAAGTGCATACAACTATAATATGTAAAGTAAAAGGTTTTATGGCAGTCGTATAAAAAGAATATTGTGCATAGTAGAAAATTTATACAGACCCTCAGAGACAAGAAAGGACAAGTAGAGAGTCCTAGCTGCTTTCCAGATATTTCCTTAAACTGGCTGCGTTCCTGCCCTTGAGTTTCACAAGACCCCTCTGTATCCTTGTAACACACCCCTCTCTTTTGCTAAAGCTAGTTTGATTTGCTTTCTGTTACTTGTGACCAAACAACCTAAGATAATGTGTCTTACCATTATCACAGCATCTTTATCAAATTCTACTGTAATTATTTACCTCCCCATTGAGATTCTTGAAGTATGTGGCTAAAACTTATTTTTTCCATATCCCCAGCCCTGAGTCAGTACTCAATAAATATCTGCAAGGTGATGAAAGATAAAAGCTTGTCTGGGTGGGAGACATGGCATGCTGAAGCCTGCTATAACAGTTATTACTTCTCAGATGGAAATGTTTCTACATGAACTATTGTTTTAAACCCTTAGAAGAGCTTTTCACAAATTGCATTCAGTGGCTACCCACTGGCTCAAGATGGGAATAAATGTTCAGTGTAAAATGATTCCACAGTATTTATGTATGGAAAATACCGTGTTACACAGAGTTAGCAACTTTCTTTACCACAGTAATTCTCAGAGCCTTTAACATGATGCAGGTATACTGCAATCTTTAACGCTGATAAAACAATCTGTGTTTCCCATACTCTTTGACCATGAGGTCCTTTTACCACAGAACTTCACAGATCTCAACTTAACAAAAACAACAACAACAGAAACCCTGATTTAAAAACAGTCAAAGGACTAGAATAGACATTTCTCCAAAGAAGATATAAAAAAAACCAACAAGCATATAAAAAGATGCTCAACATCACTAATCATTAGTTAAATGCAAATCAAAACCACAATGAAATACCACCTCACACCCATTAGGATGGCTACTATTAAAAAAAACAGTAAGTAACAAATATTGATGAGGATGTAGAGAAATTGGAACCTTCACGCACCACTGGTAGGAATGTAAAATGGTACAGCCATTATGGAAAACAGATGTGCAGTTTCTCAAAAAATTAAAAATAGAATTACCGTATGATTCAGCAATTCCACTTCTGAGTGTATATCCAAAATAATTGAAAACAGAGTCTCAAAGAGATATTTGTATAACCCTGTTCATAGCAGTATTATTCACAATAGCCAAAAAGTGGAAGCAACCCAACTGTCCATCTGTGGATGAATGGATAAAAAAAATGTGTTATAAACATACAATGGATTATTATTCAGCCTTAAAAAGGAAGGAAATTCTGACATATGTTACAACATGAATGAACCTTGATGACATTATGCTAAGTGAAATAAGCCAGTCACAAAAAAACAAATACTGTGTGATTCCACCTACATGAAGTATCTAGAGTAGTCAAATTCATAGATACAAAAAGTAGAATGGTGGTTGTCAGAGCCTGAGAGGAGAGAGGAATGGGCAGTTGTAGTTTAATGGATATAGAGTTTCAGTTTTACAAGATGAAGAGTTCTGGAGATTGGTTGCACAACAATGTGTATTTACTTGATACTACTGAACTGTACGCTTAAAATGGCTAAGATAGTAATTTTATGTTATGTGTATTTTACCACAATTAAATTTTTTAACTTCACAGAACAGTATTTTCAGAAAAAAATATTTTTAGAAACAATGCCAAGACAATTTCATGGTGTGTTGCTCCCAAAGCACATATATGGGAGCAAAGCCATTCTTACAGTAAGAAATGGTGATGGTTAACTTTCCTTTTCTGTGAAATTTCCAACATAATAAGTCTTAAGATAATCAATGTAATGGAGCACCCACTTGTTTCCTCTTACTTGAGAGTGGGTGAAAATCACAGTTACATTTTGTTTCCTGATAGATAACTCTTAACATTATATTATTATGTTGGCCTCTTCTCTCCATCTTTAAATATAGGGTGTCAGGGAATGATGACATAGAAGGTTCAGGGCTGATCAACAGCAACCATTTCCTCTACCTACTCCCCTAATTTAGTAGCCACAGCACATAGCCCCAAGGGGGCTCTGAGGGCAAGTGTAGAGTTCTAAGGATCTAACAATACTGGGTAAAGTTCTAGCTACCAAGGTTTGGGAGAATTTATCTAATCTGAGCAAAATCTTCTGAACCTCCAAAGCTGTTCTTTCACTTACGACCACATATTCTAAGAGACATGAAAAACTCAGTTAAAATCCTACTGTTGCCACTTGCAAGCTTCTATCCCATCACATAATCTCTCAGTGGCAGCTGTCATCTTCTCTGAAACCTGGGGCCAGTACCAGAACAACCTGCTTGCATCTACCCTGAAGAGTAATGAATAGAAATGAGTTATAAATATAAAATGATGTATAAATCTTTTAGCACCAGAAACTTGGGATGTTTTAAGTACACAAAGCACAGACTAATAAGACTATCAATCCTGTCTCCGATGTATAGACATTTAGAAACTGGGATCCCATCCATCCCTGGCTCTTAGAGTCTCCATTAAAAAAAAATATCTATGATTTCCATCAATGTAGATAAATATGCCCTTTTGCCTTTCCTTCTGGAGCTAATTTAATGAATTTTCCTGTAAATGCTAAGTCCATGTGAGATGGGGTTACATTTTATCTGCAATTTAGCTAGACTCATAATGGACAGTTTTCTTAATGCAGAGAGTATTTGGTTCCACAGAGATGCTGCTCTGCTAACATCTGGCTACACTGAAGGCCTCAGATTGAGTGAATATTAATGATAACATTGTTTGCATATTATAAACTGAAAGAAAAACAATTCCAATTAAAAAGGATCAAGACTGACAGTTTAAAACCTTAAAGGGGTACTCTTTTCAACTGTGTTGAGTTTTACCACTGAAAACCTGGGTCTTCATTAAGGGCCCAATATTTAAAATTACATTTCTCTGTGAGTTCTGAAAATATGATAAAAGATGACTGATAGTCTTTCTGTTGTTCAAGTAGTGAGCAACTCTCAACTGTGCCAAATTGCAATTATGTAGCTTTTTCAAAACAATCTGTAGGCTTATACCTACCCAAATTTTACTTATAAGTAAGAAATCCATGTTAAAGGGGCATGTGTGTTTATGTGCAACTAACTTAAGGGCTGTTGCATAGACCCTTCTTGCATAGAGGTAATAAAAAAGAAAACCATTTAACTAGTTGCTCTGAAACCAAAAGTACCTTCCTAGTCTATTAGAAGAAATATATATTGGCCCAGTCAGCTTAATCATTACCACACTGATAGAGTATACTGGAAATTTGTCTTCAACATCCAACACTCTACTTTTTGAGGAAATAAGGGAAAGGAGATGCACGTCCCTGCAGGTCTAGTCCTGTAGTAAAGTTGCTGCTATCCCATTCCAAATACATCTTCCTCTCAACTTCACATTTGTATGCTGGTCTGGAATCCTAGAGAAAATGTTTCAGCTGTTGAGGAAAATGAGATAGCAATAGATACACTTTTTCTTCTTTTTCCTTTATGAGCCTGAGACACAACGTTCGTATAGCCTTCTTAGGTGTAAAAGAAATAATGAAGTAGATTAGCCACTTCTTTTTTTTTTTTTTTTTTTTTTACTGTAAATCAGAATTGAGCGAAAAATAAAAATAACTCTTTCCAGGAGAAAGCAGTAAAATATTCCTCACTTCTATTTTCCCTTCTTCCACCTTTTCAGAGCCTCCCTCTCCACTCTGGCTAGCTTATTCCCCAGGAGATAGGTGCAAAGGTAAATAGTATAGACAGAACACTGGCTGTAATTGAGGAGAGGACCTCAGAGAAGCCATCATTTTACAGCTAAGCAAAGCAGACTTTTTCGGTTACCAAGTGACTTCTCCAAGGCCAGGTTGAGCCACCTCAATTGAGTCAGATCCATGTGTGCATGTACTTAGAAGCTGACCCAACTCAAAGCCACAACAAAAATTTAAAAATAAATACATTGTGAAATCCTTCATTGGACCACCAGAAAGACAGATGGACACTCTGTTAAACATTATCAGAGGCCATTTGGGATGAAATATATCTCATATTCTTTCCCCATTTCAGCATCACCACCCAGATAAATGAAGCCTACCTAATCCCCAATAAATCATCAGTGACTTTTATTCTTTAAAATGGCAGGTCATCTTATTATCATTTCAAACCAAAGAGCCTACTAAAAATACGAGGTACTTTCCTAGGGAATAATAGCAGGTAAACTCTGACCTCTAGAACTGAGAGAAGCGTTTCAGTGATGACTATAAAAAATATTTTCAATTACTTAGTGAGAAAAAAAACCTCCATTTGTATTTGTGAATCATCACTGTCATTTCTGGTTAAGATGTTCTTCTCTTTAGTGATCCTTGACTGGAAAGGGTCAATAGAAACACTTAGACACATACAGTCACAAGAAACCTTGTTTCTGAGCCCATATATGTTCTAAAGACTTTTCTGGATAGTCTTGAAGACAAAAAAAAAATTCTTTTTCAAGGGCAAAAATCATCTTCAAAACCCATTTTTCAGATTACAAAGGGTTAATTCCTTCTGACCCGATTCAAACTTTGGAGGCCCAGCTACAGCAAGAGGCTTATGATATTGCATTTAGCACAGACTAGCCCCCTATGATTACAGCTTTAAAATGTTTTCTAGGCTTCATACGCTTGTCCAGAAAAGAGCAGCTTGGGTGATAATAATAATGTATCGTTCCAAAAAAAAATTCACCTTCTAAAATTCAAGTCTTGGTGGCTTCTCACAGAAATTCAGCTCTATCTCACATTTTGTGGTCAGGGGAAAATCAATGTCAGTAGTAGCAACATAAACTTTATTATTCAGTGACCTGGGCATAGGGATGGTTCTCTCTAGTTTCAAGGAGGGAAGAATGCCAGGACCACAAGCACTCCCAAGTGAAAGGCTGTGCTTGGTGCACTTATCATAGGAGTTGGATGATGTTTCAGGGCACAGATGCCAGGAGTTTTGTTTTGTTTTTCTTTTAATTTCATCATGCTTTTAAAACCATTTTTCTTTCCACAGGTCCCTTTAATACCTTTGAAAAGATCCATTCTCCTGAGTCATCCAAGAGGATGGAGAACAGTGTGAGCTTTGAGCTGAACAGAAGACACTCCCTCCTCTGCCTGGTAAGAAGCAGCCCTCTAAGTGCCTTATATGTTCAACCTTCAGTTAATTCCACTCACACTCTACCCCCACTGGTAATGAAGACAAATAGCACTGCAGTCTTTGGGTACAGCCTCAATGTTTACTTCTGGTTACAGCCAAGGATCTGCTGCTCAGACTCCGGGAACTATAAAAATCATTTTGGAGAAGAAATTTTTGACTCTCTACCTCTTCTTTCTATTCACCACAGAGGAGGAAGGCCACAGCAGTGGTTAAGAAAGCTGAAACATAGAGGGAGGGTGCACAAAGATCTGAATTTCCCCTTCATCTGGCTTCTGACATTCCATTATATAAAGTTCATTGCAACTGTTACTTACCAAGTATGGTAGATCTCCTCCCCACCACCACACCCATATTCCCTCAGCCCTTCACATTTCAGTGCCCTGCCAACTGCTAGCATCTGCCTGCCTTTGCCCTTGGGCTTTCTCTGGACTTCAACTCCTCAGCACTTCTACCATATAAACACGAGGCCAGAAATGCCAAGACATAAATGCCTCCCTGTAAGAACAGCCTTTGACCAGTGACTGACTGAAGTTGGTGCATAAACATCTCAGTGCCCTTGTCCCTCAGGTGGCATTATCCCCCAGTGAGATTAAGTTCCAGTTGCCCACAGTAGTAATGACACAACATTTTATTGCCTGGATTCCATTCTTTGTTTCACTTCCCCACTCCTCTACTGTGTCTCCTGAGATCACACCCTAAATAAACTACTTGCCCTGGAATTTGTGTCTAGGGGTTGGCTTGAAAGACACAGTTTTGGGATGTGGACACTAAAAGCAGAAGATGAGCTGCTTTGTTAGATGAGGTTCGTATTCATTCAGTCCAACCTCTTTTATATACCTCTTTTATATTAGCCTCTTGTGGCAGCTTTTCCCCTTATGATTAAATTTTCCTTGATTTCATTTGGATATAAATGGTGGGACTGGCTCCTGCCTTGTACGCCAGCATCCGCTTAGTCTCCACCTGTTGCAGGTTCATAGATCTTCTGATAACCACCCCTAACCAACTCCTAGGTTTATCTTCACTCAACTTCTGAGTCCTCGTGGAGGTCTTCCAACATATACACACAGATTCTTAACATTTTATGTGCTATGAAATCCTTGGCATCCTGTGGACACATCTCAGGATGTTTTTAAATTCATAAAATTAAATATAGTGGATTACAAATTTAAAAAGTTACAATGGGGCTTCCCTGGTGGCGCAGTGGTTGGGAGTCTGCCTGCCGATGCGGGGGACGTGGGTTCGTGCCTCGGTCCGGGAGGATCCCGCATGTTGCGGAGCGGCTGGGCCCATGGGCCATGGCCACTGGGCCTGCGCGTCCGGAGCCTGTGCTCCGCAGTGGGAGAGGCCGCAGCAGTGAGAGGCCCGCGTACCGCCAAAAAAAAAAAAAAAAAAGTTACAGTGAAATGTGATTTGTAACCTGGACTCCAGATAAGAGTATATTCCTATGTACATATAAGCTCAAGGAACTGCGACGCTTATCATTTCTCTTCGTTTCCCTCATAAAGCTGTGGGACTTATTAAAACGTGGTTTCACATAATTGCTGACTTTCGGGACTCTTCAGGCTCACCAGTGCCAAGATTAAAGACTTTGTGCCCCAGGAGAGAAGTTCTGCTTATCCATGTTGCTCCTGATTAAATGTCTCATCTCTGCCTTTTTTTCCCTCTTCTAGGTAGGACCCACTTATATTAGTACCATCTCTGTGGATTGCTCAGTTACCTGAGCAGCTTTCTGCCCTGACATGAGATTGTTGCCTGTCTTAAATCCCTACTTGGTCCTTGTGGCTTCATATCTCTCAGTATTTCCTGCAGTATACCTCCTCATTATACCTCTAGCTTCCCTAGCTAAGGCCCTCTTGGTTATGAACAGAGATACCATTTACAACATCTGTAATTTTCTTTAAAATACTTCAGTGTAGACTGCTTGATACAAATGTGTCACTTTTAATCTACCCTTAGGAGCAATCAGTGATCCTAATCAAGAATCCACATCCCAGGAATGGTGAGGTAACGATGACTAAGAAAAGCCATTCCCGGGATGGCTACTACTACAAATATCTTCACTACATTTATCTTCCACCAACACTAGAAGTTTTGCTAATTAGCATAATCAATGGTAGAAATGGATTTTCTTTAGTGAAATTTATAGTTTGTGTATTTGGCTAAGAAATGTTAGAAATGGGTGGTCATAGGTACAGTTGGTGGTATTCAAGATGGTGGCTAAAGTACTTTAAAGACACCATCCATCTTTGAGTAAGCAAGGTATGAGAATCTAGCAAGTCCTTAACATTTATCATTAGTTTTGGCACATGTTTAACCCTAAACCCAGAACCCAGTTGTTGTTCCGGAATATTCCCAATCATCTTTTTATAGTGGGTGGTTACCCCCACCACTACAATAATACTGTATTTATCTCAGGTGAACATTTTATGCATGTTACTTATGGACCACCAGAAAGGACAGAATCGAGGATTCTTTAGTTTGGGATTATATGACTTCTTGCCTGCTTGTTAATAAATGTCTATGTGTGTAGCAGGATTTGGTCTGAGACTTTTTTTGGCTGTGTTGGGTCTTCATTGCTGCACGCGGGCTTTCTCTAGTTGCGGTGTGCGGGCTTCTCTTGTTGCGGAGCATGGGCTCTAGGTGTGTGGGCTTCAGTAGTTATGGCACGTGGGCTCAGTGGTTGTGGCTTACGGGCTCTAGAGCGCAGGCTCAGTAGTTGTGGCACATGGGCTTAGTTGCTCCGCGGCATGTGGGATCTTCCCGGACCAGGGCTCGAACCCATGTCCCCTGCACTGGCAGGCAGATTCTTAACCACTGTGCCACCAGGGAAGTCCCAAGACTTTCTTTTATTATCAAGTTGTAGGATAGCTGCCAACCTTCACCTACCTCTAAGATTTGGTGATTTCTGAGAGTTTCCAAAATGAGCCTAAGAATTGTGATGATGAAACTGCCTTACCTCCTTACTCTACTCCTTAATCACAGAATAGTATAGATTTCCCATTATGTGCAAGACCATCTTGTTGAATACCCTGGTGCCAACCATTTTCCACAATGAGGATTGGGATTGTTTCATCCCATTGGGCTATAGTCTTTGGTCCCAACCCTGGATTTGGGTGCCTTCCCTAACCTTCATCTTGTCCTGGATGATAGGTTTCAGTCCTGTTATGGCTAATTCCTTAGCATTACTGGTGTCAAATTCATTCACTCATTCATTCAGCAGTTATTAATTGAACACCTTTTGTTTACTATACAGTATTCTAGATCCAGTGGATACTGCAGTCAGTAAGACAGATAAGATCATGTGATTAAAGATGATTAAAAGTGAACAAGTTGATAAAATAATTTCAGATAGCAATAAGTGCTATCCAAAAAATAAGATTATGGGATGTGGCATTAGAGCAGGGGGTTGGCTATTTTGGAAGGAATGGTCAAAGAAAGCTACTCTTAGGGTTAATAAGTACACTTAGCAGAGATCTAATAATTCTTTCCATTTGAGCCATCCAGAGTTATAATAAGATCAGAAATTAGTGTGGTTTGCAATACAGAGTGGCCCAGAGAGCTCTAAAAGGTTCTTTTTTACCCTTTTAGGAATAGCTGGATCCTCATTGGTGCCTCTACGTCACCTCAAGGTTTAACCAAAGTGTGAAAGAATGCCTCAAAGAACCAAAATCCATTTAGCTTTCTTTGAGACAATATAATGCATAATTAGCACCTTGACTTTTTTCATTGAATTGATCAGTTTGTATAAACTGATTGGTTTAGCATTTTGTGGTCCACAAATAGACAAAGAAAATCAGTGGAAACCAAGCTTAACTTAATTAATATTGATGGAGCACTGAGAAACATAAAATCTGAGATTTAGAGGGCCTTTAGAAATAAGTGTACTCAGGAAGAAAATGAGTGCCAGAAAATTAACCCCCAAATGTTCAACTTGTACACCAAAAGCTCTAATGTTTATATGGCTACTCACCCATAAACATTTTTCAAAGAATCTTGGCATTTATATCCCATTTACTGTAAAACAGTTTATCACGAACTGTTTTAAATTTTTTAATATAAAAGTAATATGAGAACATTAAAGTTAAAAAATAGGAAGATAAACCACCCACTAATCTTCTGCTATCTGTTTTATATTTATCATTCACATTTGGTGCATTCAAATATTTATATTATTTTAATCATAGAGTACATAAAATTTAATATCATGCTTTGAAACCTAGCGTTATATGCCTTCTCCATATTGCTATATAGTGTCTATGTTTTGTTTCATGCCTATAAAATATTCCATTGGGCAGTTATACCCTAATTTAATTAGCAAGTCTCCTATTTTAGCTATTTGGACTGTTTTTAATTTTCATTGTTATTTGAAAAATATATTAATGCATAAGACTGTTCCAGAGTTTGGATTATTTCCTTAGGCTAAAGTCCCAGAAGGAAAATTACTACATCAAAGGATTTGAGTAGTTTTACAGTTCTTAAAAACTAAAGCTGTTACATTCTATAAAATGTAGGCTAATATTCAGAGCAGCAGTAATATAGAAGGATATCAGATTTAACACATACTTACCAGATTCATTTTTAAGGCTTTACTAATTGAGTGAAAATGTTACCTCTTTTTTATTGAACTTTTTTTGTTGAATTTTATCTTTTGTGAATTATCTGTTCACATGTTTTTCCTGTTTATTTGCTGATCTTAGGATTGATCCATTTGTTTGCACCCTTTATGGATTAGAGATGTTCACCCTCAGGTATTTTTGCTGCAAATATTTTTCCCAGATGGCTTTTTTTCTTTTGTACCGAATATACAGAATTATTTGCGCATCTTTTACTTTGTGACTATTTCTCTTTCTCCTATACATAGAAAGCATCCTCTACAGTTTTTGATAAATAATCAATAGAATTCAATTTCTTTCCATTTTACATTTGTTAGATATTGTTCCTTTATTTATATTAGAAGTTTATTTATATATAACTTTTCATTCATATTTAGTGTGATGTGTTGGGTTGGCCAAAAACTTCGTTCAGGCTTTTCCCTAAAATGTTATATCACAGTCATATATAGAACATATTTGCTGCAAATATTATTCCCTCTTTCCCCTCCTGCCTTTCATAGCCCCTTCCTACCAACCCCAGGTAACCACTAGCTACTATAGATTGATCTCATTTTTAAGAATTCTGTATAAATGGCATCATACAGAATGTACCCTTTCATTCTGGCTTATTTCACTCAGCATATGTATTTTGAGATTCATCCATGATGTAGTGTGTATCAATAGTTCATTCATTTTATTGCTGAGTAGCATTCCATTAGATGGATATACCCTAGATTGTTTATCCATTCTTCTATTGATGGACATTTGGTTCATTTCATGTTTTGGGCTATTACAAACAGAACTGTTATGATCATTTGTGTGCAAGTCTTTGTGTGGATATATGCTTTCATTTTTTTTCAGGTAAATATATAAGAGTGGGACGACTGAATCATACTGTCAGTGTGTGTCTAACTTTTTAACAAACTGTCAAACTGTTTTCCAAAGCAGTTGTCTCATGTTATATTCCCACCAGCACTGTATGAAAGTTCCAGTTCTTCCACACCCTCACTGACATGTGGTATGATCAGTCTTTTTAATTTTAGCCGTTCTTAGTGGGTGCATAATGGTATCTCATTGCAGCTTTAATTTGCATTTCCCTAATAATTAATAATGTTGAGTGTCCTTTCATGTGCTTATTTGCCATCTGTGTACAAAACTTAGAATAATAATGGTCTCTTGATGAATTAACCCTGTTCTCATTCTGAAATAATCATCTTTTTCCTTGGTAATATTATTTCCTCTGAAATCTATGCTATTAATATAGCCACTCAAGTTTTGAGTAGTGTTAACGTGGTATACATTTCCATTCTTTTACTGTTAACTTACTTCTGTCTTTATATTTACAATATGTTTCTTGTAGACTTTTGAATTTTTATCCACTGTAACAATCTCTAACTTTTAATTGGAACAATTATAACTTTTATATAATTATTGATATAGTTAGGTTGAATCCTTTTATCTTGCTGCTTGTTTTCTACTTTTCCAAACTATTCTTTGTTCTCTTTTTCCTTATTTTCTGTTGTCTTTTGGATTAATTGAATATTTTTATTCTGTTTCTTTTCTTTGTTAGATTATTAGCTTATAACTCTGTTCTCTTATTTGAGTGATTACTTTAGAGTTTATAGTATAGAGCTTTAACTTATCTGCTTACTTTCAACTGTATACCACTCATGTGTAACTGTGCAAAACCTCACACGTAGAATAAAAAACCTTACCGTAGTATACTTACATTTCTCCCCTCCAGTTCTGTGTGTGTGTTTCCATAATACATTGTTATTTTAAAAGCAGTACTCTTTTATTGTAGAAAATATGTATACCATCAAATTTATTGTCTTAACCATTTTTAAATGTACAGTTCAGTGGCATTAAGTACATTCCTATTGTTGTGCAATAATCACCACTATTAAGGTCCAGAACTTTTTTTTATCATCCCAAACTGAAACTCAGTACCCATTAAACAATAACTTCCCATTCACCCCACTCCTCAGGCCCTGGTAACCACTACGCTATTTTCTGTCTCTATAAATTTGACTACTCTAGATTCCTCATATAAGTGGAATCATACAACATTTGTCCTTTTTGTGTCTGGCTTATTTCATCATTGACCTTACCATACTCTTTTCAAGGTTCATCCACATTGTAGCATGTACCAGAATTTCCTTCCTTTTTAAGGCTGAATAGTATTCCATTATATGTATATACCATATGTTGTTTACCCATTCACCTAACAATGGGTATTTGGGTTGTTTCTACCTTTTGGCTATTGTGAATAATGCTGATATGAACATTGTTGCATAAATATCCTGCTTTCAATACCTTTGGGTGTATACCTAGAAGTAGAGTTGCTGGATTACATGGCAATTCTATGAAAAACAGTTAATTATCTTTTGAAAAGATTTACATAGAAATTTAAATTATGATTTAAATTTTTAAATCTTCTATATTTACCCATGCAGTTAGCATTTCTGGAGCTCTTCATCCCTTTGTGAGGATTCCTGTTTACAAATGTATATTTACAAATGTTAGCTATTTGTTCTCACAGTGGAACTGTAGAATAAAATTGTCAACTCCTAGAAAAAAATCATTTAAGATTAAAAATTGAATTCCAGGTCATCGAAAACATAACTTGGAGAGAACAATGAGATAATATTCAGTATTTCCATCTGATAATATGTCACGATTTGCCATTTATTCAGGTCCTCTTTTCAATGTACAAATAAAATTTTGCAGTTTTATTAGGCAACTTCTATACATCTTATAAACGTTTATTTCTTCTGCTTTGAGGGGCATTATATTTCTGTTGAATGGGCCTTCTTAAAATTATGTTTTAGTTCTCTTTTTATAAAGGTACAGAGTACTACTGACTTCTGAGTATTTATCAGATACTGTTACCTTGATTAAGCTTTCATTAACAGTGAACATAGATACTTGTTATTATTGTTCCTGAGTTTACAGGGACTTTGTCTAAGGCATCTGCTATTGACTATAATGATGACAGGTTCAGGATAAGGACTATTAATTATATATATTAATGGAAAAGCCTTCCATTCCTTTTTTTTAAATACCTTTAAATGTTCAATTTTAGCACATCCCTTCTTGCAGCTATTGTATTATCAACATAATTATAGTAATGCATGTCCTTATATTTTATCATTCCTGCATGCGTGAGATAAGCCCTGCTTTACTGTAGTGGGTTATTCTTGTATTATATTGTTACAGTCCCTGTGTTAGTATCTTCTTTAAGGTGTTAGTTAATGTGCACTATTGGGTTTAGGTATTCTCAGCAAAGAAGCACAGAACCTCCTGCTACTGTACATCTAGTCTTCAGTGGGGGGAAATCCAAAAGAAAAAAATGTGTGGTGGCTTTACTAAACAGCAAAAGATACGGGGGGGGGGTTTGTAGCATTTTTCTTACCATAGGCCTAAGAAGTGGGATTCCTTAAAATTTTGGTGATTAACATAACTATGGCTGGGAAATAAAAGGTTTAGCTTAAAAAATGGGAAACAAGTAAAAATCTCTGAAAATCTGCCCATCTTCTTGCTGTTTCTAAAGCCCAAACAAAAAAACATTAAATCCATTTTTAGGACAGTAACAGACTCCCCTCTGAAATCCCAACATCGAACTGTCCATGCAATCTGGGTGGGGTGGGAAGCAGTGGTAAGAAATTGTTTTAAACTTTAGAATACACATGTTAAAAGTACTACCTCAAAGCCAAGGTCCATAAAAACAACGTTACTGAGAAATTTCCCTAAAAGTGAAAAACTAAACAATCCCATCTCTTTTTTTAAATTAATTAATTTATTTATTTATGTTTGGTGCGTTGTGTCTTCGTTGCTGTACGCGGGCTTTCTTTAGTTGTGGCGAGCAGGGGCTACTCTTCGTTGCAGTGCATGGGCTTCTCATTGCGGTGGCTTCTCTTGCTGCGGAGCACAAGCTCTAGGCACGTGGGCTTCAGTAGTTGTGGCTCGCAGGCTCTAGAGCGCAGGCTCAGTAGTTGTGGTGCACAGGCTTAGTTGCTCTGCGGCATGTGGACTCTTCCCGGACCAGGGCTCGAACCCTTGTCCCCTGCATTGGCAGGCGGATTCTTAACCACTGCACCAGCAGGCAAGCCCACAATCCCATCTCTTAATTCACTGCCACCTCCCATTCTTTCCTATTCTCGGTAACAGTTTATTGGAAACAGGAATTGTAGTTTTTGGGTTGTTTTGTTTTTGTCTTCATATACCCAGAGCCGAGGACACATTAAGCATTTTATAACTACCTGAATAAATTAGAAAAATGGGGCCGTAAAAGGTGGCTACTAAAGATCGACAAAATGGGGCTTTAAACACAGTATGGCAGCAGATGAAGCAATTGGAGAACGATTTATTTTTTGTCCTATAAAATGAAATAAAATGGGGAAAATATTATGATTTTTGTGCTGTAACTTTACTTAAACCAAGTATATTAGATTTAGCCAGTGTGTGTCCATTTTCTTATACTGATAATTCAGGAATTTTGGGGAGGGGTTTGTTTTGTTTTAGAATCCACATGCAGTCCCTTTGGCAATTGAAGTTGCAGGGATAGCATCTCTTTTGTTGACATAAACCATGGGAACTTCAGTGGCATGATCTCATTATCTGATTACAGCTGTGACTTTGAAGTAATCTCTCAGAATGAGCATTTTTGGAAGAGTTGTTGCTCACAGGCCAAGCCCAGGGTTGTGGAAGAGGATTTGCAAAGGTATTTGTTAACTCTGCTCTTTTTCCTTTGGCTTTCTCCTGCTCTATTCCATTAGTGCTTCATTTAGTTTCTCATCAGGCAAGAAACTACAGTGGGACTGATTTTAGTTCTATACACAAAGGGCACTCAGCTAATATTGCTTTACTAAGTGGTCAATTGGAGAGTACCAGTAGATTGTACTGTACAAAGTTCCACAGGGATCCCTGACACCGTGTGGAGTTCAATCCTATAAAATCCCCTTAAAAAGAAATTCCATAATGACCTTGTGCAAATCATTATGTTTCATCCACATCTTTGAAGAGGTGATTTGTTTGCCCTTGGTAAGTAGCAACTTTTATTTTTAGAAAAATAAGTTTGAAGCAATTATCCTAGGATCCATGGTTTTTCACTCTGACGATCAAACACTAGTCCATGGAACATCTCCATTAAAATCACATAGAAAGCTATTTAAAACAATGTATTTCTGAGCCGGGCCTTTGGAATAAATAAATAAATAAATATTTATTTATTTATTTATGTTCTAAAATTAAGACAAAAACCCTCGTGACATAAAATTCACCATTTTAATCATTTTTAAACTGTACGACTGAGTAGGGGTTTTTGATATTTACAGTGTTGGTAACCATCACCACTATCTAATTCCAGAATCTTTTCATAACCTCTAAAAGAAACTATGTATCTCCACATTGCTCCCTTCCCTCATCCCCTAGCAATCACTGTTTCACTTTCTGCCTGTATAGATTTGCCTATTCTGCTGTAGCATAAAAGGCATCATACAATACGTGACCTTTTGTGCCTGGCTTCTTTCACTTAGCAAAAAGTTTTCAAGGTTTATCCATGCTGTAGCATGGATATTTCATTCCTTTTGATGGCTGAATAATATTCAATCATTAGTTTTGCTTATCCATTCATTAGTTTTCATTTGGGTTGTTTCCATTTTTTTGCCTATAGTGAGTAATGTTGCTGTGAATATTTGTGTACAAGTTTTTGTGTGGACGTGTTTTCAATTCTCTTGAGTATATACCTAGGAGTAGAATTACTGAGTCATATGATAACTTCATGCTTAACTCTTTGAGGAGCTGCCAAACTGTTTTCAACCATGGCTGCACCATTTTACCTTCCCCCAGGGCATCAGGAAAGATGACTGAAAGTGTTCTTCATTCCCCAGCAAGGGGGAACCCTAATGGCCAGAAGGAACATAGGAACCACAGCACATGGCACAGAACAGGTAAGAAAACCAAAAAGTCACCAGGGCACCACTGTAGCTAAAGGAAAGTGACCCATAGTACCTTTGGTTCCCCAGGAAGCAGGAAGACAGGCGGCCTGAGGACCACCAAAACCACAGCACTGAGCAGGTAGGTGTTTAGAGGGTTCCTCCAGGGCACTATCAGGAGGAAATGATGTAAACAAAAGGAGCCACAGTCTTCCAGCATGTAGGGAGTCTTGTGTCCCTAAGGATCCCAGGAATCCCAGGAGGCAGGCAGGCTACTGACCAGATGGGCCTCCAGGGCATCAGCGCTATGCAGGGAAGGTGACCTAAAGTGCTCCTGGTTCCACAGCAAAGGGGAAGGCCAGACCCATAGCAGATCCACAGGCTGATACAGGAAAGTTTCCCCCAAAGGCACCAGCATGAAGATAACAACTACAGGCAGAATGAACTACAGTTGTTGTTTTTTTTTTAATCACATAGGCAGGCTTGTGACTAAAAGTAACCCAGAAAACCCCGAGGGCAGGCAGGCTAGTGACTAGATGGGCACTCCAGACAGCTGTGCGCTGCAGGTAAGGCAGCTGAAAGTGATCTCAGATGACCAGTGGCGGGGAAGGCTGATGGCCGGAAGGACAACTGGAAACATAGCACAGGGGCAGGCTGGTGGTCAGAATGTTCTCCAGGGAGATCAAGGCGAGGATAAGGACGAAAGGAACCACAGTTCCCCTGCACGTAGGCAGGCCTGTGGCCCAAGGAATCCCAGGAGGGAAGGCTAGTAACTAGATACACCCCCCCACCCCCACCCCCCAAGCACCAGCGCACTGCAGGGCAGGTGGCCAAAAAGTTCATCCGTTTCTCCAGCAAGGGAGAAGGCTGGTTAAGTGTAAGAGCTAAAGGTATCCTAGCAGACTTGCAACCACTGGTTCTCCGGAGGCACCAGTATGAGGACAGGGCACGGGCTGATAGGAGTCACGTTTTCCCAGCATGCAGAGAAGCTTGAGGGCATAGGGATCTCCAAAACCTCGGGTGGCAGGTAGGCGGATGACCGGATGTCCCCTCTCCCTCCACCCCCACAGGAAATCAGCGCACTGCTGGGAAAGAAGCTCAAAGTGATATCGATTCCTCAGCAATGGGGAAAGCTGATGGCCTGAAAGACATAGGAACCTCAGAACGTGGGCCGACTGGTGCCCGGATGGTTGCCCCGGGGCACCATCACGAGTAAAGGGTGTAACCTGAGGGAGTCACAGTTCCCCAGTAAACAGGCAGGCTTGTAGCCCAAAAGATCTTAGAAATCCCAGGGTTACAAGCTAGTAACCTCAGAAGCCCTCGGAGAACCAGCGTGGTGTAGGGAAGGGGGCTGAAAGTTCACCGCTTTCCCCAGCAGGGGTAAGGAAGGTGACCTTAAAAGCCCTGGAACGCAAACACGAGGACAGGATGGTACCCGGATAGTTCTTCAGAAGCACCAGTGAGAGGATACTACGGTAGCCTACAGCAGCCATAGTTCCTCAGGTCGCCAAAAACAGCAGCCATAGTTCCTCAGGTCGCCAAAAGCTCAATGCGAGAGTAGGCTAACGACTATATAGGTCCTCCCGAGAATCACTGCACTGCAGGGAAGAGGTGACTGAAAGTGCTCTAAGTTCCCCAGCAAAATGGTAGACTGACAGACTGAAGTATACCGGAATCCTAGCTCTAGGGGTAGCTGACGCCGGGAAAGTTACAAGATGTACCATCATCAAGGTATTATGGTGGACAGAAAGAGCCAAGTTTCAGGGGCTTCCCTGGTGGCGCAGTGGTTGAGAGTCCGCCTGCCGATGCAGGGGACGCGGGTTTGTGACCCGGTCCGGGAAGATCCCACATGCCGCGGAGCGGCTGGGCCCGTGAGCCATGGCCGCTGAGCCTGCGCGTCCGGAGCCTCTGCTCCGCAACGGGAGGGGCCACAGCAGTGAGAGGCCCGCGTACCGCAAAAAAAAAAAAAAAAAAAAAAAAAGAGCCAAGTTTCTCCCAGAACACCAGCAGGCTTGTGGCTTAAAGTATCCCAAGAGCCCTACCGTGTGGCTAGGTACTGGCGGGAAAGTGGATGAAAATTTTTTCCGTTTCCCTAGCCAGGGGGAAAGTGAAAGCTAGAGGGACCACCGGAACTTTAGCACTAGTGCCCGGAAGGTACCATTCGAGAACCACTTTGAGGAAACTACGATGAGCAAAAAGAGTTCCCCAGCACGAAGGCAAGCATTTGGACCAAAAAAATCCCAGAAAGGTGGACGAGATAGTGACCAGATAGGCCCCTGGTGCGACAGTGCTCTGCATGGGCAGTGAACTGAAGTGCTCTTCATTCCACAGCAAAGGGAAAGCCCACGATGGCCAAAAGAACAGTCAGAACCATAGCACACGTGTTCACGCTGGTGCCCGGACGCTTTCTCCAGGTGGACCAGGGAGGTAATATCGTAAGCAAAAGGAGCCACACTTCCCTAGCAGGCGAGCGTGTTTGTGGTCCACAGGATGTCAGGGGAAGGCAAGCTAGTGACAGATGGGTTCCTGAAGCAGCAGTGCTATTGAGTGAAGGTGGCCAAAAGTTCACTCAGTTATCCTGCAAGCCAGAAGGCTAGTGGCCCAAAGGAGTCTGGAGCCCAGGTTCTACAGTAGACTAGTCCCTGGAAGGCACCCAGAAGAACCCTCAGGGCACCAGTGCAAGGCACGGACAGTGGCCCAACAGAACCAAGATTTTCCAGGCTGTCAGCCTGATACATGCAGAGCCCCAAGTTTCCTTCGCGAGCATGCAGATAAGAGTTCCACATGAGACCCTGTAGCTGAGGCAGGACGGTGGCCAGAAGACATCCAGGACCTTGAAAGGACAGATGGCATGTGGACAAAAGATTACATAGGTCCGCACTGCGAGGGTCATATGGTGGCCGAAAGGACTCCGGTTTCTCTAGCGCGGAGGCCGTCTGATGGTCTGAAGGATCCCATAACCAAGCGTTCACACAGGTAAGTGACTTGAAGGGCTCCCAGGGCTCAGCCACATTGGAGGGAGGGTGACCAAAAGAGCCTTTGGTTCCCCAGCAAGCTGGAAGGCATGTGGCCAGAAGGAACACCAGATAGACTTGTTTAAGTACCTGCTATTCAACAAATAGTTACTTAGCTATCTGAAAAAACTGTTTCCTTCCCTCCAGGAGCCTGTATTATAAAATACAAAGTATAATTTTTTTTTAAAGCCATGTGATTGCTAACAAATGCCCTAGGGCAGTGTTTTTCGTACTTTAAACTGCAGATGAATCACCTGGAGAGCTTGTTTGACATTCTGCTTTAGCAGATCTGAGGCGGGGCCTGAGATTCAACATAGTTAATTATAGGCTGAATCAGGTGATGCCAATGCTGACTGACCACTTTTGAATAGCAGAGACCTAAAGCTAGCAATCAACTAGCCACATGTGGCTAGTTAATGTAATTACATTTAAGTTTAAAATCTAGTTCCTCAGTCTCACTAGCCACATTTCAAGTTCTTAGTAGCCGCTTGTGGCTAGTGGCTACCTTACTGGACAACAAAGGTATAGACCTCTTTCATCTTATGCAGACAGTTCTCCAAGGAATAAATGACCATATATTGTTCGGCAATTCAAGGAAGTCTTTGTGAATTTTGTCTGGACCTAGAAATGTAAGTATGATTGTGATGGAAGAAACATTCAATGTGGAAATAAATACTAGAAGGCGGCTTTGCGCATTGGAAATAAAGGGGGTTCTGGATTGAAAGATGCCTCGCATTGAACCGTGCCTGTGACATTTATAAGCTTTGTTATTCTGGGGGAGTTACTTTAACTTTCTCAGCCTTGGTTTGCTCAGTGTAAAAATGTCTATGTCACAAAGTATGCATTAGATATATGTGTGAAAACATTTGCAGTGTCAGTCCCAGCAGGTTCCCCGACTCTGCAGCCTGCCTTTTTCTTCTCACAGCTGGGGTCACTTGATCCCTACCTGTGATCTCATCCCTGCCCTTGATTCCCAAGTTCAGAGTTAATATTTACTAAGCTTTCCATTGTAGGGTTGTAAAATCCTGGAATTGATATGGAGGACCTTGAATGCCAAGGCTGAGCAGTCAGTTTTCATTGGCTAGGCAGTAAGGAAACAATGCTTTTTAGCATGTTACTGTAAAAGGTGAGCTATCCTCTTGGAAGATTAGAAATAGCATTCAGCAGAAACTAGATGTGAGTAATATAACTCAATAGAAGGCAGGTGAGAATAGAGAGGTTTGTGGGACCAGATCAGTGGAGAGCCCTGCCTATCTTGTTAAGGAGTTTGTACTTTATCCCATTGGCCATGGGAACTTCCTGAGAAGTTCTAAAATTCATAGCCCGGCCATCTGGTTGAAACGGGAGGAGATATTTGAAGAGAACTGTCTGTGAAGAAGTGAAAGCGGTGGAGAAAGAGAACTCTCTAGTGAGAGGTGATTTCAGGTTTAGAGATTTTGAAAATGGAGCCCTTCTGAGTGAAGGCAAGAGTTGGGTGGCTGTCTAGAGACTAAAGAGGAATAAAATTAATTAATATAAGCCGAGACACCCCATTATTTGAGAAGGTGGGTGAAATGGGTATATTTCATTTCGAAAGTAGTCAAGGAAGGACTGTCTCCAAGGAAATTTCTTAGGTTTAAGCTCCAGGTGCCTGAATTTCAAGCACTATAATTTAAAGCACTGGATTTTTCTGAAATAACATGTGACCCATCATTTGTTCTCTGTCCATGCTCCCTAACCATTATTATGATGAAAATCTTTCCTAGAATTAGTTTCCTTAGTCATAGAAAGCCACATTCCTTCACATTTAGGGGGAGGAGAGAGGGGAGGTACTCAGTGAATGATACAGGAGCGTATAGCATAAACAAGTTGACCTCTAATTATTTTTGCATGGATTATCTGCCACTGGGGGTAATGACAGCAGATATCTAATTCCTGTTGATCATTTTCCTGCTTTCTGAGCTGTTTGGTTCTCTCTAATGTCACCCTCAAGTTTCCCTCCTCCATTGTAATTGAGTAGTCCTCCATAGTAATATTGCCTGAAAGAAGTACCACTGAGAAGAAAATATAAAACTAAACAGCCTGCATTGTACTTCCAAGGCAAATAAAAATGACTTGGGGACCAGTCACTAGTTGGAATTATCTACCTCACCTCTCTTCTACTGTTGAAAAGTGGCAGGGCATTTCTTTCTGGCCAACTTAGTCTTTTTTGTGATCCTTCCCTCTCCTTTATTTCTGGGCAGAGTCATATCACGTTGTAAAACACTAGACCACTTAAAACAATCGGAAGAAATACAGCACTCCTCACTGTTAGTAGTCAGGTTTTTTGTTTTTGTTTTTGTTTTTTGGTAATATAAAAACAAATGACTAATATTTTAGGGATTACTTGTTGTCTCAGCTTTAAAATAAACAGCCACACTGTTTTTCTATCTCAATTTCTTATATTTGGAGCCTATTCCAGTCTTATATCCGGGACTATTATTTGGAATTGGGCAGAAAAATGGAGGCATTAGAATTTGGTTTTGTTTGTTTTGTTTTTTTAATTTTATTGAAGTATAGTTGATTTATAGTGTTGTGTTAATTTCTGCTGTACAGCAAAGTGATTCAGTTTTACATATATATATATTTTTTCATATTCTTTTCCATTATGGTTTATCACAGGATATTGAATATAGTTCCCTGTGCTATACAGTAGGCCCTTGTTGTTTATCCATCCTATATATAATAGTTTGCATCTGCTAATCCCAAACTCCCAATCCTTCCCTCCCCCACACCCCCCTTGGCAACCATAAGTCTATTCTCTATGTCTGTGAGTCTGTTTACGTTTTATAGAGACGTTCATTTGTGTCGTATTTTAGATTCCACATATAAGTGATGTCATATGGTATTTGTCTTTTTCTGACTTACTTTGCTTAGTATGGTAATCTCTAGTTGCATCCATGTTGCTGCAAATGACATTATTTCATTCTTTTTATGGCTAACATTCCATTGAATATATGCACCACATCTTCTTTATCTACTCATCTGTCTTTGGACATTTAGGTTGTTTCTGTGTTTTGGTTCTTGTGAATAGTGCTGCTATGAATATAGGGGTGCATGTATCTTTTTGAATTATATTGATAGTTTTATCTCGGTGTATGCCCAGAAGTGGGATTACTGGATCATATGGCAACTATAATTTTAGCTTTTTGAGGAACCTACATAGTGTTTTCCGTAGTGGTGGCACCAATTTACATTCCTACCAGCAGTGTAAGAGGGTTCCCTTTTCTCCACACCCTCTCCAGCATTTATTATTTGTAGACTTTTTAATGATGACCATTCTGACTGGTGTAAGGCGGTACCTCATTGTAGTTTTGATTTGCATTTCTCTAATAATTAGCGATGTAGGGCATCTTTTTATGTGCCTATTGCCCACCTGTATGTCCTCTTCGGAGAAATGTCTATTTAGATCTTCTGCCCATTTTTCAATTGGGTTGTTTTTGTTTGTTATTGAATTGTATGAGCCATTTGTATATTTTGGAAATTAAGCCCTGTTGGTTCCATCATTTGCAAATATTTTCTCCCAGTCCATAGGTTGTCTTTTCATTTTGTTATGGTTTCCTTTGCTGTGCAAAAGCTTATAAGTTTGATTAGGTCCCATTTGTTTATTTTTGTTTTTATTTCTGTTGCCTTGGGAGACTGACCTAAGAAAACATTGGTACAGTTTATGTCAGAGAATGTTTTGCCTGTGATCTCTTCTAGGAGTTTTATGGTGTCATGTCTTATATTTAAGTCTTCAAGCCATTTTGAGTTTGTTTTTGTGTATAGTGTGAAGGTGTGTTCTAAATTCATTGATTTGCACTCGATTGTCCAACTTCCCCAACACCACTTGCTGAAGAGACAGTCTTTTCACCATTGAATATTGTTGCCTCCTTTGTCAAAGACTAATTGACCATAAGTGTGTGGGTTTATTTCTGGGCTCTCTGTTCCATTGATCCATATGTCTGTTTTTGTGCTAATACCATGCTGTTTTGATTACTGTAGCTTTGTAGTATTGTCTGAAGTCTGGGAGGGTTATGGGAGGCGTTAGAATTTGAACACCAAGGTGTTAGTTTGAAACTATGTACTGGTTTATATGAATTTTTAAATGGCCAAGGAAATTTTCAACACTTTAGCTTCCAGCTTTTATACTTTCGAAGTTTATTTCCAGCCTCTCTCAAACCCTTGACTATTTATCACTTTCTCTGAATTATTAATGCCAGACATACACTTCCGTGAACATTGTTGTATTTCCTACATAGTGCCGAGGCTCCTAGTTCACTTTTGTTCTGCTGTAAAAGAAAAAAAATTAAAAACCTACCTTTCTTCCCTGTGTTTCCCACACAAAAGTCACTGCTTTGTGGAGATTACCATCTGTAAGCTAATTCTGAAGTTGTTAATGGCAAGAATCAGAGCAATTGGCATGTGTTTTAAAACACACAGTTTAAGGTTTAAGATGATCTCTCCCACTCATTTGTGAGAGCTGTGTGACATAGCAGTGTGTTCTCTCTAGGGGGTTCCAGCAAAGACTTTTATTTCAATTGCTTTAACTGGCTTTTTGAGCAGTTTTAGAGAGTGTAGATTAACTCCTAAAGACAAAGCAAATCTGTGCTACTTGATTTGTTGTAAAACCATAACACGTTTTCCATTGATTTCCAGCCTAGCCACAAACATTCTTCAGACTTCCCCTCATCCCTGAGCTTGAAAAAAAACTTGAATAGAAAAGCAGCTGTGATGCCTATCTTTTCAACAAATTCTGATTCCAAGTGCCCATGAGAGAAATGGCAAGGAAAAGAGTTCATTTCTATAATAATACAATTCTAGAAAAGGTACAGATATTCTCAAAGAACGCTGTACAAACTTTGCAACAATCTGTTAATAGGCAAATATTTTCCATAGCCTACAGAATATCCTGAAACATTTCCACCCTTAATAGTGTCTTGAGAAAAGCATGACAACTGACTGTGAAAAGCCAAGAACTAAAATATTGTTGAATACCAAAGGTTTTAATTTATTTTTTAGATTAAAACTTTACCTTTCTGTAATCTAAGTTCCTTAGGATTTGTTCTTATTATTGTTTCAAGCCCCAGAGAATCTGTGCTATATTTTTTTAGCTCTTGTGCAAAACATCTTGCTAACATTGGATAAGTTAGCAATAGCACCAAAACCAAAGCAGGTTATTTTATTTTTTCAGTCTTTCTTCCCTCCTTAAGCCTCTTGCAGGGATCTTAACTAGGAGTGCTCCTAAGATGACATATCAGGATTTTACATGTCAAGATTTCAAGGAACAGAACAGGCAAACATTTAAAGCTAAAAATGTCACACAGAAAGAATATGGTACTTTCCAACAGAGCTTTGTCATTGTTGAGCCCTAGATTTGACAATCATTAATTTGCTATTAATAAATCTTACTGTTAGGGGGACTCACTTCACCAGCCTCAGGAAGTTTGTTCTTTAGACAACCATTGCTTTAAAGCAGCCTGTCAAATTGATTCAGACATTCAAGGTAAGAAAGAGATGTAATTAAATCTTTTCAATAGACTGGCTAAGCACTCATCTGCTGCCACTGATAGATAGAATTTGGGAGTTGCTATGAGTTCTTTATCCTCTCCCTTAATACATTTTTTAATGATCTTTAATGCGTTAAATATCTATCAGCCCATAGTTGAATTGGTGTTACTTGGATATGTAAGACATTTCTCAGTTAGATGAATAAAGAAAATTCATCTCAATAAACTAGCCGGACAGTTTTTCCTAACTCTAATAGTGTATGGCATGTATGACATGTATACATTGGTATATATATTGTTGCCTTACATTTTGGGGTGCTGTACAATGGAAATGGCAAAGACTAGATTATCTGTCAAAGTAAGTAATTATAGATTGTTTTCCCCTGACTTTTTGCCCAGGCATTAAAAATTAAGTGGAAAAAGAAACTTCAGTTCAGATTTGGGGGTGGGGGGTGGGAACACTGTTTCAGGTGGGGAGCTCGCACAGTGTTACATGACTCGGTGCTCTGTCTCTAGCTCTGTGTTTGGATCCCCTACCTGCTGTGACCCTACAGAGCTCACCTGTGTGCAAATGCCATCTCTTCTCACTGGCTCCCTTGTTTCTCTTTCTCTCATCACGCCCTTAGTTTCCTTTAGCTCTGTCATATATCCTTGACCTTCCTACCTCAGGGAAGACAGAATAAATTCCAGGACTGTGTGTCTTACTATAAATGTGTGGGAAAGGTTGGACTGAGCACAAGTAAAGGTCACCTTGCGGCTGCCCTGCTTGATCTGTGCCCTTTTGTGAAGAGTAATAGTAAATATATCAGCTCTTAGCCATGAGGTAGCTCTAAATACCAGATTCATGGAGAAATCCAATGGGAAAACAGTAGTCTCTCCATAAAGGGCTTTTCCGGCCTTGTGCTACTAAAATCAGCTATTTTTCCTTGAGAAAAATGGCCTTTTCATTTATGTGCGAAAGTTGTTCTACCATGAATGGAAAAGTGTCTTAAAACACCAGCAATGCCCCCATGTGAAGAATTCTCCACTCACTCAATTCTTCTGACTATCCTGTTGAGTTGCTTAGCCTCTGTGCTTCTGAAACATATTCTGAGATTGTTGCTGAAATGCAATGTTTGTTGCTGAGAGCTGTCAATAGTACAGTAAAGACTTACTGCAGTGTGTAGTACAGGGAAAACACTGGCTTCTGAAACTAGGATATATTGAGTAGTTACAGTGTTTTGCATTTAGGGAGCACCGAAAAAGGTAAAAGTATGTATCAAACTGTACAAGTGTCTTCCAGTCTGGTGAAAAGGGAAAATATATACAAATAGAAAAACAGCAGAGCAACAAATAACATATGTAATAACCATTGTATCAGTGAGCTAGTGCTACTAACCACCACAAAATCTCAGTGGCTTACAGTAAGAATTGATTTCTCTGTGATTCAGCTGGAGTTTAGTGGATGTAGGCTGAGCTCAGCTGGGTTTGGCTCCAGGCCTTGAGTTTGATTCAGACTTGGTCCACTTGGGTGTCATGCTTGTACCAAAGGGCTACCTGGGCATGTTTCTTCTTCTTTTTTTTTTTTTTTTTTTTTGTGGTACGCGGGCCTCTCCCTGTTGTGGCCTCTCCCGTTGTGGAGCACAGGCTCCGGACATGCAGGCTCAGCGGCCATGGCTCACGGGCCCAGCCACTCCGCGGCATGTGGGATCCTCCCGGACCGGGGCGCAAACCCGTGTCCCCTGCATTGGCAGGTGGACTCTCAACCACCGCGCCACCAGGGAAGCCCGCATGTTTCTTCTTAAGATGAAAGAGGTCAACTCTCCTAGAGAAGAGATCAAACAAAGCAAGCAGTGCCTCTTTAAGGCATAGTCTTGAAGTAGCACACAGTCAGATGTGCCAACATAACATTGGCTAAAGCAAATCACATGACCAAAGCCAACAACAATGGGGCATGGAAGTGTACTCCTCCTATAAAGTAGGGAGGGGAGGGAGTGAATAATTACTGAAGAAATAACCCTAACTTACTACAACTATATTGACTTTTCAGTGCAGAAGTAACATGAAAGACTAGAGGAATCTGTATGGTAGGTGGGTTACAGCAGGAGTTTTGAGAAATCTAGGAATTGCAGATGCCTTCTTGGCAGTTATGGTAATAATCCATGACTCAGGGCCTGTCTATAAACTGTCTATAAAATTTGTTTCATGGTTCATTCAGCAAGAATATAAGTTACAGTTTTCTCATCTTAAATGAAAAGGGGGGAAATGCAGTAAGTTCTCTAAACCAGAACATATTAGAAAAAGAAAACT
This sequence comes from Mesoplodon mirus, assembly GCF_964341445.2. Lineage (NCBI taxonomy): Eukaryota > Metazoa > Chordata > Mammalia > Artiodactyla > Ziphiidae > Mesoplodon > Mesoplodon mirus. The sequence continues at coordinate 20,873,267 of NC_138981.1, read as the reverse complement.
TATTCTTCCATCATAAAATTAGGGTTCAGCTGTTTTTTCAGTGGTATTTTTATGGAGAAGTTTGCTGACATTTCAAGCTGTTCATGAACACCTCCTTTAGAAGACCTTGCTAATTGTTGCAACCAGCCTCCAAGTTGCACTCCCCATGGATTAAAATTTGTGTTCTGCTCACCACCACTCTGGCCCTCCAAGTTGGTCCTCCCTGAAATTTATTTTCACTTGACATAGTCTTAGTGACATATCCAGGGATGGTTACTTAGGGGAATATTTCTCTGTTATTTTCACATATTTAGCTTGTCTCCACTTACACCTTTCAGGGATGTGTGCTTTATGAGTCTCCAGCATGTAGTTCATAGTGAGTATGTGTGTAAGAAGGATGTGGAGCAAAGCTTTCACTCTTCCCTTTAAATAGCTGTAATAGGATTAATTCATCTGGATAACAATTAAAATGCATTAACAAGAAGAGAACATTTGAATATAGAATTGGAGTGCCAATATGTGAAATTTTATAGTAAGGAATTACAACTGTATATCTAGCTATATGACCTTCGGAAAACCACATTATCTAGGGCACAATTTTTCCCTGTTTTTTGAAAAAAAGGATTGGAATAGATGGACTTTAGAATTTTCGTGCTGGTTCTTTCAAGCTGAAGCAGTAACAAGTTTTAAATTCTACCATCAGGTTAACATAAAATAAATATAGGGAGCAAAATCATTATAGGGAGCATAGAATCTAAGTTGACATGGGAGAAAAAAATGAACATAATTAGGATTCTGCCATTGAGGACAGAAGTACAAGTCACAGAATAAGGGAGTTCAAGAAGCAGAGTCAGACATACAGGATGAAAGTTTCAAGGTGAGCCACTTGGCCCACCCTGGCAGCCAGCCTGTGTATCACTGGTCTGATGCTGGAGCTCTAGGTTGCTAGAAGAGCATTTACCTTCAGCACCATGGACAAGATGTTGAATAATAGGGCTTTGTAGATGATACATTTATGTACCTCTTAAATTGGTAGTTCAGAGATCATGCTTTAAGTCCCTGGCTGTACGTACCATAGACAGTGTTCTTTTTTATCTGTTAGAAAAGCTTTTCTTTCTCATTGTAAAATTTGGCTAGATTCTATCTTTGAGTCTTGCCAGAGTTATGATTTCTTGAAGAAAGAAGACATTAGTTCCATTGAATCCTTGAAGTACATTGCGAAGTATTTCCCATTGGGAACTCCTTACTTTGATTTTCAATATAAACCACCCGCATGTGGGTTCCTTTAATAATTATAATGATTTCATTTTTGAAAAGAAAGTCATAAGAATATTCTGAAATTTAGTATGCCACTGTTTTCCTGCAGGAAAATCCAGGCTATATGATAGACAGAATGGTATGGATTTTGCAAACTGTATGATGTTAATGAATCATCATTAATTTTGATATTATAGAGATATGGGGATAATGTTCAAGGTAGTTTATAGGACCTTTATCCAGTACTCCAAATTCTAGGATATTTTATGCAGTGGTAGGAAAAAAGCAATGACCAAAGACTTGTGAAACACAGGTAGTTAGTATATTTCCCTGAATGGAATTATTTATTTATTTATTTATTTTCTATTTGAAACATGTCTTAAAGGTATCCTTCATGTTAAGGTCAGTAACGATTAATTTAGAAAATGTGAATGTTAATTAAAGGCATGTTCAGAAGAAACCTTTTAAACATTTGGCTCATGCTGGTTAATTAGAAGGACAAAAATTACTCCATTGTGTAAATATAGGGAGAGTTTCTTCTTCCCAGTAATGTGAATACATATCTGTTTGGGTTGTATGGGAAGAGAGGAAATCATTAGGCAAGTGAAATAAGTAAGGTGACACTGACTTTGAGGTTTTAAATTATTTCCAGTATTAGGCTTTATGGAGCTATACCAGTGTACCTGGTCGTCATCCAACAGAGGCGATAGCCAAAGTTACAAAGCTATAAAAAGGATGGAACTGTATACCGTGGTTTTCTGTTTGTATGGAAATGCAAATCCAATGACAAAAATGTTCTAGGATTTCTCCTGCTATAACTTTTAAATTTTTTATTTATTTATTTTTGGCTGCGTTGGGTCTTCGTTGCTGCACGCGGGCTTTCTCTAGTTGTGGTGAATGGGGGCTACTCTTTGTTGTGGTGCACGGGCTTTTCATTGTGGTGGCTTCTCTTGTTGCGGAGCATGGAATCTAGGCACGCAGGCTTTAGTAGTTGTGGCACACAGGCTTAGTTGATCTGCGGCATGTGGGATCTTCCCAGACCAGGGCTTGAACCCATGTCCCCTGCATTGGGAGGTGGATTCTTAACCACTGCGCCACCAGGGAAGTCCTCTCCTGCTGTAACTTTTGATCTGGCTAATCAGTGATGTAATTTGTAGAGCACCACAATTGGTCAGATCTTGAAAGTATCTATTATGCAAATGAAGCTATTTCTTTATATTTATTGTTGGCTTGACCAAACCTGTAATTAAACAGTTTTTCAGGACCGCTCTTGCTTCCCTTTCATATAGCCTAAGATATAAGACATCTATGGATAGCTAAGATTTTGTGTAAAGTCTTCAAACCTTCTCCAAATCCTTGTCATGAGGTAGAGGCAACCTGAATCACTGAGGGAAATTGTATCAGGTTGAGAAATTTGCAACATGCTAAATTATTGCTCTGTGGGGGGGGTGGCGGCGCATGTGTGTGCAAAGTGAGATTCACATATAGGATTTGTTACACTCACATGGGAGACCCCTGGGGCCCTTCCTAGGAAAACTCATAACATATCACAGTGATACATTGTGTTCCCTGCTTACCACTCCATCCCAAAGAGGTAAAAATCTGTTAAAATTAGCACTAAGGGCAACAGTGACAAGGATAAGGCTGAGGGAGATCATGGCTATAGTGCTAGGGTAAATAGCGATCAGGATATGGTTGTGAATTGATGAATTGTATTCTCTTACAGTAATGTGTTCTTCTTTTCTTTTCTCATCTGTACACCCCCATTCTGAGTCACTGGGGCACTCTGAATGCCTGGTTTCCAAAGGAGGGACACTGTTAAAAGTATCTGAATGCCCCAATTTGTCATAACTCAGAGATAATGACTAAGAACCAATTTCCAGTCCAGCCTTTGTTTTTTGTTTTAATTCATAATTATGTTTAATAGATATAGCCATTGAGTAGAAGTTATAGAGCCTACCCATTTCTATTTTGAATATCTTTCTTTCTGATAAGTTGAGCATGAAATTAAATCTCATGATTTTTGAGTGAGTTATATTAAAATCTATATATTGACTGTTTAAAGTTTTGACAATTTTTTTGCAATACACATTATTTTACTTATTTAAGACGATACAGTGCAAAAATTAAAACATACTTTAAAACTATATTTTAAAACACACCCATTAAAAATCAGCATTATTTATCATATATATTTTTGTATGTATTTTATTTTTTTAACGTCTTTATTGGAGTATAGTTGCTTTACAATGTTGTGTTAGTTTCTGCTGTATAACAGTGAATCAGCTATATGTATACATATATCCCCATATCCCCTCCCTCTTGTGTCTACCTCCCACCCTCCCTATCCCGCTCTTCTAGGTGGTCACAAAGCACCGACTGAGCTGATCTCCCTGTGCTATGCAGCTGCTTCCCACTAGCTAGCTGTCTTACATTTGGTAGTGTATATATGTCAATGCTACTCTCTCACTTTGTCCCAGCTTACCTTTCCAAGTTCACTTGATGCTGGAAAAAAAATCCATATATTTTATTCCTTCAGTAATATCATTTTAAAAGATTGTGCTGTGAGGAGGGAAAAAGAAAAAAGTAAAACATTTTTTTCATTGTGATTCCCATCCTCTATAGTTCTATTAATATTTGACAGGAATTAAAATGAATTTGGTATTGGTAATAATTGATTTGCTTATTCATATAAATTCATATAATGAATCAGCAGAGAGTTTCGTTCCTAATTCAGGTAGGAAATGATTATTACATAAATATAACAAAATGTTTTAAAATTTTTAAGAAAGGACTAAATTTCTCAATCATTTAGATAAAACAGTGGGGTTTTTTGTTTGTTTTCTAATATGGAACCACTTTTTTTTCTGTTGAGTCCTGTTATGTAGGATCCAAGACTAAATACATCATGGTGGGTTGTGAGTTAAGGGAGGGCCTTCCCCTCCTGTGAGTTAGAGATGGAGGCATGGGTAATTAAGAGGTTCTAATATATACATTACACCCTTGAGACCATTCTGCATTCATGCATAGTCATCTGCATATCTAAATTATTTTTCATGAATCATGTAGGTAAACGATTTGGGGGGGGAGCAGTAGAAAAAGCATTTCAGTAAATATATCGAAAGCATGTGCTTTGTCAAACATATTATTAATGCATCATAAAAAGATTCTAAGAACATATGTGAATTCATAAAGTCTCTCAGGGGAGATATATGCTCATAAAAAAAAAAACAGGTGCAATTATTGCCGAGTGTTTGTGGTATTTCATGAGTAATGGAAAAATAACTACAAATATTAATGTAGCCAAAAACCTCAATTTGAGCAGAGCAAGAAACCATAGCAACTCATCTTTTTCACCCTGAAATAACAGAAAAATTGTAACCCGACAATGATCTCAAAACAGCATATTCCTGCTCAAGTATTATTTGATTTTTTTTTAATCATGTATCCTCAGTAGAATCCTTCAATCACAGTCTACATTTTCTAAATGTTTTTCCTCTTGGAATTTTATGGAAAAAAGGGAAAGATCTGAAACTTATTTTATTACTTCTGATAGGAAAGCACATATTTTAGTATTAATACTTTTTCCCCAGGAATACCTAAAGTTCTATATAATAAAAAATTGGAAAAAGATAAATGATTTTATATAAAACACTAGGAAATCAAGATGGCAGGACATAATTTGGGGGTTTTAAAACCCACATGGATAAGCCAATGTAGATTCTCAAGTCATATCAGGAAATGATGTTATAATCCACAGGGCCTGTTTCAAATGCTTATTTAGCCCATGTAAACACACAAAATTTCACATTTGCCCTTCCAGATATACCTTCGAGAGCAAGCTTGTGCTGCCTTTGGGCCAGGAAAATGGTCCTGATTCTCAGGGCAAGAAGGATTGTCCCCTTCACTGGCCCAGCCTCAAAGAGCACTCCCATTACCCTACAGGTCTTCCAGGCAGTTTCCTCCCCGACCACCTCCTCAATTAAAGCAGCTTGAAATTTTTCATGCTACCCTTCCTAGTAAACTTGCATTTAAATAAAGCATTCTAATCAAAAATATGTGAAACTTTTGGACCAATTTATGGCTAGCAGCTCATTCACTTGCCTTCTTTACCCCAGGAATCTTTCCTTGAAAGTACTAATAGATATATTTTTATGAAACATGGTATAAAGACACACTTTCATGTACCTCATTTAATTTCAATGTTGAAGTATAAATATTTTCAGAGGTAAATTTGAGTATAAATTAAAATCTAAAAAACTAGAGAGATTTTTATTACTTCAAGTATAAGTTAGATCACAAAGCCTTATTTACTCCTTTCTAAACGATGGGTATGTGGATTGGAGAGGTAATTTGTCTCTTCAGCCTTCATATATATTCATTTAAATATTTCAGGACCAAGTATAACATGGCTATAAAAAAAAAGTTGGTCCTAGTTATATTATACATAGAAATTAAGCTTTAAGATACGATATGCTGTATAACTTTTAATAAGATTTATACTTTTTAAATGCTTGCCCTATTCTGTTAAGAAAATGGCATTCAATGTGGAGAGAATGACAGAAAACACAAATGATGAGAAAGCATAAAACTTGAGTGTTTATGAGTATGCTTGTGTGTCTAGAGCAGAGGATTTGCATAAGGAAATAGTAAGGTAGAAGATTGGAAAGAGTTTAGAGACAAACTGTGAAACCATTGACTTTCAAAATTAGAAAAATCTGAAAGATCATTTATTTGTACCTTTTCTCTGATGCACAAACTCCCTCTCCAGCAGCACTAATAAGCAATCATCCAGACTGTTATACCTCCCATGTCAGCAAGTGCATGACTTCAAAGCCTTCATTGTTTGACAGCTGCAATGACTAAAACTTCTTCCTCATGTCAGACTGAAACTTCTACCATTGGTCTTAGTTTTGCCTCTGGAATGCAAAAGGATCCTTTTTCTAAGTCAATTCTTTTGAAGGTTAAAAGTCTTTAAAAAGAATACTCTGATACACTTCTTGTGTGATTTATGGCAGTCAAATTCCATAACCTATGACAGTTTGCTCTTCACCTAGAAGACAAGTATATATGCTTAATATTAACACTAACAAAAACATGGGTATTTCTTATTATGTGTCAGGTACTCTAATTTACATATACCAATTTATTAATCCTCATAACCTCCCTATGAGGTAGGTACTCTTATAATCACCATTTTTTCAAATGAGGAATCTAAGGTACAAAGAGGTTAAGTAACTTATCCAAGGCTACATAGCCAGCGAGTGGCAGAGTGGGACCTTCAAGATAGCAGACTCGAATACAAATGATTTCTTTACTAACCCATTTCCAGTAGCTTTGCATTTAAAGAGGAAACCAGGAGATGTAAAGAAAGGAAAATACTAAAACTGGAAAACCCATCAGTGGATTATCAAAAACTGATCTTAGTGCTGTATTTCTCATTTCCAGGTTACTCGGCAATTAATCCAATTCTTTCATTTCATAGTTGACTTTGTAACTTTGTTCTCTTTCAACACATATTTCTGTTTAATTTTTTATATCCAATTCCAGAATAACGGAGAGTTGGGATTGCTGCTTTATTGCGTTGTAGGCATCTTGTGCCTTAGTCTGTTTATTTTTTTCAAAATCAATAATTACATACTTATATTAGGCAAAAACCATATATCTTAGTAGTTTCGTTTTAGGAAATGGCAGTGTTTTAGAGCACAGAATGTGTTTTTCTAATTAATTTTTATTGGAGTATAGTTGATTTACAATGTTGTTAGTTAGTTTCAGATGTACTGCAAAGAGAATCAGTTATACATATATCCACTCTTTTTTAGATTCTTTTCCCATATAGGTCATTACAGGGTATTGAGTAGAGTTCCGTGTGCTACACAGTAGGTTCTTATTAGTTATCTATTTTATATGTAGTAGTGTGTATATGTCAATCCCAGTCTCCCAATTTATCCCTCCCCCCTTTTCCCCCTTGGTAACCGTAAGTTTGTTTTCTACATCTGTGACTCTATTTCTGCTTTGTAAATAAGTTCACTGGTACCATTTTTTTGATTCCACATACAAGCGATATCATATGATATTTATCTTTCTCTGTCTGACTTACTTCACTTAGTATGATGATCTCTAGGTCCATCCACATTGCTGCAAATGACATTATTTCATTCTTTTTAACGGCTGAGTAGTATTCCATTGTATATATGTACCACATCTTCTTTATCTGTTCTTCTGTTGATGGACATTTAGGTTGCTTCCATGTCTTGGCTATTGTAAATAGTGCTTCTATGAACATTGGGGTGCATGTATCTTTTCAAATTATGGTTTTCTCCTGATATATGCCCAGGAGTGGGATTGCTGGGTCATATGGTAGTTCTGTTTTTAGTTTTTTTAAGGAACCTCCATACTGTTCTCCATAGTGGCTGCACCAATTTACATTCCCACCAACAGTGTAAGAGGGTTCCCTTTTCTCCACACCCTCTCCAGCATTTATTGCTTGTAGAATGTGTTTTTTTCCTCTAGATATATCTGAGTCAGTTTTAATGGTTACATGCAACTTTTCATATTTATCTCTACACTTTCAGCATTTGTGTACAGGATTACATCACCATGGATCACTATTTACTAATGTTTTAAATCATTGATATATTGATACATTGAAGTTTGAGACTTCTAAATACCAGTATATCTATATACTGAGATGGGTTCCAAAAAGGTAGAAAACCTCCTTCACTGGAATAAGTAACTTGTCTAATTTTAAGTAAGATTCTACCCTTTCAAACTCAAAGCATAGATACAGTGGGTGTACTGCCCTTGTTAGGGTGTATCTATATGCAGTAGGCTCTGTCAGAACCCTGCTCATATGCCTTTGCGTTCACTGTTCCTGCAACCACAACTCTTTGTTTCAGGGATTTCTCTGCCCATGGTAGTATGCTTAGCTCAAGCACAGGGCTGGTTGGAAGGGCCTGGAAGTTGTCATTGGTTAACCCGTTAACCAGTAGCACACTAGAATTGGTGGATAAATACCTTCTTTGCCACTCAGGTGGGGCAATGCTGAGGCATGTTATATACTGTCTCCCAGAGGTTCTTAGTAACGTTGAAGCCCCCAGTTGCCCACAGTGGTAATGACTCATGAACACATTCTGTATTGGCTGCTTTAACTTTTCTTTCTCACTTCTCCACTCCCTGCTGGTAATCACCTCCTAAATGTGTGCTAAAACCGTAGTCTGAGGGTCTTAGTTACGGGGAATCCAGGCAGATATTCTTTTCACACAAGGAAGCTCCATATAGGCAAAGTTGTCTAGAGAGGGACCACCGCCTTTGGAGACAATGCTGTCTCAGTTTTTCTTGCTGGCAGTTGGCACTTGTGCTTGTGACTGTATATTATCTTTGTGGATGTATCCTCTCTCTTGCCATCATCTGTCATTATCACCTAAATTTTGATTTGTTTCCTTTACTTTTAAAAAAAATCTTCTCCTATTGTCTGACAAATCACAAGAACACTTTGCTTGGCAGGCCTATGTTCTGGGCATGAGTAGTAAGTCTGATAGGCATTAACCCTTGTTCTCTTTATCTTTCCTATTATAGTCAACTCAGCCCCTAAACTGACCCTTCCCTCACCCTTATCTCTGTTAAAATTAAGTTCTATCAGTTACGCCACACAAATATGTCCTAAACAGTTCAATCCCCTACCCTCACACACTCCCAGCTTTAGACCTCATCATTGCTTGAAAACCTCAATGCCTACACCAGCCCCTCAAATCTCTATGTACCCTCACTCTCTCCATTTTGGTCCATCATCTACCCTGCTGCCAGAGTATTTTTCCATATTGTAAATTTGATTGTGTTACATTTTTGTCTCAAGGGTTCTTCAGCGGTTCCATATTACCTTGAGAACTGTCCCTGCTCCTTAGCATGGAACACAGCATTCTTCGTTGTCTGGCTCCCAACCACCTCTGCGGACATGTCTCTCTCCACACTCAGCATGCACTCTGCCATCCAGGCATGGTGAGCCATTTGTAGTTCCCTGAACACATGGTGACCTTTCAAAGGGCCTTCCAAGTATGCCTGAGTCTGAAGTCTGTTCTGTTTTCCCCTATACCACTCCCATGCACTGTTCCCATGCACTATTTCCCAAATGCACCTTGAAGCAAAAATTTCCTGGGAACAAGAATGAGAAGGAAGGGAATGTTATTTCAAACCCTTTACAGAATAATTGTAGACACTGCATTTGGGAATTTCTAAGTGCAGTAGAAATCTGGGTGAGTAGGTAAAATAGCTACATAAATAAAATGCACACCTTTTAGGTCACATCGGGAGATTGCCTTGAGGTTTAAATGGCTGAGATCATTTTCACGTTCCTCACAGCTAGCCATCTATAATTAAACAGCGGCGCCAGTCAGCACACATTCATCATCTCCAAAGAAAAGGAAAGTCACCTCCATAAATCTCAAAAGATGGGATATTAGAAGTTTGTTTTTATAATAGCTGACACACAACAATTCGTGCTAACGTCTGCTTAACCTGAATCCATGTCCCAAGATTCAGGATTTACTCATGTAATAAAGAAAGCCTGCTAGTTTTTTCTTTGCTAAAAGCAAAGAAAAATAAACTCTAATAATTTAAATGATTTTTAAACTTAAGTTTGGATTTTGATTGGCATGAGGAAATTTACTGTGTTTTATAAAGGGTACCAATCAGCTTATGAGAAACACTTCTCAATGTTCCACCCCAGTTCATACCTTTACCTCATGCAATTCTCCCTCTCATTCCCTTGATTGATTGTAGAGTAACTCTCCTAAATGTAATTCCCCTTCTGAAGAGCTCCATGTAATTTTGCCAGATTCTCTTACAATTCCCTCTACTTCCTATTACCTTAAGTATCAAAAAAATACTCTTTCTCCCTGAAATAATAACATCTTGTGAAGTATCAGATTCATAGAAAGAAACAGGGCAGCCCATTCTACATTGCTTGTGCCTTGGTCACTTTTCAGGGAACGACACTATATATGATTATTTAGGCCTGGAGTTGGCAAAGTTTTTCTGTAAAAGGCCAGATAGTAAATATTTTAGGCTTTGAAGGCCATACAATCTCTGTTAAAACTACCCAACTCTACCACTGTAGTACAAAAGCAGATAGCACATAAAAGACTGAGTGTGTCTGTGTTCCAGTAAAACTTTATTTACAAAAACAGGCAGCAAGCATGTTTGGCCCATGGGCCATAGCTTGCTGATCTCTGATCGGCCCCTTAAATCCTTTCTGACATCCTCTTAAGACAGTAACGAAAAGATTACTTGACTTGTTTTTTTTTGTTTGTTTTTTTTTTTTTTTTTTTTTCTTTTTGCGGTACGCGGGCCTCTCACTGTTGTGGCCTCTCCCGTTGCGGAGCACAGGCTCCGGATGCGCAGGCCCAGCGGCCGTGGCTCACGGGCCCAGCTGCTCCGCGGCATATGGGATCCTCCCAGACCGGGGCATGAACCCGTATCCCCTGCATCGGCAGGCGGACTCTCAACCACTGCGCCACCAGGGAGGCCCAACTTGTTTTAACATAGTTTTGTTGAACAAAACACATAAAAATAGTCCTCTTTCTCTGAGGATTCCCAATCTCAAAATCAAATAAGGTAAATATACTAATACTAGATATGTCTGCAGCATTTGAAATGATTAGAAACAAGACAATAAGGAGATTGAAGGATATACCATCAATTACAGGTCAAAGAGAATATATATTTAGAGACTGGAAAAAATAATTCTGGCCCTTTCCTGTCCAGACTGAAGGGGGATATCAGTCCATTTGGAAGAGTGGCACAAGTATGAGATCAGATTCCAAGGCTGGGTTCTTTAAGTTATCAATGGCCATCAGAGTTTGAATAAGTCATAGTATCTCTCAGATGTCCATTTTTTTCATCTGTAAAATGCAGATTTTACCTACGCTGATGTCTTTCTCAAGGCTGTTGAAAGACTGTATATATGAAAACCCTCTTTAAGAAGTAATTTTAAGCTATGAATGCTCACTTTAAAAACTCAAAGTGTGGAGGAAAATCTATAGATCTGATGATTCTTTTGAAGAATTTTACTTGACTCCAATATGCTGTGGAAGCCCCTTGATCATTTATTTGCCACTCTCTTGAACTCTTCCATCTTTTTTACATCTTCCTCTTGGAAGAATGCCCAGAACTAAATACAGAATACAGACTTTTCTTTCAAAATAGCAGGATCTCTTAGGGATTACGAGTCTTTTTTAAAGGTGGTGCCCAAAGTCAATTTGTAGTCATTCTTGCTAAGAAAGAAGAAAGGGATGGAGTCACCTTAATGTTACTACGCAGACAGCTGTTTCTTCATGAAGGAATAAAGAAAGGAGAAAGACTATGAAATAAAGCATCCTCCCTCTCTTCACCAACTGTCATTTTAAGCCTTATTAGCCAAAACTAATTTATTTAGCTGTAGAAAGGTCAATTTCTGGTACATAATGGTTACTTAAAAGAAAGTTGCATGAAGGTCTGGAGGTACGAATGATACCTCATCGTTTAATATCTATTCTAGGATTAGTTGACGAACAAGGATCGGGTGTAAAATTGTAACTTGGAGTACTAGGGGGAAGAGGGTAAACTAGACAGTAGTAGTGCCCAAGTGTTTTGCCACTCAGCTTACTGATAAGCATATTTGGCCACACCAGACCCACAGGTTTTGGCCCGTGCTTTCATCTGACACAGAGAAGACACACGACTCAGCCAAAATACATAGATCATTGGTGGTGAAGCCAAGGCTTGAACCAAGCAAGGCTGATTGAAATCCTGATTAATTTAACCATTCATTCCTGCCTCACAACATTTACCTTGGTAAAGCCTGAAGCAAATATTTCAGCAAATTTCTCTGCTATTTTTTTTTTAATCCTGAGTGCCTCTTGTTCATTACACAATCTCAGTGATTATCTCAGCATATCATTAAAGACATCACATTTAAGGGTCTCTTGAAATTATTTTTTTGGTTCACCTAATTTCTGGTTCACTCACACCTGCAACCAGTTCTGAGCTTCCATGTTCCTCATTTGAAGAAATCTTTTTAAAAGGGGAAAAAAATGAACATTTTTGGTTGAGTTTTTTTCTCACCCATGATCTTTTATCAAGTGGAGAAATTTCATTTAATATTAATTCGTCAGCTCAAAACAGGATTCTCTTGTTACACCCTTACATCTATAAGCAGACAATCTCTTTTAGTACAAGATGCTGAACTAAAATATAAAATGAAGGGAGATGGTCTCATAGAAAGCTTCAGTAGGGCCCTAGGATGATTTATATCTAGAAAAGGCAGGTTCAATAAATAGTAATGGAAGACTACTAAAGTTCCTTTAACAAAAGAACATTTAGACTTATATGAATTATATTTCCCTCGTTTAACCATGTACATTAGTGGTGTATGTGAGAAAGTGCTAGGCAGTCTTTATTTTGAAATACGATACATAGATCTAAATAGAAATACTTTACATCTGTCAGTCCTCACATCTTATATTAAAAGGCACATCCATCTTAAATTCTATTTAATGGGTTTACTAACTGAAGTACCAAAATGACATAACTACCAAGCAATACCATGTATAAAACTGTAGTTTGAGATCTGAAGAAGGAGACAGCCTGAATTCTAATATCTTACAGTCAGTATGTTTGAATTTTCTGTCCTTGACATTTCCCTGTATATCCATTGTTTTGTCTTATTTAGTTGGCGATTCTTCTTACTGCTCTTAAAAAATTTGCCCCAACCTTGTTTTCTTTCTGTTGGGAGCTCAAGGACCAACAATTTAGAAAGGCATCGTCTTCACATCTGTTCAGTATACTGTTACAGATGCAGCCTAACCAGCATAACCTGGGTGGCATATACTCAGATACATCATCTCCGTCTTGACTGCTATATATTTCAGCAGCTTAAAAGCATATTAAAATTATAATGATCTTTTTCACCCCCCAGAAATTCTGCTGCTTACCAAAGAATACAGTACCAGGGATGAAAGACTCTTATTTTCCTCTTCCTTGCGTGATACACCTGGGAGATTATCTTGTAAACTGAGTAAAAGAGCTGCCAGGCACCATCTCCTGGAAATGCCTGGAAGAGACATGAGCTAAGAGGAAAACAGCAAACCTTGAAAGAGGGATCTGCCGGCCTGCATCAAATCACCCCCAACCTGGGCTCCTCACACTGACTCAGTAAGTTTAGTCTCTTGGCAAATCATACACCGTAATTACCTGTCCTTAATTCTGACGAACGTTTTATGGGCCCACAGGGTCTGGAGAGAAAATCGTTAGTTTCACTGGATAATTTTCAGTTAATCAGCAGCAATTCATTCAACAGAGCACTAATCGGGCAGCCTTGATTAGAAGTATAGGGATATGATATAAATTGGCTTCTTCTAACAGGGATGAGGATGCTAAATGGCAAAGACCATCTGTAGCTCTGGAAAGGAGACACTTGAAAAACACTTTTTGAAGGTAAATGATAAAACAATATTTTTTAAGTTTTCAATTCAGTCTACAAAATATTTTGTTTCTTTTATTATTATTTCTTTGATTCTCCCCTTCAGAGACAAAAACTTCTTTGAAAAATATTGTTTTAAGTGACGTATACAAATGGTGAAGCTATGTGCTCTGCAACCGAATCTTTTAGATTTTGACTTGGGGATAGAGTTTAGGAATACTGAATATACAGAGATAAAAATTATATACATATATATGTATATCTGTGTGCATTTATATCCTAGCAGAACACCAAATAAATGAAATTTCTTAGGCAGAATCACTTGATAAAAAGATAGAGTGAAGGCAGTCTTCATGGCTGTTATATGTGTCTGAAAAAAATTGAAAATAGAAATTAAATAGCATTAAAAAAATCTACAAGCAACAAATACTGGAGAGAGTATGGAGAAAAGGGAACCCTCTTACCCTGTTGTTGGGAATGTAAATTGATACAGCCACTATGGAGAACAGTATGGAGGTTCCTTAAAAAACTAAAAATAGAACTATCATATGACCCAGCAGTCCCACTACTGGGCATATACCCAGAGAAAACCATAATTCAAAAGGACACATGCACCCCCGTGTTCGTTGCAGCACTATTTACAATAGCCAGGACATGGAAGCAATTAAACAGCACTTATTCGAAGCTTTGAATTAGAAGTATAGGAGAAATCACCTACTCAGTAAAAATGCAGTCTGAATTTTATTTACTACAGTAAAACTCAGTTAACCAAAGTACTTCAAGAATGGAGGATTTAGTTAATTTAATTTTCCTACTAATTAAAATTTAAATCTAACCCACCTTAATTCTAATTCTTATTGCTGAAATGTCTTTTGAAATGAAATATTTTATTACCTTAGTAAGTTGAGTATAGGAAATATAATTGAATCATAGATCATTTAGGATTTTCACTAGGATCATTCAGAAGATCAATTCTTGTGCTCTAATACAATAGAGGTACAGATAGAAGGCGGATTTAATTGAGTAGAAATTTTACTTTGACCCTAGGACCATTAGGCATGCCCTTGCTCTCTCCCCCCACCTCCCTCCCTCCCTCCCTCCCTCCCTCCCTCTCTCCCTCTCTCCCTCTCTCCCTCTCTCCCTCTCTCCCTCTCTCCCTCTCTCCCTCTCTCCCTCTCTCCCTCTCTCTCTCTCTCCCTCTCCTAACTAAATCTCTGAAATAAACTTGTTTTATTCTCCTCCTTCTCTGGTTTCTATTAATGGATTATTAAAAAGTATTTTTAAGGGCTTCCCTGGTGGCACAGTGGTTAAGAATCTGCCTGCCAATGCAGGGGACACGGGTTCGAGTCCTGGTCCCGGAAGATCCCACAACTAAGCCCGTGCGCCACAACTACTGAGCCTGCGCTCTAGAGCCCATGAGCCACAACTACTGAGCCCGTGCACCTAGAGCCCGTGCTCCGCCACAAGAGAAGCCACTGCAATGAGAAGCCCATGCACCACAACAAAGAGTAGCCCCCGCTCACCGCAACTAGAGAAAGCCCGCACGCAGCAACGAAGACCCAACGCATTCCCCCCCCCAAAAAAATATGTATACACACACACACACACACACACACACACACACACACACACACACACACACACACACACACACACACACACACACACACACACACACACACACACACAAGGAACTCAGAGCAGGGAGCCTGAGCCCCTGGGTTTAAAAAAAAAAAGTATTTTTATTTAAAAGTTTAAGATTCTTTTAAATTGATAAAAACAGCAATTTTTTAGTTCTTGAGGAAAATATTTCTTTGTCTCAGTATCCGCATAAAATAAGTGAAAGAGCCAGGGCTTGAATCTTATTCATTTGAGGAAGCAGTAATTTACCCACAGCAGTTAACATATAACTGGAAATGTAATCATCTGTAAGATCCTTTTTAACTGTAACAGTCAAGGTCTAGGATCAAATGCTAAGGTCTATCTTTTTACCTAATAGAATTCATGATTTCTGTGGGTTTAATGAGGTTTTCATTTCTGTATCTCCTGAAAGAATAAATTGATCTAGTTCAATATCATGGCACTGAGCTGATATCCCCCTGCCCTTGACTAAAAACATACAGAAATTCTTAATAGAATATGAAGCAAAATAAACCTACCATCATATCAAGATATTTAACAGAACTATAAGAAACTGATAAGTGAAGATAATAAAATGAGTAAACACATAAAATATTTGAATAAAAATGTAAAGCTTGATCTAAAATATACATCTAGAACCCTACATGGACTCTAGATAAATATTTTGATCAAGCTTTAAACTTTATTATAAATTATTTCCAAAACACATTGAACATTTGAAGGTAATAGAAGTCTTGAGAATTTCAGCCCAAATTATATAAAACAAAAAACCTTCTCTGACCATAAGTCACTTAACTTTAAATTAACAATAAAAATATTCACAAAAAAGACTCACATATTTAGAAACTAAAATATGCACTCTTTTTTTAAGATTTTTTTTTTGATGTGGAGTATTTTTTTAAGCCTTTATTGAATTTGTTACAATATTGCTTCTGTTTTATGTTTTGGTTTTTTGGCCACGAGGCATGTAGGTCTTAGCTCCCCAACCAGGAATTGAACCTGCACCCCCTGCATTGGAAGGTGAAGTCTTAACCACTGGACTGCCAGGGAAGTACCAAAAAATATGCACTCTTAAGTCATATTTAAATTAAGAGAAAATCAGAATGAAAAAATCTGTAAATGTATACAACCAAATGACAATGAAAATCCTCCATAGTAACAGTTATGAAAGGCAAATAAAATAACACTTAGATGAATTTATAGCTTTACGTGCGCTTGGTTTTTAAAAGCTTTCAAAAATAAGAGTTCAAATTTTTTTTATTGAGGTATAAATGACATATCACATTATAAGGTTTCAGGTGTACAACATGATTGGATATTTGTATATATTGTGAAATGATCACCACAGTAAGTCTAGTTAACGTCCATTACCTTATATAGTTAGAAAAAAATATTTTTTCAGTGATAAGGACTTTCAACTTTCAAATATGCAATACAGTATTATTAACCATAGTGACCGTGTTGTACATTACATCCCCATGTTTTATTTACCTTATACCAGGAAGTTTGTACCTTTTGACCCCCTTCACCCATTGTACCCACACCCACTATCCACCTCCAGCAGCCACTAATCTGTTCTCTGTATTGATGAGCTTGTTTTTTTTGTTCCATGTGTAAATGAAATTATACAGTATTTGTTTCTCTGATTTATTTCACTTAGCATAATGCCCTCAAGGCCCATCCATATTGTTGCAAATGGCAAGATTTCCTCATTTTTTAAATGGCTGAGTAATATTCTATTACATATATATACCACAACTTCTTTATCCATTCATCCATCAATTGTTGTTTCTATGTCTTGGCTAATTGTAAATGATGCTGCTATGAACGTGGGGGTGTAGATATTTTTTCAAGTTAGTATTTTCATTTCCTTTGGATATATTCCCAGAAGAGGAATTGCTGGATCATCTGGTAGTTCTAATTAGTTCTGTTTTTAATTTGGGGGGACTTGCCATACTCTTTTCCATAGTGGCTGTACCAGTTTACAATCCCATCAAAAGTGCACAAGGGTTCCCTTTTTTCCACATCCTCACCAGAATTTGTTACCTTGTATATTATTGATGATGGCCATTCTAACAGGCATGAGGTGATATCTCATTGTGGTTTTGATTAGCAATTCTCTAATGACTAGTTATGTTGAACTTATTTTCATGTACCTGTTGGCCATTTGTATATCTTCTTTGGAAAATAGTGTATTTAGTTCATTTGTCCTTTTTTTACATTAGATTATTTGGGATTTTTTCTTTGATACTGAATTGTATGTGTTGTTTATATATTTTGAATACTTACCCCTTATCAGATAGTTTGCAAATGTTTTTTGCCCATTCTGAAGTTGTCTTTTCACTTTGTTGATTGTTTCTTTTGCTGTGCAGAAGCTTCTTAGTTTGAAGTAGTCTCACTTCTTTGTTTTTTATTTTGTTACTTGAGCTTTAGGTGTCATAAACAAAAAATCATTATCAAGCCTCATGTTAAGAAGTTTTTTCATTTTCTTCTGTGAGTTTCATGGCTATGGGTCTTGCATTTAAGTCTTTAATAAATTTTGAGTTAATTTTTGGAAGTGGTATAAGATAGGGATCTAGTTTCATCTTTTTTTCCATTTGAATATCCAGTTTTCCCAGCACCAGTTATAGAAGAGACCATCTTTCCTCCATTGAGTATTCTTCACTCACTGTCAAATATTACTTGATCTTATATACCTATGTTTATTTCTGGGCTCTCAATTCTGTTCCATTGATCTGGATGTCTGTTTCTATGCAAGTACCATACTGTTTTGATTACTATAGCTTTGAATATAGTTTGAGATCAGGTAATGTGATACCTCCAGTTTTCTTCTTTCTCACACTGCTTTGGAAATTCAGGGTCTTTTGTGGTTCCATACAAATTTTAGGATGTTCATTCTATTTCTTTGAAAAATGTCATTGGAATTTTGATAGTGATTGCACTGATTCTGTAGATTGTTTTGGGTACTGTGGACATTTTTAACAACATTAATTTTTAAAATCCATGAGCACATAATATCATTCCTTTTATTTGTGTCATCTTCAATTTCTTCCATCAGTGTCTTACAGTTTTCAGTGTACAGGTCTTTCACCTCCTTGGTTAAATTTATTTCTAGGCATTTTATTCTCTTTGATGCAATTGTAAATGGATTGCTTCTTAATTTCTCTTTCTGATAGTTTGTTATAAGTGTATAGAAATGCGAAAGATTTCTGTATATTAATTTTGTATCCTACAACTGTAGGATACAAAATTTGTTGTAACAGTTTTTTGGTAAAGTCTTTAGGGTTTTCTATATATAATATCATGTTATCTGCAAATAGTGACAGTTTTACTCCTTCCTTTCCAATTTGGGTGGCTTTTATTTCATTTTCTTCTCTGACTGCTGTGGCTAGGACTTGCAACATTATGTTGAATAAAAGTGGTAAGGGTGGGACTTCCCTGGTGACACAGTGGTTAGGAATCTGCCTGCCAATGCAGGGGACACAGGTACAAGCCCTGGTCCGGGAAGATCCCACATGCCGTGGAGCAACTAAGCCACGTGCCACAACTACTGAGCCTGTGCTCTAGAGCCTGCGAGCCACAACTACTGAGCCCACGTGCCACAACTACTGAAGCCCGCATGCCTAGAGCCCATGGTCTGCAACAAGCGAAGCCACCGCAATGAGAAGCCTGCGCACTGCAACAAAAAGTAGCCCCCAGTCGCCGCAACTAGAGAAAGCCTGTGCGCAGCAACTAAGACCCATACTGCCAAAAATAAATAAATAAATAAAAATTAAGAAAAAAGTGGTAAGGGTGGGGACTTCCCTGGTGGTCCAGTGATTAAGACTCTGTGCTTCCAATGCAGGGGGTGCGGGTTCAGTCCCTAGTTGGGGAACTAAGATCCCACATGCTGCCAAGTGACACAGCAAAAAAAAGAAAAGAAAAAGAAGTGCTAAGAGTAGGCATCCTTGTCTTGTTCCTGATCTTAGTTAGAGGAAGTGCTTTCAGCTTTTCCCCACTGAATATGATATTAGCTTTAGGACTGTCATATATGGCCTTTATTAGGTTGAGGTATATTTCCCCTATACACACTGTGTTGAGAGTTTTTTCATAAATGCATGTTGAATTTTGTCAAATGCTTTTTTTGCATCTGTTGGGATAATCATATGATTTTTATCCTTTGCTTTGTTAATGTGTTATACCACATTGATTGATTTGCAGATATTGAACCATCCTTGCATCCCTGGAATAACTCCTACCTGATCATGGTGTATGATCCTTTTAATGTATTGTTGAATTTCATTTGCTAATATTTCGTTGAGGATTTTTTCATCTGTGTTCATCAGGGACATTTGCCTATAGTTTTCTTTGCTCATGGCAACCTCGTCTGGTTTTGGTATCAGGGTATGCTGGCCTCATAAAATAAGTTTGGCAGTGTTTCCTCCTCTTCTAATTTTGGAAGAGTTTGAGAAGGATTGGGATTAATTCTTTAATGTTTGATAAAAATTACCAGTGAAGCTGTCTGGTCCAGGACTTTTGTTTGTTGGGAGGTTTTTGATTACTGATTCAATCCTCTTACTACTAATCAGTCTAGCCAAATTTTCTGTTTCTTCATGATTCAGTCTTGGAAGTTTATATGTTTCTAGGAATTTATCCATTTCTTACAGGTTGTCCAATTTGTTGGCATATAACTGTTCATAGTAGTCTCTTATTGTCCTTTGTATTTCTGTGGTATCAGTTGTACTATCTCCTCTTTCATTTCTGATTTATATGAGCCCACTTTTTTCCCTGGTGAGTCTAGTTAAAGGTTAGCCAATTTTGTTTATTTTTTCAAAGAACCAGCTCTTAGTTTTATTGATCTTTTCTATTTACTGTTTAGTCTCTTTCATTTATTTCCACTCTGACACCACTCTGATCATTGTTATTTCCTTCCTTCTACTAACTTTGTGCTTCATTCGTTCTTCTTTTTATAGTTCCTTGAGGTATAATTTGAGATTGTTTTTTTTTGAGATTTTTATTTCTTAAGCTAGGCTTTTATCGCTATAAATTTCCCTCTTAGAATTGCTTTTGCTGCATCCCGTAAGTTGTGGTATGATGTAATTTCTTTTTTCGTTTGTCTCAAGGTATTCTTTGATTTCTCATTGATTTCTTCATTTGATTTCTCTTTTGATTTCTTCATTGACTCATTGGTTGTTCAGTAGCATGTTGTTTAATCTCCACATATTTGTGAATTTTCCAGTTTTCTTTTTGTAATTGATTTCTAGTTTCATACCATTATGGTCAGAAAAGATGTTTGATATGATTTCAGTCTTCTTAAATTTATTAAGACTTATTTTGTGGTGTAACATACAATCTATCTTGGAGAATGTTTCGTTTGCACTTGAGAAGAACGTGTATTCTGCTTTGGGATAGAATATTGTGCATATTATCTGTTAAGTCCATCTGGACTAACGTATCATTTAAGGCTGTTTCTGTATTGATTTTCTGTCTGGATGATATATACATTGATGTAAGTGTAGTAATAAAGTCCCTTACTATTATTGTGTCCCTGTCTATTTCTCCCTTTAGGTTTCAACATTTGCTTCATATATTTAGGTGCTCTATGTTGGGTGCATAAATATTTACAAATGTTATATCCAGTTTTTGTACTGACTTCTTTATCATTGTGTAATGCTCCTTTGTCTCATGTTACAGTCTTTGGTTTTTTGGGTTTTTTTTTTTTTTGCGGTACGCAGGCCTCTCATTGTTGTGGCCTCTCCCGTTGTGGAGCACAGGCTCTGGACGCACAGGCTCAGTGGCCATGGCTCATGGGCCTAGCCACTCCGCAGCATGTGGGATCTTCCCGGACCGGGGCACGAACCTGTGTCCCCTGCATCAGCAGGCGGACTCTCAACCACTGTGCCACCAGGGAAGCCCTACTCTGTGTCTTTTATTAAAGAATTTGGTCCATTTACATTAAAGCAATTATTGGTAGGTATGCACTTATTGCCATTTTGTTAATTGTTTTCTGGCTGTTTTGTAGTTCCTTTCTGTTCCTTTCTTCCCTTACTCTCTTCCTTTATATTTTGATGACTTTATTTAGTGGTATGCTTAGGTTTCTTTTTCATTACCTTTTGTGTATCTACCATAGGTTTTTGCTTTGTGGTTACCATGAGACTTACATATAACAACCTGTATTTGTAACAGTCTATTTTAAGTTGATAAGAACTTGAGTTTGAATGTATTCAGATGCTCTACATTTTACTCTCCCCCTCATGTTTTATGTTTTTGATGTTATACCTTATATCTTTTTATCTTGTATATGTCAACTACTTATTGTAGTTATAGTTATTTTTACTACTTTTGCATTTTAACCTTCATACTAGCTTTATAAGTAATTAATTGACTACCTTTACTATATATCTACCTTTACCAGTGAGATTCATACTTTCATATATTATCTTGTAACTAATTAGCACCCTTTTTTTCCAGCTTAAAGAAGTCCCTTTAACCTTTCTTGTAAGGCTGGTTTACTAGTGATGAACTCCTTTAGTGTTTGACTGTATGGAAACTATGTCTCCTTCAATTCTAAATGATAAGTTTGCTATGTAGAATATTTTGGTAGGAAGTTTTGTTGTTCTTTTAGCATTTTAAATATTTCATGCCACTCCCATTTCACCTGCAAAGTGTCTGTTGAAAAGTATGCTGATACCCTTATAGGGGTTCCCTTGTACATAACAAGTTGTATTTCTCTTGCTGCTTTTAAGATTCTCTCCTTGTGTCTTTAACTTTTGACATTTTAATTAAATTGTGTCTTGGTGTAGGTCTCTTTGGGTTCATCTTGTTTGGAATTCTCTAGGCTTTCTGGATCTGGATGTCTTTCTCCTTCCCCAGGTTAGGGAAGTTCTCAGCCATTATTTCCTCAAGTAAGTTTTCTGCCCCTTTGTCTCTCTCTTCTCCTTCTGGGACCCATATAATGTGAATGTTTGTATGCTTGATGTTGTCCCATCAGTCCATTCTACAAAGTGTGAGATGATGTCTCATTGTGGTTTTTATTTCCATCTCCCTGATGACTGGGGATATTGGGCATCTTTTTATGTGCCTGTTCACCACTTTAATGTCCTCTTTGGAGAAAATGTCTCTTTAGTTCTTCTGCCCACTTTTTAAAATTGCATTGTCGTTTTTTGTTTTTAAGTTGTATAAGGTTTTTTCGGGGTGTTTTGTTTTGATATTAACCCCTTATCTGACACTGGTTTGCAAAAATGTTCTTCCATTCTGTAGATTGTTCTTTCATTTTGTTAACTCTTCCTTTTGCTCTGCAGAAACTTTGAGTTTGTTATAGTCTCATTTGTTGATTTTTGCATTTGGCATTATAGCCAAAAAGTCATTGCCAAAACTAATGTCAGAGAGCTTCTTCCCTACATCTTCTTCTAGGAGTTTTATGGTTTCAGGTCTTACGTTTAAGTCTTTGATCCATTTCAAGTTAATTTTTGTGAGTGGTGTGAGATAGGGATTCAATTTCATTTTTCTGCATGTGTTTCTCCAGTTTCCCCAGCACAGTTTGTTAAAGAGACTATCCTTTTCCCATTGGGTGTTCTTGGCTCCCTAGTTGAATATTAGTTGACTGTATGCCTGGGTTTATTTCTGGGCTCTTTATTCTGTTCCATTGGTCTTTGTATCTACTTTTGTGCCAGTACCATATTGTTTTTATTACTATAGCTTTGTAGAATACTTTGAAACCAGGAAGCATGATATCTCCCACTTTGTTCTTTTCTTTTTTCTGAGGATTGCTTTGGCTACTTGGGGTTTTTTGTGATTCCACACAAAGTTTAGGATTGTTCTTCTATTTCTGTGTAGAATGCTTTTCATATTTTGATGGGGATTGCATTGAATTTGTAGATAGCTTTGGGTAGTCTGGACATTTTATCAATACTAATTCTTCTAATCCAGGAGCACAGGATGTCTTTCTGTTTGTGTCTTCTTCGATTTCTTTCATCAAAGTCTTGTAGGTTTCATTGCACAGATCTTTCACTTCCTTGGTTATATTTATTCATTACTATTGTATTGTTTTTGATACTGTTGTCCATGGGATAGTTTTATTTCTCTTGCAGCTGTTTCATCATTACTGTAAAATAAAGCAACAGATTTCTGTGTGTTAACTTTATACCCTGCAACTTTACTGAAATCATTGACTAGTTCCAACAGTTTTTTGGTTGACTCTTTGGGATTTTCTATATATAAAATCATATCAGCGAATAGTGATAATTTTTACGTCTTCTTTTCTGATTTGGTTGTCTTTTATTTCCTTGTCTTGCCTAATTTTTCTAGCTAGGACTTCCAATACTATACTGAATAGGAGTGGTGAGAGTGGGCATCATTGTCTTGTTCCTGATCTTAGAGGAAAAGCTTTCAGATTTTCTCCATTGAGTATGATGTTAGCTGTGGGTTTGTCATATATGGCCTTTATTATGTTGAGGTATGTTCCTTCTCTAACCATTTTATTGAGAGTTTTATTATAAATGGGTTTTGAATTCTTGTCAAATGCTTTTTCCGCATATATTGAGATGACCATGTGATTTTTATCTCTCATTTTATTGATGTGATATATTACATTTATTGATTCTCATAAGTTGATCCATCCTTGCATCCCAGGGATAAATCCCACTTGGTCATACTGTATAATCCTTATAATATGTTCTTGAATTTGGTTTGCTACTACTTTGTTGAGAATTTTCACATCTATTATTAATCAGGAATGTTGGACTATAGTTTTCTTGTGGTATCTTTTTTTTTTTTTTTTTTTTTTTTTTTTTGCGGTACGCAGGCCTCTCACTGTTGTGGCCTCTCCCGTTGTGGAGCACAGGCTCTGGACGCACAGGCTCAGCAGCCATGGCTCACGGGTCCAGCCGCTCCATGGCATGTGGGATCTTCCCGGACCAGGGCACGAACCCGCGTCCCCTGCATTGGCAGGCGGACTCTCAACCACTGCACCACCAGGGATGCCCTCTTGTGGTATCTTTATCTGGTTTTGGTATGAAGGTAATACTGGTCTCAAAGAATGAGTTTGGAAGTGTTCCATCCTCGATATTTTGAGTTTGAGGAAGATTGGTATTAATGTATTAATTCTCTTTTTATATATATACATGTATCTATTCCTTTTCAAATTCTTTTCCTATTTATGTTATTATAGAATATTGAGCAGCATTCCTGTGCTATACAGTAGGTTCTTGTTGGTTATCTATTTTCAGTATAGCAGTGTGTACATATCAATCCCAAACTCCCAACCTGTCCCTCCCCCCGCCACCCTTCCCCCCAGTAACCATAAGTTCATTCTCTTAAGTCAGTGAGTCTGTTTCTGTTTCATAAATAAGTTCATTTGTATCATTTTTTTTATTCCACATATAAGCGATATCACATGATATTTCTCTTTCTCTGTTTGACTTACTTCACTAATCACCAGGTCCGTCTGTGTTGCTGTAAATGGCATTATTTCATTCTTTTTAATGGCTGAGTAATATTCCGTTGTATACATGTACCACATCTTGTTTATCCATTCATCTGTCAATGGACATTTAGGTTGCTTCCATGTCTTGGCTATTATAAACAGTGCTGCAGTGAACATAGGGGAACATGTATCTTTTTGAATTATAGTTTTGTCTGGATATATGCCCAGCAGTGGGATTACTGGGTCATATGGTAGTTCTATTTTTAGTTTCTTAAGAAACCTGCATACTCTTCTCCATAGGGGCTGTTCCAACTTACATTCCCACCAACAGTGTAGGAGGGTTCCTTTTTCTCCACACCCTCTCCAGCATTTATTGTTTGCAGATTTTTGATGATGGCCATTCTGACTGGTGTGAGGTGATACCTCACTGTAGGCTTTTCCCCCCAACCATAGGCTTTTTTTATATATGTATATAAACTTTATTTATTTATTTACTATTTATTTTTGGCTGCATTGGGTGTTTGTTGCTGCATGCAGGCTTTCTCTAGTTGCGGCGAGTAGGTGCTACTCTTCGTTGCGGTGCGCAGGTTTCTCATTGTGTTGGCTTCTCTTGTTGCAGAGCACGGTCTCTAGGCATGCGGGCTTCAGTAGTTGAAGCACACAGGCTCAGTAGTTGTGGCTCATGGGCTCTAGAGTGCAGGCTCAGTAGTTGTGGTGCATGGGCTTAGTTGCTCCGGGGCATGTGGGATCTTCCCGGGTGAGGGGTCAAGCCCATGTCCTCTGCATTGGCAGGTGGATTCTTAACCACTGCACCACCAGGGAAGTCCCCTCGTAGTTTTGATTTGCATTTCTCTAATAATTAGTGATGTTGAACATCTTTTCATGTGCTTTTTAGCCTAGCCATCTGTATGTCTTCTTTGGAGAAATGTCTATTTAGGTCTTCTGCCCATTTTTTGATTGGGTTGTTTGTTTTTTTGATATTGAGCTGCATGAGCTGTTTGTAAATTTTGGAGACTAATCCCTTGTCAGTCTCATCATTTGCAAATATTTTCTCCCATTCTGTGTGTTGTCTTTTCATTTTGTTTATGGTTTCCTTTGCTGTGCAGAAGCTTTTGAGTTTACTTAGGTCCCAGTTGTTTATTTTTGTTTTTATTTCCATTACTCTAGGAGACAACTTGAAAAAGAACTTGCTGTGATTTATGCCAAAGATTGTTCTGCCTATGTTTTCCTCTAAGAGTTTTATAGTATCCAGTCTTACATTTATGTCTTTAATCCATTTTGAGTTTATTTTTGTGTATTGTGTTACAGAAAGTTCTAATTTCATTTTTTTACAAGTGGCTGTACAGTTTTCCTAGCATCATTTATTGAAGAGGCAGTCTTTCCTCCATTTTATAGTCTTACCTCCTTTGTCATAGATTAATTGGCCATAGGTGTGTGGGTTTATTTCTGGGCTTTCCGTCTTGTTCCATTGATCTATATTTCTGTTTTTGTGCCAGTACCATACTCTTTTGATGACTGTAACTTTGTAGTATAGTCTGAAGTCAGGGAGCCTTGATTCCTCCAGCTCCGTTTTTCTTTCTCAAGATTCCTTTGGCTATTTGGGGTCTTTTTGTGTGTCCATACAAATTTTAAGATTTTTTGTTCTAGTTCTGTGAAAAAATGCCATTGGTAATTCGATAGGGGTTGCATCAAATCTGTAGATTGCTTTGGGTAGTATAGTCATTCTCATAACATTGATTCTTCCAATCCAAGAACATGGTATATCTCTCCATCTGTTTGTGTCATCTTCAGTTTCTTTCATCAGTGCCTTATAGTTTTCAGAGTACAGGTCTTTTTTCTCCTTAGGTAGGTTTATTCCTAGGTATATTATTCTTTTTGGTGTGAAGGTAAAGGGGATTGTTTCTTTAATTTCTCTTTCTGATCTTTCGTTGTCTGTGTATAGGAATGGAACAGATTTCTCTTTATTAATTTTGTATCCTGCAACTTTACCAAATTCATTAAAGAGCTCTAGTTTTCTGGTAGCATCTTTAGGATTCTCTATGTATAGTATCACGTCATCTGCAAATGGTGTCAGTTTTACTTCTTCTTTTCCAGTTTAGATTCCTTCTTTTTCTTTTTGTTCTTTGATTGCTGTGGCTAGGACTTCCAAAAATATGTTGAGTAAAAGTGGCGAGAGTAGACATCCTTGTCTGTTCCTCATCTTAGAGGAAATGCTTTCATCTTTTCACCATTGAGAATGATGTTGACTGTAGGTTTGTCATATATGGCCTTTATTATGTTGAGGTAAGTTCCCTCTGTGCCCACTTTCTGGAGAGTTTTTATCATAAATGGGTGTTGAATTTTGTCAAAAGCTTTTTCTACATCTATTGAGATGATCATATGGTTTTTATTCTTCAATTTGTTAATGTGGTGCATCACATTGATTGATTTGCAGATATTGAAAAATCCTTGCATCCCTGGGATAAATCCCACTTGATCATGGTGTATGATCCCTTTAATGTATTGTTGGATTTGGATTGCTAGTATTTTGTTGAGTTTTGCATCTGTTCATCAGTGATATTGGCCTGCAATTTTCTTTTTTTTTGTGGTATCTTTGTCTCGTTTTGGTATCAGGTTGATGGTGGCCTCCCAGAATGAGTTTGGGAGTATTCCTCCCTCTGTAATTTTTGGGAATAGTTTCAGAAGGATAGGTGGTAAATCTTCTCTAAATGTTTGATAGAATTTGCCTGTGAAGTCATCTTGTCCTGGGCTTTTGTTTGTTGGGAGTTTTTAAATCACAGTTTAAATTTCAGTGCTTGTGATTGGTCTGTTCATATATTCTGTTTCTTCTTGGTTCAGTCTTGGGAGATTGTACCTTTCTAAGAATTTGTTAGTTTCTTCCAGGTTATCCATTTTATTGGCATATTGTTTGTATTTCTGTGGTGTCCATTGTAACTTAATCCTTTTTTATTTCTAATTGTATTGATTTGAGCCCTCTCTTTTTTTTTCTCGATGAGTCTGGCCAAAGGTTTATCATTTTGTTTATCTTTTCAAAGAACCAGCTTTTAGTTTCATTGATGTTTTCTATTGTTTTCTTTGTTTCTATTTCATTTATTTCTGCTCTGACCTTTCTTTCCTTTACCAATTTTGGGTTTTGTTCTTCTTTTTCTAGTTGCTTTAGGCATAAGGTTAGGTTGTTTATTTGTGATTTTTCTTGTTTCCTGAGGTAAGACTGTATTGCTATAAACTTCCCTTTTAGACCTGCCTTTGCTGCATCCTGTAGGTTTTTGGTTCATCATGCTTTCGTTTTCATTTCTCTCTAAGTATTTTTTTATTTCCTCTTTGATTTCTTCAGTGATCCATTGGTTGTTTAGTAGCATGTTGTTTAGCCTCCATGTGGTTGTGTTTTTTACAGTTTTTTTTCTTATAGTTGATTTCTAATCTCAGAGTTGTGGTTGGAAAAGATGCTTGGTATGATATCAATTTTCTAAATTTACCAAGGCCCACAATTATTGTGTTACTGTCGATTTCTCCTTTTATGGCTGTTAGTGTTTGCCTTATATATTGGGGTGCTCTTACGTTGGGTGCATATATATTTACAATTGTTATATCTTGAATTGATCCCTTGAGCATTATGTAGTGTCCTTCTTTGTCTCTCGTAACAGTGTTTATTTTAAAGTCTATTTTGTCTGACAGGAATATTGCTACTCCAGCTTTCTTTTGATTTCCATTTGCATGGAATATCTTTTTCCATCCCCCTCACTTTCAGTCTGTATGTGTCCCTAGGTCTGAAGTGTGTCTCTTGTAGACAGCATATGTATGGGTCTTGTTTTTACATTTATTCAGCCAGTCTGTGTCTTTTGGTTGGAACATTTAATCCATTTACATTTAAGGTAATTATTGATATGTATGTTCCTATTGCCATTTCTTAATTGTTTTGGATTTGTTTTTGTAAGTCTTTTCTCTTCCCTTCCTCTTCTGTTCTCTGCTCTTGTGATCTGATGACTAACTTTAGTGTTGTGTTTGGATTTCTTTTTCTTTTTGGTGCCTATATCTATTGGCGATTTTCGGTTTGTGATTACCATGAGGTTTTGATATAGCAGTCTATATATCAACAAGATTGTTTTAAGTTGCTGGTCTTTGAATTACATATGCATTTCCAGTATCCTGCATTTGTGCTCTCCTCTTCTCACATTCCTGGTTTTGATACCATATTTGTGTGCAGATGATTTCCTACCTTTACTGTATGCTTGCCTTTACCAGTGAGCTTTTCTATTCATAATTTTCTTGTTTCTAGTAGTGGCATTTTCTGCTTAGAGAAGTTCCTTTAGCATTTGTTGCACAGCTGGTCTGGTGGTGCTGAATTCTCTTAGCTTTTGCTTCTCTGTAAAGCTTTTGATTTCTCTGTCAAATCAGTGAGATCCTTGCTGGGTATAATTCTTTAAATGTTTGGTAGAATTCACCAGTGAAGCCATAAGTTGTTTTAAATTTTTTTTCACCAAATGTGATGTCCACACTATCCTGCATGTTTGAAGTTCACATGCGTAAGACAGGTTCTTACTGGAAGACAATTTGACACCAAGAGAATCTCTTCACATACAAAAGAATGAAAGCTCAACAAGAAAGTTTGTCAACTAAAACAGATGTTAGACTTTAGTACAGTCAAATCTTACTTGAGACATTTGCTTCATTCTGAGTAGTTTCCTATTCAAAGCTATTTTTTAGGTCACTGGGTTATAAATTCACCTTTTTTTAATATCACAGTCAGTTACTTGCCGATCCCATCTCAATAACTGATGTTTGATATTTTAGGTCAGAGTGATTAGTTTTGTTTTGTTTTTCTCTAATTAAAGTTGATTCTCTTATTAAAAAGAGACTTGTTTCCATTTTCATATTTTTTTCTCAGAAGGAGCATTTCCACACACACCCCCAGTTGCTTTTAAGTACCATCTTTCTTTAAATTTGACTCTACAGTATATCTGTAGATATCAAACTATGGATAATTTGTTCACTATTTTAAATGTAGGCATTAATTTCTTCTCAGTTAAAGAACCTTCTCCTTTAGAGTCCTGGTTATTAACAGCACATACCCAATATTTAGAGTCATTTGGGTAATGAATACTAAGTAGAAAAAGGTATATCATTTTGATGTTTGTTAACCTTTCTTTGATGTTTACCTACAACCTGAAATGAAAGATCAGTATAGCAAGCTGTAACTAGCAGGGTGATTTTTTAAGGCTTAATTATGTCAGTGGTTATTATTTCATCTCTCTTTCTCTCAACAAAAGATTCTTAACTTGTAGTCTACACTTTAAAACTGTAACCCTTGATTTGTTTTGAGGTGGTCTAGGTCAAATCTTATTTGTGATATCAGTTTCCTCCAGTCAGAGACCATCAGGAACACACTCATAGTTGAACAAAGTTGGGCTTTTTGGTTATTGTAACGAGGAAGACAGTACATCATGAGGATATAGTGACAGAAGACAGAGACGATGCGGCATCTCAGAGGGTATCAGAAGGGACTTGTTATAGGATATAGACTTCTGTTTGGTGGTTTCTGGGTTAGGTTCAAGGAAGCATGATTTTCCTATGGACTGGTTGCTCTCAGACGGCAAGGAAAATTCTATGTTTATGATCTTAATAATTTTGACCTACAAGGTGGGCATTCTAAATGATAAATTTGGAGCTAGTAGAAAATAAATGCAAATGTATTTTTAAACCTACATGATACATGAAACTAAGAGCAAGGAGCTCCTTGTGAGTGTGGCAGGTATCTTGCAAAGGAAACAAAGATTTAGGACTGGAGAGTATGAAACTGTGTCATTGGGTCAGTGGTTGGAAGGACATGGTATGGCTCCATCCAGTGCAATTGAAGTGATGTCCTTTCTGCTGAAGCTTAAGTTGTATCCAGTCTCCAGGTTGTAGCCCAGTAGCATCTATTCTTGCAGCCATGAATTGTATGCCTTGTTACAAGCCATTAATATTTGTGATAATGTACAAAATATCATCTAATATTTTCCAAGTAGATGGCTGCTGCTTTGCAGCAGAAAATCTTATGATTAATATTAATTTCTCTGTTGGTTGTATATCTCATGCTAAGGAGCACTACTGACTATAGTTAGTTCTTTTCAGTCTCCAATGCCACAATTTGACCACTGGGAACCCCTTTAGGTTGGCTCCTTTTACTACAACCCCAGAACTTTTAAAAGCATCCTTGCTTTCTTAACAGCAAAATAATTCAGACCCAACTTTATTTTTTCTAACATATTACCAGAGTTTACTAAAGATTTTCATTCATACTCTACTAATAAATCTAACTGGTACATGTGTTGCTAAGTATATATGCAATTGGAATGCCACCAAATTCCAAAGAGGGCAGTTTCTAATCAGTGAGTTTATCATCACTGTTGTCTTCATTTGATTGTGTTTTTCAATTACTCTCATCCTTACATTTTAATTATAAATACTGTCAATTTAGCTTCATCGTTATTAATTTAGCTTGGGAGTAGTTGTTCACCTTACAGTGATAAGGGATACATATTTGCATCAATAATATTTTTGATATATAATTTTCCCATAAATAGATATCTTTAAGATGTGTATACATTGAAGTTCAAATATGAATTTGTCAGTCCCTCATTTATTGAGCAGCTGGATTCCTAAACTTAAAAAATACAGAGGGACTCTAAAAAACATCTTTAAAAACTCGTATTTTGGGGGGGAAGTTAATAAGTGACTCATATGTTGCCAACAACAGTTTTACTAATTTACTACAGTTGTTGCCTACAGTTCTTTATTATCATGGTTATCATTTTTGGTATCATTATCATTTTTTGTTTAGAAAGTAGGAGCAAGTAATAAAGATGGGTCATAGAAAAGAAAGTTTAAAATTGCTCTTAGTGAAGTCCCCCTCAATTGGAAACTCATATTAGAAATATCAGAGTATATTGGGTGATTTTGTTTTACAAAATATGCATATCACTTCCCCACTAGCAATCCTGATAGGGTAGGCACATGTGTTACAAAAACTTTCTCCCTGTATTGCTCTTTCCCATCTCACCTTTCTTTCCTACCTACCCAACCTTGAGAAGCACCACTGTTCTAGGTCTCTAGTCCCTAAAGGTTATAAATGGATATTGCTCAGTGGGAGCAAAGACTCAGCAATATTTGACATCTTTACAAAGAAGAGAAAGCCCATTGGCCATTTCTGCACCTTCAGGCCATAGGATTTTCAGAATCATATACCTGGTGCCACTGATCAACCTAAAGACTGTAAAGGTCTCTCTCATTTCTCTATCTGACTCCGTGTCCTTTCTAATAGGTACTGCACTATGGATCAGTCACCATGAAGGAAATATCCCTGTGGCTGAATGCTACTCGGAATTGTGTCACTAGAAGGAATAAGTAACGGTGTTTTTTTCCCTCCTACTAGTCATTTTGTAGAAGTATTGGTCTTCAGAACAAGTAGACTGCCGTTTGTAGACTTTCATGTGTCCATATATTCAAGATTACAATGGTATTGGTTCCCTTTTGTCCTGCAATATGACCTATTGGGCATAGAAACAATCATAACATCTCAGTGGTATAAACAAAATCAGCATTTGATTCATTTTTGATCTACTGACCCCAGCTGGGCTTACTCACATATCACTCCTCTGTTGTTGGATTGGGTGGCTTGCTGAACTCAAATGGATTGTCTCATGTGTCTAAAGGTCAACAGGTCAGCTGGAGTTTGACTGATTAAGGATATGGTGGTAGCTCTTCTCTGCTTCACACTGTAGGTCTGTGAATTGGCTGCAAATGTTTCACCTCCTCCTCGGAACACTGAGCTAGCCAGGGTATGGCCCCTTTATTACAGTGGAAGAGGCACAAAAGGCCTCCTAAGGCCTAGGATTGGAAGTGGCAGATCATCACTTCCTTCTCATTCTTTTGGATGAGGATATGGTGGTAGCTCTGCTCTGCTTCACACTGTAGGTCTGTGAATTGGCTGCAAATGTTTCACCTCCTCCTCGGAACACTGAGCTAGCCAGGGTATGGCCCCTTTATTACAGTGGAAGAGGCACAAAAGGCCTCCTAAGGCCTAGGATTGGAAGTGGCAGATCATCACTTCCTTCTCATTCTTTTGGACAAAGCAAGCCATATGACCAAATCCAAAGTTAAAGGGTGAGGAAATGTAATTAAACTCTTTAGGGGGAGGAGCTACAAAGCCATACATCAAAGGGTATGAATAAAGAAGAAGAGACAGTGAAGAACTGGGACAATTAATGACATCTACCACATACCTCTTGCATTTTCTGAGCATAACACATGTAATACACATGAAAAAGTCCCATAGTAATACTTTCTACCCTGATTTGGAAGCCACGGTCTTAATCAAAAAGGAAAGATACTGAAGTGATTAAAATCCCAGGGTTTGCTGGCAGCCAGACCAGGACTTGAATATCTGCTTTACTCCTTACTAATCAGGTAACTTTGAGCAAGTTGATTGCTCTGAGGAATAGTTTTCCCAACTAAACAATGACAAATGTAATAACACCTAACTCTAGGATTTGTTTTAGGATCAAATGAGATAATACTTGAAAGTTGTTTAGTACAACTACATACACTTGGTAAGAGTTCAAAGTATCATATCTATAGTTTTTTTCTCTTTCTCTCTCTTTATTCGTCTTTTCCTCTTCTCAATTTCTTCTCTCTCCCTCTCTTTTTTCCCCTTTTCCAACTCTCTTTCTTTAGGACTTACTTCCTGATTATTATGCTCATTCTTTGACCAGCTCATTTTAGATAAAATGTATTCATCAAGATCTCATTAAAGCATTTTTCTTTTTCTTTTTTTCCCAGTTTTATTTTGATATAATTGATATACATCACTGTATAAGTTTAAGGTGTACAGCATAATGGTTTGACTTACATATATTGTGAAATGATCACTGCAATTTAAAAAAGCAAAAAAAACCAAACCTTTTTCCCTTCTGATGAGAACTCTTACAATTTATTCTCTTAATTTTCCTATATATCATACAACAGTATTAACTATAGTCATCATGTTGTACATTACATCGCTGATATTTATTTATCTTATAACTGGAAGTTTATAACCTTTTGACCACCTTCCTCCAGTTACCCCTCACCTCATCTCCCACATCTGATTAATACAAATCTGATCTCTTTTTCTATGAAGTTTTATTTTGGTTCCACATATAAGAGAGATCATACAGTGTTTGTTTTTCTCTGATTTATTTCTTTTAGTATAATGCCCTCCACGTCCATCTATGTTGTTGTAAATGGCAGGATTTCCCTTTTTTTATAGCTGAATAATATTCCATTCTGTGTGTGTGTGCACGTTGTGTTTGTATGTATGTGTGTGCACACGTGTGTGTGTGTGTGTGTGTAGAGAGAGAAAATTTAGTTTTCACAGCACCATTTATTGGAGAGACTGTCTTTTCTCCATTGAGTATTCTTGGCTCCCTTGTCAAATATTACTTGACCATATATGTGTGAGTTTATTTCTGAGGTCTCAATTCTCTTCCATTGATCTATGTATCTGCTTTTATGCTGGTGCCCTACTGTTTTGATTACTATAGCTTTATAGTAGAGTTTGAAATCAGGAAGTGTGTTGCCTCCCACTTAGTTCTTCTTTCTCAAGATGGCTTTGGCTATTTGGGGTCTTTTGTAATTTCATATTAATTTTAAGTTTGTTTTTTATACTTCTTTAAAAATGCCATTGGAATCGTGATAGAGATTACATTGAGCCTATAGATGGTTTGTGGTAGTATAGACATTTTAACAATATTAATTCTATTCCTTGAACACAGGATACTTTTCCTTTTATTTGTGTCTTCTTCAATTTCTTTTATCAATTACTTGTAGTTTTTTTAAAATATTTATTTATTTAGCTGTGTTGGGTCCCAGTTGCAGCACACGGGATCTTCGTTGCAGCACATGGGATCTTTTAGTTGCAGCATGTGAACTCTTAGTTGCAGCATGGGGGATCTAGTTCCCCGACCAGGGTTCGAACCTGGGCCCCCTGAATTGGGAGCGTGGAGTCTTAGCCACTGGACCACTAAGGAAGTCCCTACCTGTAGTTTTAAGAGTAGAGATCTTTCACCTGTTTGGCTAAGTTTATTCCTAAGTATTTTATTGTTTCTGATGCTGTGGAAAATGAGATTGTTTTCTTTATTTCTTTTTCATAAAATTTGTTGTTAGTGTATAAAAATGCTACTGATTTTTGTATGTTCATTTCATATTGTGCAGCTTTACTGAATTAATTGACTAGATCTAACAGTGTTTTGGTGGGGTGTTTAGGATTTCCTATGTATGAAATCATGTTATCTGCAAGTCAGGACAGTTTCATTTCCTTCTTTCCAATTCTGATGTTTTGTTTTTTTTTTTCTTGCCTGATTGCTCTGGGAAGGACTTCAAATACTATATTGAATAGGTGAGAATGGGCACCCTCGTCTTATTCCTGATCTTAGGGGAAAAGCTTTCAACCTTTCACCAGTGAATATGATGTTAGTTGTGCGCTTATCATATGTAGCCTTTACTATGTTGAGGTACACTTTTTCTGTATCTGATTTGTTAAGAGTTTATATCATGACTGGATGTTGAATTTTGTCAGATGATTTTTCTGCATCTTTTGAGCTGATCATATGATTTTTTTCCTTTCAGTCTATTAATCTGATGGGTCACATTGATTGACTTGCCTAAGTTGAACCATCCTTGCATCCCAAGGATAAATCCCACTTGATCATGGTGAATGATCCTTTTAATGTGCTGCTGAATTCAGTTTGCCAGTATTTTATTGAGAATTTTTGTATCTAAATTCAACAGGGATATGGTCTGTAGTTATGTTTTCTGCTAGCATCTTTTTCTGGCTTTGGTACCAGGATAATGCTGGCTTTGTAAAATAAGTTTGGGAGTGTTACCTCCTCTCTGATTTATAACAAGAGTTTGAGAAGAATTGGTGTTAATTCTTTAAATGTTTAGTAAAATTCGCCTGTGAAACCATCTGGTCCTGGGTTTTCCTTCATTGAATCAGTAATCAAAAATCTTCCAATCTCCTTAGTAGTAATTGGTCTATTCAGACTTTATATTTCTTCCTGTTTCAGTCTTTGTAGGTTGTATGTTTCTAAGAATTTTTCAATTTCTCTAGGTTGTCCAGTTTGTTAATGTATATTTGCTCATAGTAGCTTCTTATGATCCTTTGTGGCTCTGTGGTGTCAGTTGTAATGTCTCCTTTTTAATGTATTTTGTTGACTTGGGTCTCCCTCTTTTTCCTTTGGTTAGTTTAGCTAAAGTTTTCTCAATTTTGTTTATCTTTTCAAAGAACCAACTCTTAGTTTGGTTAATCTTTTCTGTAGTTTTTATGTGCTCTATTTATTTATGTGCTAATCTTTATTATTTCCTTCCTTCTGCTAACTTTGAGCTCAGTTTTTTCTTCTTTCTAGTTCCTTAATATGTAGAGTTAGACTGTTTATTTGGGATATTTTTTGCTTCTTAATGTAGGTGTTTATTGCTGTGAACTTCCCCCTTAGGACTTATTTTGCTGTATCTCATAAGTTTTGGTATGTTGTATTTTCATTTTCATTTGTCTCAAGATACTTTTCCCCCCTTTAATTTCTTCTTTAATTTGTTGGTTGTTCAGTAAACTATTGTTTAATTTCTATGTATTTGTTAATTTTCCAGTCTTCCTCTTGTTATTGTTTTCTAGTTTCATAGCATTGTGGTCAGAGAAGATACTGTGATCTCAGTCTTCTTAAATTTGCTAACACGTTTTGTGACGTAACATATGTTCTATCTTAGAAAATATTGCACATGCACTTGAGAAGAATGTGTATGTTCCTGTTGTCAGAATATTCTGTATATGTGTGGTAGGCCATTTGGTGTATAGTGTTATTTGCTGTTTCCTTATTGATTCACTATCTGGATAATCTATCCTTTGTTGACAGTGGGATATTAAATAAAGTTCCCATGTATTATTGTACTGTTGTTTATTTCTCCTTTTAGCTGTTTTTCTTTTTGCTTTATGTATTTAGATGTTCCAGTTTGGGGCACATAAATATTTACAGGTGTTACATCTTCTTGATATATTGACCCCTTTATCATTAGATAATGACCTTCTTATGTTTATTTTTACCATTTTTAATTTAAAGTGTATTTTGTCTGATATAAGTATAGCTACCCCTGCTTTTTTTGGGATACCATTTGCTTGAAATATCTTTTTCATCTCTTCACTCTCAGTCTTTGTGCATCTTCAAGGCTAAAGTGAGTCTCTTGTAGGCAGCATTTCTTTGTATCTTGTTTTTTCATCCATTCAGCCATTCTGTGTCTTTTGATTGGAAAGTAGAACCCATTTATGTTTAAAGTAATTATTGAAAATATGAATTTACTCTTGCCATTTTGTTGTTTTCTGATTGTTTTGTAGATCCATTATTCCTTGTTTCTTATCTTGCTGACTCTTAGTGTTTTGATGTCTTGTGATATCAATATGCTTTGACTTCTTTATCATGTTCTTTTGTATAAGTATGACAAGGTTTTCCCTTGTGGTTACTATGAGACTTACATAATATCTTAATATTATAACACCCTATTTTAAATTAATAAGAATTTAAAACTTCAATACAATTCTAAGCTTTACACTTCTCCCTCTCACATTTTAGGTTAATGATGTTACAATTTACTTACTTTTTATATTGTGTAACTAATAAATTATTGTAGTTATGGCTATTTTTAATACATTTGTTTTTTAACGTTTAAACTAGAGTCATAAGTGAATTATGCACCACCACTACCATATTACAAAAATCTAACTTTGTATATTTACCATTATCAATGACTTTTACACTGCCTTCTTTTGTTTTTGTGATGTTAATTAGCATTCTTTTACTTCCACTCAAAGAACTCTGTTTAGCATTTCTTGTAAGGCAGGTCTAGTGGTGATGAATTTCCTCATCTTTTGTTTCTTGAGGAAAGTCTTTATCCCTCTTTCATTTCTGACAGCAAGCTTTGCCATATATAGTATTCTTGGTTGACAGTTTTTTCTTTCAATATTTTGAATGTGTCATCCTATTCTCTTCTGGCCTGAACAATTTCTGTTGAGAAATCCATTGATAGTTTGTTGGGGAGGTTTCTTGTATATAAATTCTCTCTCTTCTCTTGCTGCTTTTTAAATTCTTTGTCTTCCACCTTTGCCGATTTAATTTAATTACAATGTGTCTCAGTGTAGTCCTATTCAGGTTCAACTTATTTGAAGTCCTTTGGGTCTCTTGGAAATGAATATCTATTTTTCTCCCCAGGTTTGGGAGGTTTTCGGCCATTATTGCTTTCAATAAACTTTTGTATCCCTTTCTTTCTCTTCTCCTTCTGGAATATAAAAATAATGCAGGGCTTCCCTGGTGGCGCAGTGGTTGAGGGTCCGCCTGCCGATGCAGGGGACACGGGTTCGTGCCCCGGTCCGGGAGGATCCCGCATGCCGCGGAGCGGCTGGGTCCGCGAGCCATGGCCGCTGGGCCTGCGCGTCCGGAGCCTGTGCTCCACAACGGGAGAGGCCACAGCAGTGAGAGGCCCGCGTATAGCAAAAAAAAATAATAATAATAATAATAATGCAAATATTGCTTTGTGTTTGTATGTTCCTACTTTTTTTTTTTTTTTTTTTTGGCGGTACGTGGGCCTCTCACTGCTGTGGCCTCTCCCGCTGCGGAGCACAGGCTCCAGTGTATGTCCGTACTTTTTTTTTTTTTTTTTTTTTGCTGTACGCGGGCCTCTCACTGTTGTGGCCTCTCCCGTTGTGGAGCACAGGCTCCGGACGCACAGGCTCAGCGGCCATGGCTCACGGGCCCAGCCGCTCCGCGGCATATGGGATCCTCCCAGACCGGGGCACGAACCCGTATCCCCTGCATCGGCAGGCGGACTCTCAACCACTGCGCCACCAGGGAGGCCCTATGTCCGTACTTTTGAAGCTCTCTATTGAATGCTTCAGTTCACTTATTGTATTTTTCAGCTCTAGGATTTCTGGGGTTTTTTTTTTTTTTCATGGTTTCTATTTCTTTTTTGAACTTCTCATTTGTTTATGCACTGTTTTCATAATTTCATTTAGTTGTCTATATGTGTGTTCTTGTAGTTTACTTCTTTAAGATGATGATTCTGAATTCTTTGTCTTCAGTTCATAGATCTCCATTTCTTTAGGGTCAATTTTTAGTGCTTTATTAGTTTCTTTTGGTGGTTTCACCATATTTACCTGATTTTTCGTGATCCTTCATTCCTTATGTTGGTATCTGTACCTTTGAGTAAGTAGCCTCCTCTTTCAGGCTTGGCAGGTTTGTTTTGGCAGAGACAGTTCTTCACCAGTTGGCTCAGTTTGAGTTTCTGGAAGTGTCTGCTGGTAATGCCCTTGGGCAGATGGGGCTGGCTATTGGGGTCTGTTTTGGGAAGAGGCACCTATTCAAGCTCTGAGGTGGGGTGGTGGGTTGCCACTGGCTGAGAACAGCTAGGTAGGACTGATAGCTTGGTCCCCTGACTAAGTGAGGCTCTAGGATGGGCTGCACTGTTGCCTGGATTCTCTGATCAGGCTTACTCGACATTCAGGACTAGGTATTATACTCAGCAAAAGGTGGGACTATGAATTAGCTTCCCTGCCCTGGCAAGGTGGCAGGCTAGAACCTGCTTAGAGAAGTAGCTCCAAGGTCACTAAGGCTCTTTGTGGTGTTGACTCTAGCTGAGTCATGCCCCAAGTTCCCTGGCCAAGCAGGGCTACTGGCTTTGCTCTGAAAGTTATCACCTCTGTCTGCCTGCCTCTCAGCTTGAGCATTTCTGGGTTATGCAGTTTCCAGCCCCTCTCACCAGCCCTTCCTGTCAGATGGGGTTGGGAGCCACGCTTCACAGCAGGTTGGGCTATGACTCAGCCCTTCTGCCTGGATGTGGGCAGACCAGGCTCCAGGACTGGCAGAACTCCTCCTTTGAGGGCCCAAATCAGGCAGACCTGCA
Source organism: Mesoplodon mirus (assembly GCF_964341445.2). Lineage (NCBI taxonomy): Eukaryota > Metazoa > Chordata > Mammalia > Artiodactyla > Ziphiidae > Mesoplodon > Mesoplodon mirus. The sequence goes on along the minus strand of NC_138981.1, from coordinate 20,833,572 downwards.
CTCCACTGAGTTTTCTGGTCGGTCTGTACCACCAGCTTGGTTCTGAAGATGAGTAAAGCTGCTGGTTGGGACTACTAGTTGGACTCTGCAGGTAGAAGCTCAGTCTGCCAAGATCTAAGTGCTGGTTGCCATAAACTGCTCCCCCATTCTCCGTCACGATGAGATTCACAATAGTTGAGCCCCTCCAGTTACCCTGTGATCCCTATTGGGCAAAACCAGAGTTTTGGGGGCTCCCATCAAGTGACCCACAATGTTAGGGGGGCTGGATATCACCCCTGGGTTCTTTTCCCACCAGAGGAACCAGAGGCTCAGGGGACACCTCTCCAAGTGGTGCTGTGCTACCCTGGGGGAGGTGCAGTGTGGTCAGTGTGCAGCCAGCCACTCCTCTTTCCTTTCTAATGCACTCTGCCTTGGCGTCTGTGGTGCAGGGGTACTTCAGCCTCACTCCCGCATTCTAGGATTCTCTCACTGACATCCGTGAATAGTTGTTCTTCTTGTGGGGGGGTAAGTCTGGAATAACTTTTCCCTGTTTTGGTGATGTCACTTTCTAAAGTATTTTTCTTAAAAAGGCACTTTTCAAAAGAGAACTAAAAATAATTTCCTAGGTTTGGCCCATGAGTCTGAATATTACCTCTTACACAAAGCTAAACATAAAGCAGTTCTCTCAAAGCTACTGAAAAAAAAAAAGTCATGGGGTCTCTAAGTTCAGCATAGCTTACATTTTGCTGTGAAGGAAATACTGATATTCTCTATGGCAACTGCCTAAGTTGTGAGGCCTGGTAAGGCAACATGGCAGATTCATATTAAATTAACTGGAGGAAATGACAAGGGTGGGGGGTGTAATCAGCATAACTGTTTCTATCCCTTGACTACCTAGTATTTAATAATTTCTGAGGCCTTCCTTGACATCGTCCTCTGATCCAGAGGTTCTCAAGCTTGGCTGCACATTAGAATCTCCTGGGGAACTTTTAAAAATGCCAAGGGCCCATCTACAGAGATACTGATTTAATGTCGATGGAACGTAGACATCAGTATTTTTAAAAATCTCCCAGATGATTCTAATGTGCAGCTGGGGTTGAGAACCACTGTTCTAAACTAACATATACCTCCTCATTTGTGATATAATAAGTAGAGATAAGCTGCCTAAAGTTAATTATAACAGTCCCCTCAACTGACTAGTCAGTATAACTGCATTGTATAACCTAAGAATATTTGAAATAGATACCATGGGGAAAGCCAGAGGGGCATTAGGAAGAGTAGGAGTAGTAAGAAACATATCAAAATAAAGGTAGGTTGAACCCATGCCTTGGAAACACACCCGTGGAGGCAGTTTGCTGTTCTAGGAGAATTATACAGGGACTCAGATCCTTGACTCTGGCCTTAATTCAAGCAGAAATACCTGCATAAGCTTGAGCTAGTTACTGCCCTTCTCTGGACCTCATTTACCTCATCTACAAAATAAGAAGACTTAACTCATTGATTTCTAATTCCCATCCTCTTCTCAAATCCTGTGGTTTCTAAAATATAGAAAGATTAAAACATGCTGTGCCAGGGCCCCTCCTCAAACCAGTTAAATGAGAACTTCCAGGAGTGGAGTGTGAATGTCCTATTTTTTAAATGCTCCCAGGTGATTCTAATATTCAGCCAGAGTTACTGACAGTTGGACTTGAAGAACCTGCTACAATATATAGTTTTATGTGGGATGGGAAAAAAAGGAGAGAATAAAGTCTTTCAAAAAAATATGGGGTAAAAATCAGTAACACTTTTATAGGTTAATTAAAAACTAGTAGTACCTTTTCCATTTCTTTTTTATTTTTTCATTTTTACCATAGTCTTAGATTATGGTTCAGCATCTGTTCCCCCTCTCCTCTTTTAAACCTGCCTTACTAAGACATTTCATTACCAATGAATATTTCATTTGGAGAATTTAGAAAGTGATCAAAAGCAGTATTACTTGAGAAATGGGACTTACAAGATCTACTGCTAAGAGAGATGTCACCAAAACTAATGGAATATATTTTATTTTAATTTTTGCAGCTGTGAGGATGTATGCTCTCAGTAAGTATATGTTAAAGGTAATTCACTCTAAAAATGTCAGCATCTGTAAAAAATAAAAAAGAGAACACAGGAAAACAGACTAAATGTCAGAGAGAGGCTAAAGACAGGGGTCCCCAACCCCCAGGCCACAGACCGGTACTGGTCCATGGCCTGTTAGGAACCGGGCCGCACAGCAGGAGGTGAGCGGTGGGTGAGTGAGCGAAGCTTCATCTATATTTACAGCCGCTCCCCATCACTCACATTACCACCTGAGCTCCGCCTCCTGTCAGATCAGCAGCAGCATTAGATTCTCATAGGAGTGAGAACTCTACTATGAATGGCGCATATGAGGGATCTAGGTTGCGCACTCCTTATGAGAATCTAATGCCTGATGATCTGAGGTTGAGCTGAGGTGCTGGGGAGCAGCTGCAAACGCACATTATCATTAGCAGAGAGGTCTGACTGCACAGAGACCATAATAAATCAATTGCTTGCAGACTCATATCAAAACCCTATCAGTGAGTGGCAAGTGAAAACAAGCTCAGGGGTCCCGCTGATTCTGCATTACGGTGAGTTGTATAATCATTTCATTATATATTACAATGTAATAATGGAAATAAAGTGCACAATAAATGTAATGCACTTGAATCATCCCAAAACCATCCCCCCACCCCAGTCTGTGGAAAAATTGTCTTCCACAATTTTTTTTTTCAGTCCACCAGGGACTGAAACCAGTCCCTGGTGCCAAAAAGGTTGGGGACTTCTGGCTAAAGGTATCTGTTTTATTATATAAAGTTGTTGAGAGCATGGTAGCTTAGCCCAGCAAAACCTGGGCAAATGGCCAGTGTCTGGTGGGCAAAAAAAGAATCTTTTCCAGATGTACTACATTCACTCCCAGCATCTTCCTGAAGTCTTCACCATTCTTCCCATTGTCTTAGAAGCAGTTGTAAGAGTTTACTTCCAGAAATTGCACCTCTCAGAAGTTCTATCTAGAGCTGTGATGCCCCAACCAGTAGTTATTAACCACATGTGTCTTATAAATTTAAATTAACTAAAATCTGAAATTTAGTTCTTTTGTCACATTAGCCACATTTCACATGCTCGATAACTACATGTGGGTATTGGCTACCATATTGGATAGAGGAGAATATTTTCATCATCACAGAAAGTAATATTGGACAGGGCTTGACTAGAGTCTTAGCAGTACAGAAGTTAAACTTACTTGCTAACCAAAGGTAATTTCCTGTTCTTTTGGAGCCCTGTAGAATATAGAGATTAATTCTATGGGTCTCAGTTTTCTCCTCTTACAAATGGATATAAAAATAATGGTTGACTCCAAAAGAGTTATAGAATTGTTTAAGTGTCCTAAGGAGCATAATTCTAAATAAAAGCCCCTACAGATGAAAAACAGCTGTGTTATAACTCATAATCTAGGGGTGGGGGGGAGAAACTAAGGTGTAATATTCAGAAGGATTACCGTTGTTTCTCAAAATATACTCTATGAACCACTTGGTTTGGACTCCCCCCACCGCCCCCTTCCCCTGTTGCTTGTTAAAAATGCAGATTTCTATGCCTTATTCCAGACTTCCTGAATCAGAATATTTGGAGTAGAACCCATGACTGGGCATTTTAACAAATCCACTGATGATGTTTATGCACACTATTTGAAAAAATGCCTTTTTGGAAAAAAATCATTTCTAACCCTCCCAAGCATCCCCCAATTTGTGTTTACATTTTAATTTGACTGATTTAATTTATCATTCCTTTGGTCATTAGGTTATTTTCAAACCTGTTTACAAAGTCAGCAGTCTCTCCGACAGCGAAATTACACCCATGATCCTGCAGAGAGTTAAATTGCCGTGTATTCCACACTCACTTTTTCTTTGATTGGGCAGTACCATTGAGTTTTAGTTATTTTATTTAGCATATCTTGCATAAATTGCTCATTTGGGGCTAGCCAAATGATTGCCTAGGAAATATTTTGCACAGTTTCTGAAAGAAGGTGTTTCAGTTGAAAACAGCAGGAAAACACAGCCATTAAAAGAGAAAGAATGGCTATGTTTTTACAACAAAATAATTAGAAGTCATTATTGGCACCTTTTAGATTTCAGTACCCCATCTATCTTACTTTCAATTAGAAACAGTGTTCCCAAATAGGAAAAGTCTGGCTAAACATGAGTGCAGTTTTGACCCCATTGGTAACATAGTCTATGCAGTTTTCTTTAAGTACAGCTTTGTTGGCTGATACTAGTTTTCGTTTTTTTTTTAATTTTTAATTAATTAATTTATTTATTTATTTATTTTTGGCGGTATTGGGTCTTTGTTTCTGTGCAAGGGCTTTCTCTAGTTGCGGCAAGCGGGGGCCACTCTTCATCGCGGTGTGCGGGCCTCTCACTATCACGGCCTCTCTTGTTGCGGAGCACAGGCTCTAGACGCGCAGGCTCAGTAGTTGTGGCTCACGGGCCTAGTTGCTCCGCGGCATGTGGGATCTTCCCAGACCAGGGCTCGAACCCGTGTCCCCTGCATTGGCAGGCAGATTCTCAACCACTGCGCCACCAGGGAAGCCCGATACTAGTTTTTGAGGTAAAGAGCTGGGCACCAATTTCATGAATTTATATCCATTTTTATCTATCATAATAGAATCTCAGAGATGAATTTTTTAGTTTGAAGCCCCAAACTTCTACTCAATGTCTGGATCATTGCACAGCTTTCCCAGTGAGTGATTGTCCATCCTCCATTTGAACACTTCTAAAAATGAGATGATCATTTCTTCCAAAGGAAGCCTTTCCCACTCTGGGACAGCCCTTATACAAACTTCCTGTATCTGTTATCATTTGGCTCTAGTTCTGCCCTCTTGGACCACAGGGAATAAACCTAATACCTCTTTACATGACAACTTCTCCAAGAGTGGAAAATTACTGGGGTGTTTCCCCTTGTCACCTCCATTGTGTATTCAGAAATATTTTCTTTTAATTAACATACCTGGCTTTCAGCTAATGGTGATGAAAATAGAACAAATCATTAAAAATTCCTTCTACTTGGAAACACTTTCTCATATTATACTTCTTAATTTAGACAATGAAGGGTTGACAATTCGTAGTTGCTAATTCAAAGAGACTTAACCTAACCCGCAACAGAGATTATCTTGACTAAAGGAGATTCCTAAGAAAATGTATCCATTTCATCTAAACTTCAATGGTCTATCTGTTGAATCTTTTTTGTTAAAAGCTCAAAGTTTATTCATTAATTCAGCTTATTTATTAAATGCCCAACTGCTATATGTAGGAACACAATCATCAGAGGCATGTGATCTAGAATAACATTTAGATGCCTATTTTAATACAAACCTTAAGCATTGCCCTTTCATGAGTACTCATTGGAAAGTGGGGCCACAGGCATTGGTGGGGTAGAGATTGGGGGATTGAAGCAGCAGAAAGAGCACTGATGTAGTTTTCAGAGAGGCGAAAATCTAATTTTGTCAATCCAGCTCTGCCTGTAAACATATCAAGTGGCTTTCAGCAAGTCATTTAGCCTGATTCTGCTGCATTTTCTATGTTCCTCCTACCTTGTCAATTTGCATACATTTTGTTCTGTTTTAATCAGTTAAGATGATACTTGTCAAATGACTTTCTATTAAAGAGAATGAAGCATAGTTTACTAAATACAAACATAAAAATAATGTTTTTGGTATATGTACAGTTTACAAAGTGCGTCTCAAACATTATATCCTTAAATATTTTCAAAGATTTGTGAACTCACTGATTTGTGAGGGAAAGAAACTGCAACTGGGATGAGATAGGCATTCAATTTAGAAATTATTACAGTGAATTTTATCATTATCTTCTATGTAACCATTTCCAGGTTGTTTTGTTAATGTCTGAAGAATTTTTTTGTTTTTGCCCAAAGTCAAGCCTGCTGTCTACTTGTAGATGCTAAAGCTAATTTGATAGATTATATCTCCTTCTCTTTGACAGCCTTAATTTTTTTCATGATAGATAAGCTTTTGCCAGTTTCCAATCTTTGCCAAACTGATCAAGTAACTGATTTTATGGTTTGATCCCATGGAGCTCGTTTCCTATTTGACATTTTTCCTCCTACCATTTTAAAAGTAGCTGCTGAAACACGAATATCAGAAGGAAAATAAAAAAGATCTCTTGAATTAGTAGCTTGATCCCCTTTGGTGCTAGTTTCCTTTTCCCAGAAATATAGTTTGTACTGTTTTGTTAGTTGAGTTTTAAGTGTCTCAAGAGGTGGTGGATTTGGTACATTCTTGGCAGTATATTTCACAGTCTAATAATCTTAATAGCTTTAATACTCTGGAATGTGTTTAATCCAGTCTTACTTGTTTGTATAGGTTAAAATTTTCCAAGGGCCTCTCATTACCCTAGCAATAGGAATTTTTAAATGGTCTCATCACTTTTTAATTGCTTAAACTTTTACCTTTTTTTTTTTTTTTTTTAGTGTTTAAAGGTTTGGAATGAGCATTTTAGTTTGTCCCGCAAAGTCCTTCAGTGGTTATTACCAGGATCACTTTCAGCATGCTTTCTCAGCTTAATCCTACACCTTTTTCCTTTGTCCCTTCCCATCAAATTAAGTTAGTTCTCTATATTCTTATTTAGGTAGCAATAATTTAAATAGTACTTATAATTTACTCCATGTTTACTACCTATCAGGTGATGGGCTACGCACTTTACCAGAGTTTCTCAATCTCTGCACTATTGACCTTTCGGGTTGGATAATTCCTTATTGTGGGGGACTGTCCACTATAAGATGTTGAACAGCATCCCTGGCCCCTACCGACTAGATGCCAATAGCATCCCCAAGTTGAAACAACCGATAACGTCCCAAAATGTTCCCTGGGGAGCAAAATTGCCCCTATCTGAGAACCACTGACTTACATGATCTCATTTAACCCTTACAAAATCCTTATAAAACAAATGGTATTATCATAATTTTATAGCTGAAGAAAATAAGGCTGAAGGAGGATAAATAATTTATCTAGAGTCACACAGCTAGTAAATGGAGAAGCCAAGGTTTGAACCCCTCTTCTGACTTCAAAGCTAATGATTTTCCTCCTGTCAATACAAACTTACCTCAATAATATGTTCACAGTGTTAGTTTCACTTTAATATTTTTATCACAGTTGAGTTGAGTGACATTTATTTTTCTTCACATTTCTTCACACTTTTTCTTCACATTTATTTCATTTGAACTTTGAAATCTCCTTCCTTAGAGGAATATAACTCCCTCAACTTCTGTGTGAGGATCTTTTTTTGTCAATCAGTACTTATTATCAACCAGTATTTTATCATTGTCTTTTTTGAAGCCAGGATGTCTTATATGATTTATCAAGATCTCATTTTGTTTTAATCTTGACTTCTAAAGAATTTGGGATCCCTTTCGGCTTGCCTAATCCACAAATTTCATTAGTCTTTCCTCTATTACATCAATAAAATATTTGCTATTCTAGATGGCATACTCCATTACATCTCTCTTCCCCAAATATCTTTCTATTTGGATTTTTTCCAGTTTATAATGCATTGATTCCATCTATAATTCATAGCATTCTGACTATCTGGAAAGACAGGATCAGGTGCTGAGGAGAAGCAGAGGAAAAGGATAATGAACAGGTAAGCAGTGTGACAGTAGCAGCAGGAGCCAAACAAAGAACCTGTATCCCTTCATCGCCTAAAGGCATATACCTCTGGGCAAAGCATCGCAACACCACGGAAGGCAGTGTGAACTCAACCTTAGTCAACGTGAAGGACGAGTATGAAATACAGTTGAGCCTTGAGCAACGCAGGGGTTAGGGCTGCTAAGCCCTCACACAGTCACAGATCTTTGTCCTGCTCTCTCTGCCTCAGAAAGAAAGGAATTGATAAATGACTCACCCAAGGTCAGAAAGCTGAAACAGTTTGGATAGGATCAGGACTCAAACCCTAGTTCTTTCTGATTCCACACATTGGAACCTCTAATTGAACACAAACTTTTCCCTGCACTTAGTTAATTTAAAGATCTGTAAAATGAAAATATTTTGTTTATTGAAAATAATCCACATGTAAGTGGACCTTCACGGTTCAAACCTGTGTTGTTCAAGGGTCAACTGTATATGCTTTATACTTAGGCTTGAGATGCTTGTTTATACTTACTAGCTACAGTGAAAAACCTGATTTAGATTTTAAGAGTTCAGCAATGGTTTCAGAGGAGAAAGAGGACATATTTTTTTTTTTTTTTTTTTGGCTGCATTGGGTCTTCGTTTCTGCGTGTGGGCTACTCTTCGTTGCGGTGCACGTGCTTCTCATTGTGGTGGCTCTTCTTGTTGCGGAGCACAGGCTCTAGGCATGCGGGCTTCAGCAGTTGTGGCACGCTGGCTCAGTAGTTGTGGCCTGCGGGCTCTAGAGCACAGGCTCAGTAGTTGCGGTGCACGGGCTTAGTTGCTCTGTGACATCTGGGATCTTCCCGGACCAGGGATCAAACCCATGTCCCCTGCATTGGCAGGCGGATTCTTAACCACTGAGCCACCAGGGAAGTCCCAGGAGGACATCTTTTTAAATGTAACATTCTAGGCTCTACAGAAAAAGCTAAGCTGACCAAAAAAAAAAAAAAGAAAATAGTCACTCTCATTTTTCTCTCCGGTGACTCTAATCACTTTGTCTTGAGATCAACACTCCAGATGTAACAGAATGAGATTCAAAAGTTTTGGAGAATATCAAATAAGCCAAAGAACAAAACTACAACTGTAGACCATAAAGTACTGAGAGACATATACTGAATTGTTATAGGAGCATAAGGTTTTTCTTAAGGGTGACCAGAATAATGAATTTGTAAGATGTTTGGCTAAATTGAGTGTGAAATACAACTCTCATATGGAACAAAGCTCATTCAAATACTGGTGGTCTGAGTCTGTGGCATAGGTTTCATGAACACTTTTCTCTGACCAGCTGCGAACTATTTAATAACTGGATTACTGATCAGATATTTTGTAAATAACCTGTGAGTTGATTGAATTCAGTCTGTTTTCTTTTCCGAGTTTGCATGTGTAAGCACATGAAAGTAACTTGAACAAATGAAAGGTATGCGCTAAAATAACATTATTTCTGTGTGGCATCCAGATACTCGGGGAAAAAATTGGGGAGTGGGAGAGATAGGTTGACTTTGTACCCTTAAAAGTTTCTGTTTACCACTTTATTATGCTTATCAACAGAACATATTTGTTTAAAAGACTCAGGAGGGTTGAGGAAAGAGCCTTGTAAACATTGTTTAATGATATATCAAAGCCCAGGGACTTCCCTGTTGCTGCAGTTGTTAAGAATCTGCCTGCCAATGCAGGGGACACAGGTTTGATCCCTGGTCTGGGAAGATCCCACATGCCGCAGAGCGACTAAGCGCATGAGCCACAACTACTGAGCCTGCGCTCTAGGGCCCGTGAGCCACAACTACTGAGCCCGCTCACCACAGGTACTGAGCCTGCATGCCTAGAGCCCGTGCTCCACAACAAGAAAAGCAACTGCAGTGAGAAGCCCACACACTGCAATGAAGAGTAGTCCCTGCTCTCTGCAACTAGAGAAAGCCCACGTGCAGCAATGAAGACCCAACACAGCCAAAAGTAAATTAATTAATTAATTAATTATTTTTAGAAAGCCCAGTATTGAAAATGCCATGACAAACATCTGGTTGAAACTGAAACAAAAGTGATAATTTCCCAAATAGTTAAATATATGTAAAGTTGGGGGTGAAATACTAAATATTCTGGTTTTAAACTCAAGTGTTACACATTTTTAACTGAAAGATGTCATGGAGATACTGACTTGAGCTCTGCTGAGTATACAGTGAACTAATCATGTTTCTGATTAATAGGTATGTCACATAACTTCCAGAAGTCCCTGTGACTGTATCAAAATATCCCAAGTGAGATGAGATGCTTGCAAGTGAGTTCTTTTAAAATTCAGATTGGTTTAACAATTCTGACAAACATTTATGAATATTTAGGCATCAGAGATGTGATCATTCTATGCATTGTTTAATTGCCAAAATTGTCGTATTCTCTGGGGGCTTCTTTTTGGATTATGACTGAGGAAGGTAAGGACATCAATAAATAAAATCGGGTGAACTTATTTGGATTGATACAAATTGGACTGTCTCTGTACCTCTATCTTAGCAAATAACACTTGTCTTAGGTTGTGTTCTCCCAAAAGCAAACCCTGAGAAAAGGATTTAAGTGCAGATAGTTTATTTGGGAGGTAGTTTCAGCAATTACGGAGCAGGAAAGGAGGGAATAGGGTACACAAGGGAAGGAAGCCAGTATAGACTGCATCATGATCAGGTTCCCACTGAGGGCATCTGGGCCACAATCCCACTGAGAACTTGCAGGAGACAGTGGAGAAGACACCTCCAAGCTGACCCACCCAAGAGCCAAGGAGACTCGTGGTATATTTCTACCACTTCTGATTGTCATTTATGGATGGATGACTGCTCCCAGGGGCAAAAGTCCCCAGAGTGAGGCTGTGCTACACACAGCTTGAGCAAGCACCTGCCCTCTGGCAGAGAGACACAGAAGCTTGTAGTAAGTTGCCCTTGGCTGTTGAATGGGACACTGACAGCATCTTTGATGACGCTATTATTCCCTAAAATATCAACCTGAAGCGCCCTAAGTGAAAAATTCAAATAGGTCAGAGCTTTGGATCAGAAATGTGAAATCCAAGTTCCAATAACTGCCCTAAAAATAGGAAACCAATATTTTCCTGATACTCCTCAAAACTGCTGCTCATACAATCTACAGAACCCTTGTAAAGAGGTTCCCTCACCATTTTTCCAGCCAAGACTGTGGTATGCTAGCTCAGTTTAAACAGAAAAACCTCACTGGTTCTGACTTGCTTTTGTCAATTTGCTGATGGCCTGGGGTGCTTCATTTACACATGCACTTTATAACTGAAAGAGTGGTCCTTGGAGAGGAGCCTTGGCAATCATTTTAATTAGCAGCAAGTTGAAGACTGTCATTTCTTTCTTCCCCCAGTAGCCCTAATGAACCAAGAGATAAGCTTATAAAGTTTTGCCCCAAAGGTTTCTCAGCTGCCAGTTGATCAAAATGTGCAGAGGCAATAATACTAGACAACTATTTCATACTCAGGCCGATTTTTAAACTGTTAATTATAGTCCAGCTAAGAGGTGAAGGAAGGCCCATGATTACTAGGATCATTTATAAGTTGTTGTCACCATTCTTTGGTCTACCCTGAAACTGGAAAGACTTCAGGAAAAAAAAATTCACGTGCATCCAGAAGATAAACTTTAAAAAAAAATGTTCTTTATTCGCTAAAGAGCGTCTCTCTTCTCAACTATCCTTAATAACTATCCTTAATCTTTCTTGCCTCACAGTTGAGGAAATCCTTAAATATGCAGCTCTTTTCAAATTGAACAAAATCAGAACCAATGCTGAAATCATAAAGCACAAGACAGTAAGATAAAACATTCACTGACATCTGTACACTTTTGCTATATTTTCATTTTAGATGAAGTCTTTTAGGTCCATTTCCATTTTGATCAGACTCTGTTAATTTTGTTTCTTTTAGGATGATGGTTTTCTCTCTTGCTCTCTCTCACTTTCTTTCAGCCAGTCTTAGGCCAACTCTGAGAATGGATTCAGGTGCTCCAGGAAAATGCTTCATTGTATGTCAGTACATTCTCATTCTTCTTTAAACTTACCTAAACACCTGTACCCTGGGTGGGGGCAATACTGGGAGGAGAGAGTAAGGGGAAGGGCTTAGATGAAGAGCAGAGGTCTACTAATGGAGCCCTTTCTTGCAGGACAGCACTTTCAAACGAGCTTTTTGTAATCATTCTTTTGTTTTCCAGAAACAAGTTCTCTGCTGCTGTATTTTCAGTAAGTAGTATCATTTTAGAGATGCTCTTTTTACTTGCAAGTCAGATGGCACATTTTAAATCATCTCCTCTTGTAAAATGCCAGGATAGAGAGCATTATATAAATTCAAGGCATGTACAGCACTATGCACAATTCTTATTGAATAAAGATAGATCTTAGAGTCATATAGTTAGTGTCCACACGATCCTATAACAACCCATGACATATGAAACACTCAGGTGGTTAGGCAAGTTGTTTCAGCTCCATTAAACCTGGCATCCGGGGTACATATAAATGATTTAGGTGCTTGATTACATTGTTTTCACATTTGGTCTGCTGACTTGGCTTTGTGGCAGTAAAGCCCTGGAACCCTACTGATTCTCTGAAAATGTTGCATTTATTTCTGAGGAATAATGCTATCATTAAGTTACTTTTCCAACATTTCCATAGTGGTTGGCATAGACCTTGACTATGTTACATGTCTGTGTTAATTGATCATAAGAAAGATAATACCAGGCTCACTTAAAGATGCAGAAATGTTTAAGACAGAGCTTTGTGACTATTCTGAAGTGATATTAAACGATGCCAAGTACTGCCAGACTTGGGTTTTCTGGAACTGTAAAGTCTTTGTTATTTTCGGAAAATAATTTGAAGAGTTCTTTTGGACCATCTAATGAGATGCATTACCAGATACTGGCTTTTTTATAAATGTGAAGAAGTTAAATGGTTGTTCTTTTTCTTGTCCAATCCAGTTCTCTTTAAGTGTTTAAAGCCAGCATGGATTTCCTTGGCATCTCAGCATGTGGCTTTTCCAGGATTGTCTGATGGTACTGCTGTGAAATGTGATTAGGGAATTTGAGAGAGAAGGAAGTTGGCTGAAGGTCATTACCAATTAGATGAAAACTAAAGGCTCCTGAGCTACTCAAATAGAGTAATGAATAATTATCCAAACTTTTTGAAAAACATTTAGAATGTAATATTATTGTGGATTTTCATTAAATTGAAAAATGGCAGAACTATCAAGTCCATCCAGACACCGGAAAACACATACCTCCATGGCAGGGCAATTTCCTATAATCAGAGAGGAGTGGGGAATGGGCTAAGGTTGGAGCAGGTTTACAATATAGCTTAAGCCATCATCACTAGGTACCTAAATAGGTAAGAGAAGCTTGAGCCAAAGTATGGCCCTTTAACTACCAATCCTAGTAGCCTCACAGGCCTCAGAACGATGACAGGAACTTCTTCCACAGTTTCTTAGCTATTAGAGAAAATAAAAGGATAGCCATCTTCTGAGACCACTATTTGCCTCACCTAATGGAGGGGGATTAGGTTCTTTGCTTGTTTCTCTAATAGGCTGATATAAAATAGTAATTTACCCCAGTTTAAAATTATATTGCAAATATTCCCTGTGAGCATATAAGTATATAATAACAACTTAATTGTTTTGAAAGGTAAAATGCAGAATAAACAACTATCCACAAAATTGTATCCTTTTCTCATATATTATAATTACAGTCATTTTAACAGCATCACCAATTACATCTCCTGTTTTTCTGAAAAGCAATATAATTATATATAAATAATTTAAGCAAAGATGTGACCATGCAGGCCCAGAAACATGTGACTGGTTCTAGTGAGCCCAGAATGAATAATATTTAATATTTATCATTAAACTCCATAAACAAAAGGGAAACTATAATCATGTAAGTCTTAAGCATTAAAAAGGAAAAGATATGCCAATCCCACCAGAAGAAACTGCTTTACCTAGAATAGACCACAAAGACTGGGAAAATAAAAGTCAAAGAACTATCATAAAATCCTCCATTAGAGGTCAGAAAATTTTAGAAAATTAGAAATCAAAATTTCAGACGGTGTTCAGTGATTTGGCCCAGGTCACAAACAACAAGAGTCCATGATGAAGGTGGATATTATAGATCAGCTTCTTCCCGTTTCTGAGTTAGAGAATACTTTGTAAAGTTAGGCTGTGTTTTGTCTCAGAAATGCATTGAAGTGCCCAAACATATCTGAGCTGGAACTTCTAAAGAAGATAAAGCAGTCAGATGCATCCATAGAAAACAGACACACTAAATTACACATCCATTCTGTGAAAGGAACTCTTCAGCAGCTATGAATCATAAGATGAAAATTAGTTCTGTGTTTAACTGCAAGAAAACTAAATCCAAATTAAACTAATTTAGTGCTGTCATTGTTACACATTAAACAAATGTTATTAAGGAAACAATCAACAGAGTGAAAACGCAAACTACAGAATGGAAAAAAATACATGCAAATCATATCTGATAAGAGGTTAATATCCAAAATATATAAGACACTCCTCCAACTCAGTAGCAAAATTAAATAAGTAAATAGCTTAATTAAACAATGGGTAAAGGAACTGAATAAACATTTCTCCAAAGAAGACATACAAATGGCCAGCAAGTATATGAAAAGGTGCTCAACCTCACTAATCATTAGGGAAGTGCAAATAAAACCACAATGAGATATCCCCTCACACCTGTTAGGATGGCCATTATCAAAAATTAACAAGTGTTGGGAAGGATGTGGAGAAATTGGAAAACTTGTGCACTGTTGGTGGGAATGTAAAATTGTGTAGCTGCTATGAAAAACAGTATGGAGGATCCTCAAAAAATTAAAACTACCATATGATCTAGCAATCCTACTTCTGGGTACTTATCCAAAGACTTGAAATCATGATCTTGAAGAAATATTTGGACTCTCGTGTTCACTGCAGCATTATTCACAATAGCCAAGATGTAGAAGCAACCTAAATGTCCATCAACAGATGAATGGATAAATAAAAGGGCATGTGTGTATGTGTGTTTGTATATATATGTATATATGTATGTGTGTGTGTGTATATATATACAAAGCAATATTATTCAGCATTGAAAATGAAGGAAATCCTATCACATGCAAAAACATGGATGAACCTTGAAGACATATGCTAAGTGAAATAAGGTAGTCACAGAAGGATAAATACTGCATGATTCCACTTATATGAGGTATCTAAAATACCCAAGCTCATAGAAGAAGAACACAGAATGGTGGTCGCCAGGAGCTAGGGGAAATGGCGAGTTGCTGTTCAATGGGTATACAGTTTCAGTTATGCAAGATGAATATGGTCTATAGATCTGCTGTACAGCACAGTACCTACATTTAACATTACTGTGCTGTACACCTAAAAATTTATTAATAGGGTAAATCTTACATGCTTGTCTTTACTACAATAAAAAATACCATTTTTATGTCTAATCATTTCACCCTGTTTTGAGATGTTTTGTCATTAGGACATATCAATTTACTGGCACATAAATTTAGAAAACATGAAAATCACTGTGGTTGCAAAAAAGCATGATAAAATATACATGATTGTTTACTTGCCTTCTTTTTATAATAAATTATTTTTTAACTTTTTTTGAAGTATAATATATATCCAAAATCATAAATAAACAGCTCAGTGATTTATCACAAAGCGAACACACTGAAGTAACCACCACTCAGATCAAGACAGCAAATTATCCGCCTCCAAAAAGCCACCATCATGCCTCCTCTCAGGACCAGTTTATCCCCAAATGTTACCACTATCCTGAATTCCAAGAAAATACATTAGTTCTGCCTCTTCTTGAACTTTATGAAAATGTAATCATACACTATCTATTCTTTAGTGACTGGCTTCTTTCAGGCAATAATATTATTTACCCATTCTATACTTGATGTAAATTTGGTGGTGTTTTTTCCCCCTAGTTCTTAGTCATTTCAAATAAAGCTGCTATAAATATTTGTGAACATGTCTGGTACAAATATATATACATTTCTATCGGTTACATGCCTAAGAGTGGAATTTTGAAGTCATGGGATGTGCATGTGTTCAACTTTGGTAAACACAAAGTTTTCCAAAGCCATTGAATCAATTAAACCTCCACCAGTAGTATACATATATCCTCCTTGGTCCATATTCTTTCCTACATTAGATATTTTTAGGGTTTTTAAAATTTTAGTCATTCTGGTAATTCTTCAGATGTTTAGTTTGCCTTTTTAAAGTTTACCATTAGGGCATATTTTATGAAATGCCTGTTTATAAAAGTCTCTTGCCTGTTTTTCTGTTCGTTGGTCTTTTTATTTAAACAATTTATGTAAACCAAAAAAAAAAAATAACATTTGACCCATTTCTCCCACCCACCTCCTCTGGCAACCACCAATCCATTCTCTATACTTATAGCTTGGGTTCAGTTTTTGCTGCTGTTGTTTTATTTTTTTTTTATTCCACATATAAATGAGATCATGCGGTATTTGTCTTTCTCTGTCTGACTTTAATTAGCATAATGCCCTCAAGGTCCCTCCATGTTGTCGCAAATGGCAAGATTTCATTCTTTTTTATGGTTGAATAATGTTCCATTGTAAATATATATGTACATATGTATGTGTGTATACATATACATGTGTGTGTGTGTGTGTGTGTGTGTGTGTGTGTATAAAACTTTTCTTCATCCATTCTTTATCCATTCGTCCACTGATGGACACTTAGGTTGTTTCCATATCTTGGCTATTGTAAATATTGCTGCCATGAACACATGAACATGGGGGTGCAGATATCTTTTTGAAGTAGTGTTTTCATTTTCTTCAGATAAATACCCAGAAGTGGAATTGCTAGATCATATAGTGCTTCTATTATTAATTTTTTGAGGCACCTCTATACTGTTTTCCATACTGGCTGCAACAATTTACATTCCCACCAAAGGTGCACGAGGGTTCCCTTTTCTTCATATCCTAGCAGACACTTGTTATTTCTTGTCCTTTTGATAAAACCATTCTAACAGGTGTCAGATGATATCTCATCATGGTTTTGATTTGCCTTTCCCTGATGATTAGTGATGTTGAATGTCTTTTCATGTACCAGTTGGATATCTATATATCTTCTTTGGAAAAATGTCATTCACATCTTCTGCCCATTTTTAATCAGATTTTTTTTTTGCTATCAAGTTATATGAATTCTTTATACATTTTGGATATTAACCTCTTATCAGAAATAAGATTTGCAAATATTTTCTTTTATTCAGTAGGTTGCCTTTTCATTTTGTTGATGATTTCCTTTGCTGTGCAGATGCTTTTTAGTTTGGTGAGTACCAGTTGTTTATTTTTGCTTTTGTTGCCTTTGCTTTTGGAGCCATATCTAAAAAATCATCACCAAGACCAATGTCAATGAGCTTACCACTTTTGTTTTCTTCTAAGAGTTGTAGGATTTCAGGACTTACATTCAAGTGTTTAGTCCATTTTGAGTTAATTTTTGTGTATGGTGTAAGATAGTAGCCAAGTTTCATTCTTTTGCATGCATGTGGCTGTCCAGTTTTCCCAACACCATTTTTTAAAAATAAATAAATAAATTATTTATTTATTTATTTATTTATTTATTTATTTATGGCTGCAGTGATCTTCATTGCTGCACATGGGCTTTCTTTAGTTGCGTCGAGCGGGGGCTATTCTTCGTTGTGGTGTGCAGGCTTCTCACTGCAGTGGCTTCTCTTGCTGTAGAGCACGGGCTCTAGGCACACGGGCTTCAGTAGTTGTGGCACGCAGGCTCAGTAGTTGTGGCAGATGGGCTTAGTTGCTCCACGGCATGTGGGATCTTCCCAGACCAGGGCTCAAACCCGTGTCCCTTGCATTGGCAGGCGGATTCTTAACCACTGTGCCACCAGGGAAGCCCTTCCAACACCATTTCTTGAAGAAACTGTCCTTTCCCTATTGTATATTCTTGGCTCCTTTGCCATAAATTAATTGACGATATATATGCATGGTTTTACTTCTGGGCTATTTATTCTGTTCCAGTGATCTTTGTGTCTGTTTTTATGCCAATACCATACTGCTTTCATTAGTATAGCTTAGTGATGTAATTTGAAATCAGGGAGCATGGTGCCTCCAACTTTATTCTTATTTCTCAAGACTGCTTTGGCTATTCAGCGTCTTTTGTGGTTCCATACATACTTTAGGATTGTTTGTTCTATTTCTGTGAAAAATGCCATTGGAATTTTGATAGGGATTGCATTGAATCTGTAGATTGCTTTGGGTGGTATGGAAATTTTAACAATATTCTTCCAATCCGTGAGCATGGAATATTTCTCCATTCATTTGTATCTTCTTCAGTTTCTTTCATCAGTGTCTTACAGTTTTCAGTTTACAGGTCTTTGATCTCCTTGGATAAATTTATTTTTAGGCATTTTATTCTCTTTGATGCAATTGTAAATGGGATTGTTTTCTTAATTTCTCTGATAGTTAATTATTACTGCATAGAACCACACTGGATTTTCATATACTGATTTTGTATCCTGCAACTTTACTGAATTTGTTTATTCTAACAGTTTTTGGTGGAGTCTTTAGGGTTTTTTATATTTAAAATTATGTTTCCACAAATAGTGACAGTTTTACTTCTTCCTTTCCAATTTGGGTGCCTTTTCTTTCTTTTCCTTCCCTAATTTTTGTGGCTAGGACTTGCAATACTATGTTAAATAAAAGTGGTGGGAGTGGGCATCCTTGTCTTGCTCCTGATTTCAGAAGAAAAGCTTTCACTTTTTCACCACTGAATATGATGTTAGCCAGGCTTGACATATATAGCCTTTATTATGTTGAGGTACATTCCTCTGTGCCCACTTTGTTGTTAGTTTTTGTCATAAAGGGATGTTGAATTTAGTCAAATGTTTTTCTGCATCTGTTGAAATGATCATATGATTTTTATTCATTGTTTAATGTGTTGTACCGCTTTGATTAGCAGACATTGAACTGTCCTGCATCACTGGAATAAATACCACTTGATTGTGGCATATGATCCGTTTAATATATTATTGAATTTGGCTTGCACATATTTTGTAGAGAATTTTTGCATCTATGTTCATTAGGGATATTTGCCTGCAATTTTCTTTTCTTGTAGTGTCTTTGGTTTGGGTATCAAGGTAATGCTGGCCTCATAAAATGAGTTTGGAAGCATTTCTTCCTTTTCTGTTTTTTTGGAAGAGTTTAAGAAAGATAGGTATTAATTCTTCTTTGAATGTAGAATTCACCAGTGAATTCATCTAGTTCTGGACTTTTGTTCATTGGGAGGTTTTTGACTACTGATTCAATCTCCTTACTAGTAACTGGTCTGTTTTCTATTTCTTCATGATTCAGTCTTATAAGGTTGTATATTTATAGAAATTTATCCATTTCTTCTAGTTTTTCCAATTTGTTGGCATATAAATGTTCTTAGTACTCTCTTATGATACTCTTTATGTCTGTGGTATCATCTTCTCTTTCATTTCTGTTTTTAATTATTTGAGCCCTCTCTTTTTTCTTGGTGAGTCTAGCTAAAGTTAATTTTGTTTATCTTTTTTTCAGACCAGCTCTTGGTTTTATTGATCTTTTTAGTTTATATTAATTTAATTCTCTTATCTTTGTTATTTCCTTCCATCTACTAACTTTGGGCTTCATTTGTTCTTCTTTTCTAGTTCCTTGAGGTGTAAAGTTGGGTTGTTTATTTGAGATTTTTCTTGGGTTTTTTTTTTAATATTTATTTATTTATTTGGCGATGCCAGGTCTTAGTTGTGACACATAGGATCTTCATTGTGGCATGCAGGATCTTTTATTTGCAGCATGCAAACTCTTAATTGCAGCATGTGGGATCTAGTTCCCTGACCAGGGATCAAACTCGGGCCTCCTGCATTAGAAGTGAGAAGTCTTAGCCACTGGACCACCAGGGAGGTCCTCTTTCTTGTTTCTTGAGGTAGGCATTTATCACTATGAACTTCCCTCTTAATACTGCTTTTGCTGCAACCCATAAGTTTTGGTATATTGTGTTTCCATTTTCATTTGTCTCAAGGCCTTTTTGGATGTCTCTTGATTTCTTTGTTTACCCTTTGATTGTTCAGTAGCCTGTTGTTTAACCTCCACATATTTGTGAATTTTCCAGTTTTCTTCTTGTAATTGATTTCTAGTTTCATACAGTCGTGGTTCAAAAAGATGCTTGATATGATTTCAGTCTTCTTAAATTTATTAAGACTTGGTTTTTTGTGGCCTAACATAGCTATCCTGGAAAATGTTCAGTGTGCGCTTAAGAAGAATGTGTATTCTGTTGCCCTTGGATGGAATGTTCTGTATATATCTGTTAACTCTATCTGGTATAACATGCCATTTAAGGCTAATGTTTCCTTATTGATTTTCTGTTTGGATGATCTATCCACTGATGTGAGTGGAGTAATAAAGTCCCCTACTATTTTTGTGTTGCTGTCTAGTTCTCCCTTTAGGTCTGTTAATATTTGCTTTATATATTTAGATGCTTTTAGAGTTCCAGTAGTAATCCTGGAGTATATGTTAGGATTCCTCCCTCTTGGTGGTCTTTAACTTGAATTTTCTGAGTCTATTGAAAGCTCTGTCCCACTTAACTAGCCTGTCAGCAACTGCTTTTGGAATTGTTTTATCTTGAGGTAAAAAGCAATGCCAAATGCTAGGCTCACTTCTCTGACTTTTCTTCTCTATAGGATCCTAGTGCTACTAACCTAATCTCTGTACCTTGATAGCTTTCCTATGCCTTAAAATAGAGGGTTTTTAAAAAATATTTTGTTCAGCTTTTCTTATTGTTCTCAGTGAGAGACATGTTACATTACCAAAGTTGAACTCCCTCTCAGTCTATGCACAGAACATGTAGGCTTTACACAACATTTATTGAGTGGTTCCTAAGTACTGGGTGCTAAACAAAAGGCTCATACTTGTTTGTTTAATAATCCTCATAGTAACTCTGGGTTCAAGAATATCCATTTTACAGACAAAGGTAAAGACATTGCCTAAGACTGTATACCTAGCAATTTCCAGATGTGGAATTTCATACACTTAGTTGTCTTTGTCCCCACATCTTATGCTAGATATCTGCAGTTATTTTTATAATAAATGAGACAAGTTTGTTTTTTTTTCCTTCACATACTAGAAAATGCCACTCTAATCACAGTTATAGAAGTTGAAACTTTCCTCAATGCCTAGCATTATGTCTGGGTAATAGTTCACCTGCTTTATTATTTACTTCAACCTGTTTCTTCTTTTTTCTAATTTTTACTGGAAAGATTTCCAAATGCACTAAGAGAGTAGAGAGTACAATGAACCTTAATGGATTTATCACATAGTTTCAGTCACCATAAATATTTTTCATTTAAAGAATCTATTCCCCTTTATCTTCTCCTTTGCTATAGCCTTTTAAATAACATTCCAGAATTTACCCCCTAAATACTTCAGTTTGCATTTCCAAAAGTAAAAATACCTTTGCTTCATACTTTTAAAAGGTTCTACTGAATGTATCTTGCTCATATCAAACTGGAGTTCTATTTTTTAAAAGAGCATCATCATTCCAGAAGTTCCATTCTAGAGAGAACTGAATGTATATGTTCACCAAAATGCATGTACAAGAGTATTCACAATGTTCAAAAAATTTAAAACTACCCAATATCCAACAGGAGTAGACAATGTAAATAAATTATAGTATATTCATATGACAGAACAAACTACTGGCACATGCAACAACATGAGTGAATTTCACAGGCACAGTGTTGAGTAAAATTAACCAGGTAAAAAATATATACTATATTACCCTATTTATATAAATTTCAAAAATAGGGAGAATCAATTCATGGTAAAAGCCGTTAGAAAAAAAATGGATTACTTTGTGAGGGAATGTTGACTGGGAGGGAGCCTTTCTGTAGTGCTGGAAATCTTTTTTACTTTTATTTGTGTGTTGGTCACACAGGTGAATGCCTATGTAAAATTTCATAGAATTTGTACCTTTTACCCTTTATTCAAGTATTACATTATGCTTCAACAAAAAAGTAATTTTGAAAAAGGAGCAACAAGTATGCTCTAGATCAGGAGTTGGCAAAATTATTCTCTAAGGAACCAGACAGCAAATATTTTAGACTTTGTGGGTCATAGGGTCTCTGTCACAGCTCACTACCTCTGTTATAGTGCAAAAGCAGCCATAGATGATACATAAACTCATGAGTATGAGTGTGTTATGATAAAACTTTATTATGGATATCAACATTTAAATTGCATATAATTTTTGTCATGAAATCTTCTTTGTACTTCTTTTCAACCATTTAGAAATGTAAAAACCAGTCTTAGCTCATGAGACACAAAAACAGGAAGTGGGCATTTTGGACTACATATGGACCACAGGCTGTAGTTTGCCATCCCCTGCTCTAGATATGCGTGTATATAAACATAACAGGAATGTATAGATGAATATGGGCATGAGAACTTGAGCAGTTCTGGAAAAGCTGGAGGCCAAAGAGACTGGACATTCATGTGTGGAAGATTTATTTCAGACTTCGTACAATTTTAGGGAAAGACGAAAAGAGCCAGTGTTCCATGCTGGTTGGTGACAGTGGTCAGTAACGGGAATGTACGTTGTTATTTTCATGCTCTGATTTACCATGAAAGTAAATAATTCTCTTGGATTGTTATTATTAGACCATGGTGTAAGCATTTAACATTTTCTTCCCTCTGTGCCTTTTATTTACCTGAAACTTTTACTGCACACAGTGGTGACAGTGGTAATTTGGGCTTTCAGGGCGATGGCGCTAAATGCAGGCAGCTTGTGTGTGGAATATCTCAAATGAACTTTCTTCACCACCTCATGTCCAAAACAGACTTCTTTTATGAACATACTTTTGTTTTTGTTTTGTGGCTTTGAGGTGTTCATGGCAGTGATGATAATAGTAAGACTTGGCACTTATATGGTGTTTTCTCCTTTCAAAGTGCTTCTCTCTAAAAAGAACCTAAAGGGTACATTTTAAGTCCATCTTATTTTCACAGCAGTAGAAGCCACAATTTTTACTAACTCCAGAGAATCACTGTAGCCTTTTTGAAAATATGTAGTTAGTTTGGTACCAGAAAACTCTGGCTTTGGCCGGCATTTTTCTTTCAGAAACTGTACATTTAGCCCTTTTAATTCTGTCTTTTCTCCTCTTACATTACACAAATTGCAACTAATTATTATATAAATGAAAGTTAACTCACCTAACCCAATAGTCTCTTTGTATGACTTGACTTACTTGGGTCGTTACACTAACAAAAATATTGTGTATCTACTTTTTTCTTTTTTTGACTGTGTGCCAATACAACTTCATTTATGAACATTGAAATTTGGATTTTGTATTATTTTCACATGTCATGAAGTATTATTCTTTTTTTTTACATCTTTATTGGAATATAATTGCTTTACAATGGTGTGTTAGTTTCTGCTTTATAACAAAGTGAATCAGTTATACATACACATATGTTCCCATATCTCTTCCCTGTTGCATCTCCCTCCCTCCCACTCTCCCTATCCCACCCCTATCCCACCGCTCTAGGTGGTCACAAAGCACTGAGCTGATCTCCCTGTGCTATGTGGCTAGCTATCTGTTTTACGTTTGGTAGTGTATATATGTCCATGCCAGTCTCTCGCTTTGTCACAGCTTACCCTTCCCCCGCCCCATATCCTCAAGTCCATTCTCTAGTAGGTCTGTGTCTTTATTCCCATCTTACTCCTAGGTTCTTCATGACATTTTTTTTTCTTAAATTCCATATATATGTGTTAGCATATGGTATTTGTCTTTCTCTTTCTGACTTACTTCACTCTGTATGACAGACTCTAGGTCCATCCACCTCATTACAAATACCTCAATTTCGTTTCTTTTTATGGCTGAGTAATATTCCATTGTATATATGTACCACTTCTTCTTTATCCATTCATCTGTTGATGGGCATATAGGTTGCTTGAATAACCTGGCTATTGTAAATAGTGCTGCAATGAATATTGGGGTACATGTATCTTTTTGAATTATGGTTTTCTCCGGATATATGCCCAGGAGTGGGTCGTATGGTAGTTCTATTTTTAGTTTTTTAAGGAACCTCCATACCGTTCTCCATAGTGGCTGTACCAATTCACATTCCCACCAGCAGTGC
This sequence comes from Mesoplodon mirus, assembly GCF_964341445.2. NCBI lineage: Eukaryota > Metazoa > Chordata > Mammalia > Artiodactyla > Ziphiidae > Mesoplodon > Mesoplodon mirus. The sequence goes on along the minus strand of NC_138981.1, from coordinate 20,809,703 downwards.
AAGAGTGTTAGTTTTCCATGCTGCCAAAATTCATTTAGTTCATTTATGATAAGCAATACAGGAATAAGGAGTCCTTAAGTAAGAGCTTCCTGAGGGAGCTCACGGCCTGTGGGAGAGACAGCCTTGGAGTATAGGTCCCATCTCTAGCCTTCATGGCTGTCTCCTTCTTAATACACTCCTACAGGTGCACAGGTGCCAAACCTGACAACACTGCCTGTGCCAAGAAACGTCTGGGGTAATTCTGTGCTTTCTGGAAGTGAATTTCTCTTCTCCCTGGCACCAAATCCCTGCCACTATCAGCTTCTGGCCTTGTGACTTTAACCATCTGCTTTGATTTGACCTTTCTGACTTATAGAGTCAATTTCCTATTCAACTCCGCTATGCATCCTCCTTGCATTCAGCCCTGATGAAACTTCAGGGAAAAGAACTGCTCTATTAGTTCTGTACCCAAAGGACTGTGATAGCCTGGCTGACCTCTGGCCTGGGGAGAAGTTTCTGGGCATACACCACAAATAGGCATAATATAACTGAGTTGAACAACTGCAACAAGAGCACAGAGGAATGAGCCAAACTTCCCTGTGTGGATATTGGTAATTATCTGCCCCAATTTAATAGCTTCCTCAGAGAATAAATAGCCTCATCCAAAACAGACAAAATATAGGCAATAATCATGATTTTTAGCCTCTGTTACCAGACTCAAACATACAAGAAATGATTTTTTTCCTGTACATACATAAGCAAGTAGAGTTCAAAATCTTAGAGTCTGTAGTTTGCTGTTCCATTGATAATTTCATCAATCGATACATTAAATTTGTGAAATCTGGTTCCCTTAATCTATGAGTAGATGCCTGTTCTCATGCTTCAACCTCAAGAAGTTTCCCATTTCTGAAAAGCTGTCTTTTCTTCCATAGACACAGCCTACTTTTGATTAAGCTGAGTGGAATGGCCAAGCCAGGGAAAAAGAGCATCCAAAATGATAATAACAGTGAGGTGTTCTCTTTGTGGGACTACATCAATTCAAGCAGGAAAATCGATGCACCTGGGGGGAGAGAACAATACTATTCCAGCATTATTAATGCCCAGGAGGCAACAAAAATCACAGGGAGAAAAATTCACTCAACTTTGGCCATACAGAGAAAGAACAGGAGAGGTGGCTAAGCTTGCCCTCAGTCACTAAGAAGAGAATGTCCATTTGAGAGGCATTGCCAGGTTTACTTTCAGCCACTGTAGGTACTGAAAGAAAAGCCACATATTTAAAGTACTGTGGGCTTTTAAAAGTCTTGGCCATCTTTGTTTTTCATCACACTTAGTTCAGATGGAAGGCTAGGTAGCGATATTGTCCTTCCTTTCCTGGTAACAAAGCTTGAAAGATGGTGAGTTCAGGAAGGAGAAATTTGCGTCATCGAAGCCAGAAATAGACCTTGTTAAAATGAAGGATTCCACTCAGCTGTTTTGCTCACTGATTCGTGCAATTTCTGTTACACAAATCCTTAGACTTTGAAGGTCTCCCTATTCTTAAAACTACTAACAGAAACTGCCTCGAAAGCAAATAATTCCTGTCTGGTCTCCCTGACATTAAATGTAAAATCCAGAGGGAGCTTAGAAGAACTATGGAGGCTAATGTACAAAGTACTCCAAGAAAGGAGAAATCCTGCTTATATTTCTCTTTGTCTGAGTCAGCTATGCTACAGTAATGGTGAGTAACAAATTGACTCAAAATTCTGTGTCTTAAAACAGACCTGCAGATTGGCTATACCTCAGCTGGGCTAGGATGGACTCCAAGTTCAAGGTGTCAGCCTGCAGATTCAATTCACTTCTGTTCCCACATGTCTCCACGTTCTCCTTGGATCAGTGGCTACACAGGATAGGCTGTTCTCATGGCAATCAGAGGAATGCAAGAGGCTAAACCCAGCTATGCAGGTAAGTTTATAGCCTGTGCTTGTGTCACAGCTGTTAACACTTTCTTGGCTAAAACGAGTCACATGGCGTAAGCCCAAAGTTAAGAGGTGAGGAAGTAGACTCAGTTCACCATGAATCCAGGGCAAGTATGTGGATATATAAGGAAGAAAATGAAGTATTGTGAGCAGTGCCCTAGTGAAAGGGATTTTTCTCTGGTTGGAACTGGAAGATTGCTATAGTAGTAGGGAATGTTTCTCTTTTGCTTGTTCAGGAAAAAATATCTAGTTGGTCACCTGACTAGCCTCATTCCACCTATTAAGGTCAGTGGGGACTGACTGCTTTCATGGATGTTCATACAATTTAGGTAGGTGAAAAAGAGAGAGAACATTTTCTTCTATGGCCTCTAAAAAGCCTAGAGCTGTGCTGTCCAAAATGGTAGCCACTGGCCATTTGTGCCTACCGGAATTTAAATTATTTTAAATGAAATAATATTTAAAATTCACCTCCTCAGTTACACGAGCTACATTTAAAGAATGCAGTAGTCACACGTGGCTTGTGGCCACCCCACTGGATAGTGCAGCTCTATCATAATACCCTATTTATTGCCTTCATAACACAAGTCACATTCTAAAATCATCTTATATATTTGTCCACCTACTTACTTTCTCTCTCCCCCTGTGGTAGACTGAATAATGACCCTCTAGAGATGTACACATCCTAATTCTGTGAACTTGTAAATGTTATTTTTTATGAAAAAGGGGACTTTGCAGATGTGATTGAGTTAAGGATCTTGAGTTGAGTTGGAGAGATTATCTAGATGGGCCCCGGGGTAATCACAATGGTCCCTACAAGAGGGCGGCAGGAGAGTCAGAGTCAGACAGAAGGTGATGTGGTGATGGAAGGAGAGGGAACGAGAGAGAGAAGGATTTGAAGATGTTACATTCCTGGCTTTGAAGATAGAGGAAATGGGACATGAGCATGAAGGCAACTTCTAGAAGCTAGAAAGGGCAAGGAAATAGGTACTCTCTGGAGCCTCTAAAATGAATACTGCCGGGTGGACCCATTTTAGACTTCTGACCTGCGTAACTGAAAGATAAGTTTGTGTTGTTTTAAGCCAGTAAGTTTGTGGTAACTTGTTACAACAGAAATAGGAAACTAATACACTCTCCATTAGCATGTAAGATCTATTACCATGTCTGTCTCATCCACTACTTTATCTACAGCACCAAGCATAGTGCCTCTCGAAGAGCAGGCATTCTTAATTATTTGAGAAATAATGAGTTTATGGATAAAAGGCTAACATAAACTCCAAAAGGCGCTTCTAATACGGTATACCTTCCACAGTCATGTGCCACATATCCACCATCTCCACCACTGGAGATCATCATTTTTTGCATCTTATTTCCAGAAAATCACTACTGGGAGACATTAGATCAAAATAGGAGAGCGTATTGAATGAGCAGCCACCAAAATTAATTTATCAGTTAAGCAAATAGTAGAACAGATCCATGCAGAACAAACAATAGTGAAGATTTCAAAACAGAGAGAGAGAGAGAGAGAGAGAGAGAGGGAGAGAGGGAGAGAGGGAGGAAGGGAGAGGGAGAAACAGAGAAAGGAAGACCAAATGCTTTGTAATAGGCACATCAGTAACAATTAGCAGGTGCCTTGCACTTTGAAGCTGCAATTCACCTTCATATATTTTATCTCATTTGAACTTCAACCACTCATAGTAAGCAAGCAGGTAGATATTAATCCCATCAGCTTACAGAAACTGAGGCTCAGAGATGTTAACTGTCATGCTCATTGCACTGCAACTAGAAAGTGCCTTATATTCAAATCTCATGGCTTGACACCTAGTTTTCTTTCTGCTACACTTGAAATGACATCATGTGCAGAAGTATTGGGAAGGTACTGGAAAAATCCAACATTTCTGTTTCAAATTCAACTTAGCATTTTTCTGCTCAGTTTGAGTCAAGGTATCTGGCAACTTTCAAGTCAAAGAAGACAACTGCAAAGACAAGCAGGCCACCCACTGAATGGCTAAAATCACAGCCCACACAATCCTTGTCTTTGGAATCAAATGCACTCACATTTCAGAACTTAGAAACACAGCCTCCATTGAAGAGCAGCCTGCCGGTAGCAGGATACTTGGAAGCAAAAAAAGCATGACTGTTTTGAACAAAATATAGTGTAGTACTTATTATTTAGCCAATAAATGGTTATATCTTAAATGGTTATGTAAGTTGCTACATCATAGCCTTGGTTTTGCTTCTTAGCCTGAGAAGCCTAAAATATTTACTGTCTTGCCCTTTAAGTAAAAGTTGCTCTTTAGATGAAAAGTGAGGAACAGGTACTAACGAGAAATGTTTTTCCCTCAGCCCTGCCAGAGAAATAAGGATTGAAGGCCTACCTTAGTACCTCATTCTCTGATTTTCTGTCTACTTCTCTATGATTCAGCTCCTTCTTCTTTCATACAGAGAAAGTTTTTTAATTGCCTCTCTTTGTGGAGGGACAGAAAGCTAAAGAAGCATTTGGATTTTTTTTATGGCTGTGTAATGATCACTACAAACTTAGCTTCATAAAACAATGATCATGGTATCATCATCTCATAGTCATGGAGGTTGATTGGGCTAAGCTAGCTGGTTCTCACGAGGAGTCTCTCAGTCCAGTGGTAGCTGAGGCTAAATTTTATCCAAAGGGCAAGACAGGCTCTGAGATGCCTGTCGCCTGAACTGGAAGACTCAAACAATTTAGGAATGCAACAGCTGGGACATCTGTATCTCTGTGTGGTCTCTCCAGCAAGGTGGCTTCAGGTCAGCCATGCTTCTTATGTGGTTGCTCAGTGTTCCAAAGGTATGAGTCCAGAGAAAGAGCATGCCAGGTCAAAATTGTACTGCCTTTCTGCTTTTTATAACCTAGCCTTGGTAGTCTTGTAGTATCACCGTGTTCATTTTCTACTGCTACCATATCAAAAAATTACCACAAATTTAGTGGTTCAAATAACACAAGTTTATTATTTCAGTTTGTAAGTCAGACGTCCAGGTATGCATGAGAGTTCCAGTTTCTCCAAGTCCTCACCAACACATGTATTTTGTTATTATTTTATTGAAGTATAGTTAATTTTAAATATTGTGTTAGTTTCAAGTGTACAGCAGTAATTCAGTTATACATATATGTATCTATTCCTTTTCAAATTCTTTTCCATCATTATTATTATTGCTGTTCTAATGGATGTGAAGTGGTATCCCATTGTAGTTTTTTTTTTAACATCTTTATTGGCATATAATTGCTTTACAGTGGTGTGTCAGTTTCTGCCCCACAACAAAGTGAATCAGCCATACATATACATATGTTCCCATATCTCTTCCCTCTTGCGTCTCCCTCCCTCCCACCCTCCCTATCCCACCCCTCTAGGTGGTTACAAAGCACTGAGCTGATCTCCCTGTGCTATGCGGCTGCTTCCCACTAGCTATCTATTTTACATTTGGTAGTGTATATATGTCCATGCCACTCTCTCACTTTGTCACAGCTTACCCTTCCCCCTCCCCATATCCTCAAGTCCATTCTCTAGTACCATTGTAGTTTTGATTTGCAGTTCCCTAATGATTAATGATGTTGAGCATTGTTTAATGTGCTGATTTGCCATATGTGTATCTCCTTTAGAAAAATATCTATTCAAGTCCTCTGCCATTTTTTAATTGGGTCGTCTTTTTTATTTTTGAGTTATAAGAGTTCTTTTTATATTCTGGATACTAGACCCTTAACAGATAAATAATTTGCAAATATTTCTCTCACTGTATGGGTTGTCTTTTCACTTTCTTATTTTTCTAACTTTATTGAGGTATATTTGACATAGAATATTGTGTATGTTTACAGTATAAAATGTGATGATTTGATATATGTATACATTGTGAAATGATTAATACAAAAAGGTTAGTTAACACATCTATCACCTCACATAGTTACCATTTTTCTGTGTGTCGTAAGGACTTTTCAGATATACTCTCTTAGCAACTTTCAAGTATACAATACAGTATTGTTAACTATAATCATCATTCTGTACATTAGATCCCCAGAACTCATTCATTTTATAACTGGAAGTTTGGACACTTTGACCACCTTCACCCATTTCCTTTACCCATTCATCTGTTGATGGACATTTAGGTTGTTTTCATGTCTTGGCTAGTAAATAATACTGCAGTGAACAGTGCATATATCTCTTCTACATAGTGATTTTGTTTCCTTCTTATATATACCTAGAAGTAAAATTGCTGGATAGTGTGGTTCTATTTTTAATTTTTTGAAGAATCTCCATACCATCTTCCATGCCTATTTACAATCCACCAACAGTGCACAAGAGTTCCCTTTTCTTCATGTACTCGTCAGCATTTTTTATCTCGACTTTTTGATAGTTACCATTATAACAGATGTGAGGTGACAGCTCATTGTAGTTTTGATTTGCATTTCCCTGATAGTGACGGTGAGCACCTTTTCATGTACCTGTGGCCATTTAATGTCTTCTTTGGAAAAATGTCTGTCCAGGTCCTTTGTCCATTTTTAATTAGATTATTTGTATTTTTGCTATTGAATTGTATGAGGACTTTCTATATTTCAGACATTAACTCCTTACCGGAAAGATGGTTTACAAATTATTTTCTCCCACTTTGTAGGTTGCCTTTTCATTCTGTTGTTTGTTTCGATGTGCAGAAGCTTTTTAGTTTGATGTAGTCCCACTTGTTTGTTTTCTATTTTGTTGCCTGTGCTTTAGGTGTCGTATCTAAAAAAATCGTTGCCAAGACCCATGTGAAGGAACTTTTTCCCTATGTTTTCTTCTAGGGCTTGTATGGTTTCAGGCCTTACATTTAAGTCTTTAATCCATTTCGAGTTAATTTTTGTGCCTGGTGTAAGATAGGGGTCCAGTTTCATTCTTTTGCATGTGGATATCCAGTTTTCCCAATACCATTGAAAAGACTTTCTTTTCCCCACTGATTATTCTTGGTTCCCTTGTCAGATATTCATTGACCATATATGCATGGGTTTACTTCCGGGCTCTCAATTCTGTTTCATTGGTGTTTGTGTTTGTTTTATGCCAGTATCATACTGTTGTGATTACTATAGATTTGTAGTATAGTTTGAAATCAGGAAATGTGATGATGCCTCCAGCTTTATTCTTCTTTCTAGGGATTGCTTTGGCTTTTCAGGGTCTTTTGTGGTTCCACATGATATTTAAGATTTTTTTTTCTGTTTCTGTAAAATACGCTGTTGGAATTTTGATAGGGATTGCATTGAATCTATAGATGGCTTTGGGTAGTATGGAAATTTTAACAATATTAATTTTCTGATCCATGAATGCAGGATATCTTTCCATTTATTTGTGTGTTCTTCAGTTTATTTCATCAAAGTCTTGTAGTTTTCAGTGTACAGATCTTTTGCCTCCTTGGTTAAATGTATTCCCAAGTATTTTATTGTTTTTGATGCTATTGGTCTCTTCACTTTGATGCTCTCCTTTGGAGCAGAAAAGCTTTTCATTTTAATGAAATCCAATTTGCCTATTTTCCTTTGGTTCCTTGGGTTTTGATGTCATATCTAAGAAATGGGTGCCTAACCCAAGGTTACAAAGATTGTTTTCTTCTAAGATTTTTATAATTTAGCTCTTACATTTAAGTCTTTGATCCATTCGAGTTAATTTTTATATGTGACGTGAAGTAGGGATCCAAGTTCATTCTTTTGCCTGTAGATATCCAGTGATTCCATTATAGATATTGATATTACATATTGATTACATTATTAATGAAAAGACTATTCTTTCCCCCGTTGAGCGGTCTTGGTACCCTTGTCAAAAATCACTTGACTATAGATGTATGGGTTTATTTCTGGGTTTCATTGATCTGTGTCTATGTTTATGCCAGAACTACAACTGTCTTTATTTTTTTAACAAGAGAAAAACAGAAGTTTATTAACATGAGAAACTAAAAAAGGTGGTTAGAACTTGGGCTTATATTGCATCTTTACAAAAGAACAAAAAATTTTTATAGAAGAGACAAGAGGTTTCTAGGGTGGCAAATTTGTAGGACAGTGAATATATGGGGGAGCTAGTGGAAGATAAGGACTAGTTAGGAAAGTTTGTTATATAGATTTTTTCTGATCCCATCTCTGGGCTGATAAGGGTCTTGAGCTGTCTCCTGTGATTAACTTCTGTCCTTCCTGGTTAGAAGGGATGGGGGACACCTTTACAAATTTGTGTCTGGCTTTTAGGCAAATGGTGGGAGACCATATACGAAGCTTTTCTTCGTATATGCTTCTTCTCAATTACATTCAGCTCACCATTAATCTTATGCCAAATTGGCATGTTTTGTGGTGGCATTCTCTTTATGGCTCTACTTCAAAGTTAATGGGCTAGTTTTCAGTAACTATACTGTGGTGATAATGTCCTTGGTTATAGGAAACAAACACTGATCTCTTTTAGTGTGACTTATGCAACTTATTCTCAAACAGTACAGAAAATAATTATATATTTGGGGGACCTGAATGAAGGTCATTGGAATTTCTTTTTTTAATTTGCAGTTTCATTGAGGTATAATTACAATAAAACACTGTGAGTTTAATGCGTATAACATATTGACTTGATATATTTATATATAACAAATTGATTACCACCATAGCATTAGATAACAACTCCATTCCATCACATAATTACCATTTCTCTTTTTGTGTGGTGAGAACATTTATTTCTACTCTTTTAGCAACTTCAAGTATATAATACAGTATTATTAGCTATAATCACCAAACTGTATATTAGATCCCCCCAACGTGCTAATCTTATAATTGGAAGTTTCTACCCTTTGACTATTTTCTCCCATTTCCCCTACTCCCCATAATCACTACTCTACTGTTTCTCTCTGGTCAGCTTTTTTAGGTTCCACATATAAGGGATGTCAAAGAGTATTTTTCTCTGACTTATTTCAGTTAGTATAATGCCCTCAAAGTTCATTTAAGTTATTACAAACAGGAGGATTTCTTTCTTTATCATTGTTGAATAATCTGCTATTGTGTGTGTGTGCCAGCCATATCTTCTTTACCCACTTATCCATTAATTGACATGAAGTTTTTTTTTCATATCTTAGGTATATCTGAATGATGCTTCAGGAGCATGGATGTGCAGATATCTCTTTAAGATACAGATTTCAATTCCTTTGAATATATACCCAGAAGTAGGATTGCTGGATCATGTGATAGTTGTATTTGTAATAATTTGAGAAACTGCCATAGTATTTTCTCTAGTGGCTGTGCCAATATGCGTTCCCACCTACAGTCACAGGTTACCTTTTCACCAGACTCTTGCCAACAATTTCTTATCTTTTTGATGATAGCCATTTTAACAGATATGAGATGATATCTCATTGTAGTTTTGATTTGCATTTTCTTAATTAGTGGCGTTGAGCACTTTTTTTTTTTTTTTGCGGTATGCGGGCCTCTCACTGTTGTGGCCTCTCCCGTTGTGGAGCACAGGCTCCGGACACGCAGGCTCAGCGGCCATGGCTCACGGGCCCAGCCGCTCCATGGCATGTGGGATCCTCCCGGACCGGGGCACGAACCCGTGTCCCCTGCATCGGCAGGCGGACTCTCAACCACTGCGCCACCAGGGAAGCCCAAGCACGTTTTTATTGAAAGCTATCCATTCAGTTCCTATGCCCATTTTGGAATTGGGTTTTTTTGGGGGGAGGGGCGGGGGCTATTGAATTGTGTGACTTCTTTATATATATTGGATATTAACCCACAAGTATTTCCTCCCATTCTTTAGGTTCTTTAGGTTCTTTTCATTTTGTGGATGGTTTCTTTTGCTGTGCAGACGCTTTTTAGACTGATGTAGTCACACTTAGTATTTCTGCCTGTGTTGCTTGTGCTTTTGGTGTCATATCTGGGAAATTGCTGCAAAGATCAATGTCAAGGAGCTTTCCTTCTGTTTTCCCCGAGGAGCTTTACATTTTCATGTCTTCCATTTAAACCTTGAATCCATCCTGAGTCTGTTTTTTTGACTGGCATAAGATAGGCGTGTAATTTCATTCTTCTGTATTTACTTATCCAGTTTTCTCAACGCCATTTATTGCAGAGACTATCATTTCCTCATTGAGTACTCTTGACTCCCTTGCCAAATATTAGTTGACCATATATGCAAGGGTTTATTTCTGGGCTATAAATTCTGTTCCATTGGTCTGTGTATGTATTTTTATGCCAGTGCCCTACTGTTCCCATTACTATAGCTTTGTAGTGTTCCCATTACTATAGCTTTGTAGTATAGTTTGAAATCAGGAAGTGGGATGCCTCTGGCTTCTTCCTCAGTATTATTTTGGCTATTAATGGTCTTTTGTGGCTCCATATGAAATTTAGGATTTTTTTTTCTATCTGTGAAAATTGCTATTGGAATTTTGATAAGGATTGCATTGAATTCTGTAGATGGCCTTGGGTAATACACACATTTAAACAATATTTTTCCAATCCATGAACAGGGGGTATTTTTCCTTTTGTTTGTGTCTTCAATTTATTTCACCAAAGTCTTATAGTTTTCATTTTACAGATCTTTGACCTCCTTTGTTAGACTTATTCATATGAATTATGCATTTTTTAATCCCCTGAACCCCATGAATTATATTTTTTAATGCTATTGTGAATGGGATTGTTTCATTTCTTCTTCAGATGGTTTGTTGTTAGTGTATAGAAACACAACCGTTTTCTTTCCTGCAACTTTAGTTCCAGTAGTTTTTTGGTAAGGTCTTTAGTATTTTCTGTATATAAGATCATATTATCTAGAAACAAAGACAGCTTGACTTCTTCCTTTCCTGTTTTAATGGTTTTTATTTCTTTTTCTTGACAGATTTCTCTGGCTAGTACTTCCAGTACTATGTCGAAAAGTGGTGAGAGTGGACATCCTTGTCTTGTTCCTGATCTTAGAGGAAAAGCTCTCAAACTTTCACCATTAAGTAAGTATGATGTTGGTGTGGGTTTGTCACATATGGCCTTTATTTTGTAGAGGTATTTTGCTTCTATACCTGATTTGTTGACTGTTTTAATCATGAGCCAATACTGAATATCATCTAATGCTTTTTCCACGTCTACTGATAGTGATCATGTGATTTTTATCTTTCATTCCAGTAATATAGTGTCTCATGCCTATTGATTTGCACATGTTGAGCTATCCTTGTATCCCAGGGGTAAGTCCTAGTTGATCATGGTATATGATCAATTTAATGAGCTGTTCAATTTGACTTGTTAATATTTGGTGAGAATTTTTGGTTCTATATTCATCATGCATATTGGCCTGCAATTTTATTTTCTTGTGTCTTTGTCTGGCTTTGGTATCAGGGTAATGTTGACCTTGTAAAATGAGTTGGGGAATGTTCCCTCCTCTTCAGTTTTTTGGAAGAGTTAGAGAAGTATTGGTGTTTGTTAATTCTTTAACTGTTTGGTAGAGTTCACCAGAGAAGCAGTCTGGTCCTGGCTTTTGGTTGTTGGGAGGTTTTTGATTACTGATTCAGCCTCCTTACTTGTTATTGGTATGTTCAGATTTTCTGTTTCTTCATGATTCAGTCTTGGTATGTTTTTAGGAATTTATCCGTTTCTTCTATTACAACTGTCTTTATTGTAGGTTTGTAGTTGGATGTGAAATTGTGAATTCCGAGGCCTCCAACATCATTCTTCTCTTTCAAGATTGTTTGTTTTTAGCTCATCTAGGTCTCTTACATTTCCTTGTGAATTTCAAGATCAACTTGACAATTTCTGCAAAAAAAAAAAAAAAGACAGTTGGACTTTTGATTGATAGGTATTGAATCTATAGGTCAATTTGGGGAGTACTGCCATCTGCACAATATTAAGTTTTCAAGTTTTCCATACCGTGAAATTAATAAGCCTTTTAAAGCCATAGTTCTAAGGGGTGCTGCTGAACTATTTACTTAGGCCTCCAGAATCTTGACTATAATCACAAATTGGGGTCTTTTTCCATACCTACCTCCATATGCTGTCTGTTGCTGCAAATGTAAGGTTTAATAATGTGTAGTGGCTTTTTAATCGATGGAGTAACATAAAATCTAAAATTAACTGAGATATTGGTGTTGGGAATGCAAAATAGTATGATCACTATGGAGGGGAATTTGGCAATACCTATAAAAATTTACAAAATATCGTGGGAGGTTCCCACACACACACCAGAGGGTAGGCCAGCAAGCTTGCTTTCTGTCTCCCTCTTCCTTTAACTAAGGAAGTAGTTTTTGAGAGTCCCAATATTATGAAGAAGTATGTATGTATCTTTCAGTTCCAACTGCCATGTCATACAAGCCTATATAGCATTGTCTCCTATTCTCCGGAAGGCATTAAAAGCTAATTTGCTGGGCTCCCCTGGTGGCGCAGTGGTTGAGGGTCCGCCTGCTGATGTGGGGGACACGGGTTCATGCCCCGGTCCGGGAGGATCCCACATGCCGCAGAGCGGCTGGGCCCGTGAGCCATGGCCGCTGAGCCTGCACGTCTGGAGCCTGTGCTCTGCAACGGGAGCAGCCACAACAGTGAGAGGCCCACGTGCCGCCAAAAAAAAAAGCCAATTTGCTGAGTTACAAAGATCGGCGTTCATCCCATCTTCATCCAGAGCCCCTTCAGCCTCAGTTCAGGTACTTAGACTCTGATTTTCACTTTTCTTTTGGGTTTTTCCCCTTGAGAATTTCCCCTGATTTCTTCTAAGCTCAACTATCCATTTAAAAAGATATCACCTCCCCCTTTCTCAACATTTCTAAGTACTTTATATAGTAGGCTTGTAAGGTCGGATTTTAACAAATGGCACTGCAAAACAGAGGAAAGCTTCAAGTGAGCTTTATTAGGTGGCGCTCCTGGGCAAGGTTCACTGATCGGAGAGAAAGGGGCCAGAGAAGTCGCACCCAGGCGAGGGTTGGGCAAGATTTTATAGGGGAAGAAGGGAAAGGGGTGTGGTGAATCTGGGAGGGCGCAGGGTATTCCTTATTTGGTGGTCTCTTCGGGTATCATGGCAATATCTGGTGCCGGTTGCATCAGTCTTGGGACTGTTAGTCCCGCCCCTTGAAAGGCGGGAAGGCTGGGCCAGGTGGAAGGTCCCCAGGGTCAGTTCCTGGAACTGGGTGGTCCGGAAAGTCTCCAGGTCAGTTTCTGGAACTGGGTGGTCCAGAGAGTTCCGGTCTGATGCAACCTGTGAATCTGATTGCATTCCCCTGCCTCGGGCCAGTTGGCCTTACATCCTGACATCTTTGGTGTAATGGGGCAGCGTTCTGATCTCTGGCTACTTCATGCTGAATGGGGGTGTCGAAAGGGGAGTCAGGCGACCAGAGGTCCGAGGCTTAGGGGAGACCAGTGGGGGGTTCTGTAGGAAGCAAGGTGTAAGGACCGGGGAACATTTGGTTTGTGGCCACCCGAGAGACTTCCTCCATGCGCCTGCCAAGGAACCTAAGAAAACGGGGCAAACGTGAGCAAGATACAGATGAGAATTAAGGGGCCTAAGATTGGTGTTAGCCAGGTATAGAGGGTGGATCGCCACCAATCGGGAATTGGGGAGGCGGACTGTTGGTGTTTGCATTTGAGTTCTTCTCTTAAGCGATGGAGGGCGTTTACGTTGTCTTCGACGAGTCCTGTTTCATTGATGTAATAGCAGCATTCCTCCTGTAGGAAGAGGCAGGTACCTCCTTTGTCGGCTGTCAGGAGATCCAGGGCTCGTCGATTCTGGAGAGCAACTTGGGCTATGGAGGTGATTTGGCGCTGGAGAGAGGAGATGGAGGCAGCAGAGGCTTCAGTGGCTAGCTGGAGTTTATGTTCTAAGTCACAGGATGTTGAAACACTATGTGTTTGTTAGAGCTCCCCACCCCGAGGCCTGCAGCAACCAGGGAGGAGGCGAGAGAGATGCCTGCGACCAGAGGAAGAAAGATAGCTCTTTTCCGTTGGGTAAAGGGCGGCGTGATTAGCGAGGAAAATTCGGCTTGGCTATACAGTGTGAGTTGTGGGATGAGAGTAACGGGGATACATGGGAAGGGGGAGGAAGAATTGATCTCTTGTGAGGGAACCATTGCACCACAAAAACATGCCTGGTGGTGCTTCAATTGATGTGTTTACTGTGAGGGATGAGTTGCAAAGAAACCCAGTATCAGCTAGATTTTGAGCAGCTGCCGTAACAGATGGTGAGATTTTTTGAATCAAGGAATATGGGGACTTTTAACGGGGAAAAAGGTGGGTTTGGGGAGGTGTAGGAAGTAGAATTGAAGGGCTGGTCGAGTGGGACAGCAGCCAAGGGTGGCCGGCCAAGTGAGGCACATAGAAAGCAGTCGGAGAGCAGGTGGGATTGTCGGAGCGAGCTCCTGATATCTAGTTTTGCCACATGGATGTTACATGAGTCATAGGGGCACCCCCCATAGGTCTCATCCCACCATTGACAGTAGTCTTGGGTCTGATCGTAAGTGAAGCAGACAGCAGGGGTGGACAATTCCAGGGGAACACCTTCTATGTTAGAGATGGGGATCTGGACTGTTACCAGGGCCTGGCACCCATCTGGTTGGTAGTCTCCCATGCCCAGGACTCGGGCATGGGTCCGACCTTTAGCTTGCCATGTCCCGTGGACATGGAAGCGCCATAGGGACATCTGGTGGGTCCTGTGTGGCAGGAGGAGCAGCAGGAGGAGAGAGGATGACGGACAAGCCATAGTCTTGTGGGACCCAGCGGTAGGGCTGTCCAAGTCTCTGGAGTTGGGGCCATTTTAAGGCAGGAGACATGGTACCAGGAGGGGTGTCCCAAGAGTTTAGCTGCCATGGGAGTGGTAAGGATCACCGTATGGGGGCCTGTCCACCGTGGCTTGAGAGATTGAGGGTGTAATTCTTTGAGGAGGACGCTATCACCACGTTGTAGAGGGAGAGAGGAAGTTTCAGAGACAGTCACTGTCGGTAGATGACAGTCAGCGTGTTTGCGGAGAAGACGGCAAAGCAGGGAGAGGTAGGGAAGGTAGGAGGCTAGGGGTGGACTCTGGGTTGGTAGGTCGTGAAGGAGGAAAGGGCGGCCGTAAAGTAGTTCCAAAGGACTGAGGCCAGTAGGAGTCCGAGGTGAGGCTCGGATTCGGGTAAGGGCTAGAGGAAGCAGGTCGGGCCATGAGACACGAACCTCAAGGGACAGTTTGGTGAGGTGGTCTTTTAAGATCCCATTGGCGCATTCAACCTTACCAGATGATTGGGGGTGGTAGGGGATGTGGAGTTTCCAGGTGATCTGGAGAGCCTCGGATACCTGTTGAACCACCTGAGAGACAAAGGCGGGTCCGTTATCTGACTGAATGGAGACCGGTAGGCCAAATCGGGGGATGATGTGCTGAAGCAGGATGCTGGCGACTGTGTCTGCCGTTTCTCGAGTTGTTGGATAGGCCTCGATCCAACCTGAAAAGGTGTCAATGAGAGTGAGCAGATATCGGAAGCCTTTGCAGCGGGGCATATGGGTAAAGTGGATCTGCCAGTCTTCACCAGGCTGATGTCCACGCATCTGGTGTGTAGGAATTCGGGGCCGTAGGCCTCCTTGTGGGGAGACGGATGCGCAGGTTTGGCAGGCCATGTGAGTCTTTGAGATGGCCTCTCTAAGTCCTGGCAGATGAAAGAGGGGGTCCAAAAAACAGAACATTGCTTTTGGAGCAATGTGTAAGGATTTATGGATGTCTGCTAGGAGGCCGGCTGTTTGGGCCAGAGGTAGGGCAATTTTGTTGTCTATAAAAATCCATCCTTTGTTGTCTTTGTGTCCCCCTTTTTATAGTAAGGCAGCTTCCTCGTGCGGGGTACATGTGGGTTGGGTAGGACTGGTAAAAAAATAGGAGTGGAGCTGGAGGATCCCCTTTTGTAAGCTCTCGGGCCACGGAATCGGCCTTCGAGTTACCTTGTGCTGTTGGGTTGGATGGGAGTTGATGACCCCTGCAATGGATAATTGCTACTTCGTTAGGAAGCTGGAGGGCCTCCGGGAGCTTTGCAGTGAGGGAAGCGTTGACCACTGGGGATCCCTTCGTGGTCGGAAATCCGCGTTCCCTCCACAGTGCTGAGTGGCTGTGTGCAATGAGAAAGGCATGTTTAGAGTCTGTGTAGATGTTAACCCCTTTGGTCTTTGGAAAGGTTAAGGGCTCGTGTAATTGCGATTAGTTCAGCCTTTTGGGAGGTCGTTCCTTCTGGGAGGCTGTTAGCCTCGATAATAGTTGAGATAGTTACCACCGTGTAGGCTGCCCGTCGGCGTCCGTCAGGACCGAGTATCGAACTACCGTCCACAGAGAGAGTGCGGTCCGGATTTGAAAGAGGGGTGTCAAAGAGTCCCTCTCTTGGTGGTTTGAAGGCTTCTATGACATGAGGGCAGGAATGGGATGGAAAACCCCCAGTGCCAGAGATAGGCAGGAGGGAAGCCGGGTTCAGGCGAGGGGAGAGATCAAGAGAAATAGCTGGGTTTTCAATGAATAGTAGGTGGAACTCCTGGATGCGGGAGGGGCCCAGGAGGGAGAGAGACTTGTGGCCTAGGAGGTCAACCAGCCGGTGGGAGGAAAACATGGTTAGTGGGTGGGCCAGAGTCAGTTTCAGTGTTTGTTTGGTCAGTTCGGCTGCTGCTGCTAGGGCCCGAAGGCATGGTTACCATCCCCGAATGGTTGTGTCTAGCTGTTTGGAGAGGTAAGCCACGGGGCGGTAGGAAGGCCCTACAGGCTGGGCAAGGAGTCCAGTGGCTATTCCAGCCACTGGAATTCATCCACAAAAAGGTGAAAAGGTCGGTTTGGGTTGGGCAGAGAAAGGGGAGGAGAAGATATCAGAGTGTTACAGAGGGTGAGAGGGGCCGGTCGAACGGCAGAAGGAGAGGTGAGGGGTCCTTGAGGGGTTACTTTAGCAGCTAGATATAAGGGTTTAGCGAGAAGAGCAAAGTTAGGGATCCAGTGTCGGAAAAATCCTATAAGGCCCAAAAAGGAGAGAATTTGTTCTGCTGTTTCTGGAGGCTGGAGTTCACAGATAATCCGGGTGCGATCGGCTGTTAGACCTTTTGTGGTAGGGGTAAGGTGGAGCCCCAGGTAGGTTACAGAAGATACAGATAACTGAGCCTTGGCTGGGGAGACCCAATAACCGCGAGAGCCAAGGTAATTGAGGAGATCTGCAGTATGTTGTCTTGGGAGGCTGAGAGATGGGCTACAAAGTAGGAGGTCATCTACATATTGAAGGAGTGTGCTGGGGGTAAGGGAGCAGGAAGTGAGGTCCCGTGCCAGCGCCTGACCGAAGAGGTGAGGAGTGTCGCGGAAGCCCTGGGGAAGAACTGTCCAGGTGAGCTGACTGGAAGTATGAGTATCCGGATCCGTCCAGGTAAAGGCGAAGAGGAAATAGAAGTCGGGATGTAGGGGGATAGTGAAAAAGGCATCTTTGAGATCCAGAACCGTAAAGTGGGTTGTGGATGGGGGGGATATGGGAGAGTAAAGTGTATGGGTTTGGTACTACTGGGTGGAGAGGAATTATGGCCTCATTGATTAGTCGGAGGTCCTGGACCAGGCGATAATCTCCAGAGGCCTTGCGGACAGGCAGGATGGGGGTGTTGCAGGGAGAGTCAGTGGGGATAAGTAGTCCCTGGTTTAGGAGTCTGGTGATAATAGGTTATAGGCCCCCTAAGGTGAGTCTCAGAGATGGGAAATTGGGGCCTTGATGGAAATTTGAAGTGGTCCTTTAGGCGGGTGAGGACAGGGGAATGGTGTGTTGCTATTATGGGATTAGAAGTATCCCAGACTTGGGGATTGATTGGGTTCCGTGTGATCGGAAGAGGGGGATAGGAGGGGGGAGGGTTCTAGAGACAGGCCGAGAAGAGGAAGCAGGAGTTGGGAGGAGGGGACCTTAGGGTCAAGTCTAACCAGCTGGAGGGAGGCCCCTAAGTGGAAAAGGACATCTTGGCCTAGCAAGGGAACTGGGCAGGATGGTATGACTAAGAAGGAATGAGTAAAAGGGAGTCCTTCGATGTGACATGGGAGTGGACTGGTCTGGAGTGGGAAGGATGGCTTGCCATCAGTACCCATGACCGAGATCTGGGAAGGAGAAACTGGCCCGGAGTAAGTAGGCAGGACCGAATAGGTAGCCCCCGTGTCCACCAGAAATGAGATGGACTTACCCGCTACCTGTAGTGTTACCCTGGGCTCAGTGAGGGTGATGGGGGACTTCGAGTCCGGGTGCCGTCAGTCGTCAGCCAATCCCAGCAGTTCGAGTGGTAATGCCGTTGGGTCGGCCTGCCCCCTGCGTGGAGATGCTGAGGGAGGGCCAGTCATAGGGCAGTCACTCTTCCAGTGGCCCGTTAACCCACAGCTGGGACAGGGCTTAGAAGGAGGTCGGGGATTGGGACATTGGCAAGCCCAGTGGCCTTCTTTTCTGCATTTGAAGCAGGCCCCCGGCGGGGTTGCCTTTTGCGGACCCCATGGATGCTGTGATCCATGGGAGATGGCCGGCCTTAGGGCGGCTACAAGAGCTTGGGTTTGGAGGGCCACCTTCTGGTGCATCCGAGCCTGTCGGCTGGATTCTGCCAAATCCTCACGGCCATTGTAGACTTTAAAGGCCATCTTTACCAGATCTCGAATAGGGGTTTGAGGGCCGTCTTCTGCCCGTTTTAAATTTCTTTCGGATGTCCGGGGCTGATTGGGTGATAAAATGGGTGGCTAGGACCACTGCCCCTGCCGGGGTGTCGGGATCCAGCCGGGTGTAGAGAGTTAAGGCCTCTGTAAGGCGATTGAGAAAGATAGCTAGATAGCTGGATTTTCGTTAGGTTCTTGGGTTATCTCTTTTAGTTTTTCAAAATTGACTACCTTGAGCGGCAGCCTGCATGCCAGCCAGGAGGCATTGGATCATGAGGTCGCGTTTACGATGGCCATCCTGATAAGTGCAGCCTGGATCGGTGCCAGGTACGGCAGTCACTCCGATAGGCATGGAGTTAGTTGTCGGTAAGGTGAACCTAATCTGCATGGTTTCGGGCAGCAGTTTGAATTCTTTCCCTCTGGTCAGGGGTCAGAGTAGAAGATAGGATCACAAAGATATCGTGCCAGGTTAGATTGTAAGCTTGAGAGAGGTAGCGAAATTCTTTGATGTAGCGGGAAGAGTCGGCAGGAAAGGAGCCGAATCGCTTTTCTGTTTGAGAGAGATCTTGGAGGGAAAAGGGAACATGAACTCTAACTACTCCTTCCGCTCCTGCCACCTCCCTCAGACGGCAGAGGAGATTTGAATCTTGTCGTGAGAGCGTGTATGTGCACTAATTGGCGAGGCAAGGGGCATAGGAGGAGAAACGGTTGAGGGAGGCTGGGAAGCGGTTGGATGGGCCGGAGCGGGTTCGGGAGGAGGAGGGACGGCTTCAGGGTAGGGTGGAGGCTGGAGAGGAGCTCTGGAGGGGGGAGAGGCGAGAGACTCGGGTGGGTCGGCTAGTGGAGAGGGGTCATCGTCAAAGGAAATTAGGGGCTTGGATGTAGGAGATGTCTGTTTGGCAAGAAGGATCTGGGAAGTGGAACAATCGACGCAGAGGGAGGGGTGGGAGCGTAAATACCAGAAGGCCTGAACACAGGGGACCTCGGACCATTTGCCCGTCCTGCGGCAGTAATTATCTAGATCACGGAGGATGTTAAAATCGAAAGTCCCTTCAGGAGGCCATTTGGATTGATTGTCTAGAGGATATTGTGGCCAGGCCACAGTGGAATAGAAAATAAGCTGTCAGCGACGGAGATCTTGGGAGAAACCGAGGGCTGTAAAGTTGGCTAGGAGACACCCCAGGGGCGTCTTAGAATCTGGTTTCGATTGTGAGGCTCCCATGACCCCCAGTCTGTACCTGAGTGAATGGAGAGGGAGAGAGGCGTCCCTGGTCTCAGTCTCCAATTCACGGCAGGTCGGAGGGCAGTCAGGCGATTGGGACGTCTCCACAATCACCCGAGGCCCGGCGGGTCAGAGAGCGGTCGGAGGAGTCCCTGACGCGGCCGCGATTAGGGACAGGGAGTCCGGTGGGTAGGGACTCTGGGGTTCGGAGGGAACAAGGGAGGGGGACTTACCTCGTTTTCTGCCGGATCGGGTGGATGAGTAGAGGTTCCCTGGTTGTCTCCTGGGGGAGGGGAGGAGCGGCCCGCGCGGTAACCCGCGGGGCTCGGTACCCCTCCCGGGTTTCCGCACCGAATGTAAGGTCGGATCTTAACAAGCGGCATCGCGAAACAGAGGAAAAGCTTCAAGTGAGCTTTATTAGGGGGCGCTCCCGGGCGAGGTTCACTGGTCCGAGAGAAAGGGCCCAGAGAAGTCGCACCCGGGCGAGGGTTGGGGAAGAAGGGAAAGGGGTGTGGTGAATCTGGGAGGGCGCAGGGTATTCCTTATTTGGTGGTCTCTTCGGGTATCGTGGCCACTATCTGGTGCCGGTTACATCAGTCTTGGGACCGCTAGTCCCGCCCCTCAAAGGGCGGGAAGGCTGGGCCGGGTGAAAGGTCCCCAGGTCAGTTTCTGGAACTGGGTGGTCTGGAGAGTTTCGGTCTGATGCAACCTGTGAATCTGATTGCGTTCCCCTGCCTCGGGCCAGTTGGCCTTACAAGGATGATTGTATTTGATCGCAGATATAAGTACAATAAGTAAATCTGGGTGACAGACTATCTTCCCTGCGTTACCTTTTATCTCCTGTTTTTTCCGTATACAAATCATTTTTCCACCACAATGAATTGTAATGAAGAAGACCTCTTGCCTAACAAGGAGGTCACTGAATTGGTCACTAACCCCACCCACGGGAACCTTGATTGGCTGCTTAAGGGGTGTTCTTCCCACCCATAATTATATATTGTAGTTACCAGACAAGCCAGATGGTCCCCTGGGGAACATCCCCTCCCCGACAGAGGAAACAGATAACCAGAATTTCTCCCAGGCTCTCCTACAAATGATCAGGAATGGCTCAGAGGCCAACGTTCAGAAGCTGATAGAAGCAGTAGTAGAGACTTTTCCCCAGGAGCTGAATTTGGTCCTAGGTTGAATTGTGTATTCAGAAAAAAGGACAGCATTTGAAGTCCTTTGTTGAATGCTCTGTACAGACTTTATCAAGGCATAATGTATTAAACCCTGAAGCTCCACTTAAGAAACCCGCACTTAAGAAATATTTAAATGGTAATTACCCTAGACCTCTAGTAATAGGCAAATATACCCCACAACTCCTAGGAGAAAACTTGGCTACTCTGTGCTTTTGTGATGTAGATTTTCTACCCCAAAGATCAATTCTTTGAAATGCAAAGGAGGTGTTTTGAAATTTGGCACAGATTTTGAAAAATCTTAAGTATCTTCTCCACATGTATTAGTAAGGCGGTAAACTTATTCCAACTTCCAGAAACACAATTTGGATCCAACTGTTCTTTTATAAACAAGTGAGTTTTGTATTATTGTACCTAAGTCATAGCTAAAATTTTAGAACGACAGCTAAAAGGTCTCTATTTGCATCTGTCTGTGTGTTTATGTATGTATGTTGTAGGTGTGTGATATTTTTCTACCTTCTGACGGTACTGCCAAAATTAATTTGTAAAAGAGTTCTGTTTAATTGGTTTAAAAGGGGGAAAACATAAGCACTTACTTACTTGAATGAAGTATTCTTAAACTCTCAGAAATACAGAAACTAACCCAAATGTTTTTCAAGTTAATGCTTTAAGTCTGTTGGTTTAATTAAAATAGGTAGGTCTTCAGAATTATCAGCATTAAATATAATACAGGTTTTTTTCTCCTAAGTTTACTAGTCATAAGGTCATGTTTTATCTGCTACAAAATTTGTCAACAAGAGAAATATAACTTAAGATGACGGCTAGCTAGCTAATGTCGTGAAATTTTACTGAGTAATCTAAACATAATTGTTAAGAGCAAGTGATTTATTAGATACATCTAAGTGGGATGAGAGATTTTTGGTGAATTTCTCAACAATAATTATGTGTTACAGTATATCTATTTAGTAACCTCAAGTTTTGCTGAGTTAATGGATGGAAATTCACTGAATATCTAGATCATTTCCAAATAAGATAAAATATTGAACATTAATTACTGAACATAGGTTTACCTATTTTGGTTTCTTGTTACAGAGGAAGTAAAGACACTGGTCTGTCCTGTGCCAGATTGAAAAATTGTACTGTATAAAAGGTAGATGTTGCTAAAAATTATGAAATGTATTCATAAATTTCCCAATCTAAAGAATGCTGGTGTAACAGTTCACAATGGCTTACTACTTAGTTTTCATGAGAAATAAGGTCTCTAAGAATTCTAGTTAATATGTAATTAAAACTACTAGAAATAATAAGGGAAACAATTTTACATACAAGGAAAGTAGTATTGTTTTGGGCTAAGAAAAGGTACAAGTTATGGAGATGCATTTTTGTTAAGGGAAATGAAAGTAATTTTGTCCTCAAGTAAAGCTGGTTGTTTCAGAATGGGAAAGAGGAGAATACAGGACAAACTCAATGGATGTGGGCACTTGTGAGGAAGGAATTTTACCTTGTGTGGTCAAGCTGGATAAAATTGAATTGTTATCATAAGGCTTTTAAAATAAGTTTTAATATCAATAGTATACTTATATAAAACTAACTTAATTTTCTTCCATCTAGTAAATGGAAAAAGTTTTCTTAGACTTTTGGTGTGCTCTTGATAAAGAGATTGTGAGGGTTTTGCTCTGCCTAGAAAGCAAAGATGTGTCTTACCGAACTAATCTCCTGTGCTCATGTTGTCTTAATCAGGTCTTTGATTACTGAAGAAAACTGAATCTTCTTAGTATTAAATGAGCTAAGTTTTGCCCACAACTATGTAACCTTCTAAAATATTTTGTTACCTTAAGCCGATGAAGTATTTTTTCATAATGATCTGTGATCCTGTTTAGTCACACGTCCAGAAACTTGTGATGTTTGACAAACTTTCAAAATCAAATTCTAAATTAAATCTTTCTGAGCTGGAAGTAACTTTGGGACCTGCCAGAGGGCCCTTGGAATACCTCAAAAGATTTGTTCTCTCTCCTTATGAAAGAGAGATACTAAACTAATGAGGCTTAATTGAGGTGTTAATTACATGGGAAGCATTGTCAAGTATATGAGGTGATACTAAGCCTTCTTTATGTTGCATTTGTATAGGTATGTAAGTGTTCCAGAATTTGTGTGAAGTTCCTGAAATCTGATGCTATTGCTTGTAATTCTAGTTATCATCTTAAAATGTATGTCATAGAAATAACCAAATTTCCTCGTCAATCTCTCATATCTTTAACCATGGCCATTTTAAAGTCCTTTGTCATTTACAGACAGCTATTGTTTTACTCTGATGCTTTTGCAGAAGTGCTTCATCTTCAGAGAGAGTCATGGAAATGACTCTGATAAGTCAAGAATTAATTATGTGGGACTGAGTGGACTGATGAGGAACATTATATAATTCTATGCCTTTTTTTTTCTTTAAAAAACATTGTTTGTTTTTGATGTTTTCTTTGTCCAGACTTAAGGAACTCTTTTCTCTTAAGCCATCTATGACTTACAGCTGTTTGGTAGAGTATACCTTGGTGAACAAAGATGAAACAATTACAGTTTTCTCCCTACCTGATCCCTCCAGAATTTAGAAACTGTGAGTGAATATTCTTATTTTCATGGCAATATTGTTATCTGCATAAGTTCAATATGGTTACGTTACCAAGGCTTTGACTGGCAGGTCATATTTGAGAATGATGTGCATAGACTCAGATACGACCCAAGAGCTTTAAGGAAGTAAGGTTGACTTTATGCAGCCCATAAAGCCCCTTGTAAAACAGGGTTCCTAGCAGCCTAACCAGGTGAGTAAGGAAGGACACTTCCTGGCAGATGCAGGAACCTCAGGATATTTGGGGGACCCTTGAGGAGAAAAATTGTTTCAGTAGAAACTCTAATACGCACTTGTGGTTATCAGATTCTCGTTCTATTAACTGAGATTTTGTTATACACATGTAAACTGGACTGGATCCTGAGTTCTCGTTTCCTCCAGTATCTGACTACACCTCTCCAAACCAACATTTCCAATTTTCTCCTCCCCTTTTGCCTTGGAAGCACTAAGAACAAAAGCTGCCCTTTCCCACAAAACCCTGCGAACTGAATGTGAACAACTTGATGTAAACATCAGAGAAATCACCATGACAGCTCATTTACACAATCTTTGTGCCTGCTGCTGCGTGGGCCACTCAGAAAGCTTACCTGAACATCCACTGACGTCATCAGAAACATTCGAACTGCAAAAGGTGCTTCAACCCCAACCTCTAGATATCTTCTCTTGTCGACTGCCCGCCCTTAGGACTCGGTCTGCGTTTTCAGTGTGTTCCAGCTATTAACCTTTGTTTTTGTTTTGTTTCCATAGAACTGCCTTCCTTAGTAAATATCTGATCGCTCATACCATTTAGGCCTAACTTTAGGAGCCCACCTAAATCACCGCCTCCTAAAATGAGATGCACTGTTTAACTGAACTGACCTTTGCTCAAGATTAAGAGACTGGTTCAGTAAGGTATGGAGCAATCCATCAACTTAGCTTCTGGATTATGACTGTGAAACTTCTTGGGGAAGTTTCAAAGGCAGGGCTGAAAGGGAGTAGAATTGCTCACCCTAAAATATGCCTCTTCTGCATAAGGATTATTTTAGGCTGTTTTTTAAAGAAAAGGAACCGCGGACACAGGAAAAGCTTTGAAAACCAAGTAGAACTTTGAAAACCAAGTAGAAGTTACCCTTTTGTAAATAAGAAACTTACATTTACGAGGGAAATCTTCATTTGTAAGGGTGTCTCCTCTGTACCAGGAAGAGGAGGATGACCAAATCTCTAATCAGTAGAGATGGGCAGCAACTTCAATGTGCATTACAACTGGAAAAAAAAAGGCAGACAAGAAAATGGGATCTATGGAACAATTTCAATTAGGTAAAGATATGCTTAGAAAAAAGTGTGGATAGACCTATACTAAAATGTTAACAATGTTTGCCTTTTAGGCTGGTAGGATTATGGATATTTTTCTTTTTTGTACTCTTTTTAGTTACTATAAATTTATTTTGTGATCAGAAAATACCTAATAAACTATTTTTTAACCCAAGGGCATCCACACCTTTCCCTCTCTTATACACTATGGGAATACGAAACATTTCATTTTGATCTGACCCTTGATTCTGACTCTTTTGACAAAATGCAGAGTTATTATGACATGAGATTAGTTTACAGAGCTTTATCATATTTAGGCTGCCCAACCGGTTAGCAACACTTCAGCGGTACTTCAGTCGTCTGGCAAATGTCACCACTGCACAGCACAGTGGGATCCCATCAACTCTACTCACTTGAAAGCACCTGACCAAAATTAAAAAGTCTTATTAATAAAAAGCGACGATTGATTGATATACTGCAAAAGGCCAATCATGTTGATCCCAAATCTTTCTTACAGTGTTAATTCACGGAGCATTCCCTAGTGTCACTATTATTCCAAGGGAAAATTTGCTCCCTGAGTTACAATAGCTTCTTTTTAGAAGCCTTGTACCTCACATTACCAGATATATGCAGAAGTGGTATACTTAATGCTCTGTAATGCCCTGAGCTCCTTATTGGAAATCTGGAACCATATATCCCACTGATAACTATATTATCACAAAGTCTGGAAAGAAAATGCTTTTCAAGATATTTCAAGCAGTCTTTCTAGCTGAAAACTAAGTGAAAGTTGAGAGAGTTTTCTGAAGACCTCTTCATCATTTTCTTTGCTTCTTTCAAGGTAACAGAATTTTCAAACTATCACCCTTACATTTTCAAAAGGTTTCATTTCAAGCTGTTTTAGGTTTGCAACAATCATCTTACAAAAGCGTTTCAGGGCTCTCCTTGGTTGAATATGCAAACTGTGGTTCACTTCAGATATTCAGACTCAACAGCAGGCATCAATATGCTACTTAAGGGTGGAAAATGCATTTGTATTATTTTGTTCTACTTTTGGCCCAGGCAGGTATGAATGGGGGAGTCAGGTGGCATGGCGACGAATAGGACAGTTTCATTTACAAAGGTATTTGGAACATAAGCTTGAACCAACCAGGTCTCTAGGGAAGTCCTACAAAAAATGAATTCATTTTGAATCCAAACCTCAAGGACAAAAATTCATGAAATTGAAAAACTGAATCTTGCCTTTAGCCCCTCAGGAAACCTCAGTAAGAAATTTAAAAGGGAAACAATGGACCTTCTCCATGACTGAGCAGGATAATATGCCTTTTCTCTTTGGATGATTTGAATTAGAGGCATGGTACCTTGCAGCTGATTGGCTGGCTCACTTTGTAATCCCAAAACTTGGTTTTCTATTGAGTTTACATAAATTGAATAAATTCAGTGAAAACTGGTCTCTGTGATGACTGGTCATAACTGCACTATGTTTGCGTGACAATCGCCATTTTATCACCTGTGGCTAGCACAAGACCTGGCACAAAGAAGGCCTTCAGTAAATACTTGTGAAGTAAAGTAAACTCTAGTTGCCTTAGATTAAAACAGAAGTTAGCCTGAAGGCACCAAAATGGAGATAATCAGAACTGCACTGACACAAAGCACGAGTAAGAATCACAAAGGAAACCAATTCTAACATTCTAGAGAAAAGTCATCCCCTGAAATTGGAAAAGTACTACCACCAATGGCACCAGCTGCAGGTAAACCATTTAGCTTGGTTTTAGTTCCCTCATTTGAAAAATGAGGATGTTCTAGGTCTAAAGTGTTCTGAGTTTCTTCTAAACCTCTTGGCCTTCCCTATGTCCCAAAACTTATTTGAGACAGTGTCCTCTCCTAGGATCAAGCTACTGCTGTCTTTTCTGAAGATCACTTCTGTGTTCTCTTTAACTGTCCTTCACATACAAGACCCTTGACTCCTCCTAACTAGGTTATGATGCAAACCTCAAGTTGGCTGCACACTTTTTTTTTTTGCCTTTTCTGCCCTTATCTTAGTCTCTCTTCCATAGCAGTGAAACATACCTGCAAGGCTGCTTCCCAAGACTGAGACCAAAGTCTGTGGTGATACGTGGATGGAATAAAGCCTCAGAGAATGTTAATTCGGATCACTGACCTTACC
The DNA here is from genome assembly GCF_964341445.2 of Mesoplodon mirus. NCBI lineage: Eukaryota > Metazoa > Chordata > Mammalia > Artiodactyla > Ziphiidae > Mesoplodon > Mesoplodon mirus. The sequence continues at coordinate 20,782,739 of NC_138981.1, read as the reverse complement.
AACCTGGTGTTTTAACAACTCACAAACCTTGGACTATCTCAATCAGTAGCTTAAACATATCAACTCTAACATAGCCTTAAAGATGATTACATCCTTTCAAACCCCAAGATTTAAACAGAAAAAATTTTAGAAATCTCATAGAACAGACTAGTGGCCTTTCAAGCTAAACTTAGAGTCTGTCATCTTATTTGTGACTAATCTAGGGCCTGACATATACAGGTATATCAGATACATTTATTACCTTCCCGAGAGAAATAATTAGTAGCATTCATCTCCTGTTTTTCCTGTTTTTGTTTCCTTATCTGTGAGTTTTTCCCTTTCTCCTTTGCTCTTTTGTAACTTTATCTTTTCCTCACACTTGCATACAAATTTAGATACTGCATGAAAGAACTCTCTGATGACAACCATTAAGAAATATAGTGGAATAGAGTACAGCATATGGAAATGTATTTTATATGGTAAGCAATTATGTATGTTTCCAAAACTAATGGTTGTATTTGTTCAGAGATACGATGACACAGGATGACTGTAGCAGAAAGCAGAGACAAGATGAGTGGAATCAAATACCAATTAATCAGAATGCTTCTGGAATGGGATCTACCAAATAATTTACTTCCCTGGTCAATAGTAATTAAATTTGTAGATTCTTAAAAGAATTCTTGTTATTTATTTGATCCTCACAACTACTCAGGAAGGCAAACCAAGTGTTAAGTATTATCCCAGTATCACAAATGACAAAACTAAGGCCTAGAGAGACTCAGTTATTTGTCTAAGATTACACAACCAGGAACTGATTTTCAGATCTAACTGAAAATGCCATAGCCTTTTCATTATACTGTATAACATATGATTGATTAGCCAAAAATTAACGTAGACCACCTTTTTAAAAATCCTGTTAAAAATTATCCTAAAGCATTTTCATACACTTGCCTCATGAAACAAGATATGCTAAACATAGTAAATCATTTTGATAATATAAATACAGAAAAGACTGATTTGATCATGATTTTTAAAATAGCCCAGACACAGAAAACAAACTTATGGTTACCAAAGGGGAAAGGGTAGGGGGGGCAGATAAATTAGGGGTTTGGGATTAACACATACACACTACTATCTATAAAATAGATAACCAACAAGGACCTACTTATAGCACAGGGAACCATAGTCAATATTTTGTAATAAACGCAGAGAGAAAAGAATCTGAACAAGATTATATATATAAATGTATAACTGAGTCACTTTGCTGTATACCTGAAACTAACACAACATTGTAAATCAATTCTACTTCAATAAAATAGCCCAGTTATTGTTATACATTAGATTCATTTTGATATTAATTGCAAGGAACCATGGAATGGAAAAAGGGTGCTGACTTTTCAGTGCAGGTGTACCTCAAAACATCCAAATGTTTGCTTCAACAACCTTTGCACACATTATAAATAAAAATTTAAATCACATTTTAATTACATCAGGAACTCCTGTAACATAGAGATTATTTTTAAATGTGCATAATCTGATTATCCATTTTGAAGGCTGGCACCAACATTGGCAAGACAGTTGTACCTTACTGCTGAAAATTAGTGCCGAAACTGTTTTCGTCACCTAGCCTAAACAAAATAGCTATATGCAAAGAAAATACACACATATTCAAATACAGACATATTTTGAAAAAAAAAAAAAAAAACCTAACTAATTGGAGAACTAGAAAGATTCAGGGAAAATGAAAGCAGAGTCATAATTTTAACTTTAGATGAATATTTGGACCATTAGTCTCTTTCATACCTGAGATCCTAAGATCAGTGAATCACATCTAAGTATCACTATTCTCTTTACTAGTTACTTTGATTTCTTGCTAAATGACCTTCAATAACTACCCTTACTGAATAATGCCTACATACCTTGGGCTGGAATTCAGGGCCATTCAAACACTCATCTCAACAACCTTTCCACCCTTTTCAATCTCTTCCTTCAAACACTATCAGTGATGTGGGAAACCAACTCTCGAGGGTTTAAGAAACAAAGCCATGATTTGTAATATTTGCCAATTTTCATGTTGTTATTGCTCCCACTGTGACCAATTTCAAGCTACCAAAGATTTTAAAAGTGGCTCGAAAGAGTCCTGAATATTTAACGATTGGCTCTACCTGCCCTGTAGGAGTTGATCCAGCTCAAGCGCACCTGTGACTCATCCCATATTCCAATCAGATGAATTTAGTGCAGCTCTATGAATATGCCTTTCTATTCTCTGTAATGATATGCCTCCATATATAATGAAGTGAACCCCATTTCTTTTCATGTCAAATTCCTAGCCACTCTTAATTTTCAACCTAAATGCTACTTCTTTCTTAGTTTGCTGATTTTATCTCTACACCTCATTGACCTTAACACATTGACTTCAAAGTTTTTTGTTGTACACATCATAATTACCTAGTCAACAGAGGACAGACCTATTTCTTTTTGATATCACTGGCAGCTAATAAAGTGCTTTACACATAATGATACTTCTTAGATTCTTGGTAGGGGCTAACTGGGAAGCGGTTTTTCAGTGACATGTAAGGCAATGAATAAATAAGTAGAGTCCATAAGTGTATTTGAGGGTGAATTTGAGGCCGCAAATTAAGATTAGTTTAAATATACATTCACTTGAAAATAATCCTCGGAAGGCAGTAATAAAGTGAGGACCAAAAGTTTAGAAATATGATGTTTTACAACTAAAGAAAATAAATTCTATGTAGAAATTTATGAGGAAGAATGATTCCAAAATACAGAATTTTACCACTCACCCAGCCACTTCATTTTACAGATGAGGAAACTGAGGATGGAGAGAAGCCACTTGCTCAAGCTCACCCAGCTGCTCAGCAGCAATGTAGAAACTAGAACCTAAGCCTCGTCAGGCCTCCTCCTTTGTATAATTGAGAACAATAGGCTCCACACTGCCGTGTGACCTTACAACAAAATAATAGATCTGATAACATGGAAGGTTAGGGTACGGGTAGATGGCTGCTTTGCAGATTGCAAGGCCCCAGCCTTTGGGAATGTTCCAGTAGTGACTTGCCCAAGGTTGCAAGGAGGCATGAGAGGGCTTGGGAAGGCAACTTCAAGCTCCTGCTGAGACTTCAGTGGAAGAAACCGAATCAACTGAACAGGAATAGCAGCTCTGAGCATTTGGTTAAGACCAGATCCCAAGGATGAGCTGGCTTCATTTAAATAGCCTGAGCAATCTCCAGATCACTGGCTAGAGTTGAATGCAAAGAATAATTTCAAAGATTACATACTGGGGGCAAACTTTGTACCTGTCTGTGAATACTGTGTGCTTTTGAATAGGCCAAAGCCCCTTCTCAAAAGGCCCCCTTGGTAGAATAATCGTGCAGGAGAAGGGAATGAAAATAGCTGTAAGCAGTCATTTCCTCTGTTCCTTAAGCAATGAGTGACACTAGGAAATTCAAACAGATGCGGTTCTAGCAATGAGAGACTAAGTCACACCGGCAGAGGGATTAATTTAGAAGGCAAAGTCAACAGAGATGGGCTGATACATGGGAACAAAGAAAAGTTTGAAAATCCAACCCAATGAAAAGGATGCCATCATTCAATCAGGAAAGGGCACTGCCTCCAAAATTACATTTTTGTTTTCAGCAAGTAGCAGGAAACCACTGAATCACTTGACCAAAGGTGGGAACTCAGAACGGCCATTAAATGGTAATGGCAGAGAAGAAAACTAAGGCGCAATGACTGTGAAATGACTCAGAAGTCAATGCCTCCATTAGCATATCTGTTTCTCAAGATAATCTTAAGACCAGAATCTCAGACCCACTCGTCATCCATTTCGCAGGTCCTATCAGGCTTTATACCACATAAAGAAATCCCAGGCCCTACAAAGAACAGTGTTTCCCTCGTCTCCCCCCTGACAGCCTACATTTGCTGTGAATGTGGGGTTGGGTGTGATGGCTGCCTGCCAGTTTCCTGCTAGGGAACTAATGGCTGCAACTAAGCAACTCCTTTCAAAATGTCAGTGCTCAAGCCATTGGTTTGGGGATCTCTTCTTTTGAAAGCCTGTCACAATTCAAGGACTATGGAGATTAAGAGCCTATTTAAGGAGACGGCCATAAAAGTTGAAAATCATGCATTTCTAAGGATGTCACGGCACCTGGTGATGAATGCACAAAATGGTCGTGTGTTTTTGGTCCTTGGTCAGAACCTCTCCAAGCTGGGAGATCGGGGTAGGGATAGGATATGTAGGTCTGTCTCCAAACCTGGGGTCCTTGTGGGAGTAGGCTAAGTGCTGGGCTAGGTCAGAGCCTAGAAGTATTAGTAATTTTTTATGTAAGTCATGGAAATTCCAGAAGTCCTGCCTACTAGTAGGTGACACGATTCTTTACATGGAATCATAAACCCTTGATAAGTTGCAGGGTGCGTGTCCTCTAAAAATGTTCCAGTCAAATCAGTGCCCAGGTGCCTGATCCTTTTCCAGGTCATTCTCCATGGTCACCCCATCCCAGTGTGTCTCCTGAGGTGCTGGGTTACAGAGTGAGGTTTTACTTCTTTTCATCAGCAGAGCAGCCTCCCAAAGAGTGGGAGGAAGCTCAGACAGCAGTTATCATGCCCCTGTAAGTTCTATGACCTAAACAATTTCATATAAACTGTGTATCTTGTAATTGGCAAAACGCTATAGCAGTGACGTATCTACATGTACCTCTATACGCACATGTGGTGTAAATCCATCAGTTGGGCTTTTGTGATCTCAACACTGCAAAATACTGAAATTCATAATAGGGGGCTTCTTCTCCCCAAATTCACCTCTCTTGGACAGACATCCTCTTGAAACAAAATTAAAAGCAATAAACAGACCACCTGGAAGCCATGCCTCATCCTTCCCTTATCACTGTGGCCTTAATCCAAGACATTATCTCACCTGGCCTGTCTCCCAACCTTATGTTCACCCACTGTGAGGTTGCGTCGCTCTAGGAACGTTCCTTTTGCATGCTTTTGGCTTTCACTGAGAGTCCCATCTCAAGGCTGCCGGCTTCTCACTTGTCTCTCCAAAGCCTTCCCCACTAATGTGAATATTGAGGTTAGATAAACAAGAGAAGGGATAACTGAAGATGAGAGCCTGCTATAAAGAGATTTAATTGATAAGGCCTATGTCAATGAGGCCAAATAGAGCCAGCCAGATACCAAAACTCAATTTGTATACATCTAAATAGCTGGGCTACCTGGCAAGGATCTGAAATACCAGTTCTGTCACTTACATGTCAGTAAGACTGCTCTGGGGAAACTGTACCAACTAAATTCTGATAGCCCTGTGTTAAATTTTTTCCAGTTCCAAAAAGACGTAGTACGTACTGTTCAAGACACTAAATAGGAGCGCTTTGTTTTCCTCCTCCTCATTTTTCATAAATAAGATGCACATAACAGCCTCTCCTTACGCTGACTCACCCAGAGAAGTACCCAAATCTGCCTTTCTTTCTAACCCAGTTCCGTCTTCATTATCAGACATTCTTGATCCTTCCTTCATAGACATCTCCAAGCCCAGCCACAGCCCAGTCCTTCAGTAGCTGTGCTGTGAAATTTCATCAGAGCCTTTTGAAAAAGCTAGGGGTCAAGGGCTCGGTTGTATGACTTGGGTAAGCCACTTAATCTCTGAAGCTCAGTTTTCTAATATGTTAAGGAGGGACCTAGAGTAAATTATCATCCAGGTTCCTTCAAGTTCTGAAAAGAATCCAAAGATGCTAGAATAAAGGAGGGAGAAAAAGGGAGAGAGAGGTAATTAGCCTATCTGTCTTTTGGAGCTGTAGGCCGCCCCACTTTCCACTCTCCCTAAACCTGTCTCTGTCATCAAAAGCCCAGAACCTTCCTATTTCACTAGCAAAACATACTATCGAGAAAGAATTTATTGTCACTTATTGGCCTACATTATACGCTCAGAGATCAGAGACGATCTTTGTATTCTCAATGTCTAGACCCCAGTTGTAATCTTCTCAATTATTCTTAAAAGTACTGAATGTGATGCCTCTCCCAGGCATCTTTTAAATTAAAACCTTATCTCTAAATAGAATGAAAGATTTCATCTCCTAATAAAGAAATTATGAGAAGTAAGGAATAGAGGTTATTTTTTGCATAGCGTCCTTTCAGTATCCCTGAACATTGGTTCACTTTTTTTTTTTTTGTCTAACCATGAAGCAGATTAGATAGCTAAAAGTAGATCTAGGGAGAGAAACCCATGGGAGAATGTGAGGGCCGTCCCTACTTGTATCAGTCAGGTTCCCGGCAGGAAAGAGAAAGGCACACTCAAATGGGGGTGAATTTTACAAAGGTCTATTTCAGGAAGCCCAACAATGGATAATCCAGTACTCCGGGGATAGCACCGCAGGGAGCCATTACCACTCAAGCCTGAAAAGGCAAGGGCACCAGCCACCTGACAGAAGTTGTTACCTTCAGCAGAGGAAGCCAACCCACAATGACTGGGCAGGGAGGGAGCTCGGGGAATAAAAACCCAGATTCTCATTCTCCTCCTGCCCACCTAGCTCTTACTGGGTCCTCACATTGGCCAAAACCAACTAGAAGCCAAAGGGTAAGAGAGCCCATAGAGGCAATCCATAAAAATCAGCCTGCTGGGACCGAGCAGGATGGGACAAGGGCAGAAAGTAAACCTGCAATGGCAAGTGGAAACGATCCAGCCCACAACTCCAACAACTCACTGACAAGCATGCCACCTTCCATGCAAGCTAGAGCAGGAGAAGCCCAGTTCTGACCCCTGTTTCACAAAACCTGGTGTTCATCTCTGGTCTCCACACATCTGCCTCCCTGAGAATAAGAGCAAGAGTCCCAAAAGATTTTAATACACATTTCTCCAAAGAAGATATCCAAATGACCCAAAAGTACATGAAAAAATGTTCAACATTATTTGTCACTAGGGAAATGCAAATCAAAAGCACAGGGAGATATCACGACATACCCACTAGTATAGCTAAAATCAGAAAAAAAAAAAAGTCCCCATGCTTTTTAAATGTTAATTCAGAGTTTAACATTCCTTGTGAAGCCACAAAAAAGGACCTCTACCACATTTGAGCTTGGCCTGAGGTGGAAGATATTGTACTTTAAAGCCTTGGTATATGTTTAGCATCAAGGAAGTCTCTCCACTCGAAAACTGAGTTGTGTGGGCGTCTGATTCAGTGGTCTTGCCCACAGCCCAACCACACCTCAGTCCACCTGAACGTTTCCAAACTCTTTACCATGACCAAATCTTCGGGGTTTTGGGTCTATAGGCTTCCTTCTGTGAAGACAAAAGAACCAGAGTGTCTTCTCAGACTGGATTCACCTTTTGAAGAGGAAGCATTCTGGTAGAGGACAATAACTTCCTGTAGCTTCTAGCAAGTGCCTCTTGCTTGAAAGAAATAGCATTTCACCCCAGAGGGCTTTACAAGGGAACACAAACTAGAAAGATCTGTTGGAGCCACAAAAAAGCAGATACTCTCTCTACCTCTTTTCAACAAAAATGTCTTATTTTACTTTGGCCAGAAAACATGAATCAGATTGTAGAAAGTAAAGTCCCGTCTTGGCTTTAAGGAAGCCCAATTTTAGTGCTGATGAAATACTTGACAGCAATGTGGGCTTGTGTACTCGTCACTGAAATGAATGCTCCCACCAGAATTCACGGGCCTTTCCAAGAAGCTAATGGAATAAAAAAATTGTTTAATCCCTTTGAAAAATATGCAAGAATAATCACAGATTCTATATTAGAAAAAGTAAAATAGTACCCTTTCCTAGATAAACATAGTCCTTCTTGCTTGGGAGCAAACTGTCAAAAGACTATAGGTTTCAAAAGAAGGGATGGGTTTAAGACAAGCCAGAATGATGTCAAATTTCGTGAAGTCCAGATGGTCTGTCAGACTTGTCTTCGGCTGCTTGGTTTGTGGTGATTTTTTTTTTCCTGAGAGCTAAATAGACGTGGGTGATAGAAACATAGCAAGCAAGCCCGGGAATCCATCTGAATCACTCACTGTAGTAAATATATTTCAGAATGTGTGCCCACCCAGAGCTTCACTTCTTTAACAATTCTCCTTCCCCTGAGAGCTGAGACTCTGAAGCCATGTCAGCACTCTGCTCTCACCACTCACTGACCCCAGCTGATTGGACCAAAAGTGGATATTTGACTCAGGGATACCAATTCAGAGTCTAGACTGGCAGGAAAAATGTCTTTCACCATTTGGTATTGGGACACAGAAAGGTCCAGGCAGCTAACTGTAGGCAGTCATTTGGTAAGCTGATGTAAACTCAACTGAAGGCCACCATTTAAAGGCAGCTCAGATGTGCCATATATAAACATAGCAGAAGAAGCAGCCTGAAGAGTAAGAGAAATATGAAGCCAATGACAGAGATTAGCAGATATAAAAGACTGTGTGATCCCAAAGAGACAAATGAGTACAGATAGGAGGGGGTCTGCCTTCACTTATATGTTGACTTTCCAGGTCCTGTTTCCAGTCCCTAATGAGGCGCATACCTTGCCCTTAGCATCTCACACGCACCCTTGTATTCCTCCAGGAAATGTCCCCTTTCAGTTTAATCCACTTTGGATCTTTCCATCAAAATCATCTGTGGACATAATTAACTCTGGAAAATCTGAATCAGGCATCTCAGGGCTTTAGCTTCCAGAAGCAATACCATGCAGGCACAGAGAGGCCTACAAAACTGTTGAGCCTGGTTCTCTAATAACAAAATGAAATACATCAAAGGGACTCTTTCTGCACAGTCACAGGAGACAAGAGGACTGGCAACTGTCCAGCAGAAGATGGAGTTACATGAGGCAGCTATTAATGCCCTGGCACTGGAGGCGGGGGTTTTGGGGAGGGTACATATCAGGGGCAGGGCTTCTTCACGGGACTTGCTTCATTACTCTGTTCTTTGTCAAGGCTTTACACTTAGCAGAACTCTAAGAGTTGCGTTTACATTTTGCTGTCACCTCTACCATTGCCTGTTTTATGTATCAGCCGGCTCTTCCTCTTAACCACACCAAGCTTATGATGCACTGACCCTATCAAATCACGCTTGTTTAATTCAGCAAGGATAAAAACATTAAAGTTAATTTTTAAAGCAGTGCCTTATAAAATATGTAACATGTTCTACAAAATGACACATGTTCTACAAAATGTACTTCCATTTTTTAAAGCCCTTGCTTGTTGACTGTTCATGTAGTACCTCCAGATAATGACTAAGCTTGGGGTTATGTGCTATCGAGGCTCTCACATATTATATTCTACTTCAGTCAGCCCTACAGCAACCCTTTGAGTTTAGCAGGGCATACATCAGTAAATTCACTGTAAATGGAAAAAGGGAGGCTCAGTGAGTGAAGTGCAGCTACCCAAGGTTTTACAGCTAATATACATGGACAAGTCAGGACACAGATTCAGAAGTTCTAACTCTAAAGTCTGTATTCTTTCCCCTACAGAGGAGTGTTGAATTGTACAGAATGTCTAAAATACAGCCTTTATTGTGGGAACCTATTTAACATGGGTTCTCACTACAGTGTTTCCAGGTAGTAAAATGTGAGTGTACTCCACGAGAGTTTAAGACTGACTCGTTCATGGTGGCACCCCAGCACCCAGAACAGGATGAGGTGCATAACGTGACTTGGACTGGTTTTCCTATAAGCAAAGCCTGAGATAAGGATTCATGTGGAAATGGGTCATTAGGAAGTGTTCCCAGGAAATCCATAGGGGACTAGAGAAACAGGACTAAGAAGGTAAGGAGACCAAGCAAGGAAAAGACACTGACTCCCAAGGATGGTAACTGGCTCAATCCCGCAAGAGATCCTGTGGGGACAGTCTAACTTCAGAGTGGTCCCTGGTAGAGGGCATGATGCCTGGAACATTTATGCCTTCTCGTCTGTCAATTATTCCTTAAGGGATGCCCACAAGGGGCTGTAAGTTCCCAGGCCCTTTTGGTTCTTCAGGCAAAGTGGGTTCTGACAGCTTGAGGGCAACCCTTTGACAAATGGACACAGATGCTGGCTGCTGGGAGCAAAAACACACCGGGAGTCCTGTGCACAAAAATTATAAAGGGATCCATGGGAACATGGACAGGGCACTGGCAGCATCCGGCACAGTGCTCAATAAGTATTTCTTTTTAATATATTTTATTATATTTATTCACTTTCTTAACAGCTTTATTGGAGTGTAATTGCTTTACAATGTGTTAGTTTCTGCTCTATAACAAAGTGAATCAGCTATACGTATACACATATCCCCATATCTCCTCCCTCTTGCGTCTCCCTCCCTCCCTCCCTATCCCACCCCTCTAGGCGGTCATGGAAAGAAGGAAGGGCAGAGAAGAGCAGAACACCGTGCTCCACGTGCTTTTACTAATGTTATAGGCGCCAAATACCCTGGCAACATCTGCAGATAGATACGCTTCTCTCTATTTTACCCATAAGGGAACTGAAGCTCAGAATGGTTCAGTAGTTTGCCTGAGGTTATACAACTTATAATAGTACAGCCGAAACTCAGGCAGGTCCCTCTAGCTTTATAGCCTCTGCACTTTCCACTACTCCACTGTCTCACTGAGCTGTCGTTCCATGCCGCCTGGCCTCCCTTTTCAACTCACCAAGAGTGAGCTGAGCTCTCATAGGTCACGATTTGGATCACTTTGCAGCCTCCACATTCCTGAGCCCTGCATACATGTCGCCTCTTACGCCCTTAGATCTTGTCCATTTGAAACACAATCAGAAAAAAAAAAAAAAGTTGCACATACAGACGATCAGATAAAAAGTGTTAACCCATTCCCTGTGCAAAAACAGCAAAAGACACCAAGGCCTAATGAAGAGTCCAGTCTCCTGAAATCTCCTGGCATTTTCAGCAGACTGCAGTTTTCTGAGAATGTCTGTGTTTTCCAGAGCATGTCTGCTCAGAATGTATGAGCCAAAACCTCCTAGGGATTTTCCATCACTTGTTTATATTGTGCCTGGATCTACTCGAATGAGTTTATTATAAATAAGATAGAGTGATGGGATTTTTTTTCATGAATTGAGACTGAATATTGGTTTTAAATATTGTTTTCTGCTTTAAACTAACAATAAATGGCATTTAGACTGATTGCACTATTAGTAGGTAAAGAGTGCTGAGTTTTTAAGGGATTATAACCTGGTTTAATATAATTATGAAACCAAATCACAATCAGAGGGGTTTGGTAGGAGGTTATAAGAAGCAGCCATTTCCTTTTTTCTGTATAATACTCAAGCCTATCCCATTAAACATTTAATTCCCTTTCAAAAGAAGACAAAAGAAAATAGAATTGCAAATGTTCCCAGAGCTTAGTGTTCTAGTTTAGGCATTAACTAGCCTCTGCTTTCCTCCAGGATCCTTCTGTCTATGATGTTTTCTCCACCAGTCTCTATCACATTCATCCAGTTTGTCTCAGGAGACATCGTAACCACTTTCTTAATTTTAATTCTATAACAGGACTGGTCTAAGGCTGACAGGGGTGGACCGGGTCTACTAAGGATCTGCCCTAGGGCAAAACTGTGAAGACAGATTGAATTTCATGTGTACCTTCCTTTCTTGTGGCCCCTTAACTTTTCAGTGTCCTCCTCTTTCCCCACCAAGTTTCCCAGAGTGCTCACACCCTACAGCACTGATGACTGATAATCACTTAAGTTTTGAAACTCTCTCAGAGGCACTGCCTTTTACAGCAGCAGCAGCAACAAGAAAACAGACCAAAAATCCCCACAATGCTTCACCTAAAAGGAGATCAGATAGTGTGGCAATCTCATGGGGACATCTGTCAGGATGAAGCTTCTCAAAGCAGCGCACATGGGCTGTGCTCTACTTCATTGATGCGGGTACGGAAACAAAGAAAATGCCTGCTCTCATACCAACTTTTAATAAGAAATTTAACCACACTCGCACATGATCTGACTTACGTAAAGTGACATCTGCTCCTCCCCAAAATGAAAAAATACAACCCTAGCACATCTGTCTCTTTTAATCATCCCTGTAGAATCAAAATGACCTCAGCTTTTTCCTAGCTGGCACGGAGCTGACCACAGAAACCTAAGCAAGTCCCACGGAGCCTAGCTCAGTTCAGAAAAATCAGCCAGCCAACCTGTACATTAATAAGCAGTAATAAATAGATGTTGTTTTAAGCCACTACGTTTGGAGTAGTTTATTACACAGCAATAGCTAACTGGTAATGGGGCTCGTTCTTCATCATAAATAAGCTAACATTATGCAAAGCTTATGCAAAAAAAAAAAGAAGTCCCCTGGAAGAAAGATACAAAGACATAGTCCCATACTATAAATAACAAAGTAGAACTACACACACACACACACACACACACAATCTGGAACAGTGTGTTCCTTTATTATTTGATTTATCAACCATGAAAAGCGTAAGTTTGGATACTGCCCATGATTTATGAAAAGTCAGCTTTTAAATTAATATTTTCTGCTTTATGGAGATTGCAAGACAGCCTACTTCAGCTCCCGCCATCTTTGCATTTTACCATTATTAAAACATTCTCTCATCTTTGACATCCTTGACTCATGTGACCCAGGGACACTTTTCCCATCCTTTTTTTTTTTTTTTTTTTAACTACCTATCAATTACTCTGGGCAATAAAAAGCAGGTAAAAGTGGCAGATCTGAGTTTACCCTAAAAATGTACACTATGAGTTCGGCCCAAAGCAAAGCCCTTCCCCTATAGCAGATGCCTAAAATTATTCATAAGGTGTGCCCTTAACCACTCCGTGCTAGTATAGATGTCCATTCCTGATTGCTAGGCAATTTTCCTAGAAATTACCTGAGCGTGGCTTAGAGGCCTATCTATATGTTATAGAAAATTGGCAATTACCCATATCAGCTGTACTGGAGACTATGAATTTTCCAAACAATAATGTTTTTCTAGAAATAGTGTATGCATCCTATTTTTTCCAATGGATCAGGCCTCGCCTCTTATCAATGGGAGCCTAATTTTTGAAAATACTTCCTGGAATAGCATCTGAAAATTTTCAGAGTGCTTCCACATCTTATTTCATCTTCATAACAGTCATAAGAGAGAGGGAACTAAGAATGAGAAATTTAATTGGCTTGCTCAGGGTCACACTAGACAGTTGAATGGAAAGACTCATTTCACCACAAATTCCTATTTATTTTTCAGGGCTACATTTACACGTCACCGCTCTTTGAAGCCTCCCAGACTCCACAGGCAGAGACACGGGCTCTATTCTCAGTGATCCTATAGCTCTTTGTGATATTACTGTGTGTTTTAGTTATTGGTAATGGTGCCCTAGCTAGCTAGAAGGTGGTTTTCCAAGGCTCAGGAAAACCATGTCTTCTTCATTTTATTCTCAGTGCTTAGCAAGGAGCTCTATACATTTTTAGTAGATGCCTTAATTAATTCACAGATGATTACTTTTTTAATACTAACTATATAAAGTATCCTCTGGTAGCAGTATATGGAAGCAGAAAAACAAGGTGCCTAGAAGGGAAACAGAATTCAGGTTGAATCCCACTTCTGACACTTATTCACTGAGTCACCTTGGATAGGCCACTTTACCTGAGCCTCCACTTCCTTACCTGCCAAGGATTTCTTCTACAACCACATGGTTAAGGCTAGTTTCCAACAGTTTGATGACACTATAATCAGGGAATATCAAAAAATGAATGGGAAAGAGAAGAAAAGCAAATAAAGTGGTGGAAAGAGACCACTTTCTCTAGTTTCATCATGTAACAAGAACTACAGTAATTCAGAGACCCTGTAATTACATTTCTAACTTGAATCATTCAGGGCCTAACTCCTACAATGTACGAAATGCTAAGACTCTGGGCATGTAGTTGAATGAAAACACAATCACTTTAGTCTGCATATAACATAGCAGTTGTCTGGGGGGGAAGAGGGAAGATACTCCCGAACATCCCATGGTTTGTTACTACTAGAAATTCAATGGAGAAGACAATTTTTTCCAATAACAATTCCTGCTCAAACTTGATTCACAGTTTTCAGCTTTGGTGGTGGTGGTGATCTTGCAAAATATACAGCATTTCCCATGTCTGAGATACTTGTATACCACCTAGCCTTCCACCACATGCACATCTAGCACTTGATAACCACAGATCTAGACAGACTCGTTTTAGCTCCAACCCAAGACAGCTCAGAGGGACACTCCCTTTCTTGCGCTCAGAAAGGGTGGATGCTGACTGCGAGCTAGGCAGAATGGGAACCTGAGCAAAGAACCCGCTCCTGCACATCAAGCAAGATATTAAAGAGTTTCAATATGACTGTCATTTCCTCTACTGGCAGGGAGCAATAAATGAAGCATACGTTCCTATTATCTGCCCACCCTTCAGAGTGATGGATTACCTGAATGGAAAGGGATATTGCTCCTGGGCTCTGGAGAATTACAGATATCTCTTCATGAATGTTAATATCAGATGGTGGGGCAGAATTGCCACAGCAGAGGCAAGAACTATCTGGTAATTCATTCTTCTTTATTTTGTGTTTAAAAAAAAGTAAGCAATGTCCTTTGCCTTCTTCCATTTCCCATATATTTTTTCCTTTAGGAAGTAAGTAATAACATCATCATTCTTGCATTAATGGCAGTAGTGGTCATAATTTGAGGCTTAAAAGCAGGGTGATGTGTTTTGAAGAGAGCTTCTGGGAGTCTGAAGAGCAACACTCTGCTACAAAGGAATATTGGTAGTGTTTCGCCAGCCACAAGGTTGACCTCATCTGTCATGGTGGAAGAGTTTAACACGTAAAAGAGTGCAAATAAAGCATATGGTACTTATACAAATAACAAGACTCTGATAAACTAAAATGCTCTGGGAGTTGAGTGTTTGCAGAAAACAATTAAAAATTTACCCGAAAACCCACTTTGTTTCACCATTTGCAGTTCAAACTTTTAAAACTGGTTCTTTTCCTTTTTCACCTTAGTAAACCTGAGTTAGTCTTTATCAACGGAAGGCTGTATAGTGTCCTGAAGTCCTCATTGCAAAGGTGACTATACCTCAGATGCAGATGGAGAGGCGAAAAAGCATGTGAACAGTCAGCCTTAATGGATCTGACCCAGGACCATTCCTTAGAAGTTGTTTTATTAACTAAATCCCTGATGTCAATTGGTTTGATGGCCACTGGCCTATTTATCTTCTAAGTCTAGGCCAAAGCAACTCCCAGCATTTGGATTCACTAAGTCAGGGTTTATGGAAGGAGGCGGCAATAACACTGCTTCGTGACAAAGACAGTTAGTGTTACTTTAGAGCTCAACCTTTTAAAAAAATCTAAAAGAGACTTTTTAAAGGGAGCTATAGAGTGATTTTTAAGATAGGGACACTTAGCACATCTGAATGCCTTCCACCCACCTCGCCCCACCCCAATTTCAGTCATCAAAGCAATAAACACTGGCTGCTTTTTTCACTGGGCAAAATACTGCTATAAATGTCAGACTCTACAGGGATCATTAAGACTACAGAGCAAAAGTCCACAAAAACATATTTTGTCAGAAAATAATCCTAAACCATTTGGGTCCAACTTGATTTATAAGAGAAATGAACATATTCTAAAAAGTGAATATGGGGATTTTTTTTCTTGACCCCAAAGGAGTATCATTTATTTGCTGTGAACGAAAATTCCCAAGATTTGTGCACACAATTCAGCCTGAGAACAATCTGTTGTGGAGTCATTTAAAATCCCTGCTCAGGGAGCATCAGGGATGCCCTCAACAGCTGAGCTGGAAGAATGCTCAGGAAGGGGAAAATAAAAGCAATAGGAGTGCATTCCCTACCGTATTATCAACTTTAGACTCCTTCATGTGAAAGATCAAATCGTGACTTTGTAAATGTTGTGCTTTTCAGATTTCACCTCTGAGACTATGAGAGAGAATATACTTTTGTTATTTGAAACAGTAACTCTTTCAACTTTCC
This sequence comes from Mesoplodon mirus, assembly GCF_964341445.2. Classification (NCBI taxonomy): domain Eukaryota; kingdom Metazoa; phylum Chordata; class Mammalia; order Artiodactyla; family Ziphiidae; genus Mesoplodon; species Mesoplodon mirus. The sequence goes on along the minus strand of NC_138981.1, from coordinate 20,766,831 downwards.
AGATACAAAGGGCCAAACCAATGTGACACCGTAGATGTCCTATGGATGCCCTCACGAGAAGCCAGAGATGGAAAATAGAAAGTTCTTTGGTTGTCAGCTGTGTTAGCAATGGAGAGATGGAAAGATATGCATGCACACACACCCTGAATCCAATCCATACTGATAGATGAACCACTATTTAAATAATCATTCACTGGCTGGCTTCAAGAATTGGAAGCTACTGTTTCCATGATGAAAGATCTAATTCATAATAACAGTTCACCACATTAAAAATGAAAAAATACAGGTCTAGTGCATCAACCTAGAGTAAGCGTTAGTAAATGTTCAGACTTAGATAAATCACCTCTCCTGGAACTGAAGAAAAGACTCTTTAATATCTGGTCAAGATCAAATTTGAGTTGCTTATCTTATTGCATATGCAAAGTGAACTAGCACTCATTTCCTTAAGGAGTTCATGGTCTTTGGACATAATATATTAGAACTTAAAAATGTATGATTTACGGTGCTTATTAATGGTTACATGATGCCACATTTCTGTGCATAGTCAGGATCTCTCGGTACCACTGCCACCTGCGTCCACAACTGCTTGCTCTGCCCCACCCACTTCCGTGGCCCATCAATGCCTCTCAGGCCTGTGTGGTTCTGCCTTCTGAGGTCCATCAGTTACTTGCCTCAGTAATGGTGGCTGCTTTGCCTTAGCCACGCCCTGCAGCCCAGTGACCAGCCATCTGCCTGGTGTTTCTGACTCCTACACTGGATTAGGATGGAACGCCACTCCCCAGGGCATGGGATGGAGCATCTTCTTAGATACCAAAGGATCAGGAGGATATAACCTAGAAGTGTGGGGGAGTTCATTCCCTTTGGGGCAAAATCTAACCCATGGGAAACAGGAGATGGGAGGGAGCCTGCACATAAATTGTCGACCCTCCCTTGCATGAACTGTTTGAAGGCACAATTTATCCACACAGCTTGTGCAAAAACATCCACAGGCGTTCTGACTAAGTGGACACATCTGCCAAATGATCTTTTTTGTCTCTTTGTGGCTCATTGCAAAACACTGTCACACAGCACCTTGCATTGCCTCCCTTCCTCCCTGCCTTACCTCCTGTATCGCCACTCTCACTGCCCTGGGTTTGTACCTTGCCAATTCAGAATTGGCACTTAATCCTGGCTACAGGCTCTAGGGAAACTAAGCTAAGGCAGCTGGTTAGAAATCATCCCTACATTTTCAAATGCATGTATTTCTCAGCCAAATGAGAGGGCACAGTACATTTCATACAGCTTTATGATGTTGTGAGTCCCAAAAGCAATAACAGTCAAGTGTATTTGAAATTTCTGTATTTACATGTATTGAGAAAATAATGTCATTCCATTTAAACTGTAAAATATCAATGAGGAAATAGATACTGACTTGTTACGTATGCTATGTTCAGAGGGAAGAGCATGACAAGGCTTTATTTTGTCAGATCACTGAAATGCTATGACCACAGTAAAATTTATACAAATTTTGGCGTCACAAAGAATGTGGATGGCGCCTCAGCTTTGCCACCTACTTAGTTGTGAGATCTTAAGCAAATTACTTAAACCCTCAGTTTTTGTTCCCTCCTCTACCATGTGGCGCTAATAATACATACTCCGTTATGTTGTAAACCAACCAGCACTGTGCTTAGAACGTTAAGAGTGCCCAGTAGTTGGTAGCTATATACATCATCATTGCAGATTTCCAATTAAGGAAGAAAGAAGAAGTCAGGTTTCTTATTGAACTTTTGGAAGAACTGTGATGTATTTGAATTACAAAGAGGTATTTTGCTTACAAGTGGTAGAATTGCAACTCAAATAAGCTTAAACAACAAGGGAAATTGTTGACTTAGATAATACAGAGAGAGAAGAATGGATCTAGCCTCAGGTGTCAGAGCTCAGAAGCTTTGGTCTGTGCCCTCCTGACTCTTGATCTATCAGGCCCCCTTCCCTGTGCACATCACCTCCCTTCTCTCCTGTTAACAGATGCTCTTCCATGAGGTCCACCAGCATGACCAGGCTTATCCCATCTCAGCTAAGCAACCCCAGTGAAAAGAGAGCTTTTCCCCAACATCTGCATATCAATTCTCTAGGACACTAATGGCCTCTGATGGTTGCACATGCTCACCCCTTGGACCAGTCATAGTTGTTAGGGTGATGACATACTAGAATTGGCCAAGTCTGATCACTCATCTGCCCCAGTGGTCAAGGGGACAAAACCTATTATTTAAAGAAGAGGGCTGACCAGCGATAAGATTTGATTTTTTTCAGCTCCTTTGTGGCTAGCAATGGATAAGTAACAGAATTTGAATCAGTGAGATGTAAGGGGATGTCTACTAAATGAGCTTCCAAAAGATGTTTTCCTGGAAAAAGGAAAGACTCAGCTGCTTTGCACTTTTTGTCTTTGTCCTCCTTTTTTCCTGCCTGAGACACACATACGACATCTGCAGCAGCCAACCTGTGACCATGAGGGAAAAGTTACATGCTAAGGATGGTGACCCAAGAAGCCAGACGAAGTTAGGGTCCTTGATGATTTCATAACATCACTGCACCAGCTCTGGTCTGCTCATCTTCAAATTTCTTGTTATAGAAAAAAAACTACTGAACTATTGTTGTCAGATTTCTGTTACATGCAGCCTATTACAATCCTACTGTATATCCATGTACATCATCTTCTGATTGGTTACCATAAATGTCACATATCTTGCTACATAATTTGAGCATATGTCTATTAAGCAATGTGTATTCAATATCAACCAATTTTACAACACTAAATAAAAAATACAGCCATGAAAAAAATAAAGAGAGAAAGAAGGGGGCTGAGAAAGTTTCCTAGGTAGACCCATGTGCACACACACGCACACACACACGCACACACACGCAAGCACGCGCATGCACACACGTAAACCACGATGCACGATCAGCAAACGTTTTCTGTAAGGAGCCAAATAGTAAACACTTTAGGTTTTGCAGTCCTCATAAGGTCCCAGTTGCATATTCTTCTTTGTTTTTTGTTGTTACAACCCTTTAAAAATATAAGGAGTGTTCTTAGCTTGCTGGCTACACACAAACCGGCCACAAGCCACAATTTGCCAACCACCACTGCACTAGAGTACAACGCAAGCAGAATGAATATGAAGGACTTTTCCTTATGGAATTGGTGATACGTTGGCTATATTTATACAGGGCTAAATGTTTAGACTGTCACTGTTGAGGATGTACATGGTAGAGCGGGGGGCGGGGAGAGGTGGGAAACAATTTCTAACCAGCAGTCAACAAACAAGTATTTTTTGAGCACATACAATTGAAATTTCAAAATTCACAGCACACTCTTAAATTGAGCATTGTATTTTAAAGATGCCAAGTTACCTATATTTTGTACATTAGCATGTAATTAGAGGGAGAGAGGAATATAATAGATATTCTAGAACTTTAAAGGAGGCAAGAGAAAGAACAAAAGAACAAAGGGAAACCTTCATCATACAAGTGTCTATCCTTCTTCCCTATAAAGTATTCTGAATATCAAATCATGGGAGTAGAGGCAAATTTAAACATTTTCTGCCCTAATGAATCCAATTCAAAATCTGTTTTAATACTAGACGTCTTTATGAATATTAATGCTCTTCAACATAAGTAACTAGAGAAAAGAATATTCGGCATTCCCCTCCCCACTCCACCCACTTCCTCTGTCATTGCTCCTATGCCCTTATAATGTCATTTTCTAACAGTGAGATAGAACACTGACAAGCTATGGGTATTGCTCAAGATTAAACAAGGATAGCAAAATAAGTCACTGTTTACAAGAATCCACACCACTGACTGCCATTTCTGAAGCTTTACCTTTTAACATTAGACCCGTGATTTTGCAATCAGTCTGGGAACTTGCATGGAAAAACATACATCTTTGTTTTCACTAATCGCTAAGTGAAATCTAGCATTTCTTTGAGTTTTAAACGTAGTCAACAAACCACAGTAGAGGTTTTGTGCCTTTGTCACAAAATCACAGATATTTTCATATGACATTTTCAAATTACATCTTACATACTACATTTAAGGTACTGCAGATCTCAAAATATCATCTCTGCTCACCACTATTTAGAGATTACAATAGTTATTAACTCGCCACTAGATCTAGTTATAGAATATGATACTAAAAACATATTGCCATCAAATTTGTTTTCTAATATTTATTACTTCAACATAATTGCTTTCCTTTGTAATTCTATGTATTTTATTTTATGCATTTAAAAACGTTTTTCTGAGGTGTTCCATAGGCCTCACCATCCTACAAAACACATTATGGCAGAAAAGTGTTTAAAACCTGCTGCTTTAGACAAAGTTGACTATTCACTCCAACTTGAAATATTTTCTTCTTGTGGTTTTCTCAGCCTCACCCTCACCTGACCACCCCTCTGTCTCACTGGCCATCTCCTCTGCTGGTTTCTCCTCTGCTCAGTGATTTCTATATTGGTGTGTTCATGGCTCACTCCTGGGTCCCTTTCTCTCCTCTAGCTGAGAGAGCTCATCCCATCCAGGGCCTTAAGTATCACTGATAAACAGAACTCCACCCTCAGCCTACTGTATCCAATCCTGACATCTCCACGTGAAGATCTGGCAGGAATGTCATGCTTAAGAGGGCTGTAAGAGAACTTCTGATCACCCTACCACTGCCAAAACCTGTGCTTCCCCCAGTTTTCCCCATCTCAGTAAGTGGAACCATCTTTTTCACCAAGTGCTCAAAGCAAAACATATCTTTGATTCCTATTTTTTTCCTCATACGCCACATTCAATCCATCAGCAGGTGTTATCTACTCAACCTTCAAAACACATATCCTGAATTTGTCTACTTCTCTCCCTCACACTTGCTACCACCCTACCTCTGGTGCCTGCAGTTATACAGTGGCCTCCTACTTCATCTCCCTACCTCCATTCTTTCCCTCGAACAATTATCACCCAGTGATATCACCCAGTGATAAGAATTATCATAAAAATATGAAGTACTTCAGAACTGCAAACTGAAAAAAAAATAAAATACATTTATACCTACCACTCAGGAACCTTCTTTATAATAATGAATCAGATCATTGTCATTTGTCTACCTAAGACAATCTAATTTCTACCCATTGTATTTAGAATTAACGAACAACTCTTTACCATGGCTTACAAGGCCCTATATGAGCTAGTCCTTGCCCATGTCTATAACCTTGTCCCCCTCTCCCTCTGCTCCTCCCCAACACAATCAGTCACAGAGACCTCACTGCTGTTCCTCAAACCCACCAAGCTCATTCTCACCTCAGAAGCTTTGCACTGACCATTCCCTCTGCCTACAGCTCTCTTCCACCAGATCTTTGCATGGCTGGTTCTTTCTTGTTCCAGCTTAAAACCTCATGAAAAGACCTTTAGTGCTCACCCAGCCTAAGGAATTCACCTGCTAATCCCTGTCATACCACCCTACTGTCTCTTCATCATCATTTTTTTTTTTTTTTTTTGCGGTACACGGGCCTCTCACTGTTGTGGCCTCTCCCGTTGCGGAGCACAGGCTCCGGACGCGCAGGCTCAGCAGCCATGGCTCACGGGCCCAGCCACTCCGCGGCATGTGGGATCTTCCCAGACCGGGGCACGAACCCGTGTCCCCTGCATCGGCAGGTGGACTCTCAACCACTGCGCCACCAGGGAAGCCCATGGGGGCCATCTTTTTTTTTTTTTTTTTTTTTTTTTTTTGCGGTATGCGGGCCTCTCACTGTTGTGGCCTCTCCCGTTGCGGAGCACAGGCTCCGGACGCGCAGGCCCAGCGGCCATGGCTCACGGGCCCAGCCGCTCCGCGGCATATGGGATCCTCCCAGACCGGGGCACGAACCCGTATCCCCTGCATCGGCAGGCGGACTCTCAACCACTGCGCCACCAGGGAGGCCCCATGGGGGCCATCTTAAAGTCTGTCCACCACAGTTGGGGATAAAGACAAGTAAAGAGGCATTTCCAACAGAGTAAGAGAAATGCTACGATGGTCAATTACAGAACGCAAGGCACATACCTTTTACTGGGTGAATGGTGGTGGTGGTAGTGGTTCAAGACTTCCTAGAGGACAAACCACAAGCTGAGACAAAGAGGGTGCGTACAAGTCTGCCATGCATGCGCTGGGGCGTGGTGAGTGTTCTAGGCAGAGAGCCTGAGAGAATGAAAAACACTACATAAGTAAAAAAATAATGCATGTGACCAGCCATGTTTCATTTTGTTTTGTATTCTACAAAGTGCTAACTAAGATCTTACCAGGAGAAAATTCTCCATCACGGGCACAAGGTCACACTCAATAAATTTAAATACTGTCTTGAATTAACATCTAAAGGGAAAATCTTTTAAAATATGCTTGGAAGAAAATGCTTACTGTGTCTCAAAGAGAAAAGATTTCCATTTAATGAGTGTTCCCATCACTACTTAAAATAGTGATTCCTAAGATTTTAGTACACCCTTGGTCTTGAATGAACCCAGCTCAGATCCCAGCTCTTTGTCAATCTGAAGTAATTGTCTTCTGAAAAGAAAGGCGCTACGAGTGGGAGAGCCCCAGCTGCTGAACGCTTAATACTACATGCCAAGTGAACCACCAATTGCCCAAATCAAATCGGTATCTAAGCCAGGTGGAATTGTTTGTACTAATTTGCTTATTCAAATTGGAATGTAGCCAGTTAGTTTTGTAAAACGTGCTCACAAAATAATCAACTATTAGTGATTGCTAGACAGTATCCTCCCCTGTGTTTATACTGAACCTCCACTTCAAGAAAACCCCTGAACTTTGACTGCTGCTAAATTTCTAATGGTGCTCGGATTTCTCAGCCATATTTAACATCAACTGCAGAAAAGTCCATAAAATGGGCCTTGAGGGCAGAGCTTATTGTGATAGATTATAGTTAAAGCAAAATTATTACTTTCAAAGAATAAGTTCCAGTAGTCACATTCCTATCATGCCTAAGTATGTCCATAAGAATGCCTTCTGAAGGAAATCCGAAAAAGATGGAATATGTGTATACATATGGCTGATTCACTTTGCTGTACAGCAGAAACTAACAACATTGTAAAGCAACTATACTCCAATAAAAATTAAAAAAAAAAAAGAACGCCTTCTGGCATGAGAAATAGAAGTTCTCATATAAATAGGCTAAAACACTAAAGAGGATTTAGAGGCTAATGTAACTGCAAAGTCCATAGATAGTGGTAGTTCCAGATACAGTTAGATCCTGCCTGTGGCTCCACTTCCCTCCTAAATTCTAGGCGATTTTCTCAGCTCTGCCGATGCTCTTTTTTTGCGGTACGCGGGCCTCTCACCGCCGTGGCCCCTCCCGCCGCGGAGCACAGGCTCTGGACGCGCAGGCCCAGCGGCCATGGCTCACGGGCGCAGCCGCTCTGCGGCATGTGGGATCCTCCCGGACCGGGGCACGAACCCGTGTGCCCTCCGTCGGCAGGCGGACTCTCAACCACTGCGCCACCAGGGAAGCCCTGCCGATGCTCTTTTAAAGGCTGATTTCAAAGAGTGACTCTGAGTAGCAATTTACATCCCAGAGGAGAGGCTTCCTTCAACCATTCAACAAAAACCCTGACCGCTGAGCCAAAGAAGCCACATTCAAACCAATCCCTGTGGCCAGGGGAATATCATCTGCTAATTGATTTCGTTTTGTGATTTTGCAGGGGAATGTGGTTGTAAACCTCCATGTCTGTGATGCTGGTATGAGGAACCAAGCCCTTTAGCCAGTGTATGGCTCTTACAGACTACCCAGCAACTGCATCTCAACATAGCTTTTTCTCTACACTGTGTTCACACTATAGATGGATTTATAAATACAGGGCTGCCTGAAGGTCTACTGAGGCGCAGAGGGAGTGTCTAGGGACCACTCTTTGGGGGTTGATAATGCATCACAATGGAACTCAGAGCTATCCCCAAGTACCCCAAGTCAAAACATCAAGACATTCAGCATACCCCAGAATTCCAGTGTCTCGTGCTCACACTTCTAGCCCCCAAATGTCCCTGAAAATCAATCTCTTAGAGCAATTCCAGGAGAGGGGAAATGACCCCACCTGCACCAGCAGCCTATAAGACTAGCTTATAGAATTATCTTGGAATTTTATTTCATCATGGCATTTCAAGATTCTCTTTCAAAATATTCTTTTTGCTCCTCATATTTGCTAGGCCTTCACATCTCGCAAGATATCAAACATGATACTTTTAGGAGCCAACCAAGTTATACATAATGCATTTTTATGTTCCTAAATTAACAAAGTGACTTTAGATCTGTGAAGGGTGTTAAAAATTATATAAGCTATGTAAGTATTTTTATTTGTTCAAACATTTCCAGTTTCCTTCAGGGCTTAAAAGTTTCTGAGAACTTTATATTTCTAAATAGGCCCAGCTTCTATGTATGGGAAAAAGGCACCCTTAAAAACATGGCCTTTTTTCCTGAGGGGCCTCACAGCCAGCATTTTTTTTTCCTTATCTTCTAGAATGCCAAACATTCATTTGGGTTTATCTATCCCCAAACCATAGAGTACTTAGACTTCTTGCTTCTTTCTAACCGTCATTCCTGAGGTCAAGCCGACCAAGAGACAAGGATCTGAGTGCAAGTAGTTTATCTGCGAGGTGATTCCAGAAAACACCAGTAGAGAAGGGACGTGAGATGGGAAAAGCAAGCAACCAATTCAGGATGTGCTGTCAGTGAGCAGGTGTGTACCATGTGCAAAAGAGGCTGAATCCTGCTGGGGGCTCCTGAGAGACAGAGAGAATGAAGCATAAGCTTCAGCGTTATCTCCTCTGAAGGGCAAGTAGCTGGGGTGTTTATTCTTCAGATCCTTTCCATCATCGGTAGGGAGGACTATTCCCAAGGGGGCATTAACTCTTGGATATTTCTGGCCCTCCCATGCAACGGTCAAGAAAAAGCCCATAAGCAGAGAGTCACACATGCCTGCAGAAGGATGCTAATAGCATGCACTGGTCCAGTGAGTGGACAAGATATGGGCAGGGCACCACCATATCTGCAACACCACCTAAGGCCAAAGGATTAATACATACTTCTTGATAAACTATTCACAAGTATCACTGGCTCTTACCTTAAAAAAATGCATTCAAGAAATTCCTCTTTCTTGGGGTTTACTGATATCATTTCATTTACACAACAAGAGCCCTGAATTGGGGACGAGCAGAGCTAGGTTCTGGCCCAGACTCTGTGGCCTTACATGCAGTGATTCATGACTCCGGACCTCAGTTTCTTCTATGTAAATTGAGGTCTTAAGCTAATGATAATAGAAAACACATATATGGCCTTATTACATGCCAGGCACTGAGTGCTTTACAGGTATTAACTCAACCCTCATGACACTCGATGATTTGAGGACTATTACTATTATCTTCATTTTATAGAGAACAAAACTGAGGCACGAGGTGGTTAAGTAACTTGAATGAGGTCACATCGGCAATAAGTGGTAGAACCAGGATTGGAACCCAGATTGTCTGGCTCCAAAATCAGGACCCTAAACAACCACCAGGCTTCCTCTTAATGTAATCATCTCTAAGCCCCCTCATTACTAGTGATCTGTAAACTTTGAACCTCTGATAAAATCAGGCAGGAGAGTGGTATATTCATCTGTCATATGTTTTGATTTCTGTTGTTTGATACAAGCTGACTTGTGACATTCCTCTTGTGGCATAACTTACAAGACATATTTATAGAAGCCAGCAATAAGCAGAAAACAACCCGTACCTAGTAGGCCTTAATATATCCCCTCTGGAAGTGGCAATCCATGTCTGCACCAGGAAGAGATGTTATTTAAATCCTTTCCTTAAGAAAATGAATTGTCATATCTTTCCACTACCCTTGCAAATATTTCACCAATGGGGGAAGCTTTAGACCATCAGAAACTGATCTTCTGCCAGTTTTATTACTAGAATATATCCTCTCAAAATTTAACCTACATTTGTTCAAGTAAGATGCCAATAAACCAGTCATCATCAGTATCAGGCTAAAATTTTTAGTTTCCACTGGAGAATAGTAGTATCTGTCAGCTCAAGGTAATCATTTCTATCATCTCTTAAAGTCTGATCGAAAAATTTCTTAGAATATCACATGAATGGACCTAGAGATTGTCATACTGAGTGAAGTAAGTCAGACACCGAAAGACAAATATCATATGATATCGCTTATATGTGGAATCTAAAAAAAAGGGGACAAATGAATTTATCTACAAAACAGAAATAGAGCCACAGATGTAGAAAACAAACTTATGGTTACCAGGCCAGGGGATAACGGGGGGAAGGGATAAATTGGGAGATTGGGATTGACGTATACACACTACCATGTATAAAATAGATAACTAATAAGGACCTACTGTATAGCACAGGGAACTCTATACTCTGTAATGACCTATATGGGTAAAGAATCTGAAAAAGAGGGGATAGGGACCTCCCTGGTGGTACAGTGGTTAATAATCCGCCTGCCAGTGCAGGGGACATGGGTTCGAGCCCTGGTCCAAGAAGATCCCACATGCCACAGAGCAACTAAAAGCCCGTGCGCCACAACTACTGAGCCTGTGCTCTAGAGCCCACGCTCTGCCACCACAACAAGAGAAGCCACCACAATAAGCCTGCACACCACAACGAAGAGTAGCCCCCACTCACTGCAACTAGAGAAAGCCCATGCACAGCAACGAAGACCCAATGCAGCCAAAAATAAATAAATTTTAAAAATTAAAAAAATAAAAAAGAGGGGATATATTTATATGTATAACTGATTCACTTTGCTATACACCTGAAACGAATACATTGTAAATCAACTATACTCCAATAGAAATTACTTTTAAAAATTCTTAGAATGTCACTTTCAGATGTCTGAAAATTTCCCTATGAAGTCATATTATCATGATGAAAGTTATTTAATTCTTTTATGAAATGTGCTAATTTCCTGCTACATACAGCCCACTATGCTAGGAATTGAGATCTTGAGGATAGTGACATCTATTGATGTCCCTGCCCTTTATGATGCTTAAAATATAGGTGAGAGGGATGCATGACAATAATACAAGAAACTGAATGACATGTAGAAAGCTAGACTCTAAGTATAAGGTGAAAATGGAATTGGCCGTCCTCAGGATCTAAATTATTGTAATGGTGTCTAGTGGTTATGACTGAAGGTCTTCATTCATTCACCAAATAATTACTGAGCACCTATTATGTGCCAGGAATTTTGCTGTAAAGAAGAAAATTTTTGCAATGAAGAACCTGGATACAGATCCTGCCTTCATGGAGTTTCCAGTTTAACTGGGTAATTGACAGATGAATTAACAACTGTTCTGCCTCTGGCATGTCCCTTACCACTGTAACCTTCCAGGGGCCAATTCTAGCTCCTCAAACATTCATCCTAACTGATTTTCTTTACCTCATGCCCTTACTGGTTTCCCCCATCAGGTCAAGGAGGGTTTGAATGATGTGTTTTTAAGAGGAAAAGGTCATCGTTTTTATCATAAAATTCTCCAGCTCAAGCCAAAGGACTCCCAGGCACCAAAAAAAGGATACATATGGAGAGGGAACAAATCCAGGCAGAGAGTGGAATGAGTATGGAATATTCTAGATATTGAAGGGATGGGGTTAAGGAGAGAGATTTCATGAGCAATCATGCCAGTAAACACCAGAAGAGATTACAGGAACCCACCTAACCTGGCTTCTCTGGGGTCACCCTCAGATCACATCTTCTTTTTGAGCCTTTTTGGAGGCAAATTTGCCATTAGACGTGGTTTTTTCTATTATGTAAGAGAAACAAAACAAAACAAAATTCATGAGAAGGGAAGCAGGTGAGGGAGGAAAGCATGGACCACTGCTCTAAAATGCAAGTGACAGCCTTTATAAATAGCAAGAGAACCATGAAGTGAAATATGCCTTTGACATTCCTTAAAGCTTCCGGACACTCTGCCCACCCTTCTGAGCAAGAATTCTTTGGGTTCCTTGCTAACTTTACACTTAGATTTCTCACTATGAACAGCAACTAAGGATGTGACTCCAGCTATGATAACATATGACTCAAGCACACCCCCTGGTACATACTTTGGTCTCATCAGATGATCTGTCTGACTTTGACACCCTTCTCTGCTTCAGGACAATTTGCAGGATGGAGCTTAAGTGTAAACAGTCCTAATTCCCTTTATCCCCAAAGGCTCCCAAGCCTGCAATCTTGGAATGATCCATGCCTTGCAATGCTCACATTTCTCTTATCTCTGAGACTACTTTTCATGTTCCCTTTGATGCTACTCAAAAAAAATTCTCACCTTGACCTCCAATAGACCTGAAATCCCCATATATATCTTGACCTCTTCTTGTGTCAACCCTTGCAATACTACCTCCTAATACCTTTCTAAATCCCTCTTGAACATGAGAATTCTATTTATTGTAGCCGCCCCGAACTCTCACTCATCCCAACTTTAGTTATTCTAATCATTTTGCTTAACTCCAGTTTTTGAAAATTCAGCATGCGTTGCTTCTTGTAGCTCAGTTTATAGCCAAGGGCTTCATCCCACTTATGTCAGGTTTCCACTGTAAAATTTAACTGGAGAATTGAGGCAAAGATGGATAATCCAGGGAAGAGCTTAAAGATAAAAATAAGAAACTGAAATGGTCTTATCACCAATATTGGCTACTCTCCCACCATCTATCTACTTCTTGCTTTGAATTAGGAGGGAAAGTGAATGAAGACCAAGGAAAAGATCAGGGTAAGAAAGGGGGTAATTAGGAGGACACTCAGAATCAAATCTGGCTAAAAAAGAACCAAACTTGGCCCCCCCTCTTCCCCATGCCCCTATCAAGTGCTACTTCACATTGGGCTTTTGCTTGGAAGGTCCCTTGAAAAGAGTCTTTGTGTCTTGAAAAGAGCACAAGCACTGGGGCTAGATGAACTTGGACTCTAATCCCAGCTCTATCACTTACTTGCTGTATGACTCTGTGCAAGTTACTTATCCTCTAGAAATCATTTTCCCATCTATAGAATGAGGATAATTGTTGTGAGAATTAAATGAGATAACCCAAAGAAAGCATCTGTCAGTGGAACACACTTAATACATGGTAGCTCCCTTCCATTACCATTAAGTGAATGATTCAAAGAACTGTGTTAAATAGCAAGGTAACTGATTGGTTCAACATTCCACTGTGATGCCAAATTGCAAACCCAGCAAGACAGCAGAAATGTTTAATATTTACCCAAGATCTCCCATTTCTTGGAGTACCTTTCCTCCACTGATCAAGTAAAGGACAAACAGGCTGGCCTTTAAACAGCTATCATCAACAAATACTGATGGCTCACTATATACTCAACACTGAACTGGTGCTTTAGGGGAAGCCAGATCAATATGAAACATGGCCGCAGGCCACAAGGAGTTAGTAATCTAGGTGGACTAAACTTCATTCAGGCAGGCTAAGTAGTTTTCATGCCTTTTAGATAGCAATTCTCAAACCTGCAAGATCTTCAGACTGCTCTGGTTTGCATATTAAATATATATTACAGGAGGATGGGTTCCTTATTTGTGACAAGCTTCTAGGTAATTCAGACATTCACCCAAGTTTGAGAGCCTCGCTTCTTTAAAAGATGCCTCATTACTGCACAGATTCATTTATAAATCAAGTCACATCCTCCAACTGTGTTAAAAAGTCCAGGGAGATGCGCTTGTCTGAACAGTAATAAATATGTCATTTCTCAACGTCACTGTTTTCTGGAGGTTCCACTCTATGCAAATTAACTTTCTGAATTTTTATTCTTTTAATTTTTAAAGTAACTCTGCAGGTCCTGAACACAAACAGCATGAAAAAAATTATTATAAATAAAGTAAAAATAAAATGTAGTGGAATCTTTGCAGAAGTCTGTCAATGGCAGAACTAAATATATAAATAAGAGAATAATTTACAAGTAACATGAACAAATGATGCATCAGTAAATGTATTAATGCAACTTGTGCCAAAACCTTTAGACAGATCTCCATCTGGTATAACTTTTCCAAATCCCTCAAACCCCTTCCTCTAGAATGGATGGATCCCATCCCATATGCAAGGCGTTCCAAAGCAAAACATCAGATACTGCACTGTACTCTGGTAATGACACATAGGATATTTTAGCCAGGAAAGCTGAAAGTATTCCAGAAAGGAAAATAATAAAAGAACACTGAGTACATTAGTAGACATCACAAGTTCTGATTTTCAAAGATGTGTCCTCAAAGAAAACATGTTTCATTTAAGAAAAGGTATTTTAATTTTTCTTGATTTGGGTCTCATCAAAATAATCCCTACAAGCTTCACTCACTCATTCACTGATGTCATTCAACCAACGTTTATTGGTTACATATTATTTTTTAGGACTGGCTGTTGCAGATGCTCTAGATACCCCCATCCACCCCCTCCTTAGCTCTCACCATGCCCTTATACACTATTGGCTTTCTTCAGCAACCACGTGATTTTCCACTGAGGGTGTTCTTGGGCTAAGCTCAAGTACAGCGCAGGTCCAAATGCCAGGAGCTGATAGCCCTCAATCAATGAAGGATGGGAGTCGGTGGATAAACATCCCAATGTCCTCACCCTTGAGTGGGACAGGTCTGACAAGAGTTCCATACAGCTTCCCAGAAGTCCCCCGTGAGATAAGCCCCAGCTGCCCACAACAGTAACATGCTCGTTAGGACATTCTCCATTGTTCGCCTTGCCTTCCCTGCCTCACTTCCCACTCTCTCACAGAGCTTCTCGGGATCACCTTCCAAAGAACCTACTTACATTCAAAGCCTTGTCTCAGCTCTGTTTCTGGAAGAAGCCACACTAAAACGCTGGGTATAGGACAGTGCGAAAGATAGAGCCGTGCCCTTGAGAGGCTCAAATACAATTTGAGAGACAGACGCAAATAGGCTGACAAGTACCATAAGGTAATGTAAAACATATCCAGAGAGCACAGTACGAATGACTCTCCATGTGAGTTAAGAAAAGCCTCACAGATGAGGTCAACATTTAGTTGTCAGAAGGTATGTGTAGACGTTTTACATCTATATACGAAGAGAAAGGGCATTTCAGATGAAGAGAGTAGCATCTGCAAAGCACTGTACCCCACCATGTACCCTACCACCTCTTACACGAACATACACAAAATCCTTAAGAGACTTTGTATACTTGGAGTGCAGAGTACACGGGCAAGAAATGTAGAGGATAAAAGTATAAAAGGAGGGGCCAGAAAGATGGCGGAACAGTAAGACGCGGAGATCACCTTCCTCCCCACAGGTACATCAGAAATACATCTACGTGTGGAACAACTCCTACAGAACACCTACTGAACGCTGGCAGAAGACCTCAGACCTCCCAAAAGGCAAGAGACTCCCCACATACCTGGGTAGGGCAAAGCGGAGAAATTCCCGCACAGAGGATCGGAGCCGACCGGCACTCACCAGCCCGAGAGGCTTGTCTGCTCGCCCGCCGGGGTGGGCGGGGGCTGGGAGCTGAGGCTCGGGCTTCGGAGGTCGGATCCCAGGGAGAGGACTGGGGTTGGCGGCGTGAACACAGCCTGAAGGGGCTAGTGAGCCATGGCTAGCCGGGAGGGAGTCCGGGAAAAGGTCTGGAGCTGCCGAAGAGGCAAGAGACTTCTTCTTCCCTCTGTTTCCTGGTGCGCGAGGAGAGGGGATTAAGAGCGCCGCTTAAAGGAGCTCCAGAGACGGGCGCGAGCCGCGGCTATCAGCGCGGACCCCAGAGACGGCCATGAGACGCTAAGGCTGCTGCTGCCGCCACCAAGAAACCCCTGTGCAAGCACAGGTCACTATCCACACCTCCCTTCCGGGAGCCTGAGCAGCCCGCCACGGCAAGGGTCCCGTGATCCAGGGACAACTTCCCCGGGAGAACGCACGGCGCGCCCCAGGCTGTTGCAATGTCACGCCGGCCTCTGCCGCCGCAGGCTCGCCCCGCACTCCATACCCCTCCCTCCCCCCCCCGCCCCGCCTGAGTGAGCCAGAGCCCCCGGAGCAGCTGCTCCTTTAACCCCGTCCTGTCTGAGCGAAGGACAGACGCCCTCAGGCGACCTACACGCAGAGGAAGGGTCAGATCCAAAGCTGAACCCCGGGAGCTGTGCGAACAAAGAAGAGAAAGGGAAATCTCTCCCAGCAGCCTCAGGAGCAGCGGATTAAATCTCCACAATCAACTTGATGTACCCTGCACCTGTGGAATACCTGAATAGACAACAAATCATCCCAAACTGAGGAGGTGGACTTTGAGAGCAAGATATATTATTTTTTCCCCTTTTCCTCTTTTTGTGAGTATGTATGTGTATGCTTCTGTGTGAGATTTTGTCTGTATAGCTTTGCTTTCACCATTTGGTCCTAGGGTTCTGTCCATCCGTTTCCTTTTTTTTTTTACCTATTAAAATTTTTTTTTCTTAATAATTATTTTTTTATTTTAATAACTTTATTTTATTTTATTTTATCCTCTTTCTTTCTTTCTTTCTTTCTACTTTTTCTCCCTTTTATTCTGAGCCGTGTGGATGAAAGGCTCTTGGTGCTCCAAGAAGTTGGGAGAGCCAACTTCAGGACACTGGTCCACAAGAGACCTCCCAGCTCCATGTAATATCGAACGGCGAACATCTCCCAGAGATCTCCATCTCAACACCAACACCCAGCTTCACTCAACGACCAGCAAGCTACAGTGCTGGACACCCTATGCCAAACAACTAGCAAGACAGGAACACAACCCCACCCATTAGCAGAGAAGCTGCCTAAAATTATAATAAGGCCACAGACACCCCAAAACACACCACCAGACGTGGACCTGCCCACCAGCAAGACAAGATCCAGCCTCATCCACCAGAACACAGGCTCTAGTCCCCTCCACCCGGAAGCCTACACAACCCACTGAACCAACTTTAGCCACTGGGGACAGACACCAAAAACAATGGGAACTACAAACCTGCAGCCTACAAAAAGGAGACCCCAAACACAGTAAGATAAGCAAAATGAGAAGACAGAAAAACACACAGCAGGGCTTCCCTGGTGGCGCAGGTGGTTGAGAGTCCGCCTGCCGATGCAGGAGACACGGGTTCGTGCCCCGGTCCGGGAAGATCCCACATGCTGCGGAGCGGCTGGGCCCGTGAGCCATGGCCACTGAGCCTGAGTGTCCGGAGCCTGTGCTCCGCAACGGGAGAGGCCACAACAGTGAGAGGCCCGCGTACAAAAAAAAAAAAAAAAAAAAAAAAAAACTCAGAAAAACACACAGCAGATGAAGGAGCAAGATAAAAACCCACCAGACCTAACAAATGAAGAGGAAATAGGCAGTCGACCTGAAAAAGAATTCAGAATAATGACAGTAAAGATGATCCAAAATCTTGGAAATAGAATAGACAAAATGCAAGAAACATTTAACAAGGACCTAGAAGAACTAAAGAGGAAACAAGTAACAATGAACAACACAATAAATGAAATTAAAAATACTCTAGAAGGGATCAATAGCAGAATAACTGAGGCAGAAGAACGGATAAGTGACCTGGAAGATAAAATAGTGGAAATAGCTACTGCAGAGCAGAAGAAAGAAAAAAGAATGAGAAGAACTGAGGACCTTCCCCAAGAGGGAGATCGTGAAAGTGTCTAGGCATTGAAAGATACATTATCAGCTCGGTGGTTTGTGACCACCTAGAGGGGTGGGATAGGGAGGGTGGGAGGGAGGGAGACGCAAGAGGGAAGAGATATGGGAACATATGTATATGTATAACTGATTCACTTTGTTATAAAGCAGAAACTAACCCACCATTCTAAAGCAATTATACTCCAATAAAGATGTTAAAAAAAAAAAAAGCCCACATGCTAAAACTAAAAGATCCCACATGCCGCAATGAAGATCCCACACACCACAACTAAGACCCAGCACAGCCCAAATTAATTAATTAATTAATTAATTTTTTAATGTAAAAAGAAAAAGATAAATGTGACACTGTATTTTATTTAACCCAACATATCTGAAATATTTTCACTGCAACATATAATCGATATTTTTAAATTGTTAATGAGATATTTTACATTCTTTCTTCCATATTAAGCTTCAAAATCCCACGTATCCAGTGCTCCACAGCTACACATGGCTGGGGCTACCATATTGGACGGTATAGTTCTAGGGCCTTAAATCTTCCCAGACTAGAGGCACCAGAATAACCTGGGAACTTTCTAAAATCAGAATCTTAGGTCTCACCCAGACCTACTGAATCAGAATCTGCATTTTAACAGGATCTCCCCACCCATCAGGTGATTCATGCACATTGAAATTTGAGAAGCACTGGAGAAATGAGCAAAGCATGGAAGTGCACATTGTAACGTGCTCTAACAAGCTCCCGGGTGATGCTGCTGCCGCTGGTCCTCTGACCAGACTTTGAATAGCAAAGAGGGTTTAGCTCGGAAATATCCATTGAGTACTTTCTATCTTCCCAGCGCTACGTCAGATAAAAAGGTACTAGATTCAGTCTAGCCCCAGAACAACCTATGTCTACTTGGAAAGACAAGACCATTGCAGCTGAAAACTAAAACAGCCAAACATTGAATCAGACAGGGAATGCTATGAGCTATCAGGGATATGAACAATTTGAGTATGGGTCAAAGTTATGGGAGAATGAAGCTTCCCTGGTTACCAGAGTGGAGTTAAAGCTGGGCTGTGAAAGGAATAGCTGCCTTTAAAGAGAAGGTGAAAGGGGGGATCGCAGAGTCTGGGCTCTGCTTACTCTGTAATGATTCCTGGTTATTCGTTGTTCTCTTTAAGTGATCTCCAAACGTTTTGATTGTACACACCTATCCATAAAAATACTGTTAACACATGTCCTCAGATGATGTAAGTTTATTTAAAACCCATGTACACATACTATGCCAATCTTAAAGTAAATATTAATATTCATTCCTTTCTTACCTTTTAGAATAAAAATAAACACATATTCCAATATCATCTTCCCGCTCTCTAATAGATTTGGAAGCCACTGCTCTAGGCCAGGAAAACACCTTAGCACCCAACACAATGTGATTCAATCAACAGAGGCACCAACCAGTGGAGGGGGGGGAGAAAAGCCAGTACATGGGGGACGTGGCAACTTGATGTTGCAGTGGTAGATTTCACCCAAGGGAAGAGTTCAGCCCATCACACAAGGGTTAGCGGGGCCAGAGCTGGACAAGCCTTGGCAGAGTTTTGATAAGCGCTCTTCCCCTGGCAAATGCTTTACTTATCCTTCAGGTCTCAGTTTAAATTTTCCTCAGAGACTGTCTCAGACCTCGCTATTTAACTTACAGCCTCTTGCGGATCTAACTCATCGCATCATGTTCTTTTCCTATATGATATCCATTACAGTTTGTAACTCTTAGTTTATTCGGGGGACCATGCCTTGCACATCTGCCTTCCTCACTGTACTGTCAGCTCTTTAAGAGCAGTGATTTGTTCACCACTGTGTATCCAGCAGTGAGCCCGAGGTCTGACACGTAGTAGGTGCTCAAAACATTTTTTGTAGAATGAATGACCAAGGAAATTAAATATGGCCATTATAGTCCTTTTAGCTCACACATACGGTAAAATTTTCTACAGTGTGATGATATGCTGCATGAACTAACTCTTCTTTAGGTAAAAGAGTCAGAGAGAAGCAAGTGGGCCTTATTCACTAGAGCTCAGATGGGGACTAATTTACCACCCCGCTGGATGGACTGGAGGGATAATAGGACACAAAGTGTGAAAGCTGTTGAGATTTTGATCTCCATTTTTGCCCATTTTTAATTATGACTCTCTTTTCATAAATGCTTTTCTGCTATGCATGCAGATATTTATTGTTTGGGTCTGTGATTCCTATTGGGCCTAATGGGGAAATGTTAGCAACTGTCAAAAATCACAACTGTGCAGAATTTGAGGGAATCCAATCAAGCAACACGGGGTCAAAAGAGGATTTGTTCTCCACTTTCTCTGGGTTCTTATTCTGTTACTTATAAAACTGATGCAGTTGGTTATAGGTGGTTTGATTCAGTTAAAGCAGCTCACATGAGCTGAGATCTCAATTTCATTTACTATGTCTGTACAACAACAAAACACGTCTCCAACTTTGAATACTGATTGTGTCTGACATGCAAAAGACGCCAACAACCAAGATCCCCAGTTACCATTAGAGTTAACATTTGATTAGATCCTTTTCCATCCACATCTTTCAACATTATACAGACTTGCCTTTGGTGTCATTAGTAAACCACTTTTATACAATATTAGAGTCAGGTTGGTTTGCTTGGCTGATTTTAGGAAGCATTATCTAATTTTAGCAAACTGAGCCTAAGTCTGCATCTTGCTGTTGTAGGAGTGTGTGTTTTAACAAATGCACTTAGTAGAGCCCCATTTGGATGGGTAAGTTTCATAAATATGCAGTAAGTGACCCTTGTACAGCTGACTTTAATCAATTTTATTATTTTCTTGAATAGATGCTATGCATGTATCAGTTTGTCATTTCTCAATTGAGGGAGCACTCAGAAGTTGCCAGAAGCAGCAAAAATTTACATGTATAGAATACCTTTTCACCGTATTGAGATTTTTCATCTTTCATAATCTTTCTGGAAGATGTTTCTGAGGGATTTCTCAGAAGACGGATGCATCGGTTTCTGTGACTGATGACAGTGTAACTTCACAAGTGGCCTTTTTGAGACATGACACGTTAACATCCCATAAATCTCCCGTGTTCCAATTCTAAAACATACATTTCCTTTCCACCAGCCAGAGCGCAGAGCAATGCTTGTGCCCCTTTGGCAGTCATGCCTAAGAAAGGAAAAAGGGGAGCCACTTCTGCACAGACATAAACCTGCCCCACGTCTCTGATATTTTACGTACATGCCCCACTTCTCTCTTCCAGCCTCCAAGAAAATGTGTGACCTTTGATAGTGCAGAAAAATCTTGTAAACCTCTGTGATGTTTAACAATTTGATTATTCTTACTGGATATGATGTACCAGCCGGTACAGACAGCTTGTGGAACTCGGCTCATGGGTAAATGTTCAGTCTCATGCTGTTCTAACAACATTGGCACCATCATCAGTGCAAAAGGAAACAGTGGAAAGAATCTGAAGCATGAGATATTTATTTGGAGTTTCGGCTGTGACTATGTTTTCCCAGGCGCTGCAATGAAGGTGCACTTTTGGGGGCAGGAGGTACCGGCAGTGCAGCCAAGTCCCCTCACTTGCTCAGTACTTGCTGGGAATGATTATGATGTAATTCCATGAGGCAGCCATCAGTGAACAAACCACGTGAGTCTCAATCAGCCCTGATTTAATGTGCCCTTCAGGAAAGGTTAAAACATGGAGAAACTCAAAATATACATTTTGTAGAAGAAATACACTGCAGCTTTTGAATGAATGCACAGCCATTGTAGCTATTTAAAGGAAGATGGTCAATTTTTCCACTATCTCTCTCCAATTACGGGTCTCCTCTCCCCCGGGAAAAAAAAAAAAGGAAACACACACACACACACACACACATGCATATATCTCAGTATAATTATACACAAATAAGATTAATTCCAGAATGTAACTCTGCCTTCATCATCACAAAATTGATAGTGTACGTAATATTTCTTGCAGTTGGGCTCACCAACATGCAACATTTCCAGGATGGGCTGGTGCTTCTAATCTGAATGACTTGTCCTTCCTTTCTCCCTTCCTATTATATTGACAGTTGACTTACTAGGGAAGACCTTATACTATGACCACCATCTTTTAGGGCTGGACTTACAGGTGTCTACACCTGTAAGTGGGTCTTAACCTTGGTTGCACATTAGAATCACCTGGGGAGTTTTTAAAAGTCCCTATGCCCAAGCTGTACCCTAGACCAATTAAGCCAGAACTTGGGAGCTATGGGACCTGGCATCAGTACTTTTAGAGCTCCCAAAGTGACTCCACCATGGAGCCAAGGATGAGAACCAGTAGTCCACACCCACAAATGGTTTGATCAATTAATAGGAAGTGGTGAGTTAAAAATCTAAGTTCCATAAAGCCATTAGACACCTGACAGTTATATAACCTGGAAAGATTTCACAAAGCAAAACCTTGTGAGGATGGAAAGAAATAGGACATGATGATGTGACAAGCTTAGCAATTACTGCGTTCTCAGAGTAACTCTCCAGGGAAGTATATGGTCGACTCCCTGGGTTGTAATTCTGCCTTTTCACCTCTTACTCGCTCTAAGATCTTGGGCACGTTATGTTATCATCCCAGAGCCTCGGGTTCCTCTTATGTGAAATGGTGTTGATATTACAAAAATCTACTTCAGGGAATTCCCTGGTGGTCCAGTGGTTAGGACTCTGCACTTTCACTGCTGAGGGCCTGGGTTCAATCCCTGATCGGGGAACTAAGACCCCACGAGCCACGCAGCACAGCCCCCGCACCCCCCAAAAAAAAGAAAAGAAAAGAAAGAAAATCTACTTCATATTGTAAAGATTAAATGGACTAAGACAGGATCGGCAAACAGTTTCTGAAAAGGGCCTATAATTTTGGCTTTATAGGCATACAGTCTCTGTGTAACTACTCTGCTACTGCAGCATAAAAAGCAGCCATAAGCACTGGGTAAATGAATGGGCACGGCTGTGTTCTAATTCACCTTAATTCACAACAATAGGTAGTGGCCCCAATTTCGTTCACAGGCTGGAGTTTGCCAACGCCTGGACTAACACATGCTACACGGTTGGTACGGTACACTGCTATTTTGTTACAAAGTATGGAAAGTAAGCCATCCCCCTAAGATACACACAGTGACTGCGCTCCTTCTCAGCTCCACCAAGGCTTCCTTTTAAGCTGACCGGACATCAGCTCATAGAACAGAACTACAGTGGCTGCAGTTCCTAGGAAAGGAGAAGGTGGCAGGTCTCCTGGGTTTCCAAGTGTTTTCTCCCGTTCTAGTGACTACAGTCACAGAGCCTGGGGAAGAGAACTCAGGCCAGAGCACAGGGCCAGGAGTGCCCTGCTCCCAGTGGAGCATCACTTCACAGGAGCTCTCAGAGCAAACACCACAGACACTAAAGCCATTAGGGAAACTGTGAATTACAGCATGAGCTGTAAGGAGCTGCCGAGATCCCAGAGATGCAATAAATCATTACTGTCAAATGCTCAGCATGAGTAACAATTTTTTAAAAAATCAATCCACTTAGCTAGAAATGAATTTGAAAATCATGCTTTAAACAATAGCAAAAGAAACAGAGAAGCAATTCTGCTATTTCATCTTTCAAGGAAGGACAGAGGAGGGAGATACTAGAGGCTTAGTTTCCTTTACCTCCTAACAGAACTCAACGTGGTGCTTCACTCCTTCCTGAGGATATAAAACCCATCATTTTTCCTACAGGTCGTATTTCAAAGGCCAGATGCTTCCCAAGGCCTAAGCTGTTCCTTGGATACTTTCCACAAGCTATTTATTCACTAATCGTTTAGTACTCACCTCCAGCGTGCCAAGCACTGTGCTCAGGGCTGGAAATGCAGAAGCCAGGAAGCCTCTGTCCTTGCCCCCAAGACCTCTCTCTGGCTACTCCTTGAATTTGCTAATTAGACGCTCACATTCTTAACTTTTCTCCCAGGAAGAATCCTAAGGACCAAATGATATCTATTTTCTCAAATGGCTTCCAAGACCCGTGTCATCATGTGGTGTCATGTAATTCTTTGCTGATGTACTTTCACCTTTGAGTTCTGCTTACTTCGTGTAGCTCTCTAAGACAGACTCAGAGTGTAGGGGTGTCTTTCTCATTAAATCTTATCCCACAAAACTCCAGTAGGTTTTCATCATTTAAGAAAAACCTAAAAGTTATCTGACTTGTTTAAATGTGTGGGGAAAGCGAGGGGAAGCGAGGAGAACAACTGGTAGGAATTTATCACAGTTACTATCTGTAAACTCTTAAGTAGGGCAGGCAGAGCCAAATGCACGGACGGCACAGAAGGTCTGATTCGGGAGAGCATCTGTGGTAGGTACCAGGCACAATAATGTCCCTCCAAAGATGTCCATGCCCTATTTCCCAGGACTTGTGAAAGTGTTACTTTACCATGTAATGATTACATGGCAAAAGGGACCTTGCAGGTGTGACCAAGTTAAGGATCTTGAGATGGGGAGATTATCTGGGTTTATCTGGATGCACCAATGTGATCACAAGGAAAGGAGACAGGAGAGTCAGAAAGAAAGGAGGAGACTGAAGATGCTGCATTGCTGGCTTTGAAAATGCAGGCGGGGCCATGAGGCAGGGAATGCAGGCAGCCTCTGGAAGCTGAAAAAGGCAAGAAACACATCCTCTTCAAGAGCTTCTGTGTAGGAACATAGCCCTATGGATCCATTTTAGACTTCTGACCTCCAGAACTGTAAAATCATAAATTTGAGTTGTTGTAAGCCACTGAGATTGCGCTAACTTGTTACAGCAGTGATAGGAAACTAATACAGCACACCCGTATGAGTGTGTTGCTAACAGATGCAGAAAGGGAGGGGTGACCTTTAACGCAGGTGTGCTAATTTGCCACCCCAGTTGATGTGTTTAGAGTCATGATAGAAGCAAAGCAGTTTACGTTCCACCCTCTGCCTCTCTTTTCCATATAAGACCACCACAATCATTTGCTGGGAATGTGAGAATATTTTATTGGCACAGCATGCTTCTTACATTGGATTATTCGTTGTACTAATGATTGAAAAACACAGGAAAATACAAACCAGCGCATGGAGAGCTGGAGAAAATGTTCTCTAAGAGACAGGAACAATGATGTGTTTGTAGGTATGTGTGGGCATGAGTGAAACCACTTTCTAGCTCATGAGAGCATCAAAACTCATAGAAACACACTGATCAATAATGTATAAATAATTTTACCTTAAAAATCACATGGCCCTGGTTTAAGAAGAACAGGATATATTGTATTTGCATATTCCTCATTTTAATATACAGTCCCCCTTTTTTTTTAAGACTTTTTTTAGGGGCTTCCCTGGTGGCACAGTGGTTGAGAGTCCGCCTGCCAATGCAGGGGACACAGGTTCATGCCCCGGTCCGGGAAGATCCCACATGCCGCGGAGCGGCTGGGCCCGTGAGCCATGGCCGCGGAGCCTGTGCTCCGCAAGGGGAAAGACCGCAACAGTGAGAGGCCCGCGTACCGCGAAAAAAAAAAAAGACTTTTTAAAAAATTTATCTTATTTATTTATTTTTGGCTGCACTGGGTCTTCGTTGCTGCACGCGGGCTTTCTCTAGTTGCGACGAGCAGGGGCCACTCTGTTGCGGTGCGAGGGCTTCTCATTGCGGTGGCTTCTCTTGTTGCAGAGCATGGGCTCTAGGTACGTGGGCTTCAGAAGTTGTGGCACATGGGCTCAGTAGTTGTGGCTCGTGGGCTCTAGAGCACAGGCTCAGTAGTTGTGGCACACGGGCTTAGTTGCTCTGCGGCATGTGGGATCTTCCCAGAGCAGGGCTCGAACCTGTGATCCCTGCATTGGCAGGCGGATTCTTTTTTTTTTTTTTTTTTTAACATCTTTATTGCAGTATAATTACTTTACAATGGTGTGTTAGTTTCTGGTTTATAACAAAGTGAATCAGTTATACATATACATATATCCCCATATCTCCTCCCTCTTGCGTCTCCCTCCCACCCTCCCTATCCCACCCCTCTAGGTGGTCACAAACCACCGAGCTGATCTCCCTGTGCTATGCAGCTGCTTCCCACTAGCTATCTATTTTACGTTTGGTAGTGTCTATATGTCCATGCCACTCTCTCACTTCGTCCCAGCTTACCCTTCCCCCTCCCCATATCCTCAAGTCCATGCTCTAGTAGGTCTGGCAGGCGGATTCTTAACCACTGCGCCACCAGGGAAGCCGTACAGTCCCTTTTAAATCATCATTTAAAAGGCCCTCATTTATGATCAAATTAGTGTTCCAAAATGGTCATTTTAGCGTAATATTTATAATAGCTCAAGTTATCAGGGTCACAGTGGGTTGTGAACCACAGAACAGGATTCCAGCTTTGATCATTCTGAGCTCTCAGAATTTTGATGGTATTACGAATCCCCAGCCCTTCACATGTCCCTTCCTATGGCCAAGGCACTGCTCCAAGTGCTTTATAAATATTAACCTGCTTAATCCTCACAGCAACCTTTTGAACATTTATTATCCCTGTTTTACAAACTAGGAAACTGAGGCACAGAGCAGCCAAGTCACTTGCCCAAGTTTCTAAAGAACTTTAGCCCCATGGCAAATATCACAAAGGGGACTTGGGGACTGTTGGCCAAATCCCAGGATACCCCAGGAACTCTCCAGCAGGGAGGCAAGGAACTGGCCCTGACATAGGGAGAGCAGAGGTCATGTGTCCTGCCATATGGATGAAGATGTGACAAGGCTGTGACACACCCATAACCATGGCGGCCGAGTCCTAGAAGAAAGTGGTATAAGGCCCTCAGTAAAGGAAAGCTACCCGACTGAAAGAGCAAGGCCACTGTTGGCGGACGAAAAGGAGAATGGTCATTAGGAGTCAGGTGACACACCCGTGGGTGAAGAAGCTTCCCATTGAAAGGGAAAATCTCGTTCCTCTTGGGGCTAAACTGGCTCAAGTTACCTCTGAGCTGAACAGAAGTACAGAGCGTGGTAGGAGCAGGAGACTTCCACGCAGGCCAGATCACAATGGGAAAATGGAATGATCAATCACCAAAGAGGAGGGAAAAAGTTGTTTCTAGAGGAGATTTTAAGACTTCGCATCACAAGGAAAAAGATAATTTGTAACTATGTGAGATGATGGATATTAACTAAACTTATTGCAGTAATCATTTTGCAATATACACATATATTGAATCGTTATGTTGTACACTTAAAATGTATACAACGTTATATGTTGGTTACATCTCACTAAAACTGGTCCAGTATGATCCCCATAATATCATAAACATAACTTCAGGGCTTCCCTGGTGGCGCAGTGGTTGAGAGTCCGCCTGCCGATGCAGGGGACATGGGTTCGTGCCCCGGTCTGGGAGGATCCCACATGCCGTGGAGCGGCTGGGCCCGTGAGCCATGGACGCTGAGCCTGCGCGTCCGGAGCCTGTGCTCCGCAGCGGGAGAGGCCACAACAGTGAGAGGCCCGCGTACAGCAAAAAAAAAAAACATAACTTCATCACAGTGACCCAGGAGAAAAATAAACCATTAGAGTAAATAGCAAAATCAGCACTCTTCCAACTCAGTTTGTTTTGTCTAAAACAGTAAAAACATTGAAATATTTCATTAAATATTTTTTAAATTGAAGCTTTATTTCCATGTAGTATATTAAGTTAAACTGCCGTAACAAAATGCTTTTTTTCACTAGCATCTCAGTTATAGGTAATTAGGTGTTTTTAAATGGCTTGTGATGTGAAAATCGATTTGTCTTTAGGTATCTTAATATCCCATGCTTACCTCCACCATGACAAAAAAAAAAAAAAAAAGGTGTTTTTCTTTTCCTACTAAACAAAAATTTTGCTCCCCATCCGCCCAAAAAAGCAAACTGGTACCCAGGAAGTTTGATTTATCAGAACTCTGAATTAGAGAAACAAACATGTTAAAATTGAAACAAGGAAACATTTGGTTTATTTAAGAATAAGTACCCAAACATATGTGTCTAAATTCCTTGAGTTTTCAAATCTTGGCCCAAAATATCTTGGGAAAGCAGATATACCAAAGAGGTTTCTTGGCATACGCCTCTCCGCGCTGTAAATCTGAGTTGTAAATACTAGGAGTACTGTTCCTTAAATAATTTTGGCACATTTAGTGTCAAGAACAACATTCACAACAGAATCTGATTCTGTTCTAATCAAAGTTAGTGTTGAACTCTAATTTTTTTTTTTTTCGGTACGCGGGCCTCTCACTGCTGTGGCCTCTCCCATTGCGGAGCACAGGCTCCGGACGCGCAGGCTCAGCAGCCATGGCTCACGGGCCCAGCCGCTCCGCGGCATATGGGATCCTCCCAGACCGGGGCACGAACCCGTATCCCCTGCATCGGCAGGCGGACTCTCAACCACTGCGCCACCAGGGAGGCCCTTGAACTCTAATTTTAAACAAATTATTTAAACTACTAATTTCTGACAGCTTATTTATTAGCATTTATTCTGTCACAAAGTAAAAGAGAGAGATGGGGGTGGGTGTCTGTCTAGTCAGCACCAGGATACAAGAAAGCCAGGTAAGCTTGCAGGTTCCCTGAAGACCCTGGTGCAGGGCCATGACTAGAGAGCGAGCCCACCACAGAAGCCGATGGCTCCACTAGATGGCGCCATAAAAGACCACAGATTTCCATACGTACAGAAACCTTTCTCCTAGTACGGCTTACTGGAGCAGAGCTGATAAAATGGCCTCTTTTCCTTTTGTGACTTCTTCCCCTACTGCCAATGTTCATAAACTTATAAACTCACAGAATTCAATAGCTGAGGGCGCTTTAGCTCTTGCGTCTTTGGGCAACATAAAGCAGTAGACAAGGCATTTACTTCGCAAGCAGAGTGAAACCTGGACCAACCCACACAGATGACAGAAAACACTTAGTTTGAAGAGATTATGGTGCAAGGGGGAAAAGATGTCTGAAGAAAGCTGTTTACTGAGGCACCGTTTATAATACTAAATAAAAAGAAATGAAAGCAAAATACCCATAAATGAGGGAACAGTTTGTGTATGTACAACCACACAATGGAGTACTGTGTGGTCATTAACAGCCGTGCCATGGGTCTGTATGTGTAGCATGCGATGATGTCCATGAAACACAGATTAATGAAAGGGGCCAGTAATAAAATAACATATGCAGCATGGCCCCATACAAGTAAAACTGAATACACAGAATACATTTCTGTATATGTGTAAACAGATATCTTACAGGAGCCAAAATAACTCTGGTTGTCTTAGGATGCAATTTCCTGTGATCATTAATCCCTTATTTTCACTTTCTGGTATTAAGCTTTTCTATAATGAGTCTGTAAGATTTTTATAAAAATAATACAGCTGGAGTACTATAGTGTCATTTGAACCAACCAACCATGTATATACCCAGAGCAATATGGACATATCTTAAGAACACAGTGCTGAGAAAAAAGAAATAAACTGAATAAAATATATGATAAGAAAATAGCAATTATGTAAATTGAAATGCAGGCACATAATACAAGACACATTTTACAAGCGCATACTTGAAATCAATTACTGGTGAAAAAACGAAAAAAAAAAACACATGGAGGCTAAACAATACATTACTAAATAACCAAGAGATCACTGAAGAAATCAAAGAGGAAATCAAAAAATACCTAGAGACAAATGAAAACGAAAACACAGCGATCCAAGACCTATGGGATGCAGCAAAACCAGTTCTAAGATGGAAGTTTATAGCAACACAATCCTACCTCAAGAAACAACAAACATCTCAAATAAACAACCTAACCTTACACCTAAAGGAACTAGAGAAAGAAGAACAAAACCCAAAGTTAGTAGAAGGAAAGAAATCGTAAAGATCAGACCAGAAATAAATGAAATAGAAACAAAGAAGACAATAGCAGAGATCAATAAAACTAAAAGCTGGTTCTTTGAGAAGGTAAACAAAATTGATAAACCATTAGGCAGACTCATCAAGAAAAATGGGGAGAGGACTCAAATCAATAAAATTAGAAATGAAAAAGGAGAAGTTACAACAGACACTGCAGAAATGCAAAACATCCTAGGAGACTACTACAAGCAACTGTATGCCAATAAAATGGACAACCTGGAAGAAATGGACAAATTCTTAGAAAGCTATAACCTTCCAAGACTGAACCAGGAAGAAACAGAAAATATGAACAGACAACTCACAAGTAATGAAACTGAAACGGTGATTAAAAATCTTCCAACAGGGCTTCCCTGGTGGTGCAGTGGTTGAGACTCCGCCTGCTGATGCAGGGGACACGGGTTCGTGCCCCTGTACGGGAAGATCCCACATGCCACGGAGCGGGTGGGCCCGTGAGCCATGGCCGCTGAGCCTGCGCGTCCAGAGCCTGTGCTCCGCAACAGGAGAGGCCACAACAGTGAGAGGCCCACGTACCGAAAACAAACAAACGAACAAACAAACAAAAATCTTCCAACAAACAAAAGTCCAGAACCGGATGCCTTCACAGGTGAATTCTATCAAACATTTAGAGAAGAGCTAACACCCATCCTTCTCAAACTCTTCCAAAAAATTGCAGAGGAAGGAACATTCCTAAACTCATTCTATGAGGCCACCATCACCCTGATACCAAAACCAGACAAAGATGTCACAAAAAAAGAAAACTACAGGCCAATATCACTGATGAACATAGATGCAAAAATCCTTAACAAAATACTAGCAAACAAAATCCAACAACACATTAAAAGGATCATACACCATGATCAAGTGGGGTTTATCCCAGGAATGCAAGGATTCTTCAATACATGCAAATCAATCAACGTGATACACCATATTAACAAACTGAAGAAGAAAAACCATATAATCATCTCAATAGATGCAGAAAAAGCTTTTGACAAAATTCAACACCCACATATGACAAAAGCTCTCCAGAAAGTGCGCATAGAGGGAATCTACCTCAACATAATAAAGGCCATATACGACAACCCCACAGCAAACATCACTCTCAATGGTGGAAAACAGAAAGCATTTCCTCTAAGATCAGGAACAGGACAAGGATGTCCACTCTCACCACTATTATTCAACATAGTTGTGGAAGTCCTAGCCACAGCAATCAGAGAAGAAAACGGAACAAAAGGAATACAAATTGGAAAAGAAGAAGTAAAACTGTCACTGTTTGCCGATGACATGATACTATACGTAGAGAATCCTAAAGATGCCACCAGAAAACTACCAGAGCTAATCAATGAATTTGGTAAAGTTGCAGGATACAAAATTAATACACAGAAATCTCTTGCATTCCTATACACTAATGATGAAAAATCTGAAAGAGAAATTAAGGAAACACTCCCATTTACCATTGCAACAAAAAGAATAAAATACCTAGGAATAAACCTACCTAGGGAGACAAAAGACCTGTATACAGAAAACTATAAGACACTGATGAAAGAAATTAAAGATGATACAAACAGATGGAGAGATATGCCATGTTCTTGGACTGGAAGAATCAATATTGTGAAAATGACTCTACTACCCAAAGCAATCTACAGATTCAATGCAATCCCTATCAAACTACCAATGGCATTTTTTTTTTTTTTTACAGAACTAGAACAAAAAATCTTAAAATTTGTATGCAGACACAAAAGACCCCGAATAGCCAAAGCAGTCTTGAGGGAAAAAACGGAGCTGGAGGAATCAGAGTCCCTGACTTCACACTATCCTACAAAGCTACAGTAATCAAGACAATATGGTACTGGCACAAAAAACAGAAATACAGATCAGTGGAACAGGATAGAAAGCCCAGAGATAAACCCAGGCACATATGGTCAACTAATCTATGACAAAGGAGGCAAGGATATACAATAGAGAAAAGACAGTCTCTTCAGTAAGTGGTGCTGGGCAAACTGGACAGCTACATGTAAAAGAATGAAATTAGAACACTCCCTAACACCACACACAAAAATAAACTCAAAATGGATTAGAGACCTAAATGTAAGACCAGACACTATAAAATTCTTAGAGGAAAACATAGGAAGAACACTCTTTGACATAAATCACAGCAAGATCTTTTTTGATCCACCTCCTAGAGTAATGGAAATAAAAACAAAAATAAACAAATGGGACCTAATGAAACTTAAATGCTTTTGCAAAGCAAAGGAAACTACAAACAAGATGAAAAGACAACCCCAGAATGGGAGAAAATATTTGCAAACGAGTCAACAAACAAAGGATTAATCTCCAAAATACATAAACAGCTCATGCAGCTCAATATTTAAGAAACAAACAACCCAATCCAAAAATGGGCAGAAGACCTAAATAGACATTTCTCCAAAGAAGACATACAGATGGCCAAGAAGCACAGGAAAAGCTGCTCAACATCACTAATTATTAGAGAAATGCAAATCAATCTACAATGAGGTATCACCTCACACCAGTTAGAATGGGCATTGTCAGAAAATCTACAAACAACAAATGCTGGAGAGGGCATGGAGAAAAGGGAACCCTCTTGCACTGTTGGTGGGAATGTAAATGGATACAGCCACTATGGAGAACAGTATGGAGGTTCCTTAAAAAACTAAAAATAGAAGTACCATATGACCCAGCAATCCCACTATGGGGCATAAACCCTGAGAAAACCATAATTCAAAAAGACACATGCACCCCAATGTTCACTGCAGCACTATTTACAATAGCCAGGACATGGAAGCAACCTAAATGCCCATCGACAGATGAATGGATAAAGAAAATGTGGTACATATATACAATGGAATATTACTCAGCCATAAAAAGGAATGAAACTGAATCATTTGTAGAGACATGGATGGATCTAGAGACTGTCATACAGAGTGAAGTAAGTCAGAAAGAGAAAAACAAATATCGTATATTAATGCAAATATGTGGAACCTAGAAAAATGGCACAGATGAACTGGTTTTCAGGGCAGAAATTGAGACACAGAGGTACAGAAAAAACGTATGGACACCAAGTGGGGAAGTGGCTGGGGGGTTGGGTGTGGTGTGATGAATTGGGAGATTGGGATTGACATATATACACTAATATGTATTGAAATGGATAACTAATAAGAACCTGCTGTATAAAAAAATAAATAAAATTAAATTTTAAAAAAGCACACACTTGAATAAAAAGATACATATTAACCATTTTTAAATGGTTACCCCTGGAGGGGGCTGGGGGAGGGGGAATGAGTGTGTGAACTCGGGGAAAAAGAATATACTGATAAATTAAGTGCCTGAACCAATGCTAATAACTCTCTGTACTGTTACTCAACCCCTACACCTGAGGTCCCCAAAATATAGACGCAAATTTAAGAACGAGAAACATTTCAATATGTAAGGGTATATATATATATATATATATACACACACACACAGAAACACGTATATATATATATATATATATATATAAATTGATAGTTTATTAGCTACTTTCAAAGAAACTAAGGTATATAGATTTTAGAACCATTTAGACCCACAGACACAGGATCTTGGATGTACAACGTAACCTCACTAAAGCCTCATTTGTTTATCTGTTAAATAAGGAAAATATCTTTCTGAGGTGTTGTTAAGATTTGTGATAATGTCATTCTCAAAAATAATCATGATGAGTTCCAGTTTTAGCGTAAAGAGCTTATAACTCTCAGCCTTACAAGGAAAAGCTGGACGCACTAAAAATCAATGACTTGTGTGGGACCTGTCGGAAAATGGAGTTTTCAAGGTAAACCATCACGATGAAATCTGGAGAGACAGGCAAATCAAGAGAGTTACAGCCACAACCTGCCTGCCTGAAATAGAAGCCACTGGAGCCATAAACTGGTTGGAACACTTACATGGTAATTTTGGTGGATTGCTGGATTCTAAGTGTGGCCTAGCCTGAGACTGAGCAACTCCTGGGGGCTACGGTCAGGAGAGACTCCACACTTTCATGGGCTTTTATCTCCAGGATCCACACTAGGTTCTCAAAATGAAGAGCCAAGAAAGATTTCCCTCCCTGGCTCAGAAAGGGAGAGCAGTGGAATAATCTTGGTAAAATATGTCCAGAGCCTTCTGCATAACAAAGGCCTAGCCTTCAGGGAAAAAGACTTCACCAATGCCTTGTCTCAGACCTTCTCTCTAGCGTTCCTGTCTCACATAATTGGGAGGGGGGAACACTATATAAGAAGGAACACTTGTGATAATCACAGGTCAGAGTCACAGGTTCACTAAAAGACTGAGATTTCATTGGAAGATTATAAAATGCTTCACCTCGTCCACACCCTGTCATCATACCAACAGAGCTGGCAGTATAATATAGGAGACTGCAGCTGCAAGAGCTGAAAGACACACATCTTCTCTGAGAAGAAGTACTTAGGGAAGTCCAAAGTCAACAGGGAAGACAAAAGCTAAGACACTAGAGGAATTTGAAGCCTCTGGCCCCTAGAGCCACAGAAAACAGAAAACAAAGCCCAACTTCTAGCCAGATTAACACAAACCCCCACACGCCTTTTGACCTCAGTGCCTGTTACCCAATACAACATATACAACTTTTAATTTAAAAAATAGAAGCCATGCTGAAAAGTAAGAAAACCTGTCTGAAGAGACAAAGGAAGCATCAGAACCTGGTTCAGATGTGACACAGATGGATTTACCTGACAGGGTATTTAAAACATAACTATAACTAAGAGGATAAGGATGCTAATGGAAAGAACAGACAACATGCAAGAATAGATGAGCAATGTAAAAAGAGATATGTTAAGAATCAGCAGGAAATGGTGGAAATCAAAACCACTGCAACAGAAATGAATAATGCCTTCAATGGACTCATCAGTAGGTTCAAAACAGTGGAGGAATCAGTGAGCTTGAAGGTCAGTCAACAGAAACTTGCCAAATTGAAATGCGAAAGGAAAAAATAATTTAAAAAACTAACAAAACATCCAAGAATTGGGGGAGATTTCAAAAGATATAGCATGCGTGTAATTGGAATACCAAAAGAAGAAGAAAGGGAACAGAGCACAATAAATTTTTAAAGTAATAATGGCAAAGAACTTTCCAAAATTATGACAGAAAACCACATCAAGACATCAAGGAAGCTCAGAGAACACCAACCAGGAGAAATACAAATACATACATACATACATACATACACACACACACCCCCTCCTAGGTATATCATATTCAAACTACAGAAAACCAAAGACAAAGAGAAAGCCTACAAAGAAACTAAAGAATAAAAACACCTGTAGAGGAACAAAAGTATAAATTACATCTGACTTCTCATCGGAACCCATGAAAACAAGAAGAGAATAGAGTGAAATATTTAAACTGTTGAAAGGAAAAAAATCATCAATCTGATATTACATATCCAGTGAAATTATCCTTCAAAATTGAAGGAGAAATAAGGGCTGTCTCAGACCAGCAACAAGTAAGAGAATTCTGTCCTGCAAGAAATGTTAAATAATTTTCCTTCTGCCTGAAGAAAATCTTTTAACTACCAATTGTAAAATGGATAGCTAGTGAGAAGCAGCCGCATAGCACAGGGAGATCAGCTCGGTGCTTTGTAACCACCTAGAAGGGTGGGGGGGAGGGAGATGCAAGAGGGAAGAGATATGGGGACATATGTATACATATAACTGATACACTTTGTTATAAAGCAGAAACTAACACATCATTGTAAAGCAATTATACTCCAATAAAGATGTTAAAAAAATAAAAAAAAATTTTTTAAAAAGAAGCTTAGCTCTACATAAAGAAAGGAAGAGCATCATAGAAGGAATAAATGAAGCTAAAATAAAATTTTTTTCTTAATTCTAATATATACCTTTCTAGTTAAAGTAATAATAATAACAATGCATTGTGTGATTATACCATATGGATGAGCAATGTCCCAAGGGATGGGAGGGAGGAATAGGGAATACATTGTTATAAGGTACCTGCACTAGACATGAAATGCAATAGTGTTATCTGAAGATGGACTTACATTAGTTAAAAATGCATATTTTAAACTGTAAGGCAGCCACTAAAAAGTTTTTTAAAGAAGTATAATTGCTACACTAACAGAGAGATAGAAACTGAATTCTATAAAATGATCAATTAAAACCAGAGAAGGAAGAAAAAGAAACCTCTGGTAATAAGCAAAAAAGTTACAAACATAGGTGATATTAACACAAATATATTAATTACTTTAATGTGAATGGTCTGAATGCAACAACTAAAAGACAGTGATTGCCATACTAGGTACAAAACAAGACCCAATTATGTACTGTCTACAAAAGAAAAAAACACTTCTTAAACAGAGAATGATAGGATAAAAACAAAAGGATAGAGAAAGATGTACCATGCTACCACTAATCAAATGAAAGTAAGTTGGAGAAGCTTTATTAATTTCAGACCAAGCAGATTTCAGGCCAAGGAAAAATATCAGGGATAAAGAGAGGCACCACATAATAATAAAGGGATCAATTCTCTAAGAAGATATAACATTCCTAAACGTGTGTGCACCTAACAATAAAACATCAAAATACTTGAGGCAAAACCCAAAAGAATTGACAGGATAAAATGAGAAATCCACTACTATAGTTGGAGACACTTCAGCGCCCCCACCCCCATTTAGTAATTGCTAGATTGGGTAGGCAGAAAAATCAGTAAGGATATAGTTGACTTGAATGGTATTGTCAATCAACATAATCTAATTGACATCTGTAGAAGACTCTATCAAGCAATGGCAAAATACACATTCTTCTCAAGCTTACAAAGAACATTCACCAAGACAGACCACATTCTCGGCCATAAAACATACCTTAACAAATTTAAAAGAATAAAGTTCATACAAAGCATGTTATCAGACCACAGTGAAATTAAACTAGAAATAAATAACAAAGATAGCTGGAAAAATCCTCAAATATTTAGAAATTAAACAATACACTTTTAAATACCACATGGGTCACAGAAGGGTCTCAAGAGAAATTTTTAAATATTTTCAACTGAATTAAAATGAAAATACAACTTAGCAAAAGTTGTGGGATGCAGCAAAAACAGGGTTTAAAAGAGAAATTTATACCATTACATGCATATATTAGAAAAAAGATCAAAAATCAATAACCTAGGGCTTCCCTGGTGGCGCAGTGGTTGAGAGTCTGCCTGCCGATGCAGGGGACACAGGTTCGTGCCCCGGTCCAGGAAGATCCCACATGCCACAGAGCGGCTGGGCCCGTGAGCCATGGCCGCTGAGCCTGTGTGTCCGGAGCCTGTGCTCCGCAATGGGAGAGGCCACAACAGTGAGAGGCCCGCGTACCGCAAAAAAAAAAAAAAAAAAATCAGTAACCTAAGCTTCCACCCTAGGAAACTAGAGATATAAGAGCAATTTATGCCTACAGCAAGCAGAAGACAAATAATAAAAATCAGAGGAGAAATCAATGAAATTGAAAACAGGAAAAGAGATATTAAAAAAATCAACAGAACCAAAAGTTAGTTCTTTGAAAAAAATTTTTAAATTCATAAACCCCTAGTGAAGCTAACCAAGAAAAAAGAGAGAATACACAGGTTACCAATATTAGGAATGAAAGAGAGGTCATCCCTACTGTTTCATGGACATAAAAGGATAATATAGGAATACTGTGAACAATTCTGTGTCCACAAATTTGATGATTCAGATGAAGTGGACCAATTCCTTCCAACACACAAACTACCGAAACTCACACAATGAAAAATAGATGCAGAGCTATTTAGATTAGCCATTAAAGCAAATGAATGAAAAAAAAAAAAAGCTAGTGAATGACTACCAAATGTAAAATAGATAGCTAGTGGGAAGCAGCCACATAGCACAGGGAGATCAGCTCGGTGCTTTGTGTCCACCTAGAGGGGTGGCATAGGGAGGTTGGGAGGGAGACGCAAGAGGGAGGGGATATGGGGATATATGTATATGTATAGCTGATTCACTTTGTTATACAGCAGAAACTAACACACCATTGTAACACAATTATACTCCAATAAAGATGTTAAAAAAAACAAAGCTGGTGAATGAATAAAATTACCTTCCAAAAAAAGAGAAATCATCAGGTCCAGATGGTTTCACTGGTAAATTCTACCAAACATTTAAGAAAGAAATTGTACCAATATTTCCCAGAGGGAGGGAACACTTCCTAACTCGTTCTATGAAGCCATCATTACCCTAATAACAAAACAAGATGACATTACATGAAAGGAAAACTACAGACCAGATGACATTACAGGAAAGCAAAACTACAAACCAGTATCTCTCATTAACATTATGCAAAAATCATCAACAAAATATTAGTAAATCAAATAAAAAATAACTATATATACTACATTCAAGTGGGAATTATTACAGGTGTGCAAGGCTGGTTCAATATTAAAAAAAAATCAGTCTAATCCACTACATGAGCCTGGAGTATCTCATAGTGCCAGAACATTCAAAAGTGCTCAAACAAAAAACCCACAGTCACAACAATGAACTGGAACAATCTGAACAAAATAAAGTAGTACTGGATTATAACATAAATTGTAATACAAATATCTATGAATCTACACTGATACAAATAAATGACTGAATAAGTAAGTGGGGGACAATAACTCTACCAAGGAGAAGAGTTCCAAATAGTGTATGTAGATACACAGCCCTTAAAGAGTGGAGCACAACTCCTCACTCCTTAAAGGTGTGTTACTCACAGTGACTTTCTTCCAAAGAGGGCAGTATGGAAAAAGAGGGAAAAGACAGTAACATTACAGTGGAGAAAACTGACAAACACTCCCTCAGCCAGGTGATCAAGGTCAACATCAACAGTGAGACTGCTTTGGGTAGTATAGTCATTTTCACAATATTGATTCTCCCTATCCAAGAACATGGTATGTCTCTTCATCTGTTTGTGTCATCTTTGATTTCTTTCATCAGTGTTTTATAGTTTTCTATATCATAAGATATAATGTGATGAGAACTTTGATATAACTCTTATGATATAATGAGAACTTTACCCCTGTGATCATCCTTCCAAAAACACGTTACCCTAGTATAAGCATGAGAAAAATATCAAACAAACTCAAATTGACAGACATTCTACAAAATACCTCACCAGGAACCCTAAAAACTGGCAAGGTCACCAAAAATAAGGAAAGTCTGAAAAATCATGACAACCCGAGGAGCTTAAGGAGACGTGGAATCTAAATGTAATGTGGTGTCCTGGGAGGGATCTTGGAACAGAAGATGGACATCAGAGAAAAACTGAGGAAATCTGAAAAAAGTATGGAATTTAGTTAATAATCAATGTATCAATATTGGCTTATTAATGGACAAATGTCCCATATTAGTATAAGATGTTAATATGTGAAACTGGATATGGGATATATGAGAACTCTCTGTACTATCTTTGCAATAATTCTGTAAATCTAAAACTGCTCTAAAATTAAAATTAAAAGTTTACCTTAAAAATGATCATTATCGCTTTTAAATTACCATAGCTCAACACCCATTTATGACAAGAACTCTCCAGAAAG
Organism: Mesoplodon mirus; assembly: GCF_964341445.2. Classification (NCBI taxonomy): domain Eukaryota; kingdom Metazoa; phylum Chordata; class Mammalia; order Artiodactyla; family Ziphiidae; genus Mesoplodon; species Mesoplodon mirus. Next base: position 20,727,724 of record NC_138981.1, on the reverse strand, counting down.
TGGGCATAGAGGGAAACTACCTCAACATAATAAAGGCCATATACGACAAACCCACAGCAAACATCACGCTCAATGGTGAAAAACTGAAAGCACTTCCTCTAAGATCAGGAGCAAGACAAAGATGTCCACTCTTGGCACTCTTATTCAACATAGTTTTGGAAGTCCTAGCCACGGCAATCAGAGAAGGAAAAGAAATAAGAGGACTCCAAACTGGAAAAGAAGTAAAACTGTCACTGTTTGCAGATGACATGATACTATACATAGAAAATCCTAAAGATGCCACCAGAAAACTACTAGAACTAATCAATGAATTTGGTAAGGTTGCAGGATACAAAATTAATGCACACAATTAATGCACAAAAATTTCTTGCATTCCTATACACTAACAATGAAAAATCAGAAAGAGAAATTAGGAAACAATCCCATTTACCAGCGCAACAAAAAGAATAAAATACCTAGGAATAAACCTACCTAAGGAGGCAAAAGACATGTACTCAGAAAACTATAAAACACTGATGAAAGAAGTCAAAGATGACACAAACAGATGGACATACCATGTTCTTGGATAGGAAGAATCAATATTGTGAAAATGACTATACTACCCAAAGCAATCTACAGATTCAATGCAATCCCTATCAAATTACCAATGGCATTTTTCACAGAATTAGGGAAAAAAAGCTTAAAATTTGTATGGAAACACAAAAGACCCCGAATAGCCAAAGCAATCTTGAGAAAGAAAAACAGAGCTGGAGGAATCAGGCTCGCTGACTTCAGACTATACTTCAAAGCTACAGTCATCAAAACAGTATGGTACTGGCCCAAAAACAGAAATACAGATCAATGGAACAGGATAGAAAGTCCAGAGATAAACCCATGCCCCTATGGTCACCTAATCTATGACAAAGGAGACAAGAAGATACACTGGAGAAAAGACAGTCTCTTCAATAAGTGGTGCTGGGAAAACTGGACAGCTACATGTAAAAGAATGAAATTAGAACACTCCCTAACACCATATACGAAAATAAACTCAAAATGGATTAAAGACCTAAATGTAAGGCCAGACACTCTAAAACTCTTAGAAGAAAACAGAGGCAGATCATTCTCTGACATAAAACGCAGCAACATATTTTTGATCCACCTCCTAGAGTAATGAAAATAAAAACAAAAATAAACAAATGGGATCTAATTAAACTTAAATGCTTTTGCACAGCAAAAGAAATAATAAACAAAACAAAAAGACAAACCTCAGAATCGTAGAAAATATCTGCAAATGCAGAACCCAACAAGGGATTAATCTCTAAAATATACAAACAGCTCATGCAGCTCAAGAGCAAAAAAACAAATAACCCAATCAAAAAATGGGCAGAAGACCTAAATAGACATTTCTCCAAAGAAGACATACATATGACCAAGAAGCACATGAAAAGATGCTCAACATCACTAATTATCAGAGAAATGGAAGTCAAAACTACAATGAGGTATCACCTCACACTGGTCAGAATGGGCATCATAAAAAAACCTACAAACAATAAATGCTAGAGAGGGTGTGGAGAAAAGGGAACCCTCCTACACTGTTGGTAGGAATATAAATTGGTATAGCCACTATGGAAAACAGTATGGAGGTTCCTTAAAAAATCTAAAAATAGAACTACCATATGACCCAGCAATCCCACTCCTGGGCATATACCGAGAGAAAACTATAATTCGAAAAGACACATGCACCCCAATGTTCACTGCAGCACTATTTACAATAGCCAGGACATGGAAGCAACCTAAATGTCCATCAACAAGGAATGTATAAAGAAGATGTGGTACATACATACAATAGAATATTAGCCATAAAAAAGAACAAAATAATGCCATTTGCAGCAACATGGATGGACTTAGAGATTGTCATACTGAGTGAAGTAGGTCAGACACAGAAAGACAAATATCATATGAGATCACTTATATGTGGAATCTAAAAAAAGGGTACAGGGGATTCCCTGGTGGCGCAGTGGTTGAGAGTCCGCCTGCCGATGCAGGGGACACAGGTTCGTGCCCCGGTCCGGGAAGATCCCACGTGCCGCAGAGCAGCTGGGCCCGTAAGCCTTGGCCGCTGAGCCTGCGCGTCCGGAGCCTGTGCTCCGCAACGGGAGAGGCCACAACAGTGAGGGGCCCGCGTACCGCAAATAAATAAATAAATAAATAATAAAAAATTTAAAAAGGGTACAAATGAACTTATCTACGAAACAGAAGTAGAGTCATGGATGTAGAAAACAAACTTACGGTTACCAGGGGATAAAGGGGGCAGAGATAAACTGGGAAATTGGGATTGACATATACACACTACTACATATAAAATAGATAACTAATAAGAACCTGCTGTATAGCACAGGGAACTCTACTCAATACTCTGTAATGACTGATACGGAAAAAGAATCTAAAAAAGAGTGGATATATGTATATGTATAACTGATTCACTTTGCTGTACACCTGAAACTAACATAACATTGTAAATCAACTATACTGCAATAAAAGTTTTTAAAAATAATAAAAAAATTTTAAAGTTTAAAAAATTTTTAAATTACTATAGCATGTTAAAAGATTTTTCAGGGTGAGCGACACAGGTGGAACGATTTATCATGGTCCCCATTCTAACATCCATATACACAAATACATCTGTCCAATGGAGCAATTTGTGTATCAGCCCCATGTTGATAGATTCTGCTTCACCAGCTGTCCCTATTTCTAAGAAAATAGGTCAATTCAACTTGCAGACATCCCAGCCAGGCTCTATACCCACGCCTGCACACACAAGTGCTACACCTGTATTCGCCAGATTGACAGATGATTAAGTGATCGTTATCCGATTATGAAAAATTAAACTAGAAAGATAAAAGGCAAAACTTGACTATGTTGTTCTACCTTTGAATTGTATTGCTTTGGGCCAACCATTGTTGCAACAGAGACTTGGTTAGCATATTCCTTTCTTTCCTTTCCTTTCCCTGCTGTTTCATGGTGAAAAGGCAGGCCAAAGCAAGGAAGAAAGGAGGGAAGCTTCAGGAGAGGGAAAATCCAGAAGCTGAGTCCAAGCCCCTAATTAATTAACTTGGCTACAGAAGCTCCACTGTCTCTCTCTCATCTTCTGACTTCTAAGTGACAATCCTATTCTTTGTCACAAATTTCCTTCTGTCTTGACTTCGGGCTTTACAGATGACTGGCGCTTTTCAATTGTGAGAATGGTTTACCTTTCTGGCTGAGCAGCCTCTCAAAAATCATTTTATCAGGGGAAAAAAAAACAGGGTTAGCAGCTTAGTGAGTTCTCTCTTGGCAGCGTACCTTTTTATTTCTGAATTTCATTGTGACTTGCTTGCCTTGTCCCTCTGCCACCGTCTACTCTAACATCCTAATAACAGCCTGTAACTTGTAATTTGGGTTTTCAAAGCTGTATTTTTCAGGCATCTTCTTTCTGTCCAAATCAAAGACACCATTTCAATGTCAGACGGAGGGACAATGAGAGAAAACCTGTGCAGGCACATGTGTGTGTCCATACACACACATGCACAGGCAGGCACACACACGCACGTTATCAGGTCAAAGTCTTGCCTGAATTCTAGCTCAAAGATTTTCTGTTTTTCTCTTTCCTGTGTTCCTGAGCACCTAGCTTCCTGGGCTATAAAGGAAGTTCGGAGTTTGGGTTATTTTTTTACTATTATTCGGTGACCTTAAATAGAGTTCAAACTATTATATTTTCAAATCAATACTGAACAGTCTTCCACAGACGTAGAGAATGGACTTGAGGACACGGGGAGGGGGAAGGGTAAGCTGGGACGAAGTGAGAGAGTGGCATAGACATATAAACACTACCAAATGTAAAACAGATAGCTAGTGGGAAGCAGCCGCATAGCACAGGGAGATCAGCTCGGTGCTTCGTGTCCACCTGGAGGGGTGGGATAGGGAGGGTGGGAGGGAGACGCAAGAGGGAGGAGATATGGGGATATATGTATATGTATAGCTCTTTCACTTCGTTATACAGCAGAAACTAACACACCATTGTAAAGCAATTATACTCCAATAAAGATGTTAAAAAAATATATTGAACAGTCTTCTACCAAAGATACAGAGATCTTTGCAAATAAAAGCATTCTGACCGTCAAGAGCACTTAATTTAAGCACACAAGCATCTTGTATTATTGCTTGAGTCTTTATATTTTCAACTTTATTCATCTGTTCTATGCTCCATGCCAATAGTGATTAAATTAGTAAAACTTACTGTGCTTGGAGGAAGAATTTTTTACATATCTCCACCCAGTTACTGCTTCCCCCAAACGTTCCCACCTCTTAAATAGAAATAGTTTACAAACACCTCCAAGGGAAAGTTAGTGTATCTTTTCAGCTGTTGAAATTCTAGAGCTGTAAGTGACTAAAAACAATGAGGCCAATGCTTCATTTTCAATACAAATAATAATTGGTAAAAACAATAAACTAGCATTATTAGCAAACACATGCCACAGTATAAATTATTTTATCCCTTAAGTTTGTGACTCTGCTCAAATTTAGATAATTAGAGGAGGCAATAGAACGACAAGATTCCTACCAAGCATGTAGTTGCACTATTTTCAATATATGAGGCTTATGTGCCAAGAAATGACCATTAGCAAATTAAACAATTGTGCTGTTATAAGAATTAAATTCCCTAATTTAGCTCTTCTATTAAGTTTTACCTTAATTTCCAACTGTTGTTAGTGATTAGAAAGTAAAATTATTTGGCTATCACAAATATGCTTAAATTTACATCCCACACGTTTCACACACCATAAACTATATTATATAGGTGAATATATGTACACATTTTTATCTTACCTTGATCCAAAAAGGACTTCAAGCCATTTACAAATGCTCCTGTAAAGTAGCAATATAAAGGCCCATTAAAAGTAAAAAACATGAGCCAAAAGGTAACTAATCACAGGAAACTAACAGGAAGCCATTAATAAGGTTGGAACACAATGGCATTCATGCCAGAGGTAGACCAATACTTTTGGCTCTGAGCTTGCCAACTGCCAATAGGAATATGGATGCAATTTCAAGTTTCATAGAATGTACAAGGAAAAAAAGAAAACATCTGCTCACAAAAAGCACTACTGCTGAGATCAGGGGACTAAATATCCCTCAATTCTGTCTCAGAAAGATCAGAGATTAATTCTACCGATAAAAATATCCATATGGGCAGATGCAAACTATTATATACAGGATTCATGAACAACAAGGTCGTACTGCATAGCACAGGGAACTATATTCAATATCCTGTGATAAACCATAATGGAAAAGAATATGATAAAGAATATATATATATATATGTATTACTGAATTACTTTGCTGTACAGCAGAAATTAACACATTGTAAATCAACTATACTTCCATAAAATTTAAAAAATATATATCCAGTGAAAAGTTTGGTAGAGCTATGATTTTTAAAAAAATTAATACTAGCTAGGATTCTATTGAGTTGCCTATATAATTGATTCGGGTACTCAGTTCTCTGGGTTGTCAATTAGTGTATTTTAGATTTTCTAGCAATGGTACCTAGCCAGGGGTGGTATGGCTTTGGAACCATGGGTGGGCAATTATTAATTGTTAAAATGATGGGAGGTGGGCACCACTTGCTGAGCAAGGTCTGGGGATTTTAACATACTACAGTACATAGGAAAGTCACACACAATAAAGAATTCTAATGTCCCAAATGACAATTGCAGCCCCATTGAGAATTACTGAGAGAAATGAATGGATTCCATGTCTTTCAAATAATCCTTCTACAGATATTGTTGCTCTTGGACAAGCTATTAAAAGGTATTGTACGGCACTGAACTCAAAATTATACTCCCTGGCAAGTACTCAAAACATTTTTAAAGCTAATACTTCTGACCATGGCATAAAGCCTTACTTAAATAACAGTTTTCCTATGGATGGAAATTTATCCATAAAGAGGCAAGACAATAAAATAGATTTGCTTATCTTTCCTCCTACTGTAGCCAGAAGTCAATGACTGAGAATAGCCATCATGTTGTCCATCTGTAGTATGTGCATACTGTATATATATCATTGCATATGCATATGTGGTCCACGCATAAGTAACAGTTCTTTCTGATTCTTGGATCAACCCAGACATGGCTTTCTTCCTTAGTCTAACACCAGGACCCAGTATAATGACTCTGGCCTTACAGTTCAACCCATCCAAAGTTTCATTCATAAAACGTCTCTTCATTTCAAAATCCTCCACACCAGGGCACTCTCATTTGTTCTATAGTTTTATTATTATTATTATTATTACTGGCTTTAAGAAATGTTATTACTACATTATCAAAATATTTCTTCTGTCTTCAATCTGCGGTCTATATCACAATAGGGTAATATTTTGATGAATAAACCAAACCAATAGGTCGTTCATTCTAAGAAATTGCTTTAGTTCTTTCTTTCTTTCTTTTTTTTTTTTTTTTTTTGCTTAATCATCACTCCCTACCCCTCCACCCAATAAAAATATACCATGGCCACTGAGGCTTTGGGGAGATCAAACACAGTCAAATGCAGAGAATTCAGCCACAGTTTTGGTTTTGAAACTCATGACAGAGACATTGTCTTGAAATTCAAAATGTTTGATAAGCAAGAGCTTGGAATTTTGGAATTCAGAAGGCAAACCTTGTGCCAAGGGAGATGGGAGGAGGGAAGGGCTGGGAGTGTGGGCTTAGCGGATGTAAACTGTTATACACAGGATGGATAAACAAGGCCCTACTGTACAGCACAGGGAACTAAATTCAATATCCTGTGATAAACCATAATGGAAAAGAATATAAAAAAAATGCCTATATGTGTATAATTGAGTCACTGCTGTACAGCAGAGATTGGTACAACATTGTAAATCAGCTATACTACAATAAAAAAAATTAAAAGTCAAAAGGCAAACCTTGAAGAAACAAAACATCAACTTTATGCCTTAGTCAATAGAGAATGGAGAAGAGGCCAGATTGTTCATTCTGAAGATAAGACAAGGGCTACCCAGGCAAAGGAGAAAAAGAGGGAAACATTACCCAGGAGCCAGGCTGGTTGGGAAAGGGGTGAGAGGACTAGACTCTTCAAGTCACTGCAAAGAAAGGAGCTGAGCCAGCACTGGAGAAATATCACGGCCTCTAGTCAAGCAAGAACCACCCATTGCCAGAACAAGGGAGCCATAAGGAAGCTACGCCAGCCCCCAAAACTATCCAACAAGGTACAGGAGAACCCCCCACTTCACCCCTACACCAAGGAGCTATAATCATTATCCTGCTTTTTGCCAAGCAGCAAGGACCTCCCATGAGCAGCAGCCTGCACGTCATTCACTGATGACCTAGCAAGAACTGCATAATGCCTGTATCCCAAGAATTTTTTTGGACCCATCCATGTGGACAATTGCGCTGTCAAGAGCTTAGTTGAATTATCAGACCCTCCCAGCAGAGAGCAGGGCTTTGGACAACCAGAGGAAAACAGTGATGTGAAAATGAGGAACCGCAACACTTCTGTTTGCTAGGACTTCAATCCAGCCTGAAATCCCTTTGTCGGGCCTCGCTTTACAATATCCCACAGCTCTTCTGCTACCGTCTGTCTTATACACAACTTGCCTGAGTGCATATTACCTTAATACTATTACGTACAAGATCAGAATAATTCAACATTTTTAAAAATACAGTTTAAGACATATGAAAATGGAATTGTTCTGTTGAAGCAGGGCCAGGGGCTTCAGAGCCCTTGCTGTTTGGCCTCTTACTACGCCCACCCTCACTGCTAGCTGCTCAGTTGACCCCTGTTATCTTTCTGTGAAAACACAATTTGCCAACTATTCTTCTAGAATTTTCTGGTAAGGATTTGGTTTTGTCTCTGAATGTGCAATGACGATTTCTAAATCTAAGGCTGTATTCCCACTGCATCAGAATCACCTGGAAAGTATTTATGTCTTTATTGTCCCTACTCTGGAGACTGTGACCCATTGATCTGAGATAGGGCCCAAAAATCTGTTTTTAACAAGCTTCCCAGGTGACACAGACATTCAGGCAGGTTTCCAACGGGCTGAGATAAAGCTTACAGGTGGTGCTATTAAAATCCCTCAAAGACACTCGAACAGCACCAAAGCTTCATTGACCTTCTCTGGAGACGCTGACTTAATGCTCCATCTCATCAACTCCCATGGGACTCTTCAGCCTTCTTGTGATTTATTTGGAAGCCAAGTTTTGCCCTGAGGAGCAAACGTGATTCCATGTCATCCCCCACCTATATTTTCCAAGTGACTCTAATGGTATGTTTTCTCTCTCATTTTTCATTTTATTCTGAAGGCAGGATATATGTATTTTGCACTGAAATAAAAGGCTTTTTCCTATTTAAGTCCCTATATCATCAGTAGCCATTGAAGTTTTAGAGTGAAGATTAGTACAAGAAAGTTTTGTAAATGAAATGCTGACGAGCTGCTCTGAAGCTTCTTTTCAATTATTTTTTCGAAGAGGTTATGGTTTGAAGCAGGCTTTGAAGTAAATGAACCCATTAATCAGGCACTAAAATGCTGCTACAGCAGTTTAAAACTATATCAATGAAAGTGTATTCTGGAAACCTTTTGCCAAAACTGTCCAGCTTGATTGATTGTTTTGTATATACATATATCTTTTGTTCCCCTAGTGCTGCTGTGTTCCTGACTACAGGCAATATTTATAGGGCACAAGAGGGAAAAATAACACAACCACAAATATCCAGTCAATGTGAATGGTCATATGGTAAACTAAGCATTCTACAATGAAAGGAGATGCATTTAGGCTGCACACACCTCAACCACAATAACAAAGCAAGTCAATATTGTCTTTGGCCACTACTTTGGGTTCTCCTATTACCCCATCAATCTTTTCCTGGCCAATGGTTCAGAACTACCCCTCCCAACGAAGGCAATCTCCTGAGCTCAGCATCCTCACCTTCTAGAAGCTTTCTGCAGCGTCAGCACGGTAGCACTGTCTATTCTGACAACCTGTTCTATTTTCTTCATAACAGTTATCATCTTTTGTTTATCATTGCTCTCCTCCACTAGAATGGAAAATTCGAGAGCAGGACCCTGTCTGTCCTGTCCTCACAGGATAACCAGAGCCAAGGTCAGCACATCATAGGCACTCGAGAAATATTTGTGGAGCGTAACAGAAGGAGCCCAATGCGCTGAAAATCAACTGGCCAAATATCTGCTCTCCAAAAGTCCAAATACAACTTGATTTGCTACTTAAAAATTGGATGGAAAAAAAAGTCCTAAAAATGCTAGAAGAGGGTTGAAAGAGAAAATGGCACACCAGAGGATCTGAGGAATTCGATAGAAACTGAGAAAAAACGTCCCACTTGAACTTCTGAAATGCTGTATAATGAAAAGTACTTTTCTGATTATTAAATATATTTGTAAAAATATCAAACCACTGTATCAGTCTTAGTTTGCAACAAATTGACTATTCTTTAAAATGCTGCTACAAAGACAAAATGAGAACTAGTCAAGTAAAAAAAACTTCACAGAAATCTCCCAAAGCTGTTAGGACCATCCATTCAGTATTAAATGCAGTGAGCTTTATAAAGATTTAACACACGGACATAAGTTTTAGGTAAGTTGATGAATTTAGTAGGTTAGGCTAATTGGTCACCTGAAAAACACTGTTATTTAATGTATCAATTATTCAGCCTATAGATTTTAGCTATTTAGCTAGAATCTTATTTTGGACCTAGAACTTTACTATTCCCACCTTACGGTGGACGAACCTGAGGTCCACTAGCTTGCCCACGGATACCTCGGCAGTAAGCGGGAAAGCTGGCCCTCAGCTTGGAGTCTTTCAAAATCTGGAGTCTGAGCCTTCAACACCAAGTGGTACTGCCTACCCAGAAGACCGTCTGCAGTCTAGGATTTAGTATCGAAGGTTTCAACACGTCTAGAATGCTTCTGCAGGACCGAGATAATACGTAGTAACATAATTTGTAGAAGGCAGGAATTTGAAATCAAGGCTGCTTACTGAGCAAGTACCGGTAGGCTGCGGAGGTATGTGAATGCTTATGAAGCTATTATTTTCTGCTCAAGATGGCTCAAGCAGTCACTCTCATGAGGTGCCTGAATTTTACTATGAAAAGTGCGTGCTATAGATGAGAGGTATTTACAAACCTGGGATGTGTGAAAATCTTACCAGGTATGTCCAGCATCTAGTGAAAGTCAACTTCAAGGTCCTTGCACATAGAAAGAGAACATACCGTACAATGGCAGCCTTGGGTAATCATGAATTTTCTGCACTAGCCTCTCTATTTTTCTGAGCAATACGGTAAGCAGGGCCACTGGCTAAGATAAAGAGCTGGTGAGTACCGTGCAGCTGCAGGAGATGAATCTGAGACAGTCAAAAGATTATTCCTCCACATTTGTCACAAACTAGACATTTCTTTGCACCAACCTTTTTAAACATTCAGCTATCTCCCGGGATTCTTAATCCTCACATAGGTTATTTTTGTTTGTTTTCTTGCTCTCTCAAAAAGATACGAATTCAGTTTTCTCTTCATAGATTTAAGCTAAAGCCCAAAAGTTTTAAATGATTTTCTCAGTGTCACTGAGCGCATCACTGGTGGAGTATGGATGTGAAACAGAGTCTTAATTTTCCCAGGCCAGAGTTCTCTATGTTATCAATGGTTTTCAAGCATTTTTAAACAATGGAACCGTTTTTCCTCTGAACCAACTCTTATGTAACCTCAATATATGTAACTGATAAAGGCTGCATTAGTATAAAATTATTTATGGGTATTTTGTGCCACATTTACTTATAACATCAATCAAAGACAAAAATGAGATTTTTGAAAATTCTGAAATTGGGGATTATGGATGCCAACAAATGAGTCTCGGCATCCAATTTTTCTTTATTTTATTACACAGTACAGTACTGAGAAAATCCTGACTCAGAAAAGTAATTGCAAGTGGTAACAGATTTTAATAACTGCCCTTGCAACCTCAGACTGCTCTTGAATCAAACTTTGCCCTCAAACCAAACTCTTGAAAAGGCCTTGGAAAACGATGCCTGAAACATAGTTCGGAAACCTCTGCAATTAAACTCTGTTCCTTTTCCATCTTTGACACATCCCTGCCAATTACTTTATTCAGTTCAATACCAGAAGTCATCAACAGACTAAATGTTGACTGAGGACGATTAAAAAAAAAAAGAAGCCTGTTGGAAGATGGAAAAAAGAAAGGGGAAAGCAAAACGAAGAGTGCAGTTTTCACTCTAGCGCAATTCACTGAAAACTGATTCAGCAAATGAGCAGTTTGCCAAATGACTGATTAATCAAATGTACTGATTTATACAAAATGTGTTTCTTATGACTATATATAGTTCAGGGCATTTTGTATTGAATGTGATGCTTTTAATAGCCTTTTGAAGGCTTCTGCTAAATGTCAGTGGAGTGGTTTTCATTTTGCTTTCAGAGCAGCGTTTTAAGGAAAGTACAGTTGACTTCGCTCCATCAACCAGTAACTCTCAAGAGCAGGGAGGGAGACCTCCAGCCTGCAAAAATCACTCCTGGGCTGCCCACCCCAGAGAGGGGGTTACTAATGGGCAGAGAATGAAGAGACTATGGGGCAGATGGAGAAAAGAGGAGGGGCAGAGAACCTGAAGAGCATGAGGCCTACGTGACAGAGGGAGGGAAGAGCTAACTCGAGAGGCAGGGAGAACTGAAGACTGAGGGCTGGGATGGGCAGAAGCCAAAGGCCCCAGAGTGCAGGCAAGCTCTGGCTCTTCAGAGCCCTCCTTGCTAGCTCCTCGAGTATGAGTGGATGTAAACTTGGTAAGAAATCAGGTTTTGGAAACGGGTAAAATTGCTGACTATAAGGCATGCATTCCTAAAACACTTGGAGGAAAATTAGGGTATTATCAAATCCTCCTCCCCACCCAAATATATATATATACACACAGAAAGCATACACCCCCAGAAGTGCATAGATCAGGCCTGGAAATGAGAAAGCAACTTTCCCACAAGTCCAACTAGAGGCAAAGCTTGGATTAAAACCAGACCTGATTCTTAGACTAATGGCTTTCTTATTGCTTTTTATGGTGAATATTCCTGTCTAAACATTTGCCTTCATTGCCTCTTAGAGATTTCTCCCCCAAATAATACCAAAGTAAAACAAAATTACATTATCCAAGTTAATTAAGTGTCCTTGTTAAATGACTAAATAAATGGGCTAGAGCTTAAATCAGTCCAAAAGACATAACCCTCCAAAAAATGAAGTCCTTCTTAAACCTAAATTTAGTCATCAGGTTTTTAGACACTTCTGTTTCAACATGCCTAATTTTTAGAGGTTTAGAGGTGGTTATGCTTTTTCCCATTCGTTGGAGACTTCCTGCAAATGAGACATGCAGCCATTTTATAAAAATGATAAATTGGCCTGTTACAAGTAGCCCAGGATCCTATTCCTCATGCCTCTTTCTCCTCTCACACTGTATCGCTTCCTGGAAGTATTAATAGCTGCATTTCATTTTCCTGTATAAATATTTAAGGACTGTAATTCTGCCCAGTTGACACTGGCAGCACCTATGCACGGTGATGTTTCATTATCTGCTCCTCGTATCAACATAATCTTGTCAAACTTTGTTTCCAATAAATAGGGCAGGCTGTATTTGGAATATTTTAATAACGGAGCCCAGTCATATCACTTTCAATCATGGCCTGCTTACAAATCCCCAGCTAAGAGGTGAAGTTACATGGAACAATAAGCCGTGAGCAGCGTGCCAATATATTTTCATTAGTCAATGACACCCAGCTGCAGAGAGAAATTAGGCTGTGTCCTTTAAAACCCATCGTTCCCTTGTGGCAGGACCACAGCCGGCCGGATTGGCTCCACCAAATCTTCCTGCCATTGTTCAGTGAATGCTCCAGCTGGGTTGTGTTCATCATAAACCCTAAGTCTGCAATTTTTCAATTCCACATTAGGCTCGGATTCAAAGCCTATTGTTCTGACGTTACTGGTGGGGCAGACAAGGAGAATGTCATTGAGTAGCTATTGTTTCAAGCACTTCTTCTCACCCTATCATCCTGGGTCGTTTGTAAAAATAATTTCTCTCTGGGAACTTTGGAAACAATGATTGCTCTGGCATTACTTCACACTTTTCCCCTAGTCTTCTAATTCTTTAACAATACTCAGAGAAAGAAGTCGCTTTTCAGACTTTCCAGATTAAAGTAGCCCAAATGGGGTCACTGGAAAGGAAACACTTCAAAGGGAAGCACCTTTTTTTTTTTTTTTTTTTTTGGCGGCACGGCAGGCGGGATCTTAGTTCCCCGACCAGGAGTCGAACCTGGGTCCCCGGCACTGGAAGCTCAGTCCTAACCACTGGACCCCCAGGTAATTCCCGGAAGCACCTTCTTAAGTTATGTTTTCATCTTTGCTTTACCACCAGGTTGTTTTCGCACTTTTATCAATTGTCTTAAAAGCTAAGATACTGAAACCACATTTTTCCATAATAGGCAGATTCTCATTTAGATCGGTAAAGCACAACAATCCCACCTCTCCCTTCCTTTATTCAGCTCACCACTCCATTTAGGCCTCTTCCCACCCTCATTCCACCCTGCATACTTGCCTAAGCAGAGGGAGACAGCAATGGCTGAGTGACCCACGCTGGAAGCATCTCAGGAATGCCACCAGGTGTGATGGAAACCCCAGACAGATGGGCAGCTTCTGAGGGAGGCTATTCTTACACATGGTTTTTAGTGACTCCATAGAGACTGAACACCAGCCACAAATAACTCCCCAGACCTTCTGAGGATTTCTCTAGGTTGATGATGTCAGTCCTTGCTGCTGGGTTCACAGCTTCTACGGCAGTGTTTCTCAACCCTGGCTGCAAATTAGAACATCTGATTTAAAAAAAAAATACTAACGCTTGGGCCTCTCCTCCAGAGATTCTGATCTAATTGCTCTGGGGTGAAACTTGGACGGAGGTATTTTTTTTCAATGCTCCCCAGATGACTCTAACGGGTAGCCAGGGTGGAGCGACACTGCTCAGAGGCATTTGTGTGCAACCCATCACTAAACACAGCAAAGTCCTGCTCCCTTAATTTGCCTATTTTTAGGCAATACTTTGACCAAGTGTACCTGACTACCGAAGTCTCAGCAAAAAGAAATGAGAAACTGAGCTGCACACCTGTAAAGGGTTCTCATCACATTGAAGTTTCACCACTGCCATGTTTTCCAGCTTGGGACATCCCAGGTCTATCAAACTCAAATAGCTACAAGGACTGGGAAAATCATGTGGGAAGTGTTCAGGGTATGAAGAACAGCCCAGAATGGTGAGGGGTCATGAACTAGAACGTGAACTGCCACTCTAACGGGGCAGATGCTGCTCAGATCCAGCTGAGAGCTGCCCTGTAAGAATGCCAGCCCAAAGTGGCCAAATATCTTGAGTTTTTTTTTTTTTTTTAAGAGAGACTAGAAATGTAAATTTTTATGTGAGATCTTGCAATTTGAAAAACTGGCGCACATTAAAAAATATTTTGGGGGGATACACCTCTTAGAGAAAGGGAAATAAAAACAAAAATAAACAAATGGGACCTAATGAAACTTAAAAGCTTTTGCACATCAAAGGAAACCATAAATAAGACAAAAGGACAACCCTCAGAATGGGAGAAAATATTTGCAAATGAAGCAACTGACAAAGGATTAATCTCCAAAATTTACAAGCAGCTCATGTAGCTCAATATCCAAAAAACAAAGAACCCAATCCAAAAATGGGCAGAAGACCTAAATAGACATTTCTCCAAAGAAGATATACAGATTGCCAACAAACACATGAAAGGATGCTCAACATCACTAATCATTAGAGAAATACAAATCAAAACTACAATGAGGTATCACCTCATACCAGTCAGAATGGCCATCATCAAGAAATCTAGAAACAATAAATGCTGGAGATTGTGTGGAGAAAAGAGAACCCTCTTGCACTGCTGGTGGGAATGTGAATTGGTACAGCCACTATGGAGAACAGTATGGAGGTTCCTTAAAAAACTACAAATAGAACTACCATATGACCCAGTAATCCCACTACTGGGCTTATACCCTAAGAAAACCATAATTCAAAAAGAGTCATGTACCACAATGTTCATTGCAGCTCTATTTACAATAGCCAGGACATGGAAGCAACCTAAGTGTCCAACGACAGATGAATGGATAAAGAAGATGTGGCACATATACACAATGGAATATTACTCAGCCATAAAAAGAAACGAAATTGAGTTATTTGTAGTGAGGTGGATGGACCCAGAGTCTGTCATACAGAGTGAAGTAAGTCAGAAAGAGAAAAACACATACCGTATGCTAACACATATATATGGAATCTAAAAAAAAAAAATGGTTCTGAAGAACTTAGGGGCAGGACAGGAATAAAGATGCAGACGTAGAGAACGGACTTGAGGACACGGGGTTGGGGGGAGAGGGTAAGCTAGGACGAAGTGAGAGAGTGGCATGGACATATATACACTACCAAATGTAGAATAGCTAGCTAGTGGGAAGCAGCCGCATAGCACAGGGAGATCAGCTCGGTGCTTTGTGACCACCTCGAGGGGTGGGATAGGGAGGGTGGGAGGGAGACGCAAGAGGGAGGAGATATGGGGATATATGTATATGTATAGCTCATTCACTTCGTTATACAGCAGGAACTAACACACCACTGTAAAGCAATTATACTCCAATAAATATGTTAAAAAATATATTTTGGGGGGATAAACGAAGTATGTCAACACTGGCTTCAGGTCCTGGCCAGTGAGTAGCTACCTTACAACTTCCTAAGACAAAATACAAATATATGAACGGAACCGTCATATTCTCACTACTACATCATTAATAGAAGCATCAACTGTTCAAGCTAAAAGCAAACTAAAAGAAATCATTCGATCTAGTTATTTTAAAATAAGGAGAACAGGGGAAAAGTAAAGGAACTTACACCTTCAGAGGCTACATGAACTAGTTCATGATGCTGCAGTAGGTGCCAGGATTCCAAAGTCCTTGTCCAGGGTCTGTGTTGACATCAAAGTGAACCAGCCTTGACTCTGTAACTCAGGACATTTCTACACTGAAATGCCAAATGCCACCATTTGGATCACAAAAGCCATGACAGGTAAACCGAAGAGGTCATATCATTTGTACGGTGAGACTTCGATGCCCATAATATTTTAAAATATTAGGGGAAATAATTTCAGAGTGAGATTCATGCTGCATGTTCAGGAAAGAACCTCTCTGGGCTATAAAAAGCAAACTCCTGATATGACCCACTTGCTGGGCAAAGAGCTGTGGGTGAAAACAGACATAGGTCCCCTAGTTTACAGGCCAAAGAAAAAAACATCATCAGATCTGTCACTCCCTACTTAAAATCCTTCAGTGGTTTCCCCCAGCTTTAGAATAAAAGCCAAGTACATACAAATTTACTGAGAGAAGTTAGGTAAACAAAGACAAGTTGGTGGTGGGGCGTGGGATCGTGGTAACAGACATTCCTCACCTAATGGAAGAGATGTTCCCCGGAAATATATACCTTTCAAGCAAACTATGTATTACATTAAAGCATACAAAATTATCAATACTTGATCATTTTTTAACTACAAAAATAGCAATTTCACATGACTCAATCTAATACATAGCTTAACACTATTATCATTTATTCCTCTCTGGAGAATTCCATGATGTTAACCCCTTCTCCTCCTTCCTGAAATACTCTTGTTTACTTCCATGATGCCTTGTTTTTCTGATTTTGCCTCTACATTCATTAGACACTGCTCTTCTAGGTCCTTTGCTGGCCCTTCCTTTCTACCAGAACTCTAAAGGTCAATTTCCTAAGGCCTAGGTCCTGCTTCTTTTCTAACTATTTGCCTATAGTTTATTTAAAATAACAAAATGTGGTACCTATATACAATGGAATGTTATTCAGCTATAAAAAAGAATGAAATAATGCCATTTGCAGCAACATGGATGGACCTAGAGATTGTCATACTGAGTAAGTCAAAGAAGGACAAAATAGTGTATGATATCGCCTATATGTGGAATCTAAAAATATGGTACAAATGAACTTATTTACAAAACAGAAATAGAGTTACAGATGTAGAAATCGATCTTATGGTTACCAGGGGGAAAGGGATAAATTGGAAGATTGGGATTGACACATACACACTACTATATATAAAATAGATAACTAATAAGAACCTACTGTATAGCACAGGGAACTCTACTCAATACTCTATAATGACCTATGTGGGAAAAGAGTCTAAAAAAGAATGAATATATGTATATGTATAACTGATTCACTGTGCTGTTCACCTGAAACACAACATTGTAAATCAACTATACTCCAATAAACATTTAAAAAAATAAATAGAATAAGGTAAAAAAATAAAATATCTACTTGCAGACAATGTCCAAATTTACATCTCTAGCCAAAATCTTCTTTCTAACTACTAGTCTGATACATCCAGTTGATAACCCTATATTTCAACTTGGATATCTTCTCCCTGGCATCCCAGATGT
Source organism: Mesoplodon mirus (assembly GCF_964341445.2). NCBI lineage: Eukaryota > Metazoa > Chordata > Mammalia > Artiodactyla > Ziphiidae > Mesoplodon > Mesoplodon mirus. The sequence goes on along the minus strand of NC_138981.1, from coordinate 20,710,176 downwards.
ATCATGTTCAAGATCAAGCCCTTGGTCCTTTCTGAAATCTACCCCACCTTTCTTCCCCATTTCAGTAAATGCCACTTCTAGCCACCCCGTTGCCTAAGCTAGAAAACTTGGACTCCTGCTCAACACCTCCCGCACTCTGACCAAGTCCTGATGGTTCTAGGCACAGGATATCCAACCTATCTGCTTCTTTCCATCTCCAGTGCATCCACCACAGACTCACACACCTCTGGCTGGAATACTACCAAACCACCGTAACAGCCCCTCCCATGCTTCTGTCTCTTCTGCACATTACAAATGCACTTATTATTCCATTCTTTTATTCATTCCTCAAAGTTTTGAGGGCCTACTATGTGCCAGACAGTGTTGTATGTACTAGAGATTAAATATTGGACCTAAAGCCCCAATGAAGCTTAGATGAAGCAAATCCCGCATCGTGACACTTTCCTACGTGAAACCTTTCAACGGCTTCTCATCTTTTGAAAAAGACCCAAACAAATTAACATGACCAAACGGTCATGTCTGACGTGGCTCCTGGCCACCTCTCCGGCCCCATCTCTCAGTCTATCCCCCTCACTCTCTGTACTCACGTTCGTTTTCTTCTAGTTTTTCAAATAAGCCAACGTCTTTCCTAATTTCAGGCCTCTTTTCATGACAGTTTCTCTGCCTGGAAAGTTCTTCCCCATCAATCACCCCATCACCTCTATCACCCCATTTAGATGAAATGGGTTAAAGTCACTCAGTTTCTGTCAGAGTGAAGTATTAGAAATAAGCCCTGAAACCCTGGACCTCAAGTCAAGAAATGTGAGTAAATGTCCTGGGTCTGGACATTTTGGAAGGTTTGTCAACAGTTGTCTCACTGGTAAAGAAAGGGATGAACTGCATGCCCTACGAGGGCTCAGCTGGTAAGACTATCTATTGCAGACTTCTGTCTTACTGATGAGGAAACCAAGGCCCAGAATAGTTAAATTAATTTACCATAGTACAATAAACAGCTCTTTCGTTGGGCAAACCCTTTTTCTAACATTATGTGGATGCTACTGGCCTTTGGAACTGAACAGATTATTTTGTACTAAGGGAAGAAAAAAAACAGGCATATTCAGCTAGGATAGTAATTCAAAATGTATGCTTTAGTATGGAGATAGGAAGTAACAGTAAATGAAGAAACTGAGATGCTTAATTAAATGTATTTTTTTTAAAGATGGTTTATAATGATGTGAGCATTCAGTACAGATGGGCACACTGTTCGTAAAATCATTTCCCTGATCTATACGTTCTAAACCTTCCGATGTCACAGGACTTTCATTAGTAAACTAGTTCAATGACCAATAGAAGTTGGAACACAAACGTCTATCTTCCTAGGACACAGCGAAGCAGATGTTGCATGTAGGTCCTAGACATTCTCCTGACACAAATACCTCTAATCAAAGAATCTCTCTTCTAATTCAAATCAAGTTTATTAAACTTAAATAAGGCAGGAAAACACATTACGGGGAAAAAAACCCCAGCTGGCTGAGACTGGTGGCTAAGATACAGACTAAATGAATCATTTTCCCAGAGACCTTAAAAATTAAAATTGGCAAGTCTGGGAACAGAGGGATAATATGACAAGTGGTTCAGTTGACATGTTCATTTAATTTCTGGGGTAAAGTGTATTCCCCAGATGTCTCAAAAGGTAGTAGGGAAGAGAGCCAAATGTTTATTTTATCAACACACCCTGTGTGACACCTTCACCATAAGTACACATAGAGCTAGTTAGTGAAAAAAAAATTAAAAGAAATGAAGTCAACAACAGAAACCACAGGAAACATTCATTTACATAGTTTAACTGGCACCAACTTATGAAAATTTAAATTTCATCCTCTTTCATAATTAAGCTATGTAGAACCCATCAGATGCCATAAATATGGGCCACCTTTTCAGAACACAAGGGATAAAATTGAACAGAAATATTTTACATAGAAATCTGAGGGAGTATGAAAACGATTTAACTGTTATAAAGTCTTGTTTATGGTAATTTGAAATCTACACGAGACAGCATGTAACAGTTCTTCCATCTTTGAAAACTCACGGAGAATACAAAACTAGCTTTGAAGAAAAAGATTCATCTAGATACAAAAGAGTCACTTTTAAGAGTTTTTTAAAATGCAGTTCTTCTCATCTGTGAGGTCCAATTGTCTATTCCAGGCCCACCTAAATCTCTCTTGTCTTTCAAGGTCCAATCCATCCCCCACCCATCAAAATATGGAAAACACTCAACTTTACTGAATTATAAGCTAAAGAAAGATTTTTTTAAATTTTCAAATTACCAAAACTTAAAAAAAAAACATAATGCCGAAGCTTGTGAGGGTTCAATGAAGCAGAACTCTCATGCAGTGCTGGGAAGAATGGTGGGAATTTGGCAGTATATCAAAAAGCTTAAAAGAACTCATGTTCTTTGACTTAATAGTTACATTTCTGGGAATCTATCAGAAAGACAGAATCAGATTAGGAGAGAACTTTTTGTGCATAAAGATGCTTGTTTCCATGTTATTTATATAGGAAAATTGGAAATATTGATGTGTCCAATAATAGGGAAGTTGAAATTATGGTATATCAATAATTGCCATTTTAATAATTTTCTTCTCCCTGATTTTTATGCTTTAAAATTTTTATATGCTGTATTACATCTGTAATGCTGTTTATATTTTATACTGCTGTACTTCTTTTATATTGCTGAATTACTTTTTCTTTTAACTTGTCTCTCTACAGGGAAGTCTTGGTTCTAGATGATATTTAAGAAAATTCTGTAAAGCTATATTCTCACAGTTGGAGGCAACAACGGGATTATGACTGTGGATACTGCCACCAAAGGAAAGTGAGGTTAGACTGTTCTTGAGAAAAATTGACCAGTGTCCTTTGAAGACCAGGGGGTCTCAGAGATTGCTGAGCTCTTAACCGGAGCTGACAAGTGCTGCTTCTAATGTCAGAAGGGAAAGGTTCACATATTTATTACATCTTATCAAAAAGAAATAGTAGAGAATTAGAGCAGATTTGAACTTCGCGGATTTCAAAAGAAAAGCTATTCAGGTCTAGCCAGTAGACTGAACAAATGGATGCTACAGACTCGGGAACACAGATATATTTGTGAATGCACCTTAAGAATGCTTGAGACTACCAGATAGGTCAGAGATGGACATTCTAGGGCGGGGGAATCAACTTATTCAAAGGCACAGAGATGTGAAAAGGCAGAGTGTTTAGTTTTACTAGAGTATAAAGAGAAACCGGAAAATGAGATGAGGCACAGAAGGTAAGGAGCCAATCATGGAAGGTCTTTTGTGCCATGTTGAGGAACTGGAGACAAGGAGCCACCAGTGATTTTTCAGTCATGAGAGAAACATGATCAGATGTGTTGCTTGGAAGTGTATCAGTTAGAAAAGGAGGGTAAAACTGGAGGCAGAGAAACCTGAAAGACATGATAAGAATTACTGTAGGTTGGATGCATATTCAGGGCTTGAATATACATAAAGGTAGGTTCAGGGGCTTCCCTGGTGGCGCAGCGGTTAAGAATCTGCCTGCCAATGCAGGGAACACGGGTTCAAGCCCTGGTCCAGGAAGATCCCACATGCTGCAGAGCAACTAAGCCTGTGCACCACAACTACTGAGCCGGCACTCTAGAGCCCGTGAGCCACAACTACTGAAGCCCTCGCGCCTAGACCCCATGCTCTGCAACAAGAGAAGCCACGGCAAGGAGAAGCCCACGCACCACAACGAAGAGGAATCCCCATTCACCACAACTACAGAAAGCAGTGAAGACCCAATGTAGCCAAAAATAAAAACAAATAAATAAATAACAGTAACAAAGAAAAAGGTAGGTTCAGAAGAAGATTTAGTGAGTGAAACCCAGTGAGTTATAAAATCAAAGGAAAATGCCCATTTGTGTTTCCAGCAAAAAGGATCAGGAATTGAAGAGCTATGACCATGGCAATAAAAAAAAAACTTGTCAGAATTTGAAAACATGAAACCTTCCTATGTTTGTCTGCTTAAGTCTGCGGTAGTTATAACATATGTCCACAAGGTCTTTGATCCTCCTTCAAAAAGATGGAGGTTAGTTCCACACCCCATGAATTTGGCCAGTCTTGGTAACTCTCTTGTAGCAAATAAAATGCAGCAGACTTACGACATGCAAGACTAGAACATAAAAGGTAATACAGCTTCTAAGTCACTCTTTTCCTTGAGACCCAGCCACCATGCTGTGAGGAAGCCCAGGTTACACGGAGAGACCACTTGTTCCAGCCATGTGCTCTAACATAGCTCAGCTGAGATCCCAGTAGACAGCCAGCCTCAACCTTAAAGCCCTTGAGTGAAGAAAACCTTTGAGTTGACTCTCACCCCACCCACTACAACTGCATGAGAAACCTCGAATGAGAACTGCCCAGCTGAACTCAGTCAACTCCTTGAACACTCCTCAAACTGTGAAAGATAATAATATCAAACAAAATATAATAAAATATAAAATAAAATAACGTGGGGGTTGATTGCTTATGCAGCAAAAGATAACCAGGACATATCCCATATGTTTCTTTTAAAATGACAAGAGTCTATGGACTTGTCTTCAGGGACAGGACGGAATGTAGGGAATTGGGTAGTACTGAACCCCAAGCTTAATGAGAAAAGAACTGTAACGAACAGTAGTATGGCAACGGGGGCTTCCAAGGGTCTTAACGCTAGAAATGCTAAGACCTTAACAATAGAAAGACACCAAGAACATGTTTATCAAACTTCGGGTAATGCAAAGGAGGTAGGAATAACTAACTCTTTAAGGGTTAACTTAGAATTCAGCAGCAATTTGATCTTGGTTTAACAGAACAGATCATACTGTGGAAAATACTCTTGCTACAGAGAGGTAACAAAATGCTAAGGCCAACAGCTGCCCTGAGGTCACCTGCAGAGCCTTGGGCCCCAGCAAAAAGAAAAGCTGAATGGGTTCCTTTGTCATGCCTGGTCCCTCAAGAGCTGTACTCATTGTGAAAAGGGGGAAAATTTCAGCTGACAGTTACAATGAAGTCATTTGCCTTTCCTAGTCATTTCTTTGGTGGTAGGAGTGGCGGAGGGGTCTCTTCTGATAATCTACAACTGTAAGCCGGTACTCATGCCAAACTAGATCTGGAAATCACCCAACTGCCAAGAACTGAAAAAACACAGGCAGAGATTTACTTTAAGAGGTCCAGAAATCTCACAGAAGTAAACACAATTGCTTTCTGGAAGAAAGCACATTAAACCCAGGTTTCAAAGAATTCTCATAGATAACAGTTTCTACAAATATTACGCACCACAAAAGAGAGGGAGCAAGAGAGGTAGAGAGGAAGGAAGAATATAAGTCACAAAACACACAATGAAATTGGCCACTCATTTCACACCACTTCATATCCTCTTGGCTTTACCTGACCCTTGAACAAGCTGCCACTGTGATAACTAGCTCTGCACAGATTCCAGCCAATTGAAATCTATACTCCTGAAGAAAGGAACAAGCTGACAGTGCCTCATTTTATACCTGGACATTGCACCTCTTGCCTCCCTCCTGCAGCCCCCTGCAAATATCACCCAGTCACCTCAACGGACACAACCTGGTCGTGAGAGAAAGCTAACTCTTTGCGGGTCAAACGTCGACCAGTGGGAGCTGGAAGCTGGGGGATGAACTGTTCTCCTTTATCCCCACCAACAGCAACCCTGCGCTGCAGGTGATTGGGCTCATGGGAAACAGGACACTCAGGACAGACAAACAGAATGTTAGCAAGAGACATTCAATAAAGAAATTCTAGGGACTTCCCTGGTGGTCCAGTGGGTAAAACTCTGCATTCCCAATGCAGGGGGCCCAGGTTCGATCCCTGGTCAAGGAACTAGATCCCGCGTGCCGCAACTAAAGATCATGCATGCTGCAACTAAGACCCAGCACAGCCAAATAAATAAATAAATATTTTAAAAAAAAAGAAATTCTAAAGGATGCCCTTCATGATGAAGGAAGATGACCACAGAAGGCAGGTCTGAGATGCAGGAAGGAATAGTGAGCCACAACTGTGGTAAACTGTGAGGAAATATAAACGAATACTAGCTATAGAAAGCAAATCTAGTTTGTAATTTGTGATATCAAAAAATAAGATATAATTAAAATAGTGGACAATAAGAGGATTGTCAGAACTGGGTAAGGAAAGTTAAAGCTTTCTAAAGTCCTCATATTCTTCAAGAGCAGGGTAATTATTGCTGCGCTTCAGGCTTCATTAAGCTAAATAGAGAAGTGTCACTGATGATCAGCTGGATTCTTCCTCACTCATTTTTGAGACCCCAATAAGGAAACATCAGATACCAAGGTGAGTGTGAGCTAAAGCTCTCAGGTACATAATTCACAAAGGAATATTTAAGAACCAGTCCCATGACCTTTGGTACCCCCAGCCAGAACAAGGATGTAAAGGGAAGTCAGAATGCAAAAATGAGACAACATTTCTCACTTCCCTTGTAGGGGAGGACTGAGGTGGTGCTACCTTCCCACCTCAAGTCTCATCTGAGGAATTTCCATGGTTCCACCCAAAGTGCTTATTTCCTGTAATTGGAAGACACGGAAGACTTGCGAGTGTCTCATGCCTGAAAAACTTAAAGCAACCTGTGATGGAAATGGCTACCTAGAGATTCCAGCAGCAAGAAGCTGCTAGCAAGTGCTGGATTCCTAAGAGTCGTAAAAGAAATCCTACCACAAACACCACACTGTGAAAGTTAAAAGAATCCCCTTTGGGGGCCTCCCTGGTGGCGCAGTGGTTGAGAGTCCGCCTGCCGATGCAGGGGATACGGGTTCGTGCCCCGGTCTGGGAGGATCCCATATGCCGCGGAGCGGCTGGGCCCGTGAGCCATGGCCGCTGGGCCTGCGCATCCGGAGCCTGTGCTCCGCAACGGGAGAGGCCACAACGGTGAGAGGCCCGCATACCGCAAAAAGAAAAAAAAAAATAAAATAAAATAAAAGAATCCCCTTTGAAAGTGGAAGAAAAAAAACGCTCCCTATCACCACTTCTGTTCAACGTTGTGCTGGATGCCCTAGTCAGGTGATTAGACAAGAAAAATAAGTAAAAGCTATAAGAACTCAAAAGGAAGAAATAAACCTGAAAGATGCTATGATTGTCTATGTAGAAAAACTAAGATAATCTACAAAGAATTAGTCTTATTAAGAGTTTACCGAGGGGCTTCCCTGGTGGCACAGTGGTTAAGAAGCTGCCTGCCAATGCAGGGGACACGGGTTCGAGCCCTGGTCCAGGAAGATCCCACATGCCACGGAGCAACTAAGCCCGTGCGCCACAACTACTGAGCCTGCACTCTAGAGCCTGTGAGCCTCAACTGCTGAGCCTCCGTGCCACAACTACTGAAGCCCACACGCCTAGAGCCTGTGCTCCGCAACCAGAGAAGCCACTGTGATGAGAAGCACCACAGTGAAGAGTAGCCCCCTATTCCCACAACTAGAGAAAGCCTGTGCGCAGCAATGAAGACCCAGTGCAGCCAAAAATAAATAAATAAATATTTAAAAAAAAAAAGAGAGAGAGTTTACCGAGAGTGCAACCACACTACAATGCACTAGTAACAAACAGCAAATGCAGGTTTTGAAAAGATACCATTTAAAACTGCAACAAGGGCTTCCCTGGTGGTGCAGTGGTTGAGAGTCCGCCTGCCGAGGCAGGGGACACGGGTTCGTGCCCCGGTCCGGGAGGATCCTACATGCCGCGGAGCGGCTGGGCCCGTGAGCCATGGTCGCTGAGCCTGCGTGTTCGGAGCCTGTGCTCTACAACGGGAGAGGCCACAACACTGAGAGGCCCGTGTACCGCAAAAAAGGGAAAAGAAAAAAAAAAAAAACCTGCAACAAAAGAACATGAGGCACTTAAGAACAAATCTATCAAAAGCTGTGTTAGAGCCTTACTGAGAAAATTATAAAGCTATTAGATAACATTAATAAAGAGTTAAATGGAGAAATACATTCATAGATAAGAATATGATTCCATAAGGCTCTCTCTTCTCACCAAGCTCATCCACAGATTCAGTGATATTTTGATAAAAATCCTAAGAGTTTTTAAAAAGATATTTAACAAGCTGATTCTAAGATTTATATTGAAGAACAACAGACTAAGACACATCTGAAGAAAAACAAGGTATGGGAACTCACATCAGACATGAAAATTTTTATAAATTATAGCAATTAAAGTATTGTGGTTTGGGCACAGGAATAGGCCAACTGACCCCAGTAACAAAACAGAAAGCCTAGAAACAGACTCATGCCTAAATAGAAACCTGGTACATGACCAAAGGGTGATTAAGAAATTGAGGGAAAGGTTGGACTCTAGAACAAACATGTTGAAACAATCAGTTACACGTTAGGAGGAAAATAAAATTGGATTTCTTCCTTGACAAAAAAAAAAAAAAAAATCAACTCTCCATAATAGGACGTAAATGTGAAAGGCAATAACCTTCAAATGTTTCAAAGAATATATGAGATTTGTCGTGGTCCAAACGCGGGTTGGAAAAGAATTTCCAGACACAAGGCAGAATGTAAAGAAGATAGAATTTATTAGAGGGAAGGGTCGCTGCCAGAACAGCGGGCCGAATTCCTGGTAGTCTGGGAGAGTCGAGCCCGAACATGTGCTACTGATCAGTTTTTATAGCCAGAAAACAAAGTAATGGTGCGAGGTGAAAATTTCGTTTACTGATTGGTCAAGGCACATATACCTTCCTTCTATAGGGTGGGAGTGGGATGGGGCATATGCCTTTCCTTATTTGGGACAGGTCCCATTGCCCAGGTTGGCATCGCCCAGGGGGCCTCAGGAATTTCGTAACCATCACAACAGTGTGGGAAGGGGAAGGGGAAACTTTTTCAGGCAGGGTCGTCTTTGTCCTTGAAGCACTACTGTCCTTGGAGCACCAAAAGACTATCTTTATGCCACTGGGGTAAGAAAAGATTTACTAAACAAGGTCACAAAGTACCAACCACTCAAAGCTGTCTAAAAAATAAAAATCAAAAATAAAGGGCTTCCCTGGTGGCGCAGTGGTTAAGAATCCGCCTGCCAATGCAGGGGACACGGGTTCGAGCCCTGGTCCGGGAAGATCCCACATGCCGCAGAGCAACTAAGCCCGTGCACGACAACTACTGAGCCTGTGCTCTAGAGCCTGCGAGGCACAACTACTGAAGCCTGCGCGCCTAGAGCCCGTGCTCTGCAACAAGAGAAGCCACCGCAATGAGAAGCCCGCACACCGCAACCAAGAGTAGCCTCCGCTCTCCACAACTAGAGAAAGCCCGGGCGCAGCAACAAAGACCCAACGCAGCCAAAAATAAATTAAATAAATTTAAAAAACACACACACACCCTCACTTCTGAACATCACATCTTGAGAAGAACAGTATCAGAGGGATCATAAAGGATAATCAGCATGGTGCATGGTCAGGTGCCTGGAGATCTTCTTACATATAAAGTGGTTGGGTTTTTGTTTTTTTTTTTTGGCCACGCCGCGCTGCTTGCGGGATCTCAGCTCCCGACCAGGGATTGAACCCAGGCCATGGCAGCAAAACTGCCGAATCCTAACCACCAGACCATCAGGGAACTCCCAGGAGATTTTTAATTTTTTTAAAAGAGAAAAAGTGCAAATTTACATGGCAAATAATAACTACCTTCATCTATTTGAAGGACAGAAATGTTCAGAAGGCTTGATGTATGTTGGGGGATAGTGTATGTGATGACCAGACACCTCCAGTTTCCTCTCTTCTCTCGGAAGGGACTAGTATGGAAGGAACTCTTTGTGTTTCTCTCTTCAACCCACCCCTCTGCAGTAGAGGAGATGAGGAAAAAGAGGCTCAGGCATGTGTGGACCCTGACCTTGCTGGCTTTTTCATTTGGAACTCATGGGGAGCTCTGTTTGCCCTTACAGGATGTGGTAGATACACTCACAGAGCTGACTTCTCTGCCCTGCAACAAGGCCAGTCCAAGTCACAGGGAAGTGGTAGAAGTCAAATTATGTTTTCAGGTCAAAGCCCCAATTTTATCCACAATAATATGGACCTCACAGTGATATCTGACTTCTATGTCTATTTCCACTTGGCTCAAAACCAACAGGGAAAATGTTTTGAGTAGTTATCCACATGGTCACAACCCTCAAAACCCCCATCAGGCTTCTGAGTTATGACTATACATCCTTCCTTGACCTGGAAAGGATTTTAAGTAACCCGCTTCTCAGGAGTGGTTCTCCAAAGGAGAACCGAGATGAATGCGTATAACTTGTAAGAAGAAATATTTCAATTTGAACTTGTTAATATGAAAGAACTTTCTAATAATTGGTTGGTTCAAGTGTGATACAGTTAAGTTTACCGGCAAATTTCCGTTGGAAGCGACCAACCCACAGAAACAGGAGGGAGTACTCCTGTAGCATCTGTGGCCTCTAATGCCCCTTCTAACTGTAAGACTCAATGAAAAAAAATAAACGCAGGCTTAAAATGTAACTTGGTCATTTAAGGTCTCAAAGAACAAGAGCAATGCAGATGGGTTTGGACCAATATTCTTGAGTTGCAAAGTAACTTTTTCAAAATTGTTATGCTATTTCCCTATATTTTTTGCCATCAGAATCCCACAGGAATCTCCCTGACATAAATTTTGAAGTGTGTCAACCACAAAAGCAAGACTGTTTCTCACACAGAGAAGAATGTTCTTACCTGGAGAATTAATCATCACTTGAAAAGTTTCCGAAGACTGACTCAGATGCCTTTAGACAGAGCAGAAAGCATTCTGGATGTATAACTCACTTTATCTGTCTCTCCCCAAACTCCTATTTTGCTTTGTTTTTCTGTCAATGCTGTGTCCTGCTTTTCTTCTTTGAAAACTGCCCCTATAAGTGAGTACGTTGATAGCACAGTGGGTGGATCCTCCGCTTCTGTGAATATCAGTATCACCTGGAGAGGCTGTGAAACATTCAATGATCAGGCCAAACCCCAGACCAATTATATTAGAAAGCCCAGAGGTGGGGACCAGACATTGCCTGTTTCTTTTTAAAGTTCTCCAGGTGATTCCACTGTTCGGAAAAGGTTGAGACCCACTCTATTAGCAAACACCAGCAGTTCCCAAACTTAAGCCTGCATCAGAATCCCCTGCCAGATGTCCCAATAATAACCTTTATAGCAAAATGATGCAGTTCAGAGTTACATACTGCTTTGAGTTGTCAAAAAAACAAAAAAAAAACAAAAAAAAACAAAAAAAAAACCAGACTGCTGGGCTGCACCCTGCTGGGTTTCTGATTCAGTAGGTCTGGGGTAGGGCTGAAAATTTGCATCTCTAATAAGTTTCCAGGCGATTCTGATGACCACACTGCGAGAACCACGGGAATACCCAAATGTGTGGAGTTTAGTCCATTTGGTTCTGAATAGGGAGTCTTCAAGATAAAAGCTGGTTGGTGGGGTTTCCATGGTGAGGTGGATCCCTACACACACAAGAAATGGTTCCTTCCCTCCAGTTTTTTTTTTCCCCTGACTTTTAAATGGGGTTTGTGCTTCTTAATGCCTTAGGCAGTCTCAGCCTAGAGCTCACTTTTAAGGGTTTTAACATGGTACTGTTATAGCCAAAGGAGGTCCAGAAGTCTTTCCAAAGTTCCAACAACCCCGATAGGAAACAGGTTAAAAAAAACCCAAGTCAAATCCAAAGCCCACATCACCACCTCTTTAAGGGGGAGAAAAAACATACACATGCATATACATATATACGTGTGTATATATATATATACACACACACACATATATTCACTTTCTTTTTATAATAATATTAACAAAAATCATGAAACCAAGTTTCTTAAGTGCAATAGTTAATCTGGCCATTGCCAGGCAAGCCAGGTCCCTGCGGTTTGAGATGGACAAATCCACAATGCTCCTGGAAGCACATCCTTCTCTGCCCATCACCCAGGGTATTCGAGAACTCTGTCTGAAAGAAAACTCAAGGTGTATCTGCTTTTCCCATCTGTTTCAAGCCTTGATAGTCTTTTAGTGTTTTGGAGGTTTTGTTATTGAAGAACAGTGGGAACAAAAAAAATTAAGTTACTCCTGCTAAATTTGTACAATCAATCTCGGCAACCTGGCCACATCCTTGAATCTATCTTTTCCAGCAGTTCTGGCCTCCAGTTTCAGATTCATGCAATTTCCCTGGTTTGGACAATCCTCAGGCTGTTTCAATATCAAACCCAACGATTAGAGTGCCAAGACCATTATTTTCTTTAAATTCAAAGGGAAGACTTCCATTTTTTCTACTTTATATTCAGCATTTGCTGCCACATTCTCAATGTCTTCATTGCCTTTCACAGTCTTCTTTCAAGTTGGGAGTGAGAAGCTAATGAAATTCAGGAAGAACAACATAAATGCAATCTCATCCCGGAGGAAAAATGCAATCCTTCATTTTGCCTAAGATTGAAAACCTCAACTCATGTTCCTTGAAAATGTGCTTCCAGACCATCTTGATCATCACCCTCATTCTATTCTGGGTAAAATGAGAAAATACGTGTGAAATACTTGAAAGACCTCAGAGCACTGTACAAATATAAGGGTTGGTTATTATTATTCCCAGACACAGGCTGCTACTCGGGCGTGTGATCCTCTACCCCGATGACTCAGTGGTTAATAACTCTTCTTGCAACTGGTCCAAGAGTAGTAATTAGTCATTTTATCTGTCCCTCGCTCTGGTCTTGCATGGAGTTTGGTGGGACAGGGGCGGGGAGGATGTGAGTCACATGAAGACCCAAAACTAGGTACTGTTTCATGATCTTTAGAGCACGGAAACAGAATTGGATCTTTTTCTGTTGACCTCATATTCACCTGGGCTGGGCTACAGTAATTTTTTAATTTAAGGCCTGAACCTAGCTGGCCTCACAGTCAAATTTCAAGGTGGGGGAGAGGGGTTTAATTCAGCTCTCGTAATTTACACGTGGGTCAAGGAAATGCAGAGAATTGACTAGCCCAGTGTTTCACAACGATGCAGGACCAAGCAGGAACTCTATCACAGCCCTGATGCAGCTTCATATGCAGAATCATACTGTCTGTAGCTAAACCACACTGATCATAGGTCCATTGATTGGTTTAAAGGTACACACAGAAAGATCCTTTTAACACAACATTTATGGGTGCGCATAGGAAGCTGGTCTGAACATTGAGGATTTTGTTGACATGCGTTTTGAAAAAACAGCCTGCAAAGTATTTCCATCTGTGGTAAAGTAGCCCTCGTACCCATTAATAATTCACAACTCAGCCCAGCAAATGGAGCAGAGAACAAACCTGATCATTAGTGCAAGCTACTACTGTCAGCACTAATGAAGGTAATTAATATCGATGTTTAAGTTTTTTGCTTATGGAGTAACTGGCAAGGGATTTAAAAAATAACTTTATGAGGAAATTAACCAGCCATCCTATAACTCTGTACTTTCGTTCCATTGTTTTAAACATCTTAATTGCCAGGAAAGCTTAACCACACAAAATGAAAAAAAAAAAAAAAGAAAAGAAAAAAAGAGGTTAGGAACCCAGGAAGGGTAGTTCATCATTTTCTACAGCTTACATTTTTCATTATAATACATTTTCCATTTGTAATTAAATGAATAAAATAGCTGTGTTGCCTGTGAGATTATATACAGTTGCCAAATAAAGCTGCAGACGTCTCTCTCCTTAATGTTCTTAGAGAAGACTGCTCTGCTGTCTTTTAAATAGACATATTTTCTTCACTTAGCTTGTTTTGAATTTGTACAGGCTTATAAAATCATAACAGATGTTTCCTGCGGGTACCGGGTACCAAATAAATTATATATCAGTTTCCCGAAGGTTTTCTTTCTTACCAGTCATCAAATTCTTTTGAACTCAAAATTGGGTAAGACAAAAATCAACTCTACTTTCAATCTTCTCTACTCCTGCATGGAGAATGAAGGCCAAACCAATGACAGTAACCCGGGCATTCAGAATTAAAAAAAAAAAAAAGTTTAAAGGGAAAAGTTGACTACCTGCCCATTTCCCACTGCATTAAAGTTTAAGCATTGGTATACCAATACACCAACAGGCATTTACTGTGTCCTGAACACTATGAAGGACAGACGATGAGACATGGTCCCTAAATTCAGGGGGCCATCATCGAAAGTAACCAAGTTAAACACAAGAGTAATACATTGACGGGAACGGTGGAGTTCCTCTCTCTGGAGTTTGGAAAACATTTTCAGTAGGTAGGGAATTCGTTATAAACAAGATGGCCACCCAAGTTTCCTTAAGCCCTATGGATCAGACTTTATCCAGTTAAAAGTCGTGGGGATTTGAAATATTAGGCAAAAAAAATACCAAATTTCAGCAGTGATACAAGAGCTACAAGTGATGACTTTGAAATAGGCTCTGCCATGCCTAGGCATCATTAAAATCATCAGGCATAATGATCACACTTGGATAGAGAAGAAGAAAGTGAGAGGGAGCCAAGGGTGAAATCCTCACTGACTCTCCAAGTGGTGACAATGCAGAGAAAGTGGTCTCAGCAACAACTGGTTGGTGTGAGCCTTATAGAAAGAGTGGTTTCCAGTAAATGCTGGAGAGGGTGTGCAGAAAAGGGAACCATCTTAGCCTGTTGGTGGGAATGTAAGTTGGTACAGCCACTATGGAGAACAGTATGGAAGTTCCTTAAAAAGTTAAAAATACAGTTACCATGTGATCCAGCAATCCCACTCCTGGGCATATACCTGGACAAAACTCTAATTCAAAAAGGTACAGGCACCCTTATGTTCATAGCAGCACTATTCACAAGAACCAAAACATAAAAACAACCTAAATGTCCATTGACAGATGAATGGATAAAGAAGATGTGGTGCATATATGCAATGGAATGTTACTCAGCCATAAAAAGGAATGAAATTGGGTCATTTGTAGAGATGTGGATGGATCTAGAGACTGTCATACAGAGTGAAGTCAGTCAGAAAGAGAAAATCGGATATCGTATATAAACGCACATATATGCAACCTAGAAAAATGGTACAGGTTCCTTAGAAAACTAAAAATAGAACTACCAAACGACCCAGCAATCCCAGTACTGGGCATATACCCTAAGAAAACCATAATTCAAAAAGAGACATGTACCAAAATGTTCTTTGCAGCTCTATTTACAATAGCCAGGACATGGAAGCAACCTAAGTGTCCACTGACAGATGAATGGATAAAGAAGATGTGGTGCATATATGCAATGCAATGTTACTCAGGCATAAAAAGGAATGAAATAATGCCATTTGCAGCAACATGGATGCAACTAGAGATTATCATACTAAGTGAAGTAAGTCAGAAAGAGAAAGACAAATACCGTATGATATCACTTACATGTGGAATCTAAAATATGGCACAAATGAACTCATCTACAAAAGAGAAATAGATTCACAGACATAGAGATCAGACTTGTGATTGCCAAGGGGTGGGGGGAGGGAGAGGATGGGCTGGGAGGTTGGGATGAGCAGATGTAAACTATTATATATACAGGATGGATGAACAACAAGGTCCTACTCTATAGCACACAGAACTATATCCAATCTCCTGGGATAAACCATAATGGAAAAGAATATTGAAAAAAGAATGTCTATATGTGTATAACTGAGTCACTTTGCTGTACAGCAGAGATTGGCACGCCATTGTAAATCAACTATACATCAATAAACAAATTTAAAAATTAAAAAAAAAAACAAAGAGTGGTTTCCCAGTAAGAGTGCAAGTGCAATGGCCAAGCCACCTCTAGGTCCTGGGTCCCAGAGCAGTAGTTATAATTAAGAGCGCCTGCATGGCTGCAGTTTCAAGGAGGAGGAGAAGGGGTGATTGTATAACTAGATTCAGGGCATCCATTTACAATGAAACCGAGGGCAAGACGGAAGACTGAGGACTATTAAATGGTGAACTAGCAGGGGAATGGTCAACTGCGGGCTGGGACAGTCCCAGCCTGGACGAGGTAACACCAGAGGATGGAGAAGTAGGTGTTGTACCTTGGGTGAGTGAGAAGCAAAGTTTCTGGAACTGTAACCATGAGGCCACCCAATGGCCCCTCCTCTACTCTCATTAACTACCCAAGCCTGGAAAGTCTTGGTTCCCAATTTAGAGAGAGACGAGGATATTCCACAAAGACTGACAAGCTAAGAACTGAAAGCTTGTCTCCAGTATGTCTTTATTATCCTCGAGGCCTCAGTCACTGTTTTACAATGTAGACCGTATCTTCAAAACTGTTCACATCTTAGCCCGAGGAACACATACCCGTATTACTTTTCCACTTCACTCTCTGGGCAACGCCCCTCCCCAAATCTAAAGAGCCATCATTGTTGTCATTTATTACTCTAAAGATGGTGATGATGTGAGAGCTTAGAAATTATCACTGTTGGTCTGACCCAGGTTTTGCAAGCACGTCTATGACCTGTCCCTGTCACTACTAAACTTGCTTATCGCTACTCAATGCAATGTGTAAATTGTGGCAGCTGCAATTGAAGCAAAGAATCTTACTGCTTATCATGAAAATTGTTCTGAAGTATGTTCTGCAAGGCAGCTCTTCTCTAAAAGTGGCCCATTATTTCTTGAATTTTAACCATTTTGTTCTAACAAGTCAAAGGAGCAAGAGGCCAAGGAGCATGCACACAGCTGACAACAGCCTGGCCCCCTTCCCATGTCCTTCCTTGTGCTCCAGGGCTTAGGAACTGAGCTAACAGCCCAGACCAAAGCCCCTCCTAGTTTCTGACACATACGCAGGTTTGGGGTCCACTGGCCCAGACACAATAGCTGGGCTTCTTCTGTGCTGCAACTGGGATTTCCTTAACCACCAACCGTACCTGATATCTTATGTCTTCCTCACCCACCCAGAGCCAGGAGGATCCCTCAGCACACCTGTACCCTGATCCACAGCTTCCCTGACATCGCTCTTATTTTCCTAGTGACCCAGTCTGCTTTAATCGCCTTCCTTAGCTCTCACTCTGAACACCTCCCAGTCTCGAAAAGAAGACCCAGGCCAGGAAAACTACAGGGTCTGCACCTCAGAGTTCATGCCTCCTTGAACTTGGCACCCTGGGCACCTCCCTTGCTTTACCTTAGCCCTGGTCCTGAGAAAACCTATCCTGGTCTACAGCCCACTCAGCAGGACCTCAATGCCCTATGTATTATTAGTTGTTGCTGTGTAATAAACCATCCCCAAAATTTGTTTATACCAAGATTCTGGAGATTGACAACTTTGGCTAGGCTCAGCTGGACGAGGCCTCTGGTCTCAGCTGCGCTCCCTCATGGAACCTTGCTCAGCTGTGGGTGGGCTAGGCGGCTCTAGATTGCCCGAGATCGCCTCCACGAGGTCTCTCATCCTCCAGTCAGGGCTTGTTCTCATGGAAGCTAGGTAAGGCTCCCAGACAGAGAGGAGAAGTCCACAAGACATAGTGATACCTAGGCTCTGTGATGACATACAGTCATGTCTGTTACATTCTGTTGGCCAAAAAGAATCATGAGGCTAGCCCAGATTCAAGTGTGGGAAATTACCTCTATCTGTTGATGGAATGAGCCACGGAGTCACAATGCAAAAAGCCTAGATACAAAGAGGGGTGAAAAACTGCAGCTATTTTCATCATCAATCTACCACACTTTGCCTAGTTTCAGCCTGGGTGAGCCTCTTCTCCAGGACTGGCCCCTATATTCAAACCCGTAGCCCACTGAGTGTGGTTCCACTGCATACCAGCAGATATCTAATAAATAGGGTAATAGGTAACTGCCAAGTTTTCAACAGCCATCTGGATTCCTAACTACTTAGGTCTCTGCATGTCTATGAATTCACTGATATTGACACTTCTAGAAGTTGGACTGAGATTATAACATTCCTTTGGCAGTGTTCCTAGACTGATATAACATCTCCAAGAGGCCAGCCTCCACGTCAATTTCAGTCCCACCCTCCCCACCCCAACTCGGGCCCTGCCTTCTCTTTTTCACCCTGGTACCAAGCAAGCCACAAAGCTTTATGCCCGAGTCTGCATGAATGACAACAGCTGTGAAAATTTCTTATCTGGATCTGTGGTTCTCAAAGAATAGTCTCCTCAACAAATGATGCTGGGATAACTGGGTATCCACACGCAAAAGAATGAAGCTGGACCCCTATTTCATACTGTGTATAAAAACCCACTCAAAATAGACCAAAGACCTAAATGTAAGAGCTAAAACTATAAAACTCTTAGAAAAGCATAAGGATAAATCTTCATGACCTTGGACTTAGCAAAGGATTCTTAGATATGACACGAAAAGCACAAGTAACAAAAGAAAAAGTAGATAAATTGCACTTGAAAATTTAAAACTTTTGTTCAAAGGAAACCATCAAGAAAGTGAAAAGACAACCCACAGAATGGTACAAAATATTTGCACATCATGTATCTGGTAAGAGTCTAGTCTCCAGAATATATAAAGAACTTTTACAACTCAACAGCAAAAAGACAAACAACCCAAGATGAAGTGGCATTGGATGTTAGTGAATGGCTCACAGCCCCTGCCACAGAAGGAGAGTCAAGACCTTGTGCCTTGCTTAGGCTGAGTCCCCCAGAGTTTTCCTGGGAAGCCTAGATTAAACAGAAGATCAAAGAAGACAGGGCTAGTTTCTCCCTGTGGTAGATTGCCTATTTTGGCCCCATTTCATCACAACTTTCTGCATCAATACCCTTGCCATGGCCTCATCCTGGGCAGAATATACTTCTCTGTACCTTTCCTGTCATTTTGGCCACGTGACTTGCTTTGGCCAATAAAATGAGGCGGAAGTGATAGTGTGCCAGTTCCAAGCCTAAGCCTTAATATAACTTGTGTTTATACTTGCTCTTTTGTCTTTTTACCATCACGAGAACAACATGCTCAGGCCGGCTCACTGATCCCAGTAGGAAGATGAGAGAGACACAGAGCAAAACGAAATTGCCCCAGTTAAACCCAGCTTGGACTAGGCAATCTCCAGTCAGCCCCTAGATGTGTGAACCAAATACCCATTTTTGGTTTGCTGAGATTCTGTGGGTGTTTGTTGTGCAGCATTATTACTGTGGCCATAGTTAACTGTGACACCACCCCCGGCCCCATCTCACCACAGGTCATTGTCACACGGCCAACAGTACGCTCAGATATGCTGGGTTGGGGACTGCAAGTTCAGTCGGCATCTTCAAACTAAACGTTCTGCTGATTTTCAGGTACAGCCAAATGTGAGCTGCCTTCTAGAATCCACAGATGCCCAAGAAAGAAGACAAACATTCCTCTTTCCCAGCTGATTAAGTACACGATGCTGCTAACTGCATCATATTCAAAACCTCATAACTCCTCACATGTTCCATGGAAGAAGCAGATGTCATCTTGACAGGATTTCTTTGTTTTCTCAATAGATGCTACAAGAGGTGCCCATGCTCTCTAGAGCAGGCAATTTATCAAGAGATCAAGATTATGCACTGTGTTTTATTAATACATTTTATGCAGCCACACTCATTTCAAACAAAGGTATCTTCTAATTGTTTTTGCCTCTGATCTGATGGGAGCATTATTTTAGAACAATTACATCAATCCAAAAGTTATCTTGAGTATAAAATGTAAAGAGACCAAACAAAGTGCTTCTACCTATAATCAAGTGTCAGAAACTTCCTGAGTCTGACAGCTTTACCTAGAAATTGAAAATAATATTTTACCTCTCCCCCCCTCTGTAATATCATTTTTCTTCTTAAGCAGGAAGGCATTAGATGCTATGGAATTCACAGAAGAATATATAATAAAACCAGCTGCAAATCTGCCTCATCTTTTTCAGCAGGCAGGTGGCATGTTCAGATGTACCCAATGGGACCATCTCTGACCTGCCCTCACCCTCCCGTTTCTACCAACAAAAGGCCCGCCCTCCCTTTTTGTGAAACCGCTTTCACTCTGTGAAGCCCTCCCTCTGCAGCATGGAACGCTGTAAGCAAACAGAGGTTTGAATCTGTACATTATTGCAGCCAACAGAAAGCACTCCCCAGACTTACTGGGGGCCTGGAAGCCGCTGCTGTGCTCTGAAAGCCACTGGTGCATTTGTGTGGGTCTACGTCTCCCACAGGCTGCTCCAAGCCAATGACTGGGCTCCGCAAGGGCACTAAGTAAGGGCAGCCCACTGCTAGGAGACAGGGAATACCTCTGATGGCCAGTGCTGGCTGGAGGACACCCTGGCAACCTTGCCAAGCCTGTCTGTGACTGCACCACAGCCTACGATGCTTCCACCCACCCTCTCACCCCACCCCCCTCTGTCCTGGTCAACCTTGCGCTGTGGTCTGACAGCTCGCTGAGCCTTGCCCAGCTCCCTCTCCATTTTCTTTCATGGGCATTTCTCTTAATAAGAGCCTTGCACTTTTTGTTGTTTTGTGGTTTTTTTGGCCGCGCCAGGCGGCTTGCACAGGGATTGAACCCGTGCCCTTAACAGTGAAAGCGCCAAATCCTAACCACTGGCCACCAGGGAAGTCCCAACCAGATGCTCAGAGGAGAATGGTCTCTCCCCTCTTAAGAAAACCTACTCTCACGTAGACCCGATGAACTTTCTGGATAGCCTACTATTAAATTCTCTGCTTTTGCTTATTATAATTGTTCTTTATAATTGATTACAACAATAAAAACCTATCTCTTGGTTGCTATTTTTGTAATAATCAGAGAAAATACATACAGTCATCCCATTTACTTACCATGTTTAAACATGACCTAACACACACTAAATAGGATTACACACCTCCTTTACTGCAGTGTCTCTATGGTGTAGACGGTTTCCCAGAGGGGAGGGGCCTTCAGTCGGCAGCAATAAGAGGGTGGGAGCAATACAAGGGCTGGTAAATACCTGAGTAGGTTGGTAACATTCAATCATGGCACAACCCAACTTCAAAACTCTGCATTCTCCTCACTTCCAGACAACACGGTCCGAACTCCTTGACATGATATATAACCCCTTTCTAACAACCAAAGTCCTCTGTAACTGGTCCCACTTACCTTCCTTGTCCCCCCACCTCCTGCCACTTTTCAGTGCTACCTTCCAGGCACCTCACTCTTTTTTTTTTTTTTTTTTTTTTTTTTTTTTTCTTTTTGCGGTATGCGGGCCTCTCACTGTTGTGGCCTCTCCCGTTGCAGAGCACAGGCTCCGGATGCACAGGCCCAGCGGCCATGGCTCACGGGCCCAGCCGCTCCGCGGCATATGGGATCCTCCCAGACCGGGGCACGAACCCGTATCCCCTGCATCGGCAGGCGGACTCTCAACCACTGCGCCACCAGGGAGGCCCAGGCACCTCACTCTTACTAATTCAAATGACATTTGAGAAATAAGAGCTCCTGCCCTGCTTGATCACAATAGTGACAAGATGACTGTGGCAGCTGGGAGGACAGCATTGGTTGGCTAGGCAGAATAAGGGAAGGAGAATTAGGTTCTGAACGTGGCCCAATAGCTATGCATTCTCACCCTGTCTTTTTTTAAGGCAGCTGATCATCTTGGCACAGTTTTTTTTTTTCCTTACAAAAGTAACAGTTTCCCCTGGCTATCAGTCTCCATATTGACAAAGACCTGTTTTCCAAATGGTTTTTAGTGAGCAACTCACAGGGCAGCATTTTTACACATCCCGTAGGAGAGTAACTAAAATATTCTAATAGTGATTTCCCTAACCAATGTGCAAGAGCTACCTGAACAAAAACTCTTGGTGGGACCTCATCTTGGACCCTGCCCTAGCCCTGAAACCTGTTCTGGGATGCCACATGCCTACTTATCAAGATTCGGTCTACATAAGACTCTTCCTGTTCTGTTAGAATGTCATATTCCATGTTTCCCCGCTTCCTGATGTCACCACTGCCTCTACTATCTCTACCCTGAGAAGCCATGTCCTACTCTGTACCTCAGTGATAGAGTACTCCTACTTCTTGTCCAATTGGTTCTTGATTTCTCCTTGGGTCTTGGTGACTGTTCATCCCCTCAGTGCCCAGCACACAGGGCACTGTGACACCATTCCAGGCAAATGGCCCCAGATCAGTGTGTGGAATAAGTAGAACCAGGCAGGAATTGGAAGGAGATTGGAGCAAAGGCTATGTTACTGTTCCCAGATCATTTTTCAGCACCATCCCATTCCTTCCATGGAGGCTTATCTAGCAACACTGAGAATATCTCCTGCATCTCTAAGGCTCAAACATCACCCAGGTCATCTGTACATGAGGCCTCCACATAGGCTGTGGGCCTGGAAAGATAAAAGAATAAAAACATTTTAGAGGGGTTTCCCTAGTGGCACAGTGGTTGAGAGTCCACCTGCCGATGCAGGGGACGCGGGTTCATGCCCCGATCCGGGAAGATCCCACATGCCGCGGAGCGGCTGGGCCCGTGAGCCATGGCCGCTGGGCCTGCGTGTCCGGAGCCTGTGCTCCGCAGCAGGAGAGGCCACAACGAGAGGCCCGCGTACCACAAAAAAAAAAAAAAAAAAAAAAAAAAAAAAAATTTAGAGAAGTATTTCTTCACCAGAGCCTTTATCTGAGAAACCTATTTCCTCAAAATGCAATCCATTGAAAGACAGTTCCATAAGTCTTTAAGAGGTACTATTATAAAAGAAACTTTACTTCCATGGTCAAATAAGTCTGGAAAACTGTGGCTTAAACAAAGTTTGTAATTTTCTTCACTACGGGACTTCTCGGAGCTCTTACTGCACTAATAGGAATTATGAATCAGCAAAAAGGAAATATAAGATGAAGCCGTTCTCAAACATATTTGGCTATGGAAGCCATGTTTTGTTTTTTCAATGAAGACCTATTGATGTCTTGCATAGCCTAGTGTTCAGAAGATCATGGTTTGGGAAACACTAACCATTATAAAGATAATATCCTGGGGCTTCCCTGGTGGCGCAGTGGTTGAGAGTCCGCCTGCCGATGCAGGGGACACGGGTTCGTGCCCCGATCCCGGAAGATCCCACATGCCGCGGAGCGGCTGGGCCCGCGAGCCATGGCCGCGGAGCCTGTGTGTCCGGAGCCTGTGCTCCGCAACGGGAGAGGCCACAGCAGTGAGAGGCCCGCGTACAGCAAAAAAAAAAAAAAAAAAAAAAAAAAGATAATATCCTTCAGTCACAGATTACATAGGGGGGTAAAAATGATGAAAGACAGTTGCTGAAAGGCCACGTTCCTTCCCTACCCCAAGCGACCCATACAGTCCTTCCCCACCATGGGAAATTGATATTACTCTGCGTTTCCACACTTCTAGCAATTCAGTTTGGCTAGAGTGACCTTGAGAAAGTTACAAACCTATCTCAGGCATGATTCCTTCATTTATGACAGCTGGCCATAAAGATGTATCTTCCCACTCTAGTTCCCAAAGCTATAAGAATTAATGGAGCCATTCCTAAGGAGTGATGTGAATTCCTTGGAGAAAGTCTCTATGTAAATACAAGGTCTTGTCATCTTAAATGCTATGGATTTATGCCCTGGGACTACACAGTGACAGCCATGCACAGGGAGCACTCCATTATTTTCAAAGCCACAGAAGTCTGATCAACACATCAGCCTTTCAGCCATTGTCATTTATAAATACCATCCTCCCAAATACTGCCTTTTCACATGACATCCATATTTCTTCCTCTGTGAACTGATAAAATGTGGCAGCAATGTACCCATGAAAGCCAAGACTCTTTAATATTGGGTTGGCCAAAAAGTTCCTTCAGGTTTTTCTGTAACATCTTATGGAAAAACCTGAGCGAACTTTTTGGCCAACCCAATATTTCAGTATTACTATTTCTAAGGGATAGAAAAGGTAAAGGACTTGCAATGTGGGATGCATATATATTACAACATTTACTTCCACAATAGAAGGAGGGGCCAACATAGATAGGGTGAATTAGGTCCTTCATTATTTATGTAAATTGGCTTTTGAGACCTAATGCTTAAGTATTTAATCACATGAAGGGAAAATTGAAGATTTCAAATTAACTTGGCATAAAAAATTATTAATTACATCAATGAACAGAGAATGCTTTGGTGGTGTGGATGTGTGGTATTTGAAACACTGGTTCAAACTGGCTCAGATAATTTTTACTGCAGACCAGTTTTTTTGTATGTTAAAAAGTGAGCCAGACAAAAGAAGTACAGAGAGTAGGGTAATCATAAGCATGAACAGATGTCTTTTTTTTTTTTTTTAAGTAACAGCAACAGAGGTGGAAAACACATGATGTTGATTTACGAATGTAAACTTGACTAATGTAAACTTGGCCAATGTCAGTGTTGGTTGTAGGTGACCATGAGCTAAGTGGATATGGAATGCCTGACTCAGAGAAAACGACTGGTTACATTCATATTATAATCTTTCAGGGATTCTTGTGCTTTGTACCTAATTTATTCTTGTGTCTTACCTGCCCCAGGGAATCCTTTGTTAGAGTTGAGTTCTTTCTTCTGCATAAATGTATCCTTCCCACCTTGAGATCTGCCATCTCCATTACCACAATCTTTCCTGTGCCCAAAAGGCATTTGATCTCCTAACCTATAATTTTCCTTTTGCCCGCACTCTACCTCAAGAAAAGTTCCTCAATCCTTTGGAGACTAAATGACAACTGAGAAGTAAAACAAAAAACAAAAAAACCTCTCACTGTCCCTTCAGTTTTTCTTAAAAACACTCACTCAGTTTAGACTCCAGGGCAGTTCTTGGACTCTGCCTTGTCACTTCCACACGTACCTCACAGTACTGATCTTAATCTAAAATCCCAGAATGCCCCTCTAGAATGAACATCAGCTTAAAACATTCATTCTATTGCTTTCAATTCTCTGAAATATCCTCATTAAACATTTGCACAGCCTGAAAGAGTTGTCAGATGATACAAGTGGAGATGAGTGGTGCTTAGGGAATTTTAAATCTTTTTTTAAAGATTTCTCATTTTTTAAAATATTTATTTATTTGGTTGCACCGTGTCTTAGTTGCAAGTGGGCTCCATAGTTGTGGCATGTGAACTCTTAATTGCCACATGCATGTGGGATCTAGTTCCCTGACCAGGGATAGAACCTGGGCCCCCTGCATTGGGAGCATGGAGTCTTATCCACTGTGCCACCAAGAAGTCCCAGGAGTTTTTAATCTTACCTATTTGGTTGCACCGGGTCTTAGTTGCGACCGCGGGCTTCTTAGTTGCGGCATGCATGCAGAATCTACTTCCCTGACCAGGGATCAAACCGAGGCCCAGGAATTTTTAATCTTAAAGAAATTTCTTGCTGCCCAAAGTAGCTATTTTACGTGGCAAAAAATCAATAAATCAATCCTCCTATGTCATCATTTAATTCAGTAACTGGTGTAAAAATATCCCATGTGTTGCTACAGAAAACTGAGCCTAGTCCTTTCATTATTTTTAGTTCCTTATGACATGCAGACATAGAGATCTTGACAAAACTTGTGATGGGGCAAGAAATTCTATAAGATCTATAAAAACCACTGGCATTCTCAAAGTACATGGAAAAAAATATCTACTTCAATGTAATCAATAACGCTTTGGGGCTTCCCTGGTGGCACAGTGGTTGAGAGTCCGCCTGCCGATGCAGGGGACACGGGTTCGTGCCCCAGTCTGGGAAGATCCCACATGCCACGGAGCAGCTGGGCCCGTGAGCCATGGCCGCTGAGCCTGCGCGTCCGGAGCCTGTGCTCCGCAATGGGAGAGGCCAGAACAGTGAGAGGCCCGCGTACCGCAAAATAAATAAATAAATAAATAAATAACGCTTTGGATTTCCTGCCACATTTTGTGATGATTAGTCATTCATTCACTATCTGTTGAACACTTACTAGGTAGTGCTGCTGGCACCATGCCAACTGCTCCTTGAAGAATCGACAGCCAAACCACACAGAATGAATCAGGGACCATAAGCTGGTGCCCTGAGCAGTTTTATTTGTTAGGAGATAGATACACACAGAGGCATATATGAATTTTCACTTGAATTACCTTAAGGCAGGGTATGCACTCTATAGTTTAGCCCCTGACCTACCCTTTCTACTATATCATATCCAGTAAGATTAGCCTATTTATGTAATCTCTCTGACCCCATAAGCATTCAGATATACAAACTGCGATTAATTAATAATGGCAAAGTAGTGTGATACCAGCAGAGAAGATGGAAGGGCAAAGAGGTCTCTGGGAACACCCAGAAGGGGAGCCAGTCGCTTGGCATGAAAAATTTGAAGGAGCCCACTCGAAGAAAATAATGTGTTTATCCCCATTACCTCCCAGTACATAATGTTTCTATTCAGTGAAGCTCTATTTATTCCAAAATAATAGAAGTACAATGTTTTGCCCTTAATGTCCCAGTTAAACTTATGTCACCTCTTTAAACTTTCAAATCAAAGCTCTTCTACTTCTGACTCCCACTTGTGATGGAGGGAGTGAAAAGGAGTATTGCTCTTATGCCGATAATGAAAAAATAACCAAAATAACTTCAATTTTATGACGTTTTCCAAACCTATCAGACAGCTGAAGTCACAGAACAACCAAATGGCAGTGGCAAGGATGCAGAGCAACCAGAACTCTCATACGTTGCCAGTGGGAATGCAAAACTGTAGAGCCAGTTTGGAAGATAGTCTGACAGTTTCTGACAAAGTTAAACATATACCAACCCTATGTACCTGCAATCACAGTCCTACATATCTACCTGAAAGAAAGGAAAATTTATGTTCACACAAAAAACCTATACATGAACGTTTATAGCAGCTTTATGAATAATCACCAAAACTTGAAAAGCCAGATGTCCTTCAACTGCTGAATGGAAAATCAAACTGTGGTACGTTCATACAATGGAATATCACCCAATAATTAAAAGGAATGTAGATATGTATGACACCCCAGTCGCAATGTTTACATCTAAACACCCAAATCTTGGTTTTTAAATACCATTCTCCAATAAAAGGAACTAGGGCTCTTTGAAGAACTTGATTCCAGGGCTTTGGTAAGGAAAATACAAGATGAACCTAGAGCATGTTTTTGTACCAGAAAGTAAAGAAGTGCTCCAAAAAATTAGAAAAAAAAAAAAAAAAAAAAGGATGAAGTCATGTTGAAACGGCATAGGAGCCAACCTGAAAGAGCTCCCAATGGCCAAAGCTGGAACAACTTGAACAAGAAAATAAATATAGTATTGGAATATAATCCTAAGAATAAATAAATATTCATGTGTCCATGCTGATCGAAACAACTGAATAAAAAACTAAACGGGAGAAGGGACAGCTCTCTCATAGAGAAGAACTCTAATTATATAATACAGAAGGAACGAAGAAAATAAAAAATAAACATTACAACACCACATTAGTAATTGCTGCAGGCAAGATCCACCAATGGATGCTAAAATACGTTTCCAAAAGTTTTAAGTAGAAACAAGATATTTGTTTAGTCTCAAAGTATCTCTCCAAGGACTTCCCTGGTGGCGCA
The DNA here is from genome assembly GCF_964341445.2 of Mesoplodon mirus. Taxonomy (NCBI): domain Eukaryota; kingdom Metazoa; phylum Chordata; class Mammalia; order Artiodactyla; family Ziphiidae; genus Mesoplodon; species Mesoplodon mirus. The sequence goes on along the minus strand of NC_138981.1, from coordinate 20,682,766 downwards.
GTGGTTAAGAATCTGCCTGCCAATGCAGGGGACACGGGTTTGAGCCCTGGTCTGGGGAGATCCCACATGCCGCGGAGCAACTAAGCCCGTGTGCCACGACTACTGAGCCTACATTCTAGAGCCCGCGAGCCACAACTACTGAGCCTGCGTGACACAACTACTGAAGCCCACGCGCCTAGGGCCCGTGCTCCACAACAAGAGAAGCCACCACAATGAGAAGCCTGCACACCACAATGAAGAGTAGCCCCGCTTGACACAATTAGAGAAAGCCCACACACAGCAACGAAGACCCAACACAGCCAAAAATAAAGTATAAATAAATTTATTTAAAAGAAAGTATCTCTCCAAAATATTTAATAATTACAAAGAGAAAAATAGTAAGTTTATAGTCAAGAATATTGGTAGATGCCACCTGACAGATTAGCCAAGTGATCAAGATTAACATCACCAGTAATACATGTGAGCATCATGTACCCTGTGACATGCTGTACTGAAAAGGGCACATCACCTCTGTGTCCTCCTTCCTGAGAACGCATAGCTTCAATCTAATCACAAGAAAACATCAAACAAACACAAATTGAGGGACCTCCTATAAAATGACTCACCAGTACTCTTCAAAAGTGTCAAGTCATAAAAGACAAGAAAACACTGTGGAAATGTCAGATTGAAGGAGACCAAGGACACACAACTAAATGCAATATGGAACCGTGTGTCATATTCCAGAACAGCAAAAGGATGTTAGGGGGAAAAAATGGTGAAATCCAAATAAATTCTTTAGTTTAGCTAATAGCACTGTAACAGGTTTAGTTTCTCAGTTTTCATAGTTGCTCTACAGTTTGATAAGATGTAATACGAGGGGAAATTGGGTGAAGGGTATATGGGAACTCTGCTATTTTTGCAACTTGTCTGTAAGCCTGAAATTATTTCAAAATAAAAAAGTTAAAAAGCAACAATAAGAAAATCAGAGGTGTAATTCTTAAGCTCCTGTGACTGTCTTTTCCAACAATGGCCCCACTCGCTCTTCCAGAACCTTGACACTCCCTGATCAAGAGGTGCATTCTATTTACCCTCCCCTTCAACTGGGGACTTTAAAGTCCTGGGCAGGACTTTATTACAACTACAATAAATAGAAGAGACACTGCGTGACTTCTGAATCTAGGTCATAAAAGGTGTTGCAGATTCTACGTGGCTCTCTCTCTAGATACTCACCCTTGGAACCCAGCCACCATTTGCTGAGGAAGCCGAGGCCACATGAAGAAGTCACAAGTATACGTTTCAGCTGAAAGCCCCAGCTAACAGCTAAGCCAACAGCCAGACCTGTGAGAATGCCTTCAGATTATTCTAGCCCAACGCCTTGAAGCTGTCCCATCAGTCACTGAGTGGAACAGAGAAATGCTGTCCCCACTGAGCCCTGCCCAAACTGCAGATCTGTGAGCATAATTATTGTCATTATTGTTGTTACTGTATTAAGCTACTAAGGCTTGGGGTGATGTTATGCAGCAAAAGAAATCTGGAACAGCTGCCCTAAATTGATATGATTAATTGCTATTGGAAGATACTGGGTTTTACATCCACTTTACCCCTTAGAAGAAAGCTTTACTCACGACGGTAAAAAGAGAACTCATAACTGGTGTGATTTTGGTAGCATTTTTTGCCATTTTGTTTTTGCAGTGATTTCTTTTCCAATACGGTATCCCTTTCCGAAAGAGATCAATATGACATTAAGTTAAGACACAGCCTAAGGGTGTGTTAGACTTGTGTTTTGCTAGGTCTCATTCTAAGCACATCCATATTAACGTCTACCTATTCACTTTCAGAAATAAGTCATCCCCTTTGTCAGTTAATAAGGAGCAAAGTGATCAGTGTCCTCAATTTCTCCCTTTCCTCTGTGCCCGAAACTCGCCCCTTAAGTTCAAATCTCTTGCCTTCTAAGTAGAGCTGGGACCACACAAATAACCATCATTTACCTGCAAAGGTATGTTTTAATGGTCTTCAATTGGATTTTTTCTTAAGTCTGTCAACTTCACACTAAGAATTATGTTGAAAGTAGAAAAGCAAGACACATCATCTTACCAGTAAAACATGCTTATATCAAAGATACCAGATAATAGGTCAATAACCATCTTAGGACTATTTGAGAACCTCTTTTCCTTACAAAGTTCCTAAGTCTTAATTTTCACAATTAAGCTAAGTTACTACCTTGATCTTAAAGAAATTACAAAATATATTATACCATCTTTGAGATATTAACGTGGAGAAAATAAAACAGGGAATTATCAATGCTTATTTTTCTTCCTGATATAATTAAGGAACGGACTAATATTCTAGGGACGTACGTTACAAAATTATTTTGCTCTTATCTATTAGATTAAAGCGAAGCATGTTTCAGCGTACCTTCTGTGAAGTCGCTCTTCCATCTGAGCTCACATCAGTCTCTTGCTTTTTTCTACTTTGAGAGCGAGGAAAACAGCATCAAAAAAAAAAGATGGCGTTTTAAATCAGAAACACCTGAGTTTGAATCCGGGTTCTCTGTCAGGTACTTGTTACGTCAGCAGTTCTCAAAATTTTAACGTGCATCAAAATCACCTGGAAGGCTTGTTAAAACACAGATTACTTGCGGCCCAGCCCAAAGGTTTTGATTCAGTATGTGTGGGATGGGGTGTGAAATCTGTACGTCTTAAGAGTTTACAGATGATGCTGAGCTGTACACATGCGAACAAATTACTCCTTGGTTTGAATCTCAGATGCTGCGGCTGAAAAAAAATTGGAAAGTTTCTACCTACACCATAAATATTCATTTCCTTTCCCTATATTAGTCAATACCCATGATACAGGTTCAGTGTCCTTTTCCACAGTTCTGAAACCCAAACATTTCAGAAAACAGAACTTCTTCTTTTAAGTTTGGTTTAAATTCGTTTGGCAACAAACCTGGTCTATTAACAGTCTTCATTTATTATTTATTGTTTTTACTTTATATCTCTTTATTATATGTATAGTTTGGTTATTGGGTGCTGTGGCCCTACCCCACTAGAGTTGTTATGTATTATATAGGCTACAAACTATACTACCTTTCTAGAATGAGGGAAAATGTATGAATCCTGAAGTCCTGGCTCTAAATGTTTTGGATAAGAAACTGGCGACCTGTCTTTAGCACTTTAACATATTTATATATTTTCTTTGATTTACTTAGCTATTTTCAGCTTTCTCAACTTGATTATAAATCCCTCAAGAGCAGAATCATGTCTTGTGTGGCAACCCTCACACCACCTACTACACACTGAACATGAAGTATGTGCTAAATAAATAACCACTGGTTTGAATTTATTGACCCTAATAAGATTTGAGTAGAAGACTGACATGATTCCATAGTATGAGATTCAAAAAGGAAAGATGAATCAAAAACATTGCAGGGTTCTCAAAACTGCAATTCTGACTGTAATCCCCATAATCCCAAATGGTTCTGACAAGAAGAAAATGTGACGGTGACATTTCTGCTCTTCTTTGCACTTGTCACACATCGCATCTAAAGTATTGAAATCGGGCCATGTTTCTGCTCACCTTCTTAAGGACCTGTGCCCTATTAACTCCCATACTTCTATTTGACCTCTCTGTTCTAATGGCTCCTTTCCACAAGCCTTTGCCTTTGCTCAAAACTGTTGCATCTTTAAAAATGAAAGAGAAAGAAAGCATGTTATGCACAGAGGAACAAAGGTGTTGTTACTTAGGTGTATTATCCACGAGAAGGTGACAAATTCCATTTGTGATCCAGGAAACAAAAGTGAGGTTGGCAAGCAGGGTAAGGACAGTCAACAGGATCCACTTAAAGAAGCTTGCAAAGATGCTGTAAGGGCCAGAGTGCTCATTCAGAAGGCAAACTTTGATGGGAAACTAGATACCAGGCACCTGGATCATCAGCGGGACCGTACGACAAAGCCTGTCCAGCTCAGTTTGCTTTATTTGTCAGTACATACGTAGAGATTTTTGGTCTTACGGTCACGACTCTTTTAACAGCCCTCTAACACTACATCTCCACATCCAAAAAGTCCCCTTGAATCTAAAAGCCCAAATAAAGAAAAAAGCAGCACTATTCACACGCCAAAATGGTGACACAGAGCGGCCAGAGGGCACGGAAGCGGGCTCCTGGGGCCAGGCCGCGGCCGGACCGGAGATGGCGCCGCCGGCGGGCGGCGCAGCTGCGGCCTCGGACCCCGGCTGGGCCGCGGTGAGGCCGTTGGGCGCGGGGTCGGACGCCGAGACGCAGCTGCAGAGGCTGCAGCTGAGCGCGGACGCCGAGCAACCAGGACGCTTCCGGCTGGAGCTGCTTGGCGCGGGGCCCGGGGCGGTCAGTTTGGAGCGGCCCTGGGAATCAGTCTCCTACACCGTCCGAGGCCCCACCCAGCATGAGCTGCAGCCTCCACCAGGAGGGCCTGGGACTCTCAGCCTGCACTTCACCAACCCTCAGGAAGCTCAGCGGTGGGCAGCCCTGCTCCGAGGTGCCACCATGGAAGGACAGAATGAGGAACTAGCAGGGCGACTGACCCGGGCCACAGAGGGTGGGCATGAGAAGCGGGCAGCCCAAGCGGCAGCCATCCTGGCCCAGCATCATGTGGCCCTCAGCATCCAGCTGCAGGAGGCCTGCTTCCTTCCCGGCCCCATCAGGCTACACGGCACAGCTGAAGATGCTGCATCCTCTGCCCATGTCCCACTGCCGGTCCACCCGCACTGCACCATTGGGGCCCTCCAGGAGCAGATATTCTTGGAGTTCGGCTTCCCACGGGCTGTGCAGCGCTGGGTCATCGGGAGGTGCCTGTGTGTCCCTGGATACAGCCTTGCTTTTTATGGGGGCCAGTGGAACCAGGACTCTCAGCCCCCCCGAGAAGCCCCAGGACACAATCAGCGCCCCCCGAAGATGGATGTGGAACTAGGCCGCCCGTTTCCTTAGTCACTGGGGCTGCCCCAAGCCCCTCAGCCAGCCGGCTCCAGCCTCCCCAACGCCCTTCAGCCCGGCTGGCCCCGCCCTTCCTGCCCCTTCATCAGTGCCCCAAAGCGGACCCGGCTGTGAGATGTGCAGCACCCAGAGGCCCTGGGCTTGGGAACCCCGTCCCACAGCCTCCACCCAGCAGCTACCAAAGGCCACAAGGAGAGACGATGGCCCTTCCCTTCCAGGCCCAAGGTCCCTGGAGTCCCTCCTGAATCTCTCAGGGAACCTCTGCTGACCTCTCATGGGAGACAAAGCCGGAGTTGCAGGGGGAGGGGCTGTGAGCTGGAGTCATTAAATACACTTCTGAGCCAAAAAAAAAAAATGGTGACACAAACAAATTCACATTCTCATCAGGACTGGTCCATTCTGCAGGATCAAGAATTTCACAGGCCATTGCTTCGGCTGGACCACACAGAACCTCCCCTCCAGATATACGAAGTGCATCAGTGGGTTTTCAAATTAACACTTATTGAAATTTGAAACCTCTTCTTTTTCTTAATTTTTCCTGGTACTATCTACTGACCTTCAGAGCTGGTATTCTGGGTAATGCACATGTAATTGCAAAGGCAAGAAAATAAGAGAATAGAGCCATGGAAAGAGAATGAGACAGACAGAGAAGGGGGTGGGGAGAAGGAGAAGATACAGAAAAGATTAGGATTAGCGATAGGAAATCCCCAATACTCTCTCCTTTTTTAATGTATGAAAATGGAGATTTCGTATAGTTCAACTTAAACATAAATAGCTACTCTCACATTTTTATAAGAAAAAAGAGAAAGAAACGAGAGGCAATATACATAAGGATGATCTAGACGTATACGGGCCCTGCATCTCCACACTGCTAACTCTGATCAACCACTTTCGGAGACGAAAACCCAGTGGCCATTGTGTGCCGGGTCATGATTTAGAGAATCACAAGAAAGGAACGTAGGCTTAAAAAGAGCCACATCAAAATGAATGGCTGAAGGGCCAGAGGTTAGACCCATGTCTTCAGAGTTGCCACTCTCCTTTTAGACTTTTAACTCAGACTGTCAATGGCCCCCTTTCTCGAAGACCGTGCTAAAATCCACCACTGTGATCCGGAGCATTTGCTCTTAGCACCGTCTTCCCTGCAAAAGGCCCGGGCCTCCCCTGCAATATCAGTCTGAGTGGCCAGGTGCCCACGGACTGATAAAAGCACACACTTCCCTTCCTATTTCTTTCTTTGTTTCCTGGGTGAGGCTAGACTGCTTCCAATTTTGCCACTTGACAATTTGGCTTCTGTCAGACTCAGTGTCTCTCACCTCAGGGAGAGGGAAACGAGGAAAGGAAATGGCAATAACTTCTTTCTTCTATTTTTCCTCCAAAAGCGTCTTTTTCTGACACTCCACTTTCAGTTAGTTGAAAACTGGATCCTCGCCAGGGCTCAGAATGAGGAATGTGTTGTCATCGCCTGGGAGAATAAATTGGGCAGGACTCCTCAACTCTGGCAGTTCGTGGCACTTACGTGGGGTAGCTGTTTTCAAGCACACGTTCCCAGGCCCCTACTCAATCAGAATCCCCAGCATCTGTCTTTTTTTTAACCTCTCTATTGGAGTATAATTGCTTTACAATGGTGTGTCAGTTTCTGCTGTATAACAAAGTGAATCAGCTATACATAAACGTATATCCCCATATCTCCTCCCTCTTGCGTCTCCCTCCCACCCTCCGTATCCCACCCCTCTAGGTGGTCACAAAGCACCGAGCTGATCTCCCTGTGCTATGCGGCTGCTTCCCACTGGCTATTTTACATTTGGTAGTGTATATATGTCCATGCCTCTCTCTCATTTTGTCCCAGCTTACCCTTCCCCCTCCCCGTGTCCTCAAGTCTGTTCTCTACATCTGCGTCTTTATTCCTCTCCTGCCCCTAGGTTCTTCAGAACCATTTTTTAAAATAAGATTCCATATATATGTGTTAGCATACAGTATCTGTTTTTCTCTTTCTGACTTACTTCACTCTATGACAGACTGGGTCCAACCACCTCACTACAAAAAACTCAACTGTATTTCTTTTTATGGCTGAGACATATTCCATTACATATATGTGCCACATCTTCTTTATCCATTCATCTGTTGATGGACACTTAGGTTGTTTCCATCTCCGGGGTATTGTGAATAGAGCTGCAATGAACATTTTGGTACATGACTGTTTTTGAATTATGGTTTTCTCAGCGTATATGCCCAGTAGTGGGATTGCTGGGTCTATGGTAGTTCTATCTGTAGTTTTTTAAGGAACCTCCATACGGTTCTCCATAGTGGCTGTACCAATTTACATTCCCACCAACAGTGCAAGAGGGTTCCCTTTTCTCCACACCCTCTCCAGCATTTATTGTTTGTAGATATTTTGATGATGGCCATTCTGACTGCTGTGAGGTGATACCTCATTGTAGTTTTCATTTGCATTTCTCTAATGACTAGTGATGTTGAGAATCCTTTCATGTGTTTGTTGGCAATCTGTATATCTTCTTGGAGAAATGTCTGTTTACGTCTTCTGCCCATTTTTGGATTGGGTTGTTTATTTTTTTGATATTGAGCTGCATGAGCTGCTTGTATATTTTGGAGATTAATCCTTTGTCATGTGCTTCATTTGCAAAATTTTCTCCCATTCTGAGGGTTGTCTTTTTGTCTTGTTTATGCTTTCCTTTGCTGTGCAAGAGCTTTTAAGTTTCATTAGGTCCCATGTGTTTATTTCTGTTTTTATTTCCATTGCTCTAGGAGGTGAGTCCAAAAGGATCTTGCTGTGATTTATGTCAGAGTGTTCTGCGTATCTTTTCCTCTAAGAGTTTGATAGTGTCTGGCCTTACAGTTAGGTCTTTAATCCATTTTGAGTTTATTTTTGTATATAGTGTTAGGAAGTGTTCTAATTTCATTCTTTTACATGTAGCTGTCCAGTTTTCCCGGCACCACTTATTGAAGAGGCTGTCTTTGCTCCTTTGTATATTCTGGCCTCCTTTATCATAGATTAGGTGACCATAGGTGCATGGGTTTATCTCTGGGCTTTCTATACTGTTCCATTGATCTATATTTCTGTTTTTGTGCCAGTACCATACATTCTTGATTACTATATCCCTGTAGTATAGTCTAAAGTAAGGGAGCCTGATTCCTCCAGCCCCGTTTTTTTTTTTGTTTTTTTTTTTCCTCAAGACTGCTTTTGTTATTTGAGGTCTTTCATGTTTCCATACAGATTGTAAAATTTTTTGTTCTAGTTCTGTGAAAAATGCCACTGGTAGTTTGATAGGGATTGCATTGAATCTGTAGATTACTTTGGGTAGTAGAGTCATTTTCACAATATTGATTCTTCCAATCCAGGAGCATGGTATATCTCTCCATCTATTTGTATCATCTTTAATTTCTTTCATCAGTGTCTTATAGTTTTCTGCATACAGGTCTTTTGTCTCACTAGGTAGTTTTATTCCTAGATATTTTATTCTTTTTGTTGCAATGGTAAATGGGAGTGTTTCCTTAGTTTCTCTTTCAGATTTTTCATCATTAGTGTATAGGAATGCAAGAGATTTCTGTGCATTATTTTTGTATCCTGCAACTTTACCAAATTCATTGATTACCTGTTGTAGTTTTCTGGTGGCATGTTTAGGATTCTCTATGTATAGTATCATGTCATCCGCAAACAGTGACAGTTTTACTTCTTCTTTTCCAATTTGTATTCCTTTTGTTTCTTTTTCTTCTCTGATTGCCATGGCTAGGACTTCCAAAACTGTGTTGTATAATAGTGCTGACAGTGGACATCCTTGTCCTGTTCTGATCTTGGAGGAAATGCTTTCAGTTTTCCACCACTGAGAATGATGTTTGCTGTGGGTTTGTCGTATATGGCCTTAATGATGTTGACATAGATTCCCTCTATGCCCACTAAGTGAAGACTAAAATAATAAATAAATAAATAAATAATAAATAAATTTAAAATAAAAAACAAATATTGATTCAGTAGGCAGATATAGAGAGTTTCTCCTGTACCTACTTGATAGAAAGTTTTCCACTAATGAAAGTGAAAGGATTTTTATTAGTTTTTGTTTCTTTTTCAAACATTTCCTAAGGTTTCTGGGAATGGCAGTTGGTAGTGAAGAGAAACCATCACCACAGGTTTAGAGGTAGGTCAGAGGTCCATCTTTTTTCAGACCCCTATAGCTCCATGACTTCTCTCCTTACATGTATGTCTACTCTGGAGAAAATTTATATAAAAATAAGATAGTATTCAGGGCCTTATTTCTACATCCATTCACTCATTCACACATCCAGTATTGCTTGAGAGTCTGTTATACCAGGCACTGTTGTAGGTGTGGAGGCTACAGCAGTGAACAAAAAAACAAGACCCTACCCTCATGGAATTTCCCTTTTGCTGGGGCAGATGCACACACAAAAACCAAACAGCTACTCTGTATAGAATTCATCAGGGGTACATGGGTGGTGTGGGGGGAAGTGAAGCAGGGAAAGGAGAAGAGGGAGCATCAAGGAGCATCAAGGAAGTGAGTGTCCATTTTACAGTGGATGGTCAGGGAAGGCCTCCATGAACAGGAGACATTTAGGCAGACAGCAGAAGTAAGCAAGGGAACCAGGCTAGCCAAGTGGTTATCCAGATGAAGAGCATAGATGGCAGTGGGAACAGCAAGTGCAAAGGCCCTAGGGTATATAAGAAACAGAACAAGTGACTATCTTATGGGTATGACTGATTGGTTTCAAAACTTTGACATTTGTTTTAGGGGCTGCTGGGAAGTTTGTAAAACTAACTTGGGTACTGTGACTCCTTTTCTCCCCACTTGAAAATTAAAAAGTGACCATCAATTAAGGTCAGATAATTATGCAGATTTTTCTTGGCACAACACAGAAGGATGTGTGCTCTTCATCTCTTTCTGAAAGAAAACATAATAGGGTCCATGCTCAGGGAACCATTGTGCTTCTGGGACATCGGAGCAGCAAGACAGCACAGCAGCATCCCCTCCGCAAAGGACTACGGGTTTTGGAAAGAGAGAAAGGAGAACTGAGTCCAAAGCTTGGTCCTGCAAAATGCAAGAGAATAAACAGAGACACCAACCCAGGACTTTTGCTAGTTGCACAGATGGAGTGTCACCACCCCTGGAAAATCCTTCATGCTTGGGCAGGAGCCAAAAACCAGTGAGCATTACTGTGAAAATGAGGACTGTGTCCACGGCCTGTATACTCTTCTTTTTTTCTTTTAAAAAGATTTTATTCAATGTCTTTATAGAGCAACATCCAGACTCCAGATCCAGCGGCCAAGGAGACCCTATTATGCTGTGGGTACCAGCTGGGGCATGGCAGGTAGCTCTGGCTTCCCACCCTTCTGCTCGGAGATGGAGGTTGTGGGCAGTATTTCATCTTTGGGTTCCACGATGCTCACGTGATCAGGCAGGGGCTTCTTAGGGCCAGTCTTACCAGTTGGGTCTCAAGGCAGCATGATCTTTACCTTGATGCCCAGCATACCGTCTGAGCAGCACATGGCGCACAGGAGTATCAACATAGTTAACAGGGTCCCCACTGTGGATCATCAGGCCATCCACAAACTTCATGGATTTAGCCCTCTATCCTGGGAGTTTCCCAGACACCACAACCTCGCAGCCTTTAGCCCCACTCTCCATGATGAACCGCAGCACACCACAGCAGGCCCTCCACACAGCAAGGCCTCCTAGGAATTTGTAACGCAGAGACTCTGCCTGGGCAATGGCGCACAGACTTCTTGTGGCCACCTCTTCAGCATAAAGCTCTACACTGCCCTCAGGGAAGCCAAATCTCTTCTGAACCACAGCAGTCAATTCCCAGATCCGCCGACCCTTCTCACCAAGAACATTGTGTGTCCTGGTGGCCAAGATAATGATTTCTGTCCTGGTTGGTGTAACTTGGACCTCAACTCCAGAGTACCCATCTTCAGCCAGCTCCCAAATGAGAAACTCGTTCCGTTCAGCTTTGAATATGCCGTCAGCAACAAACTTCCTCTTCTTGGAAATCTGCACCGCCTTTTTGCCACCACGCGCCACCGAAAGGAAAAGGCTGTACACTCTCTTAATTAGAATATATTGGTGCCTGTTCAAGGTGGATCGATGAGCAGGCACCTTGAGCACCCTTGGGGAGCTGGGTAAAAAGCAGCTCTCAAAGAAAGGGCTCTTGAAGAGGCCTTAAGAGGGAACCCAAGAGGTGCCAGGAGAGCAGAAGGCCAGTGCCAGCCCTTTCAAAACTCCACGCAAACTCAGTCACCTTACGGCCATGAGATGTCACCAAGAAGAGACATGGTTTTGTTTGTTTTACTTTGTCTTTTTTTAGCAGCAGATTTTCTCTCTGACATTCAGACACTGTCTACAAGCGTCTGACTTTCTGAGATTGTTTGAGAAAAAAAAAAAAAGCCTAATTATTCAAATGTCTGGGTCAGTGGTTCTTAAACTTCTGACTACAGAAGGATACCCTGGGAACTTGTTAAAAATTTCAGTGTGAGGCTCCATACCCCGGAGATGAAAAAATGTAGGTCTAGGAATATGCATTTTTACATTCCCCCAAAGCCATTCTGAGGCTTGTAGGTCAAAGGACCTTACTTGGAAAAACACTGGCCCATCCCCTCTCCCTCCCACCAAAAGGTCCTTTTCCTCACTGATAAAATGTGGTTGTTTGGGGAGAGGTGAGGGAGGGAAGGAAGACACGGAAGTTGCCCAGATTGCCTTGCAATTCTCTCAAACTGTGGTTCCTGACTGCAGAAACTCTGTGTCTACGCTATTCTGTTCCCAGATTCAGGCACTACTTGACTCAGTACATAGTTGGCTACATGGCGCAGCATGAAGACAGCCTGCCCAAAGCTGTCGTTCCTAGTGCCCTGCCCAGCATGGCACTGGACGTCGAGGCGTCCCCCCATGAGGACAGGAAGGTGCATCAGCCATACCACGTGGCTGGCAGGGACCCTTGCCCAAGCAACCCTGCTGGAGCCCCCAGAGTTAGACCCTGAGTAGCTCTGTGACCTTAGCAAAGTCACTTCTTTTCCTCTGAAGAATCAGAAGGTGGGTGAAAGAAAAACTTTGGAAGGCCCTTCCTCTCCCACCAACCAGGATTCCAAGAGCAAAGGAGTGTTCATGGTGAGCTTGCACCGTGGAGATTCAAACCAAGCATGGCGTGCTCTCCAGGCAGTGGGCAAACCCAGCAACTGGGGCCACGGGACACAAGTGACAAGCTAAGGTTGTGAGGACCCAGAATATCAGGAGACAGGGCAGAGGAGGGCCTGGGGAAGAAGGGAGAAGAATGTATAAGCCAGGGTTTCTCCAGCTCGGCACTGTGGATATTTTGGCCCCAGTGATTCTTTGCCGTGGAGCAGTCCTGTGCACGGTAGGTTATTTAGCAGCATCCCAGGCCTCTACCCACTCGACGCCAGGAACATCCCTCCTCCCCCACCTCCAGTTGTGACAACTAAAAATGTCTCTAGACATTGCCAAATGTCCCCTTGGCAACAAAACTGCCTCTGGTTGAGAATCACTGGTTTAAATGAAACAACACAGTATGGCTTTATCCAGCTTTATCCTCTTAATAATTATCCCACACGCTCAAAAGGAATATATGTAATTTCTACTAGCGTACCCTGAAACTATCACTGCTCGGCTATTTCACTTGTTCACAGTATCGGTCTGAAAGGTAAAGACCACCGCTTCCCAATTCCAACCTCCAGCAAATTAAGATATACGGGAGGTTAGATTAAATTAAGTTTAAATAAAGGGGCGTGCCAGGGGGTGAAGGGGTGAAACCCACCAAAGGAGCAGAAATGTAGGGTAAGAAAAGTGGGAAGTCAGGGTAGAAGCTGGAATTACAGACGGTCAGTCTGGGCTGAAAGAATGAGGAGACCCTTGAGGGTGAAGGGAGAGATGTGAGGGTGAGAGAGAAGGAAACTGGAACCTACAGAAGACTGAGGAAATGTGGAGAGCGGGAGACTGGGCCATAAGTCTCTCTGTGTGTGTCTGTTGGTATCTGTGTGTCTATGTGTCTGTTTTTGTCTGTGTCTGTGTGTCTCTGTATGTGTGTCTGTGTGTGTCTATCTGTATGTGTGTCTGTGAGTATCTGTCTGTGCCTGTATCTGTGTGTCTGTGTCTGTGTGTGTCTCTGTGTGTGAGTCTGTGTGTGCATCTGTGTCTGTGTGTCTATCATCTGTGCATCTGTCCATGTGTGTGTCTGCCTGTGTCTTTGTGTTTCTGTGTGTCTGTGTGTCTTTGTGTGTGTCTCTGTGTGTGTCTGTGTCTGTGGGTGTGTCCGTGGGTGTATGTGTGTGTGTGTATATGTGTGTGTGTCTGTGTCTGTGCGTGTGTCTGTGTGTGTGTGTGTGTGTTTTCAGCAAACTTCTCACGGTGGAGGCAAAGAAGTCTCTACAAATGGAGGATCACCATATTCTGAGGAGAAAGAGACTGGATGGAAAGGAGGACTAACAGCTGAACACAGGAGATGAGACCCGCAGGCCGGAGCTGGCAGGAATGGCCGCCCCCGCGGGGTAACTGACACCCGGAACCCCCGCGAGGGTATGGCGGCGACGACGGCTCGGGAAATGGAAGCGGGCAGCCACTGCCAGCCCCACCGCCGCTCACTGAACACCCACCGAGTAGACGTCGAGGGGCCACTAAGTGCCAGGCGCCGCGTTAGCTCCTGAAGGTCTAAAGAGAAAAAGCCCGGGCCCTACCCTCAGGAGATCAATGTCTACGAGGCCAAGCTTGGGAAGAGTCACGCCTTGCGTGACTGCCTGTCCGGAGGAAGCGCTCGGAGGCTCTGGGTTCCTGCTGCTTAGAGGATGAAACGGCATAATCAGGAAAGAAAAGCTGCTCCCAGCACATTCCCTACCATCTTCAGTTGGCTTGAAAACAGCGATGGGGATAAAAGACTTATATAAGGTTCCAGAAAACCTCTGGCCACCCCTCCCCTTGAAGAACGAAGCTCTCTGATTTACAGCCCTGAATTTTCAGTGAGACCCTCTTACTGTCAAGTCAGCTGAATTTCTGTGAATTTTAGATGCCCCAGGGTTGGGTTGCTGTTTTGAATTAGTTCCTCTTGCCAAGGGATATAAGCAAAGGCTCCCGAAGGAAGCCTGCAAAAACAGCTCATTACTGTGCAATCCATTTCCCCGCCACCTCACAGAAGATTCGAGCGGAAAAGCTTTGTTGCCACCGTCTGATAACAGAGGTGATGGCCTGAATACTAACCAGAAAGCCGCAGAGAAAGAAATGTTTTCTGAGAAAATGTGTCTCTTCTGCAGGTAGGAAAACAACAAGACACACACACACACACACACACACACACACACACACACACGTCTCTGTTCACAAATCTCAAATGGGGAAAGCTGCGTCTTGGGAAGGACTGGGAAGGTGAGGTCTGGGGGTCTGGCTTGTAAAAGACGATTTCAGTGCCTCCCTTTTGCTGCTCACATACAGGGCATTCGGTTTGCTCAAGTGAATGCAAACAAAGGAATAAATTTGTTTGAAAGGGCAGGCTACATTATACACTAATTAATGTAAATCTCACCCACAGAGAGGAAGCAAAATAAATAGCTATAGTAATTAAAGTTTACGGGTTTGGTTTGGTTTGGTTTAGAGGGGGGTTAGTTCGGGGTGTGTCTGAAAAGGATTCAGATTTGATGGAGTTTTAGGAATGGATTCTTGTATAATAATCTTTCAGAAGAACGAGCTACCTGAATCAGTCGGGTGGTTGTCCCTATTCCAGGTCAGTAGAATCCTTCCTCTCTCGGAAGGAAAACACTATGTTCCCACAAGGGGTTTTGGAAAACAAAGAGACCAACGTTAAGTACCAGAGTTCCTAAAATATTAGAGAAAAAAGGCCTAAAACAATGCAGGGGAAGAAAATTAAATCATTAAAGCACTGTCACATTGAAATAACCAGACCAGCAGAGCGGAATGATCAAAGCTGAGTTTATTACTCACCAGGCAAGGGGAAACAGTGTCATATCAAAGCGAGTTCAGTGACTCTCTGCAAATTTCCCCAAGCAGAAGGGCTGAATAGGGTCAAAAGAGGAATTTTTCTCAAATAAGGCAGGATTCTGAAAGGCATTATTTGATTGGTTAAGACTGCAATTATAAATTCTCTTGGGGGATTGATCATTGCTTGATTTGGGTCACAAAAGCACAGGCAAAGTTCTCAAAGTGGTCCAAGATCTGATGCATTGGGGTTCTGTCAGGTTCAGGGTCAGGTAGTAGCCCCTGAATAATAAAGTCCCCACCAAAATAAAAATAAAATCCCAAGCAATGACTAGCAATTTCCAAGTTGTATGTTTCAAGTTGCCCTCATGATCTAACACAGGATATCAGGATGTCAGCAAGGCAAGTCTAATGAACACCCACACTTCTTTGACTTGCATGGCAATTAATGCCATGCTCGCTTCCATCTGTGACATATCCACACTGCCTGGTGAGGGAACCAAACATACAAAGGTCTCTGATGAGGAGGAATCAGCAAGTACAAAGCCCTAGGAACTGAAATGAGCCTAGTGTTTTTGATAAACAGCAAGAAGGCCAGTGTGGCCAGATCAAAGTGAGGGAAGAGGAGAGTGATAAGAAATAAATTAGGTAGGGTCCATATCTACCCAGGACATGGACTTTTATTCCAAATGTGATGGAAATCCACTGAAGAATTCTGAGCAGGGAAGTGTCATAATCTGATTTACAACTTTTAAAAGGTTACCTTGTCTGATGTGTGAAGGAGATTCTCTAGGCAAGTAAAAGTAGAAGCAGAGAAACCCATTCAGAGGCTTACTGTGCTAGTCCAGGAGCTGATGGTGGCTTAGGCGGGGAATAATGGGGAATAATGGATAGAGGTCAGATTTGTGATCTATTTTGAAAATAGAGCTGACAAGAATGCGTGAGGAAGGTGGGATTGGGAGGAAAAGAAGGAAATTAACACGATTTCTGGATTTTCAGCCAGAGCACCTTTTAGGAAGGGTGAACACTGGAAAAGTAAAGCCTTTAGGGGATCATTGGAAGTTCATATTTGAGCATGGTAAGTTGGAGATGCGGGTGAGACATCCAAGTAAATATGTATACCAGCAGCTGGATATATTAATTTGAAGCTCCAGTGAAAGGTAGAGATATAGATTGGAATTCTTAGCATATAGGTGTCATATAAAGTCATGGGACTGGTTGAGGCCATTTAGAGAGTAAATATTGACAGAGAAGGCAAAGAGAGGAAAGGAGGGGAGAGGAGGACAGAGAAGGGGGAAAAGGGGAGGAGAGGAAATAGCAGAGGACTGAGCCATGACAATATGTAGAGGTCATGCTGTGGTCGTTTGTTTAGATGGCAAATATCACAGCATGTTCCTATGCTGGTGGCAGAGAGGGGAGAATTCATGGTGCACAAGAAAAGGGAAGTGAAGTGAACGCACAAAGTCCTCAGGTAGCTGAAAAGGGGTGGAGGGGATGCACAGGGGACAGGCTGACCCTAGAGAGGAGCAGTGACAGACTAGTTGCGGCAGGAGGGAAGGGAAAATACAAGCTTATAGATGCCTACAAGCAAGCAAGTCGACTTAGTGGCAGTAGGATGAGGCAGTCCTTTTCCAAGTGCTTCCATTCGATCAGTGAATTAAGAAACAAGATCATTAAGAAGAGGGGGATTTGACAGCAGACAGTAAAGGAGTTTTTGAGGAGAGAGGAGAAGGTCTGAAATAGTTGTCTCTGAGGATGGGAGAGCAGACGGGGCAGGGGAATATTCCACAATGGTCAAGGAAGTTGAAATTTACAGTCATCGATTTGAAGTGAGGCCAGTAAGCAGGGTTGTGTGTTTTTCTCCAGTGACACTCATCTCCTCAGAAGTAAAATGGGCAGAGTTTTGGGTTTAACCTGGGTCTGGAGGATCAAGTAACTTAGAGGCCAGAGGTTTGAGCAGAAGATCTCCTTGGATGGCAAAGCTGCAGGAGAGTCATCCCCAGACTCGTAGTGGAGAGGCAGGGGAGGAAAGAGCCACGGGCTAAAATCTCCATCAGAAGTGAGGAGGTGTCCAGGATGTCAGCAGATGTAACACAAGGTCAGTACTAATACACAAGGCTAGTAATATGGTGGCGTGTATGTCAAAGGAGCTTACTGTTTGAGGAGGAGGGGTGCAGGGAGAGCCGGGGCAATGTCCTCCCCCCACCTCCGGGGACATCTGGCAATGCCCAGAGACATTTTTAGTTGTCACAACTGCGGGGCAGAGAGAGTACTCGTGGCTTTTAGGGGAAAAGGCAGGGAGGCTGCTAAACAGTCCACAGGGCACAGGACAGCCCCCAACAGCAAAGAATGATCCTGCCCAAAGTGTCAATGGTGCCCAGGTTGAGAAACCCTGAGTTAGATCTGGAAGGTAAAGGGAACGTTCCCGTCAGGGGTTTCCCAGCGGGCAGAGTGGAAGGGCTTGAAGAGGGAAGAGGCTGGGGGAAGCTGAGCTGGTGGATGAGACGAACAAAGCCCTGTGGAGAAAAGGTGTAGGCAGTCACAGGGACTTGGCAGACCGGCTGCTGGTGGTGACTGGGGGATGTAAGACATCATGGGCTTGGTCCTGAGGAGAAGGTGGAAGAGTGGTTCTGGTCACAGCCTTCTTCTTTGCAAAGTTGCGGGTGGAAGTGAGGAGGGCAGGATGGGAGGTGGAGGACAGACCCCTGGTCCTGCCCACAGCCCCTGGGCAGCCAGGGGAGAGGCGGTCTTAACCTGAGCTTAACCTAAGTTTCAAATCTAGTCCATGAAAAGAACAGAGTTATAGTGTAAAGTATCAAGACAGATGTCTATAAATGGGCAAAAAACTCAAAGTCATAAAATTCATTTTAATTGTCACATTTTGAAAATGATGGAAACCGAATATCTCTGCTGTGATAAAAAAAAAAAAACTGTGAAGTGTTACTGTGCCAGATGAGTGTACCTTAAATGTGTCATTTACATTCTGACAGTTTCAAATGTTCCCTTTTTATGCCCTCCTTTGTGCTAGAACACTGCAAATTCAGGGGAATTTGTGGCTCTTGGTGTTAAAAGACATTCTCCTCTATTTCATAGTTATCAAGTTGAAGAAAAAGCTACAGATTTCTTAGAAATATTTTTCGCCCAGAAACAGATGAATAATTTCACTGAGATTTTTTTAATGACTATAATGTTAATGAATACCCACTCTGTGTCAAGAATTGTGACCCAAAGGAATACAGTAGTTTAATTATAGCATTTCTAGTTATTTCATTAAAACTAATTTTTAATTCTCTCAGGCCAAATCAAGAGGCTCAAAAAGTTTAAGATGATTATTCAAATTAAATGGTAATGTTTTAAACTTTACGAGGATTTTTAAATTTGCCCATAAAGTAAATTTCACGTTTTAAAAAGTGCTGCTTCAAATTAAAAATATATCTGTCGTTTGGGCTTCCCTGGTGGCACAGTGGTTGAGAGTCCTCCTGCCGATGCAGGGGACACGGGTTCGTGCCCTGGTCCGGGAAGATCCCACATGCCGCGGAGTGGCTGGGCCCGTGAGCCATGGCCGCTGAGCCTGCGCGTCTGGAGCCTGCGCTCCGCAACGGGAGAGGCCACAACAGTGAGAGGCCCGCGTAGAGAAAAAAATTAAAAAATATATATATATATATATACATATATATATATATGTATATATATATATATATATATATATATATATATCTGTCGTTTAAACCACTGAGTAAGATTTCAGTATCAGGTATATTAAAATTTAGTCAATAGTCAAAACACTCTTTACAACCATGGATTATCTTATTTCAAGTACCAATTTATTAAACCATGTATTGTAAATCCAGATTATTCACAGAGCTTTTCATGATGAGCAACTGACCAAATGCTATCAGTATAGCTGTTTGAGTGACTGAGTTAAAACTCCACACTAATATGTATAAAATAGATAACTAGTAAGAACCTGCTGTATAAAAAAAATAAAATTAAAAAAAAATAAAACACTTTAGCAAGAAAAAAAAAACAAACTCCACACTAGTGATTTTTAAGGTATCCTCTTAGCTTACTTCTTTGCCACCTTGTCAGGATGTAACCTTGGTCTCAAGGGGACCTGAGTTGCACGGTGTGGAGAGATCAACACAAATTCGGCTATACTACTGGGAAGACATCCTAACATTGGTAATGAGTGTAAGGAAAACAGGTGACATCTTGCTTTAAAAGAGTGTTTAAATGTCAGTAAGGTGTTTTGCTCTGTGTGAATGATGGCGTATCTGTAAAAAACAACAACAACAAACAGTTTCTGAATAACTCTGTTAGGGAGGATGTTCATAAATTTTGGTGTAGGGGACCTCTTGCTAGGACTACCAAGCAAAGTACTCTCTGTAAGTGAAGCTGTATCCAGCCCCACTGCTTCTACCCCACAAGTAAATCAGGATGGAAAGGGACTGAGGTAGGCAAGTGAAAAGGAATAAAGTCATTTATTCCTTTAGAGAGGGGAAAAGAAAAGGGTGTGGGAGGGAATGAGAGAATGATTCCGTCCAACTAAAACACCCTGTGTAAGGCTTTCTGCCTCTTCTTTTTATTTTTCTGCCTAGTGGAAAAGTAAACAAGAAAGAAGAAAAAGAGGGGAAAGGGGGGAGGGAGGAAAGGGGTAGAAAGAGAGAGGAGGAGGGAAGGTGGGAGGGGAGAGAGAGGGAGGCAGGAGGAATAGATGCTGGGAAAGGAGAGGCGAAGAGAGAAGATGCTGTGTCATCCCACCCCCCCATCGCCCCAGGGGACTCGTCCTCTGGCAGCTGATGGAGACTGAAGCTGAGAGAAAAGCTGCAGTCCTGCTGTGAATGAAGAAGCTATGAGGACTTTAAATCAAAGCCACGTCGCAGAGCAGTAAAGCCAGGAGGAGCTCAGGGAGTTCAGCACCACAGCAAGCAGATGAGAAAAAGGAGCCAAAGGTCTCCCTTTCTAAAGATGTACAAGTTAAGAGAGAGAGGAAGGCCAGGCATTATCCTAGTTACCAAATGGTGAACAAAGGAAGTGTTTTAACTGAGGCCGGCTAACTTTACAAGCTGCAATTAAGTAGCCTTTTTTCAATGTTATGTCTTTTATAGTACAAGTTGACTAAAGAGATAGATGCACGTTTGATAATTATACCGTAGAAAATGCACAGTTATTCATCTTTCAGAGGGAATTTAGGCAGAAAATACTATCCAAGCTTCAGGAAAACTGTCATCACTGCCACACTGAAACATGAGCGAGGCACTGGCACTCAGTCAGCGTTCAATAAATGTTTGTTGAAAGAATGGGTAAAAGAATCGTTAAAAGATAAACTGAGGCGTATTAAAAACTTTAAGAGTTTATCGGACCAAAAATCAATTCGAATCAGACAGCATCCAATCTAGTGAAACCAAGCAGAACCCTGTGGGGCCCTCCCCGGTACAAATCCTTTCCGAGTCCCCTTTTCTTGTTTGTAGGAAAAGGGCTGCAGCCCCCTAGACCTTCTCTGAGTTCCAAAGGGCAGATTCAAACAGTTGCTAATCAGGGAAGTGAGGGAATGCAGAAACAAAGGAAGAGCAGTCAAGAAACAATGGTTCAGCCATAAAACAGAGTCCTAGTTCCTCCTTAAGGGATATACATAACAATCTGATACATATCTTTGAGTTCTTCGGGAACTAAGACCCCCACCCAGATGGAGGATGGAATGAGGATGTTGACCTTTTCTTTTTTTTTTTTTTTTTTTTTTTTTTCTTTTTGCGGTATGCGGGCCTCTCACTGCTGTGGCCTCCCCCGTTGCGGAGCACAGGCTCCGGATGCGCAGGCCCAGCGGCCATGGCTCACGGGCCCAGCCGCTCCGCGGCATATGGGATCCTCCCAGACCGGGGCACGAACCCGTATCCCCTGCATCGGCAGGCGGACTCTCAACCACTGCGCCACCAGGGAGGCCCTGTTGACCTTTTCTGACCCTCAAAACTTCAATCAACTAAAGCTCGGACTCTGTTGACCTTTGCCCCAATTCTATGCTGAATTCTCCTTTGCCCAAACCCCTCCACGAATATGCATGTGCCCTTAGCTTAAAACTTCCCCAATTTTGCTGTTCCAGGAGACTCTGCTTTGGGAAAGATTCCCAGTGTTCTCCTTACTTGCTGCAAGTAATTAATCCTTCCTTCTCCTGCTCTTTGGCTTGGTTGTGTCTTTTGGCTCAACACCCAACAAGAGGTCAACCCAGCTTTTCAGGTAACACCATCAGGGAGTTCAGGTTTTTTGAAGTATGAGCCACCTGTTGTCCTTGCTTGGCCCTGCAGTAAACCTTTCTCTGCTCCAAACTCCAATGTTTCAGTTTGGCCTCATTTTGCATAGGGCATACGAACTTGCATTCAGCAACAATTTCACTTCTGGGAGAGCCCAACCTGTAATTAAGTTAAGTCTCAGTTTGGGGACAGGGGGCTTAGCATAAGCCACTCCACTTTGTGCCTGTTGTCTTGTTTTTAAAAGAATGAACAGATGCATGAATAAATGAACGAACGAATGCAAGCAGGCTGCTCACAGAATCCTTAAAATTTCAGAAAATGTGTGTTAAGATTGAAAAAGCAGGGACTTCCTGGTGGTCCAGTGGTTAAGACTCCACATTCCCAGTGCAGGGGGCCTGGGTTTCAATCCCTGGTCAGGGAACTAGATCCCACATGCCACAACTAAGAGTCCGCAGGCCGCAACTAAAATCCCACATGGCGCAATGAAGATCCCGCATGTCGCAACTAAAGACCCCACATGCTGCAACTAAGAGTCCGCATGCCACAACTAAAAGATCCTGCATGCTGCAACGAAGATCCCATGTGCCACAACTAAAAAAAAAGACTGAAAAAGCAAACTCTGGAAAAGAGAAAACCAAAGTTACAAACTAACAGAAAATGCCTCCTCCTTCTGTTGAGAGTGTCACTCAGCTTTTAATGACAGAGTATATGCATATTTACATCGAACTAAACCCATGGACTTGACAGCTTAATTTACAGTGTTTTCTCCTCACCACTGTGTTTCTTCTGAAATCTGCTAAACAAGAACTAAATGCCCAAATGTATGCACTGTGGCATTTCCGATGTTGAATGACAATGAACAACCTCTGTGGCATAGTATGATAGGCGTTTCCTCGCAGGAAAGCTTTCCAGGATGTAAAACTTGCATCCCATTTGTGGTGCTTGAGAGAGAGTGATTTGCCCTCCATTAAACATGCTTTGCAGTTAATCCTCTCAAAAGTGCATTTGTAAGCCAACCGAAGAGCTCTGTGCATTAAGAGATTTGGTCAATGACCATGTTTTAATGACCATCAGCTCACCACGTAGTGGAGTTCTTTTACCTGCAAATTTCCCCTGATAGGCCTTGCTTTAAATATGCAGGCCCGGGGAGATGAGCTGGGGAGCCAAGCCAAGAAGAGAGAGTGTGAATTATCAGCACATCAGAGCCTTGGAAATTGGCAAGCCTGCTTCATAAGTAGAAATATCCCTTAGCAGAGGCCATCTGTCTCATATTCCATGTTGAGTCTTTTACCTGTTCTTTTTAAGTAACAAAATATGGCACAGCAGGAACTTACCACCCAAAGGACACGTCTTGAAGAATAAATTAATGGCTCCATCTAAAAGCACTCCAAGTACTGGGTAAAAGTCAGGAACAAGCAAGGCTGGCCTTACCACACCCTTCCAACCTGACTTAGCATTTCCCTCACCACATGTGCCCCCACCACTATGAAATACCCAGGCTCAACTTGGTCTCCTCTGGCATTATTTCTGTAATCTCTATTTAGTGTTGGTCAAATAGTCAAGTAGTCAAGATAGGTGACTTCTGGATTTGAACCCCAAACCTTCACTTTCTGGCAATGTAATCCTGGAAGAAATAACTTGAACCTCTCTCTGTTTCTTCACCTGCAAAATGGGATAAGAATAGTACATCTTTCATGGTGTTGTTGTGAGACATGTTATAGTGCAAATAAAATGTTTAGCAGAGTGGCATATAATACACACTCAATTTCACCAATAATAATAACAGCTATCTATTATTATAATTATAGTTATCCTATGGAATTGTCAAACCTTAAAGGTATTAGAGGTTTTAAAAGCATTAAAAACAATGGCTCCAGGGACTTCCCTGGTGACGCAGTGGTTAAGAATCCACCTGCCAATGCAGGGGACATGTGTTCGAGCCCTGCTCCGGGGAGATCCTACATGCCGCGGAACAACTAAGCCCATGCACCACAACTACTGAGACTGCGCTCTAGAGCCCATGAGCCACAACTACTGAGCCCACGTGCCACAACTACTGAAGCCTGCGCGCCTAGAGCCCATGCTCCGCAACAAGAGAAGCCACCACAATGAGAAGCCCTCGCACCACAACAAAGAGTAGCTCCCGCTCGCCACAACTAGAGAAAGCCCGCGCACAGCAACAAAGACCCAACACAGCCAAATAAATAATAAATAAATAAATAAATAATTAAAAAAAATAAATAATGGCGTCCCATTAAAACTCCACTGTTGATATTGTTTTATTTTGTTTTTAGTACTGATCCTCCAGGCCCCACCCCCGGAGATTGTGACTGAATTGGTCTGGGTGGGGTCTAGGCATTGGGATGTTTATTAATCTCTCCCAGTGATCCCAATATATAGCCAGAGTTGAAAACTACTGACACAGCACAATCCCCCTCATTTTACAGATGACGAGACTGAATCCCGAGAAGCTGAACTGACCTCCTCAGGGTCACATGGCTATCTGGTATTGTCAAAGAAGAAACAAGCTGGAGAGTAGTTAAATCAATAAAAACAGAGTTCCGGACTATTGCAATAGGGGAAAAAGAGACCTCAGTATAGAACCAGGCTCGATTCTGAATACAGCATGGGCAAGGGGGAATTTATAGCCAAGGAACAGGGAGGGAGTCAGTGGATGGAAAATTACTAAGAGAAACGTTGGGGTAAGGTGGGGGAGGGTTCTAGCTAAACCCACCTAAAAGGATACTTGCTGAAGACAGGGCCGGGTGGTCAGGCATCACCTGGGGGATGATCAAAGATGAGGAACCTGATCAAATGCGGAGGGTGATCAGGTGTTGAGGGTGGGAGGAGATGGTTCTGGTTAAAATGACTTGGCAGGGTTCTTCCCCAAACTGGATTTCATAAGTAAGCGCAAGCTGGGCCTATGAGAAGGTTCAGGAGCCTGACTAAAGTTTAGTCAAGCAAAGAATCTTCATGAGTATGCCCAAGCTTCAAGTCCAATATTGGTACCCTGTCCCCTGATTACAACCCTAACGTGTCCCCTCAGTAAGGTTCTATCTGACAACACATTACTTATCTTCAAAGTAGATATTTTTCACCTACAAGAAGGTTTTGGAAAAGAAGAAAGATGGCCAGTCTTTGAGTGGTAGGTAGCCCCCGAAGGGCAGCACAGTCCTTGGTCTAGGGAACCTAAGAGGAGTCTAGGACCCAAAGATGACTTTTTGGTCCTGGCCAGTGAAGCACAAGTGGCTTGGATGTTATCACCAGAAGCATGTGTGACTGAGGCTTGTCCTCGTGCAGGCTTCCCTGCCTGGCTGCCAACACAATGGCAGTTAGAAAATGGACAAGAAAGTCATGTTTACTAGAGCCTGTTCAGCATCCAGGTCACGTCTTTGCCAACTTCTATTTCTCTTCATTCTGGATTATGGATGTTGAAGTCTGAAAGCTGAAACCTTAAACAACATAAATTTGGCGATGCAGCCTCCAGGTCTCTGATTACACTGCTCTGCTTTCCAATAGCTCCCTCCCACCTCCTCCTCCTTTCTCTCTATGCAAAATTCTACCCATTCATCAAGGTCCTCCTTTGTCTTAACTAGCTCTACCTTGAAAAATTTCTCTTGTCTGTGATCACACTGAGTCAATATCACACAGTTCAATATTTAATCCAATTTAGAAACGCAATTATGAGCTCCTAAGGGTAGGGAATTGCAGGAACATTTTTCTGTATCTAATACAACACTAGAATATGGCTGAGCACATATAAGATCCTTGAAAAAGAGCTCAGGTTTGGTTTATTTTGGGTCTATTACTTCTCAAGGGGAAGGTAAAGGGTGGGATAGTGAAGGACAAAATATTAGGGATAAGCTAGGAATAAAAAACAATAGGTAGACAAACATTATAAGAATAGACTGAGGAGGAACTAATATAACAAGGAGGAAATAAGCATGTAAAGAAACAAAACCTCTACTCCAGGGAGCAAAAGTGGGCCTCCTGGAGATGAGTGTGAAATGGAACATCAGTCCTTAAAACACTTTTTCTCAATTCACACAGAAAATTTACAAGGAGAGCAGAGGAAGTGCTTTCTTCCCTCTGAAATCCAGAGGGGAAGTTCATGTACCTTCTGTAATAGTTTGGATTATTGTTCAACAAATACTCCTTCCCCTCCTCCTACCCCAGCCCACTGTGGATACCCTATACTTCCTTGCCCCCTTGATGTTGGACTTCGTCATGTCACTTGCTTTGAACGACATGTCAAAGGACGTAATGCGAGCAAAGTCTTATGTGTAGGGCAAATGTGCTTGTATAATTGGGCCTGGCTTTTTCATTCCAAAATTCATCAATGGGAAGACTGTGCCACAATAGCCACCACTCCTTTAGCCTGGGCCCCATAAGGACACACCTGAACCCAACCCTCAACTTAGAGCCAAGTCCAGCCAACCCACAGCCTGAAGAACAGCCACCAGCCCTAACCAGCCAAACCACAATCAATTTACAGACCTATGAACAGGAGAATAGGTCCTTGTTGTTATAAGCCACTGAGTTTGGGGATTGTTTGTTATACAGCATTATTGTGACAACAGCTGGTTAATACACCTTACATTGTCTGCAGGGGAACATTGGGTTGAATGTGTTGAAAAGGAACAATGCAGATAAATTCATTATCTGAGTCTCACACACCTGGTTTTATAGCTTACATGACTCATGGCCCTCTAAGTGAGAGCAAGCTACAAAGGTCTAGGAGAGAGAAAATATCTTCCTGTTCACATGAGCATTTTCTTCAATATTAGCCCCAAGACTTCTACATAAAAGGACCTTTAGAGAGGTAATAAGTGGGAGGGGGGGCGGGGGGGCTGAAGAGAGCCTAAATCTCTATTTGCACATTTTAATTGAGAAACGCAGCTCTCCTCCATGTCAAACATGGGAGGTGGCCAACGACAGTGAGGAGGGAGGTCTGGAAAAGCCCTGATGCTGCCCTTTGGTGTCATGTGTTTCTTCCTCCATCTGAACCCACGAAGGGAGGGAAGGTAAGCACGCGCAGGTTTCAACAAGACTCACCTGATTCTAGAACAAGGTACTAAGCTAATAATATTCTGTTTGGGGGTTTGAAGAAGCTAAAAGTCATAGAGAAAATAAGAGGGAAAGAAAAATTGAAGGTGAAAATAAAAAGCTAAAGTATTCAGGACCTTAACATTGCTGCTCAATAATATACCACAGTACCTTTAAATTTTATATATATATACACACACACATTTACACATATGCATATATATTACTTTTTCAAAATGTAATACACTCATGATTGAACATTTCTATATGTATTTACATATGTTTACATATTTACATGTATATACAAAAGGAAGACTCTCCCTCCCATCCTGTCCCACATTAGGTTAGTTCCCCACGCCCTAAACCCCACAACTATTCATTTTTATTAATTTCTCAAATATACTTTTCCAGAATTTCTTTAGGCAAATAGAAATATGGCACTATAATTTTCTCATTTTTAACACAGACAATAGCATACTATACCCACTGTTCTGTACCTTTTTTTTTTTTTTTTACTTCGTAATGTATCCTGAAGATCTTTCCATTTCAGGACATAGAGAACTTCCTCATCATTTTTTAATAGCCACATAATATTCCATTCCTTGATTGTTATTGTGGCCTTTTGAACTTCCAGTAACACTGTGTTACTGCTTGAGTGATTCCAAGTTTTATATTTCTTAGAGATAAATGGTTTATCACTACATTTATTATAAATGGGATAATAATGATTCAAACTGAAAATGTGGTAATTACAGGATGAGTTTTATGGTGCCTGAAAACAATCTCTGAGATGTTGGGAACCTCAGTAAAAAAAAAAATTTCAAGAATCCCAAAGACTACTTGACAGAAAATGTGAATTTAGGAGTAAGAAACTCCTCTGGGGGAACCATCATTACGAAACAGAAGAAGAGTGGATCCATAGTAATGAAATGCCCACAAGATGTGAGCTAAGAGATCCTGTCCTTAGGTGTTCATGTTTTAAATCTTTTCCTAGGGAGCAAACTAAATTGGGCAAAGCAAAGTCCTGCCTTTTGTTTTCTATTAGAATTCTGTGGATTTGACTACTGTTTCCACAGGTCTTTGGGGGTCATGTTTTCTCTTGTTCTATCCTCTCTCAGGGCTGGGATCTGGGTCTGGATTTGTCTGTTCAAACTCTCACTTTTATGATACAAATGAACTTATTTACAAAACAGGAACAGACTCACAGACTTAAGAGGAGGAACTTATGGTTACCAGAGGGGAAGGGTTGGGGGGAGGGATAGATTGGGAGTTTGGGATTGACATGTACATGCTGCTATATTTAAAATCGATAACCAACCAACAAGGACCTACTGCATAGCACAGGGAACTCTACTGAATAAACTCTGTGATAATCTAAATGGGAAAAGAACTTGAAAAAGAATAGATACATGTGTATGTATAACTGGATCACTCTGCTGTACACCTGAAACTAACACATTGTTAATCAACTATACTCCAATATAAAATTTTAAAATTTTTAAAAACTCTCACTTTTAAAATAAAATCAGATTCCTTGCTTTTCATATACTGTGAGGTTTTTAAAATCTGACATAGATAAAGTTCTTTTTCCTTTTGGTGATTCAATCTTAAGCTTAGTATGGTCTTAAATAACTTATAGCCATCACTGGTGTTTTAGTTATCAATTGCTGTATAACAAATTTCCCCAAAATGTAGTGGCACAAAACAAAGGTCTTATTTTCCTCATGATTTTGTAGGAATTCAGGAAAGGAGGGCAGTTCATCTCTGATCCCCGTGGTATCAACAGAGAAAGAGGGCTGGAGGCTACCCTTCCAAGATAACTTCTTTAGTCAGATATCTGGGGCTTCATGGTTTCTCTCTCCCTCTCTCTCTCCACGTATCATCCTCCAAGGCTTCCCCTGTGTCATGTGCTTCTCGCAGCATGGCAATCTAAGGATGACCAGACTTCTTCTTGCACAGCTCTGGGCTCTAAGGATGTTCTAAGGGACAGGATGAGGCACTTGCCAGTCTCTTCTGGCCTCAGTACAGAAACTACCATAGTGTCACTTCCACGATATTCTAGTGGTCAAATCAGTCACAGAACTTGCCCATATTCAAGGAGAGGGGACACAGAGCTCACCTTTTGATAGAAAAAATATCAAATAATTTGTAACCAAAGTTAACCTGTGAT
Source organism: Mesoplodon mirus (assembly GCF_964341445.2). Taxonomy (NCBI): domain Eukaryota; kingdom Metazoa; phylum Chordata; class Mammalia; order Artiodactyla; family Ziphiidae; genus Mesoplodon; species Mesoplodon mirus. Next base: position 20,654,398 of record NC_138981.1, on the reverse strand, counting down.
AAACGGGATATAATACATTCCACTTCGTAAAAATTTGCCACCTTGTAAAGTTTCACTCAGAAACTGAAAGTCTTCCAAATACTGTACGATCTCACTTATATGTGGAATCTAAAAATGTCTAACCACAGCAGCAGAGAGTAGAATGGAGGTTGCCAGGGGCTGGGGTGTGGGAGAAATGGGGAGATGTTGCTCAAAGGGTACAAACTTCCAGTTATAAGACTAATAAGTTCTGGAGATCTAATGTACAGCATGATGACTATAATTAATAATACTGTATTAGATATTTAAAATTTGCCTAAGAGAGTAGATCTTAAGTGTTCTCAACACACACACACATAAAAGTTAACTATGTGAGGTGATGGATGGTAATTGGCTTGATGTGGTAATCATTTCACAATGTATAGGTATGTCAAATAATCACATTGTAGACCTTATATATAATTTTTATTTGTCAATTATAAAAAAGAAATAAAATATATTAAAATTAATTTTTTTTTTTTTTTTGTGGTACATGGGCCTCTCACCGTTGTGGCCTCTCCCGTTGCGGAGCACAGGCTCTGGACGCACAGTCTCAGCAGCCATGGTTCACGGGCCCAGCCGCTCCGCGGCATATGGGATCTTCCCGGACCGGGACACAAACCCGCGTCCCCTGCATTGGCAGGCGGACTCGCAACCACTGTGCCACCAGGGAAGCCCCTAAAAACTAATAATTTTTTTTAATTTTGAAGAAATTAAGTCATTATCAGACTCATTTGAATTGTGAGATGATTCTGTTGATTTGTATCTGTACACACTATGAAAAGCACAAACCAGCATAGTCTTGTGGAGGATGCAGCAGATAAGTCTCTATCACATAGCACTGTGCCCCCCCCACCTTTGGTGTCTCAAAATAAAATCTTCACATAATGTTCCAATATCCCAGAGAGGGGAAAATTATAACTGTTTTGGAATATGAAACAATATGACATGTGAACTCACTTGAAGATGTTATGAAACCTAAGTGACAGTTGTACTTCTACTGGGACAGTATGAGCGTGTACTTAGAAACACAGGTTCTACAGATAGGCAACCCAGGTTTGAATCCAAGTTCAGCCATTTACTTGCTGTGCGACATTAGGAAAGCTGGGAAAGCTCTCTATGCCTCGTGTCTTATCTATAAATGTAGGCATAGATATTTATAAATATATATATGATAGGGATGTGATGAGAATGAAAACAGTGCCTGTGAAAAACGTAGTGTAGCATATTTTAACTGCTTCATTTAGTTGAAATAACACTAGCTGCTCTTACAGATAAGCCCCAAAGTTTCACTGGCTGTACACAGGAGAGGTTAATTTCTCATTAATGAGAAGTCCACTCAGAGGCTGAAGGTAGGAAAGGATGACACCCTGCTCCAGGCAGTCATTCAAGGTTCAAGGGGAAGAGAGGTGCTCCTGCCTTCTTCAACAAGTGGCTTCCAAGATCACCTTGCGCGTTGCCATGCAGCTGTTACATGGGAGAAGAGACAGTGGAGGAATTCTTGAGAAGCTTCTAAGGATTAGGTCTGGATATGGTATAGATCAATTCCATTTACATTCAATTAGCCAGAACTCAATCACATGGCCCCTCTAGATGCAAAGGGGTCTGGGAATGTAGTCTCTGGCTGGGCAGCTGCTCTCCAGCAACATTATGACACTATGGAAGGAAAAGCACAAATATTTGGTGGACAGCTAATAATGTATTTACCTTGGTGCTCAATAAGTGTTAGCCTTTTTTTTTTTTTTTTGAAGTATAGTTGATTTACAACGTTGTGTTAGTTTCAGTTGTACGGCAAAGTGATTCAGTTATATGTATACATATATACATTCTTTTTTTCAGATTCTTTTCCCATATAGGTTATTACAGAACACTGAGTAGAGTTCCCTGTGCTATACAGTAGGTCCTTGCTGGTTATCTATTTTATATACAGTAGTATGTGTATGTTAATTATATTCATAATGGCAAAGACTGGGATTTTTCTTCCTTGCAGCAGAAACTGAAAAAAATTAAGAAGAGGTTAAAACTCCATCTCACGAAGCAACCTACCTCCACTATGTCAGATTATTGCCAGGTATCCCTCCTGCCACCCTTCTCCCATGCCCCACACCGCCATACACTGTGATCTTTGAATTCCTCATTTCAAATAATGCACTTAATTCTCAATAGTCTGTTGAGTATTTAGTAATGAAAGTAAAGTCTTCCAGGCCACTTCAGAATGAATCAGTCATCTTCTGGGAGAAGGCCCAAGCTAGAGAGGAAGGGCAGGAGAATGACTTGAGGCTGTAGAGCGCTTCGATGGCAGGTGATCTAGGGCAGGCCAAGGGTTTTCTTTGGCGAGAAAGACGTTTTCCCACCTGATAACGAAAGTAAACCTGTTGGAGGAGATTAGCACCTCCTGCTTGAGTGGAGCACTATCTAGGGATTCAAAATCCAGATGTATGTACTCATTTGAGCAAGTGGAACAGACTATTTCATGATCCAAATTTATTATTAAGTCTTCCGAGGAAAAAAAAAGACTCTCCCCACACATTATTATTAACCTGGGACTTGTGGACCCTAGGATATCCATGGATCGCCTTCAGGGGGTCTATACATTCCCTGAGCTGGTATGCAAATGCGTGTATGTGTATATATGCATGTACATACATACACATCCCTTCATGGTCACCAACTTTCATACAAGCTGTTGAAACCACTTCCTGAACCACTGTCAGTCATGGACCAGAGTGCAGCATGAATTCCACAATGTCACACGCTGTGAGTTAAGGAATAGGCTTTACTGGGGGAATAAAGGGAAATTTACAAGCCAGGGTCAGGAAAACGGGAATCCACAAGTCCCCCATCCTCCTGTTATTCCACTAAGAGACATGCTGAGACTTGGACAGTCTGCCAGACATGCAGCACGGGTTTGTGTTCCCCTAGAGCAGGGGTTCTCAACCAGGAATGAATTGCGACTAGGGGTCATTTGGTAGTGTCTAGAGACAGTTTTGATTATTACAACTGGAAGGGGTGCTTTTAGCACCTAGTGGCTAAATGCCAGAGATGCTGTTAATCATCCTACAACAGACAGGTCTGCCCCCGGGTCTGTGTCAGTAGTGCTGATGCTGATAAATCCTGCACAGAAGGGACTCTGCCAATATGCTGGTCTCTCTCCAAGTAGATTCAGAATTCCAAAAGATCTGCTCTGCTAATCTTGCATCCTACAGGAAGATAGACACACTCCTACCTTCTGAGTTTAGTTCTCCTCAAAACCAGAACCTGGGCTTCCCTGGTGGCGCAGTGGTTCAGAGTCCGCCTGCCGATGCAGGGGACACGGGTTCGTGCCCCGGTCCGGGAGGATCCCACATGCCACGGAGCGGCTGGGCCCATGAGCCATGGCCACTGAGCCTGCGCGTCCGGAGCCTGTGCTCCGCAACGGGAGGGGCCACAACAGTGAGAGGCCCGCGTACCACAAAAAAAAAAAAAAGGCAGAACCTGACAGAAGGCTCTCATGACATGGCTTGCATATAAATAGTTTATTTTACAAAGTGATCCCAAGGAATAGAAATGAGGATACTGGGAAGAGTGAAATGGGGAGGATGGAAAGCCAATCTAAGGAGCTCAGTCTTTCTGGAGATTCCCTGAGGGGCCATGTAGAATGCACCTCAGGATCGTCTGCCCTAGGGACTAATATTCATCTACTGACTGCCATTCCATATAGCAGTCAAGGACTTTCCCAGGGGAGTTAACTCTCTTAAGGTCTGCGCATACTCTCAGAACGCAGAGGCTGCAGGGAAGCCTTGGGTCAGCTCACTGAGGCAAGACGTTGTTAGGTTCCATCTGCAGAGAGCTGCTTGCCACCTCAGGAAGATATGTGGGCCAAGAGGATACGAGGCTGGGCACAAGATACGTCCAATACACTCAGTGCGGCAATTTATTTTGCAGTAGGGGGCCCTGCCTTAAGCCCTGCCTACTGCCCACCATTCAGCTTTACAGAGAGACACAAGCAATCAAGCTTCTGGCAATTTTTCTAGCCAAGAGTGAGGCGCTAGCCTGGAACCTGATTCTCTTTCCTGGTAACGCTCCATTTCTATCTGTACTGGACTTTTTTCCAAACACCTCCTCAGTGGTATGTTTAGGATGCCCCAGCTGCCCAGCGAGTGCCCTGGGTGAGGCTTTTTTCTCCATCCTCCGTCCCCAGCGCTCAGGGTGTTCAGACTCTTAAGGGAGGGGGGAGGCTGCTTCAGCCACCTGATGCCACCCTTCAGCACCCAGGATTCCGCTCTCACAGTGAGTCCACCACTCCAGGATTTCCAAGTGGCCAGCTTCTACAAGTCCCCATCAACTTCAGATGGACACTGAAGCTACTGAAGCCCTGGCCATTTCTGGGCTGAGCAGCCTGGCCTGCCCTCTCGGGGGCTGTGGTGAATCACGATGACCCTGGTCATCCAGTGGCCTTCCCTCATCTCAAATGACCCTGCTCGCCAGCCCTCCAAATACCCTGTCTGCACCCTCAGGAGGAGTATCTCCTACTTCAGGGGTGGTCCACTGGACCCTTTCCTGCTGGACAACAGGAATTCTCTTCACCTGATGTGCCACATGGGTCCATTTGTGGTAATCATCTGTTGTGTTAAAAGACTGAGAATAAGAGAGAGAGAAAGTGGAAACTTACAAGGCCAGGGTCATAAAAGAAGAGAGGGCATAAGTGGAGAGGTATCCCAGGGACAGGGCATGGGTTTGCATTCCAGGAAAAAGCCTCTGGCCCATTCACCCTCAATCTTAGAGCAAATATGAGAAAAAGTGGTCTTGTCAGAGAGAACACGAACACACTCCTGGGCACCAAAGTATCCTAGATTTGGGTCCAGTTATTTGCAGGAGTTGCCTGGAACCATCAACAGGAAGGTATCTGGAGCTTCTGGGGGCGCATGGGAAGCTAGAGCCACCTTTGTCCAGGTATGGGAACCATTAGTTTCATGGGAAGCTGAGTTTGGGAGCAGCCAATCCCACTGGGAGAAATAGCACTGACTAGGCTGAATCGAGTATTAGAGTTAGAAATGCAATACTGTCAGAACTTTCTCTCTCCCCATTTCTGAGAAACATAATGACTCACTTCATATATTATACAGCGTGTTTCCATATTTATGTAAATCCTATTAATAAGAAACAGATAAGTTGCTTTTTATTTGGTTGCCACTTAGTTATCTTCTTTATTTAGGGACTGTTATAGCCCATTTGCTTTTTAACAAATGAGACATGATCAGATTTATCTTTGAGAAAATAATTTTATGAGCAAAGCTAGAAAAAGGATTATCAGTAACTACTGGGTACCCAGACACTCCTGCTGGGAGAAAGAGGGGCCCCAGTCCAGCCAGCTCATTGTCCGGGCCACCCAGAGTGAGCCACCTGGGTCACTATTGTACAATCCAGCTCCTTGCAAAATACTTTGCAGAACCACCGCAAAATAGTCATGTCTTAGCAATGTCTCAGTGAACTCTTTCAGCTGGCAGTTCTAATTTTATTGCTAGAAACGCCCTCACATTCGTGTGTACCATTCACTTCTTTTTCTTACATTTTCCTTACTCTGCACATATACACCAGCTAAAGACCTCAGCTATGTACACTGATTACAGAAAAGAATGTGACTCTAAGTAGACAGATTTCCTAGGCAACTAGCCATATGACCAACCAATCCCTTCAAAAATAACAAACAATCAAAAAGATAAATAAATAAATAAGAGAGATTATCATTGCACTAAAATTCCAAAGTAGATATAATGTACTGCTAAAACACAACTTTGAAGAATCGGAAGGCGCTAATGCTGACTTTCAACATTGGCTGGGAAACAATGGGGATAAACTGACAAGCAAAACGCTGCCTCTGTCCAGAGTCTCTCTCTAGCCACTGCTGCATCCATTCATTTTCTGCCCAGATGACAGCATGCCTCCTAATGCTTCCTTTGTCACTTTTATTTTTCCCAATCAGCTGCAGCAACCCCCTTGCAAAAGAAAGTAAAAACAAGTGCCTGGTACGGAAAACACAAAGCTTCATCGGTCTAGACAGACATGTGCGGTCATCAGCTCTGACAGCAGCCTTAGAAAGGAAGGAGCCAGAATAACTTCTTTCCATTCTTAGAGACAGAGACAGAGAGAGAGAGAGAGACAGAGAGACAGAGAGAGAGAGGAAGGAAAGATAAAATTATAATGATAATGCATACTGGGGAAGTTTCCTCAAATAAAGGGGGCAGTAAAAAATACTGCCATTGCGTTGGAACACAATTGATTTCCAGTGTGTTTATAGCATAGAAAAAATAAACAGGAGGAACTGCAAGTAAACAAAACTGCAAATGTCATTTGGTCCTGAGGGGTGCAGCTTCCAAAGAGCATGTGGAGAGAATCAGTAACCACGTTTTCCCGCAGCCGGTGGTTAACAAATCAGATCGCAGCCCAGGGCTCTCTAGGTATCACGGTGTGCTAAAAATAACTGCCTCGCCTCCTTATGTAACCCCGAGGCAATCTCATTCCATTTCTAAATTTAGAGCCCTCGGCAAAGGCCAGTCTGGTGGGGAAGTGGTTGGTGCTGCCAGTTGCCAGAATGACTCGTAGAGCTCAGCTAACAGGAATTGAATTTCTCTCTCTCTGGAATAATCTATGAAGTGATACAGGTATGGGAAGCATTTTTAAGAGCCCCAAATAAGATAAAGTAAGCTCTGTTATTGCAATCAGGGAGGGAGAGGACGGCTGGAATTATCTTGTAATAGAAATGAAAATCATATTATGTTTATCCAGTAATCTTATGAAGATGAATTCTAAAAGCATCAACTTGCAGCCTGTGCTTGCAGACGGCTTATACATGTGGGTCAGCAACTGGGTTCGTGTGACAATTTCTGAAACAAAAACAAGACTTATGGACTTTGAAGTTTTCCATTAAACAGACACACGCTTCCCTTCTCTGACCCTCTCCTGCTGTTCATCTCCTGTTCTAACAGCAAGTTTACAACAGAGCCACACACACGCACATTACAGAAGCATTTCTCCCTCATAATATACTAGGCTGGTTAAGTAATAATATCAGCTTTGTTTCTAGTCTCTCAGCACAGATTATTATTTAGCCTGGTAAAGCTTCCATTTATTCAGCTTGCACATCACCAGTAAAATTCTAATGGCCAGAACAGTTTTGCAGTAATGTTCCACAATAACAAAAGCTCACAATGGTGGTTGAAGTGTTAACATATCCTGAAGTAGCTTCTGAATTATGATAGAAGGACAGTTTTCTGGTTTGAAGGGAATATATTAAGATTCTCCGAAAATTGTCTATCTGTAGATGAATTTTCCATGGGCTTCAGGGACTGAAAACCTGAGTTCAAGACCAGACCCGCTGGCAGTTCGAGATAATTCATTTAAACCTTCTGAGCTCCAAAAATCCTCACCTGTAAAATGGAGCTAATAACGCTATCATAGCAAAGTATCATAAATCAAATGAAATAATATATGCAAGAGTACTTTGGAAATTCTAAACTCTATAAAATTGTTCAGTTTTGTTTTTTATGCTCTTAAGGCTATGTAGAATATAAAATTTATCAGCATAACCCTTTCAATAACCATTCTAGAGAAATATAAATTTATTGTACTTAATTTATGCATTTGTTCATAGCAAAATTGGAGATACATCCAGAAGAGAACATTTGTCAAATTCATAACTTGCACTTTTACACATCCATGCCGAAAGCTAATTATTGATTTAAATTTGAGCATCTTCTCTAAGTAAAGCCTATAGGGAAATAAGATGCTGGAAAAGAAGGAAACATGATAGTAACAACTAATACTTAATACTCTCCTTACATCATTCCAAGCTCCTGTTCTGCACTGTTCTAAGTACTTTATAAATAGCAATGCATTTAATCCTAACAACCCTCTGAGTAGGTACTATTACCGTCTTCATCTTATAGATAGGGAAACTGAGGTGCTGAGAGGTTAAAAATAACTTTCCTGAGATCTCTCAGCATCTGAGTGACAGCTAAGAGTCCCAAACTCAGAGTTCAGCCCTTGAGTGTGGGTGTTTAACCACTACGCACATTGCCTGGACCTGGCATCCTCTTTCCCCCACAGTGAGGATGCAGCCTGCTGACCCTGAGTTTGATTCAAGATTCAGGAGGGTCCCAGATACTCATCAGTATTTCCTGTTAATGGTATACAGACGCTGCCCTGTGGAAGTTCTTCCTGAATTCTCACGTTAGCCGATTATAAAATATGCAGTCATACCACAAAATGAAGCTCTCGCAGGCCAGCAAGACCAAACCTCATCCTAGGATCAAAAGTATCAAAGGATGCTCTGCTGAGGTCTCCTTTCTGCCTCTGAAGCCCTCTCTCTTCTGTGAAGTTTCCCATCCTTGACTAAATAAATTAGGAATTCATACTGTGGTGAATGTGAGGCTTCCCACCATTCCAGAGCTGATGAGGAACTCATCACAATAAAGCCAGCCTTCACTCTGCAAGTGTGTTTCTGCCTCTGCGATACCTAAAGTTCACAAGGAAGAGCCAGCGTGACTAAAGTACTAAAAATACTAGATAACAAAACTAATCTGGGGACCCAGTTCTGTCACATCTCCATCACTACTAACTAGGGGTTAGAACTTCATTGGATCATTAATCTCAGAGCTCCTGTGTCACCATCTGTATAATGCTCATTGGAGAAGAACTCTGAAGCCTTTTATATAAAATTCCACTTCTCTAAAGACACAGGCTTGACTTAAGCAAACAAAGAAACTGAAAAGTAGAAATGTACACCTAAGAACAAGTACGGGTGATTGTAATAGACTCTCCAGTTGGGTTTTAGGGCCATGTTTGCCTCCGGGGCTCAACCTTTTTGGGGGGAGTTCCTTGCCCAAGAAAAACCCCCAAAATTGCTTGGACCCTGAAGACAAACAGGGCCTGAAAACTCAACCAGAAAGTCCATTACATTCATCTCCCACTCTCAGGTGAGACTGCCAATGCGACAACAAACATCTGCAAAATGTTAGCCTAACTATTTACAATAGGCAAGACATGGAAGCAACCTGAATGCCCATCGACAGATGAATGAATAAAGATGTGGTATATATACACAATGGAATACTACTCAGCCATAAAAAAGAATGAAATAATGCCATTTGCAGCAACATGGATGGACCTAGAGATGATCACATTCAGTGAAATAAGTCAGAAAGAGAAAGACAAACATCATTATGGTATCACTTATATGTGGAATCTAAAATATGACACAAATGAACTTATTTACAAAACAGAAACAGATTCACAGACATAGAAAACAAACTTACGGTTACCAAAAGAGAAAGGGGGGAGGGATAAATTAGGAGTTTGGGAAAACTAGCTACAAACTACCATATATAAAATAGATAAACAACTAGGTCCTATTGTATAGCACAGGGAACTATATTCAATATCCTATAATATGTGTGTGTGTGTGTGTGTGTGTGTGTGTATATATATATATATAATTGAATCACTGTGCTGTACACCAGAAACTAACACAACATTGTAAATCAACTATACTTCAATTTTTAAAAAATATTAGCCTACTCTACCATACAACACCCTGTCAGCTACACTCTCTAACATTCCAGTCAGAAGCATAGAAGCTACCCACTTAGTGAGCTAGACATGGAGGGCTTGGTGAGCATTAATGCTTGAGAGAGAGGGAAATGTAATCGAGAGCCAACAACTGGAGCACCAGAAAGAAATGCTGCTGCAGTCACTAAATTCAAAGTAAATAATGTATGAGGGAGGTACACACACACACACACACACACACACACACACACACACACAAAGAATATTCTCTTATCTCTTGTAATTACCTATCTAGCTAATTCAACTACACAGAAATAGGAAATTACAAAGAAAAAAAACCCCTGAGCAATCAAAATAGATGGTGTCAAGTTCACGCGTAAAGCTCATACACTTTACTCATAGAAAAGAGCCTCATTCAGGTCCTCATTCATAATTTGTGTATTCTAACTTGACATTGCTGTTCCCAGAAACTTAGTTATCTGGGTGCCGTATTAAAAAAGGAAGAAGAAGAAAGGAGAAGAAGGAGAAGGAGAAGAAGAAAGAAGGAGGGGGAGGGGAGGGGAGGGGAGGAGGAGGAGGAGGAGAAGAATGGCTGCAAGTTTGGAGGGGAGACTGGTAGAAAGAGACACTGACTGGGAGAGAAAAGACACAATAACTTAAAAAGGGAAACCCAAGTTACTATTCAAAAGATACAGTAATGGCAGGCCATTAAAGGGATCAAAGCCCATTAATGACATTAGTAGGGCCTGAAGACTCAGCACCACCACGGCTAGTCATGGTGACCCTAACTCATCCAAAACATCTGGACCATGTTCAGAATTCTCAAGTGAAGGAATCAAAAAAGAGAGAAATACTTTATTAAAAATTTCCATCAAACAATTAATACAAATAAAATGTTGACATGCATACAATTTTCCTCTAAATGGAAAGTTTCTTTAACTGGACCATATCATTTCCTTATAATGTCAGCACATTCATTGGTGATTATCCTGAAGAATCTTTGCAATGCACCACAGTAAGAACTTGCATGTAAGACAACAGCATGCAAATTAAGATAGTCAGAAAAGATACAGATAGGTTTTACAGTTTGCTCTCTAGGCAAGGTTAATGAAGAGGCTGAATGTGATTAAGAAGGTCATAAATGATGACTTTAGATACAAAAGCCCTGAAGTGATGAGAACATTATCAAAGCTCTGAAGTCATAATCAAAATCCTTATTATATATAAAGAGATGCTATCTCTAAAACTTAAATCCCTGGACCTGTCTGCTTATGATTTCTTGAGATTGAAGAACCAACACCTAGGTTCTCAAGGGATGCTTGAAAGTCTCTGGAAGACAGCAATCTTCCACAAAATGCAGTTCCATGCTGTTTCAGTATGAAGGAATCCCACGTGGGGTGCTTGCTGTTATATCAGCACCTTTAAAGGTAGGTGAGCAAATGAAACAGCCAGAAGAGTTCTGGGGTGCGGACTTGGCTGAACGAATCTTCTTACTTCACACTTCAAGCTGGCTGAGAAGCAGGAAGCAATACGGTGCTTGTTTTGTGCCACCAGGGCCAGGAAGCTCAACAAATTCTAATATGTGTACACATTTAGCTGAGTCCACAGTGTAAATGCTCTCTATTTCCTCCTAGAGGCGCAGAATATTGATTTGACTGCTATCCCTGGGCAGAGAGACAGAATTAAGATTTCATCTATTTACCTTTGTACAGAAATCCTTTCCATGCAATGGAGCATGAAGGAATGGCCTACACAAGCAGGGCCTGGTTGTGTTTATCTTTCTGTCTCAGATATTTGTATTTTCCCTATACACATATGTGTTCCCTAAACACATATCCTATATATGTGTATATATATATCATAGCTTCCCTCATGACTACAATGAACTGAAAGAAGCTGGAATGAGGTGATGAAGATCCCCTTACAGAAATCCCTACTGTCAACAGCATCTCTTACTGAGTCATTTACTCCTCTAACTGCCTAGAAAATGGCCTCTTCCAGTGAACAAAATGGCATCTCAAGTTGCTTGAGAAATCTAATGCACCTCCTTCTACCAGGCAATTTGTTCTATTTCCATATGCAGCGTTAGGCCTTATTATCCTTAATTCCACACCAGCATGGGTTGTTACCTAGGCAACAATATTCCTGGATCACAGATTGGTCAAGCCAAAATTTCCATCCATCTCTGTGAATCAAATGGGTGGTTAATATGATCAAATATACCGAAAGTGATTTTCAAACAGTTATGAAAGGAACTTTGTAAAAACAGCTAGAATCTCGGTGGTCAAAAGCAAGGTTGATATGCGTGGGGAAGTGTTTAGGCAGCTGCAAGGCATAAGGAGAAGGCCTCTATAGGTCAGCTTAGTCTCCCCAATTCAAGTAGCAACTGAGAAGGTGCTGGAGGTTGTCTGGGGACTTTGTTCTGTTCCTTAGAGGAAAATGCATGATGTTCTATCCATTTGGGATCTCCCAGAAGCAGATCCTGAGTCAAGGATTTGGGTATGAGTAGATTTTTTGGGAGAGGATTCCAGGTAGGAAGAAAAGGGAAAGGAGCCGACAATAGATTAATGAACTAGTTATTGCTATGGGAAACTGGGGCACAATACGACTGGAAACCCTCTAGAAAGAGTATGGAACACAATTCAGAATCGTCTGAATGACGGCAAGGAAGCTGAGGTATTTATCCCCCAACCCCTTGGCGTCTTAGTTGAGGGCCACTCCCATGCACGAACTCCCAGGCATTTTCAGGAATTTTCCTAACTTCTCTGTGCTTCAGTCTCCTCATCTGTAAAATATGGTTAATACTAATTCCTACACTGGGATTGTTGTGAGAGTTAAATGAGATGGTCTTTATAATGTGCTTAATATAATGCCTAGTGCACCCGAAGCAGTCACTAAATGGGGAGTTGGAGGAAGAGGAGGGCTTGAGTGGGTTTGTAGACTAAGGGTATGGAGACTGCGGAAAGTGAAATGTTTAATGATAAACTTGGAAAATGACATCCTCAGGGAAGAGAAAGGGGATGGAGTCAGGAATCAATAGCATTATATTCACTAGGGAATTCTGTTTAAAACTAATAATAGTTTATCCTACTGTATTATAATTAGCTGTTTATGGGACTTCCCTGGTGGTCCAGTGGTTGGAACTCTGCTTCCACTTCAGGGGGCACGGGTTCCATCCCTGGCCAGGGAACCAAGATCCCGCATGCCACATGGTGCGGCAAAAAACCCCAAAAACCCCCCAGCTGTTTATGGGTCTAAATTTCCCCACGAGACTCAACTCCTCCATGAACCTGTACTTGTTGAGTTCAACCTACATGTCAGACACTGTTCTAGGCACTGAAGTCGTGAACCAAGTGCCCTCACAGAGCTTATGGTGGAGTTGGAGGGAGACAGGCATAAATAAAGACATACATAAGAGGAAAGCCATCCATGAGAGCAGGAAACAAGAGGATGAGGGCACCAGAGGGGAGGATGACGATGATCAGGGAAGGCTTTGCTGATAATCTGACACTTGAGCAGAGTCGTAGTGTGCCCCAGTTTCCCATAGCAATAACCAGTTCATTAATCTATTGATTCCTCTATGAAAGTGGAGGAAGGGGTCATATGGATATCCTGGAAGGAGCATTCCAGACAGAGGAGATAACGAAAATAAAAGCCTTGAGGCAGTAGGAGCATCACTGAAGAGTGTGAGGAACAGAGTGGAGGCCAGTGGGGTGGCCAGTGGGGCTGGACTGGAGAGAGCAAGTGGGGAGCTGTCTGAGCTAAGGTCCAAGAGGTAGCAGGATGGTGAGGTCATGTAACACAGGGGTGGAGGGCGTGGGGGAGTGGGATGGGGGGGATCTCAAAGTCCAATGCACAATACAATCGCATGGGATGCTGTAAAATATCCTAAATGCCAGCCTGCATCACAAACAAGTTTAATCCAAATCTGGGGGTGGGACCCAGGCATCAGATCCCCAGGTAACTGATGTGTGGCAAAATATGAGAACCACTGACCTAGGTCTTTGAAGGCCATTTCACAAATTCTGGCTTTTACTCTGAGAAGGAAAGCCACTGGAGGGTTTTGAGCAGAGAAAGGACGTGATTTATAATTTAAAAGGCTCACTCTGGCTGCCTTATGTAGGGTAGACTAGAGGAGAGAGGTGGGTGACACAGCTAGACCAGTTAGGAGGCAAAACACTGTCTTAATGATTTTTTTGTATCCCCAGTGCCTGAGACATTACGGACATAAAATTAATATCCCGAAGACATTCCCTCTGCCTGAAACCTCTTCCCCCAGATACGAGCATGGTTTATCACCATAGTTCCTTCATAGGGTTGCCAGATAAAATTCAGGATGTGCAGTTACACTTTAATTGTGGATAAACAATGAATAAGTTGCAGTACTGCATGAGACATACTCATACTAAAAAATTATTAGTTGTTTATCTGATATTCGAATTTAACTGGACACCCTGTAATTGTATTTGTTAAATCTGGCAACCCTACCTTTAGGACTTACTCAGAGAAGGCTCTCCCTGATTATCAAATATAAAAATGAAGCACCCTCCCTCCACAATTCTCTAGCTCCTTTACTCCACTTCATTTATTTTCAAAGTGTTGATCATTATCTGGCATGATATACATTGACTTGTTTCTCACTTGTCTCCCCCACTAGAATGTGGGCTATCTTCAATAAGTGGTGCAGGGAAAACTGGACAGCTACATGTAAAAGAATGAAATTAGAACACTCCCTAACGCCATACACAAAAATAAACTCAAAATGGATTGAAGACCTAAATATAAGGCCAGACACTATCAAACTCTTAGAGGAAAACATAGGCAGAACACTCTATGACATAAATCACAGCAAGATCCTTTTTGACCCACCTTCTAGAGAAATGGAAATAAAAACAAAAATAAACAAATGGGACCTAATGAAACTTCAAAGCTTTTGCACAGCAAAGGAAACCATAAACAAGACCAAAAGACAACCCTCAGAATGGGAGAAAATATTTGCAAATGAAGCAACTGACAAAGGATTAATCTCCAAAATTTACAAGCAGCTCATGCAGGTCAATATCAAAAAAAAAAAAAAAAAAAAAAAACCCAATCCAAAAATGGGCAGAAGATCTAAATAGACATTTCTCCAAAGAAGATATACAGACTGCCAACAAACACATGAAAGGATGCTCAACATCATTAATCATTAGAGAAATGCAAATCAAAACTACAATGAGATATCATCTCACACCGGTCAGAATGGCCATCATCAAAAAATCTACAAACAATAAATGCTGGACAGGGTGTGGAGAAAAGGGAACCCTCTTTCACTGCTGGTGGGAATGTAAATTGATACAGCCACTATAGAGAACAGTATGGAGGTTCCTTAAAAACTACAAATAGAACTACCATACGACCCAGCAATCCCACTACTGGGCATATACCCTGAGAAAACCATAATTCAAAAAGAGTCATGTACCAAAATGTTCATTGCAGCTCTATTTACAATAGCCAGGACATGGAAGCAACCTAAGTGTCCATCAACAGATGAATAGATAAAGAAGATGTGGCACATATATACAATGGAATATTACTCAGCCATAAAAAGAAACAAAATTGAGTTATTTGTAGTGAGGTGGATGGACCTAGAGTCAGAGTGAAGTAAGTCAGAAAGAGAAAAACAAATACCGTATGCTGACACATATATATAGAATCTAAGAAAAAAAAAGTCATGAACTACCTAGGGGTAAGACAGGAATAAAGACACAGACCTACTAGAGCATGGACCTGAGGATATGGGAAGGGGGAAGGGTAAGCTGTGACAAAGTGAGAGAGTGGCATGGACATATATACACTACCAAATGTAAAACAGATAGCTAGTGGGAAGCAGCCGCATAGCACAGGGAGATCAGCTCAGTGGTTTGTGACCACCTAGAGGGGTGGGATAGGGAGGGTGGGAGGGAGGGAGACGCAAGAGGGAAGAGATATGGGAACATATGTATATGTATGGCTGATTCACTTTGTTGTGGGGCAGAAACTGACACACCACTGTAAAGCAATTATACGCCAATAAAGATGTTAAAAAAAAAAAGAATGTGGGCAGGAATTCTGTCTTATTCACTGTGGCATCCACAGAAACTAGAACAGTGCCTGGCATATAGTAGATATTTAAAAGATATTCGTGGAAGGAAGGAAAGAAAGGAGGACTTCCCTGGTGGCGCAGTGGTTAAGAATCTGCCTGCCAATTCAGGGGACACGGGTTCCAACCCTGGTCCGGGAAGATCCTACGTGCCGCGGAGCCACTAAGCCCGTGCGCCACAACTACTGAGCCTGCGCTCTAGAGCCCACGAGCCACAACTACTGAGCCCACATGCCACAACTACTGAAGCCCGCGTGCCTAGAGCCCGTGCTCCGCAACAAGAGAAGCCACCACAATGAGAAGCCTGCGCACCTCAACGAAGAGTAGCCCCTGCTCGTCACAACTAGAGAAAGCCCGCACGCAGCAATGAAGATCCAACGCAGCCATAAATAAACAAACAAACAAACAAACAAACAAACAAATAAATAAATACATAGGTTTTTTTTAAAAAAGGGGAGTGAGCAAGAAAATGAATAAATACAGGAGAGAAGAAGAAGAAAAAATGGGTGACACTACAGGTAAATTTTCTGGAGGAGGAAAAGGAGTTTAGAAAGCTCAGTTCTGACTTTTTCCCTTCAGGGCACAGATGCTGAGGTTATCTGCTAAAATGTTAGGTGGCAGAGTTGGGCAGAAAATTCAATGAGAGAAACAAATGTTTAGAAAGTCACAGTGGGGAAATGGGAAAGTGAGTACACAGAGGAAAACATAAAGAATGGTTAGAGTAAGAAGGACCTACCTGGGGTTGACAAGCATCATTTGCAATGAGGCTCACCTAGGTACACTCGCAATTACCTCCTATGGGGCCCAGGGGCCCAGAGGCCCAGGATTACGAAAAAATTCACATAAAGCAGTTCAGGCAGAGGGTTGGGCTTTGAGAGGGCTAATGATCAAGGAACCCAGAAAACTGATTCATAACATGAGGTAACCTAAGATTCAGGCTGGGTTAGGAGGTGAAAGGACCTTGGGGAAAGTAACTAGACTTATACCAGATGAAGGGGCTGAAAACCAAATCTTGGTGCTTGGGGCGTAAAGTTAGGATACTGCAGTCAGACAGAAGAATTTGAGAGTAGGAATCATTGGAAGAGGTAAAGTGGTATCAGCAAGATTAACTGCTTGGCCTCTGAAGCTAGACTGTTGGAAGTCTGAATTCCATCCCTGCCACTTATTAGCTATGTCACTTTGGACAATTTGTGTAATATTTCTGTGCCCAAGTTCCCTCGGTTATAAAATAGGGATAATAATCGTACTTACCTCATAAATTATGTTGTGGTGATTAACTGAGTTAATGTATGTGAAGTACTTAGGATAATTCATGGCAGGTAGTTTGTAAGTGTTAGCTATTATAACTATGAGTGTAGGTTGTTACCATTTACTAGGAATGAAAGGGATTATAATACAGGAAGTTCACAATGAGATAAATAAATCAAATGTGCCAGATCAGTTCCATGTTAAAAAAAAGGCAAAAACAACTCCATGAAAAACTAAAGGAAAGAAGAAGTTGAAATAAAGGAGACATATAGAAAACAAACTTGAAAATGTCATTATCAGAACTGATCCATTCAAGACTTAGTTCTTGGATAACAAGTGTTGGTGAGGACGTGGACAAAAGGGAACCCTTGTGCTCTGTTGGTAGGAATGTAAATTGGTACAGTCACTATGGAAAACAGTATGAAGGTTCCTCAAAAAGTTAAAAATATAACTAACATATGATCTAGCAATCTCACTTCTGGGGTACATATATGGGGAAATGGAATCACTATCTCAAACAGGTATCTGCACCCCATGTTCATCACAGCATTATTCACAATAAATAGCCAATATATGGAAACAAGCTAAGTGTCCATCAAAAGAAGAATGGATAAAAAAAAATGTGGTGTATATATACAAATCCAAAGAAGAAAATCAGCCTTTTGTGACAACAAGTATGAACTCTGAGGGCATTACGCTAAGTGAAATAAGTCAGACAGAGAAAGACAAATACTGCATGATCTTACATATATGTGGAATCTTAAAAAACCAAACTCACAGATACAGAGAGTAGAATAGTGGTTTTCCAGGAGCTGGGGGGTTGGGAAAAATGGGGAGATATTGGTCAAACAGTACAAACTTTCAGTTATAAGATGAATAGGTTCTAGGGATCTAATGTACAACAAGGTGATTATCGTTAACAGTACTGTATTATAGGACTTCCCTGGTGGCGCAGTGGTTAAGAATCTGCCTGCCAATGCAGGGGACACAGGTTCGAGCCCTAATCCGGAAAGATCCCACATGCCACAGAGCAACTAAGCATGTGTACCACAACTGCCGAGCCTGCGCTCTAGAGCCCGTGAGCCACAACTAGTGAGCCCACGTGCCACAACTACTGAAGCCCACGTGCCTAGAGCCTGTGCTCTGCAACAAGAGAAGCCACCACAATGAGAAGTCCACGCACCACAACGAAGAGTAGCCCCCGCTCGCTGCAACTAGAGAAAGCCTGCACGCAGCAACGAAGACCCAACACAGCCAAAAGTAAATAAATTTTAAAATAAATAAATAAAGGAAGGGTGTTTAAAAAAATATACTGTATTATATACTTGAAAGTTGCTGAGAATAGATCTTAAATGTTCTCAGTACAAAAAAAGTTAATTATAAGTAATTAGTAAGGTGATAGAAGTGTTAACTAACCTTTCTGTGGTAATCATTTCATAATATATACATGCATCAAATCATCACAGTTGTACATCTTAATCTTACACAGTGTTATATGTCAATTATATCTCAAAGCTGGAAGAAAAAGACTCAGTCTTTGGAACATTAGCAAATCTGTTTCTTAAAGATAAAACAAAATAAAAAATAATGCAGGGCATAAAGTACAAGATACTCATATTTCAATAATTATAATCACAGATGAGCTACTAAGAGCAGAGATTTTATCTTTTTCATCTTTGTATCTGTTGTGTATTATACTAGTGTCTTATCAAATATTTGTTGAATAATTAATAAATAAATAAGTTTATTTGAAAGAGGAAGAAATGAAAGGAAGGAAAGAGGAATGGAGGGAGGAAGGAAGGAAGGTCTGTTTGAAAGCATCAGAGATGCTAAGGCAAGCAAAACTCTAAAAAAGGGAAAGCTGCAGAAAATTGAGCTGCTTTTTCCTGAGGGCAATTGGCAACTCTAGCCATAGGACAATAGGCTGAGAATACAGGCTCTTCCCAGAGAAACGACTTCTACTAAAAGGCAGAGAAACAATCAGAGTTTTGATGGTCTAGGATCCCAGTGAGAAGGAAGGAACAGAGATCTGAGTTCTACACTTGAGCAATTTTCCCCTCAAAATATCAGCTGAATTCTGAAGCTGCACAAGACAGGAGGCAAGAAGCTAAGCAGAAAGCCTCTAAAAAGCAAAGGCTTGCACTTAACAGTTTTTCTATGTGGAGGAACTAAGAGCTTGGGATCAACAACAGTAGAGGCACCTCACAGAATACCTCAGGTTCTCAGTGAGAAACCTTGGGGGCTATACCTGAGGAGCATGAAGGAAACAACTGGTAGACACTTGAGAAAAAGCAACACAATCTTGAAGCCTCTTCTCTGATTAAATTAGGATAATCAGTTGCCGCCCCCACCCCCATCTGCATTGAAGAGAAAAAGATAAAACCTCTCTGGGGAAAAATGACATCATCCAGCCCCTCTTAAACTTTTCATACAGTATCTGACATTTAATCAAATACTATCAGAAGAGGCCCAAAATCAAGAGGAAAATGGATAATATTCATTGACGCCCACAGATTATCCAGATTTACGAATTATCAAGCAAGAACTTTAAAATACCTAAGATTAATAACTTCTAGAGGGCCTCCCTGGTGGCGCAGTGGTTGAGAGTCCGCCTGCCGATGCAGGGGATACGGGTTCGTGCCCCGGTCTGGGAGGATCCCATGTGCCGCGGAGCGGCTGGGCCCGTGAGCCATGGCCGCTGGGCCTGCGCATCCGGAGTCTGTGCTCCGCAACGGGAGAGGCCACAACAGTGAGAGGCCCGCATACCGCAAAAAGAAAAAAAAAATAATAACTTCTAGAAAAATAACAGAAAAGAGAGAGAATGGATGAAAAGATGGAAAATATCATCAGAGAAATGGCATCTATAAAAAGGAATCAAATGAAAATCCTAAAACTTAAAAATACAGTATTTGAAACTAAGAACTGAACAATTGCATTTAGCAAGAGAAAAGACATAGCAAAAAAGAGGATTCATAGATCAGAGGACAGGTCAACAGAAAATATACAGACTGAAGCACAGAGAGAAGAAAAGAATGGAAAATACTAAAAGGAATATACACATATGGGAAAAGTAAAATACCTAACACACAGTTGCAGAGAAAAGGAAAGACAGAATGGGGCTGAAACAATATTTGAAAAGGTAATGTCTGAGACTTCCCAATTGATGAAAAGCACCAACCCACAGATTCAAGAAGCTTCGTATACCCTAGACAAGATAAACACAAAGAAAACCAAAGCTAGGCACATAATAGTAAAACTTGTAAAAATCAAAGATAAAGACAAAACTTTAAAATCAGAGGTTAAGGTAAAACATTAAGATCTATAGCTAGCTTCTCTAAAGAAGTGATGGAACCCAGAAGGCAATGGAAATGACACTTTTAAAGTACTGAAAGAAAATAACTGCCAACCTAGAATTCTATATGCAGTAAAATAGTCCTCAAAAAATGTAAGTGAAATAAAGATATTCTTACAGCAAACACTGAGAGAATTCATCACCAGCAGGCCTGCAGTACAAGAAATACTAAAACCAGTTTTTCTGGAAGGAAGAAAATCATCTCAGAGAGAAACATGGAAATACCGAAAGGAGTGAAGAACAAAAACAAGGTAAACGTGAAGGTAAATAAATGAGTACTAAATAGGTAAAATAATCAAAAGATTTTCTTGTGGAGTTTAAAATATATGTATAATTATGTTGCATGACAATAATATCACAAAAGGCAGAAAGGGAAGAAATAAAGTTCAACTCATCTAAGATCTAGCATTGTCAGGGAAGTGGAAAAAGTAAAAAGGTACATTAAACTAATAAATCAAAGCATGCCAGTCTCTACAGAAACCATTAAATGAATAGCCAAAAAATATGTAACTAACAAGACAATCAAGGGGGGGAAATCGAGTAATAAAAAATATTGATTAACCAAAGGAAGGTAAGAAAGGAGAGAAAAAGGATCACAAGAACAGGTAGATCAATTAGAAAACATATAGTAATATGGGAGAATATAAACTCAAATATATCAGTAATTGCATTAATGTAACTGGTCTTAGTGGATTAAAAACTCAAATGCCAAGTATATGATGCCTATAAGAGAAACATCTTGAATATAAGGACACATAAAGTTTAAAATTAAAATTATTTTTAAAAGATGTACCATGCAAACGATAACCAAAAGAAAATTAGTATTGCTATACTAATATCAGAAAAATAGATTTTAAGGCAAAAAGCAATATTTGAGAGTAAGAAAGATATTTTCTAACAATAAAGGGTTTAATGACCAGGAAGATATCAAAAGTCTATAGCCATGTGAACCCAATAACATAGCTTCAAAATATGGAAACTAAAAACTGACAGAACTAAAAGCAGAAGTAGATAGATCCCTAATCATATTAAGAGAATTAAATTTAATTGGCCATTTATGCAGTATAAAAATGAGACCTTCAAAAGTAATATTTTACTTAAAACATTTTCCCAGTCTGTTCTTTTTCTTTGACTCTATACATGTATTACTTATATTCTGCCCTTTTTAATAGCTGTATGCCAAATACTACTGCTTTAAACTGAAAAATTAAATAACAGAAATACATTTAAGTGTCATGATAAACACTAAGGAGTATGATGCAATCAACTCAAATCAAGTGGTAGAACGGGATGAGAAGGAAGTGTTCTAATTTTATCAATTCTCAAAATAAAAATTAATAGATATTTTCTGAAAAAAGGGAGGGTTAAAAGTATTATGTGAAGTTATAATTATAAAGCTAGCCACCAAAACAAATATATGAACATTTCATTTCCAATTATCAGAATAGACTCACACAAAAAAACAAGAAATAAAACTGACCAAACAATAAAGGATTTTTTAAAGATATAAAAACAAGCAACTATGACCAAAAATAAAATGGACGGACCTCTGCTTCTGCTAATAACAGATTAGGTAATTTTTGGACACACTCTCCCACTAAGAACCACTAGAAAATTATAACAAAATATTTTTTTAATCTGCCCAAAGGCCTCACAATGTTAACAAGGTAGAGAAGTATTACCTGGACAGGATGCAGGGGAGAACGGATGCCCGGAGAAATGAACCCTGTGTGTAGAGTCTCTACTCCTGGGAATGTTTGATGGTCCTGGAGGGACAAGTGAGGGGCTGAGAGGTTAAGCAATAATTCAGTCAACCTGGTGGAGCTAAAGGAACAGACACTGGTGTCTGGGAGCCACCAAGAAAGTCTGGGGCAGGGGGAGGCATCGGTCATTCTTCCTTACTCTGGGCTGGATCTCCAAAGGTCTGTACCCTAAAATCAGCATGACCAGAAAGTACATGGACTGCGGCGGGAACTGCAGGTCATCTTCTAATCCCTGCAATCCCTGAAACTGGACAGAGGTGATCAAAATTGCTAGTGCCTCTGGGCATCTGGCAGAAACAAATGGGAATCCTCTCTGGAGGAAGATAGCATCATCTTGGGCCTCAAACTATTTCTACAAAGAATTTTTCAAATACAATGTCTAAAATGCAAACAAAAGCAGACAGGCTGAAGACAAGACAACATGAATTAAGAGCAGCAGGAAAAAATAAATAAAAATAGAATGACAAGGGAGGATGTTAAGAGTTACCAAACACTTTAAATAAACATGCTCACAAAATTCAAATAAAAAGCAACTGCAGCAGAGAAATACAAACTATACAAAAGAATCAAGGTCCTTCTCCCAGCATGAAAAATCTCCATGTTAAATCCAAAAACAAGTGGACATTCTTTGTAGCACTGGTATATAAAATTTTTGATTCACTTATTTAACAGGCGTATATTGAGCTAGTTTTCTGTATAAGCCACCGTTAGATGCTGAGGGAGACAGGAAGATAAATAAAACACTGGTACCCTGCTATCAAACGACTTTATAGCTTATGGCTGGATTTATTTATCATACATGTTATCCTATTCAAAATAGCACTGACTGGCAATGCCTTGAGGCTCTATTTTGTTTTTCTAAAGGTAAAGAAAAAGGAATACGTTTTGATGTTTAAATGGTCTGGTCCTAAATATATTCTGTGGGGAAGTTTCTAAAGATGGATGGATGGGAGGCCATCATTACCGTGGTGTGTACGAGGGCTGATCACCTGAACCTGGAATGGCGAGAGATGTGCCACAATCATTCATTCCCCACAGCACAAGGGCTTCCATCTATGTATTATGATCACAAAGGACTTCATGTCAGCACCATCCTTCAGCCCATATAAGAAGCACAAGAAACGTGGTCCCATCTATATTTGAAACTGTATTGATTTTGGGGCTGCTGAAAGCAAGATATTTCTTTTCAATTTCTTTAAAACAGGAAACTGCCCGGGCCTCCTGGAGAAAAAAACCTATTCTCAATGCCTAGAGGACACTTGAATTAAAGTGTAAGTTACTTAACTTCCATGATAAATATCCCTCATAGCAAATATGGCCTTGAAAAGTTTCCATTTGGAGCCTGGGAGGGAACAACGTCATTTCTTTTTTTTTTTGCCGTACGCGGGCCTTTCACTGCTGCGGCCTCTCCCCCCGCGGAGCACAGGCCCCGGACGCGCAGGCTCAGCGGCCATGGCTCACGGGCCCAGCCGCTCCGCGGCATGTGGGATCCTCCCAGACCGGGGCACAAACCCGTGCCCCCTGCACCGGCAGGCGGACTCCCAACCACTGCGCCACCAGGGAAGCCCCAACAACGTCATTTCTTAAATGTGTGAACTTCTCTAAGGCGGAGTCATGAACAAAGGGGATGAAAGCTGGTCTCTTAAAAGACAACACATCCTACAAATTCCCTTTATTAAAGGGCTAAGGAAGGTTGAATATCAGTGTCCTCCTATACTGCTCTCCTGATCTATGTTACTGAATAACCAGGTGTCCCAAGGGTATAATTCAAGGTAATACCTCTTAGGTGGCCAGGTAATTGTTGGGTGCGTTACTATAGACGCATTCCACTTCCAGAGTGAATCCCTAACCATGACTCCTAAATGTCTGCAATTATAATGATCTGGGTGATTGTGTGTCGTTCTAACGATACATGAGAAGCCAAGCCAAAAGGTTATCCAAGATCATAGCAAAATAACATATTGTCCTAAAATAAAACACACGAGCAAAAAATTGGTGGTTTTATACTTAGACTGCCCAGGTAATTTCTCACAACTTCTCTTTCATTGGCTAAAGAATCACAATCCTTGCTACCGCCACCATACTTAAACCGAGGGAAATTTTGTTCTGGACGATTTCAATGGCTCAAGGTGCTGTTTCCCAGGTCTTTCCATTTTCATGTAAGTTGGTGACTAGAAATGTCAGGTGGGTCCTACCTAGTACACATTGTTCTCATAACAATATTGGGGGCGGGGTGGCTTTCAATTCAGGATTTGTAAAGATTTTTTAAATTAAGTTCTGAATTCACAATACAGGATAAACTCAGCTTGGTTAACAATTAATCACATCCCATAAACAAGCAACTATAGCTATTGGGTGTGAATAGTCACAGAGAGGTCCAGAGGGATTCTGGTTGAACTACCAATCCTTTCTCACAAGGAAATGGATGAAAACACTTCCCATCTGCTTCTGCAATTCACTTCCTCTATCACCATGTTACTGGTGCATTGTCCACAAATACATTTCTGTACTGCCCAATGCTGGTCCAAACTGGTCCACATCAGACTGGTCCCGCCCTTATGTCAGAGGTGATACATATTGCATTTGAAAAGTATTCTCACTTTCCAAAGAGTAACTTATCAAAGTTCAATATTTAAAATTCATAGCCTTCATCAAATACATTTCTACTGCTCCATTTCCATCGCTATTTGCTAGTGCACAGATCTGTCCAAGTGAAAGACATGAAGGTTATAACTATTCTGCAGTATAAATGAGTTCTATAATACCCTCTGCCAAGTGCCTGCAAGACAAAGCATCCTACAATTGTCTGCGCAGGGGTTCCATAGACCTATCTTCAGGCGGGAAAAGAAAAAGACTTGGCAAGTTTGATCTAAAACCAGGTCTTGAGAAAAATTTTAAAAAGCATTTGCCAAACTAGGGCACCTGCTGGCCGTTGGTGGGGAACTATGACCCCCAAGGAGACGGGAGGAACCCCAGAGTGAACCCGTAGGACGTAGGGGGACCGAGGGGGGAGGAGAAGTGGAGGCCAGACAAGATCGGGGCCCCTGAGGCCAGGGAGATCAGGAGAGGCAGGTGGGAGGGACACTCCAGGAAGAGCAAGAGAGGAGCGGAGGGCTATCACCTGGGCCACTCGGGCTGGGGAGCTCAGTGAACTCCCCAGCCGGTTCCCCGCCCTCCAAAGCCCCAGGCTGCACGAGTCCTGGGGGTACAGGAGGAAGGCTGGGGAGATCAGGAGTGGCAGGTGGGAGGGGCCGTGCAGGAGGAGCAGGAGAGGAGCAGAGGGTGACTGCCCCACCCACTCGGGCATGGGGAGCCTGCTGAGCTCCAAGGCTGGTCCCCTGCCCTCCAAGGGCCCCCCTTCCCCCCCCCCCGCACTGGTCCTGGAGGCATAGGAGGGAGGCCCAGAAGATCAGGAGAGGCAGGCGGGAGCCGCCATCCCAGGCCCCAGACCATGGAGCAGGAGAGGAGAGGAGGGCAGTTGCCCCACCCACTCGAGCCCAGGAAGCCTGCTGGGCTCCCAGGTGAGGTCTCCTGCCCTCTGACACCAGGGGCGGGGGGGCCCCTTCTGTTCCTTGAGCATAAGCCCCACCCACCCAAAGTCCCAGGGCCTTTTCCAGCCCTGTGGGTCCTGAGCACTGGCCCCGCCCACCACCCAAACCTCGCCCTTGTTTAGGCCCCACTCTCCACAGCCAAGGCCTCCCCTCCCCCACCGCCCTTTTTTTTTTTCTTTTCGCTCCTCCTCTTTTTTACTACTGTGGTACTGATGTACCTTCTGGTTGTTGACTCATCTATATTTTTATTTTTACATTCTTTCTAACATATCTGTTAGTTTCCTAGTCTAATTTTATTTTTTACTTGTTATTGTCTTTTTTTTTTTTTTTTTTTTTTGCTGCCCCATGCAGCTTGCGGGATCTTGATTGGCGAGCCCAGGGTGAGGCGGAAGCTCCTGCGGTGGGAGCTCCAAGTCCAAACCACTGGACTAATAGAGAACCTCACACCCCAGGGAATATTCATCGAGTGAAGTCTCACAGAGTTCCTCATCTCAGCACCAAGACCCAGCTTTACCCAAGAGCCTACAACAAACTCCAGTGTTGGAATCCTCAGGCCAAACAACCAGTAAAACAGGAACACAATGCCACTAATAAAAAAAAAAATGAGACAGCAAAGAAATATGTCACAGATGAAGGAGCAAGGTAAAAACCTACAAGACCAAATAAATGAAGAGGAAATAGGCAATCTACCTGAAAATGAATTCAGAGTAATGATAGTAAAGATGATCCAGACTCTCAGAATGGAAGCATGGATTGAAAAACTACAAGAAATGTTTAACAAACATCTAGAAGAACTAAAGAACAAACAGAGATGAACAACACAATAACTGAAATGAAAAATACACTAGAACGAATTAATAACAGAATAACAGAGGCAGAAGAACGAATAAGTGAGCTGGAAGGCAAAAGGATGGAAATAACTGCTGAAGAGCAAAATAAAGAAAAAATAATTGAAGACAATCTAAGAGACCTCTGGGACAACACTAAGCGCACCAACATTCGAATTATAGGGGTTCCAGAAGAAGAAGAGAAAAAGAAAGGGTCTGAGAAAATATTTGAAGAGATTATAGTGGAAAACCTCCCTAACATGGGAAAGGAAATAGTCACCCAAGTCCAGGAAGCACAGAGAGTCCCATACAGTATAAACCGTAGGAAAAACACACCAAGACACATATTAATCAAACTAACAAAATATAAATTCAAAGAAAAATATTAAAAGCAGCAAGGGAAAAACAACAAATAACGTACAAAGGAATCCACATAAGGTTATCAGCAGATTTTTGAGTGTAAACTCTGTAGGCCAGAAGGGAGTGGCAGCATATGCTTAAAATGATAAAAGAGAAGAACCTACAACCAAGATTACTCTACCCAGCAAGGATCTCATTCAGATTCGATAGAGAAATTAAAATCTTTACAGACAAGCAAAAGTGAAGAGAATTCAGCACCACCGAACCAGCTTTACAACAAATGCTAAAGGAGCTTCTCTAGGCAGGAAACACAAGAGAAGGAAAAGAACTACAAAAACAAACCCAAAACAATTAAGAAAATGGTAATAGGAACATACATTTCGATAATAACCTTGAATGTAAATGGATTAAATGCCCCAACCAAAAGACCCAGACTGGCTGAATGGATACAAAAACAAGACCCATATATATGCTGTCTACAAGACCCCCACTTTAGACCTAGTGACACACACAGACTGAAAGTGAAAGGATGGAAAAAGATATTCCATGCATACGAAAATCAAAAGAAAGCTGGAGTAGCAATACTCATATCAGATAAAATAGACTTTAAAATAAAGACTTTTATAAGAGATAAGGAGGGACACTACATAATGATCAAGGGATCAACCCAAGAAGAAGATATAACAATTATAAATGTTTATGCACCCAACATAGGAGCACCTCAATACATAAGGCAAATGCTAACAACCATGAAACGAGAAATCGACAGTAACACAATAATAATAGGGGACTTTAACACCCAACTTACACCAATGGACAGATCATCCAAACAGAAAATAAATAAGGAAACACAAGCTTTAAATGACACGAGACCAGATAGATCTATTTGATATTTATAGAACATTCCACCCAAAAGTGGCAGAATACACTTTCTTCTCAAGTGCACATGGAACATTCTCCAGGATAGATCACATCCTGGTTCACAAATCAAGCCTCAGAAAATTTAAGAAAATTAAAATCATATCAAGCATCTTTTCTGACTACAACACTATAAGACTGGAAATCAATTATAGGAAAAAAACTGTAAAAAAACACAAATACATGGAGGCTAAACAGTTCGCTTCTAAATAACCGAGATCACTGAAGAAATTAAAGAAGAAATTTAAAAATACATAGAAACAAATGACAATGAAAACATGACGACCCAAAACCTATAGGACGCAGCAAAAGCAGTTCTAAGAGGGACGATTATAGCAATTCAATCTCACCTCAAGAAACAAGAAAAATCTCAAATAAACAATCTAACCCTACTCTTAAAACAATTAAAGAAAGAAGAACAAAGAAAACTCAAAGTCAGCAGAAGGAAAGAAATCATAAAGATCAGAGCAGAAATAAATGAAATAGAAATGAAGAAAACAATAGCAAAGATCAATAAAACTAAAAGCTGGTTCTTTGAGAAGATAAACAAAATTGACAAACCCTTAGCCAGACTCATCAAGAAGAAAGGGAGAGGATGCAAATCAATAAAATTAGAAAGGAGAAATCACAACTGACACTGCAGAAATACAAAGGATTATAAGAGACTACTACAAACAACTATATGCCAATAAAATGGACAACCACGAAAAAAAGGACAAATTCTTGGAAAGGTACAATTTTCCAAGACTGAACCAGGAAAAATTAGAAAATATAAACAGACCTATCACAAGTAATAAAACTGAAACCATAATTTAAAATCTTCCAACAAAGAAAAGTCCAGGACCAGATGGCTTCACAAGCGAATTCTATCAAACACTTAGAGGAGAGCTAACACCGATCCTTCTCAAACTCTTGCAAAAAATTGCAGAGGAAGAAACACTCCCAAATTCATTCTATGAAGCCACCATCACCCTGATACCAAAACCAAAAAAAGATATCACAGAAAAAGAAAATTATAAACCAATATCACTGATGAACATAGATGCAAAAATCCTGAACAAAATACTAGCAAACAGAATCCAACAGCACATTAAATGGATCATACACCATGATCAAGTGGGATTTATCCCAGGGATGCAAGGATTCTTCAATATATGGAAATCAATCAATGTGATACACCACATTAACAAATTAAGGGATAAAACCATATGATCATCTCAATAGATGCAGAAAAAGCTTTTGACAAAACTCAACACCCATTTATGACGAAAACTCTCCAGAAAATGGGCACAGATGGAACCTACCTCAAAATAATAAAGGCCGTATATGACAAACCCACAACAAGCATCATATTCAATGGTGAAAAACAGAAAGCATTTCCACTAGGATCAGGAACAAGACAAGGACGTCCACTCTCGTCACTCTTATTCAACATAGCTTTGGCATAGTCCTAGCCATGGCAATCAGAGAAGAAAAAGAAATAAAAGGAATCCAAACCGGAGAAGAAGAAGTAAAACTGTCATTATTTGCTGATGACATGATACTATACATAAAGAATACTATACATAAAAAATCCTAAAGATGCCACCAGAAAACTAATAGAACTAATCAATGAATTTGGTAAGGTTGCAGGATACAAAATTAATGCACAGAAATCTCTGGCATTCCTATACACCAACAACGAAAAAAAAGCAAGAGAAATTAAGGAAACACTCCCATTTACCACTGCAACAAAAAGAATAAAATACCTAGGAATAAACCTGCCTAAGGAGGCAAAAGACTTGTACTCAGAAAACTATAAAACACTGATGAAGGAAATCAAAGATGCCATAAACAGATGGAGAAATATACCATGTTCTTAGATGGGAAGAATCAATATTGTGAAAATGACTATACTACCTAAAGCAACCTACAGATTCAATGCAATCCCTATCAAACTACCAATGGCATTTTTCACAGAACTAGAACCAAAAAGTCTTACAATTTGTATGGAAACACAAAAGACCCTGAACAGCCAAAGCAATCCTGAGAAAGAAAAACAGAGCGGGAGGAATCAGGCTCCCCGACTTCAAACTATACCACAAAGCTACAGTAATCAAGACAGTATGGTACTGGCACAAAAACAGAAATATAGATCAATGGTACAGGATAGAATGCCCAGAGATAAACCCCCACACATATGGGCACCTAATTTACAACAAAGGAGGCAAGAACATGCAATGGAGAAAAGACAGCCTCCTAAATAAGTGGTGCTGGGAAAACTGGACAGCTACATGTAAAAGAATGAAATTAGAACACTACCTAACACCATACACAAAAATAAACTCCAAATGGATTAAAGACCTAAATGTAAGACCAGACACTATAAAACTTTTAGAGGAAAACATAGGAAAAACACTCTTTGAGATAAACCACAGCAAGATCTTTTTTGACCCAACTCCTAGAGTAACGGAAATAAAAACGAAAATAAACAAGTGGGACTTAATTAAACTTAAAAGCTTTTGCACAGCAAAGGAAACCATAAACAAGACAAAAAGACAACACTCAGAATGGAAGAAAATATTTGCAAATGAAACAACAGGCAAAGGATTAATCTCCAAAATATACAAACAGCTCATGCAGCTCAATATCAAGAAAACAAACAACCCAATCCAAACATGGGCAGAAGACCTAAACAGACACTTCTCCAAAGAAGATATACAGATTGCCAACAAACACATGAAAGGATGCTCAACATCATTAATCATTAGAGAAATGCAAATCAAAACCACAATGAGGTATCACCTCACACCAGTCAGAATGGCCATCATCAAAAAATCTAGAAACAATAAATGCTGGACAGAGTGTGGAGAAAAGGGAACCCTCTTGCACTGTTGGTGGGAATGTCAATTGATACAGCCACTATGGGGAACAGTATGGAGGTTCCTTAAAGAAGTAAAAATAGAACTATCATATGACCCAGCAATCCCACTACTGGGCATACACCCTGAGAAAACCATAACTGAAAAAGAGACATGCACCACAATGTTCATTGCAGCACTATTTAGCCAGGACATGGAAGCAACCTAAGTGTCCATCAACAGATGAATAGATAAAGAAGACGTGGCACATATACACAATGGAATATTACTCAGCCATAAAAAGAAACGAAATTGAGTTATTTGTAGTGAGGTGGATGGACCTAGAGTCTGTCATACAGAGTGAAGTAAGTCACAAAGAGAAAAACAAATACAGTATGCTAACACATATATACGGAACCTAAAAAAGAAAAAAAATGGTACTGATGAACCTAGTTGCAGGGCAGAAATAAAGAGGTAGACATAGAGAATGGACTTGATGACATGGGGTGGGAGGGCAAAGCTGGGGCGAAGTGAGAGTAGCATCGACGTATATACACTACCGAATGTAAGATAGTTAGCTAGTGGGAAGCAGCAGCATAGCACAGGGAGATCAGCTTGGTGCTTTGCGATGACCTAGAGGGGTTGGATGGGGAGGATGGGAGGGAGGCTCAAGAGGGAGGGGATATGGGGACATGTGTATGCCTATGGCTGATTTGTTTTGTTGTGCAACAGAAACTAACATCGTGTCATGAAGCAATTATACTCGAATAAAGATGTATTTTTTTAAAACAAAAAGCATTTGCCTGCCCCTTCTCCAAAAATATATTATTTTGTAACACATTATTCCTCTTTTTAAAATATTTGAACCTGATTTATTTTTAACATATTGACACACTTATTTTCATAGATCTCACAGGCTCTAATTGCCACCTGGGACATGTTTTCCTGGTTAACCTTGAGTTAAGTTCAGTTTACATTTACAACTATAAATCATGGGGAGAGGGGGTCTGTTCAATAAAATGTTCTAAATCATCAAAGAATGTTCAAATCACTTTCTTCACAAGAAATGACAATGAGAAAAGGAAATCCTAGATTTCTCCAAAGAGCCCATGCATTAAGGTAAAAGGCAATATTAATCTTATTTAAATCTCCAGAAGTCAAGAACAAATGTCATGGTAGGCAGAATAACGCCTCCACCCCCAAAATGTCCAGGTCCTCATCCCTAGAATCTCTGAATATGTTATGTTACTTAGCAAAATGGAATTAAGGTGGCTAATCAGCTGACCTTAAAATAAGATCAGCTTGGTAATTATCCAGGTGAACCCAATATAATCACACAGGTCCTTAAGTGGGAAAGAGGAAGGCAGAAGATCAAAAGCAGAGAGATGGCATCATGAGAAAGATTCCATCAGCCATTGCTAGCTTTGAAGATGGAGGAAGAGGTCGCAAGCCAAGGAATGCAGGTAGCTTCGAAATCTAGAAAATATGAGGAAATGGATTCTCCCCTAGAGCCTCCAGAAGGAACTCAGCCCTGCCAATATCCTGATTTTAGCCAAGTGAGACCCATTTCAGACTTCTGGCCTTCCAAACTGTAAGATAATAAGTCTTTGTTGTTGTTGTTGTTTAATTAATTTATTTAATTTATTTATTTTTGGCTGTGTTGGGTCTTCGTTGCTGCGCAGGCTTTCTCTAGTTGCAGCGAGGGGAGCTACTCTTTGTTGCGGTGCATGGGCTTCTCATTGCGGTGGCTTCTCTTGTTGCAGAGCACAGGCTCTAGTCGCATGGGCTTCAGTAGTTGTAGCACGCAGGCTCAGTAGTTGTGGCTCCCGGGCTCTAGAGCGCAGGCTCAGTAGTTGTGGCTCCCGGGCTCTAGAGCGCAGGCTCAGTAGTTGTGGCGCATGGGCTTAGTTGCTCTGCAGCATGTGGGATCTTCCCGGACCAGGGCTCGAACCCGGGTCCCCTGCATAGGCAGATTCTTAACCACTGCACCACCAGGAAAGCCCAGTCTTTGTTGTTTTAAGCCACTAAATTTGTGGTAATCTGTTACAGCAGCAAATTAATATAAGTGTTGAGATGCTTTGGGGCATGTTGGACTTCCTTGATGTTGCCAGTCACTTTAAGAAAAGCTGGCATGGAGTACAGTATTTGTCAGTATTCATGTATCTTCTCAATAATTGCCATGTTTCTTAGCATGCCGCTATGGCCAGCCAGTCTTCCCCTATCGTAAGAGAGTAAATGATTTGCCCCCAACACAAGTTGCCGGGCTCTACCCCCAGAGTTTCTGATCTGGAGTGAGGCCTGAAAATTTGCATTTCTAACGAACTCCCAGGCAAAGCTGATGCTGTTGGTCAGGGGACCACACTTTGAAACCCACTAGTCTAGTGGAATACAAAGGCACGTAAACAAACAATTAAAATACAGTGTGCTAACTGACATGGTGTAATCATACAAATGGTACAGTAATCACAGTGCAGAAGCATCAAAATCATGGACTTGGTTGGAGAAAGGTTTTAGAAAGAAGTGAGAGTTCTGCTGAGGCTTGAAGAATGTAATTAAAAAAAAAACAGAAAAGATAAGGACAAGTGGATGGGGGAAAACAAGGAATGAAATATCTCGCAGAGGGAAATGTGTATGGGAAGACATGGGGGGAAACTACTATTTTTTTTTTTTAGGAAGACACTGAAAATATACAACTGGACAAAAGGATGTCCACAGGCAAGTGGTGGGAAATGAGGCCAGAGAGGGAGACAGGCCAGATATGAAGGCCTTTCTGTGCCAAGCAAAGGAATCTGATTTTAACCCAAATTCTAGAGCTGTATGTTAGTGTCCATAAACAGACTTACATGTTAGAGGGCTTCCTTAGCAGCTGTTGGATGAGTGAGGCTGATGGTGAGACCAGAAGGAGGAGAAGCGATAAGAAGGCACTTCCAGCAGTTCCCAGAGAAGCGACAAATGTGTGCGCTATGGTAAAGGCGATGGCTCTGATGGCATAGCTGTGAGAGGAGCGTAAAAGTAGAATCTACAGACCTTGGCAACCAATGAAATATGAGGAAGTGAGGGAGGAGTGTGGAGGTCTAAAGGATGAGCGCTAGCGTTCTGAACTGTACGATGAGTTGGCTAAGGGAACCATTCATCCAGAGAGGAAACACCCCACAAGGAGTCTGCTGGCCGGAGGTGATGATGTATTCGTGGGGATTGAGGTGCCTGGATTATATCCAAGGGAAGTCGGCCAGATAATAGTTGTGAACAGCTATGAGTTGCTGGTATATCAAAGCACAAAATGAAACAATGTTCAAATTAAATAAAGCTGTTTACTTTTAGACTTTTTAAAAATAACAAAAGTAGTTTTAGTTTCATCAGCTACTTTTCATAGAACAGTGCATGACGTCCTCCCACTCCTCCCTGGCCTAACAATGTGTGGCCAGCCCCTTTCGGAGTCAACAGCATCGGAAAAGAAAAAGGAGAATAGGAAGGGACACTAAGTTAACATTATTTGTGATAGGGACTTCCCTGGCGGTCCAGTAGTTAAGAATCCACCTTCCAATGCAGGGGACGCAGGTTTGATCCCTGGTGTGCCACAACTAGAGAGAAGCCCACGCACCGCAACTAAGACCCAATGCAGCCAAACAAACAAACAAACAAACAAACAAATAAAATTATTTGTGATAAAATACACCTAATGATAATTATACTGACTGAGGTAGGTGCTCTTTCTCAAAGCACCTGTTCTGGAGTTGGCTACTACTTTGCTCCTTCTCCTCTACAAATATACATGGACTTGTGGATATGTTCTATCTTTACCCTCAAGAGAGAACCAGGTTTGTGACTGCAGTGAAACATAGGCAAAGTGTGGAGTAAACTAGAGTTAATGTTTTCAGTTTTAAGCAACCACACAGGTATATTACATTAAGAACCTAAGT
Source organism: Mesoplodon mirus (assembly GCF_964341445.2). Classification (NCBI taxonomy): domain Eukaryota; kingdom Metazoa; phylum Chordata; class Mammalia; order Artiodactyla; family Ziphiidae; genus Mesoplodon; species Mesoplodon mirus. The sequence goes on along the minus strand of NC_138981.1, from coordinate 20,619,934 downwards.
AATTTATGTATATTGAACACTAACTAAAACATATCAAATGCTATTATATGTTAAAATGCAAATAAGTCATGTGGGTTTTAAAAGATAAAAACAAAGTTGACTCTAGCAAATGTAATTTAAATGATTAAGTAATAAAAGAGAGAGATTATAGAAAAGGTAGAAACATGAAAACTATTTTTTTACAGAGTACCATATAAATGCACATGAAATATACCAAAAAATCAGCTATAGAGTTACAGATAATTTTTATTTTTATTTATCCTTTCCTATATTGTATAACTATTAAATAATGAGCATGTATTGCTTTTTTAAACTAAAGCGTTAAAAATGTTAAGGCTATTTTCCCTAATAAAAAATAAAAGCATTTAAAAATACATTTTAAAGTATATTCTGAACTGAAAACCTAAGATTGTGCAGGCATCTGTCCGTAAAACAGACGTTTGCCCAACTCGCTGTCTAAAATGCAGCCAAGTGGCATCCAAAGTGATGTCGGTCTTGGTGACAAACATCGGGCTTATGCAGAGCTGGGAGGCTAACAGCTCACTCATATGTGACTGCAATATAACAGAGAGAGATGGGAAATTTGGCCTAAACAGGGAAAAGAAAGTTTTAGGACATCAATTTTAAAAAGCCATTTCAGATTGTTGGGAACCATGAAAGGACGGGGTTAAAAGGAGGGGTTTTCTCCAAGGTAGCCCATGCTAACTTGAGCCTCCTGAGATGCAAAGATAAAGAATATGCACCAGGGTGACTATGGCTCTATACTCCCTGAATACAGATCTGCCGGCCATAGAGCAGAGAGAAATCATCAAGATAAGAGCAGGCCACCATAGCTCAGCTATTGCACAAATGGCTCCCACGACTTAGGAGATCCCAAGATACCAATTCAGAAAAGAAAATCTGGAATAAGGATTTATGCCGATAAGCACAAGACTTCACATATAGTCCTCAGGAATTTGATCACCAAGACTCTAGGAAACACCAGCTGCGTATGTAATATCTGCTTAAGCTAAATCCTCCACAATGTGTCCAATGTTACTACACAGTTCATTGAAGGCTAGTCATCCTTGTAACTTGGATATTAACGAGAAAACTAGAAATGAATATGTGAAGATGATAAAACCTGAAATATTTAGTATATTAAACCCTTTCAAAGGCGAGCTCTCCCCATGTCTTAACATCAGATATTTGTAATTCGTGTTTTTTAAAATGCCTCCTTACATTAGAGCAAATTTTACTTGTAAAACTGGACAGTGTGGAATTCTCTGACCACAGGGGGAAAGTGAGGGCAAAAATGGCCAGTGTGAGTTAGCGATCACTGTGCAACAAAGCATCCCAAAACTCAGTGACTTAAAACAATAAGCATTTCTATTATCGCTCATAAAACTATAGGTAATCTGGGCGGTTCCTCTGGCCTCAGATGAGCTCCTGCGTGGGCCTGCAGTCGGGTGTGGGTTGGGATGGTAGCTCTGCTGGTTTGGGCTACACACTCCCACATGTTTTGAGGTTGGCTGACTTTAGGCTGGCCTAGTATGGCTTTGAATGGGAAAAATGAGCTCTCCTCAGTGTGTTCTCTCATCTTCCAGCAAGGTTGGCCAAGTTTGTTCTCATGGTGACAGAGCTCTGAGAGAGAATAGAAGGACATAAGGTCTCTAGGCTCAGAACTGGCACATCGACACTTCTACCATATTCTACTGGCCAAAGTAAACACAAGCCCAGCCCATATTCAAGGGGGTGAGAAAATAGACTCCATCCCCTGGTAAGAGGAACTGTGAAGACCACAGGAAGGGGTGAAGAACTGATGCCAATTTTGCAATCAGTCTGACACGCATAAACCAAAAAGAAAATCCAAGTCAAATATTAGGGAAAAAGTTAAAACACAGCAAGTGATGGTCAATGAAGTAAGCAATCCATCTCTTTCCTAATGCATGATGACCTGATGAAAAAAAACACCACCAGTTTCATTCGTCAGAGGAAAAAGGGTTCTGTATCTCTATTTTATCCCAGCCAAATAGGAACTCCATTTATATCACATTTTTACTAGGTCTGACCTTGAAAGATGCTTAAAATATAATTGAGTTCTTCCTATTGGAAATGAAATATATCTATTGACTATTTTTTTAAAGAAAAAATGTATTATTTTATTCAACATAACGTTGTTGGAATATGAGATGTGCCAAATACTGACACTTTGCAGAATGACTCAGATAAAACTTTGCCAGGAAAATTCCAATACCTGAGGCATTTTTCCCTAAATTATCCAATTAATTACCTGCTTCTTCCCCTTCCTTAGTTTTAGAGACACAGTCCAAGCAGGCTGTATTTTCCCATCTGTGGTTCCTGAGCCATTTGAAAATCAAGAATAGCTGGATCCAGAGTAATAATAAAAAAAAAAATTTAACAAACAGTATAGCCTGGGCACTGACCAATCAGAACATAGGCTGGCACAGGCTTTTGCTCTGCTGTGAGTCCCACCCCCTCCTCTCTGCTTGCAAGAAGGGATGAAAGATGCCTCCTACTTCACCTCCCAGGAGACAGACACTTTAATGAGACCCTTGCAGTGGCGATATATGTGTTCTCTGGAGCATTAGAGACACTCTAGACTGTTGTCTGGGAAATCTAAGTTGCAGGAGACAAGCTGACTAACTTCTCTGACAGCTGAGGAAGAAGGAGCTAACAAGTTTGGGACTGGCCAGCACTGCCAGAGTTTATTAGGGAAAAGAATGTATTTCTCATGGGCCAGACACTGCCCCTCGCTAGAGGGAGCTCCTGCGGAGGTCTTCTTATGTCCTGTTCCAGAGGAGCACCTGGAGGGATGAATACAACTCAGTGGAGGGAAGCTGTAGGAATTGCCAGATTCTCAGGGGCTGAAGAAGAAATAAGAAACTAGCTGGAAAAGAGGTGCATTCATCTTCATCAAGGGAACTACAGGAAGAAATCCAGAGCAATGAGAGCAATTCTTATCAACTACAAAAGTGCCTGTGAAAGAAAGAATCAATTCTTAAAACCTGTAGTCAGGCCCAGAAAGCACTAACCCAGTTTCATATAGTACCAATCAAGTAAGACCCTTCCTACTTCCCTCCCCTCCCCTCCCCCAATCCCTTGCACTCCAACTCTGGAGGACCAAGACCTCTACTTAGTGAACTAGGTGAGAAGAAGTAAAAGCAAATTTGGATAAGAAGTTGACCACAACGTTCTCCCCCAACTGCTAGTTTTCCACCAGCCACAGCTGGGGAGGTGGGGAAAGGCCTCGCTCTTAAGTCAGTTCCAAAGTTTGACCATCACATTGGACTGGACATTTTAACTACTGACCACAGGGCTTTCTATCATCTAGGAGTATAGACAAAAGTCATGAGAGGGCCCCAATTTTCACCTGGGACAAAATAAAATGTAAAAAGCAGGAGGGAATTCCCTGGTGGTCCAGTAGTGAAGACTCCACGCTTTCATTACCAAGGGCATGGGTTCGATCCCTAGTGGGGGAACTAAGATCCCACAATCCGTGCTGTGCAGCCAAAAAATTAAAAATTAAAATGAAAAAAAAAAGCAGGAAACAAAAATTAAATTGTTTTACAATTACGTATCACTCTTTGTCTTTCTCTGATGGACCAGTACAAAAAGCCACCTCTCTTAAAGCGACATCCTCATGGAGGAAACAAAAATAAGAAAGCAGTTCATTACATAATAATTAGTGACAGCGCCATGAAGAAAAATAGAGCAGGGTGAGGAGATATGGAGAGATATTTGGGAGGTGGGGTACTGTTTTCCACAGAGTAGCAAGGAAGGCATCTGAACAGAACATGAGTGAGAAGGGCAGCCGTATGAAGATCTGCGGGAAGATGGTCTGGCAGAAAAAACAGTAAGTGCAAACTGTGGACGCAGGAATGAGCTTGGTGGTCCGAGGATCAAAGAAAAGCCTGTGTGGCTAGAATAGAGGGAATGAGGCAAGAATGGTAGGTCATGAGTTTGGGAAATCCACCAGCAGTCCAATTGTATGCTGTCATGAAGAAGGAACTGGCCCTGAAGTGCAATGCGAAACCATCTGAGGGCCGAGTTCCGTCCTCCAATGGTTACCCTTGTTGCTGTGTGCAGAAAGGATGGCAGGCTGCCGAGAGAATGGAGACTAGTTGAGAGAATGGAGACTAGTGACCAGTGACTAAATTTGTCACGCAGCAACTTCCAAATCATCTAGCATATTTACTGAAAGGACATATTACTAAGCCCCATGCATTCCCCGAACCTACTGAACCAGAATCTTGCGGGGATAAGGTAGAGGCCGGTATTTTTAGCGGATTCTCCAAGAGATTCTCTCCTGCTGTCAGGATCAGGAATCTCTATCCTACATTATGCAGTGGCCATTTTATGAAAACCCACAAAAGAACTTTTGCTCAGTGCCTGGCTTAGGCTCTCTGAAATGTACATGTTTTGATCTTGCCTCTTTGCTTTAAACACATTTCATCCATCATTAACAACTGTGCAGCATTTTCCAGTTCAGTTTTTTTTTGGTTCCAACTTTAACTTGGGCTTGATTTTACTATTTATTTCTACCTTCATTTCCCCTTTCCCTGATACTTATTTTTATTTTTTATAAATACTGTTTTTTAGTATTTATGCATCCATTTTATTGTTTTTAAGAATTAAACTGCCATTTCAGCAATCTTCAGAGTACTATAATGCACTGTACATACAGGTAATTTAGACTTGTGCCTATTCCAGCTTCAAAGCCTTCTCTGATATAAAGTGCAATTCACATCATTTTTTTCCTTAGAGAAAGAAACATTAATTTTGTTATCTTTCTACCCACCACAGTCACTCAAACAATAACTGCATGAGTTCACACCTCATGCAACTTAAAATTTTTGTCTGCTACAACACATTCATCTGATCTGCTTTGCTGCATAACATATATTTCCTAAACCTAACTAAAAATAAATCATTTTTAAGTCTATCTCTTTTAACATGTGTGCATTTTATGATACTTATTTTTTTGTCCAATATATTATTTAAGTGGTTTCATACTACATTCAACTGTAGTGAATTCCAATAAAAGCAGGAGAGTTCATCATAGATAGTTGAGAAGACTTTAGTGAATTTGACTATTTTCTTATTACAGGAAACAAAGAATGGTATTGTATCTTAAGAGAAATATTTTAACAACTCCTAAAGTCGGGCAGAAAAGGAAATCAAGTTTGGACCAGTCCAAGTACCTACAATAATATGATAGAAGCATTCACCACCACTATCTCACACTACCTCAGTCTGTACTTCTAATAGCAAAGCTTTCTCACTAGAAGTATTAACACTGGACTCTCAAATTGCCAGGTGTGAAAATCACTTACTTTTTTTTTTTTTTTAAGTGTTAATTATTTTAGGCTGGTCAAGGTTAAAATGGCCTCTTACATTATTTCTAATTTCAGCTCTAAGCTCAGAAATGTGTTTGCATCTGATCAGCCAAAATGAGAATTTGTTTTGCTTGTATCCAACAGAATAAAATGATAAATTAGCAATAAGTCTGTCCTTTGCCAAAAAGAAATATGTTCTAAATTTATATATTATAAACTATATAATAAATCATATCCACATAATACACATTTCATATTTACATTATATACCACTTAATGGAAGAAAAACTTCATGAGGGTTTATTCAAATGACATATAATAATACACCAAGAATGTCAATTTATATGTATGAATTCTGTATAAAGTGTAAGTGGTCACCTTAGCAGAAACATAACAAGTCCCTATAATGCAAAAATTAATTCTAAAGACACCTTATAAAGTGATGAAATTCATATAACTTAGTCATAGTCATTCATATAATTTACTTTTCTCTTCTCTAATACAAAGTCATCTGGTAGTCTTCATTTAACTTCATGCTAAAACATTCCAAGTTTACAATCTTTACCAATAAAATAAACAGGCAAGAAATAATAGTTTTTTAAAATTTCAGGTTAGAGGGAAAACACTTATCACACAGTAATAAAACCCAAGCAAATGGCGACCTGGTGACTATACGAATGCCTATCATTAAGATATTATTCAAATTCCTCCATGGCACTTAAACTGTAGTTTAAAACCCAATAAACAAGAAACCATAAGAACAGGACCAAACTCTACTATGAAATGAGGAATTATAATAAACTAAATATTTAGGGCTGAATAGACGTTAAGACAATGAACAGAGTAGCACACACTTCATCTAAATGACACCATTTAAACAGTGCTATAATATACTGTTATTTAAGACTAACCAGTGTGGTGCATTATGTGATTCCAAGCATTCTGAAAAAAAGTAGTAACAAGTAACAGCATCCCCACCAGCTTGGAGCCTATAGAATCAATTACTTTGGCCATATCTTTCCAAATGATTTAGTAATGCCTTTTAACATTACAAACATAAATCTATCACAGTACTGGAATTCTGATGTATTTTGGTGCTTCTAGGGCTGCCTAAAAGTGAGAAGGCATCCAAGCGAAGTTCATTATACAGTTATTATACAATACCACAAAATCTCAGTGCCTAAAAATGTGAAATAATTCTCTACCATTTAGCTGTCTGCCTTACACTATATTCTAGATGTTTACTTCCAGGATTTTTATTGCACTTTGGGAAATCAGAGGTAAAACATTGTCTTAAAAAAAAACAGTATGTCAAATCATTACACTGTACACCTTAAATTTATACAGTGCTATATGTCAATTATATCTCAATAAAACTGGAAGGAAAAAAACTTTGTGACTGTGCTTAAATTCAAATAAAAATAGCACTTTTACAACCATACTGAAATTTAATCCTTTTACACAGGTTAACGAAATATATCACAGAAAAAACCTAAACAAAACAAAACTTTTGCAAGTGGAACAATGCAAATTTATTTCAGGAACTCAGATTATAAAAGGTCACCTCTGAGTCAATTTACCACACTAAAGGAACAAAGTTGTTAAAATACAGATATGCTCCACTGAGCCATTTATCCACTCTATAGTATAAAACTTGAAATAAATCCTAAAGCCACGGTTTAAAATCATTTTAAGAGTCAAGATCCTAAGTGTTTTACTATCTCTGTAAGAGGTGCTTTTCCTTCCCAAAACACAGTTTAATTGAAAAGTTGACTATATTTAAGGTTTTTGTCCTCATCAGTTCAAAATACTATTATCAATGTGAATATGGTCTATATCTTGTCTGATCTGAGCAATGTGATCCAGAAAGTGGGGTTGGGGAAGGTGGACCTTGTGCTGGTGAAGGAGGTGAAAATCCTTTCGACAGAGGTCACATACCAGGATTTGTTCCATCCCGTTGTATAAACGGAGGGCTCAGAATTTCTTGTTCTTCAGTGAACTGGGGTAAAGAGTTAGGATTATGATGGTCAGAAGGGGATTCACTTACAGGAGGACCACCATTATGAGATAGAGGAGATCCTGGCAGAGAAGGATTCATATAAGGTGGCACAAGGGCAATAATACATCCAGGGGAAGAAGTTACTGGTGATGGATCAGAAGTCATGGGTGGAGGTGGCACGTGACTACAAACCAACTGAGGAGTACCTGAATCCTGGAGAGAATATGACATTGGATGGCTTACTGGTGGTGGAGTAGATGCGGGTAGCGCATGTGCCTCTGGAGGCATAATATAAGGGGGCAATACCACTGGCTGACTTTGATATTCAGGATGATGGTGAGCCAGTGCTGGGGCAGGAGGTGATAGTTCTTTGGCACCAGAATTTGAGTCACCCTGAATAGGGGTGATTATTAAATTGCTGTGTTCTCTTGTTGAAATACTAACGACTTCCTGATGGAGCAAAGGAGGTGGGGTGGCGACAATTCTGCTGGAGGAGCATAAAGATCCTTGCGTGGCTGGTTACTGCGCTTGTGTGATACACACTGCACAGGAGATGGTGACATAATGCTGTGCAACTCTGGTGGAATATGGCTCATATGGTCCTGGTCTAGCAGCATTTCAGGGATTTCAGTTGTTGGTGAAGCAATACGAGGGTGAACTTTTTTAAGTGGAGCACATTTAACAAGTTTTTCAGCTCTCTTATGGCGGTAGTTGATATGAGCTTCTAACTCTCTTTGAGACAAATAAGTTTTCCTGCACTCTTGGCCAGCGCTACACACGAAGACAGAACCTCGTGTATGCTCCACAATTTGCAGCACAGGAATACTACAGCCTGGTCATATCTTACCTCCTTTTCTTTCATATAAATTAGCACGGTCATAGCAGAAAAGCATACTTGCACGGAATTATACGCCCACAGATTTTAATAGGCAAATCACACATTTGTCACAGAAATGAACTGGTAAATCAAACTTTTCACCTATGATGTTTATCTTAAAGTCCTCCCAAATGCATTTAGGAAATGTTTTCTTTCTTCCCAATAGCTCACCCCCTTTACAATCATACCGCCCTCCTCCATTACGTTCAAATTCTTTTTCACCAGCAGGCGACCCATTCATAGTCCTTGGAATACGAGACACAGATTGCTTTTACTCACCTGCTTAGAAATGAGCTTTAAAGGAATTCGTCTTCGAACCTCAAGGCCACCGGATGATCCAGAACTCTGAGCGCTTGGTGGCCCATAGTCAGCGTCAGCGGGATTCGTGTTTGCCTCTTCAGCTAGGAAGGCACCCGGGCGCGGAAATCAGAGTCCGCATGCGCGGCACGAGCTTCCCCGAGCTTCCCCGAGCTTCCCCGAGCTTCCCCGAGCTTCCCCGAGCTTCCCCGAGCTTCCCCGAGACCAGGAGGCGAGAGTTAGATCAGATTAGATCAGATCCCAACCCCGTCTCTGTAGCTTTGACTTCTGAGAGCTTTCTTCTCCTTTTCCCTACCCCATCTCACTACTCGGGTGAGGGAGTCAGACATAGTTTGGACAAGGGAGAAAGAGCTTCACTGTTGAGGTTGCTAAGGCTGCTCTTCATGTGCCATGAAAGTGGCCTTTAACTGTGGAAAAAGAGGCTGATGGGAATGGGGAAGGGGAGCGCACCAGCAGCCAAAAGTATACGTTCCCAGCTTATTAGAGCGCTGCCTTCTGGGGCAGCTTTATTTTTATCCCACTGCATTTTTGTAACCTGCCTTAAATTGCTCAGGGGTGTGTGTGTGTGTGTGTGTGTTTACATATATGTATGTAGTCAGGCATACACACACCTCTAAGATTTCGTCACGATATAATGAATGTAAAATCAGCTTTGGAGGAAGGGAGCACTGTATGTATCTTATCAAGGAAAAATCATGTAAAAAGTAGTGAACGTGGTAATTTGACAGTGCTAGACATTTGCTGTTCATGCTTAGAGAATGATTATGGGTATTTAAGCCAAATTTCCCCAGGTCTCACCTTCCTGCAAGTAGAAACTGGACCACAAAAATAGCAACAAACGGTATTTACTTGGCTCCACCCCACCCATAATTGTGGCTCCTCTGCACCTTGGCGGGGGGGTCTCTCCTGAATGTGGAGACATTCACCCTTTTGGCTATGCTGACTGTCAAGTCTCCCCAAAAAACACTAAACAAGAAACATTGATCAATCAAAGTTTTTTAGACTTCCTGCAACATAGGAGAATACTACCTTAACAAGAGTCTAAATAGTATCTCAGAAGAGGGATGGCAGGATAGGATATTAGGGGCTGGGCTGGGTGATTTTAGGGCAGGTCTTACAAGGAGAATTGTGCAGATTTTATAACATGACACCTAAAGATTGGCAGGCACAGGGAATTGAGAATATTGACATGAGTATTAATGGGCAATATGTTATTCTTGTTAAGTAAACTTTTTTTTAACATCTTTATCGGAGTAAAATTGCTTTACAATGGTGTGCTAGTTTCTGCTTTATAACAAAGTGAATCAGTTATACATATACATATGTCCCCATATCTCTTCCCTCTTGTGTCTCCCTCCCTCCCACCTTCCCTATCCAACCCCTCTAGGTGGTCACAAACCACCAAGCTGATCTCCCTGTGCTTTGCAGCTGCTTCCCACTAGCTATCTATTTTACATTTGGTAGTGTATATATGTCCATGCCACTCTCTCACTTTGTCCCAGCTCACCCTTCCCCCTCCCCATATCCTCAGGTCCATGCTCTAGTAGGTCTGTGTCTTTATTCCCGTCTTACCCCTAGGTTCTTCATGACCTTTTTTTTTTTTCTTAGATTCCATATATATGCGTTAGCATACGGTATTTGTTTTTCTCTTTCTGACTTACTTCACTCTGTAGGACAGACTCTAGGTCCATCCACAGCCATAAAAATCAACAAAAATAAACTCTTTTGGTTGGCTCACAATTTTATCTTTCAGTAAAAAGTAATTCCTGGAACAAGTAGGTAAATTTGCTTATTCCCAGAAGTTTTTAACATAACAGAAAACTATCCCCAGTCCAATTATCATTTTACATGGTGACAGGGAACTATGTTGGTTTCCTTTTCCCTGGCTTGTTGGGGTGTTGCTTCTTGGCTACGCCAGTGGTGAAAACACAACAATGCCCAGATACCCACCAAAGGTACCAGTGCTCACTAATGCCCAAAGTCACTGCTGCGCCAGCAAGGAAACAAGGAAACATTGAAGGTGCTGTGTAGTCTAAGAAGATAAATGGACTTCCTTGCCCTCTTTTCTTTCACTCTATTACATGGGCTACAAAGCACTTCAGATTAATACTTGCCAATGTGTTAAAGAGATTTTCCTGAAATTGCTCTGTTAGTTTTTACTTGCTCTTAATTATTACTCCCCTAGTAAGGACTGAGGCAGTGCTAGCTCATGGTAGCTGGTTTAAATTTGAATATACAATGCCACTCACCTCTGACACTCCCCCCTAGTTCTGGAAACGTTTTATTCCAGCAATGCTGTCTTCTCTTAGGATTCATTCACTCCCAGGAGGCAACTTCATTCCTCATGCAAATAAATTTCTTATGGGCCCATCTCCTGGAGTCTCCTAACCTGCCTAAACTCTAAAGACAACACGCTTTATTCTCTCAAACCAAGCCTCCCATTACATGTTGATTTAAATTTTAGGTAATTTGAAATTTGTTGGCTTTTAAAAAAAAGCAGTACATTTTAATAAGTCAAAGTGGTTCTTATTTACTAAGCCATGGATGTTCTGCCCCTATTGTAAGCAATAAACCAAAATTCTAAGTAAAACCTAAAATTTAGAGCATGAAGGCATATGCAAATGTTCCTGTTTTACAATTACAATGACTTGTTTGCAGGCTCTTTAAGAAGGTCATGTGGCGGGGTGTGGGTTAGTGGTATGCATATAATTCAAAAACAATAAATATAAAGGGGTAAAAGTCTGTCAAATAAAATATCCAAAACTTATTTTCCCTTCTTCCCTGGAACTAGTGTTCTTCTGTCTAAACTGTGACATTCTCATATGACAGAATGCTGTCCTTACACATAACCCTGGGTGAAAAAAAGCCAGCTCTCTTTCCTAGTTGGCTAAATTTACTATTGTTGCTCATTAGGTCAACTTCAAAGTGGTGAACCAAAGCAGCTCCTGGGTGGAGGTTGTCTAGAAGTTAACAGGACTCAAAAGCTGAGCTTAGAATTTATTTCTAAAATAATCTGAAGTTGACCTAATGAGCAACAACCCTCAGAAGTGGGTTCCGACAGCTTTGCTTGGAGTATTTGCTTGTTTATAGCTGAGAAGCCTGACCTGAAAGCCCTTAATAAATATTTTTTGGTGAAATTGTTGATAAGATAAAGGGTATTGACCCTCCATTTATCCACATCAGATATGAGAAGCTAACTTTGCCACACTAGAAAAGCTGCCTTTACAAACTGATCCTTATTTAGTGCCCTTAAACAAAAAGTTAAATGGGCTTCCATTCAGTCACCTCCTTCAGGGCATAGAGACTCTGTCCTTCAATCTCACTGCTCTTAAAAGTTGCTAGACTTAAATTCGATTGACAAAAGAGAGATTCAGTGTCTGTCTGCCTGTAACAATGATTGGATATAAAAAGGTTTGAGTTCGGAGATTTAAGAGAAATTGGACCTTTTGAAATTGCTTGGATTCATGGAGTCTTGTTAGAATTTGGCTGCCTCAAAAAAAATCTAAATGAGGGTGACAATGAAGAATTATGGACTGCACAATGAAGAAGTATCAACGTGCACAGTTGATGCTAGGAAACAGGTTGAGACATCTCTGCTTAAGCCACATGCCATCTGGCCCAGAAGCAGTCATTCTACCAGAATGACACCAAAGGTCGGCAGGGGCTCCTGGATTTCATTTCGCCTTTAAGGGAATCTGATCTGTCATTCCTCTGGCTCCTGTGGGCTTTAAATTCACATAATCAACATATCACTGCCAGAGACTTAGTAAGAGCTGAGGCAGTTTAAAGGTGAGTGGAGAATAATCATGTTTCCAAGCCAGATGCCTTCAGTTCTGCAAAGAAATAAAAAGGCCATCTCAGGTTCCAAAAAGTAAGGCAACTGCCCGGTGTGAAAAAGCCTTCGGCCCTCCTCCCACGTGTGTTGGTAGCTATATTTTACATCCTGGGAGGGCCAGCCATTTGCAAAAGTTTAGAGCAGTGTTTCTCAAAATGCGGTCCACAGACCCCTAGGGATTCCCAAGGCCCTTTCTGAGGGTCCTGGAGGTCAAAACTATTTCCATAATAATACTAAGATGTTATTTGCTTTTCCACCGTTTGACATTTGTCATGATGATGCAAAAGCAATGGGGGATAAAACTGCTGGCTTCTTAGCACGAAGCAAGGCAGTGGTATCAAAGTATCCTAGTAGTCACTGTATTTTTCACTGCCACACAGTAAAGAGAAAATGCTAGTTTCACTTAAGAATGTATGTGATGAAGCTCTACAAAATATTAATTTTATTAAGTCTCAACCCTTGAGTACACATCTTTTTCATATTTTGTGTGACAAAATGGAAAGAAAGTACACCGAAGTACTTTGGGGGCATACCAAAGTACAGTGGCTATCTCAAGGAAAAGCATTTATGTCATCATCTGAGTTGGAAGGTAAACTATCTGCTTTTTTGTGTGGGACATTATTTTCATTTGAAAGAACAACTGACAAACTATGACTATTCAAACTTGGGTATGTGGCAGACATTTTCTCAAAACTGAACAGAGTTAGCCTGTCACTTCAAGAAAAACAACTGACAGTATTTGTTGCCAATTATAAAATTCAAGCTTTTGAATGAAAATTCGAATTTTGAAAATCTTGTATCTGCCACGATCCTGGCAGCGTCCCAGTACTAAAGACTTATCTGATGAGATCAGTGGTAATTAATAATGAATGTAATTTTTTGAAACTGTATAATGAAATGTGTCAACACTTGGAAGTTCTGCATAACTCAGTGAACCAATATTTTCCAAATGACCAATGGTTGATGTTACAAAATCATACATAATTAAAAGACCCATTTAAAATCAAGACAGGAGTAGATGTTAGTGTAACAGAGTATGAAAACTTCATGGCTGTTTCAGATTCCATATTGCAACTAACCTTTAAGAAACTACCATTTGTAGGGACTTCCCTGGTGGCACAGTACTTAAGAATCCTCCTGCCAATGCAGGGGACACGGGTTCGAGCCCTGGTCCAGGAAGATCCCACATGCTGCGGAGCAACTAAGCCTGTGCACCACAACTACTGAGCCTGCGCTCTAGAGCCTGCAAGCCACAACTACTGAAGCCTGCGTGCCACAACTACTGAAGCCCGCACACCTAGAGCCCGTGCTCCACAACAAGAGAAGCCATCGCAATGAGAAGCCCGCGCACCACAATGAAGAGTAGCCCCCGCTTGCCGCAACAAGAGAAAGCCCACACAGCAATGAAGACCCAATGCAACCAAGATAAATAACTAAATTTACAAAAAGAAAACAAACTACCATTTGTTGAGTTAGGTTTCATTTCAAAGAATATTCACAATTAACTGAAAGGCTATTCTAATACTCCTCCTTTTTCCAACAATACATCTGTATGAACCTAGATTTTCTTAATTTCACCAAAGCCAAATATCACAAAAATTGAACTCAGAAGCAGGTGTAAGAATACAGCTGCCTTCTATTAAACTAGATATTAAAGAGATTTGTAAAAAATTAAAACAATGCCACTCTTCCCACTGACTTTTTTTTCTTTTGGAAAATATATTTTTCATGAGAATGTGTAATTTATATTAGTGTGTAATGGCTTATTATTCTTTTTAAATAAAATAATAAATATTTTAAGTTTCTCGATATTCCACATAAACAAAGGCTCTTTGAGGTCCTCAATAATATTTAAGACGGGCAGGGAGTCCTGAGAGTAAAATGTTTAAGAACTGCTCCTCTAGGTGATCTTTAATGCTCTTTCACCCTTCCTCTGAGAGACACTGCCTTCCCCACATTCACTCCCCCAAACTCAGTCCCATCCTAATCAAATTGCCCAGAAGGTCCCAGAACTTCCTCACCTTCAAAATTAGCTGACGGTGACAAGGAGAAGGGAAAGAAAGATCAGCATCACTTAAACACCAAGCATTGTGCCATGCACCTAATATATGGTATCTCGTCTAATCTTCACAACAGCCTGTGAGATAATAATGATGACGTGACCAAATAATGGGGCAGCAGGGCACAAGGGGAGCCGGTCTTATTGTCAGGGTCAGCAAAACCGCATGCTCACTAAGAGTCATCTAGAGACCAAAGAAATAAAAACATCTTACAAACACCACACTACTTATTTTCAAATACATGTGGGTGTTGCTATACCCAAAATTCCATTGTAAAGCGTCATCAAATGCACAAAAGCTTTGATCATTGTTTTTTTAAAAATTTCAATCAGTGAATCAGGATGTAAATGTGGGAGATAAAAAATTTTTTAACAATGAAAAGGGAACAAAGTGATCCTCGCCTTTGAAAAATATTGAGAATCACTGCATTGTAGTACTGTAAGTACACTGAATCCACAGCAAAATCCCAACCTTCAGGACAATGCTAAGCTGTTTAGAGTGATATCCTTACCACTAAAAGCCCACTTTTGCCATCAAAGTATTTAAAACTCTAGACAGGGAAGTCAATACACACATATGAAAGGCCAGCTAACAGCCTGGTGCCATACAGGGTTGGATGAGGGAAACGGACACGAAGTGCTACAAGAATTCTGGGGATGTAGAGAACTTCTGGCCAAGATGATCTTGGATGAACTGAGACTAGATCTGCATCCTTAAAGATAGAATTTAAATGGGCATAGAAGACAGTGACTAGGGAACCACATGGACAAAGACAGATGTGGAAAGCAGATGTGTTCAAGGGCAATATGCTTGACTCAATCGAGGGCTCACATACGGAAGAGATGGGAGATACAGTTGGGAAAGGGCATTTAGGACCAAATGTTGAAGGGTCTGGATGGAATAGTGAGGGGTATAAACTTATCCCTCTAGGCAATTCAAAATCATCAAATAAAGATATAAAAGAAAGGGAACAGAGCATAGTGTAGATTGGCAAACTGGGACAGGAGTCAGACAGTCCTATGAGGAAGCAATTCACAGTTCAGGACTGAGGTTGTTCAGGTCTGAGTGGGAAATAGAGACCAAAAGAAACGAGCATGTGGGAGGCGCCGAAAGGCCAGAGTTTGGCAACTAACTTAATGGGACTAACTGGCAATGGAGAGGAGGGAAAGGGAAATGACTCCAAGTTTTCAAGCCCAAAAGACTATCACATGATCCAATTAGGAAGGAACCATTTGGCATGGACCACATCTGCTTCGTCAACATCCTCGTAAGTCTGGCCCTGGTCCACCAGAGGGTCTGAGGCCTATGCTTAGTGACATGGAGGAATTTTGTCTTGGTCTGAAAAGGTCATCAGAACAGTATCCTGAACTCACTACTGATCAATTCTTCCATCGTTTGGGAGATACCCGCCCCTCCCCACCCCATGACAGTTAAGACTTGAATTTTAAGGCTGCAGCTACCCACTCACTACCCCAGCCCACGTCCAGGCTGCTCCCCTCACTGAGCAGTTCTGCTGGATTTTCCCTGGGTTTTTGGATCAGCAATACCTTTGGACTTGGCTTTGTTTTTTGAGGATGCTACCTTGGATTGGGGGCCTTGATTTTGTACTGACATCTGGGTTTCCTGACCCATGACTCAACTGTACTCCACAGCTGCGGTTAAGAGGCACCTGCCTTGACTTTCTCTGTTGCTCCCCCAGACCCTGTTTAACTCTACCTTTTCCCCATCGTTTGGAGAGCAAGGTCAACTGGGCTTTCTGCATAGCAGGAGGTCCAGTTCTGAAAAGTGCTTGGCAATAGTGAAAAGGAAAGGGATCGAAGAAATAACAAGGAGAAAAACAAGAAAAAGCTAAAGATGAACATTTTCAGTCTGGAGGAGGGGAAGGAGGGTGGCCTGATGATGAGCTAATTGTCTTCAGGTACAGAAAGGGCTCTGTTGGAGAAAGGAAGCCTGG
Source organism: Mesoplodon mirus (assembly GCF_964341445.2). Lineage (NCBI taxonomy): Eukaryota > Metazoa > Chordata > Mammalia > Artiodactyla > Ziphiidae > Mesoplodon > Mesoplodon mirus. Next base: position 20,603,552 of record NC_138981.1, on the reverse strand, counting down.
CTGTCCTCCCATCCAGCCAAGGGCAGACCAAGGGCTTAGTTACAGCACAGGGGATTTACAGAAGATAAAAACATTTCTTGGACAAATACAGAAATGGGTTTCAGAGGGGTTCTGTGTAATTACCTTCGCAGGAGATGGCTAAGAATAGCATAGTTCCTCTGGCAGCCGGAAGGTGAAGAGGTGTTATGTGGACAAGCAGAAGGTGAACTTGGGGCTTTTCTTGCCACCCCTTCCATAACTCTCCCTCTTCCTTTACTGCAGGAATAGAAATTTCTGCACTCTGTCAGGCACCCTTGGAAGAGCTCTGAACCTTTCTCCAGAGGAAAAGCACTTGGCCAATTCCTGATATTTTTAGAATAAAATCAGCAAGTAAAGCTGTTGCCCCAGTGGTCACCAGAGCACTGTAGTGGTGATAATTCCAAAAGCCATACAGGCAATTTCTGACTAAATGATATCAAAGGCAGACTAAAAATTGTTTCTTTAACTGAAGGGTTGCATGACTGGTTTTTAATTAGAATGGATTAATACAGTGTTCCCGTTTATAAAAACCAAAATTGAAAGGAAGGAATTGCAGTGAGGTAATTAAAGTAAGGAAAATAGCCTCCAGATCCTCTCCCACCCAAATATTATGCTTAAGAAGACAGAGAAAATTAAATAAAACTTTGTTACTCTTTATATACCTAGATAATCTCTCTGTCTAATATCTCAAGGGTATTACATAGTTGTATAAGTTCCTAGTGTGTATGTATGTTTGTGTGTATATACACATATGTGTATGTTTATTCATATGTGTATACATATTTTTGTACCTATATAATCATATAAACACATGCACAAATTGTTTTTTGTTTACAATAGTATATGACAATATATATAGGTACCACTTCTTTTCTATTTCCAGAAGGGCATTAACACAGGGCTTCTCAGATAAATTACCATTTCCCTTTCGACTGGCTTATTTGGCAAAATCAAGAAGTTTGTGTGCTAGTGCACAAGATGACCTACCTGATCCTCCACTGAAAAAATACGAAATGTTTCATTGAGTCTTCATTCTAAGAAGCAATGGTAAGTAGCTGGTAAGCTTTCTCTTCCTTGTCACGGCAACATCCTTTGACCTATGTAACTGTAGGAAGGTGTTAAAGGGGGAAAAAAGACAGGAAGAAGGCTGTATGTGTTTCACCATTTATTGAATGAAAGGTTTTACCTTTTTATGGATGTAGCACCACACCTACATATCAACTCCAAACCCATCAATTTACCAAGTCCCGTCAGAACAATTCTGTCTCAAGAGCTCTCACATCTATCCCTACATCTCCATCCCATGACACCAGCATGTCATATACCTCCCTTCGATTACTGCAGTGGCCTCTTAACTGGTCCCCCAGGCTTCAGTCTTATCCCTCTCCGAGTGTTCTCCACACCATCACCAGCTCACTCTTCATTAACCAGAAATCTATTTGCATCAGTGGTTTGATTTAAATTGTTCAGTGGCTCCCAGATGCCTAGAGGATCAAGTCCAGACTCAGCAGCATAGTCCTTCAAGGCCTTTCTCCATCTGGCCTCTGCCAAACTATCTTGCCTAACACTAACCCCTCCTCAGCCACTCTTCAAGCTCCAGCTCTAATAAGCCATTTCCAGCCCCTCCCAACAGTTTTTTCCCCCTCATCTTGTTTTCCAGCAGCCTGGCCTTTCTGCCTGGAACTCTGCTCTCTGCTAGCTCCCCTGGCTGTCTCCAATGGATGCTACAAAACTCAGGTCCAGCTTCATCTCTTCCAAGAGACCCCACACCCAGTCTTGTCTCTTATGTACATTCCTATGACAACTGCAGGATTGCCCAAGAGTACCAGCAAAGCAAGAACTCAAAAAACAAGCAGAGAAAAGATTTTTGAAAGAATTTGATATTCATTATTTCCCTCAAAAAGCATCAAAGTAGGGCCTCCCTGGTGGCGCAGTGGTTGAGAGTCCGCCTGCCGATGCAGGGGATACGGGTTCGTGTCCCGGTCTGGGAGGATCCCATATGCCGCGGAGCGGCTGGGCCCGTGGGCCATGGCCGCTGAGCCTGCGCGTCCGGAGCCTGTGCTCCGCAACGGGAGAGGCCACAGCAGTGAGAGGCCCGCATACCGCAAAAAAAAAAAAAAAAAAAAAAAAAGCATCAAAGTAGCTATCATGGGGAAAAAAATCAGAACGTACATGGACTTCCTTGTATTTATTTTACTGTTAGTTTAAAAACTTTATAGTGAAATATACATATATAAAAGTGTACAAATTGTTAATGTAAATAGCTTCCAGATCAACAAACCTAATATTACCAGTAGCTCAAAAGCCCCCTTGTGGGACCTTCCAGTCACTAACACTCAAAGGGCAACCATTCCCCTGACTTCTAATAGCACAGATTACTTTTGCATATTTTTGTTTCATATAAACAGAATCATAAAATTCAGCTTCTTTCATTCAATATCATGCTTGTGATAAACATATGTATGTAGCTGCAGTTTCTTCATTGTTATTGTAGACTAATATTCAAGTATTTACTTACTCTACTGTTGATGGGCATCTGGGTAGTTTCCAGTTTTGAACTATTACGAGTATTAGTGCTTCTATGAACATCTTCTACAATGTCTTCTGGTTAACATATGTGTGCATTTCTGTTGGGTAAACATTAGGTTGAACAATATGAAATTGCCAATATTCAACCATTTTCGACCTACTAAGATGGCAATTTATTACTACCTAGAAGTGGAATTGCTAGGTCATCGGTTACACGCATATTTACCTTTAGAAGATACTGGCCTAATAGTTTTCTACAGTGGCCATACCAATTTATAATCTCATCAACATTATATGAGAGTTCTGTTTGTCTAAATCCATTTTAATTTTAGCCATTCTGCAGGGAGGGGTACACAAATGAGTCACATTATGGTTTCAATGATTAGTGAAGTTTAAGCACTTTTTCAGATATTTGTTGGCAATTCAGATATCCTCTTTTGTGAACATGTCATCTGCCCAATTTCCTATTGAGTTGTCTGCCTTATTAATTTATTATTATTTAGATTTCACAGCTGAGGACATTGTAATTCTTTCATTGCTTAGCTCTAGAAATGTTTTTATCCAGTCCTATGCCCAAAGAACCCTGCGTTCAACTCTGTTCTGTGATATACTACACTGCTGAAATTGTTATTTACATATCTACTTTTCCTTATGAATTAAGTAATTTTTAAATCACTAAATAATTAGGAGTTAGAGCTCTTATTCATCATTGTATTCCCAGCCCTAGAATAATATCTAGCAAGTGGTTCAATAAATATTTGTTCAGTTAACTGATATGCATTTAACATAGTATTCTTCCTAAATCTGTATTAACTATCTTTTTACTCCTTTGTCTAAAGCTTATTCCAACAAGGCAAAACGTGTGAAGTACAGCACGCTGCCCTTTCTCCACTACGTGACAAAAGAACACTATTGCTGTACGTCTGACACACAACACTGTCCATCAACTATACTCCAATAAAAAATTGTTTAAATAAAATTTTTTAAAAGTTTCTAGCATTGAAAGAAAGAATACTAGTTGCAAAAGTACAGAACAATGATCAGAGCATAGCAATAGAACTTTTGTTTCAATTAATGACTAAAAATAATAAGCAATAAAAATCTCATATAATTGAAAAGAAAAAAAACAAGATCTTAATAGCTTAAAGGGCAAAAGGCATTGATGTGCAGGTAATTTACATCAAGAGAAGTAAAAACCAAAAAGCTAATTACTAAAATTAAACAACCAGTCACACTTCTATATATTTAATAGATGCAAAGTATTAGTAAAGTTGAAATTAATAACGCCTAGAACTTAGCAGGTTTTACTAAATGTGGCGCCTTCTTATACTGTTCTTCATTATGCTTGTTATTGTAGTTTTTGGCTTACACACCTGCTTCCTCCAGTACACCATAACTTTCTTATGGACAGGACCCTTTCCTGCTCCACTTCTGCTGTAAAATGAAGTATGTACCCTCATATATACAACCGTGCTAAAAAGCAATTTGTCAGTATATTTCAAAAGCTTAAACATGCCCCCTTTGGTCAAGTAAATTCACTCTCAAGTATTTATTCTAAAGGAAACAATCAAGAGGAAAGGAAAAAACTCTACACATTAAGATACTTATCTCTGTATTATTTACAATAGTTACAAATGAAATCAATAATAAACTTCTAACAATAAAGAAATGATTGAATAAAATGTCACAGAAACTCTAAAGAATATTATTATGCTGCCATTAAAATGGACGATTATTAAATACCATGGATGCATGCCAATACTATTAAATGAAAAAATATCATGCAAAATCATATAATGCTCTAAGATTATACCATATAATCATGCATGGATCCAGGGAGCAACATGGAAAACGACAAATGAAAAAGAAATACTTGGAAGGTTTAAGGTTCCGGACTATAAAAGAGTTTCTTTTTCAAATGTTGTCACTGTGCATTCGTTCATTACCTCCCCAGCTACTCTCCTAGACACAGTCACTATGATCTCTCACCTGGATGAGTGCCACAGCCTCTAACTGGTTTTCCTACTTCTTCCCTTGTTCACCCACAGTCTAGTCTCAACACAGCCAGAATCGTCCTGGAAATCAGCAGGCAGATCTTGTCACTTTTCGGCTCAAAAGTCTCCAACGGCTTCCCATCTCACACAGAGTGAAAACAAGAATTCTTACAATGGTCTACATGACCATCAACTATCGGAATGCCACTTTGCATTCTGACATGACCTTGTCCCGCACTCTTCCTTGCCTCACTAGCCTCCTTGCTCTTCCTCAACATCCTAGGGACACTCCTACCTGAATACTGGCAAGTTTTATTTTATGCAGAAGCCAATCCTAGTTTTTCTTTCGTTATTTTAATAAAACAAGCATGCATGAGCATTTGGTATTTCCCATTTCTCCTAAAGCCATATAACTTAGTCTTTGGACAATTCAGTTGAAAGGAATGTATCTCTGTCTACCTTCCAGAGTTGCCTGTGAATGCGTCTAGGAGAATGCTAGGGTGGATTTGTCATGAATGCTCCGGAAGAAATTTTTACTTATCAACAGGGGCCAAAAAAGATGAGGAGGGGAGGGAAAAGAACACTGGTAACTGTGGTTAGATCTAGGGAGGTGTAAACTAGGTGAGGGGATGGACTCTAAAGTAAAGGGCCCTAACTTCAACAGGCTTATATGAAAGACGCACAAAACTATTTCAGGCAAAGTTGTAAAGTCTCTGAGACTGAGAAGAGAGGAAAAAGCTTAGTAAATTGGAGAAACAAAAAGAAGACCAGTGTAACTAGGAAAAAATGCAACGGAGACATGGCAATGGAAAAGTGGAGAGCTAGGTTATTCAGGGCCTTTAGGTCAGGGTAAGTGGTTGGGATTTATTGTAACTGCAATGGAAAGATCACTGAAGGGTTTTAGAATATTGGAATGACAATTCTGTTATTATAATATTGCTTGTGAACTCTGGGGTTAAAGTCACCAAAGTCCTGGATTAATCAAAATCCAGTATGACAGCTAGCATTCTGCCTCATGTATTGTAGGCAGATCTTAAATGACAGTCGATTTTTCTTCTTATTCTATAGCAAATATTACTTTGTACGTATCACCAACATACCTAGATGAGGGAGTACCTTCATTATTACTCGTGTTTGTAGTTTTAACATGCTGAACGCTTTAAGATGGCTTTTATTCAATGCTTACAATAAAACTGTGGCATTCAGCTTTCAGTTCCTAAAGAACCATTTATGTTTAAAAAGGCTTTTGACTGATTTCCTCCCAACAACCTATGTGCACTAACTCAAACTCAATCTGCGCCGGAGCCTGTTGTGTGTGTGCAAATGAGAGTTGAAATGTGAATCTCCAAGGACTGTGCTTGGCCCTTGTTGATAAGTAAAAATTTCCTCTGGAGCTTTCGTAACAAATCCACCCTAGCATTCTCCTAGACACATTCCCAGGCAACTCTGGAAGGTGGACAGAGATACATTCCTTTCACCTCAAACGAATTCTCCAAAGACTAAGTTATATGGCTTTAGGAGAAAGGGAAAATACCAAATGCTCATGCATGCTTGTTTTATTAAAATAACTAAGAAAAATAGGATTGGCTTCTGCATAAAATGAAACCTCCAAATATTCAGCAGTTTAAAGGAAGCTTTAGACTCTTTAGTTACAGATATTGCTGGGTGAAGGCAATAATTCAGTAGAACTGTATCTACAGCAGCATTTCTTTCAAAATAAATTTTTGGTACATTTTCCCTTTAGAAAACAAAACATAGACTTCCAGTTACTCAGATATGGATCTACTTTCCCTCTCACAAAAAGGATACTAAAAATATTTAAAAAGGCCACATGGGCAAAAATAATAGACGCCTTACTTGAAGCAAGCTGAAGTGCCCTGCAGACTACCAGAAGGCCTCAGGCCTTGGAAGCTGTAGGTAACAGTGAATATCAGTATGCATGATGGGGTTACGACCAAGGTGATTGCTTTAAAGTCTTTAACTTTCACAGGCTCTCAACTACCCACAAGCAGAGTCACAAAGGTTTTCTCTGGAGAAAGTGACCTGGAGACAATCTGGTTTCAGAAGACTGAACACAGAGGGCACAGGCAATCAATCACAAGGCTCAACACAGGTAAACTGAGGGGGAGTCTACCAACTAAACTGGGACATCCCAGCCTAGAAATCTAGGACTTGGGGTCCCCACAGCTATATGTTTGCCTAAGGGAGAACATGGATAAAAATGGATTCAAATCTGGCCCTGTTGCTTGCTAGCTAAATAATCATGGGCAAGCTGTTCATCTCTCCAAGCCTTTGTTCCCTTACCTGTAAGTGGGGATAACAATAGGTGTCTGAGTTATCCTAATGATTAAATTAGATAATATACATAAAACATCTAGTGGATGTCGGGCAGATGGTCCACGCTCACTAAATGGTAGCTAGCATTATCAGTGAAGAGCAGCTTCTGGAGAGCTTTCTGAAGGACTCAAGATGGAACTATCATCAGGTACAAACACCTGTAAACTGACTCCTTCACTTTTTTTCTAACAGATCACTACAGAACACAGCCTGAAATCTTCAATAATTCACAGGTCAAAAGCAGGTTTGGAACGTTGTTCCAATTGCCCAGTAGAGCATTAGAGAATGGGCTTTGAAATCAGACAAAAATGACTTTATTCCTGGCTCCTCCAATTACAAATGTGGTCTTGGTAAGTCACACAAGTATTCCACAGCTGTGAAGTGGAAACAGTAACAAGTATCTGCAAGGTTGTTGTGAGGACTGGCTATAAGGCGTGCAAGACCCTAGTGGAGTGCCTACGACATGATAGGTGTCAAGAAGTGTTCGTTGTTTTCATCGTGATCATTTTTTAGGCAAAAAAACCCGATCATTTATAAATGCCTGGACAATCTTGGAATAAATTTTCTCTGGGTTATTTTCTTCATTCATCAAATGTCACTGGGGTTGGAGAGTCATGTGACCGTTACCAGTGTACAGATTCCACTGACTTCTCTTCTAAATCAGTTTGGAAATTGATAGAGTTCAGTTCTAAATGGTAAACTATACTGATCTTTTTGCTCAGGACATATGCAGACATTTCAGCCTAACTGGCAGCATAAGTGACACCTAATATTTTAGGTAGCTTTTACATTGGGGATTTTAACTTAATCACTTAGTGCTTCTTCCTCTGTAAAGTGGCAACTCAAGCCAGAATTAATTCTAACAGTACTTTTGTGGCTTGTACATGGACACTCATCTTTGTTTCTTGGACTCTGAGCCTCGATTTTTCTTTTAAGTGGAGAAAGCATAAAACATGAATATAAAGAATAGCATTTCTCAGCTCTAATCAATGGAGAAGTAAAAATAATTTTTTTAAAGGTCTTTTTTTTTTTTGGCTGCCCCGCATGGCTTGTGGGACTTTAGTTCCCCGACCAGGTATTGAAACCAGGCCCTCAGCAGTGAGAGCGCACAGTCCTAACCACTGGACTGCCAGGGAATTCCCATAATTTTCATATATATCCTCTAAAAATCCTAGAAGACATAGCACGTTATTTCACAAAAAATATTTTATTGGGCTTCTCTGGTGGCGCAGTGGTTAAGAATCTGCCTGCTAATGCAGGGGACACGGGTTTGAGCCCTGGTCTGGGAGGATCCCACATGCTGCGGAGCAACTAAGCCCGTGAGCCACAACTACTGAGCCTGCGCGTCTGGAGCCTGTGCTCCACAACAAGAGAGGCCGTGATAGTGAGAGGCCCGCGCACCGCGATGAAGAGTGGCCCCCGCTTGCCACACCTAGGGAAAGCCCTCGCACAGAAACGAAGACCCAACACAGCAAAAAAAATTTAATTAATTAATTAATAAACTCTTAAAAATTATCCAATTAAACTATTAAAAAGACTCCTACAGAATAAACTCCAGGCTACCAATGGCATTTAAAATTTTCATTGTGCTGCGCTCAAAAGCAATTTCCTAAATTCAGAAGAGCTCCAAGTTACTGGCCGGTATTTTACTTTAGAAGGTGTGGCTGATATCGCTAGGTAATAGCCAAACCCATTTCCTCTTCTTTCTGGGCACACAGCTAGACTATGTATCCCAGCCTCCTCTGCAGTTAGGTTTGGCCATATGACTGAGCTCTAGCCAATGGAATATGAGCAGAAGTGACAGGCAGGATAACTCCTTGGACTAGACCAAACCTTCCACTCAATATCTTCCATAGCCTCTTCCCCTCTACCAGCTTCTTGTAGGTAAGCATGTATTCAATAGCGTTGAAAATGGCAGAATCACAATATGGAAGGAACTTTGGTCCCTAAATCACCAACTGTAGGAGAGAAGCTCACTGATCATTAATACCCATTTTGTATGTAATGAAAACAATAAATTAACTTAAATTAGGTTAAACCATTGAGATTATCTGTTTCAACATCTAGTGCGATCTTAACTAACAAAGAAAGCAACTGAGCTTGAGGGACATGCAAATACCTTAAACCTAATTGGAAACATCAGCCTCCTTCAAATTTTGATCAGGTCCACTAAGATATATATCTAAAAACTGAGGCACACTGAATACCTCATAAAGTCTATCAAACAGACCATAGCAAGAGAGGTTCTAGACTTCTTGCCTCCATTCCCCCAAAGCCTCTCCTTCCTGTCCATGCTTCAGAGATCACTCAGAAACTCTGTCATTTCTATACATCCTTCCTTCTGCCACTACGCTACAGACAAAAATTCTTATTTCAAGGATCAGCTCAGAAACTAGAGTAGACTCTCTAAGAGGGGCACTAACAGGCCATACTCAGACACTTACTACCTACCGGCTCCACAGTCTGTCTGATGTCTATCACCTGTACATGGACACTATGGCACACCTACTACAAACGAGTACTTTTCCACATCTCAGAACATATCAGTGTCAGAAAGATGTTTAAAATAATCAACAGGGGACTCTACTTGCACTGCCAAACTAATCCCAAAATGCCCCCCAGAGAACTTAGTATGAATTCTATGATATGCCTCTGGATTTGTCTAGACCCAGGCAAAGCAGTCAGGCTTTCACTGTCCTGCACCACTCACTCGTTGTCCAAAGGCCGCCAGGAAATATAAACTCCAGGCACTTCCAGTTCTCTGGAAATACATGGGGCACAGAGGGTCCAGTAGTATGAGGGCAGCCATCCTAGAGATCTACAGCCAATGAGGAAGAAAAGCACACAGAAAGTGAGGTTAGGTGCCTGGTAAAAGGGCTGGGATCTGGGCAGAGAGAACTCCGACAGCATCCACCGGAGGAGAATTGAATAATTCCTTCTCTGTGCACCAAACCACAACCTGATGTCCTTGCATTTCATCACACTTGTCATGAAATAGGGTGACTGTAGCAGTTTACATATCTGTTTCCCATGTTAGACCAGACTGCATATGGTCTGCCTAAATACAGCTAGTTCAGTGATTTAAATATAATGGTGGTCAGTTACTATGTACTGAATAAGTGACCATAAATCGACTCGATTGTTAAAGAAAGGTGATAGCACATAGAGATTCTTGGGTTCGACAGTAACTGTAATGTTCATTGTCACTTTTGCAAGACCAGCCGTACCATGGTTGATAACTTCCTCAGAAACCTCTCTTTTCCTCAATAGGAATATTATTGCATAAGCAATAAACCACATCTGCTTATATTCTGGAAGAAAATACAATGACCACCTCGCAAATCTCTCATTGTCTACAGAGAAAGTTACTGCATTCAAATCCCACTCTCCTAAACCAAGAAACCTAGTCCTCTACAGTGCTTTGTGTACTTTTTAGGCAAATACTGTCTAAAACAGAACTGAATATGTTAATCAATGTAACAGATTTTAATATTATTTTTAAAAAGAGAGGAAACAGTATCTTCAACTTTTTATTGTCCTTAAAATGATTGCTCACATTGTTTCACAAGTAGGGGAAGAAAATACAATGACCATTTAGATAAGAAATGCATAATCCAAGAACACCTTTCTTCAAACCAGTGGGGCACTGCCACTGGCAATGAGAATGTTGTTGCTTGAAATAATCATATATTCTTCCACAATTTAATATGCAACTGAGACATTATGTTAAAAATATCAAGGAGGAAGCCTATCAAATGCTAAGTGATTACAGAAATACTGATGGAATAAATGTATTCAGAAATAGGGTAATCTATGGGATGAAGGTTAATGCAAAGGTCAGCAGCCCAAAGAACAAAGGCTCTGCCTTTCCTGACTCTGGGATACTTGAGAAGCAATTTCAAACCTCTCCACTGCTCTGGCACAAGCAAAACCTGTGTGGCAAGCCATAGTTCCTAGTTTCTTCTTAGTGATACTCCAAGGCTAAATGAGATAAAATTTATGTGCTGTGCTTTAAGCTCCATTGAGGAAAGGCACTGAATAAACTTAAGGATAATTTATGAATCCTGAGCTTGCAGTAATCACTTCCAAGTCCATCTCATAAAAGTAAAAAAAAAAAAAGGAAATAGGAGGCCAATGCTATGTGGTTGGTAAAAAGCTCAGGAAACTTTGGGCAATGATGATAAGCCCAAAGAAGAACATTTTTTATACATAAGACCCTTGACTAATCCAGGAGAATTTCCCAAAAAAACCTAATTCCTTCCATTACCCAGACAATAGTTCACTGGCAGAGCTTCTGGTATATGAATCAGAGAAGTTTGTCCTGGCAGTCCTAGTCTGGGATCCAATATCTAATTTCCTTTTAATTTAGCATAATTATTTTTGTAAAACCTTATGGCTCTACTTCAGTGGATGTGCTTGGCAAGGACTGCCAAAATCCTGTGTTCTCTTCAGAGTCACATTCTTAGGCCAGCTTCTCCCTACTTTTTCTCCCTCCCTTCCAGTTGCATTTTACCTTCCTCCCTCTACCACTTAATCAGTGTCTGATTCTTTTATACTAATCTGTATTGAAGAGAAGGGACAATAAGAATGTGCTCTGAAAATTTAAATATGAGCATGTATTTGGAAATTCAATCTACTAGAATATTGTTCCAGCTAGTAGTGATGATTTGGGCTGCTCTGAGTTTGTTTTAATAACAGCCATCCTATCTACAGCTTTCAGTATAGTTGAGTTACATCAGGTAAAGTTAGTCAGGACAAAGTAGCCACACCATTCAGAAACTGTGAGGGCCCCAACTGTTCACCAACCAGTTTTCCTAAACCATTACGTGACGGAACGAGTCCCATTTCCAAACTCATAATTCTATGTTTCTATCAAACACTTTCTCTGACCTGCAGAAATGTGTTTATTTGGAATTTAAAAAGAGAAATCTAGAAGGAAAATGTTATTCATATAAGCCTTAAAAATCTCAGCTGATTTTAAATGTCCAGATACAGGAAAAAAACAAGGAGAATCTTCTAAGTCTAAACCAAATCAGAATGATTCCTCTGCAGAAAGGACACAGTAACTGCTTGTTTTCAAAATACAAAGTAAGGTCACATTAAGCCATGGTTAAGGAGGAAAAGGTAGCTGCTCTTCAGGAGTCTATCTATTCAGAGAGGAGGAAGTCAAGGGGAAAATCACTCTCCTCTGACTAACTCAGTGGAATTGTTTTCCTCATGATGGTGCCCCTGCATTTTCCTCCCTTCTTAAGTTCCCATGGTTACAAAAGGACATGGCACACACTTATATATACATATATATATATATATATTTTTTTTTTTTTGAATGACAAATCCCAGGGATGTAAAATGGCTTCCTATGGTTAGCCTGAATTTGTCATTTTGCTTCCGAGATTTTCCTATTGGCCTACTTAACCTAGAACCACATGTACAAGGAATAATGTGAAGGGGGGATGGCTATTTTAAGGAACCGAAAATGCCAGGTAACCACTTTAAGGCCATTACAATTTTATCCTACACACACGCTCTCTAATAAGAGATGGAGTAGTTCACTTGAAAAGACAGAACTCTGAGGCTCAAAAACATAATACTGCTCTTTCTTACAGACTCTTTAGAAGAAGACTTGAAGAGTACAAATTATGTTTCTTTGGACTATGAAGGGAATTTTCAATTCAATCAACAGATTCTAAAATGTCTTTAATCAAGAAATTTTTCAAAAAGGTTCTTTAAAAGAGAGGTAACTTTAACTGAGCCACTTTGCACCCTCCTCAATGTGGGGTTTGTCCCTTTGCACTAAAGGGGAAGGAAAGCCATACATTCCTAATGGGGAATTAGAAAATCATTTTCTCGATGCCTACTCATTTCAGAAACAGGAGAATGCACATATATGAGGATAACAAGACAACCAGGAATTGGACTGAAGAGAAGTATCCAGCATATGACATAATCTCCAAGGTTTGGGCAGACTAGATCAAATTTTGGAGATGTCATTTCTTAGTGTCCCCACTGTTGCATGACTAGGCGTTTTGGCTTCTTCTGGGACTTACAGATACAACCTTGTCTTTCTATTCGATGAACTCAAACCTTTACCAAGCAGCCTTTCTGCCAGCTTTGCTCATGCTGACTTGAACAGGGCAATAAGCTACACCAGATACAAGCTGTGAGGCCCGTTTTCATGCCAATAGACTCCAAAGCTGAAGGCAAGAACTTCATCAAATATTGTAAAATGAGAATTCAACATATTTCTAATCTAACTACCTTAGAGTTAATCAATGCTATGTAATGACGATGTGTGAAATCTCACAGTGCGCTCCACAGTGCAGAAAGACCTCCCAGGTATCCTCGCTCATGTCCACATCACTGAGGGTTGCAAGTGTAATAGGCTGAATTTTCTTCTGGATACGTTCTACTTAGGGCCCCTGCAAAGCTGTAGATTAAAATGATATGGACCACTTAGCTGTGGCTTACACACGAAAATGGACAATAGCAACAATTCAGCAGACAGCATTTTAACAAAAGCAGCCTAGGGACTTATTTTTGTTGGTTCGGTTTTCTAAAGAAACATACTTGATTCGATTTTTTGTATTCCATTTTTTTAAGCCTTACAACTCTGAATAGATACTGTTTAGATCTAAGCAATACCCAAGTAATGAAGATGCATCAAAAATAAACATCCTCAGGGGAACACAGGCCTAAAGCAGTAGGTGATGAGCACTGCACAACTCTCTCAGGATGGCATAAACCAACAGCCCAGCTACCAGAGTCGGCAGGAGTTCGTGCCTCTGTTCATCGTGGAATTGGATGGACAGTTAAAAGCCTTCTGGAATTCTTCAAAGTTGCTAACTGCACCATTGACCCTGAAAAAGATATGTCAAAGTCCATGTCATTTAATTCTTACAAATCAACAGGTTTTGGATAAAACTGTATCAATATATTGCTTGATATAATGTTGCATTCATTTAATCTGTTTACAGGGAGATAACTGAAACCCAAAATGGTTAAGTAAATTTCCAAAGAAATTAACAGAGCCGAGACTAGAACCAGACAAATGCTATTAATCTTCCAAATATCTTCAAATTTCTATAAACTGTAGGATCTACAATTCCTATAAATTGTATATAGGGTCGTACATTCCTATAAATTTACAAATTCCTACAAACTAGAAGATTTACCAATACTTAGCTTTTCTAACTATTTTTGAATTTAACTTTCTAAGGAAGATATAACTGATAGAGAGTATACGCATTGAAAATGTAAAGCTCATCGAGTTCACACGTATACACCCACGCTACTACCACCCACATCAAGACATGGGATATTTCCAGCACCTAGAAGGCTCCCTTGTGTGCCCCAACAGTAGCAGCTCCAAGCATAACTACTAGTCTGACCATAGATTAGTTCTGCCTGTTTTTTAACTTCACATGAGTGGATCACATAGTATGCACTCTTTTGCCTCTGACTTCTTTCATTCAGTATTATGTCTGTTAAGATCCATCCAGGTTGTTGCTATCTTTAAAAAAAAAAAAAAAAAAAATATATATATATATATTTATTTGGCTGCTCAGGGTCTTAGTTACGGCACACGGGATCTTCACTGCTGCGTGCAGGATCTTTAGTTGCAGCATGCGGGATCTTTAGTTGTCGCATGCAAACTCTTAGCTGCGGCACGTGGGAGCTAGCTCCCTGACCAGGGATCAAACCCAGGCCCACTGTATTGGGAGCACGGAGTCTTAGCCACTGGACCACCAGGGAAGTCCCTAAATTATCTTTAAAGAACTCTTTCAATCTACAAAAACACTTTGTATAAACTCCTATTATGTTTGAAGGCTCATATTTACCTAGAATTTGGTTTATGCAACCGTAAACTAATGAATGGTGTCTAGCTGTTATTGATGAGTAATGCTTTACTGGAGTTAGCTCCAAAATCTGGTGTTCTTGCAAGTTCCCTGACTGCAGTAAAGACTGCGGATTCCTACTCAGCACTTTGATTCTAACTGCCTTTTGGAAGTGCTATTTCCATTGTGTGATTTCTGCTGTACTCAATATCTACAGTTACCGCAGAGATCACTAACAAGCCAGGAAAAAACCTCCCCCCTCATCTATTTCTTATTCAACTGCATGTTCAAAAGGCTGACTAGAGACAGCATTCTCGGTCACTGACTGTTTCTTCCCTAATGACTTTGTTCCCTATGGGCATTTGAATGAATATAATGGCCTGTATCCCCGAATCCCCATAATCTCTTGTGTTTTAGCTGGGATGTATGGGGAGGGATGCAGGTTTCATAGTATGATTCACCCTGGGAAAGTGTTAAGGATAGAATTTAGCTGACAATCAGTAAGTATACTCTGCATATTATCAGCTAAAATCCAACATTACAGGCAACTAGTTAGTAAAAGGAAATTAGTTTTTAAAAACTTATCTGTTGAGTAATTAATCCACTGTGTGGTTTCATCTGCACCATTTGTCAGTGGAATCAAATTTTAGTCCATTAGAGACTGTCAGCATTCTTGACAGTTTAGCCCAGTGGGGGAGAATTTCTAACACAATGATTAGATTTTTATGCTATTGGGTAATTTATAGTCAATTTCTGAAGCATTTCTAAGGCAAGGCTTTGGGAATAAGACTTTAAAACATAGAAGAAAATTTAGATGACTTTCCTGCAATATGCTAATGGATTCATTTAAACATTAAATATAAAGATATCCAGATGTAATATGTTCTAAGCAAAGAATAAATACAAATTATTACGTTTTCTTGCATTTACTATTATAACTCTGTCCCCTACTATAGAAAATTTCCCTCAAACAATGCTAGAAACCTAGCATGGGTTAAGTAATATTAACCTTAATTTTATGTTTACTTAATATTTTATACATTCTGACAATTAAATAAGATTGTAATTCATAATTCTTTTCCCTTCATATATAAGCAATTGTTTCAAAATATGACTCAAACTAAAAGCCAAAATGTAGAGCTTTTGCCTCCAGATATGAATTACAATAGCTAAATATCACCATATATCCTCCTTGGTGTTCAGAGCTATTCAGAAAGTGGGCACTCATTCATGTCTGTTGGTTGGCTGCATGAAAGAACAAGAGGCATTAAATAGGATATTCTACAACACAAATTAAACCAGAGCTCTAGGTGTTTTAAGCCACAGTGCATAAGATCTCCTCCTAAAAGAGACTTTTTTGGCCCATGTTTCTAAAAAGTAGGCAGTTGGACAAATCAAACATGCCAGTTTACTGAGCACCTGTGGTGTGCTCAGGGCACCCATGGATTGCTGCCTTTCAAAAATTGGAAGATAATAAATGGCGATTAATATTAAAGCTATGATTTGGATTCTAAATTACCTTTGGAGTCTTGTACAATCTCATAGATCTCTTGATACTAGAGGTGTGTACAAAAGCCTACTACAGAAATTTAGGTGAGAGAATGCTAACTAAACCAGCTTCCTACTAATTAAAGAAAAGATGCTTAGTTTCTGTTTGGCCAGATTTTTTTTTTTTTTGGTCTGTGAAATGGAGCTATCACTGTTCACAATGCAGGCTTTGATTAGATCACCTATTTTAGAGCCCTGGGATGGCTGGGTAGGGGAGAAGATGGAGATGCACAGTTAAAAACTAGTGTCACAAGGGCTTCCCTGGTGGCGCAGTGGTTGAGAGTCCGCCTGCCGATGCAGGGGACATGGGTTCGTGCCCCGGTCCAGGAAGATCCCACATGCCGCGGAGCAGCTAGGCCCGTGAGCCATGGCCGCTGAGCCTGCGCGTCCGGAGCCTGTGCTCCGCAACGGGAGAGGCCACAACAGTGAGAGGCCCGCGTACCGAAAAAAAAACAAACAAACTAGTGTCACCCATGTGCCTGCTTACCTAAACTGAGGGGGGCTGTGAGCACCAACTTGGATTTGTTCTCGGGCAGCTTCTGGTCTGTAGGAATTGCACCTCACCTAGAAGAGAAAACATCCCGATAATTATGTTTCCATTTCAATTACACATTTTCTACTGCCTTAACTGCTCTAAATTATACTGAAGAGTAACTTTAGACTCAACGGATGACAAGCAGTTTTAGTAGATCAGATAAAACCTTCACCAGTAGTAACATCTATTATTCCAATCCCCAGAGTAGAAAGTTTTATCATTGTGAATACTTCCAGAATTTGAGTAAATTAAGAGAGGTTTCCAAACAAATGCTTTAAATCAAGAGAATAGCATTTGTGTCCAGGAATCAACCAATGTGTTCATTCAGTTAACATAATGCTTGGAATAGCCCTTATCAAATTTAACCACATTCGTCTGAATCAATAAAATGAATCAATCATCCATTATTGAATATGGTCATGAGAAGTAAGTATTTTGCACCCTGGGTGCTTTGTTTGCTTCATCCTTGTTCAGGCCTTGGATAGGAGGACACTGCTCCATCTCCTTTGAAGTTTGGCATGGCTGTATGACTTGCTCTGACCAATGAAATGTGAGCAGAAGTGATATATGTCACTTCCTGGCAGAAGCTTTAAAAATCTGGCAGAAGTTTTAAGAGTATTAAGAACAATTTAAGATGCTACAATTAAGGGCCAGTGCACATTTCCTCATATTTCTTCCCTACTCCTGTGGTGACCACGGAAGCACATGTGGAGATAAAGACTCCAAAACCCAGGTCCTTGAGTAGTAACTACGAGCAGAGCCCCACTGCTGACCCATGCTGGACATGGAGCATGAATAAGAAAAAACTTTTCCTTGCACTGTCGGCTCGTGTACCCTCACCTACTTAATCCTGATTTGAACTGTGTCTTGAAATATGATATAGCTTGAAGTATGAATAGAACTAGGAAACATGAATATGATGGGGGGAATTCCAAGTGGAGGAGAAAATGGAAACAAAGACATGTCTGAGAGAAGAAAAAGCAAGACAGTCAGCTTGGCTGGACTGTGTGGTGCATAGTGGGCAGCAATGGGAGACCAGGGGAGGGTGAGGATAGGGCCAGATTTCTGAAGTCCTGAGCAAGAGGCTACAGTGTTTAGACTATATTTAAACGTTGGTTTTGAGCACAAAGGTGATAAAAAAATATATTTTTAAAAGATTTATCTGGCAGGGGTATAGTAGTAGGAGGAAATGAGAGACTAGTTTGAAGATTATTTATGGGCCCCAGGAAGGTTCCCAATGAATGTCTACTAAATAAGTAGCAATGAGAAGAGAGAGAAGAAGGATAAGAAGAATATCTGAGGAAAAACTGACAGGTTACAGAAACTACAGGGATACAGGAAGCAGCAAAGGTGATACAATGCTATTGCTTTATTGCTTTTGATGAAGATAAACCATCCGTCACTGTGGTTCTGAATTTGACTTTGAAGATCTTTTTGTAGTGGGAGCACTTAACTTCCTCAGAAGCTAGCTAAGGTGAAGTTGTTTCTCACAATTTTACCTCACTTTTTCATATGTTATTTCCTCTTACATTCTTATATAGTATTGTCTTTGCTTCATATATCATTTATGAGATTTCTAAAAACACATTTTTGTTCTTACTGTTTTCCTAGTATCTTCTCAGGAGAGAAAATAATTTTACTCCTTATAAGCAGACTTATTTCAATGTACAAAAGGTTGAAAATCTCCTCAATCCGCTAGTAGGAAAAGCTCCAAGATAAATTTCTCATTAGTAATATAAAATATCTTGTCATTTTTTTCTTAATCTCTTTAAAGTAAGTCATACATAGTTTGAAATTTTATTTGGAGACATTTCAAAACTATGACTGTAACATTGATATCAGTTAATTTACTTCATCTACTAAGATAGACCTTAAGTTAGTAAGTAAGAACCTAAATAAGAACTGACAGACCTTGTACTTTGTCCTCTAGAGTAGAGGACAGGAAACATTTTCTGTAAAGGACAGATAATAAATATTTTAGGCTTTGCAGATCCTAAGTCTCTGTTTTAACTACTCAACTCTGCCACTGTAGCACAAAAACAGCCACAGACAATGTGTAAAGTATAGAGCATGGCTGTTTTCCAATAAAACATTATTTACAAAAATAGACAGCAGGCAACATATGGCTCACGGGTTCTAGTTTGCAAATCCCTGCTCTAGAAAGTTCTAACTATATCTGTGTTCTTATTTTAGACATCTGACCCAGTACTGACCCAAAAGAAAGTCTCCTTAGTTGAACTGTGTTAATCTCAGTGTTCTCAAGCAATTTATCTAAAAATGTCAAGCGTCTTCAATATACCCAGCCTCTTTGCTAGATGCTATGGAGACAAATAAGAAGTGTATGAAGATGCACTAGCTATGAAGATAAAAGTAAAAGTCTTTTACATTTTGATAACAATTAAGTATTCAACTGCATGGTAATGAAGATAAGTGCAAAGGAGTTGGAGATTTCTTTTTAATGAGAACTGGAGTCCTTGGGGAAGTTTGTGGAAGATGTGGAGGAGGTGGAACTTGACATGGATCCTGAAGGTAAAGATGGAACTGAATAATCTGAGGGGGAGGAGTACAAAGGGGGTCGTCACTTTGTAGAAGGAAAAGCAAAAGCAAAACCACAGAGACAATAATGAGCATAACACTGTGCGGTGGAAGTGAGGACACCTGCCGGCTAAGTGTGAGTCCGGTGGAGCTCTGGGAATTTAGAGCTGGCTGGGTAGAGTTGGATAAGACTGAGGAGAACTTTGAAAGGTGTTCGGTCTCAATGTGGTGGGCACTTGGGAGCCACTGCAGTTCCTTCGGCAGGTCAGTAATGAAATAAAAATGCTATTTCAGTGGCATGTAAGACAGACAGTGGTAGAAAGATGCCGAAGTCAGGAAAACATGCCATAAGGCTGTTGGGATAATCCAGAGTAGATGAGATCGAGGCCGACAGTCTACAGATGACGAAATAGGGTAATGGGGAGAAAGGGAGGCTGAATCTGAAGAGCAGTTAAAAGGATGAAACATCAGCTTTTGGGACACATGTCATAAAAATGAGGATAGGTAAATCAAATAAGACCTAAGAATCCAGGTTTCCTAACCAGGAAGACCCAAAGACTGAGGGTGAGGGTGTGTAGATAGAAGTGAGAAAACTAAAAAGGAAAGTCACTTTGTTGTTGACTCCACTTTTGCTGATGTCAGGTTGATAAATGATCATTTACTTAGTGTTGTCATGTCAGCTTTAAGAAATAAAGACCCCAGACAGATGAGAATTCTTTAGCCAGAGTCAACCGAAGAAGACGTGGAAATGAATGAGCTTACTGAGGAGTGAACGAAAAGAGGAACAGAAAGTTGTACTGATGAAAACTTTTGCCTAGTTTTGAGCATACATATACAGATTTGCCCACTGTGAGGCCATGCATCAGAACTGTCATCAACCCATCCCAGACTTGTTTGAAAATGAGGCCTACATATTGTGACATAAATCAGTGCAATAACCGAATAACAAAGAACAACTGGCACTTGGCTCATTGGCCAGATACTCGAACTCAGAATTGTGCCTTATTTAGGGCACATCTTTCAATTTCTGCTCAGAGAGCCCATCAAACTCACAAAAGGGTGACATGACTCTCCTTGCCTTTGTTGTTGTTGTTTTCAGCTCTAGTTGTCTTCACATGTTCATTTGGCAGTTGGGAACATAGCCTTGAGGGTCCCCCACAGGTTGAGAGTGGTGGGGCAAAGTCAGCAAATGAGGTGAAGGAGGAGAAATGCAGGAAACCACAGGGCCAAGAAAGCCAAAGAACGAGCCACTAGAAATGGTTACAAATAGTATCAAATACATTAAGAAGTCAGGATATACTAAAAATCAAGTGAGTTACCGCAAGGCTGGTAACCCACTTGATAAAAAATACCAATAAACCTTGATTCAATCAGTTAATTAATTATGTCCCATAGAACATGAAGGCGATATTTGTCCAGAAAATAAGCAGCAAGATAAGATTTCAGCTGAAATCAAAGTTATGCCATTAAACTTTGGTGCCAACCCTTTGATCTAGAGAGCAAGCCAAAGTCCCACATCTCATCTTTGATGCCCCTTCCTTGGTCTTACTCACTTGAGCATAACTCAGGAAGAAAAGCTGGCTGTTGGTGAATTCAATGCCGGGTAGGAGAGGCTCCTCAACCCCCTGCCTCTTGTCATTTATCCATTTCCTGTAAGCCTGGGGAGAGAAGTAGAAGAGATGATCTGCTGCAATAATGGCTTTTCTCTTTTCTCAGCCAGTGCAGAGATATTAAATATATCCTCCACCATGTGCAAAATGTAGCCTATCAAGTTTTCCTTTAAGAAGACCAACACCTGGAAATGCAAGTCAACGGTGTATTGCTTAACAGTGAAGCAGGTTCACCTGCAAAAAGACCTTTCACTCAACAGATACCAAAGTAGCTGGGCCAAAGTGGGCACGTGTTAAATAACGCCCCCTTCCCCAAAAAAGCTTTTCTTTGTATTCCTACCAGGGAACAAACAAATCTAACACAATGGCAAGCCGTATGGAAATAAATTTTGGGGCCAATCTATGGGCAATTTTTTAAAATTTTGCCAGGTAAGAGGGAAAACTATAATCTTCAATCATCATCATTTTATAAAATAAAGTATATTTTAACTAGAATAGAGGACAGATATAACCTCAGAATAACAGCTTGGTCTTTACACTGAATGCATTTAGCTTTATGAATGTCTTTCTACATCATGCTCTTATCTTATCTTGCTGCTTATGTGTTTTGTTTAACCATGGACCAGTAGATAATGAAAGCATTATTATGGACTCTGACCTGGCCCGCTATATGAGAACCCCTAGCCTCTGACCGTAATTGACAAGTTTGGTATTTTAAGAGAAAATTATAAGGAGGGCTACAGAGACTGTACTCAAGAAAACGCCTATGAACCTAGCCCTGAGATTTCTGTAGCATGTTTTAATATTACACTGAATGTACCTTCTGAAAACTATCCTTTAAATACATGATTCTTAATAACAAATATTACTTTTAGGGTGACTTTACTCCCCAAAAAGCAAAAAGAAAGAAATGCAGCTCTATTCGTATAATAGAATATAATAGAGTCAATGGGGAAATATAATTCAATTTACAGAAATTCACAGAATTTACAGAACTCTAACTCCTCAAGAAAATGTCTGTGGTGTAAATTGAGGTGCACCCGTACGGTATTTTATAGTTTAATTTTTAAAATCACAGCAAATGTTGCAGTGCGTACCCTAAACGCTTGTCGCAGACCTCCATTATCGGCAATATTTTCTCCCAGGGTCCTCTTCCCCTTCACCTAACAAAAAGAAAAAGAAACAAAGAGTGTTTGACGGCCAACTGTCATTCAGCAAGAGGCATAAATATGATAGCAAGAGAAAGTGCCATATTTTAAAGAGAAAAGTGCATTCAATAAATCAGAGGTAGTCATAACATATTGTGAGATGGCAAACTAACCCCAGCAAGGTGCTCCTGAACATAATTTCTGTTTTACTATGCTACACTTTCTTTCTCACCCACCTCTCTATTCTCACCAATTTAGCCAGCTCTAATAAAATGTTAACATATTCTGAGTGACTCTGGTTAAGTGGGGAAAAAATAGAAATATCAACATACAGATTACTTTCTCTGATTAACTCACCTAATTTGAGTATTCTTTTCAGTGTGCTTTATGTTTCCAAAAATCTACCATCCACACAGGAGCAAGGTTTTAAGACCATTACCATTTTATCTTCAGCAAATTCCATGAAAAATTAAAAAGAGGATAGTTCTCATGGGGAACAAAAATCCAATAGAAGTAGTGCAGACCACAAGGTCAAGGTTTGCAATATGTATGACAACCAGCCAAGCACAGTGAAGAAATTCTTCCAAACATTTGAAGATTGTTTCTAAAACCCTTAAATAGGCTAGGACAAAAAAATATTCTAAACCAAGATGGCCCACAAGCCAAAATCCAACCTCCTGCTTGTTTTTCTACAGGCTGCAAGGTAAGCCTGGATTTAACATTTTTCAACAATTGGGGAGAAAATAGAAAGAAGGATAATATCTTGTGGCATGTGAAAATTATACAAAGTTCAAATTTCAGTGTCCATAATTCAAGTTTTATTGGAACACAGGCACATTCATTCAAGTACGTATTGCCTGTGGCTGTTTCCTTCCTACAGTGGCAGAGTTGAGTAGTTGCAACAGAGACCTTACAACTCACAAAGCCTAAATTATTTACTACCTGGCCCTTTACAGAAAAAGTTTGCCAATCCCTGCATCAGAGACAAAATAATGCCCTATAATAATAAAGATGTCTATGTCATAAAAAATTGCTGTGAAAATATTACTTTATGTGGCAAAAGGGACATTTAAAATATGATTAAATTAAGGATCCTGAGCTGGAGACATTAGCCTACATTATCCAGGTGAGTTCAATGTAATTACAAGGGTCTGTACAAATAGAGGAAAAGGAAGTTAGGAGAGTGAGTGTGTCAGAGTGATGCAACGTGAGGAGACTTGACCAGTCATTGCTGGCTTTGAAGAAGAAAGGGGCCAGGAGTCAAAGAATGTGGGCAGCCTCTAAAAAAAAGGCAAGGAAAGAGATTCTCTCCTACAGCAGCTAGAAAGGAAAGCAGCCCTGGTGACACCTTGACTTTAGCTCACTGAGACCTCAGTCAGAAATACAGAACTGTAAAATAATAAATTTGTGTTGTTTCAAGTCACTAAGTTTGTGGTGATTTGTTATAGCAGCAACAGGAAACTAATACACATTGTTCTAAACTTTCAAGCCACAGATGCTACCAACTCTTTATTTTTAAGCTAGCCCAATCCCCCAGGTATCAAGCAATACCAATGAATAAAAACTAATCTTCAGAAAGCATTAATCTCTGTAATCACCCAGGATCCTCCTAGCTTCAGTCCCCAAAAGTTACCACTCCTGCTTTACATACCTTCTTTCTTTTATTACACTCCTGTGAGGTAAGTGCTATTATCACCGTCCTTGCTTAACAAATGAGGAGTCTAAAGCTGAGAGCGTGTCGCAGATGTCATTGGTGCTGCACCAGATCCCCGTTTCTACCAGGACTGTGAACCCAGTCCTGCAGCTGCTAGTGGCTCAGGAAGATTAAGCTTAGCTTAGGGGAATCCCCTCACCTGGAGCTTGCTGGGAGGTGATACCCTCACCTCTCAGTAACTGGCTGACATGCAGTTAGAATAGCCCAGCCCCTTATCCCAGGCTGAACAATTTCTGTGATGCAATTCATGCTCCAGAATCCTCTATGGGATCAGACTGAGGCTAAACTTCTGAAACCAACAGGTCTTCCTTGACACCTTACAGGTTTCTCCTGAAACTACTTCTGCAATGAACCTTTTTATCTAAGAAACCCCTATCTTGGGCTCTGCTTCTAATGGACCTGACCTAAGAGTGATTAACTGAACTGCCCATATTTCACAAGGATTTGAACCCAAGCAGTCTCTGTCCAGAGCCTTTGCTCCATAATAGTTTACCTTCTCAAGTCTTAACCCCTCTTGACTCTAGTGCTTCTGTTTATAACCACTCATGCTCAAATTTAATCTCCTTCCTTGTTCCCCTAAGCTTTTCTTTTAGAGGTTTGAGGACTAGCTTCACTAGCTTTTTCATCAGTATTTTTCTTTAAAGTTGAGAATTATGTTTCTGTTTTGGGTTATTTATTTATTTATTTATTTATTTATGGTTTTGGCTGCGCTGGGTCTTTGTTGCTGCACGCAGGCTTTTCTCTGGTTGCAGCGAGCGGGGGCTACTCTTCATTGTGGTGCACGGGCTTCTCATTGTGGTGGCTTCTCTTGTTGCGCAGCATGGGCTCGAGGTGCGCGGGCTTCAGTAGTTGTGGCACACAGGCTCAGTAGTTGTGGCTCGTGGGCTCTAGAGCGCAGGCTCGGCAGTTGTGGCACACGGGCTTAGTTGCACGGTGGCATGTGGGATCTTCCTGGACCAGGGCTGGAACCCATGTCCCCTGCATTGGCAGGCAGATTCTTAACCACTGCACCACCAGGGAAGCCCCATGGCCCTAGGTTTGCCTCTCAGGACTCAACAGCTGCTAACAGCCCGTTTCTCCGATGCTCCATTGGAGCTCCCCCCAGTCCAACGCAAATAATGGTTCAGGTACAGAGGACTGGCCTCCACAAATGGAGCCAGAAAAATAAAGCATGGCCCTTTATATCCACAAAGGAAGCCACCCCCTCTCCTTGGGGAATGAGACTGAAGCTGTTTTCTGATGGTTGGATGGATTTATGCTGAGACAGGCATGCCCTTTCTATCGTCCTTGTTGCAAAGGTACACGTTTGTCAGAATTCAGTTTCAGTATCTGACACTTTGGCCAAAATGGATGTTGTAGAATAGTCTCCGCCCAATACATCACCCAGGTTTAAAATGAACTTCAAATAAGAGAACACGAGCATGATATGGGGGGAAGAGCAGTGATGTTGGAGTCATACTAATCTAAGCTCTAATGTAGATTCTACCATGGGTTTTAATCACTCTGAGCCTCAGTTTCCTCATATGTAAAACAGGGAGTAATATGCACACCTCTCAGAACCAGTATGAGGATTAAATATGTTTCAATTAAGTGTAAAGTCTAACTCCCATGCCTGCAAATAATAATCACCAGGAAATATGCATTTCCCTTCCTCCAAGAAAACTGCTCTTCTATTGTTTTTTGGTTTTTTAGCCCCTATTGTATTGTTCTCTCCTGGCATGGCATACCTATGAGTATGTCACAAAGTATTAGGAATATTAACTACAATTTATTGAGCACTTATTGCATAGCAGGCATCATGCCGGTGCTTTACATTATCTCAGTCATTTAATTCTTAAGACAAACTAACGAGTTCAAAAATAGCTGCCCAGGGCTTCCCTGGTGGCACAGTGGTTGAGAGTCCGCCTGCCGATGCAGGGGACACGGGTTTGTGCCCCGGTCCAGGAGGATCCCACATGCCGTGGAGCGGCTGGGCCCGTGAGCCATGGCCACTGAGCCTGCGCGTCCATAGCCTGTGCTCCGCAACAGGAGAGGCCACAACAGTGAGAGGCCCGCGTACCGCAAACAAACAAACTAACTAACAAACAAAAAATAGCTGCCCATTTCACAGATGAAGACTCTCAGACACAGGAATGTTAAATAACTTGCCCAAGTTCAAAAAAAATTTACACCCTGCAACTGGTTGAACCAAAATTTGGAGCTGTGTCTGACTCTAGAATCCCCTCCCTTATGCTTTTTTTTAAATTTTAGAGGTACTTTGCTAGTTTCTGTAATCAAACCCATGCAGATAAGACCTTACAAACTTAATACAGTGTGTTACCCCTGTCCAAATGGAAAAATTATATTTAATGTTTCTAGACCAATATGGCTGTTAATTTCTATACAATGCCAACCCAACATGGTACAACTGGGATACTTTCTCCAAAGTTGACAGCACAGCTAAAGTTTCCAAATATTCAAATTATATATATGTGTGTATATAGAGAGAGAGGTATAGATAGATAGATTTATATAAAAGACCAATAGTAGTATGTTATGCATCAGTAGCAGCAACAGCTTATCCAGGTTCTACAGTCATCTGAACAAAATTATAGAGACATCTAGCACATGCTATTGAAAAAAAAAAAAAGGCAAAAAACAAAACCCCAGAAAACAGCAATGTTCTGTTACTGTTGTGGTACCTGGCACCACTTTTTTTATTAGCTTCTCAATCACCATCTGGGAAGAACCCTTTGCTTTTCTTGAAGCAACATATATTCTAGATGGATTTTCACAATGTGATAACCCCTGAACTGAAAACAGATACACAGAAGCACCCGTTTTAGGTCTTCCCATGACACAGTTGTAGATATTTTTAAAATATATGGGCAGAGAAATGGCTTTCCAGGACACTGATAAAGGAGCTAGAGATACTATTCAAGGATACAGAGTCTGGTTTCTCCTCCTGGATAAGGGATGGTCTCCCTGGTGCTGTATACGCTTTCAGAACCAGGAGAACCGGCTCAGTGTTCATAAACGTTCCCTTTAAAAGTGCACGGACTGTGACCTAAATTCTTCTGGAATGGTGAAATAAACCCCAGTATAAAAGACTTGAGGCATAGTGAGGTTTCAGGTGCTTTCCCAGCCCAAGGTGTTAGGATGGAGCATGGGCCTGACTAACAGACCAAGACACTCTGGGGAAACTACGTGTAAATACACTGACCTACTGAAGTTCTGTGTGGTCCCCTGCTTCTCTTAGGTGTTGTGCCCTTGACTAGATGAATTAGGAGGACACAGTTTGCATGTGCATTTTAGAGGAAGATCTTCATGCAGATCTATACCTACCAACAATTCTTCATTATTGGTCGCACTGTCAAACACAGTGAGAGAAATCTGTGTCTTGTAACTATGAAAGCAGGGACAGAAAATACAGTGGAAAACTACAAGAAAAAACTAATAGTGGGGGAAGGGAATGAAAGCTAACCTGATCAAACCAGCAAAATAAGAAAAGAGAAAAGAAGTAAAAACAATGTACAGGAGATAAACTATATGGAGAAAACTATAAAATCGTATTTCAAAACCTAAAACAAATACCAAACAGATGGGAAGGCATACCACATTCTTGAACAAGAAGACTATGACAAAAATGTCAATTCCATACATTTAATGTGATTTAACTTAGAATCTCAATGGGATTCTCTTGGGAAGTGGGTGGAGAATGGGTAAAATGATCTTGGAGTGTATACAGAAGTATATTTGCCTGAGAATGGCCAAGTATATAAAAGAAGAACAGTGAGGGAAAGCTTGTGTTGGCAGATACCAGAAAAATCCATATAGCCATAGTAATAACGCATTGGTATACAAATCAACAAATAGATCAGTGGAATAGAATATATAATCCAGAAATTTATCTCAGTATATATGAGATTCTAATATTTGACAAACATTCGATTAAGTAAGAAAAAAAATGTCTTTTAGTCACTGATGCTGGATCAATTGACTATCCTCTTGGAAGAAGATAAAAGTGAACTCTCATATTAAACTCCACAGCGAAATAAGTTTCACACGCTTCAATATTTAAATGTAAAATAACAAAACAGTAAAAACCTTCCCAGAAAAGCTAGGAGACTACACATATGATATAGAATGGAAATGCAGAAACAATTTTTTAAGAGAGATAGGTATCTTTGACTATATGGAAATATTTAAATTTTGTTTGTCAAAAGATACCATATATAAAGTACAATGGATGAGAAATATATTGAGGAGAAAATAGTATAATATGAATGACAAATAAAATTTTTAACATCTATAATATTTTTTAAGGTCTCATAAACTGACAAGTAAATAACTCAATACATAAATGCTCCTCCATCCATCACTGGTGGGAATATGAAATATTATAACTTCTTAATAACAGTAGGAATCTCTCCTCTACAGAAAAAAAGAATATATACCTAATAAGAGTATTTAGTGCAGCAGCATGTATTGTGGAGAAATAATTGGAGACACAGTGTAACCCTCAACAAGACATTAGTCAGCTGTGTTAGAGTACATTCACACCGTGGACTTTCAGGCAGCCACTGAAAACAGTGAAGTAAAAGCACGTGCGTGCACACACACGTGTGTGTGTGTATGTATGTGTGTAACTCTAGGTGAGCATGGGAAAAAGTATATCAGGGTTATTGAGATGGATTACAGGTGGAGAAGATAAAAGTGATGAGAGGGAAAGAGGTAGGAGGTAGAGGTGAAGACAAAAAAGGAAAGGAGCAACATTCCACACAGAAAAGCATGTATAAAATTACATTCGTGCCTTTATAGGAATGTATATATGTATATATAATAGAAAATCAGCATTTTAAAAGTCATTTCTTTTGTTCAAAATTCTTTATCTAAGAACTCTTAACCAATTCAGAGTCATTAATTCAAATGAGTGACGTTTTATTTCAATGAATTAAACCTAAGCAGTAGTTTGGAAGGAAATCTTTTTAATGATATAGAGTGTAGATTTGTGAGAATTTTATTGTTTGTCTTTGCTACAGCGTCTTCTGTACTAATCTGAATCTAGGAGAGCAGACTAATGTTTAGGCCTGTGATTTTGAAACTTTAGCTTATATCAGAAATCACCTGAGGGCTTATGAAAAGACAGACTGCCAGACTGCCAGACCCCATGCTCCCACCACCACCCCGCTCCCCACTCCCCAGCCCCAGAGATTCTCAGTCAGTAGGTCTGGATTAAGACTAAAGAATTTACATCCCTGACAAGTTCCCCAGGGAGGCTGATGCTGTTGGCCTGGGAACTGCACTTTGAGAACTGATGGTCTAAAGCAAGCTCGTGTCTACGTGAGGAAGAAGGACTCACAGATGCCCCCTTCGCCACAGCTTTACTCACATTTAAGCCAGCTTTCTTCCAATAATAGTTGCTATACTGGCTAATCATGCACTTTGTTTTTTCCTTAAACTTTTCTTCTGAGTCAACAGACCACCAAGGATCCAGGTTTCCATTTTTATCATATTTTCTACCTGGCAAAAAGGAAAGTTAAAAGTTACTCGTATTATTTATGGAAACAAATTCATTTCTTCATCTTCCCTTTCCCTCACTTCAACAAGCCTTGAAAAGACAGTTCCAGCAGCAGGGAGCACTCCTGGAAGCAGTTCCTGCCTTCTCTCCAGTGTCACAGGTTAAGTGTAAAAAGCAAGGAAAGGAGAAAGAGGTCTGAGGAAGTTCTTTCCTTCTAAGCAACAAAGAACACTTTAAGATTTATCAACTTACGGCATGTACCATTCTTGACCAATCTTAGATTCTTTGTTTTCACCTGCTCTGACCCAAAATATTCTCTAAATTATGAAATGAAATGGCTTTCAGAAAGCCCATGGAAGGAGTCAAAGCGCCACTACCAGTGAAATTCCAAACAAACAATCCATAGGAACAGCCTCGGTGAGTCACTCACACCCTGCGACCACAGCCCCTGACTCAGCTCTAAAGGATCGTGTTTCCTCCGAGGTGCCAGGAGCCAAGAGACACATAAAACCTCTGTTATGAATCATTCCACAGCCATCAGTGTAGATGGAAGGCCCATCTGTCCTGCTTTGACAAGGAAGGTTGCTCTAAAAAGAGAACTTGGAACAAGAATGGAAATCTCCAAAACATAACAGAAAAAAGGATTACTTATACATGCTTTTTTGCTACAGGCTCACTCTTCAATTTCTCTACGTCCCTCAAAAAAAGTCTGGGTGTATCTGGACTATCTTCTACACTCAAGGTTACTATTGGTTTAAATTTAATTATGCAGAGAACTCTTCACTGGGCGTACATGAAAGTCCCCTAAGCACAGGTGTTAACTGAAACAATCCAAAGCTCTTCAGCAAGGCTGGATGCCACTACCACCAACCCCTGGTAGAGCACAGTGTCACTGTCCCCTACCCACTAACCAAGCGATCATTAAATAGTTACTGTGCAATGCACTGTTCTAAGTATTGGTTACAGAGTGAAATGCCATCTTTAGATTCTGTCCTTTGAGAGAGAATCCAAAAGGCTTCCAGAAGATTCTGAGGGAGAACTATACTTAAGTTTCCCAGGAAGAAAGGCCCAGAACCAAGAGACCACTACTGGCTTTTGTTTCTTAGCTAAGACTCTCCTCTCAGATAACCCAAACAGGCAATTCAGAAAGTGTAGCTCTGGGGATTCAGATGACTACAAGGCAGCTACATTTTAACAGGGAGGGGAGGCCAGGGGGGCAAAAAACTTAGGTGATTAAGGAAAGGCTGGTGGGAGTACAAGAAGAATTATCCAGAAGGAGAGGAACCAAAAGGGTCTCTGGCCCTGGGGTAGGCATCCAGGAAAGGATGTTGGAGACATCACAGACATGGAAGAAAGAGGTCCCTCTATACAGTGTTGCCTTGGGCCAGGCAGTTCTTGAGTCTGCCCTGTAAATCACTGTGTGGAGGTGGATGTGATTGCAATTTGCTGCTAATTCCTAAGTTTCGGAGATTTCATGTGGCTTTCCAATAAAACTCCAAAGTTAAAGGAGAAAGGAGTTCTGATTAAAAATGATGACTCTCAAAGGGCAATCATTTCTTTAGTTTATGCCATATTCTGCTCTTTCCTTTTGCTTACATGTCATCAGGATACATAGCACACTCTATATTATTCATTATTAGGAAAGCATAGCCTTTCTAAAAAAATTCTGAATATATGACAGCATAGAGAAAAACAGAGATTAAGCATTGCATAATCCTTGAAATAGTATAAAGGAACTAGTCAGCCAAGCTTCAGAGTCCTAACTTGCTGAGTCCTAACTTGGCAGCATGTATAATCATCTTCAGAGCAGAGCTCACACCTCCAGGGAGAGCATGTCAAAATGGTGAATAAAGAAATGAAAGGAAGAGAAGCTACAAAGTAATTCCTGTAACTACTGTGGCAGCTACAGCAATCCAGATCTAAATGCAAAGCTAATTCCCTTGAAATTACAAGGTCTTTTTTTTTTCATTCTACCCCATCTCCAATGGGAACAATTATTTATTTATTGCAAAGCTATCACAGCAAGACACGGGGGAAAGTTTTCCATCAGCAATCATACTGCTTTGGATAATCTTCAATCTATGATGATACCACTATGCAAAGATAATAGCAACAATTAACATCCATATGGTCAACATGACCATAATAACATCAGCTTATACACTGAACCAGTACTTACCATTATTATCAAATCCATGTGTAAATTCATGTCCAACAATTACTCCTATAGCGCCATAACTCAGAGATCTACAGCATAAATGTATAATTGGGAGAAAATTATAAGCATGAAAGTCAGAGCATAATCCTTCAATATTTTCTCAACAAAAAGCCAAGATAATCTGTTTACTA
This sequence comes from Mesoplodon mirus, assembly GCF_964341445.2. Lineage (NCBI taxonomy): Eukaryota > Metazoa > Chordata > Mammalia > Artiodactyla > Ziphiidae > Mesoplodon > Mesoplodon mirus. The sequence goes on along the minus strand of NC_138981.1, from coordinate 20,571,900 downwards.
ACCACACTCACAAAATTGTAAAAAAAAAAAAAAAGTAAACACATCCTTCTCATTGAACTAGACAAAGAAAATATAATTTCTAACACTGTCATTATGAGCATTTATGGGCCTTAGTTCCTACCCTGTGAAATTAGGGATGTGAAAAAGATGGTTTTTAAAGCCCCTTCCAGCCCTAAGGCTTCTATGGTTCTATATCCGCTCTAGCTGTAGTTTATATGAATAAACACCCAAAGCAGCAGCAGGGTTTGAAAAGATCCTGTCAGTAAACATACCGTTTATTTTTTATCTGAGAACCTGCTGAAAAATCACTATGGACTTAGAAGTTAAATTGTTTTCCAAACGGAGTCATGAAACAGGAAAAGAGCAGAGATGAAAAGGGATCCCTCTGCTTTCAAAGGTAGTCACGTTCCTCTGCTTCTGTGACGGACAAATTTACAACTGAACAGCAAAGACTGTGAAGCCTGAACCAGATCTCGGAAAGGCGTTATATTATTTCTCTTCACCCCTAAAGAACCATGTGGTAGGTCACCTACAAAGGTGACCACCGACAATGCCACCCACCCTGAATGCATGTGCTCCTCCTCCCGCCAAGAGGAAATCTATTTCCTCCCCCCTTGAATCTGGATGAGCCTTGGGACTTGCTGTGGCCAACAGAATGCAGTGGAAGGGGCCGGGTGTGACTTCTGAGCTGAGGCCTTATAACTTCCATTTTTGTGCCCCCTTGGAAGTCAGCTGCAGTGTAAAGAAGTTGGGGTAATGAGCTGGAGAAAGAGAAGCCAAGTGAAGCAAGTGAGAGATGCCAAACGTCGAGAGACCTCTGAAGAAAGAGAGAGGCCCAGCCAGGCCCCAGCCATTAGAGCCAGCCCAAATGAGGCACCAGACATGTGAGCAAAATCATCTTAGATCTTATGGCCCCCGTCGAGATGTTCCAGCCAGTATCACACAGAGCAGAAACAAGCTGTCTCGGCTGAGTCCCACCCAAATTGCAGAATCATGAGCCAACAGTGGTGGCGCTTTGTTATGGAGCAATAGGTAACTGAAAGAGAACATATAAATCATATATCAGGAAATCAACAGGGGGGGCTTCCCTATATGTGTGTCTGGGATCTTCTCTCTCAACTAAAAGTTCCCTGAAGGCCAAACCCTTATCTACCTGATTGCTGCTAAATTCTCTGTACCTAGTACACAGTAAGAAAGTAATAATGATTTAACTAACTGATTAATTAACTTTACCATTTCTTGCAAGTGACAGATCAATATGTAACTTATTTTAGTCATTTAACGTGTGCATGAGGATTACAGACAACTTAAAATCCTTGTTATAAGGATTCTTCCTAAGATTTGTAATTATACTAAAAATATTTCACAGTTGGTTCCTAATGCAACATCAAAGTCACCCAGCAAACAGATAGGACCTATAAGTGGAAGAAACAAAAATTTTTGAAGCAACATGTTATTACAGGACATAATGATCCTTAACATGCTAATTGTTTGTCTCAACTATACCCAAGGAAGTGCTGTAAGATTTAATTTTTCCCTTTGGTGGCAGTTCCTTCCTTTGTTATTTCTTTCCTGCAAGGTAATTTGCATTTGAAAAAATGCTTTCCTACTGTTTTTCCATCATTGCAAACCTTCATTAAAGAAGTAAGAGTAGGGCTTCCCTGGTGGCGCAATGGTTGGGAGTCCGCCTGCCGACACAGGGGACGCAGGTTCGTGCCCTGGTCCGGGAGGATCCCACGTGCCACGGAGTGGCTGGGCCCGTGAGCCATGGCCGCTGGGCCTGCGCGTCCGGAGCCTGTGCTCCGCAGGGGGAGAGGCCACAGCGGTGAGAAGCCCGCGTACCGCAAAAAAAAAAAAAAAAAAAAAAAAAAAAAAAAAAAAAGAGGTAAGAGTAAAATTATGCATTTCAATCATAGATCTATCAGAGCAGTGTGGGACAAACTTGTAATTTTACATAGTGCTAATCTTTGCAGCAGTAGCTATCACTATGCAGCCTGTAACATTTCATTTTTTCCAGGACTCTCAGCTGAGAATAGTACTTGGTCCTCTATAAGCCTCGGTCAATGCTGTTGACTGGATGAATTTAAGGGATGAACAATGGAAGCTTATAGCAACTGCTCTGCAATAAATGTCCCTTAAGAGGGACTGCTCCAACGAGCTTCTTATTTGCAAAGGGAAATAGAGAATTCAGAAAATGACTGAATCATTGCAAGTTCCAATTCTCAGTTACATAATCACAATCTTTTGGACAAGAGCCAAAGAAAAAGTAATTTTAGATGACTAAGCCTGACAATGATAATGTTTCATAATACTAAATTCACATCTTCCATTTTATCAATGGACGTTATTTAAATTAGCATGTCATAAAAATAAATAAATAAACTTGTATGCCTTTTAAAATGTGACTTGCTGGCCAGAAACAAGAAGACTCCTGCAGAGAAAATCTAGCCTTCCAAAAATAAAATGCGGAAGATGACAATTTTTCCACCTACTCAGTTTCTCTTTTGTTCTTACTACCCGATGGGTTTAACATAAGCACAGGATTTGCTGTCAACAACAAAACCACCGTACTGCTGTCTGGAGCAACCATGAGCTCATGCTGTCATTAAGTAGAGGCTACTCTGTGCCTGAAGTGGAAATTCATAAAAATCTCAGAGTTACAAGCAGCTTTAAGGTCACTTACTTCAATTCCTTAGCAGAGGTCTACAAAAACCCATTCAAATGGTCCTAAGACATCTCCCTTTAGGCATGTCCAATAATCAGGAGTTCATCCCCTCCTGAGGTGGACCATCCCCTCTTCGAGTAGTTCTAAACACAACAGTGCTCCTAATGTTGATCTGGAACCTCTCTTCTATCTATTGGTCTAGTGTAGTGGTCTAAGGTATTCTAAACACCCCTCAGACCTCCCCAAATTTAGTAAATGATTCTGCTACCTTAACTTTCCTTAAAAAATGTGAAAGCAGTTATGAGGTTATCCCTCAAGTGTTCTCTTCTCAAGTTCTTTCAACTCTTTTCTCTTCAGTCATGAATTCTAGACCAGCAGTTCCCAAAACATAGGAAAAAGGGGAGTTTAGGGACTTCTGGCAGGACTTCTTGGGAATTTTTATGCTGCTAAGTACTGCGATTCTCCAAAACAAAGGGAAGGGGAGGACAACTCACCTCTATTACTACTTCATGGAACACACATTTTGGGATATTTTGTCTTAGGTCATTTACAGTCCTGATTCTTTCCTCTGGAAATAATTCAGCTAGTTGATGTCGCCACAATTAGACCCAACACTCATGGGAGGGCTAAGATGACCAGCGTGAGCAGAAAGAATACCCACTCGTTGGTTCTGGAGGAAATCCATCTAGTACAGATGGATGTATGGGAACCCATCTCACTAGACTGTGATTTCCATCTCTACAGCATCTCCACATTTCCAATGTTGAGTGCCCAAACGATGCTTAATAATTATTCATTGAATGGGTATGTTAATAGAGGATGAATGGCTTCAATGCAAACATAGAACACTTAGGAAAAGAATAAAAATCTCTCTCCCGCTCAGCATAAGGTTGAACACTAACATTTCCTAAGTTTCTATGATTTTGACTTTTATATCAGAAAATCATCTCGTGGACCCAATAAACAAATACATTGATCAATAAATTCAAAACGCAACCAGACTATGTCCAAGCGTCCAGGTATATAGCCGCAGAATATCAGTTAAATCGCTAATGATAAGCAGGATCAAAGACTTCTAGGACTTTTTAGTTTGAAGCAAGCTTAGCAAATATTTAGCCTAAACCCTTAATTTTATGGAAATATATATAAATTTCTAATCTTAACAATAGAGAAAATTGATTCCAAATACCTGAACACTGATGAAAACTATGCAGCTGAGACCTGGGATGATATTAATGGATTTGGTCAATACACATAGATAATTTTCATTTATGCTAATGATAGCGCTTCCCTATAGCAGGCTTTGTCGATGCCTGCTGCTGTCCCTGGGCACTCACCATTTTCAAGCACACCAATCTGAAAGCTTCCAACTGCCAGCACCTGAAACTAGTCACCCGAGGGTTTCCTCTGGCCACCAGAGCCCTCAAGGCCTATGCTGGGCCAATGCCAGGGAGTTAATACACCTGGTGGCAGTCCTCAATCAATGATGGAAAGTGAGTTGGATGACAAATGCCCCAGCTCCTTTGATCCTGAGATGTAATCATGCTGAAGCATATTCTACAGTTCCCCAGCAAAACTGAGCCCCAGTTGCCCACAGTAGTAACTGGCTTTAAAAAAAAAAAAGTGGAGGAGAAGGCAGAAGAGGAAAGTCAGAAGGAGATGTGACTCAAGTAATGAAATTGAAACTGTGATTAAAAATCTTCCAACAAACAAAAGTCCAGGACAGATGGCTTCACAGGTGAACTCTATCAAACATTTAGAGAAGAGCTAACACCCATCCTTCTCAAACTCTCCAAAAAACTGCAAAGGAAGGAACACTCCCAAACTCATTCTATGAGGCCACCATCACCCTGATACCAAAACCAGACAAAGATACTACAAAAAAAGAAAATTACAGACCAATATCACTGATGAATATAGATGCAAAAATCCTCAACAAAATACTAGCAAATAGAATCCAACAACACATTAAAAGGATCATACACCATGATCAAGTGGGATTTATCACAGGGATGAAAGGATTCTTCAATACAAGCAAATCAATATGATACACCATATTAACAAACTGAAAAATAAAAACCATGTGATCATCTCAATAGATGCAGAAAAAGCTTTTGACGAAATTCAACACCCATTTATGATAAAAAAAAAACTCTCCAGAAAGTGGGCATAGAGGGAACCTACCTCAACATAAAAAAGGCCATGTACGTCAAACCCACAGCAAACATCATTCTCAATAGTAAAAAACTGAAAGGATTTCCTCTAAGATCAGGAACAAGACAAGGATGTCCACTCTCGCCACTATTATTCAACATAGTTGTGGAAGTCCTAGCCACGGCAATGAGAGAAGAAAAAGAAATAAAAGGAATACAAATTGGAAAAGAAGAAGTAAAACTGTCACTGTTTGCAGATGACACGATACTATACATAGAGAATCCTAAAGATGCCACCAGAAAACTACTAGAGCTAACCAATGAATTTGGTAAAGTTGCAGGATACAAAATTAATGCACAGAAATCTCTTGCATCCCTATACAATAATGATGAAAAACCTGAAAGAGAAATTAAGGAAACACTCCCATTTACCATTGCAACAAAAAGAATAAAATACCTAGGAATAAACCTACCTAGGTAGACAAAAAACCTGTATGCAGAAAACTATAAGACACTGATGAAGGAAATTAAAGATGATACCAACAGATGGAGAGATATACCATGTTCTTGGATTGGAAGAATCAATATTGTGAAAATGACTATACTACCCAAAGCAATCTACAGATTCAATGCAATCCCTATCAAATTACCAATGACATTTTTTACAGAACTAGAACAAAAAACCTTAAAGTCTGTATGGAGACACAAAAGACCCCAAACAGCCAAAGCAGTCTTGAGGGGAAAAAAATGGAGCTGGAGGAATCAGACTCTCTGACTTCAGACTATACTACAAAGCTACAGTAACCAAGACAATATGGTACTGGCACAAAAACAGAAATATAGATCAATGGAACAGGATAGAAAGTCCAGAGATAAACCCACGCACCTATGGTCAACTAATCTATGACAAAGGAGGTGAGGATATACACTGGAGAAAAGACAGTCTCTTCAATAAGTGGTGCTGGGAAAACTGGACAGCTACATGTAAAAGAATGAAATTAGAACACTCCCTAACACCATACACAAAAATAAACTGAAAATGGATTAGAGACCTAAATGTAAGACCGGACACTATAATACCCTTAGAGGAAAACACAGGAAGAACACTCTTTGACATAAATCACAGCAAGATCTTTTTTGATCCACCTCCTAGAGTAATGGAAATAAAAACAAAAATAAACAAATGGGACCTAATGAAACTTAAAAGCTTTTGCAAAGCGAAGGAAACCATAAAAAAGACGAAAAGACAACCCTCAGAATGGGAGAAAATATTTGCAAACGAATCAATGGACAAAGGATTAATCTCCAAAATATATAAACAGCTCATGCAGCTCAATATTAAAAAAACAAACAACCCAATCCAAAAATGGGCAGAAGACCTAAATAGACACTTCTCCAAAGAAGATATACAGATGGCCAAGAAGCACATGAAAAGCTGCTCAACATCACTAATTATTAGAGAAATGCAAATCAAAACTACAATGAGGTATCACCTCACACCAGTTAGAATGGGCATCATCAGAAAATCTACAAACAACAAATGCTGGAGAGGGTGTGGAGAAAACGGAACCCTCTTGCACTGCTGGTGGGAATGTAAATTGATACAGCCACTATGGAGAACAGTATGGAGGTTCCTTAAAAAACTAAAAATAGAGGGCTTCCCTGGTGGCGCAGTGGTTGGGAGTCCGCCTGCCGATGCAGGGGACGCAGGTTCGTGCCCCAGTCCGGGAGGATCCCACGTGCCGCGGAGCGGCTGGGCCCGTGAGCTGTGGCCGCTGGGCCTGCGCGTCCGGAGCCTGTGCTCCGTGGCGGGAGAGGCCACAGGAGTGAGAGGCCCACGTACCGCAAAAAAAAAAAAAACCTAAAAACTAAAAATAGAATTACCATATGACCCAGCAATCCCACTACTGCGCATATACCCAGAGAAAACCATAATTCAAAAAGACACATGCACCCCAATGTTCATTGCAGCACTATTTACAATAGCCAGATCATGGAAGCAACCTAAATGCCCATCAACAGACGAACGGATAAAGAAGATGTGGTACATATATACAATGGAATATTACTCAGCCATAAAAAGGAACGAAGTTCGGTCATTTGTAGAGACATGGATGGATCTAGAGACCGTCATACAGAGTGAAGTAAGTCAGAAAGAGAAGAACAAATATCGTATATTAACGCATATATGTGGAACCTAGAAAAATGGTACAGATGAACCGGTTTGCAGGGCAGAAATAGACACAAAGATGTAGAGAAGAAATGTATGGACACCAAGGGGGGAAAGTGGCCAGGGGGCGGTGGTGGTGTGATGAACTGGGAGATTGGGACTGACATATATACACTAATATGTATAAAATGGATAACTAATAAGAACCTGCTGTATAAAAAAATAAATAAAATAAAATTCAAAAAAAAAAAAAAAAGGAGGAGATGTGACTATGGATGAATGGTCAAAGAAATGCGACTTTGCTCATTTGGAAGATGGAGGAATCACACTTGGACCAGCCAAACCAGACTCTATGCTATTCGAAAAGCAATTTTCTTTCCTTTTCTCACGTTGTTTCTTCCCTCTGGAATTGTATTGGACCCATCACCATCAACTCGAATCCTAACAATCCTTCAAGATCCACATTTTTCTAGTATGAGTCAATGCGTAAGTGAACAAATGCATAAAAAATGAAAGCTACCTGTGTATAGGTTGGCTTTCCTACCCAGTCATACACCCTGGCAACAAGAATCAGAAAACAAATACCTAACATGGCGAGAGTGAGGCCGACCCATGCCAGGTTCCATGCCTTCTTTTTGATGAACAACCTCTGGCTTTGTTTCTTTGACTTTATATTCTATGCTCTGCCAAAACATCATGTTCTTCGTTACTTGTCAGTAACTGGTTTCTTTATTAGTTTACTTACCGAGGATATTCTGTTCCCCAAAAGAAAGGCTTCTGGAGCTCTCCTGCTGGAAATCCTGGGAGAAAGACAAACAAACAAAATTGTAAGGGACGTAGGGATTGATTTAATGATGAGTACCTAGTTCTAGCTTTGGCACTGAAGTTCCAAAGGCCCATCTTAAAGGTACTCCTCATGGAGCTGGGACCCCTCTAAGAGATCCAACTATCTCTAAGATGATATTAATTCAACTTAGTTTGAAATCAGTGCATTCCATCAGTTTCAAGGAAACTATTTTGCATGGATACACTATTGGCAGTGTCCAGGCTGCTGTGAACTGGGTTCCTTCGTAAACAGCACATGCAAGAGGCTTCCAGCTGTCTTATGGCTTCCCCTGATACAGAAAGGGCCAGCTTCATGGGCACACAACCAATGCAGTCACACGGGGCCCCCGTGCAGAAGGACCCTGCAATGGAATTAATGCTCTGCTGTCACTGTATGAAATGCTTAATAAATTTATGTTTGAATGTGATTTTGGAAGTGGAGACCAAGGGGACAAGAAAGCGTGCGTGTGAGCAAAGCAGCCATGCAAAATATTCCTGTCCACGGTTCCTTTTATGCTCCATTTGCACGTAGCATCCAAGATGCTCCCTGGGAGCGCAGAACTCCAGTAGACCCACAATATGTACGAATTCAGCAAGACTCAAAACGAGTACAAGGTAAGCATGTTACATCTAGGACTGAGTATGTGGGGGCTCTGACAGCCCTCTTGGGGATCTTTCTGTGGGAAGCAGAATTTGCTTTGATCACCAAAGGGCAGCAGTGGCATTCTAAGAAACACGAATGGCCAAGGAACTCTGTCATACTCTTTCTTACTCCTGTATTGGTCAACCACATATACCGAAATGATGACGTAGAAGGAAAGGGAAAACCAGAACAACCCATAGTTTATTTTCCTTTCAGTCCTTTCTTACTCATCAGTAAGCCAAAGGTAGAGAGTGTTGGTAGAATGTACATGTATATAAGAAATGAAGTAAAACCAACTGAGTTAGTTTTATGCAGTGTTTCCACTGTTCTGGCAAGAAGAAAATACATACCCATGTACACGCTAGAAAATACAAACTACAATTTCGTCAATTCCACATCTCAGTTAAAAGTTCTTATACCTGGGGACTTCCATGGTGGCACAGTGCATAAGACTCCATGCTCCCAATGCAGGGGGCCTGGGTTCGATCCCTGGTCAGGGAACTAGATCACACATGCATGCTGCAACTAAGAGTTCGCATGCCTCAACTAAGGAGGCTGCGTGCCACAACTAAGGAGCCCACATGCTGCAACTAAGGAGCTGGTGAGCCACAACTAAGGAGCCCTCGAGACACAACTAAGGAGCCCACCTACTACAACTAAGACCCAGAGCAACCAAATAAATAAATAAATAAATATTGTTTAAAGAAAAGTTCTTATATCTGTATTTGTTTTGGCATTGCACAATATAAAGATGAATGGTAAAATTACACTGATGATTTAAATTTTTAATTTTTCTTACAATTTACAGTGGTATTAAATAGCAAATAAAAAATACTGTGACAAGTCTAGAGAAAGAGAGGCTGTAGAAGACAGGACAAAGCTATATATTTTAGCCCCTTTACAGCACTTTTTCCTGCTTTCTGAAAAAGAGGTCCCCATATTTTCATTTTGTACTAAGCCCCACAAATTATGTAGCCGGCCCTGGGTGCAGATGAGTGGGAGAAATGCCTTGCTTTGCTTTGCCATTGCAACTCACCACTAAATTTTGTGCCCTGGGGCTGATCCTAGGAGCTGCACTTACAAGTCATCACAACTGGGAATGCAAAGAATAGTAACAAAGAAAATGAGAGCGCGAGAGAGATACCTTCTGCAACATCCTTGCCTGCTCCAGAGCCACTGCTCAAAGCCCCTGGAGACTAAAAGCTCTTTTACGAGTTCAAATGTTTTATCTTCCCTCTCTCCCTCTCAACAATTTGTCTACCTCTCCTCCAAGACAGGACACTACGAGAAGTGAGGGTAGGAAAGCACATTCTTAATTTAGAAGTGAAATATTAATTCTGTGTAATTTATATACATATACTATTTATATTTTTTTAAATAATACCATAGTTTGAGATTTCAGGGTGCAAAAACCTAATTGTAAAACAGAGCTGGATCCAGCTAGTAGTCCTCTCTCTTCCTGCTGCTTTTACATAAAGGAAAATGCATCCGACTCTGGAGGGGCAATGTCATATTAATCTTCATAATTTCCACATTTTCTTAAATACCTTTGGCATCTTTACGTCAATATTCCATCATCTTTTTGGTGATTACTTTTAGTAAGTCATTCTGACTTGGATATATATATGCAAATATATATTACATATATATGCAAATCACAGTGTTTATATGAAAATTCTGTCTCACATAATATATCATCAAAAAGCAATGATATTTCCCAATAAGAACAATGATCATAGACCAATGTGACTTAATTATTAAATCATTATAGCTTTCCTGCTTGGTAATGTGCCCAGCTGGAAGCATTTATGTCCATTGCCAACCCCTTTGCAGGAAAACATCTGACACGTGCACGAGCATCCTTTCTGCTGCTGTTGCTGTTAAAGGCCCCAGACTCGCAGACCGCAGCCATCACACTCTCCTGATCAGCTGTATCTTTGCAGCTTGTCAGGGCCATGGAACCCAACACTGATCAACAGAAGAATCTGATGCCCTGAGGACCATTTTGCTGAAGTGAATGGATTAACTGTTTAAGCTGCATTTTTGGAGATGTCAACTGGCGAGAGTGACAGATCAAATCCCAACAGGGCCAACTCAATATCTTATCTCATAAAGCGAATGAGTTCTACTTAGCAAAGGTAGAAGGGAAAAATAATTAAATAAATGGAAAGGGAATTCTCTTTCTTTTCCTCTCCCTTTTTAATAGGCTTTTCTTATCTTTTCTTGCATATCCATTTTATCTCCTCTTCTTCCCGTTTCAGCACTGCCTCACCACCTATTTCACACTTTTCAAGCTCCTTTTTCTATCAGTATATTTAGGGGAGACATTCCTCACAATGTAAGTGTGTGTGTGTATATATGTACACATACATATGAACATGAGAGATAGGAGAGAGGGAAGGAGAGGGAGGAAAGAGAAATTTAACTATCGGACTGGCAAAAATTCATAAATTTAATAATACGTAATACTGGCCAGGGTGTAGGAAGCATGTTGGTGGGAATATAAATTCTTGCAAGCATTTTGGAAAGCAATTTAGTCATGTCTCAATGCTTTAAATGCCATTTTAAAAAATTAGTAACTGCATGCTGATAAGGAAACAGCTCTAAGAGATATTATTAAGCAAAAACAATATTACGTGTAAATACAGCATTCTGTCATGTATGAGTCCTTTTATGTGTACTACATGTGTAAATGTATGCATAGGTATATAGAGTCAGGTCTGCTATAACGCTTGTATTGAAAAGGTAAATTTGTTCCAACATGATTGAAGTATCGGGAAAAGACTGGAACATAACTCCAATTTCACATTTTCTTATGCACAGTTTTGTCCATGAGAAATGCTAGATGAAAGCAGAAAATTGCACCCAAATGAACTGAGCTGCTTAAGAGCACACAAAATGCACACATCCCAACATGGACCAGCTACCTCTGTCCCCCATGTGTTAGAAGCCCTACCCATCCACATCTGGTGTTAAAACTTTTCAGATAAACCTCCTTCCACCGCTACACAGTAACTCACAAGCTGCAAGCCCTCCAATGCCAACTTCCCCAAGCAAACTTCAGGTCTTTTTTTTAAGGGAAAGCACCATATTTACTGTAGCATTTATGTATTTACCCATTTAACATGTGTAAAACCGTGCTATCGTTTTTATTAGGCTCCTAGCTTTTGTTTTCACGTGTCACTGATAGTTTTTGATTGTAGTGCCCCAACCCCATTTGTCCCATAAGCCTTGTGGCTTTTACTGCACAGTTTTGTATAGTGCAGTGATGTTTAGGACCACGTCACATTATAGCAGAACTGACTACGTATGTCCACATCTATGTGTATATGTACACATATATATTCCCACCAGCGGTTCTCAAATTTTGTCATGCATCAGAATCACCTGGAGGACTTACTGAAACACAGATTGCTGGGCCTCACCCTCAGACTTTCTGAGTCAGTAGGTCCAGAGAGGTGGCTAGGAATTTGCATCACTAACAAGTTCCCCTGTGATGTGATGCTGATGGTCTGGGAACCACACTTCAAGAACCACGGCCCAATCACTGGCTGTCATGCACTGTGGTGCCATGGCTAAATATGTTTATTGCTGCATTGCTGTAACTGAGAAAAGTGTGCAACAACTTAGATGTTCAACAGGAGGGGAATGAGTTAATGACGGTATAACCACATTATGGACTGCTGTGCAGCAAATGAAAAGAAAGAGGCAGGTCTCCATATTCTAGCATGGGGAACTCTCGAAGAAATGCTGTTGGAATAAAGCAAGGCACAGATATAGATATATAAATGCCATTTATATATTTAAGATAACTGTCCTATCAGTTTGAGTATATGTATGAAAATTCACAGAAAAGGTCTGTAAAATACATACCAAAGTGGTCATAGTGGTTACTTACCTCTTGGAGATAAATGGGATTTGGGGTGGTGGGTGGTTAAAGGGGCTTTGGACATAAATGTAATGTTTTAAATATTGATTAATCAAAGGTAGTCAACTTGTATAATTAAAATGAACTCTTTTAGGGACTTCCCTGGTGGTCCAGTGGTTAAGAATCCGCCTTCCAATGCAGGGGACGCGGGTCTGATCCCTGGTTGGGAAACTAAGATCCCACATGCCACGGGGCAACTAAGCCCGCGTGCCACAACTACTGAGCCTGTGCACTCTGGAGGCCGTGCGCCACAAGTAGAGAGAAGCCTGTGCGCCGCAACAAAGAAAGATCCCGCATGCCGCAACGAAGACCCAACACAGCCAAAAATAAATAAATAAATATTTAAAAAAATAAAATGAACGCTCTTAGAGATAAACAGGTGTGTGTATTGCAGAAATTTCTCCTAAAGGTTATCCCAAAACAGTTTATAGTTAACTAAGCTTACATAGTAGTTTTTTGCTCATACATCTGTCAACACCAGCAAATTCCTATTTCGAGCAAAACTACAGACTGTGGTTAAATAATTCCAAACACTAAAATTCTGACAAAAGAAAATATTGGTATCTATATGTTGTAACAACCTCACTATTTGGTAGCAAAAAATTCTCTTTCTCAAATCTGTATGTAGGAAAATCACAAGGCCTGCTTTAGACTTTCTACTTGGGTCAGCCTTTTGTTTTTACTGGCGTTTCTCATAACTCTATCAATGAATAATGACTAACCTAGCTGGAATCTTAGCAAAATGGTGACCATAGAGTGCTTTTGTTTAGGACACAACTGCCAAACAACTGATCACATTCAGTGGGTCAGGTTCAACTAGTCGGTCTTTAAAGTCATAAAGTTATATCCTAACTGTAGCTGTATCTTTCCAGGAAAAGTTAAATGCCTCAGTGTGTCTGGGTTTCAGTGTCCATTTTACTAGTGTAAAATCACATTAATTAGGTTTTTTAGTATAGACAAATATAGAGAAAAAACCAAAATTAGCCCATTGTCCCACAGCTCAGACCTAAGAAAACAAACATATATCCTCAGGGACAGAGAGTTCAAACTGTATGGAGAGATGGGAAAAAAATTAATAATTTCCCTTTTTTCCCACCCCTCTCCCCCCAGCCCAGAACTTCCCACTACTATGTACAAAACTAGCTTCAGATATTTACTCAAATGTCACCTCCTTCTCATTAAGGCCTTCCCTAGTGCTTTTTAAAGATGGAAAGTATTATTCTACCCCCTTTTCTTGCTTTATATCTCATCATAATACCACCATCTATGATACTCTAAATTTTACTTATCCTTTATAAAGTATTGTCTGTCTTTCCCCAACTGGAATGCAAGCTCCATAACAAAAGGACTTTCATTTTTACCTTTCTCTCACTGCAATATCTCGAAAACAATGCCTGGCACGTGGTAAGCACCCAATAGATATTTGTTGAGTGAATGGAATCTGCACTTTGTGAAACTCTAAACGGTGACTGGGGTTAAACATTACCTATAACTATGAGTGCGTGTTAGCCAAAGTCTAAAGCATTACACGACACTATTAGTACTACCAATGTGCTACTTCTTGAAGTTTCCATATTCAATACCAGAATGGGGCTATGTTCCATTATTCAAGTTCTGGTTTTCCTTTACCTTCTAGATTAGGTACTCTGTTGGTTCCATTCCCTTACAATCATGGCCGAGCTAGTGCGGTTTTGAAGTTTGCACATTTTTTTTCAATAAACTCTTAATCAGAATGCAAATATTAACAAGATGAAAAGCTCTGCCCAGCTCCATGCAAATTCCATCACCCTATGTCCTCTTAGCCCTCCATACAACCAAGGAATAAAAGTAGGATAGTTTTGGGCTTCCCTGGTGGCACAGTGGTTGGGAGTCCGCCTGCCGTTGCAAGGGACACGGGTTTGTGCCCCGGTCCGGGAAGATCCCACATGCCGTGGAGCGGCTGGGCCCGTGAGCCATGGCCGCTGAGCCTGCGCGTCCGGAGCCTGTGCTCCGCAACAGGAGAGGCCACAACAGTGAGAGGCCCGCGTACTGAAAAAAAAAAAAAAAAAAAAGTAGTATATTTTCCCTTTTATGGTTTTATGGCATATGCTACAAAGAGAAAATCACACAAAATACTGATTTAGATCAGAGTCCTTTGGTCCTAACAATACTGAATGAAGATCATCTCATTTCCCTACATTCTTTGTATGCTTTCACATAATTGCCACGTTAATTTTAAGTTCCATATCCATAAGTGTATGGTTCAAGAAAGTTATCATGTGGCAAGTATTTTGAAAGCATTTTCTTCCAACGTTTTGTTACTTGTAAGTTTTGGGTTTTGTTTTTTATATAGTGACACTTACAAATGGTGATTTTTGTCCCCTGCATTGGCAGGTGGACTCTTAACCACTGAGCCACCAGGGAAGCCCACAAATGGTGATTATTTTAAGACAACTGTAGTCAGACTGGAAACATGCTGTTTCCGTGTTTGGTCAGATTTAACAAGATGGGAGCCCTCCAACTTTCAATACCAGTCTTCAAAACCCAGAGCACCTGCTTCTTCCCTTTCTCTCCATCAAACCTTTGAAAATTTACTAATACCCTCCATATCCAAGGGTGGAATTCAATCCTCAGTTGGTTGAACCTTCGGATGAAACCTGTAGATATGGAGGGCCAACTGTATGGTGCAAGGCAACTCAAACTCCATCTAAATTTGGGAGCAGTTCACTCTTAAATTCAGTCTCTCTTTTGACTCCTTTCAAGGAAGTAGCATTATTTGAATTTGTTCAGTTAGGATCTCTCCAGCGGCCTTGGGGGCAGAAGTGGCATAGCCAGGGGCCAATGACAAAGTAAATTCAGTCCAAAAGAAGTTGACAGGGGGGAGGTTCTAAAGGAGAATCCAGTGGGCTTGAGAATGTGTAGGCCAATGTGCACACTCAACTGTTTAATTAAATCTGTTTCCATATTTGCTGTAGGTGCTTTCCCCAGAGAGGTACTTGGGTTTTCCATTGAGTGTGTATCACTATGGGTGTTTGTGATACTTTTATTGAGGGGCTGACTGTATCAATACATTGTATTATATTATTAGTCTTGTCAAATAACAGAATGTTTGGTCTTTTGCATGGATTTATTGGTGTATTAATGTGACTTTATTCTAGTACATGCCATGACAGTTATTTTCAAAAGCGTTAAGTATATGCTTATATTACTGAACTAATCCATGTACCAGTCTACATTCCAAGGCTTACTGCTGAGGTACCATCTTAGCAACATTATTATACTTCTTGGTGAGATTCACTTGTAGTTAATTCTGCTGACTTGTTTATTTTACTTGTCCTGCCCAATAGCTCCAAGTTCTATATAGTTCACTAAGTGAACATAGTTTATGACCCTAATTTTGGAGATGTTAATATATTTAAAAACCATCATAAAAACTACTGGGAGAAGTTTGGTTTGGTTATGATGATGCAACTTCCATAAATAATCAGTGACCACTAACATTTACTGAGCACCTATGATGTTCCAAGCCACACAGGTAAGTTTTGAACATACAAACGTCCTCAGAGAACCTACAATCCAGTGAGGGGGAAAGGACGTAACTAGAAAAAAAATTCCATTTTGCAAAGTCTAAACAGGAAGGTGAACTGATACCAAAGCTCTCTAAAAGTGTATTTTTAATTGAAATGTCTTTCAAAGTCAGTAAAGAAATACTGGATACATGGGAGTAGATGCATAGGCGTGTTTTGGGAAAGGGGTTACCTGTACATATGTGTGAGCTAATGGGTAAAAAATTTGTAAGATCAGTAGGGTCCAGAGTTTTCAACAGGCCCCCAGTTATTTTGGTCCCTCCTAGTTGAGACCCACTGGCTTAGATCAGAGTAAGGATTCTCAACCCCAACTGTACATTAGAATCCCTCCGGGAAGTTTTTAAAATATACCCATGTCCAAGCCCCTGCCCCAGACCTATCAAGTCACAGTGTCTGGGATGGAGCCCTGAGCAGCAGTATGTTTTCAAAGTTCCCCAGATGATTCTAATATGCAAACAAGTTCAGAAATCTTGGTTTAGGAAAAGTGATGTATATAAATCAGCCCTCCTGTCTCATTCTCCTCTCTTCACTGCTCCTCAACACTGTGCTTGTAACATATGACTAGATATTTTTATTATAATTTTGCAGACTATTCTTTCAAAACTGAAATTTTACACGGCTTATAAATTATGATTGTACAAAAGGACAAAAACAGTTTTAATTGCAACTGCTTTGGAAAATCCAGGATGAATGCTCACTCTAAGAGAGAATGAGTGTTACATCTTATTCAGGATTAGTTCTTATAATCAGATAAGCCGGATACCATTCTTCAGAATCTAGGGGGCCATCAGTAGGGACATGGAAATTGCTGCAATTACAAAGCACTTTTCGTTATGTTTTTTGCTGTAAAGGGATTTCATTGTCATCTCACTGCTAAGATTAATAGTGGCTTTTTTTTCAATTTGGCATCTTGCAGTAATTTGGTAAACGCCAACCCTCCCCTTTCCAGAAAATATCAAGTTCTAACAGCTGTGACTCATGTCAAGGGATCCAGCAAGATGCCCTAGCCATCTGCTGGCTTCCTGCAGGTAACCTCCTGCCACCATATCTATCAGCCTAGAACTGACAAGCTGAAAGCAGCTTCTAAAATCTGCCCTCCATCTTGAAATCTTCTCTTCTGGCTCTTCTATTCTTTTCCTGCCAGAATTACCTCGAGGCTGCAACAAAGAGAACCCCTTCTTCTTTACCAGCATAACCAACCATCCCTGTCTGCCCAGGCCTGAAGGGGCTCCTGGGATGTGGAGCTTTCAGTGCTAAAATTGGGACAGTCCCAGGCAAACCGGGACAAGTTAGCCTCCTTACCTTTACCCAACCAAGTTTGACCTCTTTTGCATTTGAACTGCAATTTTATAGCTCAGCAGTTCTCGAATTTCAGCATCTAGTGGAGGTTTGATGGTTAAAATCTTCTTAAAACATAAATTGCTGGGCGCACCCCCAGAGTTTCTGGTTTGGTAGGTCAGGGATGGGACCAGGTCAGGCCCTTTTATCACAGGTGATGCTGATGCTGCTGATCCAGGGGCCACACTTTGAAAACCACTATGCAACTCAGTATCTCATACTCTACTCACGTACCAACAAGTCCTTTCATGCACACAACTTCTGTCCTAGGTATTCAAAACTGACACTAGAGGAAGTGATGTTCAGTCCAGGCCTGGGAAAACAGCAGATGCTCAACAAATGCCTGTGTGGGGTCAGTGAGCCATATCTGGGGGTGAGATAATGGTCTCAAGAATGAAAATGTGACTAACATTTTCCCTTTATCAATTAGACCAAAAAAAAAGAAAAGAAAAGAAAAGAAAAAAACTGAGTCTCTTTATTCATCTCCTCCAACAGTATCTTTTCGATGCCTAACAGTATATTTTACGATGGTAAAAGAAAACCATCTCATCTATTGTTAATGAAAATATAAAGTGGTACCATTTTTCTCAAGAGAAGTAGGATAATATATATTTTTAAATCTCTTAAATTGAGCATACCATTTGACTCAGCAATTCCTCCACATCTAGGAATCTACCCTAAAGAACAGTCTCAGATTTGCACAGAGACTTAGCCGCAAAACTCATCACAGAGTTTTGGGCTTTTTTAAACAATAGTGGAACAGCCTTAATGTCTTTTGGTAGGAAATTAAAGAAATTAAGGTGCTTTTATTTGGTGGAATACTCTGCATGGTAACTTAGAAGAATATGTAACAAATGAAAAAAAATACTTGTTACAACTTTCAGTGGGAAAAAACAGTTTAACTGGACGAATCCATAGTTAATTTCAATTTTTAAGTATGTAGATAAACATAAGTTTGAGAGAGATTCAACAAAATTATTAACTGTAGCTATTTTTAAATTATCATTAACTTAAAAAATATTTTTAGCTTATCTAAAATTTTCTAGATTCTCCACAACAAATGTGAACTACTTTTGCAATAAGGGTCAAAGACAATTGATTTTTTTCAAGGGAGGACAAGTGAGACTGTGACCTTCAAGACCAATTAGTGAGACTCTTCCCTGACTCCCTGGCCATGGCTCTTTTCCAGCTTCCTGATGCTCTCCTCACTCGGGCTCACAGCCAGGTCGCTCCCAGTGTGTGTCCCACTCACCCCCCACCTCTTGAATCAAACTGACCCTGAAAGCCATTCTTTGCTTTCTGCTACCAGCCCTGCAGTGAACCTGCCCAGTCCTCTGTCTGGAAACACCATGTGTCCTGCCCCAGGAGAGTGTTTTCACAAGTGCACAGCAGGTGGTAAATGCGTCCCTCCAGGCATCGGTCCTGGGACTCAACAGTTACAGGAATGCCATGAGATTGCAGGGCTTCCCACTTAAAGGCAGCTTGTCCCTCCGTGGCACTACCCAGAATGTCATTCTCAGCCACCTCCTTGGTCGGGCCTCAGAGACATGGGGCTGTTTTAGGACGTCCAGAGTCCTTGACTAGACCATGACAAGAACAACTGAAAATAGTTGTAGCAGGTGTCCCAGAACCTTGCTAAGTGCATCATGTGGCAATTCTGTAAACTATTTGAACTTTGCTCATGACTTAACTTCAACTAACAAAATTTTTTTTTAATTTCAGAGTAAATTTTGTGAAGGAAAACATTTTGGGAGAGTAGCTCAAAATATTCTTGTTAAGGTAGCTTATGAAATCTCTCAAATAACGTCCCCACCCCATCGGAATCCAAGGATGGAAGGAGATCACGGTCATAGCCAAAGGGCTTGCAGAGAACAGCACTCTTAGAGATGGCAATAATCAACTGCTGCTTGATGCGACAGCCCTTTAAGACATGAAATCAGCACGACCTGGAGACCACCTGACCTTCTGATCCTCATCCCCTGGCTGTCCCCACATCCTATAATATCTTGTTTCCATACCAAACAAACAATCCCCCACCACATGGGTGAGGGCAGAATATAATGATTACTCTAACATACAATTATACCATGCTTTCACAGTGTGCTCACATGTATCATTTCATGTAATTCTCACATTTCTTATCTGGCATTGAACAGTATAGGCTGAAGACCTAGAGCACGTAATCAGAGAAGCTGAGTTATACTCCCATCTCTGCAACTTACTAGTTGTGTGCTCTTTCGCACGTTACTTGGCCTCCCTGAGCTTCAGTTTCCTCTTCTGTAAAATGGCCCACAATACCAAGCTTATAGACCTACTGAAGATTAGAGATAATATATGTTAAAGTATCCAGCATAATGCTTGGCACATTAATGGTTCTCAGTGAAGACTAGCTGCACAGAACAATTATACTCTCCATTTTATGGGAGTCCTTCAAAGCATCAGTGGAAAAGTTGGGAAACTACCTGTATTATCACTACACAATTATTTGAGAACAATCTTTTGGGATTTAACTTACCCATTCCCTATTTCCCCTCACCGCTGCCACTGCCTAGGTTTAGACCCTCCCCATCCTTCTCTTGAACCACCTGCCAAACTCCTAGCTGGCACAGGGGGTCTCAATCTTTCCCCTCTCCAAGCCATGATCTTTAAGACTAAGACCAAGGAACCAAAAATGAAGTTTCTTGCTTCTCAAAGAAAACTATACCAGTTCCCTATAGCCTGTGCCTCAGTATGGCTTACAAGGTCCTCATCTACTTCTGCTACATTTCCCCTCACATCATGCCTTGTGCCCCATCCCCCGCCTACCACATGCACTCTGTGCCCCAGCAACTGTGAGCATCTCACCACCCGTTCCTGCTCCATGCTCCGCGTGTGTTGCCTTTGCACCAGCCAGTACTTCTGCATGTCCCAACCTACCTACTTTGTCTACAGAATTTTTCTCCTTTCAAAGCCCACTCAAATGCCATTTTCACCGTGAAGCCAACCTTCACTCCCCTAGATAATTAACACACTGCTCTGTGGCTCCCAGGATGCACTGCACAGCCTTCTGTTGCACACTCACCATGATGTCTTATAAATGACTGCTAACAAGTCTGTCTCTCCCCACTTCTCAAAAGCAAGGAATCCTAACAGCTAAGATTTATTGACTACCTACTACAAACCAGTTTCTCTTCCAAGCATTTTGTATGTATTATCACCTTTAATCTTCACAACAACCCTATAGGATAGTCACTACTATTATCTCCATTTTATAGATAATTAAACTGAGGCTTAAAGAAGTTAAGTAACATGCCCAAGGTTCCAAGTTATCAGTGGCCAAGCCAGGATTAAAAATCAAAGCCCACACTCTTAACCACTACACCATACCATATTAAAAACCTAGCACTGAACTCAGTACCTGGGAAGTTGTAATGTCTGTATTACTTATCTCTTGCTATATAACAAAGTATCTCAAAACATAGTGGCTCAAAACAATAAACATTTACTATCTCACAGTTTCTCTGGGTCAAGAATTCGGAAACAGCTTATTTGTGTGGTCTGTCTCAGGGTCTCTCAAGCAGTTGCTGTCAAGATGTCAGCGTGGGCTGCAATCATCTGAAGCCTTGGCTGGACTGGAGGATAAGCTTCCAAGATGGCATGCGCACACAGTGCTGGTCATGGGCAGGAGGCCTCAGGTCCTTCACATGTGGCCCTCTCCACCAGCTTCCTGAGGGCCCTCATGACATGGTTGCTGGCTTCCCCCAGAGTGATCAATCCAAGAGAGCGAGGCAGAAGCCAGATGTCCTTTATGACCTAGCCTCAGAAGTCACACCCTGTCATTTCCACAGTATCCTATTAGTTACAGAGGTCAGGCTTATCCAGTGTTGGAGAGACTACACAGGGGTGTGAACACACAGGAAGTGAGAATCACTGGGGGCTCTATAAATATTAAGTGAGTAAGGCGAAAAAATTACTAAGAATTGCTCTGTCAGGATCTCTTCTAGATAATGAGAAGTCTGGATTAGGTGGCCACTGAAGTTTCCTTCCTTGTAGCTCCAAAACTATGGGAGATTATTTTCCAATTCTCCCCAAATAGATTGTCAAGTGGATTCAGGGATTTAATTTCATTAAAGTCCAGTAGAGGCCACAGGTGAGTATTTGCTAACTTGGCTTCTACTTTATGGTTTTAGGCAGAGTCAGCAAAGTATGAGAAATTCTACCAGTCTGAAACACAGTTATTTCCTTAACAGCAAAACAAATCTATGTTTGATTTCAGGATTAATTTTATAGTTTGATGCCAGCATTAGCCCAGCCTCTGCACAAAGGCTTATCTTCTTTAGCAGAGTATCTGTGATTAAACTGAGGCAACTAAATCCCTTGCGTATAAGAGCAAAGATAATAAAAAATCATTGGTTTTAGCTCTTAGGCCTTGCTTGTTTTCAAGCCAAGGTTTTGTTTGCTTAAAATAATTCCTTGATATGATTTGAGACCTATGAAGATAAAACACTAATATTGAAATAAGGCACTATGCAGATACACGCGGACACTGAATACATGAACTGAATTTGATTCTAAAGCCCAGTCTATATTAGCGGAAATGAGAACCAAATGTAAGCGGCTCCCCCCCAGGCTCCCCCCCCCCGCCTCCCGTAGGACCACCTGATTAGATGCAAAGTATTTTGGAAGCTGGGTCAGAAACACGCTGCGAGGCTCCCTAGATCCCATCCTCTCGCAGTGCTCCACATCACAGATTGGCAAACTACAGCCAAGTAAACAGTTTCACTGGAGCACAGCCGCGCTCATTTGTTTATGAATTGTCTATGGCTGCAATGGCAAAGGTGAGAATTTGCAACAGAGACCATATGGCTTGCAAAGCCAAAAATATTTACTATCTGGCCCTTTATAGAAAACATTTGCCGATCCCTCGTCCACACCTCTGGCAGCTTGGCCTGAGGTGAAGTGTCATAAGCCCAAATGTCTATGCATGCTACACGCTATTCTAAAATTTTGTAAGGGATAATGGGGGTATTACTGTTTATGTTGAGGTGTTACATACATACAGTAAAGGAACAAATTTGAATGGTACAACACAGTGAGTGTTCTACACAAGTATCACCTGTGCAACCACCTCCCAGATCAAGGTAATGTCTCCTATGCCCCCTCTCAGTCAATACCCACCAAAACAAAGGAAGCCATTATTTTAACTTTTATCACTTAGATCACAGATTTGTTTGCCTGTTCCTGAACTTCATACGAATGGAACCATGCAGTGTTTCACTCACCATTAAGTCAGGGCATTCTTACACACTGCAGCATGCAGCACTTTGTTCTTTTCCCGTGCTGTGCAATATTCAATTGTATGAATACAGCACAATTTGTTTACCTACTCTTCTGTTGATGGAAATTAGGTTCTTTCCAGATTTTTGCTATTATGAATAAAGCTGCTATGAACATTTGCGTACATGTCTCCTGGTGGGTATCAGGATCCATTCATCTTATCAACAGTGGAATTTCTGGGTGATAGGAGACATCAACAAACTGCCAAATACTTTTCCAAATGAGATGTAATTGTTTAATGCACAAAAATACTGTTTTAATGTATAAAACCTCTGAGAACAAAAGTTCAAAATACGCCCCTCCCACAATCTTCATATTAGGCTGTGTATCCCGTGACAGACTGGCTATCCCAGGCATTAGTGGCGGGCGTGCCAGTTTTTGATATACAAAACCCTGACCGTGACAATATGCTGGCACTTTTCAAATTGATCTTGTTAAATCCTACCAAAAACTCTGTGGACTGGGTAACCTCAACATGTGACAGATGAGGACAAGAGGGGTCAGGAAGGAGAAACACCTTGACCAAGGTCATGCAACTAAATCAGTGGCACTCAAGGCCTCCCATCGAGCTTGTGTCTTCCTACTAAAAGCAGGAAGACCTGGGACTTCCCTGGAGGTCCAGCAGTTACGACTCCGTGCTTCCACTGCAAGGGGCACGGGTTGGATCCCTGGTCGGGGAACTAAGATCCTGCATGCCACGCAGCATGGCCAAAAAAAATAAAATAAAATAAAAGCAGGAGGACCAGCTTTGCATTTATCACAGAGTTAGGGAAGCACAAGCTTAGGCACCAATAACCTCAGCTCCTTGTTTTCCTGTTTAACCACCTTATCAGGTCAAATATAATTAAATTCTGCAACAGCTCCTGAGTATAACTCCCAGTACAGCAGACTTAAATCATCATTATTTCACACTACACTCTGTGTCTGAAGACATTGCTACCCAGCTTGACAAGGGTAGAAAAATAAAAAGCTATAACCACCCTGAAAAAATCTAACATTGAAAGATCACCACAAATCATAGGGCTTCACATATAGGCATGGATTTGCCAAAACAAACAAACAAACACCCTACAGGTTTTTCTATTTTCTACTCAAGTCTCTACTGCATGCAGAAGCTGACTTAAATGGCATAAATCAGAAAATGATAATGCGAACTGAATGAAATTCTCATAAATCACGTTACTAAGTATAGTTACATCTTAGATGTGAAACCCAATTAAACAGATGGCCACATGCTGTCAGAATCAGCCCCTAATCAATAAAGATGTTCATTTTAGAAAATCACCTCCATTTTTCACTTCTTCAGTGAAGCAAAAAGGTGGTACTTGGGGGCTGGGGGGAGTCCCAGGAAACCCAGTGGGGAAATGTATAAGGAACTCCACCTGTCTTAATTTATAGTCCGGAAAATCAGAAAGGAGGGAGAAAAAAAAGTCACCCACAGGATTCCTTGTCATCTTGCCTGGGAATGTAATTTACAATGAGAGCAAGCACTGGTCATTAGGAAAACAGAAACAGCTTGAATCTCTTAATTAAAACACTGCTTCAAATTGGTCATTCCAAACCCCCTCTGCTCATAAGCTTTAGAGAAACCACTGGGTTACCCTGAAATGGTTGCTTCCTCAGTAAACCTCTGATAAGATCAGCTCTTCCCAGAAAGAAACAGGCTGAGCAGGGGTGAATCCTGGAGGCAGGATTTAAACCCCCCAAGAGCAGTGAGTATTCACTGACATTGGAAAGCCAGTGTGGAAGCACTGCTGAGGAGTCTACCTCAGTGCCTTGTCTAGCATAAGAACTGATCTATTACATTCACCAGATTGATGAAATTTTGTCTACCAATGCCAAGAAGTGATGAAAATGAGAGCTGGTGAAAACACTTCTGTACTTTGGAACACTCACTCTGGAAAACATTTGGTGTCATCTGGTAAAGTTGAATATTTGCATACTCTACAAGCCAGTAATTCCACTCCTAGTATATAGCCCGAACACTTGTTTCAGGGGACATGTATGAGAATATTCAGAGCAACGTAGTTCATAATAGCAAAAACTGGGGGAAAGGGTAACGCTTAGGTCTGTAGAACAGATAAGTAATCTGGGGTACAGTCACACATGGAATGTTACACAGCAGTGAAAATGAAAAACCTACTGCCACATGCTACATGGATGAATCTTACAAACATGTTGAATGAAAGCACAATTGCTTAAGATTGCATGCAATATAATACCATTTTTATTATGCTAAAAATAAGTAAAAATAAGCAGTATATTGCTTAGGGATACATATGGTTTAAAATTTATTTTTCAAAAAAGCAAGAAAATAATAAACACAAAAATCAGAATAGTGGTTACATCACTGGCGAGGAGGAGGAAACGGATGAGGAGGAGCGCAGAGACAATGACATCAGGAATGTTCCAGTTCTTGGATGGGTGGTGGGTTCATGAACGTATATTTATTTTATCATATGTTTTCTTATATACTTTGTAACTTTATGTGTTCTAGCATGTTATATATAATCTTTTGCATGTACAAAGTAAAGCATTTTCTTTTAAAATAGATAATTTAAAGAATTTTCTATCACCCAGTAAGTTATTCCAATTGATATTGGTATAATTCATGTTATATAAATATAACCTATATTATTATAAATAGTATTTATAAGTAATATCTAAAATATCATAATTTCCCATGTAACACATGCAGCTTACTTCTCAACTCAGAGCTATAGCAAAGCATCACGTTGTATATTTTAAATATATAAAATTTTTATTTGTCAATTATACCTCAATAAAGCTGGGGGGCGGAGAAAGCAATGGTATTTTTATGATAATAATGCACTGCCAGCTAACTGTTTTCCTGTTCACTACTCTCCCAGACCAGTCCAGAAGCGGCTGCCATTCTGCAAGGTGGCCACACGAGGGCGACTCTAAGAAGGTGTGCCTGCTGGGAGTGGGCTGTCCCCTCTGGCCAGGGAGTCCTGTCAGATGAGGGCCAGCACAGAGGACCTACCACAAGTGGGTAGACAGGAAGCCTCACTGAGAAGGTGGCATTCAAGCAAAGATTTGAAGGAAGTGGGAGCACGAACCATGCAGACCACTTGGAGAAGTTTTCCAAGGCAAAGAGAACCCCGAGTACAAATGCTGTAAGGAAGAGTGTCTCGTGCTCTAGGAACAGGAAGGAGGCGAGCATGGCTGGAACAGAGGGGAGATAAAGGCAGCGTCATAAGAGGCCTCGGGGCCATTTCAAGTAATTTGGCTTTTATTCTATGTGAGATGGGACGCTGATAACGGGTTCTGAGCAAAGGAGGGACATGAGATGGCTGTAGGACATCTTAAAATGGCTGTGATATTATATTTAGAATAGACCAAAGGGGGATAAGTTCAGAAGGAGGGAGGCAAGTGAGGAGGCTATTACAGGGGCTCGGGGAGAGACGGTGAGGGCACAATCAAGGGGAGCAACTCCTTATAAATTCCATCTCCCGTGCTCAACAAACAGCTTAGAGACATGCTTAAAACCATGAGATTAGAGGTGCTCACCACGCAAGGGAGTGAAGGGGGCACCGGAAGACGTGCAGCAGCAGCCCGCCCTCCCATGGCAGGTCACCGCCAGCCTGCACTCGGGCTCTGCCATTCTCGTCAACGTCTTCAGGCTTTTACTACATGTGGATGTACCTCTAGACACTATACAGAAGTGTTCTGCATGCTTTTTTTTTTTTTTTTTTTTTTTTTTGCGGTACGCGGGCCTCTCACTGCCGTGGCCCCTCCCATTGCGGAGCACAGGCTCCGGACGCGCAGGCCCAGCGGCCATGGCTCACGGGCCCAGTCGCTCCGCGGTATGTGGGATCCTCCCAGACCGGGGCACGAACCCGTGTCCCCTGCATCGGCAGGCGGACTCTCAACCACTGCGCCACCAGGGAAGCCCGTTCTGCATGCTTTTGAACTCTATTTATATGATATCATCCTCCACATATTTTTCCAAGTTGTTTTTTTCCACACACACAACCTATTATTTGTGAACTTCATCCACGTTAATACATGTCACTCATTGTTCGCCACTGTCTGGCATGCCCTTGGGTGAACATGACACACTTTGATGCATTCTCCTTTGGAGGGCCACATAGGTTATTCCCTTTTGCTGCTATTATAAACAACACTGCTGTAAGCATTCTCACATGGGCCTCCTCATGTGAGACTTCTCTAGGGCACTGCTTCCCCAACTATGTTAGACTCACCTGGAGGGCTTAATAAAACAGATTTCTGAGCCCCACGTCCAGGGTTTGTGAACAACAGGTCTAAGGTGAGGCCCAAGATTTTGCATTTCTAACAAGTTTCCCTGGGACTCTGTTGCTAATAATCACAGGACCACACTTTGAGTAACAGCATTGGTGCACATGTCAAGAGCTCAAGTGACATTCACAGACATGCATGCCCATAGTTGGCTTTCCTAGGTGTTGCCCAACTGTGCAGCAAGTGGGTGAACCGATGTACACTCCCAACAGCAGTATGTGCCCCTGTCGCCAACATTTGGTGCTGTTAGATTTTTAATTTGTGCCAATCTGACCTTTAATAAGTTTTTAACTTATCATCGTAGTTATAATTATGTACCTAATACATGTAAATAAAAGAAACTCAAGACTTTACATCCCAGGATTAATTAAAGCATTTCAAAGCTTTTCTAACAGCTTCCAAATTCTCCCCAGCTACCTGCTCGTTTTTCCCATCAATCCTAGTAATAAATAAAACAAAAATCAGTAAGAACGTTATGAAAGAAAAGTGGAAGCTTGTTCCTTTTCATGGCCAACATCACTGCAGTTTTATTTACTGTAGTTCCTTTTTTTTTAACTTAATGGTTATATAAAGCTTTTTAAAAAAAACTTATAAGGTAAAGAGAATGAGGAAAATTGGACATATGGGTGGGGAAACAAACTTCCTTCACCAACATACCTGGTCACTGCTGGGAGGAAATAAAGAATGCCCTACTCTTAAGTCAGTCATGGAAAAGTTCCATCCATTTTGTAGCACATTAACAAGGAGACAAGGAACCGGTACTCACGGATCTGGTTGGTGGATGCACTGTAGAAGGCATTGACAGTTGTTGGATTTGTAAACCACCTGTAGAAAGAGAAACCACCACCACCAAGTGATCATCATTATCCAGGCAGGAGGGCAGTGAAACACATACAAAGTGGCGGGATTTATTAGCAAATAACCAGGGAACAATGGGGAAGCTCGACACACAGGGAAATTATCACCTCAGTTTAGGGTTATTGCTCTGCTCAATGAACAATCTCATCCTAAACTGAACATGCCTGGTTATTCACTGTTACTAACGTAATGTAAAAAAGCACCAGGGCTTCTGAAACAGCTTTAATGAAATATTCTAGAAGCTAAAGGGATCTCCCCACAGATGGAAACACAGCCACAAGCTGATGTTTGCCTGGCCCTGTTCAATGGGTCCATGGGACAGCTGAGTTTTCTATGCTGCATCACCTCTGACCTGTCCATTAAAGGTTTGAAATTGGTGACAACATAGAAGTCCATGTAAAGAGAGATAATAAAGCACAACCACGGTACCTAGAGGGTCTGCCTGCTCCAGTAGAAAGTTTACTGATTTAAGCACCAAAAGATCTAATGGCTCAGGCTTCCCTGGTGGCGCAGTGGTTGAGAGTCCGCCTGCCGATGCTGGGGACATGGGTTCGTGCCCCAGTCTGGGAGGATCCCACATGCCGTGGAGCGGCTGGGCCCGTGAGCCATGGCCGCTGAGCCTGCACATCCGGAGCCTATGCTCCGCAACGGGAGAGGCCACAACAGTGAGAGGCCCGCGTACCGCAAAAAAAAAAAAATCTAATGGCTCATCCTGCCTCTATCACTAACTAGCCGGGTTGTGGTGAAAAAGTGGCCTATCTTCAGTTTCAGCTATAAAAGTAAGGTATGGCATTAAGATACCTTGGGAGTACCTTCCAGCTATGAAGAGTCTACATTGCATTTTAAATGCACAGGAAGTTACTTAGATCAGACTCAGCGAATTTCTTCTGTAAACAGATGGCAAACATTTAGTCATTTCATGGACCAACAGGAAAAATCAAGGACGCTATATAGGTACTTCTATAGCGAGAGAAACTTTTCTATAAAACTTTATTGATGAAAGTCAAAATATAATAATCTAGAACAGGGCTTCCCTGGTGGCGCAGTGGTTAAGAATCCGCCTGACGATGCAGGGGACACGGGTTCAAGCCCTGGTCCAGGAAGATCCCGCATGCCGTGGAGCAAGTAAGCCCGTGTTCCACAACTACTGAGCCTGTGCTCTACAGCCTGCGAACCACAACTACTGAAGCCAGCACGCCTAGAGCCCGTGCTCCGCAACAAGAGAAACCACCGCAATGAGAAGCTCCAACACCACAATGAAGAGTAGCCCCCCCGCTCACCACAACTAGAGAAAACCCGCGCGTAGCAACAAAGACCCAATGGCAGCCAAAAATAAATAAAAAAATAATAAAGTTCCCTTAAAAAAAATAATAATCGAGGGCTTCCCTGGTGGCGCAGTCGTTGAGAATCTGCCTGCCAATGCAGGGGACACGGGTTCGAGCCCTGGTCTGGGAAGATCCCACATGCCACGGGGCGGCTGGGCCTGTGAGCCATGGCCGCTGGGCCTGCGCATCTGGAGCCTGTGCTCCACAACGGGAGAGGCCACAAGAGTGAGAGGCCCACGTACCGCAAAAAAAAAAAAACCCAAAAAACAAAAAAACAAACTGAAAATAGAACTACCATATGACCCAGCAATCCCACTACTGGGCATATACCCTGAGAGAACCATAATTCAAAAAGAGTCATGTACCAAAATGTTCATAGCAGCCCTATTTACAATAGCCTGGAGATGGAAACAACCTAAGTGTCCATCATCGGATGAATGGATAAAGAAGATGTGGCACATATATACAATGGAATATTACTCAGCCATAAAAAGAAATGAAATTGAGCTATTTGTAATGAGGTGGATAGACCTAGAGTCTGTCATACAGAGTGAAGTAAGTCAGAAAGAGAAAGACAAATACTGTATGCTAACACATATATATGGAATTTAAGAAAAAAAAATGTCATGAAGAACATAGGGGTAAGACAGGAATAAAGACACAGACCTACTAGAGAATGGACTTGAGGATATGGGGAGGGGGAAGGGTAAGCTGTGACAAAGTGAAAGAGCGGCATGGACCTATATACACTACCAAACGTGAGGTAAATAGCTAGTGGGAAGCAGCCGCATAGCACAGGGAGATCAGCTTGGTACTTTGTGACCGCCTGGAGGGGTGGGATAGGGAGGGTGGGAGGGAGACGCAAAAGGGAGGGGATATGGAAACATATGTATATGTATAACTGATTAAATTTGTTATAAAGCAAAAAAATAAAATAAAATAAAATTAAAAAAAAAAAAACAGAAACGAAGACCCAACACAGCCATAAATAAATAAATAAATAAATAAAAATTAAAAAAAAAATAATCGAGTACAATATTTGGTAATACAGGACTATTAATGAGACGAATGAAATTCCTTAGGGGCAGGAGAACATTATGCTTTGAGGTTCAAAGTTAGTGCTTCCTACCATCAAATCAACCACAGACATTTATCTCTAAAGATCACTCTTAGCTCATGGGCTGTACAAAACCAGGCAGCAGGCAAGATTTAGCCCTCAAGCCATAGTTTGCTGACCCCTGACTTAGATGCCTGTGAGTTTCAGGCACTGCCCTTTATGATTAAAACCAAGCATTTGTCTTAAGCTAAACTGCTCAAAATAAACTTCTATAAATCCCTTTTCAGAACAATCATTTTACCAATTTATGTCTAATAGAATTATGTCAGACTAATAATTTATGTCAGACTAACATGAAACTGGTAAGAAATCCAAGTGTGGATTCTAGTTGGTCCACCCATACCTTCTCCCCTTATAAAGAAGTCCATGACTGTCATCCTATTATTATCACTAGTAGTAGCAGCAGCAGCAGCTAACATTCACAGAGCACTTACCACATCCTACTCACTTTCTTTCTGTTTTTGCACTACGCGGGTCTCTCACCGGAGCACAGGCTCCGGACGCGCAGGCTCAGTGGCCATGGCCCACGGGCCCAGCCGCTCCGCGGCATGTGGGATCCTCCCGGACCGGGGCACAAACCCGTGTCCCCTGCATCGGCAGGCGGACTCTCAACCACTGCGCCACCAGGGAAGCCCCTACTCACTTTCTATCATAGGTTTTCCCCATAGAAACTACAGGATTAGCCTATCTCACAGGAGAGGACAATGAGACTTACAAGCATTATATACTCGCACAAAGTCTAGTCTGTCTGACTTCAGTTCTCTTAAGCATTATATTATACTGGAGACATCACTGGAAATCAAAAAAGAGTGCCTCCTCTTGTCAAAGCTGAAACCTGTACTCACTTCCATAAAATGTATAGTCTTTTCCTTCAAATTTAGGATGAGTATTTCAATAAACCCTAATGTTTGACACACATTTACTGGCTGGCTTACTTTTCTGAGGAGAAAAGTACAGGGAAAGCACTTTTATTGCCCTAATGTCAGTACCTGTACTAGGTAATATTATGCGCCCCCCCCAAAAATGTCCATGACCTACTCCCTGGATCCTGTGAATATGTTATATTACATGGCAAAAAGGGCTTTGCAGATGGAATTAAGGTCAAGGAGCTTAAACTAGAGCAATTATCCTAGATTATCCCAGGTTGGCCCAATCTAATCACATGAGTCCTTAAAAGTGGGGATCCTTCTCTGGCTGGAATCCTGGAGATGCAACAGGGGAGAAAGTCAGAAGAGATGTTGCAGAACGGGAAGTCAGAGAGATTCCAAGGGTGGGAAGGATTTGACATGCTGTGGCTGGCTGTGACATGCAGCAGCCACATGCAAGGAGTGGGGAGAGAGTCCTCTAGGAGCTAAGAGTGGCTCCCAGCTGACAGACAGCAAAGAAGTAGGAACCTCAGTTCTACGATGAGAATCGAAGAGGATTCTTCCCAGAGGCTCCTGCTAAGAGCCCAGCCAGCTGTCACCTTGACTTCAGCCTTCTGAAAACCGCAGCTGAGAGCCCAGCCAAGCCATCCCACATTTCTGACCTACAGAACCGTGAAGGAATACATTCGTGTTGCTCTGAGCTGCCAATAAGACTGTGGTGATTCATTACAGCAGCAACAGAAAACTAACACACAAAGAACCCAGCATTTGTTATCTCTGCTCTCTGGGTCAAGAGGGGAGAATCCAGGTGCCTCTCAACATGGCTTCTAAATGACATTGGACTGAACCACAATATGTACCAAAGATGATGTGTGTTCCTAGAGCTCATCTCTTCTCTTCCCATCCCTCCCAACTCCCCTCCCTTTAGCAAAGAATAAACTTTCAAAACATTAGGCTAAGAGCCATGTAGGAACAATGTTTCTAACTTCTGATGGACAAAGGCAGACAAAACAAAGAAATCAAACAACCAGATGGAGCCTGATGGGGCCTCTGAAGCTTCGGCAAGAATTCCTAAAACATCTTATACAAGATGCATGACCTCACCTTTCCTGACTTCTCAGAGCTCCTGCTGGCTCTAGGACACGTTTGGAGCCCTGATTATACCCAGAGCTGATATTAAGTAGCTGCACTAACAGAGCCTACCACTTGTGGATGCTATTATTTCTTCTGATTGGACAGTTCCCACACCAAGCCAGCCATTAAATATCTTGTACATCTCCCTGATTATATCTGAGTTTATTATATATTTAGTTTTACTATTCTCTAACCTAAGCCTACCTGTGCTAGTTTTAATACGTGTTTGTAATTTTTTTTACACTCCTCCCATTAAGAAGTGGACTCTAAATTCCTCTCCCCTTGATTATGGGCTAGTCTTGGTGACTCACTTCTAAAGCATAAAATGCAGTGCAAATGACACCACATGACTTCCAATGCTAGGCAATTAAAGGCAATACAAGCTCCCCCTGGGTAAACACATGTACACCCTCCCTCCTTCTTTTTCAGGAAACTTGCTCTTCAAAGTTTCTGGCTCAATCAGCATGCCATAAAGAAGCCCAGTACACATGGAGAGGCCATAGTAGGCCTTCCAGGCAGCAGCCAGCACCAACCACTAGACTAGGAGAGGAGGCCTCCCATGTGACTCCAGTCCCAGCCACTATCTGACTGCAACTACATGCAACACCATGAGCAAGAACCACCAGAACCATGAGAGAAAAATGAATAATTACTGTTGCTTTAATCCTCTAACTTTGGGGGTGGTTCGTTATTACACAGCTCATTACAGCAAGAGATAACTGAAACACTGAAAAGCTGGCTGTCCACAGATTAAGTCCTACCCAATGGGTTGAATTTTCCCAGAAAAATGTTTTATTTGCCCAACACAATGGCTTTTAAAAGTACCGAACTGGAATTCCTTTAAATGAGGCATACAATCACTAGTTCTCCATGGTCTCCACCACTCCCTATCATTTACACTTGTCTACGTCAACATCTGTTACCTGATTGGGCCGTGAAGGCATATGAGTTTGCACAACTTACCTCCCAACAAGATTTTAAGTTCCTTATGGGCTAATACTATTGCCCAAGTGGTATATGCTGAGCAAAAATTCATTTAATCTATTTAAATGAATGTATTGCTATGTATACATCTACTTAGATAAACAGTGTCATTCAAGTGCTTTAAATTCTTTTTATTATGTCTTTAGGGTGTTCCTGCAGTCTGTGTTTGGGAAAGGATTTAGTAGATAAGGTAGGAAGAGGTCTCGTATAAATTTCAAAAATATATGGAGATTGGGCTTCCGTGGTGGCGCAGTGGTTGAGAGTCCTCCTGCCGATGCAGGGGACATGGGTCCGTGCCCCGGTCCGGGAAGATCCCACATGCCGCGGAGCGGCTGGGCCCATGAGCCATGGCCGCTGAGCCTGCACGTCTGGAGCCTGTGCTCCGCAACGGGAGAGGCCACAACAGTGAGAGGCCCGCGTACCGAAAAAAAAATATATATATATATGGAGATGAAATTATACTGGACAATGGATACATAAAAAGAGTGTGATGATGAAATGCAATCTAAAGCAAAAGACACTGATACCCTGATTTCTTTGGACCATATAAAATAGATATACATCAGGCTAAAGTTTTACATTTTACCTATTAACTCTTAAAGATAGTCTAGGGAATATGGAATGGAAAAACCATAGAGTATTTATTGATTTATTTCACATATCCTATAGATTGTATCCATCCCATTCCATGCTGTAGATAATTCTGGGCAGGACTATAATTTGTATAGACATTTGATGTATTTTTACATATTTTTCAGAAGATAGAGAAAAAAATCCAGACATGTTTGGTCACAGTAGAATGAGAGTGAGTTAATAGGGAGGCTGGCTTAAAATCATTTCTGTCAAAGAAAGAGGATCCTGAGGGAAAGAAATTACTTTTGACTCAAGCTGAGCAGTGAAGTAAATCCTCTATTTTTAAGCAAGCTGATGAAGTGACAATTCTGAGAACCAACCCCTAAATATGTACCTTCAGGGATGACTACCCAATTAATTTCATTCTTGCTGACATTTCCCATCGTGTTAGAAACTTCTTAATGCACATTAGTGCAGCTAAAATGGATTCCATGAGAATGAAACATAAAGGGTGTTTATCTCCTATACCCACAAAGAAGCAAAATGTTATTTCAGGGCTTTATGGAAATATAACCAGGATGTGCTGTTCAAAGAGAACTAGTGTAGTGGAGCTACTCCAGAATCATCCTCATTCGATTAACTCATGAATTTTCAGACCTAAAAGATGTCAATTAAAGTCGATGGGTATCATAAAGCTAAAATTCCCCCCAGTGCCTGAAAAAGGACCCACCTGAAATCTCTTCTAAACAAATGACTGTCACATCACTTTACCATGCAAAGGGAACCTTAAATTTCCTAACACTGTTTTCCCTGATACAGACATATGGTCTGAGGGATTACTAGCACTGCCCTGATTTTCATCCCAGGAGGACTCTTCCAGAAATATGAACCAGTTTAACGTCCTTTTGAAAGAGGTATTTGTTTTCATTGACAGAGAAGAAAAAGACACAAGTCACACAGTTTGCTTAAGCCCACAGTCAGCCAGCACTTTTCCAAGGCATAAATATTAGAAATAGTCAAGGCCATTAGAATCCTACAGCCCATCAGTATTTTAGGATGATGTTAAAAATGACACATTTAGGAGCTTTTCAATTAGCAACCCAGGCCTTGCTATACACCCAAATGAATAATGACATTCTGAAATTAAAGAATTAACTTGGCAGTGTCTCCAATATAGAAGAAGCCCTGAGAAGACCCTGAAAGTTCACAAAAATACTGGTGCGAAGTTTTAATTTTTCACAAGTTGCAAAGACAAGAGTTTGAACTTATCTGAAGTAGACCTGAAAGGGCAGGATGATTTACATATTACATGTAGATGCTCAATGAGATACTGGAAACTATTTGAAGTCGTGAGATTTGAGAAACTGGTTTTAGAACCCTAAATCTAAAATTTCTATTGAGTAATTTAGGCTGGGAATGAAACAGGCGAGATGGACTGAGAGATACCGTGACGAGAGGAGAACATCAAGGACAGTGGAGCCGGTGGCTTCACGTCAGCTCTCTGTCATTTTTCCAAAGAAGTCCGAAAGCCTTCTGCTCTCTTCCTTTGTGCCTTGGAGGGGAGTCACGGATAGGCCAGGGGAATGGCTCAGCTTTAGGCCTACTCCTGAAGGTCAAACACTTTTAACTTACTCTGTAGGCGCATACTGTAAGAAGATTTGAAGGGCAGAGAGCAGGATGGCTAGATGGGACCCATGGCTAAGAGGGAGAGGCGGTAATCACAGCTTAAGCCAAGGGAGGGTAAAGGGCCTAGAGTTTTTCTAGAGGCCAGAACAGAGGAGGGATTTGGAAGAGGGAGTAACGAGAGACCCATAGAGCATTAAAAGAGCCAGCCAAAGATCTGGAGACCAGAATATCAGACAAGGTTAAAACGTGGGCCATGAAAAAAAAAAGGGGCCATGGAAGTCAGGCTTCCAGCTATGACACTATGAAAAGGTCACAAATTCTTTCCACAAAAGCCAAGTACACCTTTCCCCTGGCTGGCAGCTTGGAGGCCACACGACGCCTGGAGTTACTGTAAAAGACGTGAACCAGCGGGAGTTTGTCAGAGCTCTGGCAGCCTTCCTCAGAAAGTCCGGGAGCTGCAAGTCCCTGAATGGGTGGACACTGTCAAGCCGGCCAAGCACAAAGAGCTCGCTCCCTATGATGAGAACTGATTCTACACACGAGCTGCCTGCACAGCACCTGTACCTCCAGGGCGGCGCTGGGGTTGGATCCATGACCAAGATCTATGCGGGGCGTCAGAGAAATGGTGTCATGCCCAGCCACTTCAGCAGAGGCTCCAAGAGAGTGGCCCGTCGGGTCCTCCAAGCCCTGGAGGGGCTGAGAATGGTGGAAAAGGACCAAGATGGGGGCCACAAACTAATACCTCAGGGACAGAGAGATCTGGACAGAATCGCTGGACAGGTGGCAGCTGCCAACAAGAAGCATTAGAACAAAAGATGCTGGGTTAATAAATTGCCTCATTTGTAAAAAAAAAAAAAAAAAAAAAAAGTATAAAAATGGACAAAACTGTCAACAAACAACCATTTTAGGGCCCTGGGAATTGATCAAAGGCAAACAACACATTGAAAAATGTTTAATTTTGAAAAACTGCTACAACTTAAGAGGAAGTAGAACAGGAGTCTATGGCCTTCTTGCCTGGGACTACTAGCATCCCTCTCAGCTCAATCAGCAAGAACTTATTTTATTAGGATAGGGCTGGCTGGAAAACCAGCAGCTTTGCTGCCAAAGGGGGTGAACTCACTTGGGGTGGGGGTAAAAACTTGCAACTATGCCAGCTGAAAGTGATAAACCTGGTAGAAAACAAACGAGGAAAACCCACAGCTTTGTGAGCCTGAAGTTACAGTTCCCATTGGGGAAAGTGACAGATCAGCCAGAAATTTAAAAGGGAGACAGTGGAACTGAAAGAGTCATAGAAGGGTGAGATCAGCTCTCCATACATCCCTGGCTGACTGGGAAACTAGGCATGTGTACAGGGGAGACCCAAGAGAGCCCAGTAGAAAGTAAACTCCAAGTGTGACTGGGAAGGGCTGGTGACTTTGAATGCACACCCAAGCCCCACGCAGATCAACTGGCAGAGGGCAGAAGCCCTACAGGTTCAAAGTGTCTGAGCACAAGCTCTGCCCTGATCCATGGCTGACGACTAAGCTATGCAGACAGGGACAACCTCCATGAAGTGAGGCTAAAAAATAAAAATGAGAATTTAAAAAATGAGTAGAGACATCTATGGCCACATACTATAGCAGGGACAGATTCTACAGTGTTAGTCCAGGAAAGTTACTTTTAAAAAAGCCTCAGAAAAATAAATCAGAATCCACAGTTGCTACAATACATTATCCTAAATGTCATTTTCAACAACGACAAAAAATGATGCTGGAAGAAAAAGTGTAAAGAAAAGCAATCAATAAAAACTGACTCTGAGTGAACCCATATGTTGGATTTAACAGACAAAGACTTGAAAGCAGCAACTGTAAATTAGTTCAAAGAATTAAAATAAACTGTATTCAAACAATTAATGGAAAATATGATGACAATGACAACAAAGAGTCGTAACAAAGAAGTAGAAACTATTAAAAAAAACAAATGGAACTTCAGGAGTTGAAAAGTGCAATAATCAAAATGAAAATTGTATTGATGAGTCACCAGCAAATTTGAGAATACAGAAGAAAGAACTGGTGAATCTGAAGATGGATCAATAGAAATAATCCAATCCGGAGAAGAGAGAGAAAACAACCTTGGAGAATTGGGTCATAACAGAACAGAGTAATACCAGCAGGCAGAACAGAAAGTAATCTAAACCTGAGCTGAAGAACTTCTCAGTTGTAAGCCTCTTGTTCATTTTGTAAAATGGGGGTAATAAATAGTACCTACACCTCACAGAATTGACTAGAGGATAAAATGAATTAAAATATGTAAGTCACTTCCTGGAACATTATAAACACATAATAATTTTTAGTTGCTATCATCATCATCATTCACACTTTGCTAGGGAAGAAAATCATGACTGGCCCTGACCCCAATAGTTCCTAGTGAAACTTCCCTACCTGTAGGAAAAGTTCCTACCGCTTGCTGAGAAGAGGGATATAAATCATAACTGCTACTGAAGGAAAATAATAGAGCTATCAGTTCTTTGACACGCATTACCTCAACAAAGATCCTATAGTTACTTCATAATCACAGGCCTACCTCGGAGATTGTAGGTTCAGTTCCAGACCACCATAATAAAGCAAATATCACAAATTTTTTGGTTTCCCAGGCATATAAAAGTTATGTTTATACTATATGGTAGTCTGTTAAGTGTGCAATGGCATTATATCTAAAAAAATGTATATACCTTAATTTTAAAATACTTTATCTCTAAAAAATGCTAACCATCATCTGACAACACAGTGTTGCCACAAACCTTCAATTTGTAAAAAACGCACTGTCTGCAAAGTTCAATACAGCCAAGTGCAATAAAATGAGGTATGCCTGTATACAATTACTTCTACATTTGTAATCATACTTTACTTTTTAAATATTTGGTTTTTAAGATATTCAAAAGTTTCTGCCTGAGTGTGAAATTCTAGAGAAATTTGCTTATATATATATTCATAACATGATCTAGAAATGATTTGAACATTTGCATCTTAATAAGCCTTCTTTTTATATGTGTTGATGCTAGGAGTAGGGTAGTCATAATTAGATTGAACAACTGATTCATATAATATCAGAAATAAGAGTTGCCAAAACATAACACAAATTTTGCCAAACAAAAATAACTGGCAAGCCAGCTACTCTGACTTGAGGGGAATTACAAAGTTTGATC
This sequence comes from Mesoplodon mirus, assembly GCF_964341445.2. Classification (NCBI taxonomy): domain Eukaryota; kingdom Metazoa; phylum Chordata; class Mammalia; order Artiodactyla; family Ziphiidae; genus Mesoplodon; species Mesoplodon mirus. The sequence goes on along the minus strand of NC_138981.1, from coordinate 20,533,348 downwards.
TAAAGAAACTCCACTTCCCACCAACATATTTATCTTTTTCACTTTTTTTTCTTTCTTTCTTTCTTTTTTTAATTTTTCTTACTCACTCTGTTTTTGGAACAGCTTTTCTCAGCCAGAAGAAATCAGTCTGTGCTAAATACTTTCGGGTTTGCAGGACGTTGCCGAAGTAGTCAGATTCTGAAAACTTGATCTGAATAAAACAAACCACAACCATCACTGTTCTAAGTGCAGATAAAAGATGGCTCTGAAAAAAAAGACTTCAGCGCACAAATGAGCGTGCAGCGGAGACGCTGCGCTCCTCACATCATCTCTCAGCCATCACCAGTTAACCCAGTCTTCACAACGCCATGAAATTTAATCTCAGTGATTTTCTTTTAAAATAAAAAGCCTAAAAATCAATATGGTCATTTCTGGATGACAGTAAAAAACGAGAAGCTGCAGTAATTTACAATGCATTTCATTTGCTTTATAACTGAAAAATCTACCTTAGCCTTTACAGAACATATTATCTTAGGTTTGAAATTTCTTCGCCCACATGAGTCCTTGATCTTTTCTAAAAAGGTGTACTTTATTTATTTGTCACATAGGTTCTTCTAATAACATTCAGTTTATTCAGCTGAAACCTCGTTTAGTTCACAGATGATGATTTAGTCAAATGTTAAAATCTAATTTACTGTCATCAGTATTTGTTCATGAAGGAAAAAAAAATGAAAGTGATTCAGACTTATTTTCTACCCTAAGCACAATGGAGTCAGTAGAATAGTTTGATTATTAATTGAAATTATCTATCAACGGTCAAAAAATGCTCTGGTCACTGAAGATTCATGAAATTACAGAGGCAAAGCATAGATTATAGCTCGCATGGACAAAAAGGAAGTTGATGGCTCACAACAATGTTGCCTATTAAAATAGGGAGAAAGACATAATTGATTCTGGAGTTCCTTTTCTTTTTTTTGGAAGGAGAATGACAGACAGTTTTAATTCTATAGGCACTCTATCTACAAAAGTAGCAGTACTTAACCTAAATATTGTAAATAATATCCATGTAACAGTAAAAGCAGTGGTTTGTAGTGATCCCTAATGCTCTGGTTTTAAAATATACTACTGTGGCAAATAAAATAAGAAAAATACACATTTGAATAAGCAAATAACCAAGAGTAATCATATTCTTATTAGCTGTAATATTTTTGTAAATTTAAGCTATGATACTCTTTTAAAAGCAAAAATTAAAATATGGCAAATGAAGGTATATGAGACCCACAGGCATCACATTACAGATATGAATGAATATACACAACTTGACAGTTACAGACTTGACAGCAGCCTATTCGTTGGCCAGTGTCTGGCTCAGGTTTATCTCTTCCCTAACATATCATGGGTACTCATTTTGTCTGCAGAGTAACTTCTGTTAATGACTCATCTTAGCAATCTTTCCAGGGGACCAGGCCAAAATATAAAGAAAAGAATAAAATAACTAATGGCACAGAAAGAAAGGCAGGAATGAAGGTATCAATTCCTGGCATCTTTGGTGTTCTACTTGGCCAACAAGTTACAGAGATAAGACTTCAAACTGTCCCTCCCTCACTCCTCTTAGGGGAGGTGGCTGATGAATAAATCGTGATATAATCACATAATGGAAAACCACACAGAAGTCTAAACAAATGGTCTGTATGTGTGAACATGAAATAATCTCAAAAGCAATGCTGAGTAAATAAGACAAGTTGTATGTATCAGAGAATTTAAAATTTTAAAACTTATAAAACAATACTATATGCTGTTTATGGGCACATACCTATGCAGCAGAAGCATTAAGAAATGCATGGGAATGAGAAACACTGAATTCAGGAGAGCGTATCTAGGGAAGGAGATAGGCAGGGAAGAAGGACATTAGGTCAAGGAGGACTACACAAAGAATTTCCAATGTAACTGCTTTATTCATTTAAAATGTGTGTGTACATGCATGTAGCTAATATGGCAATATGTTTAATATTTGTTAAAGCTAGAGGTGTTCAAAAGACGATTTTACATACTTTTCTGATGTTTGAGATGCTCCATAATAAAAAGAAATCTTACAATCGATTGTATTTTAGATAGATGTTTATACTCAGCCTCAGAAGAAACAGAGTAAGCTCCTTGTTTTAAGAAGCAACCCTAACTAGCGATTCTAATGCGTTCCCGGATCACACAGTTTAAAGATGTGTCCAGTGTGCAACCTTTTTTCAGCTTTTGTTCCGAAGACAGCTCTGCCAGAACTTTCAGAATATGATTGTAACTGACAGAAAATTCAGATACGTTCTGGGGTTCAGAGCGTGCCCCGGAAAATTCTCCCAAAGGAATTTCCTTCAAAAATATTAACTTTTTTTTAGACGCAGACGTGGAGAATGGACTTGAGGACACAGGGAGGGGTAAGTGTAAGCTGGGACGAAGTGAGAGAGTGACATGGACATATATACAGTACGAAATGTAAAATAGATAGCTAGTGGGAAGCAGCCGCATAGCACAGGGAGATCAGCTCGGTGCTCTGTGACCACCTAGAGGGGTGGGATAGGGAGGGTGGGAGGGAGATGCAAGAGGGAGGAGATATGGGGATATCTGTATACGTATAGCTCATTCACTTTGTTATACAGCAGAAACTAACACACCGTTGTAAAGCAATTATACTCCAATAAAGATGTTAAAAAAATATTAACTTTTTTTGTACTATCAATGGGGTCAGTTGTTACTTTCAGAAGAGTCTGCTAATAGTGGTGCTTTCCTGTTCCATTCGAAAACAAAAACTTGACATTCAGGTTGTTCTACAGACATTAAATGGAAAACCACCCAAAAATTTCCTAAAGAAGAAGAGTTCCAAGTCTAAAAATACTTTACATAAATATGGTCCTACCATAGCCATGAAAATGGTCATGGGGAGCAAAACTCAGAGGCAAGTGATTACAAATTTGCCAACATCTTACCTATGTTTAGAAGGATAAATTTTAAATTGTTTTAATTATTAAACTGAGCATATTTTCTATTTCTTAGCCTGGTTCAGTTAATCTATTTCATTTATTTAATGGACATCACAGGTAACAGGGGACAATTTTTACTTTTTCCTGTAAGACAGGTTAAGTGTTTGGGAGTAAGGAAGGGCCAACCGCTGTTATTCCCATATGACAGATGGGAAACAACGATGGAGAGATTATGGAACCTGGCCAAGTCACACAGTCCAAATCATTAGGCTCCTACTTCAGTGTTATTTTCATTGGTCCTAATAAGAAAACTGGTGATTCAACAAAGAGAGTGCAAGGAAGGAGGAGGAGAAGGTAAGAATTACGAGTGGGAGGAGAAGCAGTGATTAAATAAATCAAGGTACAGTTTACTTAATATCAGACAGCTGTTAAAATAATGGTAATGAAGGCTATGGAAGACAAGGACAAAACAATATGTTAACTGTAAAGGTCAGTATACAAAATTATATATGAGCATCAATTACAGCTATACAAAAATAGAAAGATAAAATTATACACTAAAACAGAAGTACATACTATTATGTTCAAGTACCAACATTCAGGGACTTTTTCATTCCTTTTCTCTATTTTTCAAATTTTCCACCATGTGATAATACTTTGATAATTTCAAATATTTCAATAGGGCCTTGAGTGAGAAAAAACTATGAAACCTAGCAACCACTGGGAAAGTTCTGCTTGTTGTAGAGATAGCAACAAGAATGAATGTGCATGAATATTTTAGAACCACTTGTAATCTTCAAAAAAAAATGTTTAAACTGTGAAAGCGACAATAATTGGCTCAAAAGTCTCTTGTCCTTTCAGTTACTGGTGAAAATCTAGGTCAAGTTGATAATGACTTTCAATCAACTCCACCTCCTGACTTTTCAATTGAGTGACCTTTGGGGGATTAATTGGGGCTCCCATGTCATTTCCTAAGAATAGTTGTCTAGATCATAAAATTTAGGGGAATCTGACTTTCTCTTTGTGGAAATCCTATCCTAGATGCCTAGCACAAACGCAACAGACTAAATGGAAGAATAAAGCTATTACCCTCCCCAAAGGTGAGGAACACATAATAAGGGCAGAACAAGGAAATGTGTTCAGCTTCTCTGTAGGACCAGTAAATACAAGTTGATAAGATACTACATAAGCCAATAGGAAGTATAGATTCTAGCACACTTTTTAAGCTAAATCCATTTAAACATACTCAGCGATATATCCAAATACCTCTAAGAAAGATTTTATTTTAGGCACCCAAAGAACTCTGAATACTTAATGTAATCCAGACTTTAGAATTATGTTTTCCCTTATTTAAGTAGCAAAGTCGGAGTTTCCTGGTGGCGCAGTGGTTGGGAGTCTGCCTGCCAGTGCGGGGGGGGGGTGGGGGGCGGGTAGGTTCCGGGCCTGGTCCAGGAGGATCTCACGTGCGGAGATCCTCACGCGCAGAGGAGCTGAGCACATGCACCACAACTACTGAGCCTGCGCTCTAGAGCCCGTGAGCCACAGCTACTGAGGGCCGCTCGCCTGGAGCTCGTGCTCTGCAACAAGTGACACTGCCACGGCGAGAGGCCAGTGCACCTCAACGAACAGGCGCTGGCTACAACTGGAGGGGGCCCGTGCGCGGCGGCGAAGACCCAACGCAGCCAAAAATTAAAACAAAAAAAGTATTTAAATAAAATAAATATATAAATAGCAAAGTAACACACAAGATTGCTGTGTTTAGATGGCTTCGCCGTAAGTAGTATGTATGTATACATATATACACACCTACATACGGAGTGGTGTTCAAAATGTTTAACAACCTAAGTATACAGAACACTGTGGAAGACACAGCTCCCCCAGGCATTCACATAAGGGTGACTCTGAGGGAGCACCAACTGGCACCCACCAGGAACCAGATGAGACCAGGTGCCCTGCTGCCACCACCGGGGGTAAGCGGAGGTCTTGGTCTGCTGCGGCCAGTGGAACATGAAGATGGGACTTCGTGTCCCACCTTCGTGTGCGGGAGTTACGGAGGACTGGCTAGAAGGCCGGTGGGCATCAGTGCACCTCCCTCCAGTGCCCACTCTTGCTCTCCATGGTCATGGGGGGTCAGAGATCACTTGAGAGAACTGGCGGCAATGTTTCATTTTGTTTTTACCAAGTAGTACAGAATTATTTCAGTATTTTAACACCCTGTTTTTCTGGAGCATTCCACCTAACCATCACCTCACTCTTGCACAGTGGCAGCAGCACCCTCTGTCATTTATGCGGACAAATAACATAAACACACATAAACACACAAGTGTTCCACGAGCAAGAGCAGACCAAGACCCGCCGCAAAGAATATTATGTGGGTTCACACATTATCTACATATCTCCATGTGCATATTTATGCTGATGTATGTATCACTCACCAGAAACATTGATCCTTTCTGAAAAATTACCCACATCCAGTTCTCCTAAGTAAATGGAGGCCAGGTGTGATTCCGACTTTAGCTCCTACTGCAATTTTCCATTGGTTTTCGCAATGAGTGACGTGCCTAATGGGGTCAAGTATTTACCTACTGTCTCTCACATACATGCCCACCCTTTTACTCCGTTCTATAATATAATGCTAGGCTGTGAATCTGAAAACCATGTTTCCCAGGCTCCACTGCAGTCGGCTTCCTGCCAATAGGAGGCACTGGCGGAAATCAGCAGGTGGCAGGAGGGGAAAGGATGCTGTATTTTTTCTCTTTCATTCCCTCTCTCTCCTCTTTCTTCTTCCGACAATGACTCTGGAAGAATCGTCAGTCCCTCTTCCACAGCCCCAGCTCCGCTCTGGAGTGGCAGTTCCTCATCTGCTCTCGAAAGCAATGGTACCACCACCTCCTCCCTTTTGTGTCCCTAGACACAGGGGTGATAACTGCTTCCTAAAAAAGTTATTAATCTCTGGTTTACCTCGCCTTCCTGATTTTTGCCTCCCAACCTATTTCCTGTATTATATCTCCTCTCTTTGAAATACCTGATGCGGTTTGGTTTTCCTGGCTGATACAGAAATCTTCCCAAAATTGGTATCAACTCACTCTTGCATCTGTCTCCATCAAACAAAGAGCAGTGAAGGTACACCTTAAAAGGTTTGTCTGAACGTGGACTGATGCCTATCTTTTTAGGCTAACTAATAGGCTTTCCTGCATGCTACTGGGGGCTCAGATAAAGGGCACATCCTTTTTCTTGTTCTTTTCAAAGACTACAGAAAGACTGTTGTGTTCAGCAATATTTTGCTGGTTTATCTCAGTTTACCCTGTCATCCTAAGAGAAAAAAAATTTTTTTTCTGATTCTTTGTATCTGCCTCTTAAGTTCTTTTCCATTTGCTCTTATCTCCATAAGAGCCCAACTTGAGTTTTCAGCCTTTCCCTTGACCTTCATCTAATCCATTCCCCAATCTCTATCCTCTTTCCTTTTGTGTTTGTACCTGATGAATCACACCTTCACTTGCATCAAATAAAGTAAGCTGTTTTTCATTTGTAACAGCCTGTCATGCTCAGAGCCTGTATTACCAGAAATTTCTCATAAGCCCAACAGTAGTCCTTATCTACATATTCCTCAAAACTGAAAACACACTCCCCGTGTGTATCAGCAACACTTTAGTCCTTTTGCTATTAACCTCGGTGACACTATTACTGTCACATCAAGCATCCTTTACCTATTTTCCGGTTGGGTTTTATTCATTTTCTCTATTAGTTTCTGATCATGAATGTACTTTTACTTCATGTATTTGGATTTTTTTCACTGTCTTTTTTAAACTGTTAGAAACTCTTGGGTGTAATTGTGTCTGCTTCGGCAATGAGTTGGGTGAAAGCCATTTCTTCACAAAAGTACTTAAAAATTTTGGTATATAATGGCTTCAGTTCAGGCCCTGGAGACATGAGGAAATACACCTAACACTGCATCCTGTTTGGCGTCTGGTTTCTTTTCACAAAAGATACTACATTTATTGAATCCTTAAATTGGGGGCATTCACTTTAAACAGCAGCAGACTGCCAACAAAACTTGATCAACTAAACACCGTGAGTGAGCCCTGAATGCTATCTTATTTGATTAAGGCCTGAGACTGTTCCATCTGTATAGCCTTTTAAATCGATTTCAGGCACATGGATAGTGCATGTGTTCATTTCCAAACCAAAATAATTTACTATCATAAGTGAAAAATTGAAGAAGCCATAACTAATACTTAACAGTGTGCTTACTCTGTGCCAGGGTCAGTTCTACATACTTTAAGTATGTTAACTTATCTGATCCTCATAGCAGCCCTATAAGGGAGGGATTATTACTATCTCCATTTTGATATGAAGAAACTGAGGCACAGAGAGGTGGCATAACCTACCCTAGGTTGCACAGCTAGGAAATGGCAGAATGGGGATTTAATTCCAGACACTTTGATTCCAGGGTCCATGTTCATAACCACTACACCAAACTGCCTCTCAAATTCTCACCCGCATTCTTCAAGTATCTGCCAATCACATGTAGTTATCCAGGTTCTACTGCTGAGGTACTTTGTGCCCTGGTGATGCCCTTCTTAGCAGCAACAGCACTCATACTGATGAACAAAGTTATGGGGAGACGACTTATGTGCCGCACATTATGCTTTTACATTTATATAATCTCATTTAATCTTCTCAAAAATACTAAGACTTGGTTATTATTAGCTCCAGTATCCAGATAATCAAAGGAATGCTAACTGAAGTTAAATAACCTGCAGAAGATCAAACAACTAGCAAGTGGAAGAGGCAGAATCACTTCTTCGTCACCTAACAGTATGACCTCCCTTCTCTTCACTCATCCCACCCCAACCAGCTCTGGGAAAGCAGTTCCCACCCACTCTTCACCTCACTCCTCTGTTCCTCCAGCAGAGCTGCCTGCCAAGAACCCTGCAAAACCCCTTCTCTGATTACAAGTAGAGCTTCCTGGGCCCAGATTTCAGTCCTGGCTCTGACGCTTGGCATGGCACTGAGGAAATCACCTAACTTCTTTGAGTCCCTATGTCCTTTTCTGCGAGATGGGGATAAACACCATCTATTTCACAGGATCAGTGTGGGGCTTAAAAGATAATGTACATGAACGTGGCAAATGTGTCAGTATCTTTAATTATCATGCTAATAGTGAGATTTTTTCAGGATCAAAACAATGTATAATAAGATGGGCTGTCTGAGCTTTGGGATACTGTGAAGCACAATTATTTTCCTCCACAGCAACTGGATCAATACTTTGGAAGGCTATATCTTGGAGCCCAACTGAGAAACTTTCTAATTAATGCTTTCACTCACTTTTGAATAATCTTATAAAATTCCAATGTTCATCTATAAAGCTAGGATTGCTTACAGATATGCAACTTATTAAATCACAGTTTCAGGAAAGAGCTATACCTCAGAACCACTGTTATTCAGTGAATTCCAAAAAACTACTTTTTCCAGGAAATCTAGTGAATGATAAAAACAGGGGTTTTTGTGAGGAAGAAAAGTTCTTTACCAGAACTATCTGTAGGAAGGAAAATAACAGTGGTTATGATTAGAAAGGCCTGTAATGAATGTATCTACTGGAAAATATATGTCCCAAAATACTGGAATAAAAAAGAATTACTATTCCTCCATCAGTAACTTACTGCAAATATACAATCCAACTCACAATAAATTATAGAGTCATATGTATATGCACTTAGTTTGCCAAAACACTCATAAAGTTTAATGAAGTTAACTTCCAACAGGCAAGATTTATTACTGGTCATTTAATATGAATGAAGCACATAAAGACTGTTTAACAACAAACATCACACATTCACCATTAGAACATGCTCCCTAATTGTAAAATACTCAATTTGCTTAATTCTTTCCTTTATGATCAAAGTAGACCAAATCCAAGTCCATTTGCTTTATGGTACCCACTCAGCTACACATTCTTTCTGACACTTCCTTTATTTTGAATCTGCTCTACATCTTGTGATATGCCTGACATAATGAGGCTGATATCTAGCCAAGGAATGAATCAAAAGTTGGTGCTTTTTGGCACCACCAGATTTAACTGCCTGGACTTGGGTTAGCTGAAAGGCCGAGGCCAGTAAAACTTGCCTGAAAAAAAATACAGTAAATTTAGCACTTACTGCCTTGAGGTCTTCATTAACATGAGTATCATTCATTATAAATTCAGGATAGCCAACTTTTGCCAAAACAGCTCTTGCCTATAAAAAGGAAAAAGAAAAATGATGTCAGAGTTTCAGCACTTAAGTCATTAATAATCAAAGGACACAGGAATGCAGCCTTCATCTGAAAACTCCGTTTACTGAATATCTACTATATGTAACCGACTGTGAAGGGCAAAAAAGAAAAAAAAAATCTAAGTGAGTCCCTGCCCTCAGCATACTAAAAGCACAGTGAATGTAGCAAATAAGTATATAATACAAGATAAATAAAGGTTTAGATATAGACAATATTGTCTATAAATAATTTTATTTATAGACAATATTGTTATCAAAGTCCATAGCAGAGATTATTTGCTCATGGGGAAAATGCTTAATGGAGAAGGTGACCAAACTGAGTCTTAGAGAATGGATGGGATTTCAAAATGCAGAGCTGAGAGGAAGGACATTCCAGGAGAGCAAACAGCAGGGGCAAAGTCAGGGAGACGAAAAACAAAGAGCACATCAGAGAGATGGTGAGTAGTTTCCTGTAGCTGGAGAAGAAAGCACAAGGGGTGGACACAGAAAACAATGCAAGAAAGCCAGCTTTGGCCACATCACAGGGATTCCTGAATGCCATGCTAAGAGTCTATATTTTGTTTTACAGACAAGAGAGAACTAAATATTTTTAGCAGGAATAAAATGAGATGAGTCACCCTCCAGCGAAATTATCTGTGCAACTCCGTGAATGATGGCCAGGATACCAGAAAAATTGGAGGTAGGGAGTCCAGACTACTTTAAGATGCATCACAACCATCCTTTTGATAGACATACTACTTATTCCCTGTTTTACAGTTTATAGGCAATGGATAAAGGAAAAATAGGCACATACAAGGAGCCTCCACAGCAGGGACTGGCAAACTGTGGCCTATGAGCCAAATCTACTCTCTGCCCCGGCTCCCAACCCCAAATCTGTTTCTACAAATAAAGTTTCATTGGAACACAGCCACGCCCAGTCATTTACATGTAATCTATGGCTGCTTTTGCACTACAGCAGCAGAGTTAAATAGTTGGGACCGAAACCCCTTGGCTCACAAAGCCTCAAATATTTACTCTCTAGCACTTTAAAGAAAAGGTTTGCCAACCCTTGCTCTCAAGAAACTTTGTCTCTCTCCTCTCCCCAGATTCAGGGTTTCACAAAAACAAAAGAACAGCTTACTCAAAGAGTAAGCACAGTGTCAGGCCTCTCTGCCCAGATCCCCTGGGATCGCTTTTATCACCTCAGCATATCCCTCCCCAGCATCTGTGTTATTTTTCCTTTCTAATGGCCAGCACCTGAGACTGAAGGCCTGCCCTAGGGGTACTAGGACACCTTGCCTGCACTCAAAACAGTTTCCTCCTGGGAGTTTATCTGCTGTGGGCCCCCTTCTCCACTGCCATCCCAGCAGCCCTCAGCCAATGACTGCCTGTAGCAGGAACACGAAAGTCCAGCTCCTTTGCTTCAATTCAGGACACAATGTGAGGTATAATTTGCCCTCTGGAGATCCCCACAGGATCAGGCTATCTGAGACTTCCCCTGAAATGGCACCCTGGTCCGTCTCTCACCCTTCCCAGTCTGGCTTCCCTCATTCCCTCGCTGGTTTCTCCTGGGAGCACTTGCTGAATAAATCATACATCGTCTGCGCACAAATCCTCGTCTCCAGCTCTGCCTCAAGCAGTCCCAACATGAGACACCAGGCAACCCCAAACACATCGGTTTTATTCCAGCAAAGCCAAAACCAGTGACCTTTGTACACTGCTCTTAGTAATGAGTTTTTTCCTCAGTCCCTTCCTATTTTCCTCACTCAAGAAATAAATAGGATAAGATAGTATGTTTTCCTTATCTGCCCTGAGATAATTCAAATATTAAATATCAGCAGAAACTTGAAACTCAAGACTCAGAGAGGATTTTACAAGTGCCGCAGGACACAGTCATAATGGGTTTTGCTGTTCCAGAGCCTCAAATATAGCACAGATCAAATTTTGCCTTCAAAACCCTGTGAGTTACACTGAAAGCCTGATATGACCCAAAGAGCGGATAACCAGAGGTTACAACTCGCCCCCAACACCAAACAATACATCATATGTCTACAGGTTACCTCGTTCCGAGATTGTTCTGTTACTTCCCTCGTATTTAATTCTTCACTATACTTAGCTCGCCACAAGTCAGATACATAATAACTATAACAAAGAGCTCCAGATTGTCTCAAAAAAAAGAAAGAAATATACAAGTTCAGTCATCCACAATTGTTTTCTGAACCCTGGTCTTTCCGGAGCACGCTGGTGAATCATGGATTGTTTTTCAAACCTCACGCTCTGGGACCCCCACTGCACTGTAGAGCTGCACAGAGTATATGACCTTCTGCACTGTATATGCAGGTCACTGAATCCTTTTTTATTATTTATTTAGCAACACCATGACTTGAAGAGAGCCAGAATGATGATACAAAGAATCTCTATTCATCTAAGAACACAAAGATAAATAATACTAGTAGCAACACTGCCAACATCTGAAAAGAATGCTCTCCTTCCCCAAAAATGTGCTGTGTTGTTATGCCTCTATTCAAACCCAAATGCTCCTTCTGCCAGTCTGTTGTCACTTCCACACCATCCCACCCCACCCCGTTCTACATTCTTCCCTGAGAAGCCTCAGAACTACATCTCCCAAAACCCCACGGGACATGACTGCAGGTTAGACTCTGTGAATGAGAAGCACTCATAGGAGACTGGAAAAGTAGCGGAGGAGACACTATTTATCCACTCGCTGCTGGTAGCTATGGGCAGGCACATGGGCATCTGCAGACAGCAGATAAAGAGCTTTGCCAGCAGCTTCCAAGCATTCTCCTGAGAAGAGCCCTTTCGTGTGCGGGCAGCAGAGACCACTGGCAGGCTCTGCCCTTCACTCCCCAGCCCTCCTGATGACTGCATAAGCCTCCAAATCCCCATATTAAACATCTTTCCGCTTGACACACTTAGAAGGGCACCCATTTTCCTGAATAAACTCTGATATACCCTTTAAAGCAAATAATGATCACATCACTTTTTAATTTTTTCAGAATGGAAGAAATGAAGCACAAATAGCTTGATGGCTTGTGAAGGGAAAAGCATTAGTGAAGCAGGCCTGAAATCAATTACTCCATGGGTTATAAGGACAAGAAGGAAAGGCAAGGTCCAATGCAAACACTGAGAGAACAGTGGGATAAATAAAAAACAGACTGCATGTTATATCCTGCAAGAAATATTTCCCAGTCTGCTTATGGCTGATCAAAAACTCCAGAGTCTTCCATAACCAGTGCATGCATTTCTATCCCTTATTCACAGAGACCTTCAGAAAGGGCTGCACATGACAACTGGACCTTCTTCCTCAATAAAGGAGGCTCAAATGATCTTTACTACCTGTGTGACCCTGAGCAAAGTACTTAACTTTTCTGAAGCAAATACTGCCTATTATATATCCAATATCCACATTCCTTTCCCTTGCTTACTATCAGACCCCAGTTCTTCTCAGGATGACAATGGACCCAACAAAAAACAGCTGCATCACCCAACTTCCTTTGCAGTTACAGTTGGCTACGGGATGAGATTTTGGCCAATGACACATAACCAAAAGTCCTTGTTGCACTCCCAGGAATCTGTTTTAAAAGACGAAGACTCAGCTGGCATGTGCCCTCTGCCTGCAGTCCACAGTTTCTCAACCTTAGCAATATTGACATTTGGGGCCAGGTAATTCTTATTGTGGGAGCTGTCCTGTAGACTGTAGGATGTTTAGAAGCATCTTTGGTTTCTACATACTAGATGCCACTAGCAACACCACCTCACAACTCGTGACAACCAAATGTCTTCAGACATTGCCAAATGTCCCCTAGGGGCAAAACTGCCTGCTGGGTAAGAACCACTGCTTTAGCCTTTCCTCTTCCTCCTTCCTGCAATGCTGATGCAATGGCAGAGATAGGGCAGCCATCTTGTAATCACAGGGTAACAAACAAGAGGAAGAAATTGACATGCGAAAGAGGGTGGAATGAAGAGTTGGTGCCATCTGAAGCCCACCATATCAGGCATGAACTGCCTCCCTTCCCCCTCTATGACATGAGGAAAATAAAGTCCTATTTGTCTGAGGCATTATATATAATGTTTTCTACTAGCTGCAGCTGAATGTAATCCTAACATGATCTCCTTTTCATCAGATATAGCCTGAGGAAAAAAATATAGTACCTGTACTTCATTGGTTTGTCTGCAAGGATTCACGAAGACATTGCACACAAAGCACTTTTTTATGCCTTGGTCCAGAGTACATGATGAATAAATGTTGGCTGTAGATTATACAGAGAAAGTAGAAACATGACTTCTTCCAAGGATCTGGAGTAACACTGTTCTGTACCTATTTGGATGGTCTTTTAGGGGAACCCAGGCCAGATTACATCCTTAACCAAATACCTGAACTCCCCTGGGGAATAATGTCACTCTTTTTAGTCACAGGTCAAGTTTCAGGGGGCCACACAACGTAGTGAGAGACGAAGGTTGTTGAAGCAACCCTGTGATCAATGGGGAGACAGATGTGCCCATGAGACGCTTGGAGCATGGTGGAAGATTTCCTGAGCAAAGCCAGACTCTAAGCATGAGCCAGGAGAATCCAGGCTATTCAAATCCCCCCAAAATTCTGAGGACTCTTCTGAGGGCCACTATTTGCACACCTCAGAAAATGGACACAAGAAACACTATGAAAGCTGATCTTAGCAAAGATCAAAGAAAAGGTTGCCTTTAGCATTCACCATCTTGGTTTCTGTTTTCCTTTCCTTTCTCTTGCCTGTATCCATTCCTCCCAGTACCTAGCAGGCCCTGTGTGTTCATACCACTTGCTCTCTGATCATACCCAAAATTGGCCTTTCCTTGGCAATGCACTGTGCCCCAAAGTCATCTTCCCCTTCCCTCCTCATCCATCAAAACTGTTACTCCCTCATGGCAGCTAACCTATTAGCTGTCATTGGGGCCTCAAACTAATTTATAAGATGTGAGTGACTAATACCAATCTAATGTATTAACTCTGGAGAAGTATCTGTATTTAAAAGAGTAGTTCATTAACCAAAGGGATAAATCAAATTATAAGGGAGGTTTCTGTAGCTATCAGAACCTTCTTTCTGATACTACTCAAATCAAGCTAATGGCCTATTCCACTTAATCCCCATTGTGTTCCCCACATGAAATACAGTGCCGGGCATATAGCAAGTGATCAATGCTCAATAAATATTGATTCATGTATTGAGTAATTTAGTTGATAAACCCATTCTGATCAATGTCAAGAATAGTATCAGAAAATATAAAAGGTTATAGTCTAACACATGACCAAGAACATCATTCATTGCTGCTCCTGTCAAGGTACATTTCCATATAAACTGATCTTACCAAAAGAGATAAAATGAGGGAAAAAAGAGAGACTTTCTGAGAACCTAGGGAACTTTCTGGAAAATGGAGCAATGTTTAAAATCCATTGGGAGGGGCTTCCCTGGTGGCGCAGTGGTTGAGAGTCCGCCTGCCGATGCAGGGGACACGGGTTCGTGTCCCCGTCCGGGAGGATCCCACATGCCGTGGAGCGGCTGGGCCCGTGGGCCATGGCCGCTGAGCCTGCGCGTCTGGAGCCTGTGCTCCTCAATGGGAGAGGACACAACAGTGAGAGACCCGCGTACCGCAAAACAAAACAACAACAAAAAAAATCCATTGGGACTGGGGCTTCCCCGGTGGTCCAGGGGTCAAGAATCCGTGTTCCAATGCAGGGGACACGGGTTCGATCCCTGGTCAGGGAAGTAAGATCCCACATGCTACGAGGCAACTAAGCCTGAGAGCCGCACTTACCGAGCCTGCGCACTACAACTAGAGAGGCAACGGGCCTCAACTACAGAGGCAAAGCGCTCTGGAGCCCGCAGGCCACAACTAGAGAGAAACCCACGCACCGCAACAAAAAGATCCCACATGCCACAACTAAGATTCGACACAGCCAAAATAAATAAATAATAAATGAATAAATAAATAAAATTTGTTTTAAAAATCCATTAGGACTGACTTTTTTTTTTCTTTGCTGTGTTGGGTCTTCACCACTGCGCACGGGCTTTCTCCAGTTGTGGCGAGCAGGGGCTACTCTTCGTTGCAGTGGGCGGGCTTCTCATCGCAGTGGTTTCTCTTGCCATAGAGCACAGGCTCTAGGCGCCCGGGCTTCAGTAGTTGCAGCACGCGGGCTCAGTAGTTGTGGCACGTGGGCCCTAGAGCACATGGGTTTCAGCAGTTGTGGCGCGCAGGCTCGGTAGTCGTGGCTCACGGGCTCTAGAGCACAGGCTCAGTAGCTGTGACACACAGCCTTCGTTGCTCCACAGCACGTGGGATCTTCCCAGACCAGGTAGCAAACCCATGTCTCCTGCATTGGCAGGCAGATTCTTAACCACTGCACCTCCAGGGAAGTCCTGGGACTGACGTGACAGCAACCAAAACTGTATTTTTTAATATAAGCTATTTCAATCAAACAACAAATACTTATTGAGAATGCCGTTGAGGCTCAGGACTCTCCTCAGTGCTAAAGAAATATAAAAATATATAAGACGATCCATGGCCTCACTGTATTTATATTAAAAGACTGAAGAAAAACATTCTATGACAACTTGCCATAATCGCTATTACAAAGTATGAGCAGTTTTTTAATTATCTGAACCTCTCTGTTCCTCAGTTTCCTCATCTGTAAAATGTGGATAAAATTACTTCTAATACCAATGCAGTGAAATAGAGAGTTGAAAGAAGTATTTGGATAACAAAGGAATTGGGAAAGGATAATTTGGATTACCTAGATCAGGGGTTAATAACCTTTTTCTGTAAAGGGCCAGATGGTAAATATTTTCAGCTTTGCAGGCCATATGGTCTCTGTCACAACTATTCAACTCTGCATTGTACCTGGGAGAGCAGCTGTGGACACCACGTAAATGAATGACTGTGGCTGTATGCCAATAAAACTTTATTTACAGACACTACTGAGATTTGAATCGCATATCACTTTTATGTAACATGATATATTCCTCTTCTTTTGACTTTTCAAAACAATTTTAAGAGGTAAAATCCTTGCTTAGCTTGGGGGCCATACAAAAACAGGCAGCATGCTAAATATGGCTCAAGAGCCACACTTTCCTGGGCTGACACATAATTCACTGAGGGTAGGTTGTTCATTGAGTTGCCTCCATTAATGGCACAGGGTCTAGTACACAGTAAGTGCTCAACAGTGCTTGCTAAAGTGATCCACGCTGAACAGGGTGGGGTGTGTGCATGTGTGTGCATGGCTCAGCTAGTAAGTTTTATATTTGTTTTTATTTTGCTCTTTGCTATTACTAACATGTACATGCAACAAATCTTAGTCACTTGGGGGTTTATTCCTTGCCCTAAAGTCTTAGGGCTAGAACTTTATAATCACAATTAATTTCTGTGGAGACAACAGACAGTTCATGAAGTAAAGATTATTACTTTGAGAGAGAAAAACTATCACAAATGAACTAGAAAAACAAGGAACACTGAAAACTTAAAACACAACATGATTTAAACTCTCAAGTCACCTCTCCTTCCCAGAATTTTCCACAAGGTACACTACAACTTGATAGTGCTGGTGGGAAGAACAGAACCAAACATAATTCTGCTTTATTTGCCTGTGAGCGCTGAAACAACATGTAATTTTTACACAAATGACCAAACTAATTTAAAGATTGGTTAGCTTGACTGCTTTATCCTAAATTTTCAAAGCCACTTAATATTAAGCTGATC
Organism: Mesoplodon mirus; assembly: GCF_964341445.2. Classification (NCBI taxonomy): domain Eukaryota; kingdom Metazoa; phylum Chordata; class Mammalia; order Artiodactyla; family Ziphiidae; genus Mesoplodon; species Mesoplodon mirus. Next base: position 20,516,403 of record NC_138981.1, on the reverse strand, counting down.
GGCAGAAATCAAGACAGAAAGCTCATTTGTTTTAATCCCCACTGACCTGGCAATTTAGGAGAGTCAGGAAAATTCTCAAATGTCTTGCATGTACTACATCAAAAGCATCACTTTAAACACTTAATTAAACAGCTTTGTGTTTCCTCTACATAGTTAAGTCGCTTAGCATATTTTTTCTCTTTTATTAATTTAACTAACTTAAGAAAAAAATGGAACAATTGATGATCAACTGCCCTTTTACAAACAATTTATAGCACAACTTTCTTAACGCTTGCAACAGCTGTGAAAGCGTCAGTCAGGCTTCACCACGCCAAGGTCTCGTTTTCTCTCATGAGTTCTACAATAACTATTAAACATCAATCAAAATTCTGAGCTTTAAGCATCGGAAGGTTCAGGAAACTGTACATCAATTACACTATCCCTCAAAACAGTAGCAATTTCCATAATGCCAAAAAAATGATTGACTAGTGTAGATGTCCTGGCTGAAGATATTATCCTAAGCACAGCTAATGGTATTAATGAAAATTAGGCTGGAGAACAGGCTTTAATATCCTTTGGGGCTTTCTGAATTCCACAAATAATAACAATGCAGTTATCTGACAAATCAAATTTCACCTTCTTGACAAGAATGGCAATGATTTATCATGAGTCTTCAAAAACTTTAATTCTGCAAATTGCTTTCGGGTGTGGTTCACAGGCTCATGCATCATGCTGGGGGGAGAATAGATAAGCGCCCCCCATGAATCACAGAGGGGTGGGGGGGGGCGGTACGCAGGCCTCTCACTGTTGTGGCCTCTCTCGTTGCAGAGTACAGGCTCCAGACGTGCAGGCTCAGCGGCCATGGCTCACGGGCCCAGCCGCTCTGCGGCATGTGGGATCTTCCCGGACCAGGGCACGAACCCGTGTCCCCTGCATCGGCAGGCGGACTCTCAACCACTGCGCCACCAGGGAAGCCCAATCACAGAGCTTTTAAAGTGCAAGTCATAGTTCTGATTTTGCAAAAGCTGGAAGACAGGAATGCTCAGATTTCAGGTCTTCCACCCTTAACCCTTCCTGAATAATGTCCCAGTGTAGCCGACAATCCCCATTTCTCTCTGACATGGACAACATTCTAAGAAGGTATGTTCCAAATTATAAAGCAGCTCCATCCATCCATCTTCTCCCTTGAAAATACTTACGCCAGGACTTTCCTGGTGGTGCAGTGGTTGGGAATCTGCCTGCCAATGCAGGGGACACAGGTTCGAGCCCTGGTCCAGGAGGATCCCACATGCCGTGGAGCAACTAAGCCTGTGAGCCACAACTACTGAGCCTGCGCTCTAGAGCCCGCGAGCCACAACTACTGAAGCCCGTGTGCCTAGAGCCCGTGCTCCGCAACAAGAGAAGCCACCACAATGAGAAGCCCGCGCACCGCAATGAAGAGTAGCCCCTGCTCACCGCAACTAGAGAAAGCCTGGGCGCAGCAACGAAGACCCAATGCAGTCAAAAAATTAATTTTTTTAAAAAAATAAAATACCTACTCCATCTATCTTGAAGGTGGGCAGTTTTTCCAGTCCAAAAAGGGAAAGTACTCTGGTATAGGTAAATCATAATTTAGCCACACCGGCACTAAACAGTTTCCTGGTATCATTGTGATAGTCCTCTCACTTGGGTGAGCCCTGCACCCAACAGTTTTTAAAAAAAGAACATTTGGGTTTTCTTTGAACATAGATGGAGCAGGGAGTAACAACAGAGTTAAGAACCCTAAACCATCCTATGATTACTCCATAAAACAACACATCTCTCTGATGGTAGGGGCATTACCTTAAAAATAGTGGCAACTCTCACATATCCCCTTTGAAGCTGAATAGGAGAGTGTCAATGTCTTTTTATTACCTTCAGTTACATGTGGTAAACTGCTCACAAAGTTTTCACAAATAGAACAGCTGCTAGACCTGATTAAATGAATATCCTAAGCTTCAATTAACCAAATCCATTTGTCCAGACATAGCCAAGATGATAAAAGCCCGAGAGCCAGAACAATCCTATATTACAGTTAGGCTTTTAGATGAGCCAAAGTAAGTGGTATTTTTCTCTGCCCCACACGCAGGGCTCTACGTCATGGGTCAGCAAACAAAAGCCAACAGGCCAAAACAAGCCTGCCACCTACTTCTGTAAAAAACACTGTTTTGGAACATGGTGAAGGGGTCCAAAATATGTCACTGCAGCATAAGAATTATTTTGAGCTGAAGGCATTTGAGAATCAACAGATACAGGAAGAGGCCTTCTATGCACTCCCCTTATCTGCCTAAAAGCAGGCCTTCCAAAAGAATTCCAGTGTCATAAATCCCTCTTAAGGGAGGCTTCTCATACCAGGGGGAAAGAGTGACTCCTATCACCAGAGATGAGAAGTCAGTGCCAGGATGAGAAACTGCATACACAGACCTTACTAAATCAAACCTTACCTTCCATTAGTTTCCCCCACGTATTTCTCAGTCATATCCCACCATTTATTGTTCCTTGAAATCTGTGTATAAAATAAATAACCTACAAGGATATACTGCACAGTACAAGGAATATAGCTAATATTTTATAACTATAAATGGAGTATACTCTTTAAAATTTGTGAACCACTATGTTGTACACCTGAAAGTTATATAATACTGTGAATCAACTGTACCTCAATAAAAGAATAATAAAGTGTTTTTTTTAAAAGATGGCATATGAAGCCCAAATTCTCACTGCTTCTTTGAGCTGCATTTTCTGTGAGCTCCCACCTACCTAAGGGAATAAACTTTGTCTTTTCTCCTGCTAATCCACCTTCTGTCAGTTTAATTTGCAGACCCCCAAACACTGAACCTCAAAGGGTAGTAGAAGTTTTTCCTCTCCAACAAAAGCCATGTTTATTTGTTTATGGATTGTCTGTGGCCACTTTCACGCTACAGATGCAGAGCTGAGTAGTTGCAAGAGAGACCATAGGGCCCCCAAAGCCTAAAATATTTACTATCTGTTTACTATCTGGTTCTTTGCAGAAAAATTATGCCAACACCTCTTCTACATAAGAAGGTCCCAAATTTTTCAAAACTAATAGTAAAGATAGCAAGGGAAAAATAGGGACGAAGGTTAATCTTTTTGGACAGGTTCATCAGATATAAACATGTGATTAAACTTATAATAATGCTTCATGTTTTGTTGAGGTAAATACCTGAATTTGAAAACAGAGCCAGCATACAAATATTAACCAGAAATGGGAATACCAATGAAAAATCAATACACTTTTTGAGGAAAAGAAAAAATGTATACAAATGACTAAAAACCATTTTCAAATGGCTTAGAAATGCACATTGAACACCTAGTCCCTAACACCTAACATTTTCTCAGATAAACTTCATCAGCCACTTAATCCTCCTCCCAGTTGTTAAATTACTTACTTAAACAGGAGGCAAGCTGGAGATTAACTTCAATAACATATCCTGTTCCCTCATCAACAGTCCACCTGAACCGGAATTGTCCTCATTTATTCCATTGAGGTTTACCTCTGACGTGAATGATTCTTTACCAGCCTGAAAAAACTTCAAACTACCTCCCTCATAACACAGGGGAGAGATCAAATGAGATATCTGCTAAATTATTAAATTAGGTAAATGTAAACTGTCACACGGTTTTCCTAAAAGAAGCAGAGTTTCTCAACCTTGGTACTACTGACATTTAGGCCAAATTATTCTCATTTGTGGGGGTCTGTCCTGTGCACTGTGGGATGTTTAGTAGCATCCTTGACCTCTACCCACTACATGCCAGTCAACTCTCCCCTGTTCCCAGCTGTGGCCAAAAATGTCTCCAGACGTTGCCAAATGTCCCCTGGGGGTACAATATCACCCTGAGTTAAGAACCACTGCTGCAGGGGACCCTCATGCATGCTCAGGTGTGAGACACAATCTGACCTAGACTGTGGTACTTGTCAAGCCATCTGGACCCACTTGGGAGAACCCCTGACATTGTATCCATATTACCCATTTCTAAGAAGGGGGCTCATCCAGTCCTTCAATATTCCTTAGGCATTTCATTAATGGTCACCACTATTATGTCATTAGGAGTATTTTATGGAGAAAACACCATGATCTTCTCTCCCATCAATTTTTTAATGTGCCTCAGGCAATTGCAGTTCAACCTAATTTCTGGTCAATGCCACCTAAATCCCAGGATGATAGAGGCAAAGAATTAACAACTGGAAAGTGCTTTGCAACTATAAGTCATGATAGAAATATACCCCAAGATCTCAGAGATATTCACATTAAAAGTTCTAATAACTTTTCTCTGAGTAGCTTGGTAAAATATATTTTTAAGTACTTTGAGGCATCTAAAAAGCCACGTTAATACAATTACAGTTCACTGAAAAATTAGCAATTTCAAAGTACAATCCACTTGGAGAGCTAAAATCAGTCATAGCAGGGTAATATTCTATTTAATTATAAAGATTAATTCAACCTTCATTTATTTGTGCATGCGTTTGGTCTTTTCATTTTTCACACAACACCCGAGATTCAAATACCATCTGGTAGAATTGCCAAACAAGTTTCAGTAGCATCTATTAGAGTTACAGATTTCATTTCAAAGTGAAATTGATAAAAGGACAGGGGGAGAGGGGGAAAAAGGGAGGTAGAAGCAGTAGAGACTCAATTTAATCTCCAAAATACACAGGCAGCTCATGCAGCTCAATATCAAAAAAACAAACAACCCAATCCAAAAATGGGCAGAAGACGTAAATAGACATTTCTCCAAAGAAGATACACAGATTGCCAACAAACACATGAAAGGATGCTCAACATCACTAATCATTAGAGAAATGCCAATCAAAACTACAATAAGGTATCACCTCACACCAGTCAGAATGGTCATCCTCAAAAAATCTACAAACAATAAATTATGGACAATGTGTGGAGAAAAGGGAACCCTCTTGCACTGCTGGTGGGAATGTAAATTGATACAGCCACTATGGGGAACAGTATGGAGGTTCCTTAAAAAACGAAAAGTAGAACTACCATACGACCCAGCAATCCCACTACTGGGCATATACCCTGAGAAAACCATAATTCAAAGAGAGTCATGTACCACAATGTTCACTGCAGCTCTATTTACAATAGCCAGGACATGGAAGCAACCTACGTGTCCATCGACAGATGAATGGATAAAGAAGACGTGGCACATATATACAATGGAATATTACTCAGCCATAAAAAGAAACAAAATTGAGTTATTTGTAGTGAGGTGGATGGACTTAGAGACTGTCATACAGAGTGAAGTAAGTCAGAAAGAGAAAAACAGATACCGTATACTAACACATATATATGGAATCTAAAAAAAAAAAAAAGGTTCTGAAGAACCTAGGGGCAGGACAGGAATAAAGATGCAGACGTAGAGAATGGACTTGAGGACACGGGGAAGTGGAAGGGGAAGCTAGGACGAAGTGAGAGAGTGGCATGGACATATATACACTACCAAATGTAAAACAGATAGCTAGTGGGAAGCAGCCGCATGGCACAGGGAGATCAGCTCGGTGCTTTGTGACCACCTAGAGGGGTGGGATAGGGAGGGTGGGAGGGAGATGCAAGAGGGAGGAGATATGGGGATATATGTATATGTATAGCTGATTCACTTTGTTATACAGCAGAAACTAACACACCATTGTAAAGCAATTACACTCCAATAAAGACTTTAAAAAAATAAAATAAAATGAAAAAAAATAAAACAAAAATGAGGTTTTCCACCAATCTGATGGAGCTGTATCCCTCTCTCTACTTCGTTCCCTACCATGCCAGCTGCACAAACAGTCCTAAATAACAAGTCCTGTCATCCCCATTTACAGTATTTTCTGAAACAGCCAGGTGAAGATTTAAGCAGTGTTGTGTATAATAGTGTGAACTCTGATTATGAACTATGTCCACCATGTTTTTCAAATGTATCTTACATCTTCCTTAAAATGTGGCTTTAGTCATGTGGTGATTAAGCTGACCACTTTCTTCATCACAATATCTGTTCAATATTCAATCTTGTACTGAATGATTACTAACTGCCAGACAAGCACCACAGACTTGAAAATATCTTCTTAAATTTCTTTGAGTTGTAACAATACACAAAGTACACAAATAATAAGTGTACAAATCAAAGATTTGTTTTTTGTTTGTTTGTTTGTTTTTTGTGGTATGCGGGCCTCTCACTGTTGTGGCCTCTCCCATTGCAGAGCACAGGCTCCGGATGCGCAGGCTCAGCGGCCATGGCTCACGGGCCCAGCCGCTCCGCGGCATGTGGGATCTTCCCGGACCAGGGCACGAACCCGTGTTCCCTGCATCGGCAGGCGGACTCTCAACCACTGCGCCAACAGGGAAGCTCCAAAGATTTGTTTTTAAACACACACACACATACACACAAACCTGTGCTAGCAACTCTGAGACAAGATTTAAAATATTTCTAGTACACAGAAGACTCCCTTGGGTGCCCTTCCAGTTAAGCTGTCCACCCTCAAGATAACCACTATTCTGACCTCTATCTCCATAGCTTAGTTTTGCCTGCTCTTGAACTTCAAAAAAAAGTGTGTACTCTTTTGTGTCTGGCTTCTTTCATCTCAACATTACATCTGAGAAATTCATCTGTGTTTTGTGTGTAGCAAGAGTTGAGATACATAGTTTAATACACTGCACTCCTGTCCTCAAGGAGTTCACAGTCAGACAGGTGGAGAATGAGAGGCAAAAACAAAAACAAGACGTAGAGAACAAACGTGAGGACACCAAGGGGGAAAGCGGGGGTGGGGGTGGGGTGAACTAGGAGACTGGAATTGACATATATACGCTAATATGTGTAAAATAGATAACTAATAAAAACCTGCTGTATTAAAAAAAGGAGATCTCAGTGCTGAACACAATCAGCAACAATAGAAATAACATTTTTAATAATAATAAATGTAATGTTCTTTGTTGAACTTTAACTATGGATCAGGTACTGGGCTAAGTGCTTCATTTCCTCATCAGATCCAAATTTATTTTACCTCAACGCTATCAGGTGAGTACAAATTATCCCCATTTCAGAGCTGATGGGTCTGAGCCTCAGAAAGGGGAAATAACTCTCCCCAAGTCCTACAGGCAATAAGAGCCAAAACCAGCTTTTTAACCCAGATGAATTTAGCCCTAATCTGACTTCAAAACGCCCATGTTTTTCCAACATACACCATCTTTTGAGAGATGAAAAGTATTATATAAATTATAAATCCAAATGAACTGATTAATGTGTAAAGACCACCTCTGCATCAGTAACCATATTCAACATGCTAAGAAAAATATTATTTTTAGCTGTAAGAATACTTTTAAGAAGTTCTCCATCCTTCCCTAAAAATCATACCATTGAGCTTTTAGTTCTGGACACCAGTGGGAGTGAACTTTGAGAGCCCATAGCAGACCAAGGTTTAGCCAAGAGAGGAGATCAAAATGGAAAAGGAGAGACAAGAAAGTATTTCTATTCTGGAAATATCAGAACATCTATTTTTCAAACCAGTCAAGGTAATGAAGTAAATGAGACTTCACCAATAGGAGGGAAGTTCCAGGGAATGGGGCTCCATGAAGAGAAGGTTATCAACCTCATGGAGAAGATCCACTGGCAACTATGCTGAGAAATGTGTCTAGCCTGAGCATCCCTGGCCCAAGGATTTCTGGCCCTCATCCACCCCTTTGAAAGAAGAATAAGGTCTCTCTCCCTCAGGGATCTTTGCACATTCATAAAGACAAATGAGAGCCAGTTTGAATCAATTAAGCTTAACCTGACTGGTTTTGAGGCTGGAAATGCAGGAACATACCAAAAGCAGCAGACCAGGAACTTTGTACCTTACCCCAGAAGCCCATGAGATGGAATATGGGCCTTATGAACGATGAGTTTTGGGTTCCCACTTTGGGTTCCCCAAAATTCTGGCAACTTGGTCATGCATTATCTGCTTGTAAGAATATATCATCAGTAACATGTAACTTTCTGCTACCATAACAGCCATACATATGGTATGGCATATGTCAACGTTCATGGGTCCAGGTACCTTGCTGCTCTCTACATCTCTGCCAGGGTACCAGCCTCCACCCATTCAGACTAAACTCCAGAGGGTGAGCGGTGAGAGACAGATAAAGGAAATGCAACCCAAAGCCACCTTCTGCCCTCACAGTTCAGACCTGGTTATTTATTCTGGGATGCCCATGGGCTACATTTTGGAACAAATCTTAGCTTTTTTTTTTTCTTGCTCTACTTCTGAAAAGGCAATCTAGGGAAGGAAATCAGAAAGGCCACCTATACTCAAGACAAAGCAATGAGCCATAGCCAAGGGACAACGTGGGCTGTTGGTAAACAACAGCCTAAATGTCATCATCAATTATTCATCATTCAACAAAGCCAATGAGTAACCTCTATATAAAACCACTTAATTCTTACTCAAACTTCAGCCCAACAAGAGAGGAAAGCAGCAAGGTGCTGGTCAAAAACTTGAGACTAGTAAAGTGCTAGACCATGTTGGCAAGCCATGGCCTGCCAGCCAAATTCCAGCTGCTGCCTGATTTTGTAAATAAAGTTTTACTGACACACAGTCATGCACATCTGTTCACATAATGTCTATGGCTGCATTCATGGGACAACAGTAGGTCTGAATAGCTGCGGCAGAGACCACATGGCCTGCAAAGCCCAAAATACTTACTATCTTGTCCCTTGAGTGAGAAATTTGCCAACTCCTGCTCTACACTCTCACTACTCAATGTGTGGTCCATGGTCCAGGTACATCCATCTCACCTGGGGGCCTGCTAGAAATGCAGAATCTCAGGCTCTACTTCAAACTTAATAAGAATCTGCATTTTAACAAGGTCCCTGGGAGAGTGGTGTGCACATTCAAGTCTGAGTAGCAGCGCTCTAATAGGGCTCTGCTTCTCAAACTTGGCTGCTTACTGGAATTGCCTGAGGAGTTTTATTTCGTTTTGTTTTGTTTTGAATACTGATAGCCTGGGTCTGAGTTAACTCCAGTCTGAAAAGTTTGCAAGAGCTTCCAGCTCCTCCTCACATAGCTCTCATTCTCATTAGATGTTGACAGAGGACACTCAAACAAGCATCCAGCAATTAGGGAGCGTTTGGGAAGTGGGTAGAGAAGAGCAGAAGGAAAGGATTTGCTCCTCTTCTACTCTGTCAAGTTTTCTCATTTTAAAATTGCTCTCTCCGACAAGCTCCTTTTTTGTGAATAATTGTTAATGGAAATCAGAAATTACTTAGGACAATTCATAGGGCCTCTTTAGAACACGACTTTATACAGATCTATACAAATCACTTTGCCAAACCTTAACTTTCATTTTCAAAAGCCTGGAAGAACAAGCCAAATTATTCCATACACCTGTAAATTCATTTTATAACTTAATATGAGAATTAAACAAAGGCTCTCTTCTGCAGCCCTAAAGGACACAACCTCAGTGCTGTCCTTGACTCTGCTCTGCTTTGGGACAGGTCCATTCAGCTCATTAGTTTAATGCTTACAAACCCCTGAGGCTCTTGTTAGCCTGCACAGTGACTTCAGCACTGGCAACACCAGAATATACCAAAGGCAGCAGATTTGTCCCCTTTACCTTAGGTCAGCAAGCATAGCCCTTTCCAATGCCGAGAGTCTTTGGCTATGAAGTACAGGAAATCAGAACCTCATGTACCTCAATGAAGTTAAAACACTCCCTCACACCTTATATAAAAATAAACTCAAAATGGTTTAAAGACCTAAATACAAGACATGACACCATAAAACTCGTAGAAGAGAACATAGGCAAAACATTCTCTAATATAAATCATGGAAGTGTTTTCCTAGGTCAGTCTCCCAAGGCAAAAGAAATAAAAGCAAAAATACACAATTGGGACCTAATCAAACTTAAAAGCTTTTGCACAGGAAACTATCAACAAAACAAAAAGACAATCTACGAATGGGAGAAAATATATGCAAACAATGCAACTGACATGAGGCTAATATCCAAAATATACAAACAATTCATACAACTCAGTATCAAAAAAAACAAGCAACCCAATCAAAAAATGGGCAGAAGACCTAAAGAGACATTTCTCCAAAGAAGACATAAAGATGGCCAACAGGCACATGAAAAGATGCTCAACATCACTAATTATTAGAGAAATGCAAATCGAAACTGCAATGAGGTGTCACCTATCACGAGTCAAAATGGCTATCATCAAAAAGTCTACAAATGATAAATCCTGGAGAGGGTATGGAGAAAAGGGAACCCTCCTACACTGCTGGGAATGTAAACTGGTGCAGCCACTATGGAGAACAGTGTGGTGGTTCCTTCAAAAACTAAAAATAGAACTACCATATGATCCAGCAATCCCACTCCTGGGCATATATCCAAAGAAAACTATAATTCAAAAAGATACATGTACCCCAATGTTCATAGCAGCACTATTTACAATAGCCAAGACATGGAAGCAACCTAAAATGTCCATCAACAGATGAATGGATAAAGAAGATGTGGTCTATATATACAATGGAATATTACTCAGCCATAAAAAAGAATGAAATAATGCTATCTGCAGCAACATGGATAAACTTAGAGATTATCATACTAAGTGAAGTAAGTCAGAGAAAGACAAATACCATATGATATCACTTATATGTGGAATCTAAAAAAATGATACAAATGAACTTACAAAACAGAAATAAACTCATAGACATAGCAAAAAAACTTATGGTTATAAAGGGGGAAGGGGAAGGGGGATAAATTAGGAGTTTGGGGTTAACAGATACACACTATTATATATAAAATACATAAACAACAAGGATCTACTGTATAGCACAGGGAACTATATTCAACATCTTGTAATAACCTATAATGGAAAAGAATCTGAAAAGGAATATATATATATATATATGTATATATATATACTGTATACTATATATATCTGAATCACTTTGCTGTATACCAGAAACATAACACTGTAAATCAACTATACTTCAATTAAAAAAACCCACAATGATATATGTATATGTATAGCTGATACATTTTGCTGTACAGTAGAAACTAACACAACATTGTAAAGCAACTACACTCTAATAAAAATTAAAATAAATAAATTTAAAAAACAAAATAAATTTACTTACACAATAAAAAAATGAGATATTACTACACATCTAACAGAATGGCTGAAATAAAAAACACTGATAATACCAAATACTGGTGAGGATGCAGAAAAAGTGCTTCATCAGACATTGCTGGTAGGAATGTGAAATGGTACAGCCACCCTGGTAAGCAGTTTGGTAGTTTTTTTTATAAAACAAAACATGCAAGTACCATCCGACCTAGCAATTACACTCTTGGGCATTTATTCTAAAGAAATGAAAATTTATATTCATACAAAAACCTCTACCTACATGAATGTTCTAACAGCTTTACTTGTAACAGTCCCAAACTGGAAACTGCTCAGATGTCCTTCAACAGCTGAATGGTTTAAACAAACTGGCATGCATCCATTTCATGGGATACCACTCAACAATAAAAAGGAACAAATCACTAATACACGCCACAACCTGGGGATGGATCTCCTGAAAACTCTACCAAAAAAAAAAAGCTAATCCCAAAAGGATAAAGACAGTGTGATTCCCTTATGTAATATTCTGAAATAATAAACTTTAGAAATGGAGAACAGCTTAGTGATTCAGGGGTGGGGATGGGAGGTGGGTATAAAAGGGTAGCATAAGGTGCTGGAACTGTTTAGTGTCTTGACTATGGTGGTGGGTACATAAACCTACACGTGATAAAACTGTAAAATGTACACAGAGTAAAACTGGGGAAATGTGAAGATCTGTGGATTATATTAATGTCAATTTCCCAGTTATGACTTACACGGTAGTTTTTCAATACCATTGGAGGAAACTGGGTAAAATGTACATGGGATCTGTGTCATTTCTTACAACTGCTTGTGAATCTAAAATTATCTCAATAAAAAATTCAGATAGGGCTTCCCCGGTGGCACAGTGGTTGAGCGTCCACCTGCCGATGCAGGAGACACGGGTTCATGCCCCGGTCCGGGAAGATCCCACATACCGTGGAGCGGCTGGGCCCGCGAGCCATGGCCGCTGAGCCTGCGCGTCCGGGGCCTGTGCTCCGCAACGGGAGAGGCCACAACAGTGAGAGGCCCGCGTACCGCAAAAAAAAAAAAAAAAAATTCAGATAAAAAAAGATGTGGGGGCTTCCCTGGTGGCGCAGTGGTTGAGAGTCCGCCTGCCGATGCAGGGGACACGGGTTCATGCCCCGGTTCGGGAAGATCCCACATACCGCGGAGCGGCTGGGCCCGTGAGCCATGGCCGCTGAGACTGCGTGTCCGGAGCCTGTGCTCCGCAGCGGGAGAGGCCACAACAGTGAGAGGCCCGCGTACCGTAAAAAAAAAAAAAAAAAAAAAAAAAAGATGTGGTATACATATACAATGGAACATTACTCAGCCGTAAAAAAAGAATGAAATATTGCCATTTGCAGCAATATAGATGGACCTAGAGAATATCCTACTAAGTGAAGTAAGACAGAGAAAGACAAATATATGATATCACTTACATGTGGAATCTAAAAATTAATACAAATGAATTTATTTACAAAACAGAAATAGACTCACAGCCATAGAAAACAAACTTATGGTTACCAAAAGGGAAAGGGGAAGGGGGAAGGATAAATTAGGAGTATGAGATTAACAGATACACACTACTATATATAAAATAGATAAACAACAAGGATTTACTGCATAGCACAGGGAATGATAATCAATATCTTATAATAACCTATGATGGAAAAGAATCTGGAAAGAAAAAAATACATATATATATGAATCACTTTGCTGTACACCTGAAACTAACACAATATTGTAAATTGACTACACTTCAACTTTTAAAAAAAGTACAGGAAGTCAGTGTCAGAGGTGTCTATACTGAAAATTAAGTTTATTTACTAAGGAACTCAAATGTATGTAAAACTGGAAAAAAAATGATTTGCCTACTAGGATGGAGTTGGGCCCCTTTTGACTTAGTCCAGTTCTGGGCCCTAACATGTAGTAGGTATTTCTTATACCTATGCAGGAAGGTCTCACAGACTGAGGCTGAGCCCTTTCCCCATCAGAGTTCAACAATAATTAGGTTTACTCAAATAGTTCTCTAAGTCAATGTATATACTGGTTTTGAGCTAAGAAAAAAAAATAAGTCAATAATATAAAACAACTTAACCAATCTAACAGGAAAATGGGGAAAATTTAATGATACTCGGTGGTCAGGTGTTAAAGAGGGGGTAAAAATAGTTCCAAATTCTCAATTGTAAATAATGAAAAACTGAACACAGGTGAGAGAGGCAAAGGATACAGACTGTAGGTAGGTAGTTTCCAAAGATGGCTGCCAACAATGCCTTCCCTCCCTGTGCGCTCACACTCTTCTTCACATCAAGAGATGGAGTCTTGGGGCTTCCCTGGTGGCACAGTGGTTGAGAGTCCGCCTGCCGATGCAGGGGACACGGGTTCGTGCCCCGGTCCGGGAAGATCCCACATGCCGCAGAGCAGCTGGGCCTGTGAACCATGGCCGCTGAGCCTGCGCGTCCGTAGCCTGTGCTCCGCAACGGGAGAGGCCACAACAGTGAGAGGCCTGCGTACCGCAAAAAAAAAAAAAAAAAAAAAGAGAGATGGAGTCTTTCTCCTGTCCTCAAATATGGACTGGCCTTGTCCCTGGCTTTGACCAAAAGAATGTAACACACGAAACATTCTGGGGCTTCTCAGCCCAGACCTTAAGAAGGCTAGCAGCTTCTGCTTCCTCCCTCTTGGAGCCCTTAGCTCCCCTGTAAGAGTACCACGTTACTCTTCTGGAGAAAGAAGCCACATAAGGAACACTGAGGTGTCAGACACAAGTAAAGAAGCCACCTCAGATGTTCAGCCATAGCTGTCATCTGACTGCAAGTGCCTGAGACACTCCAGACGAGACCAGCAGAAGGGTCACCCATCTGAGCCCCAACCAACCCAGAGAATCATGAGAAATAATAAAATACTTGCTGCTTTAAGGCAGCAGGTTTTGGGGTGGTTTGTTACACAGCAATAGATAACCCAAATACAGACCACTGCAGTAGGTGAGTCATTCTCCCTGCACGAAAAAAATTAAAACCTGCTCTCTTCCCTCTGGCAATTGACAGATCCAGAACCAAAACAACACAAAACCCCAAAATCCTCTATGAGGAATCAATCCTTCCATAAAATCCGTTTCGTTTTTTTTTAAGGAATTTTGTTCATTTGAAATGCCAAGAATGATACTATTTAAAATCAAAATGAGGTAATTCCCTGGCGGTCCAGTGGTTAGGACTCCATGCTTTCACTGCAGAGGGCCAAGGTTCAATCCCTGGTCGGGGAACTAAGATCCTGCAAACTGTGTGGCAGAGCCAAAAAAAAATTTTTTTTAATAATAAATTAGTAAATTAAAATGTTTTAAAAAATCAAAATGAAATTTATTTTGCAAAGCTGTAAACACCTCTATCAGAATACTTTGGTCGTGTCATTTCTTCCTAGCACTGCTTCCTCCAACTTTCCCAATTACCTTTACCTTTTTCCCAGTTTCTTTTACTCTTTCTTCTCTTGGTATCAGGTTGTTTCTCCAGCTCATAAGTGAGATTCTGTCAGAAGTGGATTTGCTATCACGCCCTCAAGCCTGCCTTTACCCAGCTATGCTAGGGTCTAGAAAATGACAACTCAGAACACCAGATTAAATACAATTTCTCTCTCTTCACCCATTTTCCACTATCTGTCTGTCCAGTCCTTGGGTTATTAATGGAACTGACATTCCCATATAACTGACTGAGCAGGCCCAGCAGCCAGATAAGAAGGGAGCCGCTGACAGCAGCAGACACAACCTCAGAGAGAGCAGATAAGCAGACACGTCGTGGCTATTAGTTTCATCTTGGGCCAAAGAGAAGAAGCATCACAAAATATACACAGAGAACTCAAACATTCCTAATGGACTCTTTTCCCATGAAATTAAAAATCAACATATCAAAACTGATTCTTCTTATCAAACCAAACTAAGCATGTATTTGTAAGTGAATTCCTAACATACTCAATTTGGATTTGGACCAAAAAAGAATAAAGACAGGCGTTAAATCTCTCCCCCCAGTCCCATGAATAAAAGTAATAAATAGTCTCTATAATGTTTAAAAAGCAGCTCTCTCCCCTGGGCCTCTGGAATTTCACTCTGAGGCTAACATAGCATTTCCCTATTTCTTTCAAAGTCCTACAACCAACAAATCACACAAGCCAAAATAATCCTTAATATGCACTTAAACATTAAACACTTTCACAGTACCACGTTTAAACTATTACTGCTTGTTGATGTTGTTAAATTTTTTGAATATTTACTATTGCAAGTTTCTTCTGTTAACACAGTTCCATTGTTCCACGTTGTTCAAATTAGTTCTACTTCTTGATACTAGCATTAATTTTTTTAATGTATGGCATGGTCATACACTAGTTATATACTTCTTTTATATTCTTGACAATACAACACTGCAAAAATTTCAAAAAACATAGATTACATGTATGTTCACTGACATGAGCTAGTGCCCCTTACAAATGACAATTCACATAAACCCCTCACTCAAACTTCTGCAAATTTGCTTATTACTAAAACTCTTCATTTCAAGTTGGTAATGAGTCTCTCTCCTCTCCCCCTCCCACAACAACAACAAAAATCAATATATTGCTCATTGGTAGAAGGACTAATTAAGGCAATGATTTATAAACTTCAAAACAGTCTGTGATTAAATTGAAGTCAGACATTAAAGAGGATATCTCGTTGTGCCAGGGAGCAAAGATGCTGTCAGAAACAACTAGAGTCATGTCAAAATTCCCTAACGCAAGAGCCTCAGGTTGGCCAATATGGGACAATTTGAGCTAAAAAATAATGATGACTGTAATGAATCTAAACAAATCAAATACATAAAATTCCCTGAGTTTATCATGATATTTAAAAACCAAACTGCTTTGGTACCTTTGGAAGCACTAGGACACCAACTCACTGTGAAAATCAATAAATAAAAAGATATTTATGCTGCCTATCAGCAGTTTATATCAGTATAAGCTGTTGTCAGTGTAATCAAGTGGTTTATGAGAGAAGATCCTTTTTTATAGAAATATTTCAGCTGATATACGCAGAAAGAATGATAGAACTAGAAAATCACCCGTTGCAATCCCTAATGAACTCACGTATCTATGCAATATACTATCAATGACTGCTTAAACGATTAAAACAGTAGTTTTCAACCCTGGCTGCATATTTCTATCTCCTGGGGAACTTTGAATACTGATGCCTGGGTCTCACCCCCAGAAAGTCTGATGTCATTGGTCTGGGGTGTGGCCTGAGCATTTGTATGTTTTAAGCTCCCCCGGGGTGATATGAAGGCACAGTCAAGAAAGAGGACCATGGCCTATGGTGAAAGGTTGATGGGTAAGTTAAAAGGGAAGGATCAGTCTGAGAACACCTGAACCCACTAATCAACATTTTCAGTGGAAGTGGGACAACACAGCACCATGTCCCTCTTGGAGGGCTGCACAGGAAGCACACAGCACTGCCCATGACGTCTTTATGCCAAAAGAAAATTGAACCTGAATCTAATCAAACCTCTAGCTGAACTAGCATATACGGAAAATGTGAGAGACAGAAGAACATGTTAAAAGACAACAATAGTGTATCATCAGCCAAATCAGCAGTGCTGAAAACTCTACCAGACAAATGGCACAATTTCTTCAACAAATAAATTTCATGGATAAAAGGGGAGGGGCGCTCTTAAAACTTTTAAAGCCTTAAAAGACAGACCCATTAACTGCAATATGTACACCTTGTTTGGATACCAATTTCAACCAGCTGTTTAAAAAAAATAAACAAACATTTTTGAGATAATTACAGAAAGCAGACAGAATACAGGTACTGCTGTTAATATTGATGGGTATGTTAAGGGTACTGTGGTTAGTTGGGTTTTTTTTTTTTTAATCCTTAACTGTTGAAGATACATAATGAAATGTTTATAGTAAAATGATATCTGACGGGACTTCCCTGGTGGCGCGTGGTTAAGAATCCACCTGTCAATGCAGGGGACACGGGTTCGAGCCCTGGTCTGGGAAGATCCTACATGCCACGGAGCAACGAAGCCCGTGCGCCACAACTACTGAGCCTGCGAGCCACAACTACTGAGCCCGTGTGCCACAACTACTGAAGCCCACGCGCCTAGAGCCTGTGCTCCACAAAAAGAGAAGCCACCGCAAGAAGCCTGCGCACAGCAACGAACAGTAGCCCCCGCTCACTGCAACTAGAGAAAGCCCACGTGCAGCAACAAAGACCCAATGCAGCCAAAAATAAACAAAATAAAATAAATTTATTAAAAAAAATGATATCTGACATGAGCTTGAGAATTCTCAAGCATAAAAACAGGTGGGGTGGGGAAAAGATGAAATCAAAACAGCAAAGACTGCTCACTGGTGAGGCTGGGTAATAAGAACCTGTGGGTTTGTTATGTACACTTTTGTATACATTTAAAATTTTCCATAACAACATGTTTTAAAATATTGAACAGAATGGCCATCATCAAAAAATCTACAAACAATAAATGCTGGAGAGGGTGTGGAGAAAAGGGAACCCTCTTTCACTGCTGGTGGGAATGTAAATTGATACAGCCACTATGGAGAACAGTATGGAGGTTCCTTAAAAAATGAAAAATAGAACTATCATACGACCCAGCAATCCCACTACTGGGCATATACCATGAGAAAACCATAATTCAAAAAGAGTCATGTACCACAATGTTCACTGCAGCTCTATTTACAATAGCCAGGACATGGAAGCAACCTAAATGTCCATCAACAGATGAATGGATAAAGAAGATGTGGCACATATATACAATGGAATATTACTCAGCCATAAAAAGAAACAAAATTGAGTTATTTGTAGTGAGGTGGATGGACCTAGAGTCTGTCATACAGAGTGAAGTAAGTCAGAAAGGGAAAGACAAATACCGTGTGCTAACACATATATATGGATTCTAAGAAAAAAAAATGTCATGAAGAACCTAGGGGTAAGACAGGAATAAAGACGCAGACAGAGAGAATGGACCTGAGGATATGGGGAGGGGAAGGGTAAGCTGTGACAAAGTGAGAGAGTGGCATGGACATATATACACTACCAAACGTAAAATAGATAGCTAGTGGGAAGTAGCCGCATAGCACAGGGAGATCAGCTCAGTGCTTTGTGACCACCTAGAGGGGTGGGATAGGGAGGGTGGGGGGGAGGGAGACACAAGAGGGAAGAGATATGGGGACATATGTATATGTATAACTGATTCACTTTGTTATAAAGCAGAAACTAACACACCATTGTAAAGGAATAAAGATGTAAAAAAATAAATTGAATAGAGTGAATGTTAACAGAAGTCCATTTTGTACCTCCACCCCAAAGAAACTAATGTAATTGGCATCAGCTTTTCTCTCCCAATTTTAGGAGACTTTCATGGAGCATTACATCATTTGGTGAGGAGAAATAAGAGGAAACTTGGGGAAAATGAACATGTCATCTTACTAATACTGAGCATTTGCTCTTTGCTAGTCACTGGACATACATTACTTGTTTAAATCCTCCCAAACACTCTGTGAAAACAGTAGTATATTTGTTCTCATTTCATGGGTAAGGAAACTGAGGCCCCCCAGAATGTGCATCTTGCCTATGTGCTTGGTGGAGCCGTGATTCTTACTAAGCTCTGCCCAGTGGCCAAAGAAGGGAAGACATGTTGGATTCTGAGCACACAAGAGTGAACCAGCGACCACAGTTCTTCCCTTACAGGGGTCAGTTCAATGCAGTAATCTGTATTTTGGGGGTACAGTGTTTTAGTTATAAATAAACACTATGATGCTATTTCAAAAGTTCAGAGAAGACAGGAAAGACCTCACTATCAGTTCTAAAATGGTTTGTTTTTCTCTTTCCAAGACTATAAGTGGGGAAATGGACTAAAAAGGATGAGAGGATGTATGTTACAACATGGATGAATCTAGAAGACATCATGCCAAGTGAAAGAAGCCAGACACAAAAGGTCACACAGTCTATGATTGCATTTATATGAAATAGCCAGAATGGGTGAATTCTCGGACAGAAGGCAGACTGGTGGTTGCCTGAAGCTGGGGGAAGGCAAATGAGGAGTGCCTGCTTACTGGGTATGAAGTTTCCTTGTAGGATGATGACAATGCTCTGGAACTAGACAAAGGTGGTGGCTGCACAACACTGTAAAAGTAGTCAGTGCCACTGAATTGTACATTTTAAAATGCTTCATTTTATGTTATGTGAATTTTACCTCAATAAAAAAAGGAAAAAAGGAGGAGAAGCTGGGGGGGAAAGAACTATGAAACAGAAATGGTAAAGATTTGAAAGCTTTTTGGAAGAAAGACTCAACAGGATTCGAGTGCTTTCCAGTTGGCTGGGAAGTAAAATTGAGATTTCTGCTTTGGGAGTCTGAATAGCTGGCTATAACCCATGGAATAATGTAATCTCCACTGAGGATAACACTGGACCTTAGAAAGAATGGGAACCCAATGAATGTTCAATTCCCTCAAGTTCCCACTTTTTAAATAGAACAATAAATTAGAAAATCAAGGAATACCCTAAATATAGTGTAACTGGATCATATCAAGGCACTGCTAAATGGCTCATGATCTCCTTGCAGGCAAAATGGATAAATCAGATGACAGTTCCATGAAGTTGTTCAAAGTAGAATAACTGGACTAAAAATCCACTGGTTAGTGAATTGCTAGGCATCTAACAAAAGACTTGTCACAGGGCAGGTTCTCCATGAATCTGCTCAATAGATAAATCTGGAAGGAATCTCCAAAGGACGAGCCAATAGGGAGATTCCAGTTCTACTGTGTGAGCATGCTCATTAATAACCCAGAAAAATAATCAAACCAAAACGTGGATTTATCTGGGACTTCCCTGGAAGTCCAGTGGTTAGGACTTGGTGCTTTCACTGCCATGGCCCCAGGTTCAATCCCTTGTTAGGGAACTAAGATCCTGCAAGCTGTGCAGCATGGACAAAAAAAAAAAAAAAAAAAAAAGTGGACTTATCAAATTATGAATGATATAAAGGTGGAGACACTGAATGACAGACTTGAGGTTTTTAAAGGTCTTTTGAGATGCCGTTCTGTGGAATTCATCCTAAATTTGGGGGGAAAGCAGTATGCACAAGATGTTTATCATAGTAATATCAATGGTAGCACAACCTAAATACCCAACTATGGAGAAGTGATTAAGTAATCTCCTGTATAACCACTGGAAGACTATGCAATAACAGTGAAAATTCTTTTATAAAGCCTATGTAGTAGGGACTTCCCTGGTGGCGCAGTGGTTAAGAATCCGCCTGCCAATGCAGGGGACACGGGTTCCAGCCCTGGTCCGGGAAGATCCCAAATGCTGCGGTGCAACTAAGCTCGTGCGCCACAACTACTGAGCCTGCAAGCCACAACTACTGAGCCTGAGTGCCACAATTACTGAGCCCGCATGCCTAGAGCTGGTGCTTCACAACAAGAGAAGCCACCACAATGAGAAGCCTGCGCACCGCAACGAAGAGTAGCCCCCGCTCGCCACAACTAGAGAAAGCCCGCACACAGCAACGAAGACCTAATGCAGCCAAAGGTAAATAAATAAATAAATTTATTTAAAAAAAAAAAAAAGATTATGTAGTAAGAGGAGAAATGTTTAAAATATAAAAGAGAAAAAAGGAATCAAATTTATATATACAGGATTATTCAAGCCTACGTATAGGGAAAAAAACAAAGTAATACATCAAAATGTTAGCAGTGGTTATGTTTGGGTGATGGGACTAGTAATGATTTTTTTTCTCTCTACTTTTATACTCTACCTTGGAGATTTTCTTTAATGAGCATAGATTTTTGTAGCAAAACTAATAAACACACAGGAGATCCAGAAACATATACTTTTTAAAAATCAGAGCCATGACCAAAGCTAAATGGATTTTTAATAAGAATTAATGTGAAGTTCTGGGATGAGGGTTTAAAGGAAATGCCACGTTTACGACTGGAGCAACAGGGCTTACTGATGGTTCCTGTGGGATTAAAAAAAAGACCTAGAAATTAACTGACTGTAAATTCGCTATGAGCCAACAGTGACATGGCTGAGGAGAAAAGATAGCCATAATATAAACTTCGGATTTCTAAAATAATTTGTATGCAAAACAAAAGCAGTAATAATATTCCCATGGTGCTGTGTGAGTTGGACTGTATGTAGAATACTGTGTTCAGCTTTGAACTTGAGCTTTAAAAAAAGATGTCGAAAACCTGGAGAGCAGCCAGCAGGATGAGGCATCAGAACCACAGCAGGAAAGCAGTGATTCCCACACTTTGGCGGCATCAGAATCACTCAGAGGGCTTATTAAAATGCAGATTCTTGGGTCTCCTCCCAGAGTTTCTAATTCTATACATCTGGGATGGGGCCAAGAAGCTGCACGTTTAGCTAGTTCCTAGGTGATGCCGATGCTGCTGGCCTGAGGACCACACTTAGAGGCCCACTGGCACTGTGGGTAAAAGCACAGACTCGGAAACCAGACTGCCAGGGATTAAGTCCCAGCTCTCCCACCTACTGACTGTGTGACCTTGAGCAAGCCTGCTTGCCCTCTCTGTGCTACAGTTTTCTCATCTGTAAAATGAAACGATTTGTCCAACCTCATACAGATATCATGGCATTGATGTAGTTAATATTTGTAAAGCATTTAGAACATCTAGCCTGGCATATAATGCTTGTTAATTTAATGAGGAACATTAGAGACGTTGTGTCTGAAACAGAAAAACATTTAAACATCTTCAAATACTGGAAGGACTTTTATGTGGAAGATATATTCTGCATAGTTCCTGGGGACAGACATGGAGTCAAGGGGTGGAAGTGACCAAGAAGGAGCCTTTGGATCTGTAACAAGAAGGGCTTTTTAGCAGCTGGAGCAACACTGGTGGGTGGCCTGGTTGGGTTCTGAGTGTCCCAGTACTCACTCAGGGCACTCCCCAGTGAGA
The DNA here is from genome assembly GCF_964341445.2 of Mesoplodon mirus. Classification (NCBI taxonomy): domain Eukaryota; kingdom Metazoa; phylum Chordata; class Mammalia; order Artiodactyla; family Ziphiidae; genus Mesoplodon; species Mesoplodon mirus. Next base: position 20,494,311 of record NC_138981.1, on the reverse strand, counting down.
GATGGTGAACAGGGATTCCTGTAAGGAATTCCTGTAAGGGGTAAGGGAAGTAGCCACTTAATAAACATCAGCTAGTTCAAGCAATACAACCTTGGTGTAAGGGAGCTTTCACCTCTAATAACCCGGAGCTCTCAAAAGTGTTGGCCTCAGACCAAGAGCATCGCCAAGAACTTGTCAGATATGTAAATTCCCAGGCCCCACCTCAGAGCTACTGACTCAGAAACTCTGGGGGGTGAGGCCTGGCAATCTATGTTTTAACAAGCCCTGCAGATGGTGCCAATGCACCTCGAGTATGAGAACCAATGACCTACAACACTGCCCAAAACAACATTTCCTTGAGGCTCTATCTAGAACACGGAAACTTGATTAAAGTAACCTCACTGCAACAAGGTATCAGGTATAATATGCCTCTGATAACTACGTGCAGCAAACTGCTACTTACACCAAATATTTGCTTTGGTATTTAAAAGGTATATCACAGAGATAACACTGAATTTGTTTAAAACAAGAAAATCCAAACTCCACAGAGAAAAGCAAGGTACCCCGCCTCCCATCACCCTCTCAGGAGGGGCTGCCCTGCAGGGGTGGGGCGGGGGTGATATATAAGGAGGACCGCGTTCTGACAAAAAGCATCAAAGCACCTAAAGGCTAAGAGGGACCTCAGAGCCTGTGGTCTTATGTCATCTACCTTCCTAGCCCAGAGGAAAACACAATGACCCAGACACACAGAACTTCACTTAGCATCCCTCACCAGTCAGTGCAGACAAAGTCTCCCCTCCTGCACAGGACAACAGTTTGGAAGAAACAGCTGAACACACTTGGAGAGTCTTTCTCATGTTCTAGGCACTCTTCTAAATACTTGAAGTATATAACTTCTCATAACAAATCTCTGAGGTAGGTACTAATCTCACCATTTTACAGATGTGAAAACTGAGGGTCAGAAAGGTTCAGTAATTTCCAAAGGGTCATACAGCTAATAAGTGGTAGACATTGACTCTGAGCCTAGGCAGTCTTTCTCCAGAGTCTGTAAGCTTCTGTAACTGTACTTCCTGTTGGGGTCAGCAAGGGAGAGGAGATACAAGTGTGAAGGCCACTACCTTGGCCTGTCTGTGCATGTGAGAGAGACGGAGAGACACAGAGCCAGAGAGTGCCAGCAAGCTCAAGACGGCGGCAAGTGTGAGCCAGAGATGCAGAGGGAGTGGGGGGGAGCCTGAAAGATGGTTCACATGCTATTTTGTCAGTCCCTGTGTGTTCCTAGGTGAGCGCTGGAGTGGATGCAGGAACTGGGGTGACTGCATTCTTAAGCACCTACACAAACAGGCTTGAATCTGTCACAGGCAAGGGCAGGACAGTTTGACACAAGCCCTTCCCTTTGTTTTCTTCTATAAAGCAATTTAAAAGGAATATGTGAGATGAAGCAGAAGTGAAGGTACCAAGGCAAAGTGACAGCTGGATGCAAAGTTGTTGGGATTAATAAGTAAGGAAGAGCCAGAAGAAGCCATGCTCACAGGCTGCAGGGACAAGGGCGGTGACAAGGAAGAGCGAGGTGGCAGAGTGGGAACTGCAAGTCAGCTGCCCTCACACAGGGTGCTTGGGCTCCTTAGAGGCTTCCTCCTCTAGTACCCCAGGACCAGTCCGCGTCTCCATCACATTAAGACTTCTCCTCATCTTCTCAGAATCCGTATCACTGCTGTGCTCTCCTAGCAGTGTGGAAACCCCTGCAGAAACGGGACTGCAACTGATCATCTCTGAACATGCAGCTCCTAGTCCAGTACCTGGCACGCTGTTGCTTCTGGAAAAGTCTGTGGAATTGAATTTGCTGAAGCGGTGCTAGCATCCAGATGCAGTGAAATGCGTTGTCACCTTAAGGAGAGGAAGGACGGGAAAAGTCACACCCCAGAGGCTGTGTCCTAGTTGGGGAGCCCCCAGGTACAGATCCGAGACAAGGACTGGAGTACAAGCACTTCATCTGGGACGTGAAAGAGACGCCAAACACTGGTAGGGGACAGGGGAGGTGAGCAGAGAAAGACGCAGTCAACAGGGGGATCTTATGGAGCCAGCTGTCAGTGTGAGCGACTAGAGCTTGCCCCACTGCGGAAACTCCGGGAGCCTGGGCAGAGCACACTCGAGGGAGGAGGGGGCTAGGGCAACTTCCATCAATCATTGGGTTGTGCTCACTTCCCAGACCTTTGGGCCCTCTGGGTGAGTGGCCTAGCACACGCCAGTGGGAAGAGAAAGCTGTTGGGGAAAATGTGGGTGCTGGCAGCTGAAGTCAGACAGGTGTGCAGTGAAATGGTGATGGCAAGGGCAGTTAGTGCCCGCCCCCAGCTCACCGGGTCGGGGTGGTCCTGAAAATCTGCATCTCTATGAGTCCCCAGGGAGGCTGCCGCTGCTGCTGCTGCTGCTAGTCTAGAAGCACACCCCGAGAACCACTGGGCTCAGATGTGGGCAGGACACCAACATGGTTGGTCCATGCTGGATACCTGGGGCAAATCCAACACCTAGGGCTGGGCAGAGCTTAAAGATAAAGGAAACCAGAATTACACCCCAAAATATGCCTCTTCGACATAAAAATTATTTTGAGCTGAAGGCAATTGAGAAGCAGTGGGTACAAGAAAAGCTCCTGCTCTCCCCCAATTTGCCTAAAAGGACATAAATTTTCAAAGTTGTCCCTCCTCCCCTCTCTGTGAATCACTAAGACAACTTTAGACCTTATAGGCCTGGACACAGCAGCAGAGGAATCTACATGACAACTAACTAGCCTGTATCTACCACTAGTTTCCCATATATTTACATTCCCACCATCTGCCACTTTTGGAAGTCTAAAACTACTTTCCCTTTTTCTTCTTCTTTCTCTACAAATTTATTGTCATTTGGTTTAGATGACATATAAGCCGGAGTTCTAAGCCACTTCTCTGAGTTACTCATTTCTCTGAGTTTCTCTCACATGTGTATGAGATATACATGTTAATGAACTTGTTTGCTTTTCTCCTGTTAATCTATCTTTTGTTATATGGACCCAAGTTTTAAGAACTTAGAAGGATGGAAGGAAAGGTTATTTTCCCTGCCCAACAGAGACAAAGCCAAAGAGGTGAGCTAAATTTCTGTTTGGAACCTCTGTAGGAAAACTCTTCCCACCTCACCCAAAGCACGTGCCTGGGAGTCACATGCTCATGTTGATGGGACCATGAGACAAACTTCTTGGGAACCCTCTGTACCTGCTATGGCTAAGGTTAAGGCCACTCACAGCATCCTGAGGATGCTGCCTTCCTAGGAGTTCCATCACGGTCTTTTTCTCTAGGGGTGGCCTGGCAAACAAAGGTCACAGGGGCAAAGAGCACAAACAAATATTTTAGAAAGAATCCAGCTTTTGGCTACAGAATCGAATCTAGCTGGGCACCAGCCGAGTTCCTCCTGATCTGACACAGAGCTCACCAGCACAAGCCTGGTTCCCACCACCAGGGCAGCCAAAGGCACTGCTGCATCCCTTCCTGCCAGGCCTCACAATCATTACGTAGTGTAGTGACCTTGAGACCCTCCTACTCTGTTCTGGAAAAGGCAAATCTTCTAGAAGATACCCCCCAAAAGAGTTTGTATCACCTTACACTCATTCAACGGCTACAATAGCCAGAAAAAATTAACAGGCCTCCTGTCCTTTGCTGCTTGTTTATAATAAGAGCATATGCTCGCAGGGAACATAGAATCCTAAACAAAAATTGGTGCTTATTTGACCAGACTAAATTTCTAGTTCGAAACCTACACTGTTGGTTTCACAACACAAAACTACTCATGACCTCCTGAGAAATGAGAGGGGAAAGGCAGGGAGACAGAGATAACAAATCTATCCTTCATTCACGGAAGCAGAGGTATCCTTGTTTATCTTTTACAGTAATCACCCTTAGCAAAGAGAACAACAAGGCCACATCCCCACGCTTCCATTCTGAGACTGGAGTAACCACCACAAAAGCCAGGGTGTTAGGCCTCAGCCCCCTGCAGGCATCTGGACCCTCCCTGTTCAGGAGGCAGGTCACTAGGGATTGATGAGGTCAATACCCCCCAGGAGGCACTGTAATTAGCTGCAGACCAGAGCCTGACTGTGAGAGAAAGGAACGTTTCTCCCCCTCACAAATTGCAACATTTTTCCAGCTTTCCCAATGGGTTGCCAAGTGACTCAGCGCTAGCCCAGTGTGGGCACTATTACTGATGAGAAATCTTCCGCCTGGGTGATATACTGGATACAACACATGCCCTAAGAACAGTGCCAAGTCATACCAGAAGAGCAGGCGAATTATTCACCTCCACTTCAAATGCAGGCAAATCCTGTCTTAATGCAGGGGCCACTCAGTATCAGAAACACAAAGCCCTAAGATAGTCAGAGATTTCCATCTAAGATTCAAGAAATTATTAGGCAGAGCGTCTCCTTTCTTGTTGACTATTAAAAGGCAATCAAATCAAGGACAGCCTAGAAAAAGGGCAAGAAAAAATAATAATTTTTCAAAAACAACCCCATGGCAGAAAGCTGCATAAGAGCCTTCAGCTCTCTAAACGTCTTTGTGAGTGCTATGAGCGCCACCCAGAGGTCACTTCCAGATCTCCATGTTCATTTAATTTGGAAAAAGAAAACCCACATCTTCTGGGGTCCAGAGCCCGACTTGCTTTGGAGAACTGCCGGAAATTCTCAGACAACATTCCCTCTTTCTCACCTTTCATTAAAGGAACTGCTCTAAACGAAGCCACTGACAAAGGATTAATCTCCAAAATATGGAAGTTTCTCATGCAGCTCAATATCAAAAAAACAAATAACCCAATCCAAAACTGGGCAGAAGACCTAAACAGACATTTCTCCAAAGAAGACATACAGATTGCCAACAAACACATGAAAGGATGCTCAACATCACTAATCATTAGAGAAATGCAAATCAAACCTACAATGGGGGACTTCCCTGGTGGCGCAGTGGTTAAGAATCCGCCTCCCAATGCAGGGAACATGGGTTCGAGCCCTGGTCCAGGAAGATCCCACATGCCGCGGAACAACTACGCCCGTGCGACACAACTACTGAGCCTGAGCCCTAGAGCCTGCGTGCCACAACTACTGAAGCCCGCGTGCCTAGAGGCCGTGCTCTGGAACAAGAGAAGCCACCGCAATGAGACGCCCGCGCGCTGCAACGAAGAGTAGCCCCCGCTCGTCGCAACCAGAGAAAGCCCACGCACAGCAACAAAGACCCAACACAGCCAAAAATAAATTAATTAATTTTAAAAAAGAAAAAAAAAGCTACAATGAAGTATCACCTCACACGAGTCAGAATGGCCATCACCAAAAAATCTACAAAAAACAAATGCTGGAGAGGGTGTGGAGTGGAGAAAAGGGAACCCTCCTACACTGTTGGTGGGAATGTAAATTGATACAGCCACTATGGAGAACAGTATGGAGGTTCCTTAGAGAACTAAAAATAGAACTACCATTTTTTGCCCAGTAGTGGGATTTCTAAAGAGGTTCCTTCGAAAAGTAAAAATAGAACTACCAAATTGTGCAAGGCACAAATAAATACTTTTCCCTTATTAAGTTCCATGCTGATAAGACCTCTTTCTTTTGGTGAATAGCACTCTTTTTGTTTGGGGATGTCTACTTTTCCATAAAATTAAATAGTAGTTAAAGCTCTGAAAGAGGCAAGATGACAGTGGGCTGAGGTTGTTGGTGTATCAACCCCAAGGGAGTGATACGTTTCCTTTTTACAGCAGAATCCAGCCTATGTCTTTTGTGGTTTCCTTCACATCTTTGGGGTAGTTATGACTTCTCAGTTTTCCACACTTAAACTGGAGTCCCTGTTCTCTTTTCCCGACCTGCTATCAGGTATGACTGTTCTGAATGCACACTGCTCATGTATCAGACTTACATTACTGTCATTAACATGAGAAGAATTACAGCCTTGTGTAATCCCACTACTGGGCACATATCCTGAGAAAACCATAATTCAAAAAGAGTCATGTACCAAAATGTTCATTGCAGCTCTATTTACAATAGCCAGGACATGGAAGCAACCTAAGTGTCCATCGACAGATGAATGGATAAAGAAGATGTGGCACATATATACAATGGAACATTACTCAGCCCTAAAAGGAAACGAAATTGAGTTATTTGTAGTGAGATGGATGGACCTAGAGCCTGTCATACAGAGTGAAGGAAGTCAGAAAGAGAAAAACAAATACCGTATGCTGACACATATATATGGAATCTAAGAAAGAAAATGGTTCTGAAGAACCTAGGGGCAGGACAGGAATAAAGATGCAGACACAGAGAATGGACTTGAGGACACGGGGAGGGGGAAGGGTAAGCTGGGAGTAAGTGAGAGAGTGGCATGGACATATATACACTACCAAATGTAAAACAGATAGCTAGTAGGAAGCAGCCGCATAGCACAGGGGGATCAGCTCGGTGCTTTGTGACCACCTAGAGGGGTGGGATAGGGAGGGTGGGAGGGAGGGAGATGCAAGAGGGAGGGGATATGGGGATATCTGTATACGTATAGCTGATTCACTTTGTTATACAGCAGAAACTAACACAACAATGTAAAGCAATTATACTTCAATAAAGATGTTAAAAAATTAAATTAAAAAAAAAAAGGAACTGCTCTGAAGTCTGAAATTCAAGATATACTCAGAGAACCCGGTGACATCCAGCAGGACAACTACCTTTGATATCTGCACCTGTCGAGGAACTAGTTTGAGTTCCTGGCAGGTTGAACTCAGCTCAAAGACACTGGAGAGTTCAAAGAGTACTTTTAGAAGAAAAAGTGAGGGTTCTCCTTGAAAAAAAATATAAGACTCGAGAGCAACTCAGGGGGCAAAGAAGAATGTGTCTAATATTGGAAGGACTGGGAATAATCCTCCTTCAGGAAGGACCCATGGCTATTTGCCTAGAAGGCCCAACTGAAAAGTACCCACTCCCTTATGCAACCCAGAAGATCCCCCTAAGGCAATCACCAGCCATACTTTTCAAAAGACTAGGGTCCCCAGAGCATTCCCCTGGTATCCATCCATTCATAACATGCACACACTACTCACCAATCCACCCCACCCTCCACACCAGTGGCCCTCAGTCCACAAGGGGTCAGGCTAGGGTCAAGAGCCCTCAGTGTGCTGGGCTCTCAACTGCCCAGTGCAAGACTTGCTCTGTTCCAGATATCATAAGCTAGCCCAGCAAATAAATGAAGCGTTCAAACAACAACAGTACGCTGGTGCACAAAGTTTCATCTACCATCTGGAGAGCTTCTCATCACAGCCCGCATGCTCCTGACTTCAACAGCTTGTGCCTTACATGACTTAAGACAGCTCTGACAGGTTCTCAAAGGGGAAAAAAATCAAACTTACCCTCTGTCTTCCTCCAACACCCCCCACCCCGGCACTGCCACCCAAGTTCTTTCCTCACTATGAAACACTGAACAGTCTTTTCGTGTCTACTGACAAAAATATCTATGGCAATGTTTATCCACCTCGGGAGTATTAAAGCTCTACAAAATATCTGTGTTAAACCTCTGCACATTCTCCATTAAACAAGGCTAAGCATTCCCAGAATGTTGACCTCTTTTCTTCTTTAATAGACTTTTTTAGAGCAGTTTTAGGGTCACAGCAAAACTGAGCAGAAAGTACAGAGTTCCTATATAATCCCGGCCCCCACGCATGCACAACCTCCCCAATTATCAACATCTCCCACCAGAGTGGGACATTTGTTACAATCAATGAACCTGCATTGACACATCATTATCACCCAGAGTCCATAGTTTACATTATGGTTCACTCTCAGTGCTGCACATTCTATAGGTTTGGACAAATGTATAATGATATGTATCCACCATTATGGTATCATACAGAGTAGTTTCCCTGCTCTGAAAACCCTCTCCCTCTTTGTTCCTTGACCATAATGCAAAAACTTTTGTGCTCAGCATGACTCAGTATGACTCTAAGCAGAGGTCCCGAAGCCTGCCTAAGGATAAGAATCACCAAGGAGACTGGTTAAAATCATAGATGTTCAGACTGCACCCTCAATCCACTAAATCAGACCTTGCTAGGGAGGAGCCCAGAAAGCTAGACACAGTCCAGGCACCCCAGGTGATTGCTATCATCAGTAAGTTTCAAAAATGCCTCTCTAAAGAAGAAATGCTCCTAAGTTCAGTCCCCCAGCTGAAGAGCAGCATCCATTAAGAATGTAGCAGGCCACAGCAATCAGAGAAGGAAAAGAAATAAAAGGAATCCAAATTGGAAAAGAAGAAGCAAAACTGTCACCGTTTGCAGATGACATGATACTATACATAGAGAGTCCCAAAGATGCTACCAGAAAACTACTAGAGCTAATCAAGGAATTTGGTAAAGTAGCAGGATATAAAATTAATGCACAGAAATCTCCTGCATTCCTATACACTAATGATGAAAAATCTGAAAGAAAAATTAAGGAAACACTCCCATTTACCATTGCAACAAAAAGAATAAAATACCTAAGAATAAACCTACCTAGGGAGACAAGAGACCTGTAAGCAGAAAACTATAAGACACTGATGAAAGAAATTAAAGATGATACAAACAGATGGAGAGATATACCATGTTCTTGGATTGGAAGAATCAACATTGTGAAAATGACTCTACTACCCAAAGCAATCTACAGATTCAATGCAATCTCTATCAAACTACCACTGGCATTTTTCACAGAACTAGAACAAAAAATTTCATAATTTGTATTGAAACACAAAAGACCCCGAATAGCCAAAGCAATCTAGAGAAAGAAAAAGGGAGCTGGAGGAATCAGGCTCCGTGACTTCAGACTATACTACAAAGCTACAGTAATCTAGACAGTATGGTACTGACACAATAACAGAAATATAGATCAATGGAACAGGATAGAAAGCCCCGAAATAAAGCCTCACACATATGGTCACCTTATCTTTGATAAAGGAGGCAAGAATATACAATGGAGAAAAGACAGTCTCTTCAATAAGTGGTGCTGGGAAAACTGGACAGCTACATGTAAAAGAATGAAATTAGAACACTCCCTAACGCCATACACAAAAATAAACTCAAAATGGTTAAAGACCTAAATGTAAGGCCAGACACTATCAAACTCTTAGAGGAAAACATAGGCAGAACACTCTATGACATTCATCACAGGTAGATACTTTTTGACCCACCACCTACAGAAATGGAAATAAAAACAAAAATAAACTAATGGGACCGAATGAAACTTAAAAGCTTTTGCACAGCAAAGGAAAACATAAAAAGACGAAAAGACAACCCTCAGAATGGGAGAAAATATTTGCAAACAAAGCAACTGACAAAGGATTAATCTCCAAAATATACAGGCAGCTCATGCAGCTCAATATCAAAAAAACAAACAACCCAATCCAAAAATGGGCAGAAGATCTAAATAGACATTTCTCCAAAGAAGATATACAGATTGCCAACAAACACATGAAAGAATGCTCAACATCTCTAATCTTTAGAGAAATGCAAATCAAAACTACAATGAGGTATTACCTCACACCAGTCAGGATGGCCATCCTCAAAAAACCTACAAACAATAAATGCTGGAGAGGGTGTGGAGAAAAGGGAACCCTCTCTTGCAACGTTGGTGGGAATATAAATTGATACAGCCGCTATAGAGACCAGTATGGAGGTTCCTTAAAAAAACTAAAAATAGAACTACCATACCATACGACCCAGCAATCCCACTTCTGGGCATATACCCTGAGAAAACCATAATTCAAAAAGAGTCATTTTCCAAAATGTTCATTGCAGCTCTATTTACAATAGCCAGGACATGGAAGCAACCTAAGTGTCCATCGACAGATGAATGGATAAAGAAGATGTGGCACATATATACAATGGAATATCACTCAGCCATAAAAAGAAACAAAATTGAGTTATTTGTAGTCAGGTGGATGGACCTAGAGTCTGTCATACAGAGTGAAGTAAGTCAGAAAGAGAAAAACAAATACCGTATACTAACACATATATATGGAATATAAAAAAAAAAAAAAGGTTCTGAAGAACCTAGGGGCAGGACAGGAATAAAGACACAGAAGTAGAGAATGTACTTGAGGACACGGGGAGGGGGAAGGGTAAGCTGGGAGTAAGTGAGAGAGTGGCATGGACATATATACACTACCAAATGTAAAATAGATAGCTAGTGGGAAGCAGCCGCATAGCACAGGGAGATCAGCTCAGTGCTTTGTAACCACCTAGAGGGGTGGGATAGGGAGGGTGGGAGGGAGGGAGACGCAAGAGGGAAGAGATATGGGAACATATGTATATGTATGGCTGATTCACTTTGTTGTGGGGCAGAAACTGACACACCACTGTAAAGCAATTATACTCCAATAAAGATGTTAAAAAAAAAAAAAAAGAATGTAGCAGGCATTTCCCACCCATGCAAGCTCCAGCTCCATCAGAATACCTAGAATTCAAGATGGGTCCCATTCTTTACTTGTAAACAGCAAGGCTGCTAATACTTTTCTCACTTATCCCCTTATATTGTTGCCAGAAAGTTTCACAAGGTCTAGCAAGTGTCCGCTTCTATTAGGAAATGTTTTTGTATTCCTATGCAATGGTCTACTATTGGTCTACAGTTTATAAGCATGCTATTTGGATCATTTGCACAAAATGATGGGTTAGGAAGTAGGTCTGCTTGGTTACAGTAGAGGATTTGCCTGAGGACATTAGCACACATCGCGCACGGAGCAGAAGGACACACAGCTAATATGGGTTTTTCTTCTTTGTGCCTTGAGGGCTCTTCTGCCAGCTGCTCCCCCTGGCTCCCCACCGCTCTGCATTCTGCCATAGCCAATGATGCTTTAATGGCAAAATTCGCTGGGCAGCAAGCCATGTGGCTCTTACAGACGGCAATTAGGAGAGAAGGAAAGGCTGAATTATAAGGTGTTTGAAAACGTGGTTTGAAAAAGTCAGATCTTATTTTCTCTTACCTCCTGGTAATAAAATTTCTGTATTCATCCCAAAACAGACACCTAACTCTGGGGTCATTTGGAGTCAACAGCTCAGTCAATATAAAAATCCACTACACAGTCAATGGGGAGCATGAAAATCCATTAAACCAGAAGTCATATTTTTTTCATCAAAAGGAATCCTTACCTTTTCTTTGGCTTTCCTTTTTGTCCCTGCATCCATCCACTCATTTTCTTTCTCCAGCATGTCAATAAAGGCCCATCGGACACCCTCAATCAATTCCTCCATCTATAAGGAAATACCCAAAGAAGCAGGTCAAAACCAAGAAGCTTCAGACAAGCTTTTCTGGGCCACGATAAATAGTCCAATGCTAAACACAGTGGGAAAGAGGCTCCTTTAAGCTTGACTCCATGCTCTGGCAGCATTTCTTTTCCCAGGAAAATGCCTTTTCCCCCCATTACTAGGAGAAAACTAACCATTTCTTTCCTTGAGAACCATGTGATGGCCCAGTTGTAAAAGGATTACATGAGGAAAGGAATTCGCCATAGGTTATGACTAATAACTTACCTGTAGCTACTGTATTAGTGCACCCATATCAAGGTTGCAACTAATTTCAATAGGTTAATAAGGGCTTGAGAGAAAAAAGCAAAGGCATGGGCTGTGTACTTCAGAAACGTATTGCAGAAGAAAGTGAGTGAACAGTTGAAAGAGATACTGTTAACAGAGAAACAGGCAGGGAGAGCCAGCACCCTAGACACTTCTCAGTATGAATCACTTATGTCAAGACCCCAGTTCTCTCTAAATTAATGCCAGTGGTTAAACCAAATGCGTGGCTGTTCTCTGTCATCTCCCTACTCTCCTCTCTCCTCTCTGACAGCTCAGAAAAGTCGTATGCTATTTCAAGTCTAAAATGGTTAGGTCTCAAGGGGGCTGCTACAGAAACACTGTCTTCTGAAAGCCCTGTTTCAAAGTGTTCCAAGAGGGCTTCCCTGGTGGTGCAGTGGTTGAGAGTCCACCTGCCGATGCAGGGGACATGGGTTCGTGCCCCGATCCGGGAAGATCCCACATGCCGCAGAGCGGCTGGGCCCACGGGCCACGGCCGCTGAGCCTGCGCGTCCAGAGCCTGTGCTCTGCGACGGGAGAGGCCACGACAGTGAGAGGCCCACGTACCACACACACACACACACACAAAAAAAAGTGTTCCAAGAGTGAGACCACACCTACAGTAATGATGTGTTTGCCCTGGCTTTTCTTCCAGCATCTGTGGGTCAGCAGAGAGGACTGGGGGAGAGAGATGCTAACACTTAACTTCAGCAGCCCACATGGAGCAGTCTGGGGAGGCCCTGCTTGTGTATGGGTGCAAACCAATCGAAATTCCATTCTCCTACACAGATGCTTCATTTTTCCTAATAGGACACTCAAGAAAGCATATAATACTAGGTTTGGCACCAGAATGAAAATTTTCATTTGAAATTATGGAGTTGTAAATCCATTTTTAGCATTAATTCTAGAAGGAAAGAAATTTAATGTTTCCTTGGTTCTATAATGAATTGTCAGCACAAAGCTCAAAATAGTTTTTTTCTGTTTAATAAGTTTTCAGCTATGTTTTCAGTTCAATAACAGTTGTAAGGGAATAAGAGCTAGAAATCAGTGGGCTGGGTTCCATTGTATGTAAATAAGAACAAACAGCAGATGGAGGCGGGGGCACTTCACAGCTATTTCTTCCCAACTTAGTAAAAACATTAAGAGAAAAGAAATCGCAACTTGAGATTGGGGCATGATAAAGACATGAAATGACAGAAGAGCAAAGGTCCTTTAAAATCATTAAGTCACTGGTTCTCAACCTTGTCTGTACACTGGGGTCTCTGGTTGGGGGGTGGCGGGAGGAGCTTTAAACAATGCTGATGTCATTGTTGCAGAGTGAGGCCTGAGCACTGGAAGGTTTCAAAGCCCCTCAAGGTGATTCCAATGTGCAGCCAGGATGAAGACTCACTGGTGTAGGGAAGCCACTTATTTTACAGATAAGGAAATTAGGAGTCAAGAGAGTCCATGACCAGGACTTCCCTGGTGGTCCAGTGGCTAAGACTCTGCACTCCCAATTCAGGGGCCTGGGTTCGATCCCTGGTCAGGGAACTAGACCCCACATGCCGCAACTAAGAGTTTGCATGCCGCAACTAAAGATTCCTCATGCTGCAACTAAAAGATGCCAAATGCCGCAACTAAAGATCCTGCACACCGCAACGAAGATCCCACGTGCCACAACTAAGACCTGACGCAGCCAAATAAATAAATAACTATTTTTGAAAAGAGAGAGAGAAAGAGAGAGTCCATGATCTCTTCCAGCTCTTACAACTGGGAAGGGTCAGAGCCAGGACCTGACCTCAGAGGTAAATGACAGTTGTGAGGTCAGCACTTCCAGGAGCAAAAGAGGTGTCCCTCAGAAATCAGAGGAAAATGCCAGGAAAGTAGAAGAAAACAGAGAGAGATGCAGCAGTGACCATTTCAAACAGAAAACCCACAGAAGGAGGGTGTTAAAACAACAAGGAAATCTTCAGGGCCTTTATCTTTTGCCCCTGCAGTCTCCAGCACCCCTAAGTCTTTATGACATCATCGTAGGGGAGCAAAATTTGCCACCCTAAAGTATGTCTCTTTGGCATATCAATTGTTTTAAGCTGGTCATTTCCTGAGGAACAGCAGACACAGGAAGGGATGTGAAAACCAAATAGCAGTTGCCTTTTTGTAAGAAATATCTCCATTTGTAAGGTAAATCTCCATTTGAAGGTTATCTCCCTCTCTGTACCTAGAAGAGGAGAATGACTAAATCTCCAGAAACTCCTATCAATGGAGAAGTCATTGACTTAAATCTTCATCACAATCACCGTCCTTTACTGCACTTTTCCTAGTATTGCCCCATAACTGACTCTCTTCACCCCCAACATCTTCTTTTGTCTTTAGCTGCAGATGGTATATACGGTGAGGGCTTTGGCCATTTTGGCAAGCTGCTTAGCTTTCCCCGTCTCTCCCATGTATGTATGTTACTTTGTTTGATTCTCTGCTGTCACTCTCTATCACATCAATTTAATTCTTATATCAGCCAGAAGAATTTAGAAGGGGAGGGGAATATTTCTTCCTCTCCAACATCATCAGGCAGCAACACACATCAGCCAGCCTGTCACCTTCACATAAAAAGAGAAACAGTATCTTCCCAAACTAGGGAGGGACAATAGGGATGGAAAGAAATGGGTGCATTAATTTGCCAGAGATTCAGCGACTGAATCAATGGAACCAGGTGATTAATTTTATGTGGGGAGGTGAGGAAAGGGTGGGGACAGTCAGATTAATTCCCAGGCTTCAGGCACAGGCAACCAGATGGATACTGCCACCATTTTCTTTTCTTTTCTTCTTTTTTTTTTTCATTTTTAAAAATTGAGTTAAAATTGACATATATTAGTTTCAGGTACACAACATAATGATTTGATATTTGTATATATTATGAAATGATCACCATAAGTCTAGTTAACACCCATCACCATGTTACCAAACACAAGTTCATCTGCCCAACGCACAGTGAGGCCAAACAATCTGAAACATCGGAGTCTAGAGCAGAGAAAGGTTTATTGCAGGGCCAAGCAAGGAGAACGGGTGGCTCATGCTCAAAACACCCTGAACTCCCCAACAGTTTTCAGGGAGAAGTATTTATAGGCAAAATTTGGGGCGAGGGCTGCAGGGTTTATGACTTTCTTCTGATTGGTTGGTGGTGAGGTAACAGGGCGGTGCTCCAGGGATCTTGTGCTCAGCCTGGAGTTACCATCCTCCACCTGGGTGGGGGCCTTAGTTCCTGTAGAAGAACCCAGAGATGTACGGCTACGTGTATCCCTTGAGGAGGAATCAGGACTCTGCTGCACTGTTGTCTCCTTATTCCTCCTCCTTTGTTTCTGCATTCCCTCCCTTCCCTGCTTAGCAACTGTTTGAAGCTGCCCTTGGGAACTCAGGGAAGGTCAAGGGGGCTGAAGCCTTTTTCCTACGAATAAGAAACGCGGGACACGGAAAAGATTTGTACCGCGGAGGGCCCCGCAGAGTCTTGCTCTGTTTCAACCAAACATAGTTAGAGTATTTTTTTTCCCTTGAGATGAGAACTTTTAAGATCTACTCTCTTAGCAACTTTCAAATATACAATACAGTATTACAAATTATAGTCACCATTTTATTCTCTAAGACTTAGAATGTTGGAAGAGAAAGACAGGTGAAGACAAAGGCCAGACCTCACTGGGAAGTGGAGACATCAAGTCTGCACAACCCAGTGGAGGAGTCTGTCTATGAAAGAGAGAAAGCAAAGACAGGGTACAAGTGGATATAGGGTTAAGAGAGGGTTCTGAGGGTTCTAAGTTTGAGTTGTGTGCATTTGTTTGTTGCTGCTGCTGTTGTGGTAGTTGCCCATGTGAGAAATTTACCTGTGTTTATGTACTGACGGCCATTCAACAAGAAGGAAACGAAAAACCTGATTAAAAAATGAGCCAAAGACCTTAACAGACATCTCACTAAAGAAGACATACAGATGGCAAACAAACATAAGAAAAGATGTTTCACATCACATGTCATGAGGGAAATGCAAACTAAAACAATGAGATAGCACTACACACCTATTAGAATTGCCCAAATCCACAACGCTGACAATACCAAGCGCTGGAGAGGCTGTGGAGCACAGGAACTCTCACTCACTGCTGGTGGGAATGCAAAATCAGAGAGCCATTTTGGAAGACAGTTTGGTAGCTTTTTTACAAAACTAAACATACTTTCACCATACAATCCAGCAATCACATTCCCTGGTATTTACCCAAAGGAGATGGAAACTTATGTCCACCCAAAAGTCTGCACCCAGATGTTTATAGCGACTTTATTTATACTTACCAAATCTTGGAAGCAACTATGGTGTCCTTCAGTAGGTGACCAGCTAAACTAGCTGTGGTACATGCAGACAATGGAATACTATTCAGTGCTAAAAAGAAATGAGCTATCAAGCCATGAGGAGACACGGAGAAACCTTAAGTGCATATTATTAGCTGAAAGAAACCAATCTGAAAAGGCTACATGCTGTATGATTCCAATGATACCACATCCAGAAAAGGCAAAACTATGGAGGCAATAAAAAGATCAGCGGTTGTGGGGTGTGGGTGGGGAGAGATAAGCAGGCACAGCACAGAGAATTTTCAGGGCAGTGAAAATACTCTGTATGATATTATAATGATAGATTCATGTCATCATACATTTGTTCAAACACACAGAATGTACAAGAGTGGACTCTAAGGTAAACTATATACTTTGGGTGATAACGATGTGTCAATGTAGGTTCACCTTCAGTTTAAAAAAAAAAAAGTGAGTGATGTTAATGAGAGAAACTATGCATGTGTCAGGGGCAGGAGTGTTAGGTAGCTAGTCAGACATGAGAGGGTCCTGCCCCATCCTGGATGGTTCATCTTTCCCTCCCCCACCAGGACAGCTGGTGGACAGAGCACACCCAGAGATCCTCCCTCTTGTGGCTGAGGACCACCACTAGGTTTCCAGCCATATCAGGACCAAGCAAGACAAAACTGCCAGCACAGGTTGACGCAGGCGCACCAAGACCTAAAAGGTGACTCAAGGTAACCCCGGGTTCATTATGCCTCATTTGTAATAACTTAGCATTGCGGCTTTTGCTTCCCCGCCCCACCCCATGGGTTCTGCTTGGGTGCTTATGGGTAAGTGCCTGAATACTAGCAGGAAAGTTATATAACCTAAAGCTGTCAATCAACTTGACAATCAAATGACATAGGACACACCCAACCCTATCCCATTGCAGGGCTGCTCTGGTTTCCAGGTAGCCCACTCTCATCCTTTCTTGGGAGTGTACTTTCGCTCTGCTTAATAAAACTCTTGCTACTTAAAACTGCTCTATGCCTCCTGACTGAATTCTTTCCCTTGAGAAAGGCAAGAAACGAGGAAATCGCCATTCCACGAAACCTCCATACCCTCCTCTCAATTTTGTTGTTGAAGGAGAGAATATGCCATCCCAAAACATGTCTCTTTGGCTTAAGGATTATCTCAAACTGATTATTTTTAAGAAACAGCACACAAAATAAGTGCTAAAAACCGAGAGGTTACCCTCTTGGAAGAAACATTTGCATTTATAAGGGAAACCTCCGTGTCTCCCTTTCTGTATCAGGAAGAGCAAATTGACTAAATCTCTAGAAACTCTTATCGATGGAGAAGGCATGAACTTAAGTCTGCATAACAAGCAGACCTTTGTTTACTGTGCTTTTCCCAATAACCTCCCTCAACTGTCCCCCCAGCCCCCACCCCACTCTCCAACATCTTCTTTTGTCTTCAGCTGGAGATGGTATTTAAGGCAATGGTTTGGGCCATTTTGGAAAGTTACTCAGTTTCCCTGGCTTGCTCTCATGTATGCAGGAGGTATACATGTTATTAAACTTCTGTTTTTCTCCTGTTACTCTGTCCTTTTATGATAGGGAGGTCTCAGCCAAGAACCTAGAAGGATAGAGGAAAGATTTTTTTTCCTCCCCATGCTATAAACTTAAAACTGCTGTAAAAAAAAAAAAATCAAATCCTTTTTAAAGGACTTACTGTGTGTAGGTTATATGCAAATACTACACCATTTTATATAAGGCAATCGAGCATCCGCAGATTTTGGTTATTTGCAGGGAGTCCTGGAACCAATCGCCTGCAGATATCGAGAGATGGCTGTAATCATTTTCCTCTTTTCTTTCCCTGTGAGCCTCAGCTGGTCTCTGCTCTAGTCCTCTGAGACCACCATTCCCCTCTCAGGCCTCATCACTGGTTCTCAATTCTTTCTTTTTGACCACTCTACAGATTTAATATATAACAGTTTTTGTGAAATGGTGCTGAACTACCCCAGCAGACTTTAAGAACAAGGGAAATCTCTGAAGGTGATTAATGTCATTGGTTGGCATGTCAATGCAAATAAGAGAAATAATGATTTTAGTATGCTGGAACTAGGAAGATAAATCACTGAACACTTCTGATTTTTATCTTTAGACTACTGTACAGCATCACATAATAACAATGCCTTCAGTCAAGTCATGTTCCCTGAGGCAGCAAAAGCCTGATGTGATTTTTAAATAAGAAGACAGAAATATTATTTCTTCACCAAACCTTGACCTAATGCCCCAACCAGCCAGCATATAACATTAATAGAAATCACTTAAAGTAGAAGTCATAAGGTGAAGTTATCCATAGAAAATACTTATTTAGAGTTAAAAATCAAAATATGACATACAAAAATTAACTCAAATGTTATTATGGTAAAATCTGCCACATTCAGAGTAAGAGCCCTCCAAGTAAAGCAGCATTTTGTTAAGCATCTACTTATCTCAGATTTTATGGACCCACACTGAGAAAATATAGTTTACTTTGTCAGTATATGGGCAGTTTTTCGTTCTTTCCCTCAACCAACTCTATTTAAAAGTGGGTTCCCCTTTTCATTCTTTGCACTCCAGGGTTTTGCCCATAGCATTCTACATCAGACATCAGACACTGGTGAGTCACATACACATATGCATACACCTGGTACCCTTCCAGGAAAGGTTTTTTTAAATGAGATTCTCCTATCTTAATGCATTAAAATTGTCTCACCTGCTCTTCTTTTGACCTCTCCTTATCCTCCCTCCCCTCACATGGACATAGGAACTTTGTGTTCTATATATATGGGTCAAGATGGTTCTATTAATGCATTTAAAGGGACATATGCTAATACTGCTTTGAGAAGACGTGAAACCAAGCAGGACCCTGCATGGCCTTCCTGGTGACAGACTCCCTCCGTGTCCCCCACTTCTTGTTTGGAAAAAAAGCTTTAGTGTCGCCGGCCTTTCCCTGAGTTCCAAAGAGCAAATTTAAGCAGTTAATAATTAGAAAAGTGAGGGAATGCAGAAACAAAGTCAAAGCAATCAAGCAAAAAGTTACGATAGTTTACACAGTATTTCAGCCATAAAACAGAGTCAAAGGACTCCTAGTTCCTCCTCAAGGGATACAGATAACAATCTGACACATATCTTTGAGTTGGTTTACAGAAACCAGAGCCCCACCAGATGGAAACTGCTGACCACAAGCATGCAGACCTCAGATTGGTTGGAACCAGAAGACTGATGCTTAAGATTCTCAAAACATCATCCTGTTACCTCACCAACAACCAATCAGAAGAATGTCCACAAGCTGATCACACACCTTGCAACCCTCACCCCTAATGTTGCATTTAAAAACCCTTGCCCAACCCTACTGTGAACTGCCTATACGAGGGATCTAGGTTGTGCGCTCCTTGTGAGAATCTAACGCCTGATGATCTGAAGTGGGGCTGAGGCACTGATGCTAGTGCTGGGGAGCGGCTGCAAATACAGATTATCACTAGCAGAGAGGCTTGACTGCACAGAGACCGTAATAAATCAATTGCTTGCAGACTCGTATCAAAACCCTATCAGTGAGTGACAAGCGACAGTTAAGCTGTATCTTACGGAGGAGACTGGACAGAAGCAACACACTTCGGGTGTCACTGTCTCCCATCACTCCCAGATGGGACCATCTAGTTGCAGGAAAACAAGCTCAGGGCTCCCACCGATTCTGCATTATGGTGACTTGTATAACTATTTCATTATATATTACAATGTAATAATAACAGAAATAAAGTGCACAATAAATGTAAATATATAAATAAGTAAGTAAGTAAGTAAGTAAGTAAGTAAAATAAAAACCCTTGCCCAAAAGCCATCAAGGAGTACAGGTCTTTTGAGCTTTAGCTGCCCATTCTCCCTGCAAATAAATGCTGTACTTCCCTTCACCACAACCCAGTGTCTGTAGATTGACTTTACTGCACATCGAGTTTGGCTCGATAACAAAAGGGGTCAGTTCACCCCACTGTCAGCTGTAGTTTCCTTCAAAGCTTTGTCTCTGGTGACAAAGAAATCCTACATGGCCAACTCAGATCCTACCTCATACCAGTGAATCCCAAACACTTAAACCCACACTTTCAGTCCCTTCTCTGAGTTCCTATTAGGCTTATATTCAGAACAATATAGGTGTGTGTTTAATTGCCATTTATATTTATTTGATCTCCCCAAGAAATCCATAAGCTTCAAAGACAGGAATCATGATTTAGATCAAATGAGATCATGGATATGTAAGGCAACTAAGAAGTGTGGAAGGGGAGCAGAATTCGCCACCCCAAAACATACCTCTTTGGCATGAGGATTATTTTATATTTTAGGCTATTTTTAAGGAATAGCAGATTAGAAAAAGCTCAGAAAACAGAGAAGTTACCCTTTTGTAAGAGACATTTACATTTACAGGGGAAACCTCCATTTGAAAGGGTGTCTCCCTCTCTGTACCAGGAAGATGTCATGACTAAATCTCTAGAAACTCTTATCAGTGGAGAAGTCAAAACTTAAATCTGTATAACAACGTTACCCTTGTTTACCGTGCTTTGCCTGGTAACCTCCCATAACTGGCTTCCCTCCCCTGACAACAACATCTTTTGACTTTAGCTGGAGATGGTATTTAAGGTGATGACTTGGGCCATTTTGGGGAGTTACTCAGTTTTCCTGGGTCTCTCTCATGTATACAGGAGGTATACATGTTATTAAACTTCTCTCTTTCTCCTGTTAATCTGTCTTTTCATTACAGAGGGATCTTAGCCAAGAACCTAGGAGGTTAAAGGGAAAAATAATTTTTCTTCCCCTATGGTGTTCTGCAAATTTAAAGTTGTTAGTTTTATGATTTCATATCTCACTACTGTTAGTTTTATGATTTCACATCTTACATGATATGATTTTTCACATGGTATGATTTCATATCTCATACGATACATGTAGCAGATGTTCAATAAATCGAAGTTGATTTATGTTTTTCAAAACCTCCGGTGGGTATCTAGCAAAGAAATGAAATTTAATCAAATATCTTTTATACATGCTAATGTATAACATTTATTCCAGCAGTTATTCCAAATATAAGCTTCAGTGGAACTCAAGTGACTCAGTAAGTTAGCCCAGTCCATTCTGAGGTTGATGATGCCAACGTAGTACAGAACAGATGGCTAAGAATGGTTTAAAAAATATATATATATATATGTATATACATATATATATATATCTGATAGAAATAGCTATAGGCTGATAGAGTTCTTAAAGAAGAAAAATAATCTTCAAGGTGATTATATACATTAATCTTAAAGTAATTTTAATGAAATTCTTAAATAAAAGCATAATGTTGAAGAGATTTTCCTCTCAATATATTCAGAAATTATACATAATATCTTAATAAAACATAAGATTAAAAAGTCTCCAGTCTCCTCAGTGGTCTAGAGCAAGACATGGTTCCTTAAATTATAACCACGTGACGAGTGAATGTGAAAAACAAAAATTATTATCAATAATTCATGTGGTTAACCTGGAAGAAATAGGCTGCAATCTAAGGCAAGTTCCTAAAACTTTTCTTTCTGGCAACTGTCACTTCACTAGAAACACAGACATTAAATAAATCAATGCACTAATAAATGTTAACTATCCACTGACTCATTATTTGTACTGTATTTAGGAAAACAACTTTGAATTGGCTCCTGATAAAAATGGCATTGAAATAAGAAGTAAAGAAGAGACCCATGTAAAGGTGGGAGAAGTGGTAAAGCCAGAAAAACTAAGGATAGTTAGGAAACCCTCAGTTTCTGGCAGCCAAGCAAGCTGGTATGATAAAACAAATCATACCAGTTTGTCAGGATTAACAAACTTGCATAGCTATTTAAAATGTTGGTGAAAGAAAAAAATGTCAAGTTATTTGGGCTCCAGACATGCTATAAAGCATATCAGTCTGGTGGGGCAAAGTTTAGCATGTCCTCTTATCAAAAAGCATAAGGCTGGGGTGGAGGTAATAAGAGTAAAATCCTATTTACTGGATATGAACAGAGAGACTGTGCTCTGGTTTTCTAACTCATCTTTTTCTGTTTCCCACTTTCCTACTCTTCGAGGGAACGGATCAGAAACCAGAAAAATATTTAGACGTCAACCAGTCTCATAATGGTCTAGCTTTTGGCTGTGGGTAAACTCCCTCCAGCAAGGAATTCTTCCTGGTCACATCCAAAATTCGGCTCTGTTGGAGGGCCTAAGTGCTTTCTTTCAGCCAATGAATTTCCAGGACAGTGTCTCCGCAACCCACAGGCCTGATCACATCTGCTTGACATGACTGTGGCTGATAATAAGTGGCAAAGGCAACAGTGTCCAATGTTATCCAGAGATAGAGACCACAAACAAGAAAGGCGGGCCAAATGTGTCACCATCGTGGCAGCACACTCAAGGACAAGGGCAAGAGTAGTGTCCACACTTATTTCAAAAGAATTCCCAATGACCTTTCTGAATTACTTGTTTTGCTGGATGTCATTTTACCAAAGGTTGCTTAAAAAGAGCTGTCAGGATTGGGGTCTTATGACATTTGCTGTAATAAGATTTAGCCCGTAGAGAGTTGTGAAACCTGGATCTGTTATAGAAATTATATTTGGCTCCTTGAGTAGTTGCATGAGACTCTCTTATGAGCCAGATCTAGCATTAAATGATAGGGCAGGTTCTGGAATGTGGCTAGGGCACTAGCCATAAAAGGATCTTTATCCCAACTGAAAGCTACTACACTGGGCATATATGCAGGACTAGGAACAGCAAACCCCCAGGTACCTGCCTCACGCTCACTCTTTTGAAGAGAAATTAGAAAGAAGAGATCTCAATGCAGGAGAGTTGCCACAGTTCTTTGATAAACAGTATGCATTCTCTCTTCATGATTAACCTTAGGCATGGCATACAGTAATAACAGCAGCTGACATTCACTGGGCACTCACTATGCACCAGGCATGTGCTAAGCCCTCTACATGGATTATCTCACTCAGTCCTCATCACAAAACAGCGAAGTAGGTACTGTTTGTATCCCTATCTATGATTCACTGCAACGATGGCTTTTAACTCTATACCCCCATTCCTGTATCCATGCCCTTTGCTGTGGGACCTTTCACTAAAAAGGCAGCGTCTATTTCCCGGCTCTGTCATTCTGGACTGGCCTTGTGGCTTGCTTTGGTGAACAGAATGCAGACATGACACTATGCCAGTCCTGAGCCTGGGCCTCAGGAAGCCTCGTGTGTCTCCGCCTGCTCACTTGCACCTCTGTCATCGCTATGAGAACGTGCCCAGGCTAGCCGGCTGAAGGAAGTAAAATACTTGGAGTAGAGCCACGTCATCCTGGCCACCTCTGCTGAAGCCAGCCTAGACCGGCCAAGCCCCAGACATTAGACAAACCAAGCCGGAATAAGCAGAGCTGCCCAGGGGAACCACCAACCAACTCCAGGTGCATCAACATTAACTGTTAATTGGTGAAGGCCACTGAAGTTTTGTGGCTGAGTGTTACACAGCATTACTATAGCAGCAAAACCTTGTGTACCATTCATAAGCAGGAAGATAGAGAAACAAAGAGGTTAATTTGCCCAAAATGATACGAACAGAACTGGGCTATGAGATGCTAATGCAAGTTTTCAGAAAATCAGATGTAACTTCTTAATAAGGCCAATATTTTATAACTGTATTTTAAAAGCCCTTTAAAACTCAAATCAGTTTGTTTTGCCTTAATTCAGATGGATCTTCTGCAAAGACCCAGAGAAACTGATTGATATAACAGCTGACACCATTGCCTAGGGAAACGGAAACAGGGACACTTGATAGCCAGATAGAATATCCTTTACTTTGCATGACCTGTGTTGAAGGGAGCTCTATCTTTATCAGTACAATGGCTATACTGAGAGCAACTCTTGTAACAGCATCTGTAAGGAACCAAGAACCCCTTGGTATAAAGGCATTGCTATGATGCATGACACTGACTTTCAAGTGACTTCTGCCACTAACGTTAGAGTTACATCTCATTTATTCAACCACAGAGAAAAACGGTGAGCAAGGGAATTGGAGAACTTGAATATTAATGGCAGTACATCAATTCAATTATCTTGGCTAACTAATGAGGTGAACTCCTAGTGCATGGAGGTTGCAAGTTCAAACTCCACCACTGCAATTGGACCCATGTGGGTACTTAAGTCTTCGGCACCAGCTGCAGCAGTATGGGATGGGAGGAGAAACCCGTTCTTGGGATAAGAATTACTACCAGAATTGCTCATGCAAAGCACTCAGAAAATTGGAAGATACGCTAGGTCATCCATGGCATTACTTGGGGACATGAACGATGTCCTTACCATAAAGAGAAAAAGGAATCAGCTACTAGAGTACAGGAGAAATCAGTGAATTGTTTTACACAGTAAATAAAGCTTTAATTCTTCCCTTAATAAAATCTCAATCTAAAGTATAATAAAAGATTCGTTCCTTTTTAACTAAATTAACCTTCTGCATACAGAATGTTTTAATGTATAATAATAGACCAGTGATTTGATCTTTGATTTGAGTGTTGACAGAAACTCTCTCGTTGACCAACCTCTAGCCAGGTTCCTCTAAGCCCTGTGCCAGGCCTGCACAGCCCAGTTTTATCAAGAATCCCAGTAAGTCAGTTTAGAGAGAACCCCCTCCACACTTGATATCTGAGCACCCTCCATATCTGTCAGATTCCTCATCCCCCACCCTTGATATCTGTGCACCCTGGTCTGCCTTCAGAAAAAGTCCCCTGACCTTTGAACATTTCCTCTTAGTCATTTTCCATCCACTGCCTCCTTCACCCTGCTCCTTGGCCAGCCCCCAGCTGTCTCTGCCATGTTCACAGTTGAGCCCGATCTCTCTCTCCTACTTTGAAAGTCTTGACACCCTTTGCAATAGTGCTGAATAAAGTCTTCCTTATCATTTTAACAAGTATCAGAATATTTTTTGCTTTAATAGGGTTCACCCTACAACAAAAACCGATAATTTGAGAGAACAGCAATAAAATGCCTATTGGCAGAGCTGAGATATATGAATAAAGATAAGTAATTTGGGGACAGAGTATCTATAAGGAAATAAAATTATGTGGTTTAATAACTTAGCTCAGCCAAAATGTTCGAATGGGAATTCCAATTTCCTTGAATTTTCTAGAAACTACAATTCAAAGCATAAAGTGGAAAGATCTTTTTCTCCTTTGCATCAACACGATAGAAAATTGTTCTTTGATGTGTATGTTTACATTTCTGCCTTAGTAACCCCAAAAAATGGTAAACATTTTAAAGACTGTTTTGATGAAGGAACCTTACAGAGCCTTAGGTCATCATTCCAAGCATCAGGGATCACTCCTCAGAATGATATATGTAGGAAATACTGGAAATTGAGCTCAGTGTGTGGACTGAGCCGAAGATGAACCTCAAATGTTGCTCTTAGATGAAATCTCTGATAATCAGCTTGTTTCTTACTGTTTCCCTGTTTCTTCTGAAAATTCTATGAACACAAAAAAATGCAATGTCACCTGGTTAGACTTGAACTGATTAAGCTTTCACTCTATTTGTCTTTAAAATATTAGAATGCTACTAGAAGCAAAACCTATTCCAACTGTTCCCTACCTCTAAAATGCTAAGAAATTAGGAAATATGTGCCTTTTATGTGTATAAGATCTTAATTACATGAATAAGTCATCTCCTGATAAGGGTGAATCCATTATAGGACCAGCCACTAAGAAGTCTCTTCATTATGCTGGTCTCCTCATGCCAGTCATAAAAATGGTGAGGATTCAAGTGTTTTTCAGAGAGAAGCAAGGGAATTGAACACTGACTTAAAGCTAGATCGTTTGGACTTGAACCCCACCTAAACCATTTTCAGGCTGTGTGACCTTGGGGAATTTACTTAAACTCTTGGAGCCTCAGTGTCCTCATCTGGAAACATGAGGGCAGTAATAGCAATTACAGGGCCACCGTCAGGACTAAATGAGTTAACGCATCGAAAGCTCTTATAGAATGCGTACCAGACATCCAACTAAATCTCAGCAAAAGTTAGCTACCTTATTATCATCCTCAGATATTTAAAACATTATATAGCCATCGTTGGGATCTTCATGTGCCCACCGTGGACACTGATATCTATCTGGGGCATTTACTCATACGTTACAGATATAAATTATCATTAATAATTTTAAAATGGAAGAGAAAAACAAGTAACAACTTTAGACATCCCTCCCCATGTACACACACGCCCCTAAATCTCTCTCCTGTCATTTACGTCATGAGCCTACAGATCGGGGTTTGTCACAGTAGGATGAGAGCATCATCTCTATTTACAGTGACAATACACCATGAATTCTCTGAGAGAGTTATACTTTCATACCCTTCATATAACTTTCCACAAAAGCAACTTGTTAAATGATTAGCTAATATGCTGTATTTTTAAACTATGCATGATCTTCTAAATAAGATCACAAAACTTAAAAAGTTCTCTGACAGACACGGTCACGACTTTGGGTCTGAAAACTGGAGAGAAAATGTTAGTGTAAAAGGCACAAAATGGTATCCTAGGGACATATTCAGTTTGGCCTCCAAAGTATTGGCCAAGATTTAAAATGTAGGATATTTCGGGGCTTCCCTGGTGGCGCAGTGGTTGAGAGTCCGCCTGCCGATGCAGGGGACACGGGTTCGTGCCCGAGTCCGGGAAGATCCCACATGCCGTGGAGCGGCTGGGCCCGTGAGCCATGGCCACTGAGCCTGCGCGTCCGGAGCCTGTGCTCCGCAACGGGAGAGGCCACAACAGTGAGAGGCCCGCATACCACAAAAATAAATAAATAAAATAAAATAAAATAAAATGTAGGATATTTCACATACAAGTCCGTATTTCTGACTTCTCTCAAAAAACAAAAAACCAGAAACCGAGCAACCCTCGGGAGGCATCCTGCATGAAAAGAGTCTGAGCTGAATCCTGAATATCACATCCATTCCTATTCATCACTACTGTGTCCCAAAGAGTCTGAGCTGAATCCTGAATATCACATCCATTCCTATTCATCACTACTGTGTCCCAAACACTGAGGCCCAGGGTCAGCTGTCACTCGTCACTGCACTTGCACTGGCTTTTGCTGACACCCAGCCAGCTTTACTCCTGTATGTTATTTAATGTTCCTCACTGGCTGTGAGGGTATTTGAGCTTGGAACTCCTGACTTTCGCCTTGACTAAGTCCTTTGCACCTTTCAGGCACTGCACATCTTTGACTTGCAGACTCCACACCAACTGGTCCCTGAGCCAGTGAGAACCAAGCCTCCAAGGTGCTTACCTCAGAGTACAGTCTAGAATTTGTTTCCTCCTCTAAGCTGCTATCCCAGAGAATCTGAAACATCCTCACCAACTACTAGCTTGACTCCAACTCCCACCCCTGTTGCCAGACCATGAATCTCGTGTGGGGTTGCTTGAATCCTTCCCCCCTCATATTAGAGCACTCTGAGAAACCCAGTTGGTCAGACACCAACAACTCCACCTTCCCAGTCCTGGCTACTAGCACCCGCTCACCCAGGGACTGAGCCCTGCCATGCTGAACTCCAGGCAGGGCTTGAACTCTTCAATTCTTTTAACAGGCACTGTCCAATAGCCACACATGGCAACTGAACACTTGAAATGGGGTTAGTCCGAACTGAGATGTGCTATAAATATAAAATATGCATGGGGCTTCAAAGACTGAGTGTTAAATAAAGCATACAAACTATTGCATTAATAATTTTACATTAATTACTTGTTGAAATGACAATATTTTGGATATATTTGGTTAAGCAAAATATATTATTGAATTAATTTCACCTGTTTCATTTTACTTTTTATATAAGGCTAGTAGAAAATGTAAAATTCCATACATGGCTCATATCGAGTTCTATTGGATAATGCTACTTTAGGTAACAAAGACAACCACCGTCCAAAGAGTTCTGCAACTCCCTACTCTCACTCCACTGGCCTGTCCCTCTGGTTCAAGTAAAGTCTGCAGCCAGTCCCACATGGATTAAGGCCCTGGCTCACTATCTGATAGGCAGGAGATTGTTCCATGTGGCCTCTTTAGGTGGCTTTCTGTGGAAGGATTCTCTTTTTTCTACATGCTATTCTTCCTGTTTCTAATTAAATTTGTGAAACTCCCATAGTTATGTGTGAGTGAATAAATATGACTGTACGTGAATGTGGCTGTGTGCACGTGCAGACTCGCATATGGGACGTCACAAGGAAATAGTAATGTAAAATTGTGTGTTTTCCCCAATGAAAAAGGGAGAGAGGTATGTTGGGGGAGTGAGGGAGGACGCTTTCCCTGCTATGAAGGAAACCTCAAAGTGAACTGCTCCTCCCACCCTCTCTATAACAAAGGGTGCCAACCAGAGGCAGTTGGGCCAACTTGCCATTAAGAGGCTGCAGAGGGCTTCCCTGGTGGCTCAGTGGTTAAGAATCCGCCTGCCAATGCAGGGGACACTGGTTCGAGCCCTGGTTCGGGAAGATCCCACATGCCGTGGAGCGATGAAGCCTGTGCGCCACAACTACTGAGCCTGCGCTCTAGAGCCCGCAAGCCACAACTACTGAGCCCGCGTGCTACAACTACTGAAGCCTGCGCACCTAGAGCCCGTGCTCTGCAACAAGAGAAGCCACCACAAGAAGCCCACGCACCGCAACGAAGAGTAGCGCCCGCTCGCTGCAACTAGAGAAAGCCTGCACACAGCAACGACCCGACACAGCCCCAAAAAATAAATTTATTTAAAAAAAAAAAAAAAAAGGCTGTAAAAACAGAAATACTGAGAAGCACAAAGTCTCTTAGAGGAACCCAGGTATCAGTTTTCAAAGGAAAACTAAATAGCTCAGAGGAAAAAAACAGCAACCAAAAAAAGCAGAACTAAAAAGTAGCCTAAAGGCCCTCACACGGAGTTTGGCACAGTCCACTTAAAGCAATTTGAATCAGGGAAATTTTCTATGATCTGAAAATTGAAGCGAATACTTGCACTAATGCAACAGGCTTTAGTAAACGATGTACTGTCGCCCTGAGTCAAATGCCTGCCCTGCTCATATGAATTGCCAGAGCTGTTTTTTGGTGGTAACTGCAAACAAATGAATGATGCAAAGGCCTTGCTACTCCAAGTGTGGTCCCTAAGCCAGCAGTGTTAGCACTGCTTGGGAGCTTGTTATGCAAATTCTTGGGTCCTACCCCAGACCCAGTTAAAATGCAATGAAATTTTGCATTTTAACCACCAGATCCTTCAGTGATTCCTGTACACATTAAAGTTTGAGAAATACCTGAAATTTAACCTTCTGACTATTCATTTGCTTAACAACTATTTTTGAAAATAAAACAATGGCACCCACCCCTCTGAGTTAGTGTCTCTGGAATTTGTCCCATTGGGGATATTTCTGTTTTTCTCTTTGGACTGTAGCTAATAATAAAGAATGTTTTTCAAGTAAATCAGTGGTTCCAGGTGGTTCTTGGATGAGAGCCCTGGAACACGGCTATAAAAAGCCAGATATTACTCTTATAAGTTTCCAACTTAAGTATTCCCTGAGGCAAATAGCTTCTGCTTAAGGGAGGCAAATAATTTTATGTAAAATAAATGAGTATCTGTGTAACTATCACACTACCTTCACGTCCCATGTACATCAAAGTAAGGGGGGAAGTGCCAAAATCAACTTTACTTGTCACATCCTGACACATGAAAAAGGGACTTTCACACCAAAACTGAGACAAACAAATTAATCCACATACCTTTCGTATTACTTAAAATTCTTCTACTGCCAAAAAAAAAAAAAAAATCCTGCTATATAAAAACACCTCCATTATCCCTTAATTGTTTTTATATCCTTCCCAGGGCTTATAATGTTACCACTGTGATTATCTGATAAATTCTCAATCCATTTACTCTGACCAAGGAGTGAAAGAAAACACAATGGGAATATTCAGTATTTTGAAATAAGACATTAATTCTTCAGTGGAATTATTTACAAGGAGAGTACCTCCAGGTTCAAATATGAAGTCTCGAACTTGGCATAAAATTCTCCAAAGTATCAAAAGAGAGAAAAAAATCCAAGTAAATGTGCTTAGATGTATGGCATTCCACAGCAAACCTCAGCACATAATACATAGTTATAATACATATCAACACATAATACCAACCAGTGGAATTATCATGGCTTAACAGACTTTTTTATTTCTTTGCCTTTAAATTCAATGTTTAATGACCACCTGCATCCAAGGTGCTTACATATTCATATCTCACTGACTACGATGGATTGTTATTAGCAAAGGGAAGCAAAATATACCATCCCAAAATACGCCACTTTGGCATATTGATTATTTGGGGCTGATTATTTTTGAGAGGCTGCAGACACAGGAATTGTCCGGAAAACAGTAGAAATCACCCTTTTGTGAGAGAAATTGACATTTATAAGGGTAATCTCCATTGTAAGGGTGTCTCCCTCTCTGTACCAAGAGGAGGAGCATGACTAAATCTCTAGAAACTCTTAGCAATGGAGAAGGCAAGGACTTAAGTCTGCCTCACAGCCACACCCCTATTTACTGCATTTTGTCTGGATTCTCCCAGTGCTCAACGTCTTCTTTCGTCTTTAGCTGAACTTGGAGTTTTTTTTGTTTGTTTGTTTGTTTGGTTTTTTGCGGTACGTGGGCCTCTCACTGTTGTGGCCTCTCCCGTTGCGGAGCACAGGCTCCGGACACACAGGCTCCACGGCACGTGGGATCCTCCCGGACCGGGGCACGAACCCGTGTCCCCCGCATCGGCAGGCGGACTCTCAACCACTGCGCCACCAGGGAAGCCCTGGACTTGGAATTTAAGGTGGTAGCTTGGGCCATTTCTGGGAGTTACTCAGTTTTCCTGAGTAGAAGAGGTACACATGTTATTAAACTTGTTTGGTTTTCTCCTATTAATCTTTTATTATAGGAGGGTCTCAGCCAAGAACCTAGAAGAGTAGAGAAAAAATTATTTTTCCTCCCCTACATTAGTTAATCATACCTAGATATTCTGCTTCATGCCATTTGTAAAATATAGTTCTTCACAAAGAAAATGCACATCAAAAAAAAAAAAACCTAGCTAAATTGAAATTTCTATTTTAAAATAGACCCTCTCCTCCAGTGTAGCTGAAACACATGGAGAAGAACACAGCCAAAATGAGGAGACTTTTTAAAATTCATGACCTCCAACTTCACCTAGAGCAGCCACACTACATCTCCTCAGTTTACTCAGCCTCCCACTCCCCTGGACAACCATGTCACTCCTCCTCTGTCCTCCAACCTTCAGCCCCAACCTCTGAACTAAACTCAAGACTCACATAACCCTACTGCCCCCATGACATCTCCACCTGGAGGTCTGATAACATCTCAAATTCAACATGGCCGAAACTGAACTCCTGATCTTCCCTTGCAAACCTGATCCTCCCCACAGCATTCCTCTTCTCAGTTAATAGCACCTCCGTATTTCCATCTAATCAGACTCAGAGCTCCTACTCTCAGATCCCTCAACAAATCTGTCAGCAAACTGCACCGGTTCTATCCTTCAGAATGTATTCAGAATACAACCCCTTCTCACAACTTCCACAGCTACCATCTAGTCCAAGCCACCATCATCTCTGGCCTGGTCCCTCTGATAGTCTCCTAATTGGCCTCCCTGCTTCTATTCTTGACCTGATACAATCTCTTCTCAACACAGCAGCCAGGGCGATCCTCTCAACATAAGTCAAGTCACATCAGGCCTCTGCTAAAAAGCCTGCATTAGCTCCCCACTTCACTCAGAGTAAAAGCCAACATTCTTACAATGTTCTACAGGTATTATAAAATGCCGCACCATCCCTGCTATTGCTCTGACCTCAGTGCCTACTTCTCTCACCCTCATTCACCCTGCTCCAGCCACGTGGACCTCCCTGCTCTTCCCTGACCACTCCAGGCACATCCTTCCCTCAGAGATTTTGCACTAACTGTTCCATCTGCTTAGAACACTCTTCCCCCAGATAGATGCCATATCTAATTCTCTCACCTCCTTCAAATCTTTGCCAAATGTCATCTTCACAATGAGGCTTTCCTTAATCATCCTATTTAATCCTACAATCCACCCCACATATTCACACCTTCCAGCAATCCCGATTTGTCTTTACCCTGATCTCATTCTTTTCTCTTCCAGAGTCCTTATCATCTTCTAATACACTTGTTAATGTATGCATTGTATTGATTTTTTTGTCTACCCTCACCAACAGAATGTCATCTCAATGAGGTCAGGGATCTTTGTTCTCTGTTGTATCCCAAGTGCCTAGAACAGTGCCTAGTATATAACAGATGTTCAACAAATATTTGTTGAGTAAATAATGAAATTAAACCTCAGCTTTTATTAGTGGATTTATCTGGTTGGGCCATTAACACCACTATGACAATTACGAATAGCCACAGATCATGGGTACATGGAAGTTGATTACAATGCTCTTTCCATATACGTTTAGAAATTTACAAAATAAAAGAATTTCTTTTTAAGCTTATGAAAAAAATTGACAGTGTTTTCTGTGAAATAAATGTCACATCTCTAGTTTTTAGAAGACAGCATAAGGAAAGGGGGAAAAAATCCCTGCATTTTTTTGTTTCTAAGCCACTTAATAGTTGTTAAATATGAGAGGGTGTGGAGAAAAGGGAACCCTCCTACACTGTTGGTGGGAATGTAAATTGATACAGCCACTATGGAGAATAGTATGGAGGTTCCTTAAAAAACTAAAAATAGAACTACCATATGACCCAGCAATCCCACTTCTGGGCATATATCCAGAGAAAACTCTAATTCAAAAAGATACATGCAACCCAATGTTCATAATAGCACTATTTACAACAGTCGAGACATGGAAGCAACCCTAGTGTCCATTGACGGATGAATAAAGAAGATGTGGTATACACACACACACACACACACACACACATGATGGAATACTACTCAGCCATAAAAAAGAATGAAATAATGCCACTTGCAGCAACATGGATGGACCTAGAGATTATCATACTGAGTGAAGTAAGTCAGACAGAGAAAGACAAATACCATATGATATCACTTATATGTGGAATCCAAAAAAATAATACAAATCAACTTATTTACAAAACAGAAATAGACTCACAGACATAGAAAACAAACTTACGTTTACCAAAGGGAAAAGGGGAGAGGGATAAATTAGGAGTTTGGGATTAACAGATACACACTAATATATATATATAAAATAGATAAACAACAAGGTCCTACTGTACAGCACAGGGAATTATACTCAATATCTCGTAATAACCTATGATGGAAAAGAATCTGAAAAAGAATAGATATATATGTATGTATAACTGAATCAATTTGCTGTGTACCCAAAACTAATATACTGTAAATCAACTATACTTCAATAAAAAAATTGCTTGTTTTCAACCCAATCAAAAAATGAGCGGAAGACTTAAACTGACATTTCTCCACAGATGGCCAATAGGCACATGAAAAGATGCTCAACATCACTAATTATTACATTATACTATATATATTATATATATAACTATTATACACATAACTGTATCACTTTGCTGTACACCAGAAACTAACACAACATTGTAAATCAACTATACTTCAATTTTTTAAAAAGTTGCTTATTTTGAAGAACAAAAAATAAATAAATAAAATTGGCAAAAAAAGAAGTTGTTAAATATATTACAAATCACTTCATCACTGGGTCTCCAGCTTCCTCATCTGTAAAACAAAGAAATCTGACTAGAAAATCTCTACCTTTTGTAATTACAATAGTTCATATATCTAATCCTAAAATTATTTAGGTCCTCTTTTTTCCTAAGCATTGACCTAACACATTTAATCTCTACAGGAGAAATTCTGACTCTT
This sequence comes from Mesoplodon mirus, assembly GCF_964341445.2. Classification (NCBI taxonomy): domain Eukaryota; kingdom Metazoa; phylum Chordata; class Mammalia; order Artiodactyla; family Ziphiidae; genus Mesoplodon; species Mesoplodon mirus. The sequence continues at coordinate 20,460,533 of NC_138981.1, read as the reverse complement.
CAAGGCATGATTTCATGCTGTTTTCTCATTTCTAAATTTTCTTAATTTTCATGATAACATTCTACATTTGAGTTTGAGTTTTCAATTAATATGGTACTGCAGGAATTCCTCTTTGAAGCAAAACTGTTATCTAGATTCGTCACTTGAAGAGCTAGAAGGCTGATATTGGCCTGTTGACCATATACATGTCAGATCTGGTTAACCGCCCTTGTTTTTATCAGCTGGGGAGTAGCACTTACCACCTCCTTCTTGTCTTCCTGGAAGTGTACATCCACAAACATTTTCCCAACAACGTAAGGGAGGGTACTTTCAATAAAGTTGACACATTTATCCCACTGAGGCAACAAAGTTGTGGTACCCTGGATTACCTGTGGGAGATAATCGATCCAGACTGAGCTTCACTTGGATAAAACCAACGACTGAAAAAAAGTTCAAACAACCTGAAGGAAACAGTCTACAAAACACTGCAGGCCCCAACCCATATACATGTGTCAGATAGTAAACCAAAGGTAAAATTGGATGAAGAAAAATATTCTGCTTGTCCCATTATATTTAAAACTAAGTGAAAATATTTTAAGAGTGGATAATAATGTATTCCTCCTTTCCTTCCAATTTTCCCCATTAAACAAAGGATTTGGACAATAGCATAGCTTTTCTGCAGTTAACAGGGATGAGAGGGGATGCTGTCCAAGTGTCCAGATGGTAGTTAATTTCCACCAAGAAAGGTCTAACATCAGTAGGTGATCAAAGCTCCTGCCCAGTGAGGGTTTCCTTGCTCTGGGAAGTACACTCATAAGACAGACCAGGAAAATATGCCCACCATGAACAACCCAGGAAGCATATTTACATTGTGTCATAACAGAACACACTGGTGACCAAGTAAAAAACAAATGTAAATGTTTTTCTCATCTGTCCCAATTAAACCATTTCAAGAAAACACTTACAAACAAGTAAGGAAGTTCCAAAGCAGGACTTGGAAGGCTCAAAGGTTTACTCTTGGGGGATGAAAGCAAAGAAGTAAATATCGTTTAAGTTGCCCTTGCAGGTTGGGAGTTTGGAGCACTCAAAATGCAAAGTGAAGGCAGACAGCAAGGGAGGGAGGCTCTGAGAATGGTGGCTGGAGGCATCCCTTGAACGATGTTAGACTCAGGTTGTTGGTTCAGAGCAAATGGGATTAACAATGAAATTCATCTATTCTTCCTCTACTTTCTGATAACACAACCACTCTCAGAGGTAAGGAATGAATGAATCTATTTTTAAAACTTCTAGAGAAAGAGACCTTACAATCTTCTTTGACAATTCAGTATTATATTTAGCACTTTATGCTCAAGAAACATCCCTTCATACCTAACCTCAAATTTTCACAAACTACTTCTTACACCTCTCTATTCTCTTCACAGTGGGGGTGGAAAGCAGCTGGGTACCATCTTTTATGTGATCCATGGGAGTTAAAAATACACACAGACACATATATATAATCTACCTTTTTTGTAACTTAACCCTTTGATATGACCTCAACATATATAGTTGTTTTATGATGTTCTCTATGAAGCTCAATACTCTAGTGACTTTAAGGGCCAAAATGTATCCAAAATAATTGTGCTACTACTCAAGAGTAATGACCCACTAAGAACTTCTCTACTTATCACTTTCTCTAGTAACTAAAATGTCTGTTAAATGAAATTATAGTTTTCAAAATTTGCCATTACTTAACTCCAAATTGAGATAAAATTAACTTAAAATATTTTCTAAAGTCACAAAATTCTTAAAATGTTAAAAAAAAAAGCCACAAAATCCTTAAGTCCTATATTAGTAAGAGAATTACTAAGACAAAAGCCTCTGAGACAAAGAGTAACACCTATGTAAGTTAAGAGGACAACAGGAGTGGGAGAGGAGCAAAGATCACAGAGCTGGGTGAGGAGGGGGAGAAGAAAAGTGTTTCAGGCAGTTGAGCCACATCTCAGAGGAGACTAAATTTAGGCCTCTTTGGCCTAGTAGAATTAGGATAAATTAAAAGACTGAAGATCAAGGTAGAGTTAAAGACAAAACTCTACCCCTAAATTAAAGATGAAACTTTACCATCTAATACTTATATCATGCGTATTTTGAATATTCAGAATACTGAAAATGAAAGACAGTTACAAATATATCACTAGGAAATATTAAAATTATAATTACAGTGACCCACTTAAAAGCACTGGGGGAAAGGGGAATAAATTGATAAGAAGGGGAGAGCGAAAACAACATGCTGGTCCCAAGTATTGCCCTCAATATCTCTATATAGCCTCATCAAAGAAGAGCTCGAGTGTACCTTACTGTATGTAAGGTTTACCTCAATAAAAAGAAATAAAGCCAAAAAAAAAAAATAGAGTTTGAGATGCAAAACTCCCTCTGTTTAAACAATTGGATTGTTTCATCTAATCCCTGAAGATGATTTTTATTGGATTGGTTAATATACAGACTGTTCCGGCATGTGAAGTTATCCAGTGATGTAACACTGCAATCTTAAAACGTACCCGTGAGAATTCCAGCCACCTATACTGAAAGCGCCTGCTTAGGTTTGGAATTCTGGAATAAACCATCCTCCACACCAAATAGTTGGCAACGGTCCTGTTAACAGAAAGAGAAGCACATTTGTTGTGTTGAATTTGATATCTGATGCTCTGCAGAACACCCTCGGAAAATCTGTTGGCAAAGCTCCACGGAGGGACCTCTTGCTCATACAAAACTGCAGAATTTTCACTTGAGAAATGACATAAGATGATACAGTGTCAATAAGCTCAACCAAAATTGGCTTGCTTTTCACCACCTAATATAGATAGATGATATGAAAATTCCAGCCCCAGGCCTCAGCATGAACATTTTGCTTTCCCACTCAGGACATGGAGTCCACTGTTACCCAGCCTTTCATGTCTAGAAATTGTCAAGAACTTCCAATTATTAAGTGACTTGATAAAATGCAGATGAATTCTTACCTTTTGGAAACAAAAGGCAATATATTGGCTAATACCAATTATCTAGATGTGCACCTGGTTGCAAACCTACTAGATGTGGGAGTTTGGGCAAGTCACTTAAGCTCGTTGATTTTATCTTTGTCATACAATGAGAATGATCCCTACCTTATAGGGCTATTGTGAAGTTAAAATAAGTAACAAAATGTTTGACAGAGTAAATTCCAGTTTTCATTGCTGTTCACTTCCAAACATATGAACAACCCCATACACTCATGTAATGTCCATAATACATGTTTTTAAAAATCCGTTACATTTTCTTAAGTGTTGCCTTTTTTCTATAAGCAAAACATGCCCTGACCTTAGAAGGATGTGTGATCTGAGTTAATTTCTACCTCAGTAGTGATGATGAATTTTTAATGACCCATCCCCTCCCAGCTGTGCCATTACCATGGTGACTAATAACACACATTCCTGAGATGGCTCTCGGTCAGGCAGCCATGTGAGAGCAGTGTGACATGATGATGGCAACTGGCCCATCAAGAACAACCCACACTCCCATTTGCATGGCATCCTAACCCAGTGGACATGCACTCTTAGCAATTAAATTTATTTCAGCATATACACCCAATATATGAATAGTCATTTTATTTTATATAGAGATATACTAATGGACTAACATATCAGGAATGTTTTTCACAAATATAGAAATAGACATTTTGAAAGATAAAATGAAAGATATTTTCCAAAGTCCTTAGTTAATCCTTCAAACACTTTTAGGTAATTCTTCAAGACACATTATCCATATAGGATTAGGTCAATACAATGACAGTCAATGTAAGTCAACATCTCATATGGTTGTCTTGACTATTTCAAAATATTTTGACCATATCCTTCCCAGATCTGGTTAGAACACCATTGTTTTTACCTTGTCAGCTGGCCAACCAAGACGGCGTAACTAGAGTGGGAGAAGGGCCACTTCTGCCATTTTTTTCCCATTCACTTTGTGCTTATACTATTAGTAATAGCTTCAATTCCTGTTTCTCTATAAGAATTTTTTAAATCACTTGTCCATTTTGTGAGGATTAAACCAATAATAAAATTCATAAATCTACAGGTATATGTAAATGACTTGAGATTATTTTTAATATATGGAATAAAGACTAACCAGTGAAGGTAACACTGTCTTGCCTCATATGTGCCATGCAGATCAAATGAAGGGTCCATGGCCATCTATATAGCAAAACTCAATATAGCCTAGTTATTTTTTCAATGGAAAGAATAAAGATATATAGAAGTTCTAAAATTTTCTTCTCAGACCCAGTGGATCTTGTTGAGGTATGCACACTTCCCCTCGGAGACCACCACTCTCATCAGTAAAATCTAGCCCTTGTCCATGCTCTTTTGAGGCACTATAATAAACATGTACTTTTAGGTCATTCCTTTGGACCTTTTGAGTTCATGTCCCTAATCCTGAGCAAGACAAGAAGTGCTCACTGAGCACCTACTGTTGTCCAAGTATCATCCCAGATGCCATGAGGAATGTAAAGAAATAGGAACTCATCACCTACATTCAGAGAACTTAGAGTGTAGCTGGGGGACACGGAACTTCAGATTTCAGCTTATTCATGAAAAATGGGTTTTTTAATTGAATGGGATACACGGTAGGTACATAAGGAACCCTTCTTTCATTCACTCATTCAGCACATCCTGAGCATCCGATATGTACTAATAGTTCTAGGTGCTGGGGAGATGGACAGCTGAGAAAGCTATACCCCTGATCTCCTGAGTCTTTTAGCCAAGCAGGGAACCAGGCAAGCACAGAAATAATGATCTGGCAGACCCCAGCACCCAAAAGTGCATGCCAGACACTGGGCTGGGGAGAGTGCACACCTCAACCTGAGGGATGAGAGTAGGCCTCGGGAGAGGGACAGGGCTTGGGCTATTAAGGCTTCAGGGTGTGAAACAGGAACATGAACTCCAGACAGGCTGAATAATGCAGGAATAGTTTCTGTGTTGGAGGGGATGTTGAGCAGGGCCATCACTCACAGAGCTATAGGCAGAAAGGCCAGCGACAGCAGCGAACACACAGGCTGCAATTAGGGTCCAAAATCTAGAATGTTAAAGGGGCAGAGCCCAATCCTAACACACGGTCTGTATGTTCTTCAACCTTAAAATACTGCTTTTTTGCTGTGAGAGCTGTGCTGGCTCTATAGGTAGAGATTCAAAGGAGGTCCATGGCCAGCAGATATGCTTACATGAATTCAAAAGCTATTCCCTCAAGGGGTCTGTGATGAGCCAGATCAATTGGGCAAGGTGTTAGGATGTGGCCTGATGCTGGCGGTAAAAGAGGCAGCATGATGCAAGTATGTTGGGGTTTTAGGTTTTTCGGCGTTTCCTGCTCCCTTAAAATCACACCGCTTAAGGCATCCCATGTTATCTATAACTCCCACAGCATTGCTATAGGAGAGATGTTATTGTACGCATTTTACATAAAAGGAAACTTGACACCTAGAACCATTAAGTAATGCCTCATGATCCCATAATCAGTCGGTCTCCAACTCAATAGAATCACCTGGGGAGTTTTAAAAGTCCAGATGCCCAGGCCACTCCAGACCAATTAAATCAGTATCTCTAGGGTGAGACCCACGATAGATATTGTTTTTAAATCCCTCCCAGCTAAGTCCAATGTGCAACCAAGTTGGAGAACGGGTGTAATAAGCAGTAGAGGCTAGACCAGACCAAGGTGTGTCTGACTCAAAGCCTCTGCGCTTTTCCCCATGCCACACAGTGAGGGATTAACAGCTCTAGTTCCGCAAAGATTTCCTGGCCACTCACCCAGAACACTCCGACAACCACACTCCACAGAAATCTGTGGGTATGAAGAAAGAAGAGTGTGTGAGGCCTTCATACGCAAGGCACGACCAAGACGATAGCCCACAGAGACCTCTGAGAGCTAGAAGACGGAATTGCGGAAGCTCGCACAGTGAGGCAACGGCGCTGAGGAGCTGCTCCAGCGTGCTATAAATACACTGACAAAATGCTGGGGAGCACAGCTTTGGAGTGCTAATATTACCACGCCAGGAACAGATCTGACTGTAATGACTGAATTACTGCCACTTAATGCTCAGAGGCATCAAAAAAACAAAACAAAAATAAGACTCGGCAACAGTCCTTGAAATAACACATAATATCTTTTTTTTCAAAAAAGCATTTTTAGCAGTATGGTAATTTCCCCAAATGGCAATAAATAAAGTAGAGGAAAGCAAAGCATCTCAGGAGAGAATCCACCACTAAGAGAGCAGCATGAAATCATTTCCCAAAGCCTCTGACTAAGAAGATTTTTTTTTTAAGAAGATTTTCCTGCCCCTTGTTTTCAATTAGGGACAGCTTGCATTTGTATTGCATTTAAGAGATCATAAAGACCTTTTTTGATCCTCATGACGATGCTATGGGGTGGTTATTATTATTATTCCAATTTTCAGATAAATAAAACAAAGGTCAGAGGTCAAAGGACTTCTAAGTATGGGTCAATTCCAGGACTAACATTTGGGTCTTCAGATTCCACAGCTTGCATTTGCTCCTGAGTCAAACCACCTGAGGTAAGCCAAACAGGTACCTCTCGAAGGTTCTCAAAGCCAAAGAGACCTTCCTAAATCCTACAGGCAGCCCAGAGGTATGCAGCTTCACCATCACCTGAGAACTTGTTAGAAAATTCCTGGGCCTCCCCCAAGATCTACTGAATCAGAAACTGTTGCCTTTTTTTTTTTTTTTCCTTTTTTTTGGATGCACTGCACAGCATGTGGGATCTTAGTTCCCCGACCAGGGATCGAACCCACGCCCGCTGCAGTGGACATGTGGAGTTTTAACCACTGGACCGCCAGGGAAGTCCGGAAACTGTTGCCTCGAAGGCAACATCCAATTTAATGCTAGTCCCATCACCCAACATGCTCAACATCCCCCTTTTCCACTCTTCCCTACCTGGAAAATTCCTCCTTATCCTTTGGGGTTCTGCTCCTATGTCACCTCCTGCACAGTGGGCATTGGGCCATCTGGTTAACTTTTAGAAATTTTTAGGAAATATCTTCTATGTGAGAACACCATTTAAAATGTGCTGAGTAACTCAATGGCATAGGAGTACAAAATCATTTGGGTCATATTTTATAGTATTACAGAGCTAGGAAGTACATATGAAAAAGTTTTCTAAAGCAGTGAGTCGCCCAAAAAACTAATCATAAGATTCCCGGGATGCTTGTTAAAATATAGACTTCTGGGCCTCACCCCAGATCTACTGCATCAGCCTCTAAGGAGGAGGGCCCTTGGAATCTGTATTTTTATAGATTCATCATTACAAGGTGATGCTGTTGGCATTACTGGTCCACAGACCACACTTGGAATAGCAAGGCTCTACCTCACAAAGAATCTGAAGTGAATTTATTATTTCTACTCTCCCTTTTCTGCATGTTTACTTTTTTGTATGCCTTCTTCAGTGAACACATATTGTTTTTATCATAAGAAAACAGCATCTTAAAATGAACAGCTCTTCAAAAGTGTCTTAAGTATTTTCGTAGGTGGGGATGGATGCTAAGTTTTATTCCTAGGACTTCTGCAGGTGCCTTTTTTCCAACACAACTCCTGGTAACATAGCCTTGTCTAAGTCCAAATAAGAAAGTATGATTTTTCATCATGGCCCGGCAATTAGCCTATTAAGCTGTCTTTGTGAACTATTTGACCTTCCTGTGCTTCATTTTCTGTAGTCAAATGTGAATGGCTTCATGAGGATGTAAAATTCTCTTTCCTGATCTAAAATATGACACAAGTGAACCCGTCTATGAAACAGACTCACGGACATAGAGAACAGACTGGTGGTTGCCAAGGGGGAGGAGGTTGGGGGAGGGCTGGAGGGGGAGGGTGGGGTCAGCAGATGTGAGCTTTTATATATGGAATGCATAAACAACAAGGGCCTACCGTACAGCACAGAGAACTATATTCAATATCCTGTGATAAACCATAATGGGAAAGAATATAAAAAAAAGAATGTATATATATATATATGTATAACTGAACCACTTTGCTATACAGCAGTAATTAACACAACATTGTAAATCAACTATACTTCAATAAAAAAGTTCTCTTTCCTGGACATTTTTAGCATTTCCTTGTTTTGTAGTGCTAAAGGAACAAAGCAACAAATTCTAAAACATTCTTTAAGAAAAACCTGACAGTTCCTGAAGTTGTTTCATCAGTCCAATTTTTCTACAGTTCTCAGAGTGATCTTATGTCTTTTCAATACTGGTACTTTGGTTTATTGCCACAGAGTGACTTATTGGCTTAAAAGAAACCAGAAAAAAACAGCAAAAGACCAAGAATGAACTGGGGAAAAACAAAGATGTTCATATAGAAAGCTCAGAAAATAACAGCATTATATGACTAGTTCCCAAAACTAATAAACAATTTAGGCTTTCAGAGAGAAAATATGGAGAAAGACCAGAAATAAGGGGCAAAAACACTGCGTATTTGTTGTCATCATAGCAAATAAATTACACCAGACGATGGTTTCGGCCCATTTGTCACAAAGGGCACCACGACTTTCCCTAAGACTCTTTTGATGTAACTTTCTTTAAAAACAGTTTTCAAAGGACGTGAGAGGGAAGACCTTATAATTTAAAAGGAAAAATAAAAGTCACAGTAAAATGCACAGAAAAGCTCTTACTTCTTCCTCTCAGAGCCTAATATCCTAAACAAATCCTTAAAGTACTGAGGGACACGGACCACCACATTCTCTGAGGGGCCGATGTCTTTCAGTTCGGGGTAGAGTCTGACATCGATGACCTTCTTGATGAAGCCCAGCCAGTCAAACTGAGGAGAGAGAGAAAAAAAAAAAACATAGTGAGAGAACCTCTGGGGGGCAAGAATCAAGGAGAAAGGCAAATAGAGTCAGTTGAATGTAATCCATTGCTTGTAACTTCAGACCAAATAATTAAACATTCAACTGCTCAAATGTAGAAAATAAATTCCTGATCACTGCCACCCAGACCAGACCTACTGCCTGAATCGTAAATGGAATGTGTGCTCTGTACCGTCTGCGTATGCACCACACATGCGCGCACACACTCCCCCAGTAACGTGCACACTGGCTCCCCTGGACCCTCCAGCACTCTCCCTGCCTCCTCCACTCTCCCCCTCCCTCTCTTCCTTCCTCTCCCTTCTCTCCTGAGCTCTCTCTCCTTCCTTCTTGCACTCTCCCTCCCTCCTGCGCTAGCCCTCACCTCCCTTCTCCCTGCACTCTCCCCCACTCCCTACTCATTCACTCTCCTGTCCACACAGACAGAGATGCCCCGTTACATTTCTGCTCTTCCCTCTGGCATAGCCTTTCTTACACAGAGGGAAACAAGCAGCAACAAAAAGTAACATGTGTCCCCTCTTCATAGCATCACTATCTTGGCGTTCTTACGTGGCTACCCCAAAAGTCATCCCCAGTCTTTTTCCCTTCTTTTTCTCCCTTGCCTGCCTCCACTATTGAAAAGGAAAAACAGTCACTCACTTGCCCAGCCTAGCCTGTAGGTAGGGATGGCCACGTGCCCCAATCCTACTTGATAGGAAATAAAGGGAAGACACCTGGAAAGGCTTTGGTTTTTCCTGGTAGAAGGGTTACACATGGCCCATACTGGTGCTTCCGCTTTCTTCCTGCCCTGAAGGCAGATGCGACATATGCAGCTGTGGCAGCCACCTTACAACCTTGAGTCATCAAACATGAAGTCAAAAAGCCAACACACTAAGAAGAGTGGAGCGGAAAGAAAGAACTTGGATCTTTGACAACATTGTGCAACAGCTAAACCAACACCAACAGCCACCTATGTCTAGACTTGTGTCACGTAAGAAAACGGGCTTGAAGTTTTTAAGCCACTCTTGGAAAAGTTTTCTATTCCCTATAGCAGAAAGCATCCTGATGCACAGACAAGGGATATTTTATGTGATGACTGACAAAGATGATGATGAGCAAGAAGACCAATGGTAGGTTTTACGAGGCAAAACTTTACACACAGGTGAAATAGAATCGCTTGTCAAATGACCAGTTAAGATACAATTTCCTGGATCGTTTTCACCAACCTGGGGAATCATAGCACTCAGTTGGGAAATGTTCATTTTGTTGTACATGGCCTCACTGGTTCGGTTTTCATGTGGAATCATTATCTGTTGGAAAGAGACTTTGGTTATTTTTTTTCAAATGAACCATTTCTTACTGCGTGACTACTTTCTACATGTGCCAAAACATCTGCATAGTATCATAAACTTTTTCAAGATTTTGGTGTCGTGCCGAACCTGGGAGAGAGGAAAAAAAGATATCGCTTCAGGCAAGATTAAGGAAATAAAAAGAAACTTTGCTGTCCTGCTCAGTGTGAAACACTGTCCTCGGTACCAAAATACTACTCGAATCCCTCCCATCCCTATAATGGACAAAATCTGTTACTGGCTCAGGCTTGACAGCCAAACTAAGGTTGAGCAATTGAGACAAACATCCCACCTTCACCTGTGGTGTCCAGGTAATGACCTCCATAGTTCATGGACTACAGACCACCCCTTCATCCCTAGGGGATTCTCACTGAAGAGCACCAGACTATCTGGACACCACTGCCACCTGTGACCATTCTGTCAACAGCTCATTCCCTCACTTCCCCTCTTCCCTCTGGTTTCTCTGGCCTTGAGATTCCCCTGGCTCCAGTGCTAGGGGTATGGGTTCAGTTACCACCCAGACATATTGCCAAGTCTGCATCTACAGCCCTGACTCTTCACACTCCTCCATTCCCTATACTTATGCTCTTGGCCATTTTGGCAACACCAAATCTAAGCTTCTAGCCTCTGCCATGTTTAGTCTGAGAAGAGCAACAACAATCATCTTCCTCAAGGGCCATCTTAATCACTCCCGTGGACAGGCAGCAGCTCCCCATGCCCCTGAGCACATCATGATTTTGCCTTAAGACCATCCATCATCGGATTCCCTTGCATTAAACTTGCCACCTTCCAACTCACACAGGACTCTCCTACCCTTGCACCCCTAGCCATCAACACCACCCTCATGGTTTGAACCGTAATTCAAAACTTTGCCTATGATTAGTTTTCTTTTTCAAGTCTTTCCAATTAAACTCCACTTGGGGGCTTCCCTGGTGACGCAGTGGTTAAGAATGCCAATGCAGGGGACATGGGTTCGAGCCCTGGTCCGGGAAGATCCCACATGCCAAGGAGCAACTAAGCCTGTGTGCCACAACTACTGAGCCTGTGCTCTAGAGTCCGTGAGCCACAACTACTGAGCCTGCGAGCCACAACTACTGAAGCCCGCACACCTAGAGCCCAACCTCTGCAACAAGAGAAGCCACCGCAATGAGAAGCCCACGCACCACAACAAAGAGTACCCCCCACTCGCTGCAACTAGAGAAAGCCTGCACGCAGCAACGAAGACCCAACACAGCCAAAAATAAATACATTTTTAAAAAACAAAAAGCAAAAAAAAACTCCACTTGCTTCTAATCCCAAGGGCCACGCCATCAACAAGACCTCCCCTTATGCACACATCCCTAGCTGGGAATGGCTGAATGCACACTTCCATGGCTGGGCTTACAAGAACTTTTGGTGGGGGGGCTTGACTACATTGTCCTGTCTCCCCAGCTTTAGAAGTTTCCCTAGGATGACGTGCCCCACTAATTTTGAAGGTCCCTAGTGACCTGGGATGTAAGAGACACATATAAGCATTACCGGCTGGCCAAAAACCCGCACACCATGGATTTGTCAAGACAAAATCACAGAAGGCTGAGTGGCAGACATCTACCCGCTCTTTTCTAAATGCTTCGGTGTCCTCAGCTTCTCCCTCCTCACCCTCCACAGGAGAGACTTCCTATAGCTCACAAGCAGTCTCCTGGCTCAGAGAATGTTCACACTCCTCCTCCCTCTACTCAGCCTTGCAGGCCCAGGCTGCAGCCCTTTGACCTCAGAGCTGTTTTCAGCTCTCTGCCAGCTACTCCCCCACCCCATGGATTTGTCACTTCATTTAACCTCTTGATAATTCCCAGTCTTGCCTCAGCCCAGCTGTTTTTAGTTCCCTTTTTGGTCCAGATCCCTGGCTCAAGGCAAGGCCTTTCCCGCTGTATCAGAGCTTCGATCCAAATTAGATTGCTGGGTCTCCTATTTGCCTGGGAAGGGAATCCAGATGGCCTCTAGACTGGTTTAGAGGCACAGTCTTTGACTCCAGAACATCTGCAGCAGTCTTTGCAGTCTTCAAAGGTGACATGCAGGGATGAACTTTTTGCTCTGCAACTAGGGGTCTACAGAAAGATACACATGTACACTACGGCAGCCAAGAGGCCAATTCCTCCTGACCCTATCAGCCTACTCCTCACTTCAACACCCCATCGCACCTCGCCACACACAAAACCAAGCAACACTTGGACTCCCGTGCACTTCAGGATTTTTACCAACTTCTGTTATAGAAGACTACCAACCTATATGCAACCACTTCTTGACAAAAGTATCATTTTTTTCACTACAATGTATCTCCACAAGCAAATTTCACCATATTTGTTCCCTCCAGTCCTGGGAATGTATAGAGATTTTATTCTTTGTTCTTCTAGAAAAGTTATTCTTTGAACAAAGCTAACCATTTAGGATTTCTGATTATTCTCCCTCAAGTTTGTTCTTGTATCTTTTTGCCTCCACCATGGGCCTGAAAAAATTTAAAAGGTGACTTACACAGAACACAGCATATGACACAATGACATTCATTAGAGTGGGGCAAGAAAAGAATGAAAACCAGGGGTAGGTACAAAGTAGCACTAGAAAGGAAGCTAATAAATGTTTATCAGCCTGCCCTATACACTTTCTATATCAAATTATGTGTCCACTATGGGTGGATAGACTTCCCAAAGCCCCTATCTTAGATCAGATTGACTTCTGAGTAGGAATGGTGTAAAGAGACGACTAGACTAAAAATAACCTTCCACTCAAGCCAAATCAATAACGATTTATCAAATATATATTCCTCAGTTGAGGCCAAACAGGAGTTCCTCTAGGAAAACATAGAGTCTCTGGCCACAGCTGAGCAGCATGTGGACACTGAATGGGCTTCAAGCAGAGAGGTAGAAGGAATGAAGAGCTCTTCTTTCTGTCATGGTTTTTTTTCCTGTTACTTCCCAGAGGGGGATGCTGTAAGTTCTACCTTGAACCCAAAGAACAATGCCACAGAATGATTTTTTATATATATTTTCATTCAAGATATATTGCCTTTAAAATAAAGAGAAGAAAAAAAACAGATTTTAGATTAAGATTTACCTCAGCTATCTTAATTTCCAACCTAAGCACCGACTTCATGTCATGCTCTGCTCGGGAGCTATTAGCTCCCAAAAGCACGGCAGTATCCACCATGAACTTGTAAAGGGCGTCCCGATACTGTAAGAGATAAAGAAGCAAGTGACCATGACATCAGTCTATTAGGAACTATGTTTCAGGGACACGGAAGAGCAGAAACAGCAAGTGGAAATAAATGCCCTTCATTTTCACTCTGTACTCGAAGTATGGTACAGGCATCATGCAATACCAACCACCCACCTACCACCTTGAGACAAAGAAGAAGGATGGCTACTTGGGTACTGTTTCCATGAGAGAGAGAAATGTCTGGCCACCAAGGATCAAGAGAATTAGTTTGCTGGCAACTAGCAATATGGATACATGAAACATCTACAAATGAGCCCAGAATAGAAAGTTAAAGGTCAGACTCCTCTTTCCAGGCAAGTGACACTTTAATAAAATAATGGGAAAGAACTGTCGCTAAAAGCAGGAGGCATGATCCATGAAGACTAATGGGAACTGTGATTTATTCTCTTCCAGCTCAATTTACCCACCTCCACACTAAAAACAAAAGACCAGTGATCGAAGCCCTATGTCTTTTCAGTTTTGTATGGTTTTTACAGAGTTCTCCTCACTAGCTCAGGGAAAAAAGAAGGGAAAGAAGAGAAGAATGATGAAGAGGAACCTAGCAAATATAGAATTTCCTCCCTGCATGTTCATAAACCCATTTTCAGGCTGTTCACATACTATTAGAGAGGGGGACCTTACTTTGTGGGAACTAAGGAATCTTGTTGGGGGTCACCTCTCCTTCCAGATATATTTGTGAGAACTCAATACACCGGGTATTAAACTGTTTCACAGTTATGCTATGGGAATAAGATTTCCTAACGTAACCTTGATTTTGCATAGCTATTCTTATGATGTTTACAACCTCGAGACCTGCATGGTGCTTGGCATATAGCAGGCCCTTAATAATTATTTGTTGAATCAGTAAGCAAGCTTCACAAATAGTCTTAGTTAGAAATGTTTTGCAATTCCCAATTCAATTCCAAAAATATTTATTCAATCAATACATATGCACGATATCTTGCTAGGCCTTCTGTGCACATGGGAGGTACAGACGAAAAATTAAATAATACTTGAGTCTGGTTCTCAGTGTGACCCTGTGAGGAAGATAAACACGTCATTACTAACTGTAACACTAGCAAGACCAAAATGAGGTCCTTAATAAAGCTGCTAAGCGCTTAGAAACTCAAGAACTGGAAAATTCCAGCCTCAAGAAACCGGGGACATAGCAGTTAAAGGAGACTGGTTCAGAAGCGGTGAGGAGTCCTCCTGTGAGGTGTGCAAGCTGCTTTGTTGGGGGAAGAATAAAAATAGGTGAGACAGCAAAGGTGGTTTGGGACCAGGTCATGAAGAGGCCTTGAACTCCCTTCCTCTACGAAATTTAGAGTCTAGCTTGAGAGCAAAAGCACTCTGGGAGCTGTACTTTGAGAAGAGAACTTGTCAGGTGGTGGTGCTAAGGAGGCAATGGAATGAGGGGAGGAGGGAACAGCTAAAAGGAGACCTAACAGGGGTCTGCCCTAGGGCAGTAAGGACAGAAAGGAGGGACTAGGTGGAAGAGATACTTTGAAGGCAGAGTCTACAGGACTGATTGGTTATAGGACAGGGACAAGATTTCAAGCACGGCTGCTTGTAGGGTGGTAACCCCAGCAGAAACAGAGGTGCCCCAGATTGGCAAAAGTTCACTCTGAACACTTTCAAGAAGGAAAACTCGCCAACCTTCTTCCATGAGTGTCCTCAGCCAGAAAGTTGCCTAGGATCTTGACTAGCTTCCTGCCCTCCAGAGCCTTCTAGATATAGGCTTTCCTATCAGCAAAGGAGCAGGGACTTCCACTGTGAGCCAGCACTTCCCTGTCGAAGTTCCTGCATTCTCAGGCTAGGCCAGAAACCTGAGCACTCCCTGGTCAAGGTTCCCCTGGGTCTGAGGCTCCTTTGGAAGTCCAACAGAGGTTCCAAAATGAATTGAAAGTGTTAGGAATGAACCAGCTCTAATCCAACCTCCAGGAAACTACTAGGTTTCCAAGCCAACCCAAGAAGTCGGACCAGATTGATCCCATCTCATTAACCTTAAATTAACCTGGGGCACCAGTTAAAGAAAGATTCCTGGGCCTCACTTCAAGTCTACTAAATCCGACTTTCCGTTGCTGAGGCCCAAGAATCGACATTTAATAGAAGCTTCCCAGGTGGTTCTTAAGCAGTACAGTTTGGGAACCACTGGTCGACTGGGTGTCCATGCCCATGCTTCTGCAATATACTGTGAGCTCTGTGCACTTCTGAGGAACGGCTGCAAGCTCATTCTTTGGTTACTCAATTTGGGTGTGCTGTCTTCCCAGCTTGATCATGAGGGCACTGAGCACAGGGACTCATACAGCCTTCATTTTCAGACTTCCAGAAAACAGGGAGTGTCATTTATCTGCCGAAATGAAAGGCCTTTGCTTCCTACATTGGGAATATGGTCATCAAACACCTACATTGCTCAATTCTAGTAAAGAGTTGGGAATTTGAGAACAATTTATGAACCCAACAATGCCTGACAAGATACAGAGTTGAATGAGTAAAACTTACAGACTTGGCTTCTGTGCTATTATCAAGGTAGTCTTCCCTCACAGCTAGGGAGAGCGCTGCTTGGTCCAGCTGTTGAGACAAAAAACAAAGCATTTGCTTGCACTGTAAATTCTTAGGTACCATGTTATTAACAAGAGTCATGAGATCTGCATACCAGCCATATTTAGAGCATGTGTTACCATTACAAAACCAATTCAATGCAATCAGAGCTACATGCAAGTAGGCACTTCAGCAATGACCATTATAAAGTATCAGAGACCTGCCCCTCCTCCCCTGATTCATGGTTTCTAACCCTTTTGAGTTTCTAACAATACTGAATAGCATCAAAGCTATAATATTTGAGTCGGAATAGGTCTTAGAGATTATCTGATTTTCCCCCTTATTTGGTGGGTGGAGAAACGAAATCCAAAGAAGTCATGTGACTTCCCCAAGGTAACACAGTTGGGCAGAGCTCAGAGGAGAATCATTGTCTTCCATCACCAGATCCACTATTCTTCTCACTGCAGTATTTTGCAAAATGCCAATCCACATCAAGCTGATTAACCAGACTGTCCACTTCCCTCTCCCTAAAATACTGTATTGTACCATTTTTGGGGGAAAGGAATCAATAATAATTTTGTTTTGAGAAATCTTTGCAAACTTTAGAACCCTCTCTGGAAAGTTTAAGATAGGTGATAAAAATACAAACAATAATCAGACAACTAAATATCTAGAATTATTATTATAGAAAAGTATAGCATAATTTCTTGAATTAAAACTTTCAGCACTGGGACTTTGCTGGTGGTCCAGTGGTAAAGAATTCGCCTTCCAATGCAGGGGACGTGGGTTCGATCCCTGGCCAGGGGGCTAAGATCCCACATGCTGCGGGGCAGCTAAGCCTATGTGCCACAACTACTGAGCTCGCACACCTCAACGAGAGAGCCCGCGTGCTGCAAACTACAGAGCCCAAGTGCCCTGGAGCCTGAGCGCCACAACTAGAGAGAGAAAACCCACATGCCACAACGAGAGAAGCCCTCACCACAACAAAAGATCCCACATGCCACAACGAAGATCCTGCATGCCACAACTAAGACCTGATGCAGCCAAAAAATTAAAGAAAATAAATATTTTTTAAAATTAAAAAAAAAACCTTTCAGCACCTTAAAGGCGATCAAAGGGAATACAGTCTTTTCAGAAAATGAGCTACAACAATCAGACATCCATCTGCCAAAAAAAAAATGAATCTCAACCCACACCTCACAACTTGTACAAAAATTAATTCAAAATGGATCATAGACCTACATGTAAAAACTAACACTATAAAACTTCTAGGAGAAAACATAGGGGAAAATCTTTGACCTGGGGTTAGACAAAGAGTTCTTAGACACCAAAATCAGATCCATAAAAGAAAAAATAAATTGGACTTCATCATCATTAAATATTTTTGCTCTGTGAAAGACATTGTTAAGAGAATGAAAAAGACAAGCTACAGACAGGGAGAAAAAATTTGAAAATCACATATATGACAAAGGACTTGTATCCAGCATATATAAAGGGTCCTCACAACTCAATAAGAAAACAAACAACCCAATTTAAAACTGGACAAAAGATCTGAACAAACGCTTCACCAAAAAAAATATTCAAGCAGAAAATAAATTAATGAAAAGATGCTGAACATCACCAGTCATTAGCAAAATGTAAACTAAACCCACAGTGGAACACCATTATACATGTACTAGGATGGCAAAAAAACAAAAACAAAAACAAAAAACTTATAATGCCAAGTGATGGTGAGGATGTAGAAAAACTAGATCATTCACACACTGTTGTTGGGAAGGCAACATGACAGAGCCACTTTGGAAAATGGTTTGACAGTTTCTTGTAAAATTGAACATACACCTACATGTGACCCAGCAATCTCACTTCCTAGCTATTTACCCAAGAGGAATGAAACTTATGCTCATGCAAAAACCTGCATGTAACTTTATTCATTATTGCCCCAAACTAGAAACAACCCAAATGTTCTTCAACTGGCAAATGGATAAACTGTGATACACAATGGACTACTACTCACTCATAAAAAGGAATGAACTACTGATACATGCAACAGCATGGGCAAATTTTAATCACATTCCAAAAGAGGCAAAACTGTAGGGATGGAGAACAGGGTTTGGGGATGGGGAGAGTGGATGACTACAAAGGGGCAACATGAGGTAAATTTTGAGGGAGTGATGGGACTATTCTCTTTCTTATGGTGGTGATTACATGACTCCATGCATTTGTAAAAACTTACAGACTTGTGCTTCACAAAAAGTGAATTTAAAAAAAAGTGAATTTAACTGTATATAAATTTTTAAATAAAAGATTTTTAAGTTCCAGAACCTTCTCTAAATCTATGGTTGTTCTTTCTGTTTTCTTGAGTATCAGCAACTGCCCAAAGACTGAATAAAACTGAACGCAACAGCAGATTTTCTACCTTAAATCTTATTCACGCATTTAAAAAGTTAAGTAAATTGGGGGAAAAAGATGTTTTCATAACATCCATCTTGCCTGGGTGTATTGCTAAAAACCTCAAACTATTGTGTTCAATCTTCTTCGCTAACTGGCCCCAAACAACCAAATCACAAGCCAGCCTGGCTTCATCCTATTCCAATTCCCCATATACCACCATTTCTTCCAAAAATTAAGTAAGCCAGGAACATGAAACATAATATTATGATTAAGATGCTTTGGGTTTCAACTAGATTTAGACCACTTGGAGAATTTTTTGAGCTTCAGTCTCAAAGGAAAGGAAACTGTGTAGACAATATCAAGAAAGCCAAAGCTTCCCTCTGATGAAATGAAGTTAAATCCACTTATTGTAAAAGTTTAGATGATTCAAGTGAAGTTACCGGACCTGTTTTAAACTTTCAGATTGCTACAGTTTCTAGGGAACATCTTAAATACACCAAACAGATTGAATAAGGTCAGTCAACTAAATCTCATTAGAACCAGATAAACTCGAGACAAAAGACTTTCTCAAGAGGCCAATATTAGGACACTGTGTTATCTGAGGTTCTTCAATCCTTGCATTTATAACTGACCTTAATATTGCAAGTAGAAAGTATAATATATATTTAGGAACTTTGACACATTGAACGGAAATACGAATTTTTTCTCTAACTGCAATACACCACGGGTTAGGAAAGAAAACAGTAATACAAAAAGAAACATCTCACATAGTATGATGCAGGAAAAGGACAAAAAAGTTAGAAACAACTTCATTTCCAAGACAGTCTCTCCTTATCATCCTTACGGATTTTGCTAAGAGTCACATAAATGCAGGCGCTGGGTGATGATCACTTCAAGCCACTGTTCTGGTAACACAAACTGAGACAACCCTGGCCTTCCGAACACTCTTTCAGGACCACATATATTCAAAAGTCTTTTATCGTCCTTTAAATCCTCATTCTTGGTATCTCCTTACACAAAATAAACTCAAACACATGTAGTGAGATATGATGGGAGGCATTAATCTGTCGTTTCCTGTATTTGTGTATTTCCTTTCTCCCATTTAAGTCTGTGGCAAATCCTGTGCCATCTTGCCACAGGGGAACTTTACAGAGGACCACTGTGTGGGTTTGAGCAACCCCTGCTTGCCAAACTGCATTTCTTGGCATGGGAATACATGTGCCCGTTGGAAAGGCACCCAAAGGCACCACCTGGTCACCTAGCAGTATGCTCACAGAGCTGTGCCTTCCCAAAGGAGTCCTTTTTCTTATCCCCATGGGTTTGTGGGATTAGAAAACCCAAGAACATTGAGGAAAATAGAATGTGATGGAAAAGGACGTCTAAATACATTGAGGGAGAAGAGTTTGGGGGTAAGAGAGAGTTCTCCCAGAGCAAAAAGAGGATCTAGGCAGCCAAAGAAGTCAAAGTTTCTCATGAGCAGAAGGACCCATCAATGCCCCTAGAAATGGCAGGATTTGAGAGGGAGCTGGGAGGCCCAGGGCCCCAGCAGCAGAGAGGAACACCTGAAGTGGCTACATGGGCTGGGATGGCAGGTTTCTTTTCAGAAACACATAACTTATGATCAGAGGGTCTCCCAATACCCTAGGAGAAGGCTGAGAAATGGAGTAGCCGGGAAGTGGGGAAGGGCCTAGACTGGTTCAGTTTCCAACTAAAAGGCGGGGGTGGGAGCTCAGAGTCAGAGATGAGACTGACTGACTAAAGAAAATGGCTATTTCTCGCACATCTGAACTTGAGATCTGAGACACACATGTTTGGCACAGAAATTGAAGAGAAACATTCCCCAAATGGTTCTGACCAGTTGCCTAGTCATGCTTTAAGAGAAAGGTCCTTTTGTCACGTGCTCCTGTGTACCAGCATCTATCCTGTAAATTGTCACCAAATTCATCCTATTTAAATCTCACAGCAACAGTGAAAAGTAAATTCTAATTCACCCTTCATTCCACATGGGGACAATGAAACTGGGAGAAGTGAAACAAACAATCTGCACACACATTCAGTGAGTAAGTCACAAAGCCAAACCACAAACCTCAATCTCTTTAACACCAAAGCATACTCTTTTCTCCACTATGGCGGTGGTTTTCAAACTATGTTCCACAAAACTTAAAAGGTGCTTCAGGGGCTTCAAATATTCAGTTAGATTTTTTATAGTTTTAACTATTTCTAACAAAAGCAACACCCACAAATTCTACAACACTGGCAGCCATAGATACACTAGTTTTTGTTATCAGGTTCACTGGGTTTTTGTTTTTTTGTTTTGTTTTGTTTTTGTTTTTTTGCTGTACGCGGGCCTCTCACTGCTGTGGCCTCTCCCGTTGCGGAGCACAGGCTCCGGACACACAGGCTCCGCGGCCATGGCTCACGGGCCCAGCTGCTCCGCGGCATGTGGGATCTTCCGGGAACGGGGCACGAACCCGTGTCCCCTGCATCGGCAGGCGGACTCTCAACCACTGCGCCACCAGGGAAGCCCCACTGGGTTTTAGGCAGATCTCAGAAGAAACCTTTTCCTACCAATATCTAGACACATGCTTGAACTTCTAGCAGCTCTGTCATGATTAGAAAGACTATAGCTCTATCTTGTTAATTCATCCACTCATATAAAATGGTACAAACAGGGACATAACTAAAGCAAATGCACACTGCACTCAAATGCCAGGCCATGCTCAAACACATCAGTTTGGAGGAAGCTGCCATCTTGGCAGAAGAGACCGGTAGTAAGCACATGAGTGCCTCCTTACATTTGGAAAGTGTTCTGTTATTGACAGTTCAGTGTTTCTAGGATCAGTTTAATTGAATATTAAGTGTGCAAGGCAAGCTGTTAAAAATTGATTGCCACGATCCTCTATTCCCCGTGTTTCCTGTAAGCTGGTGTTAAAACTACAGGCTTGATTAGATCCAAGTTCATTTTTTTTTCCTTTTCTTTTGGCATCATTGGTGATAGCATATGCTTCCCACTGCATGGTATCAGGAGGCACACAAAATCTGGTTTTCCAACTTTTAGCAATGCTACCATTAACATCTGGGTTCATTTGATGTCAGTCTGGTCTCTCTATCCTGAATTTCTCCATCAACCATTCATCTAATAGCTTTAGCAGCTATTGGTGATAGTTGCCTTAATTCTTTTTTTCATTAGGGATTTTAAAAAATGCTAACTTTTAAATTCTATTATTTCTCCTGCATTTTTAAAGCTGTGATTCTCCTATAAACAAGAATTTTCTCTCATTAGCTATTAGGTTACCCTGAAATCAGTCAAATCTAGTATGCTATAAATTAAAATAGATGTGTCAACCAAATGCACATGTGATTCTTATTTGGAACCTGAACCAAAGACCAACTGTTTAATTTTTTTAAAGGACATGTTTGAGACAATCAGGAAAACTGAAAATTCACCAGGTATTAGATGTTAACTATGGAATTACAATTACTTTTTTGGTTGTTGTAATAGTCCTTTCCATTAGATAAACACTGATGTATTTATCAGTGCAATGATATTATACCTTGGATTTGCTACACAATGTTCCAGCCTCCTCTCCAAAAGGAGGTGTATCAGATGAAACAAGAACAGCCAAAAGTTGCTGGCTGTTGAAGGTGGGTTGATGAGTACATGGGAGTTTATAGTACTATTCTTCTTACTTTTATTTGTATTATTTTCCATAATAAAATGTTTAAATGAATTCAGTTCTTATACTAGATCCAGAAATTGGTGAAAACTGAAATGGTTACCATTTGCAATTAATTAACTTGTGTGGAAATCAAGATCTATCATGCAATAGAGTACATAAACTTAAGTTTGAAAGACAGTCTCCAACTTACTTCAAAACACCACGTAAGGGCTTCCCTGGTGGCGCAGTGGTTGAGAGTCTGTCTGCTGATGCAGGGGACACGGGTTCGTGCCCCGGTCTGGGAAGATCCCACATGCCGTGGAGTGGCTAGGCCCGTGAGCCATGGCTGCTGAGCCTGTGCTCCGCAGCGGGAAAGGCCACAACAGTGAGAGGCCCGCGTACCGCAAAAAAAAGTAATAATAATCGAAAAAAAAATTGAGAAAAAAAAAAAAACACTTAAGGTGTTTGGAAGGGATACCATAATAGTTCTGAAATTAAGAATGAGAGTTTTAAAACCTGGTTTGTTTGTTTTTCTTAAGTGAGTAATCTATCAACATGGGACAGAGGTCAATTGATCACCATGATCATAGAGCATTGAAGAGCATGTCTTATCCTGAGAGCATTAGAATATGTCTCAGTGTCATGTTGTTGTTCCATCACCCAGCACAGATATACAGCTGTCTCTGTAATTAAGAATTTCCTCTTGAGGAGATGGGAATTCTTTCAGTGACTAAAGATATTTTTATTGAGACTGCCATTGCCTAAACTAGAGAGGGACAAACTACAGCCTGCAGGCCAGCCCACCTTACAGCCACACCCATGTATGTACATATTGTCTACAGCTGCTTTACCAGGTATAACAGCAGAGTTGAGTAGTTGAGAAAGATAATATGGCCCGCACAGCCTAAAATATTTCCTATCTGGTCTTTTACAGAAAAAAATTTGCCAGCCCCTTGGTATAAATCAAAAAATAAACTCCAGGGTATAGATTTTTAAAAGTTGACTTATATCAGGAGAGGATAATACACTCTAAAGGTTTTATATTTCTATGATTTAAATATCAATATATCATTAATATTTTCTGGTTTAACAAAGAACAGAACTGGGGGAAAAAATCAGCGGTTCAACAAAATTTTCATTACTAAAGTAACCACAGAAGCAAAAAAAAAAAAAAAATAGAATCAAAAGACAAAACAATTTGAAAAGTGCTATTTGCATTCTTGCCAAGTTCTTTGACTGATGAATCTTCCACTGTTGGCAGTTTTCTGACAGTCTCCTGATTTTACCAATGTAATACTCCACCTCAGGGTATGTCCTCATGGCCCATTCCTTTATGGAAGAGATGTTTACTCTCCTAACAGAAAATGCAACCAAGCACTTGGAACAAGTTTTGCCTTATCTTTTGAAAGGAAGGACAAGAGATTCAAGACAACTTGACAATGAAATTTTAGGCATGTACACAAGATGTTAGTGAAGGAAAACAATGAACCATAGCACGTGTTCACTCCTTGGTCAGGGGAATGAGGGGAGAGGAAGAGCAGAGTTCAGAAAGTCTTTGCTCATCTCTCCCCACCAGAATTAAGGGGCCCTACACATGCTCAGGGTAGATATCCGAGAGCCAGATTACAGATCACTTGAAACTCACTCACTGGCTTCTTGCAAGGCTGACAAAAACAGTGTGTTCATGATTTACAATCTGCAAATCTGGGGGGGTGGGGAGTGGGGGGTGGGTAGGGAATAGTCTAGATCCTAACGTTTAACAGAATTTTTAACCTTATCATTTCACTAAGGTGGTATGAGTCTCTTTCCTTGAGAAGGCAACCCAAAAAGGCTAACCTTGGACTAAACAAGCATGATGAAGGAGTCCTCACTATACCTTCAAGACGTGTTCGTTGGACACCTTGTCATCAGAGGACACATACAAACGAATGAACACAGAATTGCTGTATTGGCCACGAAACGTTGCAAGTGTCTGAAGAAGGCTGAACTTTCTCTCTGACCAAACCCCTTCAGGGCCGATATTAGATTCGAGCACAGGCCAGCGGAAAGGTGAGTGCCGCAGGATATGTAACAATGGCTTGGCATCTGCTTTTTCGATCGCTTCTGAAAGGGAGCAAATATGAAGAGAG
The DNA here is from genome assembly GCF_964341445.2 of Mesoplodon mirus. Lineage (NCBI taxonomy): Eukaryota > Metazoa > Chordata > Mammalia > Artiodactyla > Ziphiidae > Mesoplodon > Mesoplodon mirus. The sequence goes on along the minus strand of NC_138981.1, from coordinate 20,436,401 downwards.
AGTTAGAATTGCAAACTCGATCACCAAACTAGAAAGCAAGTGTATCTTCTTAAGAGAAAATTCCAGTAAGGTCCCAACCTAACTTTTTAGGGAGAGGTGCAGTGGACTGAGCTAACCACAGAAACAGAACTACCTATGACTCATACTTCAGTGTGACTGTCTAAACCTGATGTTCTTGCCAGCAGAGCTGACTAGGGAACCTGCCCAATATTCCCAACAATAAAAGGTGGGCTCACTATACTGACCCAAGCCAATGAGCAATGTTAAATATTTGCGAATGAATTAACGGACAAAGAATTAATCTCCAAAATATATAAACAGCTCATGCAGCTCAATATTAAAAAAAACAAACAACCCAATGCAAAAATGGGCAGAAGACCTAAACAGACATCTCTCCAAAGAAGACATACAGATGGCCAAGAAGCACATGAAAAGCTGCTCAACATCACTAATTATTAGAGAAATGCAAATCAAAACTACAATGAGGTATCATCTCACACCTGTTAGAACGGGCATTATCAGAAAATCTACAAACAACAAATGCTGGAGAGGGTGTGGAGAAAAGGGAACCCTCTTGCACTGTTGGTAGGAATGTAAATTGATACAGCCACTATGGAGAACAATATGGAGGTTCCTTAAAAAACTAAAAACAGAATTACCATATGACCCAGCAATCCCACTACTGGGCATATACCCAGAGAAAACCATAATTCAAAAAGACACATGCACTTCAATGTTCACTGCAGCACTGTTTACAATAGCCAGGTCACGGAAGCAACCTAAATGCCCGTTGACAGATGAATGGATAAAGATGTGGTACATATATACAATGGAATATTACTCAGCCATAAAAAGGAATGAAATTGGGTCATTTGTAGAGACATGGATGGACCTAGAGACTATCATACAGAGTGAAGTAGTTATCTATTTTATACATATATATGTCAGTCTGAATCTCCCAATTCATCCCACCATCCCATATTATACTAATATGTATAAAATAGATAACTAATAAGAACCTGCTGTATTAAAAATAAAATAAAATTCCAAAAAAAAAAAAAAAGACAGGAGTAGTCAGGGACTTCTCTGGTGGTGCAGTGGTTAAGAATCTGCCTGCCAGTGCAGGGGACACGGGTTTGAGCCCTGGTCTGGGAAGATCCCACATGCCGCAGAGTAACTAAGCCCATGCGCCACAACTACTGAGCCTGTGCTCTAGAGCCCGCGAGCCACAACTGCTGAAGCCTGTGTGCCTAGAGCCCGTGCTCCGCAACAAGAGAAGCCACCGCAATGAGAAGCCCGTGCACCGCAACAAAGGGTAGCCCCCGCTCACCGCAACTAGAGAAAGCCTGCGCGCAGCAATGAAGACCCAACGCAGCTAAAATTTAATTAATTAATTAATTTTTTTAAAAAAGGCAGGGGTAGTCAAAATCCAGTCTTGGAAAATAGCTCCTTTCTTTAAGCATCACCTTTAAATATTAGTAGAATTCTTAGTAGTTCTCTTTTTCCTTAAACAGTATCTTTAAGCATTAACAGAACTCTGAAAAATAAGGGTGGTAAATTATTTTATTTATTTTCTTTATTACTCACTCTCATTCATGCAAGACGAATAAAGGATTTTGGCTTTCTGTATGGCTTCGGTGTCCCGCCTTCTACTGATTGATTTCTCCAAAAGTGCTAGGAAGGTTAAAAAAGGATTCATTAGTATCCAGCCACAGGTGATGCTGAGTTGGAGGTCATTTGATAATCAGTCCCAGCCTCCAGAAAATTAAATGTAGAGACAGACAACCCTGGAAAAGATACGTCTATAAAAGATATGCAGACAGTAGAACCGATTCCAAATTGCTTGAGGTTCAAATAAAAAATATTTTAACATCCTCTTCTCCAAGGTTCTCCTAATTCAAAGAAACCAAAAGTTCAATTTCCAACTGAGACTGGACCTTCTGCCAGGGTTAATGTTTTCTGCCACCTACACACAAAAAAACCCAGAATTCATTTTTTCAAGAACCAAAAATAACTGAATTCTATTCCTCGTTTCTGCACTGAGTAATATTCTCAACGGAGGCAATTTCATCAGGGTCGGGTTTCTTAAGATTTCTTCACAGCCCAGCCTCTCAGGGAGGTCACCTGTAAGAAATTTCCCATTAGAAGTTTTATTCAATGTTGCATAAACATGCTGTGGACACGGAAGACGTTGTTTAGACAGGAAATGGAGAAGCAAGAATATAAAGCCTACCCAAATTGCCTGAAAACTTGCCCATTTACACATTCAAAGTCCTGGCCATTTAAAATGAGGCCATGTATATAAAATGGCTGCCAGCATGGACACAAGCCCACCTGGAAAATGATTTTCTGTTTATAAAATCACTGATGCTATTGTTTGAAGGTAGAAAATGACAGCTGTCACTATTTCATTAAATAAGGAACTAGGAAAGCCAAGACTCAATAAAAACTACCCTCCCCAGAAAATAACACCTTGGAGGTACCTGAGAATATCAATTTACCAACATGAAGCCAAGACAAAGAATTCCCACACAGCACCATGGCACTGGCTACATCGAGCTATGTCAAACTGCAGTTGTCAAGGCAATTGGTATTTATTTCTGAAACAACCTAGCAGCCTCCAAATGATGGTACAACAGATGCTCCTACAGTACTTTGAATAGCTTCAAGATACAATGTACAGTGCTAATCAAATTAATAAATAACTACATATTCCCTAAAGCAGAATCTACTTCTAAACTAGAAGTTCTACATTTCAAAAAAAAAGGAACCCAGAGCTTCTGTCCAGTTTTCTATAAGCATCTGTACATCAAACAAGTACATATAACTAAGATAAACTAAATAAGTTGAGCTCGATGTGGGCATTTTCAATTATTTCAACTTGTTTCTTTCTTGTGTATTACCACAGCAATAAAAGTGGGATAACTAGCCCCAAGGATAAAAGAAGATTTCTTTTTTTAATAAACAGAAATCTCTAAAATCATACCCACATATATTTCTAGTCAAATCAGATAATGTGCCTTTCCACCATATTGCTTCCACAGTCATTGGATTGCTGGGGAGACACATTTGAAAGTAAGTAATCCAAATTTCATTTGGGGATGCACTGTTATTGTGATGCTATAAACACTCCACAGGCTGCAAACATGAACACCCTGGGGAACAAAAATAAGCCGTGGAACAAAAGAACTCAAAATATTAAATATGTACCTGAGTGTGTACCCAAGGTGCTCTATGTATCACGAGAAGGGGAAAAGAGGACATGTATATGCTAAGTAGGGCAATCCCCAAACCCTAACAGTGCACAAATATCAATAATTTTTATGTGTCAAAATTCTGGCTTCTGTTCCAGAATTTGGCTTTTGAAACAAATTCAGCTAACACAGGTTCCTTATCTTACCCTTTCCCTTCTCCTCTCCTTCTCTTCAAACCCAAGCAGGCAGGAGAACGTTGATATGCAGACAATGTTGTAACAATCAGTTGGCTGCATCCATTTTATGGATCTCTGTATTTCAATTAGTGGTAAGAAGTATAAAATCTAACCTGGAGAGTCATTAATGAGCAGAAAACAAAGCCTATCAAAGGCAATTACTCAGGTTATTACAATGTCCCTAAAGCACTGAGAAGGGCTCATGGGTCACCCATGTAAGTGTATTCCCATGATAATGTGCATTGTTTCTTGGAAGATTTCTCAGTCTTCTCTCACCCCCATCCAGGTGTTCCTAACCATGTTACAACAGAGAAGGAAAACTCCAGTTCATAACCTATAGTACAACAAACCTCAGACTTTAAAATCAGTTTCAAAGTGCCTATGATCATCAAAATTTGATATATGTGGGTGTATGTGCATAAAGGGTAATTATTTTTTCTTCTCACTATGCTCAAGATAAAATTGGTTTTGCCCCCCAAAAAGGCAAAATAATAGAGTCAAGGGGGTGAACTTTCAATCACAAAGATGTGGGTTCCAGTTGCAGCTTGCTGCTACTTTCTAGCTGGAACTTAATCAAGTTACGTACTCTCCCTAAGCCCCAGTTTCTTCATTTGTAAATCTGGACAAATAATAGCACCTACCTTCCAGGGTTGTGGTGAAGATCAAATATTTTAATGCACAGAAAGTCCCTATCTCAATGCCGCAATACATGGTAAGTGATCAATCAATGGTGGCTTAAACAGGCTTCCAGGCTGAGTTAGCTCTACACGAAATTGTAAAGTAATCAAGCTTGTTTCTAGTGCTTTCTCCATAAGTGTTTTTTCCTCCTCCCTTCTCAGGATATTGGTAGCCAAAGGCCTTCTGCTAACCCAAGACATTGGCACTCCTTGTGTAGGACTCTTACACAAACTGGACCTGCCCTAACAACCAAGCAAAAGCCCATGCTCTCAACATTTCCTCTGCTTCCATAGTAGAGGCAATGCTCCAACAAGAGATAACGTCTGAAAATACTTTGCCACATTCCTCATCCTAGACAACAAGGCCTTTTCTTTATGTTCACTTTCTCAATGAAATTATAACACACCTACAGAAAAGTGCACCAATCATAATTTGAAGGATTTTCACAGAGTAAACACACCCACATAACCAACATTATGACCAGAACCCCTGGAGCCCATTGTGCTCCCTTCCAGTCACTATCTCCAATCAAGACAACCAACATCCTCTTTTGTGAAGTGCTTACTCAAGTCTATTTCCCACATTTCTATTGGTAATCTACCTTTTTTCTTATTAATTTATAGAAGTTCTTTATATATACTACACACAAATCCTTTGTTGAATATTTGTATTGCAAAGTCTTCTTCCATTCTCCAGACTTCATTTTCTTAATGGTATCATGTAATGAACTGAAATTATTTTAATGTAGTCTAATGTGATCACTTTTTCCATCTTTGGTAAGCATATTTTGTGTGCTATTTAAGAAATCTTTGCCTACCCTGAGGTCATGAAGATAGTGTCTAATGTTCTCCTCTAGAATCTTTACTGTTTCACATTTGGATCTACAGTCTACAAAGAAATTGGTTTTGCCCATGCCTTTGTAACACAGGTTTGGCCTCACAGGGGACGAATCATGTGAGAATTTTAATAAAGAAGGTATTTTTGGTCATTGGGCCTCAAATATTATCACAAAAAAATACTTTTAGTGCATAAAATCGGCATTAACAATGGCTATTCTCCATTAGATTAAGTGCTCTCTGGGTCAGGGACTGAGTCACATTCATCTTTGAACACCCAGGGCTCAGCACTTGGCATGGTTGGTATTCAATGTTTGCCGAGCTGAATTTCTGTCAAGGAAAGTCTGAGAGAGTTTTTCACCCAAATGAAAAGGAAATGTGAGAAATTGGACTTATTTTGTTATTTCTTTTTATAATCAGCAACGTCCTAATTATACTAACATCCATAATCTCCTTTTCTCACATTGCAGTCTGCATATCATACAATGAGATCCAAGATTTCAACTGTTTTTGTGAATACTGGTTTTTGAGCTACGTAAGTCTCGTTTCACCAATGGTCTCGGGTTGACCATCCACTTCCACTTCCCTGCTCTTCTATGGCGGGGGGCGGGTGGATACTTACTGGCATTCAACCTCCTTTAACCGCAGAAGCCAGACAGGACTATCAATTCTACTCACTCAGTCCACACTCTCCTGCTCAGACAGGGCCTTTACTGAGAGCTCTGGAATAAGAAAAGGGAATTCCAAACAAAGAAAAACGATACTCCTAAGGACTTGGCAGTCCCCTGGTAAGTCAAGAGCTCACGACAGTCACATACAGCTCAGGCCAGTCATCTGGAGTTTTTGCAATATTTAGGACTTTCCCAACTAATACTGTTTTCAAAAACTCCACATGCACAAAGTTTTAGGCCTGTGAGCAAACACCTACCAAGAACCTCGGTGTTAAGGTGACGCCATTTAAACAAGATGGCTCCCAGAGCATAAGGATTATTTCAAAACACGCTCCTTTGTGTTCTTTCTCCGGACCCTGTAATCCTTTTATGTGCCTATTCTAAAGGGGATCCTCTGGCTACTTGCTAAGAGCTCGCTGGAGCTGTTTGCCTGATTTGCTTAATATTTAGAAACAGCAACTGCATTCTAAAGACTTCAGTCAAATGTCATCAAGGTGAATTCTCAATTTCATGTAGATTATGCCAGCATTTCCCTTAGAAATCAGTGGGAGTGTCCTCTTAATTCTAGCGAGAGAAAGAACATGAAAAATCAAAACTTTGGAAAACCAAATCTACATTTTAAGGGAAGGTGTGCCCTTCCACACCTACATAAGAAACAGAATGTTCTCTAGACACATATTTTTTTAAACCTATCATATGATGGCCTGGTTTCTCCTTTGGTGGTACTTAAAAACCACCTTTGGCTGGTCCATGGTTGAATGTCACCTCTAATCTTACTATTTTTAGTCTCTGTTGATTTTCCAGGCTACAGACTTCAATCTGGTTTCCAGCCTCCTCAGTTTATTTACCGTACTGAAAAATTTCATTTTCCTAACTCACACTTCATGGGTATTAAGTTCTAATGCAGTTAGATGTGGAGACTCTAAATCAGCTTGCAAAGCTCATTGTTATTCTCATTAAAAAATAAAATTCAAGTTAACTAAGTCATGGTCTGTGGATCCCATAACCCTCATGTTTTCACACGAATTGTGTGACACTCGACTTTGCAGTTCCTCAGCCCCACAGCCGGTCAAGCATGGGATTAACTGAGTCTGTTTGACATACTGAAAAGACAATAAGAGCTGATATTTCTCATTCTTCTGGAAAACTCCCACCCAAACATAGGTAGAGAAGCTGTCAGAATGCTTTTCTCTGTTCATTTTTTATGATCATCTCATAAATGATAATTGTTGGTTGGCATTAGCTTAAGAAAAAGGGGCAGAGATTATTTTAGGGGCATTAAAAACCTCAAACTCATCAATCTAAATCATGGGTTACCAAATAACATAAAAATATTCCCCTTTTAACACAAAAGACCTCTTTGTCCATAATGAAATCAATTTTATACAACTGCCAGACACTACAAAAGTCTCACAGAAGCTAACTCTTTTATTATGCGCACTTATAAGTGAATTTTTAAGGATTACACTTACCATGGTCACACTTCAAAATAATTTAAATTTTAACATCACTCTTTGATAGCATAGCATTACAATGAATCTGCCAATATAATATTTTAAATCATAAAAATAGCTTTCCTATTTAGATAATTTGAATCTTAGCAGATAATTCAATGTAAGGCCTGTGCTGAACTTAGAGTCATTAAAATTCATCTTCAGTTTCTTTTTCCTATAGTACAAATCTTAATTACATTTTTCCTGCCTATTTCTACCATCTTAACATTACAAGAAAAGGCCACGTATGGTTACATACCCCCCGCAGTGGTCCTTCCTGAGCAGTCCTGAGACATCCAAGGACCCTGGTGACGGCATTCATTTATTAAGCACCTGCTCTGTGCCAGGTATATTGTACATGACCTCAATTAATCCCCCACCAACCCTAAGCAGCATGTATCATTAACCCTAGTCTACAGGCAAGAACTGTCATAACTTGTCCAAGGAAACTCAGCTAGTAAAAGAGCTTGGATTTGGACCCAGGTCCCTGACTCCTGCTCATCTGACCATCAGGTACCCAGTAAAATTCTGCAAGTCACTTTCCTATGTGAGAACAAGCCCCCCAGGTGGCTAAACCAGAGGCAGTCCTTATCAACTTTCTTGACAGAGCTCTCCATCATAACTGGAAGAAATGCCTTCTCCAGTTATATCAAGACTTGTTTTTGCAGTGGTGGAGTGACCCTATGCTGAGCCATCTACCCCCTTTGCCCTGTAACCATAACTGTGACCAGTGATACACACTCCTGATGCTCCTAGTCATAGGTAGGAGGCCTGGTGAGGTTAGATCAAAACAAAATTAGCTGGTCCCGAAAGCTTCACTTCACATTATGTCCTAGTCTAAACCAGTGGTTTCCAAACTTGAGCATGCATCAGTATCATCAGAGGGGCTTGCTTTTGCTTTTGTTTTAATTGAGGTATAGTTGATTTACAATGTTCTGTTAGTTTCTGGTGTACAGCAAAGTGATTCAGTTATTCACATATATATTCTCTTTCATATTCTTTTCCATTATGGCTTATTACAGGATATTGAATATAGTTCCCTGTGCTATACAGTTGGACCTAGTTGTTTATCTATTTTATATATGGTAGTTTGTTTCTGCTAATCCTAAACTAATTTATCCCTGCCCCCCCCCACCCCTTTCCCCTTTGGTAACCATAAGTTTGTTTTCTAGGTCTGTGAGTCTATTTCAAGTTCATTTGTGTCATATTTTAGATTCCACATAAGTGATATCATATGGTATTTCTCTTTCTGACTTACTTCACTTGGTATAACCTCTAGGTCCATCCATGTTGCTGTAAATGGCATTATTTCATTCTTTTTTATGGCTGAGTAGTATTCCATTGTGTATATATACCACATCTTCTTTATTCATTCATCTGTCAATGGACATTTAAGTTGTTTCCATGTCTTGGCTATTGTGAATAGTGCTAAGAACGTTGGGTGCATGTACCTTTTTCAAATTAGAGTTTTCTCCAGATATATGCCCAGGAGTGGGATTGCTGGATCATATGGCAACTCTATTTTAGTTTTTGAAGGAGTCTCCACACTGTTTTCCATAGTGCCTGCACCAATTTACATTCCCCATCAACACTGTAGAAGGGTTCCCTTTCCTCCACACCCACTCCAGCATTTGTTATTTGTAGGCTTTTTAATGATGGCCATTCTGACTGGTGTGAGGTGGTACCTCATTATAGTTTTGACTTGCATTTCTCTAATAATTAGTGATGTTGTGCATCTTTTCATGTGCCTGTTGGCCATGTGTATGTCTTCTTTGGAGAAATGTCTATTTAGGTCTTCTGCCCATTTTTTTGATTGGGTTTTTTTTGTTATTGAGTTGTATGAGCTGTTTGTATATTTTGGAAATTAAGCCCTTGTCAGTCACATCATTCGCAAATATTTTCTCCCAGTAGGTTGTCTTTTTGTTTATGGTTTCCTTTGCTGTGCAAAAGCTTATAAGTTTGATAAGGTCCCGTTTGTTTACTTTTGTTTTTACTTCTATCGCCTTGGGAAACTGAGCTAAGAAATATTGGTACGTTTATGTCAGAGAATGTTCTGCCTATATTCTCTTCTAGGAGTTCTATGGTGTCATGTTTTATATTTAAGTCTTTAAGTCATTTTGAATTTACTTTTGTGTATGGTGAGAGGGTGTGTTCTAACTTCACCTTTCCAGCTTTCCCAACACCACTTGCTGAAGAGACTGTCTTTTCTCCATTGTATATTCTTGCCTCCTTTGTCGAAGATTGACTGTAGATGTGTGGGTTTATTTCTGGGCTCTCTATTCTGTTCCATTGATCCATATGTCTGTTTTTGTGCCAATACCACGTTGTTTTAATTATTGTAGCTTTGTAGTATTGTTTGAAGTCTGGAAGGGTTATGCCTCTAGCTTTGTTCTTTTTCCTCAGGATTTCTTTGGCAAATCTGGGTCTTTTATGGTTCCATATACATTTTAGGATTATTAGTTCTAGTTCTGTGGAAAACGTCATGGGTAATTTGATAGAGATCACATTAATATGTAGATTGCTTTGAGTAGTGTGGCCATTTTAATAATATTAATTATTGCAACCCAAGAGCATGGGATAGCTTTCCATTTCTTTGAATCATCTTTAATTTCCTTTATCAATGTTTTATAGTCCTCAGCATAAGTATTTCACCTCCTTGATCAGGTTTATTCCTAAGTATTTTTTATGCGATTTTAAAAGGGATTTTTTTAAAACTTTCCCTTTCTGATATTTCAATGTTAGTGTAAAGAAATATAACAGAAATGTAACAAGTGTCAATCTTGTATCCTTCTACAAGATTGCTGAATTCATTTATCAGTTCTAGTAGTTTTTGTGTGGAGTCTTTAGGGTTTTCTATATATAATATCATGTCATCTGCATATGTTGACAATTTTACCTCTTCTCTTCCAATTTGGATACCTTTTATTCCTTTTTCTTCTCTGATTGCTGTGGCTAGGACTTCCAATACTATGTTGAATAGAAGTGGTGAGAGTGGGCACACTCCGTTGAATAGAAGTGGTAAGAGTGGGCATTCTTGTCTTGTTCCAGATTTTAGCGAGAAGGCTTTCAGCTTTTCACCACTGAGTATTATGTTGGCTGTGGGTTTGTCAGAGGGGCTTGTTAAAACACAGAGTGCTGGGTCCTTCTGCCAAAGTGTCTGATTCAATAGCTCTGGGGTGGGGGCCAGGAGTTTGCATTTCAAACAAATTCCCAGGTAATGCTGATACTGCAGGTGGAGAAACGTACTTTGAGAACCACTACTTTCAACCAACAGCACTCACCAGCCCTCCTTCCCCCACAGCTTTACTAAGGTATAGTTGACAGTTATCAGCAGTCCTTCCTGATGCCTGCGACCCCAGGACATCACCAGCCCAGATTTCCTCCTCTCCCATTCCCCACCTGACCCAATGTCAGATCAGAAGCTTTACCCTTTCTTTGCTGGTTTCCTCACTCTGTAGCTCCATCTTAATTCAACATCAACATTCTTCAAGGAGAACGTTACTTTGTTTTGTCCTGGAAACACTCTCCTTGCATTGGCCCACTTAGGTCTTAGTCCTCAGTTCTGAAAAACCCGGCTTTGAAAAGTTCCTTTCTTAAAGATGAAATGCAATATGTGTTTGAGGTGAGAGTCGATTCACTGGTTTAAGAAAAAAAAAAAATCAGCACTATGCCAGAAAGACTTCCAAATGAAAAAAACAACACAGGATAGCTATTTTCAACTCCTGCTTATACCACACCCTACAGAGAGGAAGAGTGGGATAAATATTGCATCCCTGAAATCCTAAAAAATCTGAGCTCCAGACTTCACGATTCCTCTCTCATCTATGACAGCGGCATCAAAACACTGTAAACATAGGTTTAAAAAGCCACTTCCCAACTAACCCCTGTTTTCACTCCCACCTTCCATGAGGAGGTGAGAGCAGCAGAGGTTCTATTCTTGGCTATTCAAACCACAGTGTGTGGTCAAGGGCAGCTGCCCCTCTAAAACTGGGTTTCTGACAGTGAGGGGTTCAGAGCTGGGCTCTCTTTTCTTTCTCTGTCCAGAATCTTCTCCTGCAAAAAAAAAAAAAAGGAAGCAATAGCATCCTTGGCACAAGCAGAGGACCCAAAAGGGCAAGAGGGCTGGTGGGACAAAAGTTAACTTCCACACCCACTGGCTGTGGCTGCAGCTCCCCTAGCTGATTCTTCCAGGTGTCTGGGAGTGTTCCAAAAAAAAGGGAGGCTACAGAGAAGACACAATGACCCTTCATGCTGAAAGGAGAAGAAAGGAGAGAAAAGGATACCCAATAATGCTTGAGGTTTTCTGTAGCAAGGAAGACAAACTCTACCTTCATCTGGATCCCTAGCTAGAAAACAGAACAGCATGCTGGGGCCTTCAGAACTGATCTCTGTACATCAACTTCCTCCTCTGAGCCATGCAGCCAGCACGCTCTGGCAAAATGCATCGCTCATCGGCACCCCTGGCATGACATTTACAAATGGCTTCCCACTGCCCGAGGACAGAAGCGAAAATCTTTAAACAGCCTACAAGGCCTATGTGCTCTGGTCCCTCCTCTCTCTTCAGTTTTGTCTTGTGTCCCCATTCCCTTCCAACTCTGAGCTCCCATCACACTGGGCTTCTTGGGTTTCCTCAAAGGCACCAGCTGGACAGAGCCTCTGCTCATGCAGCTCTTTCCGCCTGGGTTAAATTTGGAGACATTTGAAATGCTAGACCCATAATCTGTGGGGGACAAATTATATGGCTGGATTGGTTTGGGCAACTCACATAATTTTCCTGACCTTCGCTTCCTCAGATGTAGGGCAAAGACAGAAATAAACAATGATGGCAACATCACAGAATTAGAATGAGGAACCATAGAGAAAACAAATGATTTGCTAAAGGAATAAAATTAGTAACAAGAAATGCTTGGGCCTTGGGGAAGTGAATTTATGAATTCAGAATAGACAGCAGGTAGGAGAAGCAGTTCAATTTGGAACTCAATCTAAAAGGTCACTACAGGAAGTCTGGTTAGTGACACAAGCAAACTTGTGAGTGCACTAGCACATATTTGTGAGTGTGTGTTTCTCTCTCATAAATATAAGCTCCCATACCTATCTTAACTGTTGTTGAAAATAAAATTCCCCTCTCATTTTATAAATTAAAAGGTCCATGCATGCTTTAAAAAGTATCTCTCACTGTGCAAATATCAACACCAACGAGGCTTTCCAAACAAACATATCTTGTTTGTGACAAGTTATTATCCAACCAGCCTATAATTAATTTTCGTTATGGGTAGTGCCTTTTTACATGGAATGTTCTCTTGACACTTTAAAGCAAATAGTCCGTCATTACTAATTCATTAAGTATTCACACAGATGCTATTAATCACAATGAACTAATGTGGTATTGATGGGTAGGTTATTAATCTGCAATTACATGCAGATTTCCTAATAAATTCAAGTTGCCCAAGTTTTTTGAGGAGAAAGGCAAGGGAAAACCAAATGAACAAATCTTTCAGAAAACAAATTAAGGGGAAGAAATACCTCTCCCTGTACCGTAAGAGAGGACATATAAAGTTCCTGTTTTCTTTTCATCCTAAGAAATCTTCGTTCTTACCCAATACAATGACATTTGCATTATACAGGTTTTCAACAAAATAATAATATAAATGAAGGAAAAACAAACCACCCATGCACCCTGGAGAGGTGCTGAATTTCTTTAATGACATACCATGTTCTTAGATGTAGCAAAGCCTGGCTGCTCAACCTGTGGTCCCTGGAACAGCAGTGTGGGCATCACCTAAGAACTTGCCAGAAATGCAGACTCTCATGTCCCTTCTCAGACCCACTGAAACAGAATCTGCATTTTAACAAGATTCCCAGGTGATCCATGTACACATTCAAGGTTGAGAAGAACGGTATCAAAGTACAGTTTTGTACTTTGTACTCCAGCTGCAAAGTGGAGTAGAAGGAAGTGGGGGAGTTTGGCTTACACACCATTGTTCATTAAAGCCTAGGTGTGCTGAGGAGGGAACAGCAGGCAAATCTCATTGAAATTGTTCAGAAGTACATAAACAAGGTGGATGTGACAAGCAGCTGGGGAATCTGGATTATTAGGAATACAATTTACATACCATGTTTCATGAAATCTAAGAAGCACGTTTTTTTTTTTTACATCCTAACATCTCTGAAATTGGAATTCATCTTAAAACTGTCAGCCAGGCACAGTCACGATGTAGATGCCATTGCCTGCCATGTGTGACCTTGATCTAGCAGTTCTTAATTGTCAGCACTTCAAATGAGTTGGTTGCCTGGCTAGGAAATTATCGCTTAACTCATCTCCAAAAAGATTTCACTACAGTTTGGCTATGAAATGAAAACTTACTGTATATCCAAAAAGGCAGTCTTGGAGGAAAATCCCTGAGATGACTGGGAACACATTTTAAAGAAATGCTGAATCACTGCTGTTATTGATGGAAAGAGGACAGTGTTTTGTGAGAAAACAGAAGTACTGATGGTTTGAAATCAAAAATACTGTGAGGAAGTTTTAGGAATACCTTAATCCATCTCTTCTGCTTGCATTTTCCTTTTTAATTAATGCAGAAGACTAACGTGATAAAAATTAATGTCTAAGTGTAAAAAACATTCAATGAACATAAAATAAAAATCCCAAGTGCTAAGAAACCACTGTGTAATAGCTTAGTCTTATTTAGCATACATGAAATAGTGGTGCACCTTGCAGTTGACAGTCTTTTTGATTCAATGAAATATGGTATTAATTTAGTTGAGGCTATGAAAGACAGCAGTGTTTGTGTGTTCTCCTGCTTAATTTTAAGTTAAATAAATATAACCAACAAAACTGCATGTCACTATAGCATCACCACCACAGAAGACCCAGTATTTTTCCTCCTGGGAAATAATAAATGTGTCCAGAATATTCAAGCTGTGTTTCAATTTAAATAAAAGAAGGCGAGATAAAAATTATTCCAAATGACTGCAAAAGCATTTTAAGGACAACTGAACCTCTGGTGAGATGAGACATTTTAGTTCCTGAATGCTGGGTCTCACATCCAGGTCTCAGGGGCAAGAATACCACTCTGGCTGAGCGGGGAGGCAGGCGTGAGACCTCTGGCAAGGGCAGCTTCGTGGGCGTCCTGCCACAGCGTGGGCTATGCAGCCTTCAGACCTCAGCCGGAGCCACAACTGCCTCCTTTCCTCACCCAGCACTTCCCACACGGTCCCCACTAGACACGTTTCATTCTGGCAACGACCTGCAGCTTTCAAACCCCAACTTCCTCTTCTCCACAGCTCAGAGATTCCAGACTGACACGAACACCTTTGACCTCAATTAAAATAACTGAATTTTTATGTCTTAATTTACTTGCACTGGTGTGTATCCAGAGCAGTGTGTAGTCAAGGGGGGGAAAAGAAATCTCTTTCCTTACGTTATTCTGGGACTTGGTCAAAATGTTGGGAAATATAAATTGAGAGAAATTAATAAATTAGGGCATTGCCCAACAGTCTTTGATGTGCACTAGCAAAGCATACTGCCAGAGTGGTTATTTTGAATGGTTCTCGTTTCAGAAAACTCACAGAACCTTCTCCAGTAGACAGCGGCTACAGTTCTCTACTTGGTTAATTAGACTGGACGTCACACTTGAGTAGGTTCTCAAACTTGGCCGCACGTTAGAACCAACTGCAGGGGAAGGGTGTTTAAAAAACCGGAAGCCAGGCTGTACCACCCCAGACCAATTACATCAAAACCTCTGAGGATGGGACCCAGGCATCTGTGTCTTTCAAGCTCCCCTGTGATTTCAGTGTGCAGCTGGGGTTGAGAAGCACTGGTCTAGAACTGCCCTGTCCAATTCAGAAACGGGTAGTCGCAAGGGGCTGTTGAGCACCTGAAATATGACTGGTCCACAAAGGACACATGTTGCAAGTGTAAGATGCGTAGTGGATTTCAAGGACTTAGTAGGCAAGAAAAAAATGTAAAATGTCTTGCAAATAAGTTTTTTTATATTGATTCCATGAAATGACAATATTTTGGATATGCTAGGTTAGATAAAATACATAATTTCACCTGTTTCCTTTTTACTTTAATGTAGCTATTAGAAAATGTAAAATTACATGTGAGTTGCATCTGTGACTCATTACATTTCTTTTCGACATCACTGCTCTGGAAGATGCCTTTATAGGTCACTAGCTGTGTGAATATGAATGACCTTAACCTCTCCAAGCTGCAATTTTCACAACTGTAAAATGGGATAATACCACCTTCCTGGTTTTCAGGGGTTTTACCAGGTGCTGAGGGTCAAAATAATCTGAATTCTAATCCTAGCTCCATCGCCTATTAGCTGTGTGATCTTGGGCTGGTTATTGATTGTATTGCTCGGCTACTTCTATTTCCTCATTCCCAAGATGTAGATAAACCTTCCATCTTACAGGCTTGTTGGGAGTTCAGTTTAGAGAGTTCAACAAAGGGTAACAAGGGTATTATTAAATAAGGTCACCTCTATTAAGTGCCTAGACTGTCAGGGCCTGCTGTGTGATGTACTCTTACGAATTTTGGGGGGGGTGGGGATCTGTTAAAGGGTCACTTCACAGTAATGACTAGAAATACCCCCATTATTAGTAAATCAGGGGAGAAATGGGGATTTTTCCACATTGTAAAGATGCTCAACCCATCCACACCTTCAAGTTGCAGTTGAAAAGTTCTCAGAATTGAGGATGAGAGCACAGCTGAAATCATCTCATCAGGCAGTTTGGAAATGCGAGAACGAAATTTTCAACTCCGTTTGGCCATGCATTTGTGTGCAACCAACTTTTAAATTTTTCTGGTGCCTGAGTGTTGCCACTGACCAATTAGGAGTATAGTAAAGGTAAGTGATTGTCCCATTTCTCTAAGACACAGGTTTCAAGGCCCAGGAAATCTGAGTCATCTGCTTCTGCTGTGAAATCTGGATGACCCTTGGAAGTTCCTGCAAAAATCCCGTATTCTCAGCTCCGTTATTATCCTGGCTTCTGGCAACCAAAAGCAGGAACACGTGGGAACTTGTAGGAGCTTCAGGAATCGTTACCACCAAAGCTCACGTGGGTGCGCCTCCGAATTGTTACCGCCAAAGCCAGCTAGGATTTTTCTTCCCTTCCCTGTCATCCTCTTTCAGGAAGTGGCTTTTCAAAAATATGCAACTCCTTTGAACAACTACAAAGTAAAATACATTACACACACCAACCATGCAAAATAGGGCCTGGGTGTGGGCAGGTTGAGAAGTGTCACTGTAGGTATATATATATCTTTCTCAGGATGCAAATATCCAGTGTCATTACTCATGCCAAAAACCTTATATTTAGTCAAAAGATCCCAAATTTAGTTGACAATCTTCTAAAGTAAAATGTTTCTATCTTCCTACAACATTCAAGCTAACTAGCAGGAAACTTTTCATAATGTATTGAAATATTTATACTACAAACAAGCCCCCTCATCTGTTTTTCCACTCCTTTTTTTCAGTCTAGAGTCCCAGGCATAGCATTTCCAGGCTGTCACTCCACCTTTCAGAAACCTCAGCTTCCTTGCCCCAAGTCAAAAATCTCCCAAATGGATTCTGACATCCTTCATCCGCCATCTCACTCCTGTCATCTCTCACCAACAGCGCTGCTCATTCCTCCCTTCCAACAGAGCCAAGTTATACTGATTCGGTCTTCTCCTTGGAACCTCACTCCAGCACCTCCAGATTTACAGCCCCCCTCCACCCGCTGCCATTCCAAGTTCAAACAAGAGTCCCTGTCTTCAAGATCAGACAACAAGCGAGCTCTTTCATACACCACATAATATGTACTTATGAATGAAGACACTACTTTGGATATAACTACTTTCAATCATTTGCACTGTTTATAAATTTTTTTTTTTTTTTTTTTGCAGTACGCGGGCCTCTCACTGTTGTGGCCTCTCCCGCTGCGGAGCACAGGCTCCGGAAGCGCAGGCTCAGCGGCCATGGCTCACGGGCCCAGCCACTCCGCGGCTTGTGGGATCCTCCCGGACCGGGCACGAACCCTTGTCCCCTGCATCGGCAGGCAGACTCTCAACCACTGCGCCACCAGGGAAGCCCTATAAATATTTTTAACTACACTATGACAAAGGCTGTATCATCTCTAGTTGGGCACTCACCTTTAACTCTCTGCTTTCATGATAGGTATGTGGTAATAGACAATAATTTCTTCTATAACTATATTTGTTCTGTGGCACAGGTAATCCCATAAAGCTTGCACTTATTAATCAGTTCAAGGCTTGGCACTGGCACAAATCTCCAAACACCTATCTCCGGTTTCATCTAATATCATTATAAACACTTATTAACTGTTGGTAATGTGCTCATTACCCAGGGATTCTAGACAGTGGACTGTTCAAATATTTGGGTATGAGTGGACCAGTGGGTCCATGTAATAGCTGTCTCCACTCAAAACACCTGAATTAGGATGCATTGAAAGGCTGAAGCGAAATAAAACTATACCTCTTGAGGTGTGCCCCAGCAATCTTTACATAGGCAGGGGCTCTTAATCTTTTTTGTGCCATATGTCCCCTGGGCAGGCTCTTAAAACCTATGGGCTATTCTCAAAATATTATCTATAAGAAACATAGGTTTACAATGGAAACCAGTTATTTCAAAACACAGTTAACAAAACAGTTGTTTTACTGTTTGACATCATGATATATGCACTACTTCATTAACTCATTAAATAAGATCTAGCATCGAGTCTAGCCACGACTATGATTTTGAAGTGGTAATGTATGTACATAATATTTCAAGATACCTGCAACATCTGTATTAAGATTTTAAAAAATGATGATTCCCATTGGTAACAAAGTCACAGCTAATAATACCAGAGTTTGTAGCCTACAGTCATAATTAAAGAAAATGTTAAAGTTCCATCAAAGGTTAGTGAAAATAAAGATGCATTTTTTTTTCCTATTCAAGTCCCTGAATTCTATCGACAGCTCTCTTGAGGGGACATGGGTCTAAGTTAAAGATCCCCTAGGGATGAGGAAAAGAAAAGAGAGAAGGGAAATTGGTATAAACAACAAGAACAACAACAACAAACAATACTGGTATCTAAAGAATACCTGGAGCAGCCTAAGATGACGCTTCTTATTTTCACCAATTCCCCTTTCCTCTTCTCTCTTTCCCTACAGGAGAGATTTAAAACTCACATACACCAATGAGTGTTTTGTCTGACAAGTTAGATTAGCAAGACCTTCCAGGGTTTCAGGTCATGACCAAGATCCGGCAATAAAAGTTGGGAATACACAAATATCCTAACCTATTGTTTTCACCCCTAGGTTTGCTTCTTTCAGGACCAGCTGCCTCGTATACAGGAATGATGAGACTTTTGGGAAAAACTAGATCACAATATTTTACTTGAATAATACTGTTAAATTTTCTTATCTATTAAAGTTCTACTTTTTATTTGATAAGGAAACTAGCATTTCTTAAGCATCTCCTATGGGCCAAGTGCTTTTAAAATGTTCATTTAATCCTCATGAAATTAGCAGTAATAACAGATGCCACTTATCAAACCCTGTTAGAAGACTTTTGCTGCATCTCACTGAATTAATCCAACAATATTGCCAGATAAGAAACTGAGACTCAGAAGGAAGTGGTTTGCCTATGGTCATATAGCCAATAAGTGGTAGAGTCCCAGTTTCTTTTCAGAGCCCAAACTTGGCCGCCATCCTGTGACTTCTTATTTTCCTTGTTGTAACTTACACAAGATCACACCGCCAGGGAGTCTTGGAGGCCCAAGAAAGGCTCTAGCCTGCTGCACTGTCCATTCCCCTGTCCTGCCTTCCTAAAACCTAGAACACAAATGACGAACTGACAATACCCTTCCTCTCCTGTCAGGGGCAAGCTCTGCTTGCAACTCACGGCTCTTCTGGGACAGCATGCAGGGCCCCAGGCTCAGAAGTGGGGAGAAAGAGGAGAAGACAAAGCTACCCCACCCCAGCCAGCCACATACAGACGGCATGATCTTTTTCTTCACAAAGTATTTTCTGAGCAACAACTATATGCCAGGCACTATGCTGAGTGCTGGGTTACAGTGAAGCCCAAAATGGACAAGATTCTGGCTCTCAGAAAATTTACCATGGGGGGAAGGGGGAAGGGAGGGGAGCAAGCATAATGAGAAAAACAAGTAAGCATGTATACAAATGAGATCATTTCAGATGGTTATAAGTACCACAGAGGACACTAATAGGGTAACAGGATAGAGGGGGACTGGAGATGGGAGTAGAGAACTATTTTTAATAAAGGTGTTCTCGGGCTTCCCTGGTAGCACAGTAGTTAATAATCTGCCTCCCAATGCAGGGGACACAGGTTCGAGCCCTGGTCCAGGAAGATTCCACATGCTGCGGAGCAACTGAGCCCGTGTGCCACAACTACTGAGCCTGCGCCCTAGAGCCTGCGCACCACAACTACTGAAGCCACCTCAATGAGAAGTCCGCATGCTGCAACGAAGAGTAGCCCCCGTTCACCACAACTAGAGAAAGCCCGCGTGCAGCAACGAAGACCCAACACAGCCAAGAATAAATACATAAAAATAAATAAATTTTAAAAAAATTATTAAATAAAGGTGTTCTCTGATCCTTCTCTATCAGTGAAATAAATTTGAATTTATTCACAGATAGCTAACCTTTCTAATGGCCTATTCAGGCCTCTAGAGCAGCACTGTCTGATAGAAATATTATCTGAGCCAAATACATAATTGTTAATTTCCTTGTAGCTATATTTGAATAAGTAAAATAAAACAGGTGAGATTATGTTTAATAATATATTTTATTTAACCCAATGTACCTTAAACATATCATCATTTCCATATGTAATTGATGAAATAAATCATCAGTTTACTAGTGAGATATTTTACATGTCTTCTAAATGAAGCCTCTGAAATTTGGTGTGTATCTTACACTTACAGCACATCTCAATTCCAGCCACATTTCAAGTGCTTGAAAGCCACATGTGGTTAGTGGCTACGGTACTGAACAGTGCAGCTCTAGAGTCTTTTATTTATTTATTTATTTTGGCTGCACCTCATGGCTTGTGGCATCTTAGTTCCCAGACCAGGGATCGAACCCAGTGCCAAGTCCTAACCACTGGACTGCCAGGGAATTCCCTCTAGAGTCTTGATTACAGTACCTACTGAAATATTTTGTGATGTGCAGATTTTTAACTTCCACATGGTAGTCTTGGGAGCCTCATTAACTTCTGCATCCTCCTATGCCTAACACAATACCTCTTGCTGGATGTGAATGAGGAAGTCTAAATTCTGATTGCTATTGGCAACAATCTTATGACCAAGCAGACTTAGAAAGCATGAGACAGTGGATGTCAGAGTAGAGACAAAGAAAGAAATGTGATCCTTAATGGGATGGTTCAGCTGCTAGATCAACCCTTACCTGAAGTCCACATACAAGCCAACAAATCTTCTTTATTGTTTAGGCCAGTCTGAGTTGATGTTTCTGTTACTTGTGACTAAAAGCAATTGGTGCCAGGAAAAAAGTAAAAGCTCAGAAAATAGTCCTGTGTTCACAGACTAATACAATCAAAATGCTGTGTAGAGCTTCCCTGGTGGTGCAGTGGTTGAGAGTCCGCCTGCCGATGCAGAGGACACAGGTTCGTGCCCCAGTCTGGGAAGATCCCACATGCCACGGAGCGGCTAGGCTCGTGAGCCATGGCCGCTGAGCCTGTGCGTCCGGAGCCTGTGCGTCTGGAGCCTGTGCTCCGCAACAGGAGAGGCCCACGTACCGCAAAAAAAAAAAAAGCTGTGTATCTCAATCTATTTGAAGCGAGCACATTTCCCCCAAATTAAAGAGCATACAACTCAGAATGAATGTAATGAAAAGATCTGGTTCTTATCAAGTGTACCCAACTTATGTCTAGTATTAACCACTACAAAAGTTTTAAAAGCTACATTAAAGCCACAGGGGAAAAGATCGGATCATAAAATAAAAAGATTGGAACAGGTAGGAGTCAAAAAGTAAGACAAGGACATGCACTGGGGGTAGAAATGAATACACAAGAAGAAAACCTAAAATGTTGAGTGTCGGAACTACCAGAACACAAGCTTTTACACATGGTGGCCATTCTCATGGCCTCTTTACTTCCTTAAGCTATTAGAAAGAGGTCTTGTCCTAAAGCTAAATGCACATTTTCCACAGAGCCTTCAAGAAGAAATACATTTCTGTATTTGAAGTGAATGTCTCCTAACAGGAAATTACCAAACTTTTTAAAATTTGACTTCTTTCCCCGTCCTCACATTTCACGCATCCACACTCCCATCCTACCCATGCTCATATGGGGTACTGCAATTAGGAAAAATGGGAACAACAACAACAAAACTTTTTCGGTAAAATCATTTCACTTCACATTCTAAAAGTCTGCGATACAGGCCCAAATCTTTACACAGCACCCCTCTATGCACACAGGACCGATAACGACGTATGTATAAACTGGCAATTTGTTGCTTCCTGTATGGCCACATGAAAAAGAGCCAGCATGGTCAGAAAAACAGGAGTCTGCTCTGAGTGGGTGCACTCAGTCTATACAGCAGATTCAATGAGACTTACAGGGGCTGAGCTTTCACCAGGAATAAAAAGCACACCACGGTGGCTGGCTGCTCCTTAGCACTTCCTCACCACATCCCTGTTTTGTTTTTTCTAGTCTGAAATCATTTGTTTCAAAGAGCTTAATGATGTCAAGGCTCAATCTGGTACATCATTATACCATGTTCATTGTATGAGGAAAATGACACAATTCACTATGTCTTCAACGATCTGAACTTTCTAATTATCAAATGACTTTACAGGAGCCGAACTGAAGTTTTCAGCTTTTTAATATCTGTAAAAGATGATTTGGCTAGGATCACTAATAGGAAAAACAAGATTATAGGGGGGTTATTTAATTATGAGAATCATTTAAATCTCAACCAGCAGGTATTTACAAATAAATAACCAATCTATGAATCACGATCATCTTTCTCTGCCCATTAATGCATAGACCCTACTTCATCTTATTGTTCTGCTGCTGCTGTCTGTGCTTAAACATAACAATACACTGCATTCTTTATAAACTATTGGCAAAGATCGCTATTCCATAATAGAGATGAGCTGGCCCTACCCTGAGTCATCTGTCTTCTGTTCGACACAATGTTCTGTCTCACTCATTGCCTCATGTTTCGTACGTGCTCATTTGCAAAGTTTTCATCTGTTCGTTCATAAGCAGTGCATGCTGTGTCATCCTCATGGTCACATGAAAACAAATTTGGGAGGTTTTGTAGGAGGGAAATTTTAAGACATTCAAACACATGACTACATTCAGCCTATTTAAAAAAACAAATCCTAATTCTTGGAGAGAACAAGAAATAATTTTGCCAAGTAGAAATCTGAGTCTTATATGCCATTTAAAGAAAACATTCATGAAGCCAGGTTGTTGACTTCAATAGAGGGCAATTTTTCATCAGCCAGGTCTGTCAAATCCATTTTATTTCACAAATTGGACAGCCGTTTCTGTGTGTTCTCTATCAGCCATAAGAAAATGGTATTCTTTTGATTGGTCGTATTGCATTTTATTTTTGGATATTCTCTCTTTTTTATCAAGGGTGAGGAAAAATATCTAGACTGTATTCAATATTTTTGAAAGCACATGATATTTACAGAGGATAAGACCAGAATAAAATGTAAAGCATTTGACAGACACTACTTCATGAGCCTTAGATCTATCTTTGAGACAAAATGGAGGAGCAAAGGACAAATATTAACTGAGGGCCTGCTATATGCCAGGAACTAGACTGGGTAATTTATACAGGTCATGTCCTTTAGTCCTCACAAATCCTACGAAATGGGTATTCTTATCTCCATTCGAAAGATAAAAAAGCTGAGCTAGGTAAGCTAAGTAATTGACCAAAAGTGACACAGAGGAGAAATGAAAGGGAACCAGGATTCAAATCCAACTCTGTGGCATCAAAACTCAGGCTCTGAGTGGCTTACAATGAGGAAAAAATTTGGAAACCACCTAAATGGCAACACATGAATTGATGAAACAAACTGTAGTATATCCACACAAAGTAGTCATGGCAAATGATGGTACAGATCTATTTTTATTGACCTGAAAACATGTTAACGTGTCAAGTAAAAATGACAGGTTATAAAAATAGAATACATGATCCCTTTTGAGATATATATATATAATTTTATATGTATATTTGCACTTAAAAAGTTAGCACCAGGTATTGGGATCTGAATTATGTTTCTCCTCGTTAGTCATTTATAGCTGATCTACAATGAGCTTGCATCACCTGGATGGTTAGACAGATAAGTGGACAGACTGAGAGATACTCAGATACATAGATGTAGAATAAAGACATACAGAGAGAGTTTAAAGACCAGTGTGTAATTTGTGAACTCACTTTTCCTCCCTTCCATCTTTCACTCTTCCCAGTCCCCCACCTCTATTTCCTGGGATCACTTTCCAAAATAAACAACTTGCATGCTAAATAAATAAATAAATGTCTAGTGTTTAAAAAATAAGATTGTCAGCATCTCTGATATTTGAAAAGCTCTATTTACACACTTTAAGAATACCTAATTATCTGCAACATACTTGCAGAGTTCAGAAAGATATGTATCTATAAATCTGTGTATCAGTATCATCTATACATTTACATATTTCTAATCTATACACATTTATAGATAGAATGAAAGAATAGTATGATAAAGCCAAAACAGTACAGCAAAACAGTAACAATCAGGAAATCTGGGTAAAGGGTATATGGAAGTTTTTTGTGCTATTCCTTCAACTTTTAAGTCTGAATTACCTCAAAATTTAAAAGTTTAAAGAATACATATTTTATATTTCAAGCACATACATCTGGAACAAGATGATACTAATTTAAAAAGAGACCCTACTCCGCCCTTTGCTCTCCTTCTTGGCACTTGTAGCAAGAGCCCTGTGACTGATTTTTTAATTCATCCTTTACAGTGCTTGTCACAAAATAACTTGAGATTTATTTGTCTGTGTCTTTCCCAGAGTGTAGAAATATATGGGGAGCCTCCCATTTTGTTTCACAAGGCCAGCACAATCTTTTTTTTTTTTTTTTTTTTTTTTTGCAGTACGCGGGCCTCTCACTGTTGTGGCCTCTCCCGCTGCGGAGCACAGGCTCCGGACGCGCAGGCTCAGCGGCCATGGCTCACGGGCCCAGCCGCTCCGCGGCATGTGGGATCTTCCCGGACTGGGGCACGAACCCGTGTCCCCTGCATCGGCAGGCAGACTCTCAACCACTGCGCCACCAGGGAAGCCCAAGGCCAGCACAATCTTGATAACAGAATTTAACAAACCTAGCACACAAAAATCCATGGACCAATATGAATCATAAATACAGACACAAATATAACAAAATACTAGCTCATTCAATTCTTAAGCAATGTCTTAAAATAATAAACCATTCATAAGCAGGATTTATTTCAAGATTATAAGGTTAATTTAGCATGAGAAAATCTAGAGAAGTTAAAAGAGATACTCCATGTGAGTCTCTTGATAAACATTGAAGAGATTTTTCTTGAGCAATACCTTTTTGCAAACTAGGAATAACAGAACACAATAAAAAATGTTAGAAAAAAAAGAAAAAATATATTGGGGGGAATGCTAGAGGCATTACCACCCAAGTTAGGAATAAGAAAATTATACCTGGCTTCCCTGGTGGCACAGTGGTTAAGAGTCCGCCTGCCAGTGCAGGGGACATGGGTTCGTGCCCTGGTCCAGGAAGATCCCACATGCTGCTGAGCAACTAAGCCCGTGTGCCACAACTACCGAGCCTGTGCTCTAGAGCCCGCGAGCTACGACTACTGAGCCCACGTGCCACAGCTACTGAAGCCTGCGCGCCTAGAGCCCATGCTCCGCAACAAGAGAAGCCACTGAAATGAGAAGCCCCTGCACCGAAACAAAGAGTAGCCCCCGCTCACTGCAACTAGAGAAAGCCCGCACACAGCAATGAAGACCCAATGCAGCCATAAATAAATAAGTAAGTAAATAAATAAATAAATAAGAAAATCATACCCATTATCATTGCTATAATTCAACATTATTCTGAGAATCTAGTCAATATACTAAAAGGAAAGGGAGAGACAAAAATTATAATTATTTCTTAATTTTATGATTACCTATCAAAAAATCCCAAAAACCCACCACATAGCTATCAATTAATAAAATAGTTCTACCTAGATCCAATATAGATATATCAAAGCTTTACAACAGGCATCAGTAGTTGGCAAACTTTTTCCATTAAGGTCAGAGAGTAACTATTTTAGGCTTTGCAGGTTATATGGGCTTTATGGGTCATATGGTCTCTATATGCAACTACTCAACGCTGCCTTTGTGGTGCAAAAGCAGCCATTGATAATGCATAAATGAACGGATGTGGCTGTCTTTCAAAAAAACTTTATTTACAAAAACAGGCAGTGGGCTGGATTTGGCCCACGGGCCACAGTTTGCTGACCCCTACTTTATACCACAAAAAAACCCAGGTGATTGTGAAAAGTAACCATTTAAAACAGCAAGAAAATATATGAAGACCTAAAAATAACTTTCTAAAGGGTGATTCTGATATATGCAACAAAAATGAAATGGTGAATACTCTTTCAACACAACAATTTCATATCTGGGAATTTATCCTAAGGATACATTTAGATAAGGCCATAAAGATCTGTAAACTTAGGTATTATTATAGTGTTATTTATAATAAGGAAAGACATCTACTGACATAATCCGTGTCTATGAGGAATACATTATGTGTGAGAGCAGCTGACAGAGCTGCATGCATAACATCAGCTATTTTTTATTGTTTTAAATCTAAGGCTGCGCATATGAGATTATGCATATGTACCCACACATGGAAAAAAACACCTGGAAAGATATACACCCAATTGCTTTATTAGCAGTTATTTCTAGGGGTGGATTTATGCGTGACTTTCTTTTTACTTTTTGCATGTTATTTTTGCTCCTTTTTACTTTCACGACTGAGCTTGGAAATAAAATTTTTTCGTTTTTCAAAGTAGAAAAAAAAAAACTTGTGCTGCTCTGAACAATTTACTCTTACTTCTATGAATTTTAGCCCATATACCATGTCCCCCTCAAACAAAGCCCATCGAGACTGATTTTAGTTTTTACAATAAGACATTCTCAGAAATTCTTTAAATTATTCTAACTGCTTCATGCCCTGAAGATAGAAATCTTTGGGCTATAACTAATATAAAAGGATCATCTATCTGGAAATATTGACTTTTTTTAATCCTTCAGTGATATTTCTCCAATTGTGTGTGTGTGCATGTGCACACATGCACACATCTCTCTGTCTAGGAAGAAAAGAAGCCAGAGAATGGAAACAGGAAACAGGCAAGAATGGTAGGTAAAGGACCGACACGAGTTAATATCCTACATGAAAATAAGTCTCAGTAAATTCATTCTTCAAGGTCCTATTTACAGTTCCACAGAACAGGAATCTCACCTGTTGGGTTATGGGAAAACTCTGACATTCTTGCAAATTCTCATTTATAACTTATGAAGACTAAGTTTCAGCCTTCTAGTAGAAAATGTAAGTCCATATGATTTATATCTAGTTGTGAAATTTAAGCACATTTTTCCTTACAGTGACAATAGGTATCTAATTATTTTGCCAATGGTTTCAGACGTTGTAACATACGTATAAGTTGATACGTATTTAATTTTCATTAAAATTAATGAACTTAATTCTTAAAATCTTGGGGAAAAGGATATGGAGAAGATAAAAAAATGATGATTCTCAAAAATTTTCAGAAATTCTTTTAGGTGTGTTACTGAATGCAAGTTATATGGCATAGCTCAGTTATAAGAAAGCGAAAAATATATATACACTATTTTTGCCTTCTAAAAACACTCACCTTACCTGGCCTTGAGATCTCTCTACTTGCGTCCTGAAGTGGTTTTCTCCAACAACTCAGCATAAAAATTAGACCAATTGTGAGGAGAAAATCCTCTAGCAAAAGATATTTCCAACTTTTGAAGAGTATGTGTGCATGCATGCATATGTGAGTATGTGTGTGTGAGCCTGTCATTGCCTGAGAGGCCATGGGGAAAGGACAGTCTCCCCAGAGCCAACTTAGAAGTTAACAGGAACAACACGACAAACACAAGGTCATCCAGAGTTCTCAAAAGTGATGTCAAAAGACAATGAAGTGTTAAGTACATTTTGTAAACCATGAAAATCCAGGACACAGTGAGCAAGTGATGAAGTTTGCTCTGAACATAACAGATGAATAAGTATACCAATATAACATGATTTTCACTAACTATTCCTTTGCTCCCAACCTCAATCAAATGCTATTTATCCTTCAGCAGCAGAACTTACTATTATCAAACGTGAACATAATGAGCTACACTAGGCTTGCACTGAGATCTGAAGGATTAAAATTCCACAACTTTCCTTTCAATCTTCCACTTTAAAAAATCTTGGAAGTGAATTTAGTATAGTTAAAGAGTGAGCAGTCATGCCTCAAATCCAAAACTATGTTTTTCTTGTCAAATACTGCTCTCTGTAAAGCGCATCACCAAACCCCAGTAGAAACTTACCCTTCAACTTGAGGTCGACATTATGTCTCAGCCAAGGATAAATCCCATAGCTTGGCATATCTTCAGGAATTGGATTACTGTTTATCCAGCCATCACAAGCAAACCGGAAGAAATTATCACAAGGGTCCACAGACAGATTTACTTTACTCAAGATGGAAGCAGCTATTTAAAAAGAAAATCATAGGATTAATGACAAGCACTGAACATTGTGTACTGGTCTCTTCCAAATTAAACAATGATTTCATATCAACCAGTTCCCAAGCCTTGGCTTTTACATTTCCCCTCAAATGAAGCCCCGAATCAACTTCACTATATTAAACTATTACATTCAGAGTGAGTGGATAAAAGTTTAGTCATATTATTGTTACTGGTTTTTGCAGGAGCACCCCTAACATCTGTGGGACCTGGAACAGGAATACAAATGGAGTATAAGGTAAATTGTTTGCTAGGACGCGTGTGACATTTCCTTCCATTCCTTTCATCCTTCTGCAAGGTGACTTTGCCACTCTTGCCACCAGGATCTGTTTCCCCTGCCATGAATCTGGCCTGGCCTCGTGACTTGCTTTGACCAAAAGAAAGTGGCAGAGTCACTTTTCATGAGTTTCAAAACTAGGCCTTAAGAGGCCTTTCACCTTCCACGTTAAATCCCTTTGGAGCCCCGAGACTGCCCTTTGAAGAATCTCCTGGAGGAGGTGAGGCCACGTGAAGAAGAACCAAGCCACCACCAACCGCCAGACGTGTGACTGAAACTCTCATGGACCTTCCAGGCCAGGCGACCCTCCAACTGAATGCAGCTGTGTGAATGAGCCTAGGCAGTCTCAGCAGAGGAACCCCACCAAACCCAAGGCATCCTAAGAAATATTAAATCACTCTTGTTTCAGGCCTTTAAGGTTTGGGGTGGTCTGTTCCACAACAAAGGCTAACTGAAACAGAAGCCCACATGTAATACCTAAATGTTCACAAAATCTATTTACAATATAGCTTTATAAAGCCCTGGAGGGCCAGGTGTGGATCCTTGAGCCCCTTGACATTCAGGGCAGCTCTCAGAGGAATGAAGCCCTGGAAGAGACCCAAACAGGCCCTAAAAGGAGGCTTGGGGCCATCTTGCAGGGAATTCTGGGTTAAGGAGGGGAGAGGAATGGCCAGAGCAGAGCAAAGTGTAACATTCTAAATGAAGGGCCCAGGGCAGGGGCCCCTCTTGCCCAAGTCTAGGGGCAGAACTGGGCATTTGTATGAGTTAACAGAAAGACATGATAGACTGATCTGCCATCTTTTCCTCTTTCTTAAGGCCACACTCGATTATATATGGAAGATAGTCAATTGGTAGGAAGTTTGTTCATACTTAAATATGTATCCATGAGCTTTAAAAAAAAGTCTTTCGTTACAAAATGAGAAGGTCCCAAAATTCCTAATATTGAACTCCAACTCCCTTCCAACTGCTGGCTAGCACTCTAGCATAAAGATATGCACCAAATGATTTTTTTTTTAAAAGGCGGCCAATATTTTAATGACCTTGGAAAGATGACATCCTGGGTGATTTTCATAATTAATTAATGCCAGAATACATTTATGTTTGAAGTAATGAAAACTCAATGAGTTTTCAGCTAAACTTGAATGACTTGCCAAAAAAATATAATCTGCATAAATTTAGATGCGCATATTACAGTTTGGTTATGTGTGTGGTTCCTCCAGGTTTAAAAGTAAGGCTACGTATTCCTCTAGCCTAGACTTTCTATGAAAATTTCAAACAGCTTTTTGTCTTTGATGAAGTTAATAATATACAAACAACTTAATCTCTATAGAACTTCAAAATCCCCATCATGCTCAATCCTTCCACATCCAAAAAGAAAATAATTGGTTTAGAATCTAAGGTTGATAAATTTAAAATTTACTTAATATTTTCATCTTTCAGAATTAATTAGGTTGTCTCCAATTACAATTTTACTTACTGCTACTATTTTATCATTAATATTTAATATGCAAATTTGCTAGGACACATAAAATCTTCATTTTAGTTTATATTTGTGGTTATTCTGGTTGTGCAGCCACAGAATGAATCTGCTATGGGACACCTCAGGAACATGGATCATACAAGTTTCAGTCCCACACAATACTTAGAGTCACACAGAGGGACCCTCACACACATTTTTATTCACATAAGCACGTTGTTTTCTGGCCACCTTCCCAAGCCTCCCCCTGCCCCCAACCCTCAAATGTATCCCATCTCCTCAGTATTCTTGCAGGTACCTAAACTGCAAGATCAGCTCTGACCTCAGTCCTGGTATAAAGTGGGGGAATACATCACTCACACTGAATTTGGAACTGAGCCCGCTACGTGGAAAAACTCCAGCTTCAGCCTCTCAATTCAGCGTTCACAATTCACAGCTGGGCACAGGGCTGCTGCACTTTCTGCAAGGGAACTGTGACTTCAAATTGCAAGGGACCATAGCTGTCAAGACACCAAAACTCCTCTCCCCCTACTCAGCTCCATGGAGAAAAACCAGAGAGTATTGTTTTAATAAAAGAAATATGATAATGAAGGAAATCTGTGAAAGGCCAAGCTATGTATTCCCTCAAGTCATTGCATATAAGGTATTGTTATTCAGTCTCCAGCTAGTGTTTATCTAGTAGAAGTGGAGACACCACTCCTTATACCAGTCTGACTTTTTAAGTTTAATCAGGGCTGGGGGGGGGAGGGGGGGTAACAATAAAATAACTAATACTGAGCATTTCCTCTGTGCCAGGAACTATGCTAAGCCCTTTTCAGGCAGTATAGCCTCATCACAGACTCTGGAGCCAGACCACGTGGTTTTGAATGCCAACAATCCCATGCAATAACTATGTAACCTTAGGCAGGTTACT
The DNA here is from genome assembly GCF_964341445.2 of Mesoplodon mirus. Classification (NCBI taxonomy): domain Eukaryota; kingdom Metazoa; phylum Chordata; class Mammalia; order Artiodactyla; family Ziphiidae; genus Mesoplodon; species Mesoplodon mirus. The sequence goes on along the minus strand of NC_138981.1, from coordinate 20,405,804 downwards.
TAGCCTCTCTGTATCTTAGTTTCCTCATCTGTAAAATGGGATAATAATAGCACCACATAGGATTTTCATGAGAATTAAATGAGTAAATACGTGTAAAGTGCTTAGAACAGTGTCAGGCACATCGTCAAATAAATACAGCTGCCAGATAAAATACACAATGCCTAGTGAAATTTGCATTTCAGATAAATGACTACTCTTATAGCGTAAGTACTACCAAATATTGCACGGGACATACTCATACCCAAAAAAAATTGTCCTATATCTGCAATTCAAATTTAACTGAGCATCCTGAATGAATGCATGTAGCTAAATCTGGCAACCATACATACAAATTTGCTATTACAATTCCACAAACACTTACTCGAAACTCTTGAGGCCAGATGTTTCAGAGCTCATAGATTCTAGAAAAGTAATGCAACGCCTAAACCACAGATTATATAATACCTCCAGCAATGTCTGGAGCAGCACTCCTGCAGCAAGCACATTAATAATTCTATAGGGGATAAATGCATATTCTCTTAAGTGGGATGAACAAAGTCTAGAACAGCCTCACATGAGTTAAGATCCAGTTTTGCCGTCACAGGAACTGAGCTCGGGTCCAGTCTTGCCAACTGAGCATTACAATGCTCTCTAGGTACAGGGTAAAGGATAGGGCATTGTGGACCTGGATTACTAGTACTACCAACATTATTTTCTTCTAGTCTCACAACCAGTATGATAAATAAAAGCTCTTATTCCCATTTTACAGATGGTGAATCTGAGCTTAGGATGGTTTATGTATTTAGCCCAGATCATATGGCCTGTACTTGGCCAGATAGATCATGCCTCACACTCATCAACCTCTCTGGCCTTATCCAATATCATTAGCACGCCCTTTCCTTGTTTCCTCGTTTCTTTATATTCTTCCTCCACCACTTATTCTGAAAGAGGGATTAGGATAGATGGAAATAGAGGAGAAAACGAAAGTCAAGGAGAGAAGCCATCTCGGAAAAGATTGGCACCTGCTCGCAAAAAGTCCAGAACGTCGCTCTCCCGAACTTCATCCTGCCAGCACGCAGCGCACAGCGGCGCCCAGGCAGCACTCACACGGCGCTCACGCGGCGCCCACGCACCGCGCAGCAGCACCCGCGCAGCACTCAGGCGGCGCCCACGCACCGCACAGCGGCGCCCACGCGGTACTCACGCGGCGCCCACGCGGCACTCACGCGACGCCCACGCACCGCACAGCGGCGCCCACGCAGCACTCACGCGGCACTCACGCGGCGCCCACGCGGCGCCCACGCAGCACTCACGCGGCGCCCACGCGGCAATCACGCGGCAATCACGCGGCGCCCACGCACCGCACAGCGGCGCCCACGCGGCACTCACGCGGCGCCCACGCACCGCACAGCGGCGCCCACGCAGCACTCACGCGGCACTCACGCGGCGCCCACGCACCGCACAGCGGCGCCCACGCAGCACTCACGCGGCGCCCACGCACCGCACAGCGGCGCCCACAGCACTCACGCGGCGCCCACGAGGCACTCACGCGGCGCCCACGCACCGCACAGCGGCGCCCACGCGGCACTCACGCGGCGCCCACGCACCGCACAGCGGCGCCCACGCGGCACTCACACGGCGCCCACGCGGCACTCACGCGGCGCCCACGCGGCACTCACGCGGCGCCCACGCGGCACTCACGCGGCGCCCACGCACCGCACAGCGGCGCCCACGCAGCACTCACGCGGCACTCACGCGGCGCCCACGCACCGCACAGCGGCGCTCACGCGGCACTCACGCGGCGCCCACGCACCGCACAGCGGCGCCCACGCGGCACTCACGCGACGCCCACGCGGCACTCACACGGCGCCCACGCGGCGCCCACGCACCGCACAGCGGCGCCCACGCGGCACTCACGCGGCGCCCACGCAGCACTCACGCGGCGCCCACATTACAGTGAAGAGGACTGTAGCCCTGGTGAGCCTTTTGCTACAGAAACAGCATAAGTATCTTTTTCAATATTAGAAAGCCAGTCGCCAAGGTGAAAACTAAAAAGAGGGCAGCAAGGGAAAACACTAGCTGGCAGGGGGCGACATAATCAATGTCATTCTTCAAGCTTTACTTTTGCATTATTATGATTCGTAATAAAGAGACAAAACTCATGAAATAAGTGGCCCTCCGTACGAAAAGTTGACTTAGGGTTTCAATTTGAGTTCAAAATTTTTAATTTCACACATCTGCAAAAACTGTTCCGCAGATGAAGCACAAGGTGACGTCAAGTCTAAAACCTGTCCTCTGATAGTCCCACCTGGTGCCCCACCCGACTCCAGGTCACCCTTGCTCCACTGGAGAAATCCCTAGGTCAGCTGCTCCACTGGGAGCAGGAAAGGACCTGGGAATTCCCACATCTTTCTCATCCTTTCTGGGACGAGATCAAAAAGCTGAAATAGTTGTTTAGTTCCTAGACTCTAGTAGGTCTAATGTTATGAAAAAAGAGTAAGACAAGACCAGGGTCCAAGAGAGTTTCCTGGCGTGGCCTCTGGCACACAGGCACAGATGGAGGCGAGCCACACATGAACTTGAAGCCCAGCCCTGCTGCTAACTCAGGATGTGACCCGGAGCAAGTTATTTAGCTCCTAGAATCCTACATTTCCTCATGTGCAAGTGGGCCGGGTGATAGCACCAACTTCATGGGTTTCTTATGAAGATTTTTATGAGATGGCACATGTAAGTCACTTAACATATTGCCCAGTTTAAAAAATACATATATATATATATATATATGTCGATCACTTAAGAATGGGACAAGGGACTTTCCTGGTGGCACAGTGGTTAAGATTCTGCACTCCCAATGCAGGGGGCCCAGGTTCGATCCCTGGTCAGGGAACTAGATCCCACATGCTGCAACTAAGGAGCCACGTGCTGCAACTAAAGACCCAGCACAACCAAATAAACAAATAAATATTTTTTTAAAAACAACTCTAATAGAATAGACTGGTGGTTGCCAATGGGTAGGAGGGTGGGAGAGGGTAGGAATGCAAGTTTGGGATTAGCAGGTGCAAACTGGTACATATGGAATGGATGGACAACAAGGTCCTACTGTACAGCACAGGGAACTATATTCAATATTCTGTGATAAACCATAATAGAAAAAAGACTATGAAAAAGAATACATATATATATGTATAACTGAGTCACTCTGCTGTACAGCAGTAATTAACACAACAATGTAATTCAACTATACTTCAATTAAAAAAATCAATTTAGAAAAAAGAACTCTAATAACACAACTGTCTAACCTAGTACCTTTGTACAAGGCCTCGGAGTTTAAAAGCCCTTTCACCTAAGTCTTTTCCATCTCAATAAATGCCACCACCCAACCACCGCCAAAAATCTAAGTATCTCTTTCTTTGATTCTCTGAATTTTCTTGCAGCCCACATCCAATCCTTTAGCAAGCTCTTTATCTCCTAAACCCTCTTGTCTCCCTTCCCATATCTTGAATTCAAGACAGCATCACTTCTCACCTGGCTTGCCGAATTACCTGCCTGAGCGACCTTCTTCCATTCTTGCCTCTACAGTCTCTCCTCCGCCCCAAAAGACTCCCCAGAGTCGAGCTCTCCACAGAGAGATCTTTTTGAAGGCTAATAAGATCTTGTGTCTCTCTTAAATCCCTCCAGAGGCTTCTGAGCACACTTAGGAAAACCTCAAACTTGCTGGCCCCTGGGTTCCCACTGACCCTGATCACCTGCATCCTGCCCCTTACCCAGAGGCTCGTCCCATTCCTCAAGTCCCCCAAGCTCTTTCCTCTACGGGACCTTTGCCCCAGCTGTTCCCCCCACCCGGAAAGCCCTTTCCTCCATCTTCACACAGCACTCCCTTCTCATTATTCAAAGGGCCCCTTCAATGTCATTTCCTCAGACTTTGCAATCTAGCCATCTTGTCACTTGCCACCACATTATTCTATTTTTTTTAATGTTCTGCATAACATGTACCACCAGCTGATATTTTTCTTGTTCATTAATTGCCTTGGGTGTTTGTTGTCTTTCTTCCCTTACCCGGTCATTCGGCCTCACTGCTATATTCCTAGAACCTAACTCAGTGCCTGGAGTGCAATAAATATTTGGTGCAATAATTCATTAATCTCTTCTCTTAAGGCCAAGAGGAAAGTGAAAGGACCATGTGCTTAACTTATCCCATCACTTTCCCCTTGGAAAACACACACTAGTGTCCCTGGCCACTTAAAAATGGGAGTGGGCCTGGGATCCAGGTCCTGCAATTCTAGGCCCTAACACTGGTTTATGGAGGGCGAAACTGATAGATGTTGCAAAACTGAAGCAACTTTAACCGCTCGTCTTCACTTCGGGGTACCCACTGATACACAGCCTGTCACCTCAAGAAAAATTTGACTTGTAACGTGAAATAGAAGGACCCAAAGAGATTCCAGGTGACAGTGGAAGTATCGGTTTACAGAGGGTCCCTGCTTAGATGCAGACAGGCCAGACCCACTGACCAGAAGATACAGAAAGACTACTTGAGATAAATGGGAATCTATATCCAGCTAAGGACATACGAAGGTCAAGGTCTCCAGGTCTTAAGAGAGGCCATTCAGCCTTCCACACCCCTTCCTGATTTCCTTATAATGAGTTGGAATACTGCACAGCTGTTTCATTGCAAGGAAAAAGAAAACAGGAAACCTACGTTCCACAACTTCACACCAAGTCTTGAAAGAAAACTTAAAATTTCATCAGAATTGCATTTCATACCTGGTAAACCTCAAGCAAACAAAATACTAAAAATACCGCCTGTTTTCTCTTCCACTCACCAAGGTACCATAATCATAACTTGACACAGGATGGAAAACTGACTTACCAGCTTCGATGCATTCTGGCTTCAGGCAGTACTCCGGCTTAGCTTGGAGGCTTAAGAAACCTTGACTCACTGACAAAACAGACAAAAATAAAGAAATGACTGGCTTGCAGCAGACCACCACCAAGTAATCCACCGTCAGGCACATATGCGAGACATTTGCTGTCAGTTCATCCTTCCCTGTGTTGACACCGAATTCAAAAATCCACTTGGCTCAGTGTCACAGAACCAGACTCTGGTCACTAGCTAAGTAACCTTGGTGAGACTCTTGGTTGCTCTCAAACTTGGTTCTCTTGAACACAAGACAAGTGGGCACAACTAGACCAGTGCTTCTTAGTGTGGGGTCCCCAGGGCAAGGGCAGCACAGCAACAGCACCTGGGAGGTAATTAGAAATGCAAATGACCGAGCCCCACCCAGACCTTCCGACTCCGAGACTCTGTGGGCGGGGCCCAGCCATCTGCGTTTTAACAAGGCCTCCCGGTGATTCTGATGCAGGCTCAAGTTTGAGAACCACTGGGTTAAATGATCTCTAAAGTCTCTTCTATCTCTGATTATCTGTGGTTTAAGTCTCATAATTTCACTTTTTGTTTACAACTACATTCTCATCTTAGTGATGGGAAAATTGAAACTTAGAGACTGTGTCATTTGGACCAAATCAGAGTGGAAGGAAAAAGCTAGCATAGGTGGCATTTAAAGTTCTGCGTCTTATCTAAACCACCCATACAGACACGGCCCATAAAAGGGGGAAGAGTAAAAATATACCGTCTATAACTCAGCCATCTATCAACAGAGTCATTATCTGCCTGCCCTGTACCCCACACACCCTCCTCCCACCAGGCCCAGCCAGACAGATGCATCTAGCAGACAGATGCAGCTTGGTGGACCAAGCTTCCAACTTCTTCCACCAAAACAAAACCAAACAAAAACCCTGTAAGACAGAAGTAGCTTTTCACCAATGGCTTAATTTCCCCCATCTGGCTGGTAACTTCACCTAAATGGATTTCTGCAGAAGTATAGAAGGGGGCCCTATTTGTAAACTTCAGGTAGCATCTGGGCATTAGCAGATGTGAGTTTAGACTTTGAAAATATTTGTGGTAGCCAAGGGAATTGTGGAGAATTCATTATTGCTGTACTCTGTGAGCAGAAATAAGGAATCATTTGGAAATGTGGCCATGGGGAGATGGATGGTGGCGGGTAAAGGGGGGGACAAGGCCTTTCATAGCACCCTCAATAGAGAAACAGGATCAGAAAGTATGGCGGTATCTATATTTCTGCCAGAGATGGAAGACCTGGACATCACTTACCAGTGTGGCAACTTGAATTATTTATTAACCCACATTCATCCTCCAAACAGTCTTTTTACCTGTGTTACATTAGAGATTCAAGAAAACTGTCTATGGAACAAACATCTCAGGCCTGGTTTTAAGAAAAGAAGTATCTTGTCGTAAAGTTATATTTTTGATTTCTTTAGAAAGCAAAAAAAAAGGTAAAAATATATATGTGGAACATAAAGATTAGTATGGAATATTTCAGTATGCCTTGGTGGTAGAACCATGGAATAAATTTTCCCTTCAGTCTACTTCTATATGGTTACCAAATGTTCTTTAAGGAGCATGTGTCTTTTTTTTTTACAGTGGAAAAACAAACTTTATTGTAAATAATAATATTTTATGATTCTGGACAATACCTTCTTGATACTAGCCTTATTTTATTTTAGAAAAAAGATAATAAAATAGTTAAAGACATTCCTTTCAAGATACAAACTTCCAGTTATAAAATAAATAGGTCATGGGGATGTAACATACAGCCTGGTGACTATGGTTAGTAATACTCCATTGTATATTTCGAAGTTGATAAGAGAGTAGATCTTAAAAGTTCTCATCACAAGAAAAAAATACGCAACTGTGAGGTGATAGATGTTAACTAGACTTATCATGGTGATCATTTCGCAATATATACAACTATTGAATCGTTATGTTGTACACCGGAAACCAATATAATAATGTTATATGTAAATTATATCTCATTTTTTAAAGTTTTAAGGAGTTATTTCTTTCATGGAAAATAATTATTGACCGAAAACCTCTAAGGGAGCAAAACTAAAATCAAATATCTTTACCTGATGATGAGTAAAAGAAAAGTTTAAGTTAAATTAATTAGGATGCAGACAAACCCAGTCTCTGAAGGAAGAGCATCATTTCCATGGGGGGGTTATCTTAAGACCCTGTAAATAAAGAAGGGTCAACAAGCCCAGACAATGTGAAGGTTTAAGTGAATAAAACAGAGACAACAAAAAAAATATTTCTAATATAAAAAATGAAACTGTTACTTTTTGCTGGTTAGGGGCTTTTTAAAAAACTTAAAGAGCACTTTGGTTTCTCATTTTAGGTTAGTCTATAAGCAGCAGAAATGACTTCAGAATGCAGTGACATCATCCACATGAGCATGAGAATGACCATAAAGTGGGGGTCAGCAAACTATGTCCTGTGGGCGAAGTCCAGTCCACTGCCTCTTTCTGAATGGTCTGTTAGCTAAGAATGTTTTTTACATTTTTTAATGGTTGGAAAAAATCATAAGAATATTTCATGGCATGTGAAAATGATCCGAAATTTAAATTTCAATGTCCAGAAATCAAGTTATACTGGAATACAGCCACGCCCATTTGTGTACATATTGTTTATGGTTGCTTTCGTGCTACAACAGTCGGGTAGCCACAACAGAGACAGCATGGCCCAGAAAGCTGAAAAAATTGTACACATCAAATTTATATAATGTTATAAACCAATGTTACCTGAATAAAAAATAAATCTAAAAGAAAAAAATGAAATACAATAAAATAAACTGGGTATAGGCATATAAGGCCTTAAATCCTAGGGCTCTAAGTTCTCTGAAACCACCCCAAGGCCAGTGGCTATTACTCTTATTGTATAAGGACTAAGGTTTTAAAAAAGAGATTACCCCAGAGCCTAAAATACAAATAAGAGGGAAGGAGGAATGCCAGAAATTGCTGACATGTGACTGAACTTGTATAGGCAGAAAAATATACCACAAAGTTTACCCGGAAGTGCCTCGAAGAGAAGAGGACCTTAACCAGAATACTGTCATGAAGAGCACTGTCTGGCAGGCCCCAGGAGATTTTCAGACAAGGACTTTGCTAGGTGCAGGGTGGAGGTGGGTGGCGGAGCCTGTGGAACTAGGCAGTGAAAAGGGGAGGAGGGAAGGAAGGGAGTCAGAAATAGTGCAGAGACATTGGACAAAAAATATCATTTATTTTTTCATTTGAGAGTGTGCATTTATTTAAAAGCAAATGTCTCTGAATGTATTCATCCAAAAGGACATGGTCACCTGAAGCAATACTTCTCAAACTTTAATTTGCAAATGAATCACCTGGAGATCTTGTGCAAATGCAGATTCTGAATCAGTAGGTCTGGGGCGGAGCTCAGGCTCCCAAGTGACGCTAACGCTACTGGTCCACAGACCACACTGAGTAGCTAAGGCTGAGGGAGGCCACACCCTTATTCTCTAACACCATTACAGCTTCTCTAAAGATTCTAAGTGAGAGAGAGCCAAGTTATTGGGCACATTGGAAAGTTATTTTTTCTATCTTAGGCAGGCCTCCTTACCCAAAATAGCACCGCCTGGCTTGATGAATGTTAATGTGCTCTAAAAACTTCAGAGCTGATCCTAAAGAATCATCTTCTCTCAAGGAACAAAGATTTGGAATTCCCCAGTGGCCTAGTGGTTAGGACTCCACACTTTCACAGCAGAGGGACTGGGTTTGATCCTTGGTCAGCGAACTAAGATCGGTGTGCCCCCCCCTCCAAAAAAAAAGACTTGCTGCCATCAAGAACATTCTGATAATATGCTACAGACTCAGAATGTAATCATGAGAGGAATTTCAAAAAAGCTTCAAGCAGCAGTAACGTCATTAAAAAGAGCACATATTTTTACATAAACAATAGTCATTTGGATTTTTAAGTTTGGGAGTGTTTGCAAAACACAAATAGTCTAACTTTGTAGTTCACTTCCCACATAGTACATACTCCCTCGACATGCCCATATCATTTTTCCTCCAGTTTTGAATTTCAGAATAGGACACTTGCCTAAACCCCAAGTGCCAAGAAATCTCACACCAGTTTTCGAGAGCCTCAATTTCAGTTGCAGGAGTAGGAGGTTCAGCTGTACCAGAAAGCAATAAACCCATCTAATTTCCTAAATCTTCAGCCACAGAAAACATGGAAAAATGGTTTGCTCGTTTTAGCAGAGTTTTCAACCACACAACCCTAACTCTTTTAAAGTTTAATTACTGGTTTTCCCCTGCCAAGATAAACATGGCCTCCTGCATCCTGCATATGCCAAGGTATATTCCCAGGCTTGCTACATTTCAAACTGCACCTAGATTCTCCTATAATATAGGGCTTGGTCCTACATAACTTTCAAGCTAATGAAACAGTATGGGCCGTATGAGAAAAATACAAAGGCGAGTCAAAGATTCAAAATGCCTAAAACTTTAGAACATTCCTCTCCCCTTTCTATTTTGTTCTGTCTCATAAGAATATGCTTTTAACATCATATATACTCTCTGGGTACATCATTCTCACCAAAAGTCATTAAAATCAATGAATCACAATACCTTCCAAATCTTAGGAGGAAAACCTCTGTTTTCCTTCATATTAGTTTCTAAATCTAAGAGAAAGGCAGAGTTAAATTTTTTATTCCACCAGAGTCACTGGATTAGAAAGGAATTGAAGAATATCATTAACGGTGCATTTTTAAAGACTGATTTGTACTTTGTGAGTTAAATGTCATGATTTTTTCAGGCAAACACTGACAAAAATCAAATGGAAAGAAATTCCAACATGGTTTGATCACAATGTAAAGTCTTTCCTCACAAAATAAATCAAAGTATCTGACTATGAATTCATAAACACTCATTTTGCTCAATGTAATGCATCAAAAATGTTTGCCTGATGCAACCAAATCCTCTAGCCACTCGAATCCACTTTATACCCACCTCACATTCTGGACTATGCATTTGGTACTTGGGAGTTTTTATTTATTTACCCTCCTAAAGAAAAAGCTTCCTTTCATTTGCATATTTAATACAAACTAAGGATGCACCACCTACTAACACAAGCAAACAGCCCTCCACCTGCATCCTGACCAGGTTTGCCAGAATACAGCAGAAGGAAACCACTGCACTAGCCCAGTTCCACTTACCTAGAAAGAGGACCGTGCCCAGCACCAGGGTGCCACCAACGAACACGGCCAGGGCGATTCGAGTGCCTCTGTTGGCCGTCTTCCCACTCTCCACGCTGCTCCCTGTCTCTGCATCCATTGGGAGAGATGTAAGGGCCAGGCAAGAAGAAAGTCGCTTTTTGTGGTTTGGTGGCTGGTCTCAAGAGTCTGTTAGGCGTTGACATCCAAGGTTCTCATGCTCTTCTACTAATGGACAGGTTAAAAAAAAGCCCGTCAGGATATGTCCTCTCGCCACCCTTTCTCACATACTTCTTCACAAATGAAATAAAAGAAACCCAAAGATATCGGTTGCCTTGGCTTTCCCCCTGACCAGACAAAACAAACAGTGGTTGCTTTATCTTGGTGCTCTCCCCCCAGCAAGAGGGTGCTCCCCCTCTCAACCGATTGCTTGGCAGGCTCTTCCCTCAGGCGTTCCGAGTGTACGTTTTACTATGTTACTGAACAGATGTTTTAGCTATTTGAATGTATAGTCACTTGGGGAGGAAAAAACGATTGTCTTTATCAAAACTGGATTCTTGTCAAACTCCCCCAAACCATGATAAGTTAGGTGGCAAGGATTCTTCCGACCCACTTCAAGATCTCAAAGAATCACATACTTCTTTGGCAATAATCATTCTGCTTGCCTGAATTGTCTTCATCAAAGATATTCTTTCAGTGTGCGAGTCCCCTTTTTAAAGCCTTCTAAGAGTTTCTGGGATATCCTGGAGGATTTTATTTTAGGAAGTTTGTGTATGACAGCATGTGCCAAAAATCAGAGTCATAGCCCAGTGCAGTGCAAAGTAGTAATTAAGACAACCTACAGAGGCTGATGGTTTGGACTGGAACTTTTTTTTAAGGAAGAAGGAAAAGCACTTCCTTTCCGTGGTGCTAAGAATTGTACAAAAGGTAAGTGTTCGAATTAAGCTTATTAGCCAGCACAAAAGATATGGCAAAAGGGTTTTTCCCTGCATGTTTTAATGAAAAGTGCACACGTGTATTGTGTCCTCCAGCCCCACCATTGGTTAGTACGTTTTTGTGTTTTCATCAAGCCCCGGTCTCAGCAGATTCCCCAGGATGAATTCAGAGGTGATCCGTCTCACTGGAAACACTGATTAATGACTGGGTCTTTGATTTCTTGGATTATATTGATACTAACAATTTAAATTATAAAAATCTGCTTTCTTCACGGGGCAGGGCATCTGATATTTCAGTGTTATTAAAATGATATCGATTTTATGATCCAATGATATACATATCATTAATTCACAGCACAATTACCACCTACCTGTTTTTGTTTTGCTGGAGGTCACAGGACAGTGTGAGTGGAGCTGGAGAATGTAGCTACATCTAGAAACCAGGAGAGCACTTTTCTCATGCAAAACTTCTGCCTTTGGCCATGGGAGGCATCACACCAGGGCTCAGCAGACACTGAGGAGTTCAATGTAACACGGGCTCACGTTCACAGTCCTGTAACACACCCTACCTTACTTTCTGCTCATTTCATGTTGCCCCCAAACCAGAAAGAATAAGCCTTTGTCCAAATTATGACATCATGGTATGTTGTAGACATTTTGTGCTCATTAGCTGTGGATGTTGTTATTGTTGTTCCAATAACACATCCTAGCAGGTCTTTGGCTTCTAGGATGGGATACTCCCAAGAGTTTTTGGACTTGACTCCATACTACTTCTAGACTGTGAGCTCCATGAGGTCCGGAATCACATCCATCAAGTTCAGTGCTGCAGCCCATCATCCACAGTTCATGGTCCGCAACAGTGAAGGGAGAAATAGGAGCAATGAAAATTACACAAGTTAGCCTCAGTCACTTACTCTTAAAAAGCAACTTCAGGAACCTCAGATGCTAGTGTCTGGGGGTCTTTCAGCCTCCTAATTCTTTCTAAATGCTCAGATGATAATGATACTTCACACAGGTATAGCACTTTCATATCCCATTTTAACCTCATGATAAACCTATATACTTGTTAGCAAAGGTATTTTTATCTCTCTTTTGCTCCTAAGAAAACTGAGGCCCAAGGACTGGCCTCAGGTGACACAGGAAAAGCAGGAAATGGAAAGATAGCAAGGGGAATCACTGCCATACCCTGTGCACAGGGGAGAGGACAACCACATAAGCATGACACCAGGACCCACTTCTTCCCTCTTTCCTTCCTTCTTCAAATCTCCTCACACCTTTCCAGGTCCAGACTGACATGCAGTGGTGATCGTGGGTTGCCGGCTGGAAACCTTGGACTGGCAGTTTCCCCAGAGATGAGGGCAATTGGGACTTACCCTGAAGCACACCTATCCATCACTTAACCTCGTGAATTCATTCCTGAACATTCAACTGCTAAGTGAAAAGCCATTAAACCAAAAAATACTTCCATTAGTTGTAACAGGAAAATTAGGATGCATTCCATCCCAAACAAAGATATGCAAATGCAGATAGAAAAATGTATTAATTGAACAATGAAAATAAGTCTATTTCAAAATGTCAAAAATACAGTATGTTCACCCAATGTAATGAAGGTTTGTTTTACTCACCAAAGGACTGAGGAAGACTTGAGAGTGGGTGGGGATCGGTAGAAGAAAGGGTGCAGGTGAATCATTCACCATCAAGTGCATTCCTCATTCTGTGCCATTTTCTGCATTAATCTTTCAACCTTTTCAGAGATGACGATTATTTTGTGCTCAAACTGCACTTAAAAATAAAGTTGCGACACAGAAAAAACCCTTTAGAGCAAAATAAAGAAGTTCAAAGAACAGAGAATTAATGAGTGCTCACAAGAGACAAAAGCAGGGATCTGCAAACTAGGGCACGTGGCCCACTGCCTGTTTTTGTAAATAAAGTTTTATTGGAACAAAGTCATGCCCATTTGTTAATGTATCATCTATGATTGCTTTCATGCTACAAAGTCAAAGTTGAGTAGTTTTGTGACACAGATATTATGTGAAGCTTAGAATATTTACTCTCTGGCCCTTTCCAGAAAAGTTTACCAATCCCTGGACTAATGAGCGACAAAAGATGCTGCCTCTTCAGACCACCCACACGGCACACATACACAAAGCAAAATGGTCATCCACACCCGACCTGCTTCTCAAAATCGTTCCATTTGATATTCTCTAAATACAAGCTGTTGTGTCAAGGAAATTGGTCGATGTGTCTTTGCCTGAAACTGTGCTACTGAAACTACAGCGTATTACTTAGTGTGTTTTGAAGTGAAAAGTCATTGTTCTGGTATAAAAAGGGGTGGGCATTGTCAAAAAACTTTTATAATTTCTCAATAGCTGTAAAAATGAGTTAAATGAAAAGTCACTATGCAAGTAAGTCTGTTAATAGTCTGGTCTGCACCCACCTGTTTCAATTAAGAAGCCCCAGGGCTATCAGGAGCCTTAACTGAAATCAATGAATGAATCAACAGAAGTTCCTTGAGCTTTTCTCAGGCGCATGGTCCTGTGCAAGGCCTGTGAGGGAGGATGAAGAAGCCATGCCAGAGATTCCAGACTGGGAAACTGGGCTTGGGCAGTAAAACATCCAAAAGCCTTGGCAACTTAGTTACAGAACACTAAAGGTCAGTAAATGTCCAAAGAACTAGAAATCTCTGGGTGGTAGACTTGTTGGGAAGACTTCCAGAAGGAGGACCAACAAGAATGGACAGCTTGAGGAATAAAAGGAACACTTCCAGATAGACCAAACCCCGCCCCAAGAGGGGACTTGCCTGGGCATTTACGTCTCTTCCTGCAGGACTCACAGGTGAGATTATTTATTCAGAGATAAGTGATTCCTGCAATCTCAGCCCAACTCCAGTGGCCGGGAGGACAACTGAAAATGAATCTATGCTAGACATGAGTGCATCTGGTCATTACTTGGATGTTTGGGGTCTTCTGTTTCTGGCAGTAAAATCCCATGTGGGCCACAATTTCAGTGAGAAGGAAGGAAATGATTTAAATCCTGAAAAATGTACTCATCCATCCCCTGGAAGGAGGAGGGAGGGAGTGAAGGGAAAAGAAGGAGAGAGAAGCTAAATGCTGAAAACTCAGAGCTGGGAGCTGTAGCAGGGCTCTGTTATTCGTTGGCAGGTCCATCAGATTAGGGAAGGTTCAAGTCCCAGGCCTTGCACTAAAGGGACTCATTACTTACAGTACATCTGATCTTTTTAAACATCTTTCTTAGCTAGGTGTTCTGTGTCCTTTTGCAGATGAGGAAACTCAAGTTTGGAGCTAGTAAGTGATTTGCCCAAGGTCACATAGCAGGTGTTTGTCTTAAGGCCTGAGGGGTTTCAAATTCCAACCTCTTTTCTCTGTGCCATGTTTCTTGCTAAATTTGTTTATCTCTCTCAGGTAATTAGCAGAGGTAGGTATAGCATATCAAAAAGACACTTGAGCTGAGGAAAAGCGATGATAAACTATGCTTCCTCTAATTCTCTTGTTAGAAAGATTATCACATTTTATTTCCTTAACAGGAACAGCAGCCATAACTTAATATGGGGGAAAAATTTTTTTTTGAGTTGGAGAACAAAAATAGCAATACATAAAATATCTCCTGATTTCCTGCTGCTAGTAACTGAACATTAGGAAAGATATATAAATTTGAAAGGTATCTATCCATGAATTGTACTTGTTTACTTCTGAGCCTAAAGGGGACTTTTATTCCCTGATTTTCTCACCTCCTGGACCATACAGCTACTATTTCTTCAGTATGCCCTCTTTTTATGCATATTATCTTCGGTCCTTATGGCAGTTCTATGATATAGGAATCTTTTCACGGGTTTTAAGGATAAGGACACTGGGGCTTCCCTGGTGGCGCAGTGGTTGAGAGTCCGCCTGCCGATCCTGGGGACACGGGTTCGTGCCCCGGTCCGGGAAGATCCCACATGCCGCGGAGCGGCTGGGCCCGTGAGCCATGGCCGCTGAGCCTGCGCGTCCGGAGCCTGTGCTCCGCACCGGGAGAGGCCACAACAGTGAGAGGCCCGCGTACCGCAAAAAAAAAAAAAAAAAAAGATAAGGACACTGAAGCTGGCAGAAGATAAGTAATATTCCCAGGGTCACCTGATGGGTAAATGAAAGAGCCCAGCTGGAACTCAAATCTATCTGGCTCCTGTTTTAAGAGGTACCCGGGATTTTTTCTAAACACGTATGATAAGATGACGGACATGGAGACAGGCTTCAAAAGAAGAGTGTTACTCACCGTTTTCAAGAGGAAGTGGTATGCCATGTCACAGAGGGCTGCAAGAGGAAGCATCAGGGTTGGTCAGACGGCAGAAGGGGTGAGGGGAAAGTCTGAGCAAAAGCCTTTATTGTGGTTTTCAAGGGAAGAAATGGGTGAGGCAGGGTAAGCAACTGAGCAGGTTTAGAACTGGAATAATTTCAGCAGGCTCTGGTCTATAGGAGTGGGCTCTAGTTGTCCAGTACCCGGCCCTGGGGTGATTAGGGCAGGGGGACAGTGCCCTAGATACTGCACAAGCCTGATAAAAGGAGGCAGGTAGGGGCATGAACTTGGGATTGGTTGGTTTGCATTTCAGAGGCATGGTAGAAGGCAAGTCATTCACTATGTTTAGGAATTAGCTAACCCTTGGAGGGGCAGTCCCTCCCTGGGTCTGAAAGGAGTCACGATGTCAAAAAATCATAAAATATAGAAAATTTAAAAATGATTAACAGCTACAAAACCCATGAGATTTTCCCCAAAGCACTCTACTGCATAACACTTCTATTAAAATGTAATAACTATTCATCCAACTAGTGCTTACATACTACATCCTCAAATTGATCAGACCCACTCTGACCCCTCAGTTAGACTACTAACCTATAGAAGTTTGAACGTCTTTGATTAATTACAGCCAACTGCTCAAGGACGGCTTACTCAGATGTTTATGAAGGCAAGAGGCATATAGAGAAGTGATTCTCAAATGTGAATGGTCAGGCACCAGAACCTTCTAGAGGGCTGGTTAAAATGCAGACTGCTGGGCTGTCCCTAGGGTGTCTGATCCAGTAGGTCTAGGATGGTTGGAAATCTGCATTTCTAACAAGTTCCCAGGCGATGCTAATACCATTGGTCGGAGGACCACGTTTTGAGAACCACTAGCTTAGAGAAACCACTGAATCTCTTTACAATGTATCAATAGTAAGGTAAACTCAAGAACTAACAAAACTAAACATTAAACTTAGGTATTGAAACCAAGGATGACATTCAAAATATTTAACCAGTATGGCATGGCGCTGACCAGGGGGCTGTTGCAGGCTGTTATGACTCTGTTGACAATTGTGAGTTGCAGCACAGCGTGCCGGAGGGTGATCCTGGTTCAACAAAAGCCCACAAGAGGAAGTACACAGCACACCTCGAGGGGCCGCACTGGGGTGTGTGCCTCTCTTAGGGTCCTCGGGTAGTGTGCTTTGGGGTTCCTGAGTAAGGCCAGATTGATCAATTCAAACCAAAAAGAGCAGGGTTGTGGTGAGCTCCACAGGGGTCTTATCTAAGAGGCACACAAGGGGGCCGGCCCTGGGAGGCAGGGAGACTGTTAATCACAAGGGCTGCTGGGGAAGTCATATCAGGAACTTCCCTTTGCTTGCGTCTCTGCAGGCTGTTATCTAGGGCATGCACTTGTATGAGGGGCGAGTGTCAGTTTAAGGCTCCCACGGGCCGCTAGGCTGTAAGAGTGAATGCTTCAGAAAGCAAGGCAGGGGACTTCCCTGGTGGTGCAGTGGTTAAGAATCCACCTGCCAATGCAGGGGACACGGGTTCGAGCCCTGGTCCGGGAAGATCCCACATGCCACGGAAGAACTAAGCCCGTGCACCACAACTACTGAGCCTGCACTCTAGAGCCCGTGAGCCACAACTACTGAGCCCATGTGCCACAACTACTGAAGCCCACACGCCTAGAGCCCATGCTCTGCAACGAGAAGCCACCGCAGTGAGAAGCCCATGCACTGCAATGAAGAGTAGCCCCCACTTGCCACAACTAGAGAAAGCCCGGGCACAGCAACAGAGACCCAGTGCAGCCAAAAATAAATAAATAAAAATAAAATAAATTTATTAAAAAAAATCACTCAAGAAAAAAAGTGGACCAAAGACTTGAACAGACACTTCAAAAGGAGGTTATCCAAGGGACCAATAAACATATGAAGAAGGGCTCCACTTCATTAGTCATTAAGGAAATGCAAATGAAAACCACAACAATGTCCCTCTTTTCTGGTCTCTTCTCTTCACCACAGACCCTTGCGGTTCTCCAATCCTAGTTGGTTGTGTTCTCATTGGTAGTAAGAACAGCCAGGTAAGAACGTACACCTGTCTGCTTCCTGTCATCTCTGAGCTGCTTGAGAGCTGGGATCATGGTCTGGACAGCTTTTCACCTCTGGCACCAGAGGGAGAAGGCATTTAACATTGTAGGTTGAATGCAACTGAAATCCCAATGAGATGACAGAAGCTCGAGATTCAGAATGTGATTCTGCAGCCGGATGAAGAGGAAAGGACTAGAGAGGAGAAAGAACAGAGCCTTTTTCTGAAGTTACTAGACATGATCAAGGACAAGAGGGAAATCATTTCTTTCAAGATAGTGGCTGACGCGTCTTGTTCACATCCCCTCTGCCATAACTCACCGTTGGATTCCTTAATGTCAAGTGCTCTCCGGGTGCAGCCAGACTGGTTTTTATCAAATGAAGACATATCCCTGTTCTCTAGAACTTTCTGCCAATAGAATTCTCAGTAGAAAGGAAAAAAAAAAGATGGGTGCACATTAAATAGGGTATCTTCTACAAATGGAGGAAGGGAACTAAGGTAAGATTTTGACATTTCAACAGATTATTTTCAGTTCTGTAATGCATTTGAAAGTTTTTTACTCTAAAAAGAGCTCGTCTGACACAATATAATATTTGTCATTATTCTTCCAAACATAATGAGTACTCACTATCCGTATTTTTTTTTTTTTTTTTTTTTTGCGGTATGCGGGCCTCTCACTGTTGTGGCCTCCCCCGTTGCGGAGCACAGGCTCCGGATGCGCAGGCCCAGCGGCCATGGCTCACGGGCCCAGCCGCTCCGCGGCATATGGGATCCTCCCAGACCGGGGCACGAACCCGTATCCCCTGCATCGGCAGGCGGACTCTCAACCACTGCGCCACCAGGGAGGCCCACTATCCGTATTTTTTAAAAATTATAAAACAGTTCCTCAAACTCATTTCTACATTGTGAGACAAGAGTACAAATGCAAGTCCATCCACATATCATTTAAAGCTGGAAATCAGGCTACAAACTGTTAAATCAAGTACATTTTGTCCTCCTAACTTGTAAATATACCTCTTACCCACCTGGAAAGCCACGCTCCAATGCAAAATTCACAGACTCTGTGAAGTTCCATGCAAAAACATCTTGGCGCCCCCTTTTCTCTGCTCACACACCCCACGAACACCACCAGCAACCCCCAAGCGCAGGCAGAATCTTCCATCATCCATCAGGCTGTGGGGTGATAAACTGAGGAGACCCCCACGGGCCCTGGAAATGGGCACTAAGCAGTTAGGACAGGACATTTCATGTCTCAGGGATACAAACTGTGTTCTAGAAGGGGACAGAGGCACAGCCCCTTGGCACTTTGGACCCGTCCCTGGTGGCGAGGGGCACAGCTGGAGGAGAGGCAGAGCGAAGCCCTCTTGAAACCAGCATCCAGGACAGGTCCCCTCTTGACCAGTTCTCAGGGCAAAAGTGTAGTCCTTATCACACAGCTTACAATTTAAACCCTTTCACATCCAACCTACCCAAATAGATTTAAACTACGAGAATTTTTTTTAAAGAAGAGAAATATAGACCTCAGGTATTGGGGACGATCTACCAACTGCAACTGAGGGCCTTGACAGTGAAAGCCAAAAGGAAAAGACCTCAGTTAGACGTCCTTAAATAATTTATGCAAGTTCATTTGTTTAAGGAGACAATGTTTTTCAACGTGTCGAATTCCAGGAACATTTTATTGT
Organism: Mesoplodon mirus; assembly: GCF_964341445.2. Lineage (NCBI taxonomy): Eukaryota > Metazoa > Chordata > Mammalia > Artiodactyla > Ziphiidae > Mesoplodon > Mesoplodon mirus. The sequence goes on along the minus strand of NC_138981.1, from coordinate 20,386,769 downwards.
GTCAGTATTGTATAAAATTCATCAGGTGATATATGAATTTCAAGAATGTAATACATTATACCAACAGGAAAGATAATTTGTCTTCCTAAGGAGGTGATAAATACGACATTACACAATAGACTGCCTCACTGATATTATCAGCCATGAATTCCATTTGGAGTCTACTGCTCATCTCAAAGGCTTAGCATTATTTAACGGTAATAACTCCCAGTCATAACCACTCAGACGATCGATTGTGTTTAATCACTGATGTTACTGTAATGGTGAAAAGGCTGCATTATTTTTGTTTGAAGCTAGCACATCAAGTCCCGTGGTATGGTATAATTAAGAACTGTTTACTTTTTCTTAAATTCAGCACCCCTCACCCCCACCTCAAAAGCTAGACATTAAAGTACTAAATATAATGATCTCGGTAAACCAAATTGCTATGTTCCTGGCAGCCCTTCCCTCCTGTTTCCCTTAAACATTTCTATCTGAAATGATGATGAATAAAAAAAGAAAAAAAAAAGAAACCTGGAAAATATACAGCTCTCCCTTCACCGTGTCATCCACCTAACCACCAGAGCTTCCGTTCCAGTGCTGAGAAGCACTCCCTCCCTCCTGCCTGTGTCCCTTTCTGGCCATTTTAGATTGTTACTTGCGTTGTTTCAAATGTCCACGGGGCACACAATGCAGGATCATGAAACAACAGCCCGTTATTTTATGTCTGTGAGTCAGTCTCCCCAAGTAGACTGGGGAACATTTTTGAGGGCCTTCAATCATCTCGGTTTGCTCGGTACCCCACCAGGGCCTGACCCATGGAAGTACCCATGTTACTGAAAAAACAAATGATCACCTTTTTGCCCTCATGAACTACACAGTATTGAGTGTTATTCTGGCATAAAGAATATCAGAATCAGTTCCCCACAGAAGTGAATTAACCCAGTGCTTTACCACTATAGAGCTTAGAATCTAAAAATTAGAAAGTCTAGATATAAGATGATCCTGGATGATTTCATTCAAATCCCACCAGGTAGGGAATGACATACAGAGAACTCCCAGAACTTAGTGGCAAAGACAAGACTGATGAGGCATGCCCCTGTGAAATCTTTTTTAAGATGCACTTTGTTTTAATTACATTTTATAATCATCAGGAGACTAGCTTTGGCTATGCTTTGAGAAACTGTACAACACTGCATTTAATCCAAGGTTATTTTTCAGAGGCGAAATTGGAAAGACATCAGATCCTGGAAGTGCTTAGGAGGGAATCATTCTGAATGGCATTGCTATAAGTGGTCAACACAATATGGCAGCTGATGCCTTTCATCTCCTCTTTTAAATGCGTTTCAACACTGTGAGCAGCCTCTGATCACTTCTGGAAATAGACGGGTTATAAAGTATGAATAAAGACAGATAAGGACTTCCCTGGTGGTGTAGTGGTTAAGAATCCGCCTGCCATTGCAGGGGACATGGGTTCGAGCCCTGGTCCGGGAAGATCCCACATGCCACGGAGCAACTAAGCCCATGCACCACAACTACTAAGCCTGCGCTCTAGAGCCTGTGCTCCGCAACAAGAGAAGTCACCGCAGTGAGAAGCCCGCGCACTGCAATGAAGAGTAGCCCCCGCTCGCCGCAACTAGAGAAAGCCTGCGTGCAGGAACGAAGACCAAAGGCAGCCATAAATAAATAAAAATTAAAAAAAAAAAGACAGATAACCACGTGGATTTTGTTGCTTAGCTAAGCACAATTTTGTGATCATCACCAACCAAGTCATGTTTCTTTTTTAAGGTGGTGCATGGGGCCTGGCTTAACACATTTACTAGCATTTGAATTGTTCCCAAGATACAGCCTCTTTTTGGTAGATTTCATATGCTGAAGTGTTCTGTCCACCAACTTAATAATCTCAGGTATAACTACAACACTTGATCAAATGTTTTATTCAGAGCATTTTTGGTAATCTGTTATAATGCAATTATTTAGCCTATAACCGATCCCACGTAACTTAGCTGTTCATTTAAATGTTTAATATTTAAAAATAAATTGTATAGTGGGCCATGATAAAAAAATTTCATCTAGACTATGCTCAACATATTTTTCTTTTTTGTAATATTCTAGAAAGAAATACAATCCATTGGCATTCTATGGCCATCTGCATATCTTTTAAAAGTACATTTCTGGCACAGCCCCACCAGCTATCACTTTCTCAGAAGCGTTGGACCCAGAAACAGGCCCATGAATAAATGAGTAACTTAATGTAGGACAACAAATGCATTTCAAATCACTGGGGAATGAATGGACAATTTAATCAAGGGTATTGGGATAAGTAGTGATCACAATGGAAAAAAATACCCTCACAATTCATAGCATACCAAAAACACAAAACAAAAACAAAAAACCTTCCTCACATGCTACCAAAAAAATGGGGTGGGAAATGCCAGCTAAATGAAAGACCTAATTATGAAAAGCAAAAGTTTAAAATACTAGAAAAAAAAAGAAAAAAATATATATATGATAAAATCAGACTAGGTAGGGAAAGGTTTCTTAAAAAAAACACAATAAACAGAAACCATAAAGGAAACAGACTGACAAATTTTGACTACACTCAAATAAAAAACTCGTGTGCATCAGAAAATACCATTAAGAAATGAAAAGACCAAGCATATCCAAAGCTAGTCTCCCGATGATTATAAAATGTAATTAAAACAAAGGGCATCTTAAAAAGATTTGACAAGGGAAGATTGGGAGTAGATACTTGTAACAATATAAGCAACACAGGATTATCATCCTGAAGATGTAAACACAATAGATCAATAAGAAAGTAAAAACCCAATAGTCAATGGGCAGAAGACAGGCATTTTTCCAAAGAAGAATATTGGCTGGCCAATTAACTTATAAAAATGTGCCCAACCTCACTCAAAATCAGGTGATGAAAATTTAAACCACAATAAGTTACCATTTCACACCTCCAGACTGGCAAAAACTTAAAGTCTAACAATGCCAAGTGTTGGCAATGGAGCAACTTCAATTCTCATGCCCTGATCGTAAGTGTGTAAATTGTTACCCCAGTTTGGAAAGCAATTTGGCAACATCTAATAAAGTTGAAGTCTGGAGAAGCAAACGTGGGAACGTTCCATCACCTGATTTCTTTTAAAAGCAGCAGTAGCTTAACATAGCAGGCAGTTTGGTTGCATTAGTACAAATTCTGATTTTGAATTTACAAATGAAATTTTCAAAAATTTCATTTTTGAAAGTTGATACTTGCTGGTAAATAATAAAAGCTAACATTTGAGCGCTTAGACTGTGCCAGGCACCACTCTAAGCATGGATTCTTTCATTTGATCCTCATAATGATCCAGAAGAAGATTGCTATAGATTGAATATTTATGTGTCCCCCAAGTTCGTATGTTGGAATCCTAACCCCCAATGAGATGGTATTAGGAGGCGAGGCCCTTGGGAGGTGACTAGGTCACGAGGGTAAAGCCCTCATGAATAGGATTAGTGCCCTTATAAAAGAGACTCCAGACAGCTCCCTTGACCCATCTGCCATGTGAGGGCACAGAACAAAGACAGCCATCAATAAGGAAGAGGGTCTTCACCAGATGCCAAATCTGCTAGCACGACATCTTGGATTTCCCGCATTCTAGAAGTGTGAGAAATAAATTTCTGTTATTTATAAGCCACCCAGTCTATGGTATTATTATAGCAGCACAAACAGAATAAGACAAAGGAGCCATTATTATCCCTATTTTACAGATGCACAGAGGGCCAAGGCCCCAGAGCCAGGATGTGGCAGAGCCAGGATATGAATCCAGTGGTCTGGGCCCACTTTCACATCCTGCATCTCATGAGTAAATAGTATTTTCAGGAGTCGACATGGCTTGTCCTGAATGTGATGAGTAAATTGTAATATCACTAAGCATGTGTGAAGCACTACTGACTTTACATCTGGAAAATTAGGATGATTTCTCAAGTCAGTCTTGATACTACTACAAAAGCAAGGAGTGGAGAGAAGGAAGAATGCTTGTAACTCTTGACTTGCATGTCCAAGAAGCAAATACAATTCAATCTTCTGTTTCAGGCTTCCTGATTACCAGGAGAATATGTTCTCCAAATGGCACCCTTTCTAAGTTTCCAGAACAACGTTCCTTCCAGGAAGGCACAGACTTTGACATCTCATACCAGTGCAGGATGACTGTGAAATTCACAGTATTATTTTATTTATGAGGTACCTATTAGTGCTTTTGGTTATTTGCTTCAAAGGCTTTAGTATCTCTTTGCTAATAGGAGGTCTTCTCTTGACTGCTTCACTCAAAGTGCCATACAGGGCTATAAGATTCAGTCTCCACACATTTGTCAGGGTCAAGGTGGATAATCTGTGCTATCTCTCAATAAGACATTTTCTTCTTTCCTTAAACACCATGAATTCTGAACAGGAGACATAAAGCACTCCTTGGGTTTTACATTAAATTCTGAAGTCAAATGTGGTAGATTAAATTATTGTTCTCAATTCCTCACTCTCCTGTCATCCATATCCTGGCTACAGCTTTGTGGTTGACAGAGCATACTTCCTTGCCTCTCAGCCTTGGGCTTGGCCATGCAATGTGCTTTGACCAATGGGACAGTGACAGACACGGCACAGAGCGAGGCTGAAAATATGCCTGCATCATGGTGCTTCCCTCCTGCACTCCCATCTTTCACCAGAAGAACATGTCTCAGGTAGCCACTGGTCCAAGGAGGAGAGACGTGTGGAGCAGACCTCGACCCAACTGAACAGCTTAGAGCAGAGCCCAGCAGAGCCCAGCCTGGATCAGCTGAACCCCAGCCAACCACAGATGGGTGAGAGAGAAATCAACACTTGGCTGCTATAAGCTGCTGAAATTTCAAGTTTGCTTGTTATGCAGTATTACTGCAATAATAGCTGACTAGTACATAAGCCCTCCTCCTTCTGCCATCTATTTTGAAGACCATCTGTATTACTTTCCCGGGGCTAATGTAACAAAGTACCACAAACTGGGTGACCTAAACAACAGAAATGTATTGTCTCACAGTTCTAGAGGCCAGAAGTCAGAAATCAAGGTGTCGCATTGGTGCAGCCACTATGGAAAACAGTATGGAGGTTCCTCAAGAAACTAAAGATAGAGTTGCCATATGATCCAGCATTCCCACTCCTGGGCATACACCCAGACAAAACTATAATTCGAAAAGGTACATGCACCCCTATGTTCATAGCAGCACTATTTACAATAGCTAAGACATGGAATCAACCTAAATGTCCATCGACAGATGAACAGATAAAAAGATGTGGAATATATACATAATGGAATACTACTCAGCCATAAAAAATGCCATTTGCAGCAACATAGATGGACCTAGAGATTATCATACTAAGTGAAGTAAGTCAGAAAGAGAAAAATGCCATGATATCACTTATATGTGGAATCTAAAATATGACACAAATCAACATATCTACAAAATAGGAACAGGCTCACAGATGCAGGGAACAGACTTGTGGTTGCCAAGGGGGAGGAGGATGGGGGAGGGAAGGAATGGGAGTTTTGGGTTAGCAGATGCAAACTGTTATATATAGGATGGATAAACAACAAGGTCCTACTATATAGCATAGACGATCTTTAGTACCCTATGGTAAACCATAATGGAAAGAATATTAAAAAAAGAATGCATATTTATGTATAACTGAGTCACTGCTGTACAGCAGAAATTAGCACAACATTGTAAATCAACTATACTTCAATGAATAAAAAAAAAAGAAATCAAGGTGTTGGAAATAACACATGTTGGTGAGGATGTGGAGAAAAGGGAACCCTTGTACAGTTTTGGTGGGAATGTAAATTTGTGCAGCCACTGTGGAAAACAGTATAGAGGTTCCTCAAAAAACTGAAAATAGAATTACCATATGACCCAGCAATTCCACTCCTGGGTATATATCTGAAAAAAATAAAAACACGAATTCAAAAAGATACATGTACCTCAATATTCATAGCAGCATTATTTACAATTGCCAAGATATGGAAGCAACCTGTGTCCATAAACAGATAAATCGAAAAGAAGATGTGGTATATATATATACACAATGGAATATTACTGAGCCATAAGAAAGAAAGAAATTTTGCCATTTGCAGCAACATGGATGGACTTGGGAGGGCTTTATGCTAAGTGAAATAAATCAGAGAGACAAATACTGTATGATATCACTTATATCTGGAATCTAAAAAATAAAACAAACTAGTGAATATAATAAAAAAGAAACAGACAACAAATGAATGTATATAACAAAACAGAAACCGAGTCATAGATATGGAGAACAAATTAGTGGTTACCAGTGGGGAGAGGGAAGAGGGAGGGGCAAGATAGGGGGAGGGGAGTAAGGTACAAACTGTTAGGTATAAAATAAGATATAAGGATATATTGTACAACATGGTGAATATAGCCAATATATTATAATAACTATAAATGGAGTACAACCTTTAAAAATTGTGAATCACTATATTGTACACCTGTAACATATAAGATTGTACAGCAACCATACTTCAATAAAATAAGAAAAAAGAAAAGAAATCAAGGTGTTGGCAGGGTTGATTCCTTCTGAGGGCTGTGAGGGGGAATCGGTTCCATGCTTTTCTCCTTAGGCATTCCTTGGCTTGTAGAATGGTATTCTGCCTGTGTTTTCACATCATACGTGTTTCTTGGTCCAAATTTCCCCTTTTTATAAGGATACCAGTCATTGGATAAGGGCCCACCCTAATGACCTCATCTTAACTCGATCATCTTCAAAGACCCTATTTATTTCCAAATAAGGTCACATTCACAGATACTGGAGGTTAGGATTTCAACATCTTTTGAGGGGACACAACTCAGCCCATAACACCATCCCAGATAACTTTCTGGTGGGGGAGAAATAAGACTGGAAGGGCCTGATGGCCTTTTGGTTAATGGAAAATCTAAGAGTTTATCTTTTTATAGAGCTGTAGAAGAGAAAAATAGTACAGCTGACCCTTGAACAATACCTTTCAACTGCACGGGCCCACTTGTATGCAGATTTTTTCAGTGGTAAATACTACAATACTACACCGGAGTTGGTTGAATCTGAGGATGCAGAACTGCAGATACTGAGAGCTGACTGTAAGTCATACTTGGATTTTCAACTGTGTGTGGGGTCAGCGCCCCTAGCCCCCGCATTATCAAAGGTCAACTGTATTAGGTTTTGCTGTCTTCTTGTAAATGTTTGGTGCTTTATAAAGCACTTGCAGTAAATCACCTCCATCCCTACTCATCCCTTACCTGAAACACGTGTGCTTTCCTTATAGCCTTCACCTTAGTTAGTCTACACTTACTCTTTCATGCTTCTATTTCCAGCAGCCCTCACAGCGCCCTGTTGCTTTTGAGCTGGTGTTTTCGGCTCATTTTTCTTTGCTGCTTAAGAGGGTGCCCACATGTTCTTTCCTCTACACATTGCCCTGAATATATCCCAAACATTGTGTTCTAGGACTCCCTTCACGCAGGCTCCGGCAAAAGTGGCCAATAAGTGCTCCTGAAAGCTGTTCTAGTAACGTCAGGACTGAATCGTGTAACCTCTAATCCTTCCCCTTATTCTTTGCTGTATTTTGAATAAACTTGCAAAAGACCCAAGAACGAATTAAAATTTGTTCTGGTTTTACCCTCCACAGAAATGAACAAATTTACCTAAACCCATGAAATCAAAGCATAATCCAGGCTTCAGTAAGTTGCATGTTTAGCTGAATAAAAAGTATAATCCCTCATCCTTGTATTAAGAAACTTCTAGCTGTCAGGGCAATGTCTGCACACTGAACAGGGTCTCCACATTCTTTCAAACTGCAGGGAGAACTTGAAAATATCTGCACTGATCACTGCTTCAAAGTCTCCACTAATTGGCCTCCATCCACCGCCAGTTTTGTAATTTTTCAAATGCTGAGGGTGTCGATGCCCTTTGGTGAGTACTGGGAGGTTAAACTTGAGCCCCAGATTAATGGTTTATCCAATTGCCTTTTTTTTTTTTTTTTTGCGGTACGCGGGCCTCTCACTGCTGTGGCCTCTCCCGCTGCGGAGCACAGGCTCCGGATGCGCAGGCCCAGCGGCCATGGCCCACAGGCCCAGCCGCTCCGCAGCATGTGGGATCCTCCCGGACCGGGGCACGAACCCATGTCCCCTGCATCGGCAGGCGGACTCTCAACCACTGCGCCACCAGGGAAGCCCTCCAATTGCCTTTTTAACACAGTCCATGAGAACATTCCTAACCCTTGGAAGTCAAACAGGAACTCATTTTAGCAATTACCGTGGCAACATCTATTGCTTTGGAGGCCACCTGTAACAATGCTGATATTTAAAATATTTTGATTCAGCAGTGGTTCATGCAACAGCTTTCTGCGAGTTTTTCTGCAAGTCCACCCACCTGATTTTCCACTTACCAGTGCTCCAGCTCAGTACCACTCAGAGTGTGGTCCACAGACCAGCAGCATCAGCTGATGACTATGAGAAATGCAGGCTCCCAGGCCCTGCCCTAGACCTCCAGAACCAGACTGTGTTTTAAGGGGATCCTCGGGTATTCATCCGCAGTCAAGTTTGTGAAGTACTGCCCTCATTTTTCTATTCCTGTTTCTAAATAGCAGGGCAACTACAGTTCCAGCTGAAACTTTTTAAGTCCTCAATCAGTTTTCTCCTAAAACTAATTGAATAGTTTTTGTTTTTGTTTTTGTTTTTTTTTGGCCGTGCAGCTTGCAGGATCTTAGTTCCCTGACGAGGGATCAAACCCATGCCCCCTGTAATGGAAGCATGGAGTCCTAACCACTGGACCTCCAGGGATTTCCCTGAATAGATTTTTTTTTTTAAATTTATTTTTGGCTGCGTTGGGTCTTTGTTGCTGTGCACGGGCTTTCTCTAGTTGCGGAGAGCGGGGGCTACTCTTCCTTGTGGCATGCAGGCTTCTCATTGCAGCGGCTTCTCTTGTTGCGGAGCATGGGCTCTAGGCGCGCGGGCTTCACTAGTTGTGGCGCACGGACTCAGTAGTTGTGGCTCACGGGCTCTAGAGCGCAGGCTCAGTAGTTGTGGCACACAGGCTTAGTTGCTCCGTGGCACGTGGGATCTTCCTGGACCAGGGCTCAAACCCGTGTCCCCTGCGTTGGCAGGCAGATTCTTAACCACTGGGCCACCAGGGAAGTCCCTGAATAGCTTTTTAATGTGACCCTATTTTCAACTTTAAAATTTTAAAAAACGGGCTTTTTGCCCTAAGTAAAAAGAAGAGCTCAGTCCCACTCTCGCTCTCCATTCTTCTCTTCTGCCACATACGTGGGGAAAGAAAAAAAAAAAAAATCAAACCCCTCATGCCCTGTAGTGTATTAGCAGAAGCTCAGGAAGAAACATCTAACAGCAAAGAAACAGTGGGGTCTCTGAAGCAAGATCTTTGCCGGGGGCCTTCTGTCTCTAAGCCAAGTGGGAGCCCCAAGAACCCGAGTGCGGACCCAGAGCCCAGTGGTGCGCCCTCCTCTGAGTCTTGCTGGCATCTGCATTTAGCTCCACCACAGCAGACATCCCGGGCAGAGAACCGCTCACCTCGGTCTTCGTGATCTCCTGCGGGAGCCCTCACAGGTACATTTTCTTCTTTGTGTAGCAGTCAGAAAGCCTGAAAGACATAATTTAGCCACTAGAACTTCTGCTGCCTCACGAACATCACATTTTACCGTCTCCTGTGCTAGATCTTAAAAGCAGCACATGCTTATTTGGGTGCTAGACAGGCCCCTTAAGCCTGGTTCCTCTTAGGTTTCTGATTCTGCGTCCAAAAATTTTGCTGTCACATCCCTCAGGCAGACAGGAGACCAACTGTGTCAACAGAATTCTTTTTTTTCTTAATGTTTAACGTTTTACTTGGAAATAATTTCAAACTTAGAGGAAAGTTACAATTAGAACTCATCAAGTTAATACAGATACTCTATCAAAACTACCATTCGTGGGCTTCCCTGGTGGCGCAGTGGTTGAGAGTCCGCCTGCCGATGCAGGGGACACGGGTTCGTGCCCTGGTCTGGGAGGATCCCACATGCCGTGGAGCGGCTGGGCCCGTGAGCCGTGGCTGCTGGGCCTGCGCGTCCAGAGCCTGTGCTCCGCAACGGGAGAGGCCACAGCAGTGAGAGGCCCGCGTACCACAAAAAACAAAAAAACAAAACAACTACCATTCGTATACCAATTTGTCAATTGATGCAATTTTACAGGATTTTTCCTCCAATACGGGATCCAGTGTCGGGTCAAATAATGCATTTATTTGCCTTGTCTCTTTAGCCTCCTTTAATCTGGAAACCTTTTCACGGCCTTTTCTCTCTCTCCTTTTTTTTTTTTTTTTTTTTGCGGTACATGGGCCTCTCACTGCTGTGGCCTCTCCTGTTGCGGAGCACAGGCTCCGGACATGCAGCCCCAGCGGCCACAGCTCACGGGCCCAGCCGCTCCACGGCACGTGGGATCCTCCCGGACCAGGGCACGAACCCGTGTCCCCTGCATCGGCAGGCGGACTCTCAACCACTGAGCCACCAGGGAAGCCCCCTTTTCTCTTTTTTGACATTGATACTTTTAAAGAATACAGGCCTTTTGAAAATAGAACATTTCTCATTTGGGATCTAATGTTTCCTAGAGGTTAGATTCAGGTACCTGTTGCCAGACCAGAGACCGCTGCTTGTGCTGAGAAGCCTCCTTGTGGACTCTCCTTGGGTTGGTTCGTTACCCTCTTTTCCCTACTTTGACTAACCTGTGTTGTGTGCTAATTGTGTACAATAAACCAAGTGATTCGTGAATTGAAAAAAAAAAAAGATCAGCTTCAGGTAATGCATTCTTAGCCTAATGCTGCACAGGTGATGACGGACCCTTCTCACAACACTGGAAGCATAGGATGTCCACCTGCCCCTTGTTGATTTTGATCACCCAGCCAAAGTGTTGTTCAGTTTCTCCACTAAAAAGTTATTTTCTCTAGCAATGTGTGGTAAGCTGAATAATCACCCCCTATGGATGTCAACATCCTAATCCAAGAAACTTATATGTTACCTTATATCGCAAAAGGGACTTTGCAGCTGTAGTTGAGCTTCAACTGGGGAAGAGTATCGTGGATCATCCAGATGGGCCCAATGTAATCCCAGTAGGGCCTTACGACACGGATGAAGCAGGAGTCAGAAAGAGAAGGTAATGTGACAACGGAAGCAGAGAGATTTGAAGGTGCTGTGCTGCTGACTTTGAGACTGAAGGGCCCAGAAGCCAGAGAATGCAGGTGGTCGCTAGAAACTAGAAAAGGCAGGAAACGGATTCTCCCCTAGAGCCTCCAGAGGGAACCAGCCCTGCCAGTGTCCAGATCTGAGCCCTGTAAGACTCATTTCAGACTTCTGCCCTGAAACATTTGTGTTATTTCAAGGAACTAAGTTCTTAGTAGTTTGTTGAAGTGGTAATAGGAAACTGATACACAACTCATAAGCGATCTGTGGGAGATACTTTAAAGCCACATAAATATGCTCCCTGTCAAAATTTTCCTGCAGATTTGACATCAGGGGATGATTCTTACCTAATTCAGTCTTCATTATGATGATTACACAGTGCTGTTTTCAACTCCAGCACTCCCTCCCCCTTAACTAGCTGACACCCAGCTTTCTATAGTGTCTCATCTATATTTGTGTCCTCCACTTACTTGTATATTTTCCATATACCCTCATGACTTCCAGTTTTTTTCTGATGGTTTAACACTTCTGGATTTATCCAGTGGGAGCCAAGGGTCAGGCTCAAACTAAGCGCAAAGTGGCCAGGATCAGGGTCTCGTGGCCTTGCTGCCTGGTCTCCACCGAAACCCGAGCGACAGTCCCCTGTAGGCTGACCCAGACCAAAGTGGAGGCCTGGAGTAAGAATTTCATCCAATGGGTAGGGAGTCACCAAGGGCAGAGACATTCAAGGGTGATAAACGGTGGAGCGCAAACAAACGGGAAAGGAAGACTCACAGCAATGGCTGACACCCAAACGGCCACAGATCCTACACGTCGTTCCGGTTTTCTGGTCTGAGTGCTTGCTCTACACCTTTCTGAGTTTCTGCTCCTGTTCAGTCTTTGGGGGCACCAGGAAGGAACCCAAAAGACACAAGCCCTGGTGAAAGGACCCTTCACCAACACAGCGCTCTCACCCGCACTGAGACTGCACCTTTACCATCACGGGCTGCTTTTCTTCTTGAACATGCCCAACCCTGCGTCAACTTCTTCACACCAGCCTTTTCTTGTACATTCCACTTGGAAAATGCAATTCTAAGAGTTCCCTTTTACTCTGCACTTTAACTTCATGCACAAAACATTAGAAAAGCTGAGCAAGAGGTACCCGGTGACGGCCCTGGAGTTTATATTCTAGCCGTCTGGCAACTGCCCCCACCATGCTTCAGTTAAATGCCTCCAGCCCTTACCTGGCAGAGTCAGAAACCACACTCAGGCGTGTTCTTTCCCACCAGGACTCACCTTCTCTTCAGACATTAAACATTTAAATGTATGCGGACAATAGATAAGGGGTGAAGACTGTTGAATAAGACTGAGGAGAAAAACCGGAATCACTGAGTGTGAAGGGACCACGCAATGAACGCACAGGATATGTCGACAGAAGCTCCCCCTTAGCCCTGGGAGGAAGGACAGAGGGGTCATTTCATGTATCAAATTTAACTCAGACAACTGAAAGCAGGCAAAGGCAGAGTTGTCTAGAAAGTAGAGGACACGGAATGTCGTCCAAGGAGCACTTCCATCTCTCTGAAACGAACTGAGAGCTGTCAGAATCACTTACTGAGAACCTAAGTCACCAACATAATCATCAACCGATATGTAAGACTATTTTAGCCCTAAAACAAGAAAAAAAGGATTGCCTAATAGGCAGAACCAGGAATGATCTCTAACAAGTCAGCTCCAGTGTCAAAGCCCGTATCTACAGAGAACTGCCCCTTGCCCGTCTTTACAATCTTGGGCCTTCATCTCTAGGCCCCATGGGGTGGGGCAACCCCCACCCCGGTCCTCTCTCTGGATATTGGAGGGCTATCAAAACAGATTTGGCTTGTTAAGCTTACTTTACCCGGGAGAACCCCTGACTCATTTATTCTGTTATGTTCCCTGCAAAGTTGCCCAAAGAGGGACCCATTCATCTGAAAGGAATCACTCATTGAAATGACCACCATTTGACTGGTCATTGCCCCGGGATGTGGTCTGCGTTAATGAACCGTCGCTGGGACCCCTAGATACAGGAGATAAGCATACCTGTCCAGTCACATTTATCATCTGATTTCCCAGGGAAATCACATCCAAGAGTATCCAAATAGCCTTCCCAAAGCACTGGGCTGTTTCTTCCCATGTTCTACTTTTCATTTTTGAAATAATGAGTAAAGCAGAAATCAGTGGAATGACTGCACTAGGTAATTGAGATTTTAAATGGTTCTGGCCAAGGAGAACTGATCTGACGTATGACAGCAGGGTGAAGGGACCCAGCTACCCTTCCCCACCACCGAAATACAATTAAACAGTGGGAGCAAAAACTGTGGGTCAGGGCTTCTTAACCTGGCATCTATGGACGGAATTCTTTGTGGCTCTGAACTTGGATGGGAAAACCTTTCTATCTTTATTTTCACTAACCTCTAACTGAAATCTAGCATGTCCTTTAAGCATGAGCATAGGTCACAATCCACGTTAGCACGGACAGTACCTATGACTTTGTCAGTAAGAGACGTCAGATGCGTTCTTAGCACATTTCAGTTGCTGCAGATCTTCTATTTATGCTCATTATGCTTCAAAATTACAATATTTGACTCACAACTAGATCCAGCTATGTAACAAGTTATTAAAGCACAAATATTAAATCAGACATCTTTGAAAAACATTGTAACCTGTCTCCTTGTAATCATATCTACTTTATGTATTAGAAAACATGCTTCTGAGGAGGGGCTCACAGGTCTCACCAGGTTGCCAGAGTTCACGGTACCAAAAAGGCTGAGAAAGAACCCCTGATGTGAGCTTTCTGACAGCAAATTCAGAAGGTTGGAACCTAAATTCAGACTGCTCCTAGCCACAGGACCCTTGGGCATATTTCAAATTTTGACTGTTGGCCTACTCAGTGATAATCATAATTCACAAAGCTATTTTAAAAGCAAGAGAATGTAAAGGAAAGTTGTGTATTAACCCAAAGCACAGCACCGTAAAAGATTATGTGGTACAAAGACACTCAGCAACAGGGTGATACAGAAGGTTGTTAAGTGTTAGTTCAAGGCCATGTAGCAGCTCAAATCAAATAATGCTGCCAAGCCGGCCTCGAGAACAGGGCTACTCACAGTGCTGTTCCAAGACTGGGTAAGAAGCGTGCCCTGCGGTGGAGACCAACAATAATGCTTCGTTCACTGATGAAGTCTTGCTGTGGACAAAAAACTTCAGCTGAAGCAAACGAAACAATGTGCTTAGCACACAAAGAGCTGGTGGAAGCACCACACTTTGAATAATACTGCTCTAGAGTCTTGGGTACAGGCCAACGATACATCACACACACACACACCCTTCACTCTCACCCTCACGCACACACACCCACACACACCCACACCCCCCACACACACACACACCCTTCACCCTATCCCAGAAGTCATGGGAACAGAATAAAACTGATCAATCTACTGAGACAAATGTAAACTCTTATGTCAGCAGTAGTTAAGCAAGAAGGTGTCTAGTCAATTGCACAAGAAGGAGGGGCACGTTTTTCCTTTGCTTAGTAGCAACACTGTCAACCCAGCCTTCCTCCAGCCCAGGTGCATCACCACTAATCAAATTTTTAAAATATCCAATCACATTTTCAGGAGAGGGCATTACTTTTTTTAATAAACGAGTTCTTGACATCTGCTGATGTGTTGACTAGAATTTAAACTACAGCCACATTTGTCTTGTCTTTAATTAAAAAGCAGCTATATATTACAGTATATTCTATTTTAGAATATAAAGGAGACTACAACAGTAAATAACACTACACCCATTAAAGTAATGTAACAGTGCTTGGATCTTATAACATTTCCTTAAAATGCAGCAAAAGTAGAGGTTGTTTTTAGTTATCGAGTTCAGTTGGCATGCTTTTAACAGTTACAAAGATGTTCAAAAAAACCAGGCATCCTTTCTCTACTAGAAAGTATTGATTGCACTCAGAATTCACCATTATCACCCAGAATAAAGTATTTCTTTCCATTCCCTTCGTCCTCCCATACCACATCCCTTAGTCTCTCCTGAATGTGTCTTCCATGGCCTGGCCCAACCTGATCCATCTCATTCTTAACTCTCAGCTCTTGGCAGGACCTACCTGTGTGTCATGAAATTCATCAGCAGATTTAGCCTCAGCCTCAAGCTAGTCTTCAAGTATAAAGTTATGCCACATATTAACAATACCATAGCTAGACAGCAGATACACTTGCTTTTCTAAAATGGAAAAAAAAAAAGAAAACTCTGGGACTTCCCTGGTGGTGCAGTGGCAAAGAATCCGCCTGCCAATGCAGGCGACACAGGTTCGATCCCTGGTCCAGGAAGATCCCACATGCTTCGGAGCAACTCAGCCCGTGCGCCACAACTACTGAGCCTGAGCTCTAGATCCCACGAGCCACAACTACTGAAGCCTGTGTGCCTAGAGCCCGTGCTCTACAAGAGAAGCCACCACAATGAGAAGCCTGTGCACCGCAATGAAGAGTAGCCCCTGCCCGCCGCAACTCAAGAAAGCCCATGCACAGCAACAAAGACTCAACGTAGCCATAAATAAAAATTAAAAAAAAGAAAACCCTCTAATTCCATTTACCCCAAACTGTGTTCTAACAGTAGTAGTACCATCATTTTTTTTTTTCTTTTTTTTTTCTTTTTTTTGCGGTATGCGGGCCTCTCACTGTTGTGGCCTCTCCCGTTGCGGAGCACAGGCTCCGGATGCGCAGGCCCAGCGGCCATGGCTCACGGGCCCAGCCGCTTCGCGGCATATGGGATCCTCCCAGACCGGGGCACGAACCCGTATCCCCTGCATCGGCAGGCGGACTCTCAACCACTGCGCCACCAGGGAGGCCCCAGTACCATCATTTTTAATCTTACAGAGTGGTACACAGAGACTTTGAAAGCATAGAGTCGGAGGGCGGGGGTTGCGTAGGATTCTTAGTGTCTATCTACCAACGCTGTTTTTAACCTCTATCACAAGAAAAATATTTGCTGAAAGCCAATCTAGTTCCCACATGAGTCTAACTCCTTTATTATTTTTCCCCCATACCAATCCAACAAAAAAGAAAAAGTGGACATATATTCATTTTTAAAGAATATCTGTTGCATACCATGAACCTATCTCAGGAGGAAGAATGTTCTTGGTTGACACTTATTCTGTCTCAAAACACACACTGGATATTTCATTTTTAATGCTTTGCCTACTGCAAATTCATTGTAAATGAACTCACTCCATTGATAAAGCATAAAACCTTTTAAAAAACAACAGGGGGACTTCCCTGGTGGCACAGTGGTTAAGAATCCGCCTGCCAATGCAGGGGACACGGTTTCAATCCCTGGTCCGGTAAGATCCCACATGCCGCGGAGCAACTAAGGCCGTGCACCACAACTACTGAGCCTGTGCTCTAGAGCCCGCAAGTCACAACTACTGAAGCCCACGTGCCCTAGAGCCCACGCACTGCAACTGAGCCCACACGCTGCACTACTGAAGCCCATGCGCTCTAGGGCCCGCGTGCCACAACTACTGAGCCCGTGTGCCGCAACTACTGAAGCCCGCACGCCTAGAGCCCATGCTCCGCAACAAGAGAAGCCACTGCAATGAGAAGCCCGCGTGCTGCAACGAAGAGTACCCCCGCTCGCCGCAACTAGAGAAAGCCCGCAGGCAGCAACAGAGAGCCAACACAGCCAAAAATAAAATTTAAAAATAAAAAAAATTAAAAAATAAAAGTTTGAAAAAAAAAGCAAAACAGGATAACCCAGTGATGTCCAACAATCCAGGTCAATATAACCTCACCTTTGATGTGGATTGTGACCCACAAGTACACTACCAAGCTGTCACACGTACTTCCTTAGGTGAGTTTAAGCTGCTGTTGCGGCTGTGGGCCTCTCCACAACTGTCATCTATCTATGCATCAAAAAACTCAGAAAACTTCACAGCAGCATTCCAAAGTGGTCTTTATTTTCATATCTAATACACCAATAAGAGTTGGAATAGAAAGAAGCTTCTGACTTTCAACTTTACAGTAAGGCCAAATCTTTTCCTATCCTTAGGTCAATTTTATAATGAAGAACTGGTGAATGTAATAGGTTGTGTGTCATTTACCACGGTGGTAAATGAAGTCATTACTGCTGTTCAAAAAAGGCCCTAAGGCCATCCTATTAGAAAGAGATAAATGGCACTGAGTGATATAACAGAACTAAAAAAAGACCAAGGAGACATCTTTGTTCTGTGAGATCAGAAATGAGAAAGAAAAGACCTGGCTGAAATAAAACAACAGACACATGAAATTTCTCATTTGTAATTTTAATCGAAGCATTGCTATTCATTTTTTAAAGTCTTTCCTTATAAGCACCAAATTTTAATACCTAGGTCAATTTGGGGGGAAAAGAAACTCCCGTCAAGAGCTCCCCTCCAGAAGAAAACAATGATGTTCATTCCTCCAAACAATCAAATTCGAAGACTACCAAAACAGAAACAAAAAAAGCCCACACAGAAAAACAAAAACAAAAACAAAAATCACATTCTAGAGGTTCAGTGCATTTAGCAGCCTTCACTGTACTGTCTCATCATCCTTCAGCTGACTTTCAAAAAAATAACACCCCAGTTCATCAAAATATACATTTTCCATTTGATTTTTAAATTAAAAAATAATTAAAAAAAGGAAACTTGAAGGAATTCACAATCAATTGCCTGACTCCTTTCGATGTCATGTACAGCATACGAAGGTCAGGAAGGCTATTTGCAGCACACATGATTAGGGGAAATTGATTTTCAAGGTTTAGCTTTCTTCCAAACAGTGTAAAATACCCACCTGGACAAGGAGTCAAGGAATAAGAACAGGTAATTCAAGGAAGAACAGGCATCACTTCAAATTTGTTTACTGGCCTACAAACTGGAAGATGGATGAAAGCTTCAGGGCTTACAGCACTGTGGTCATGAGAATGAAGGCCTCCTAAACAAGGGCACTTTGCAGCCAGGATGCCCACCACCTGTGAGTTGTGGGGTGGGGAGGGAGGGCGGTGGGTGAGCAAAGAAAAAATGAAAGGGACACAAATATCCTCTCAGGTAACGCTTCTGCTTCCAAGGACTCTAAAATGTTTTGGGGAATTAACAGGAGAATGAGGAGGAGAGGAGAGACAAAGACAAGAGGGAGGTGAGAAGAGGGGTGGGGGGAAGGGAGAGGAGGGAGCTAGGAAGAGAAGGGGGAGAAAGGTGGAAGGCTGGAGAAGAAGACGAACCAGAGGGCAGCCAGAGGGCGAAAGCCTTTTCTCCAGGTGTCATCAACTGCTTTCTAAAGTCTTTCAACGTATAAAGAAGAGCTGGCTATAACAAATGCTCTGGAGAGGAACCCTGATGAACATGCTTGCCTGTTCGCCAGGGAGAGGCGTCAAAGCTCTGCACAGGCCAGGAGGAACCTGGCGGCCCCTCCTCCCTGGAGGGCTGTCACGGTCACAGAGCTCAGGCTAGCAGGCAGCCATGAAACCTGCTCTCACAGGAAGCTAGACCCCGCCACCTCTGGTCAGGTAGCTTTGCCCTACAGACCACAGTCCGCTTTTAGGAGGAAGAAATGCACTATAAATTTCCAATGACAATGCTTTCATTTGGGTTTTCTCTGTTTTTTTTTTTCTTATTTCCCTGGACTAACTTTACTAAGTGGAACTAATGGAGAACATCAACATTAACTTTGTGATGCCCACCATTAGTTTTAGCTCTATCTCTACTGCAAATCAGGATCAAGTGAAGCGTAGAAACTAATATTAAAGTAGGGTAATTTTAACATAAAAGGACAATGAGCTTCTTCAGTCGGCCTGCTCCAGCTGGGACGGTGTCTAGACTGGGGCTTCTGAAGCCTTAAAGTGCACATCAATCTCCTGGCAGGCTGGTCAAGACAGGTCACCGGGCCCCACCCTCCAGTGTTTCTCATTGGGCGGCAGGCTGGGGCAGGGCTCGAGAAACTAGTTCCCAGGGGATGCCACAGGTCTGGGGACTGCCTGTGAGAACCAGTGGTGCCAGACCATTAAAACCACCTGAGAAGCTGTGTCAGGCCACACCCCAGCATCTGAGCAGGGTCGGGGGTGGGGGGGACCAGGGCCTTACATGTACTATACAACTAATTCTGTTTCTTTAAAATGTTAAACGGGCATGGTATTTACATGGAGGTTCTGATTTGGCAACACAATGATGTGGTCAAAGGATACAATTCCAAGTATGAAGGGACACAGACGATCTCCTTCGAGAATTCCACAGGACAATACAGGCGCCCCAGCTGTTCTTCATAGAGTGACAGGGCTTCCGTCAAATTGACACAGTTCCCCTAAATCAAAGAGAGAAAAGCAAACAATAGGATTCTTAAGTCCTACTGAGCATCCCACTCATTTGAAGGTCTCTAATAAATGAGCAATTCTAGCTTTAGACAAAAGTTCATCTCTGAAAATGAGATAAGGTTTCTGTACTTTCACAAATTGCACTGAGTGCTATTTATAGATCCATTAGCTCATTATCCTTCTACCTCATTTACCAAGCCATTTCAAATTATTCAAGTATGAAGCAACAGAAAGCAGTGAGACCAATTTCTCGTTACTGACACGGTCATTGTATCAACACCATGCAATGAGCAAAGATTCATACACATAACCCATTCAAAATACGTTTTCCCAATAGTCACCACTGTGTTGAGAATGAAGTATCAAAAAGATAATGTTCTTGATTTCCAGAATGGCTTAAACTACAACCCTCTTAAGAGTCTAAGATGTTGACACAGAACTATATTCACACCTCTGTGCTTTCCCCCAAAATCTGTGATTTATTTCAAGGCATAAGAGAACAAAAGTCTATTCAAGATGTATACACTAAGGATATTCCCCAGTTCTACTCTTTGTCAAACATTTTCTGACTTCGTTGTTCTAATTTTTCTCTATTTTGCCACCCCTTTTCCGTCTCCCCAGCAGGTAGGAGTGCTCAATGAAATATAGTGGAAGTCTGCTGGGAAAGATTTATTTCTTGAAATGTGTTCTTTTTTTAAATTGTTGAAGTATAGCTGATTTACAATATTGTGTTAGTTTCAGCTGTACAGCAAAGTGATTCAGTTATATATACTATATATATTATTATATATAATATATATATGTACCTTTTCAGGTTATTTTCCATTATAGGTTATTACAAGATATTGAGTATAGTTCCCTCTGCTATACAGTAGGTCCTTGTTGTTTATCTATCTTATATATAGTAGTTTGTATTAATCCCAAACTCCTAATTTATCCCTCCTCCTCCCTTTTCCCCTTTGGTAACTGTAAGTTTGTTTTCTATGTTTGTGAGTCTGTTTCTGTTTTGTATATAGATTCATTTATATTATTATTATTATTATTTTTTGAGGTACGCAGGCCTCTCACTGTTGCGGCCTCTCCTGTTGCAGAGCACAGGCTCCAGACGCGCAGGCTCAGTGGCCATGGATCACGGGCCCAGCCGCTCCGCGGCATGTGGGATCCTCCTAGACCGGGGCACAAACCCGTGTCCCCTGCATTGGCGGGCGGACTCTCAACCACTGCGCCACCAGGGAAGCCCTGTATTATTTTTTAGATTCCACATATAAGTGATATTTGATTCTGGACAATCAGGGATAAATACAGTGACCTGGCTCCTTCAACTTTCTTCCAGCCTCCGACTTAGATGGGAAATGTGGAGCTGCAGCAGCCACTCTATGACCATTAAAAAAAAAAAAAAGGTGAAGAGAATCAGAGATGCTGGCCAAGACACAGGAGATCTGCTGAATGGATACAGTACCTGCATAATTCTAGAGCAGTGATTCTTAATTTTTAATGTATGTGTGAATCATAGGGGGCCTTATTAAAATGCAGATTTTCATTCAGTAGATCTGGGGTAGGGTTTATCATTTGAGAACAATTTTCCCCCAAGGGCTTTTCATAATGGATTTAGAAAACAAGATGGGTATTTAATACCAACTATTTCCTCTTAACCTCTAAAATTCTTATATATATATATATAATTATTTATTTTATTTGGTTGCGCAGGTCTTGGTTGTGGCAGGCGTGCTCCTTAGTTGCGGCACATGTACTCCTTAGTTGTGGCCAGCAGGCTCCTTAGTTGCAGCTCACCAGCGCCTTAGTTGCAGCACCTGTACTCCTTAGTTGTGGCTGGTGGGCTCCTTAGTTGTGGCTCGAGGGCTCCTTAGTTGCGGTTTGCTGGCTCCTTAGTTGCAGCTCACAGGCTCCTTAGTTGTGGCATACGAACTCTTAGTTGCAGCATGCATGTGGGATCTAGTTCCCTGACCAAGGATCAAACCCGGGCCCCCTGCATTGGGAGCGTGGAGTTTTAACCACTGTGCCACCAGGGAAGTCCCAACCTCTGAAGTTCTTAACATTTGGAAGACAACTGAATATATGTGCTGATCACATTCCTTCATAAGAACTTTGCTATCAATTTGCCTCAAAATAGCCAAGTATAATGTAAGATGAAATTATTCACAAATAAAGCAGCCTGTGATATAAGCGTTCCTGAGGATGGCTTTCAAAACCAAAGAACCAGTCAGTCACGGGCAAGTGGGTAGACAGAACTATTCCAAGGGCTGGCCTGGGCGGTTTTAACGTAGCACATTCGCTCAGCACATCGTCATCCTTCAGTGCCAGCCTGTTTAGTAACCCATCATCTAGGGTCCTGCAGTGGGAACTGGCCAAAGTGCCCTTGGCCAGCATATAATTTGGTTTCAACATCAAGTTCACCATGAGAGTACATAAACACCACATGTGTAATTTAAGATTCACAAATAGAAAACACTGCCCGGTTGTTTTTAGAATACCTCACTACTGGGGAAGCTATAGAATGGAAATGCCACCAAGGTTCACAGTTCAAGGTTTTCCTTGCCATCTTAAAAATGACACCACACTCTCTCTTTACAGAGGGTATATGGGAAGTCCTCCTTACAAAGAATGTGGTAAAGAAATAGGATAGTTTCAATTTATGCTTCCCCAAAATTGTCAAAAAGCAGTTTAAAAAGGAAAAAAAAAAAAAACCCCACAGATACCTACCCAAAAAAAGTAATGTGATACATTTCACTTTTCTATGTATTTAAATGGAACTACACTGTTCTTTTCTTACAACACAAGGAAGATGCTTAATAACAATCTAATAGCAAAGAATTAAGAAGTTTCTCCTTGCCTCATGTTAGCTGTGGCTGACACTTGCTTTATTACTTTATAGATTTCAGTTCTGTTTGTATCTTTTAAACAGCTTGTGTGATTTCTGTAATATAAAAAGGTCTGGACTTCCCTGGTGGTCCAGTGGCTAAGACTCTGCTCCCAAAGCAGGGTGCCCGGGTTCGATCCCTGGTCAGGGAACTTGATCCCACATGCATGCCGCAACTAAGAGTTTGCATGCCGCAACTGAAAAGATCCCACATGTCGCAACTAAAAAAAAAGTCTGGAAGAATACCTCCTTAATGACACCATTTTTATCTAGTTCAAAAGCAAGCAAAAACAATATGATGATTTAGCAGATCACACGTGTGTAAAACATCTATAAAGAAAGCACAAGAGTAACTGAAACAAAAAATCACACTAAAAATGAGTTACTTCCAGAAGGCGGGAGGGGATTAGAGAGGAATGCAGACGAGTCAAGCGTACTGGTAACATCCACGACTGCGGGGGGACGGGGGAGTTAATATCTTTGTATCATAACTAATATGAATATCACACACATATTTTTGTACTTTGAAATAACCTACAGTTTTTTTTTAATGGGGGGTAGGGGGAACCTGCCTCCTAGTCCCACAAAAGCAATTCTTCCCTGGATTCAAATTCCCCCGGCCTGCCAGCGGTGGATCGATGAATCCCCACACATTCCAGGACGCCTTCCCCAGCTCTGTGGCCCACAGACAAGGCTGTCTTCAACCAGCCACAGTGACACTAGTGACATCATGAACTTGTCACTGTGATGCAAGCAGTTTTAGGCAGCAACATTTAGCTTTTGTCAGTCACCAAGTTAACAAGCCAAACAACATTTTTGTCCCATCTTTAACCTTACTCCATTTCTAAGCTACAGGCTCAGGGAAGGGGGGTGGGTGTGAATTAAAGGTATCTCCTGAGCATACCACGTGGTAGTTGAAGAAAGTATTACACTGTGGGAATGACATCTGTACATACTGAGTCAAACCACACTGCAGCTCTTGACTACTGCTTCTTCAAAGGCCTACGCCCCCTTGGTCCATATGACACATTCAACCACGCAACATACTGTGGGATTCCCGGGTATCATAAAAAGAGATCGCCTTGAGTTTCCAACTATAATGAATGCGAGGGTGGGAAGCATGTCCTAATACCTCTTTTGGACAATTCTTAGAAACCAGCACAGCCTTGAGTATTTAAGGTGATTTTTAGTAAAAGTTGGTTGGCAAAGGCCAGGTTATCAAAGCCTAAATCATTAGTATTTAGGAATGGGCGGGGATGATCTGTCAAGTAAGCCTTTCTATTAGCTGTCCATACTGAGACGGCAGTTCCCCAAGGAAGCAGTGTACCAGGTAAATACAACAAAAGAAAACAGTCACGCTTTCTTCCTAACTGGACCTATTCTCTACTACAAACTGACTGTTTTGAAGTAGATCCAAATTGGTTTCAGTCACTTTTGATTACAGATACCAGAGCCTCACATTCTCCCCAACTTAAGCTCCATGAAACTTCTATTTGAAGAAACATAAAAAGAACCAAATTCTATCAATATATGCTCTGCTTGAGAAATATTCACTTATGAAAAACCCAACTCACTAAATTTGGGTTGCTTTTATAAGAATAAGACCACTTGGTTTGAGCAGGTTTCATTGTAGAGTTCCTGTAAAGCAGGGGTCAGAACCCTTTACAGGGTTCCTATAAAGGGCCAGAAAGAAAATATTTTAGGCTTTGCAGATCATATAGTTTTCACCAAAAGTGCTCCAAAGCTGCTGCTGTAGCCAAAGCAGCCATGGACGCTCTGTAATGAATGGGCATGACTGTGTGCCAAGAAAACTGCAAAAACTAGCAGTAGATGAGATCTGGCCCATGGTTTACGGACCCCTGGACCCCTGGCTTTTAAAAAGTTAATTCTAGAATGTGTTTTAAAAATCATTCTTAAGAATGATCAGGGTAAAAAAAAGTCCATTCGTCAACAGTTGTCTGTTCCCTTGAAGCTTACCAACACTTTCACCAAGTGCAAGGTCCAGGATTAATTGCCCGTGCGGGGGGAGGAGGAAGAAAACAGGATGGGACGGAAACTAATTCAAGGTGTCTCTTAAGTTGCCAAGCTGTTTTCAGCACCATGAATCTCAGATCCCGTAAACTGTCTGGGGTCTGCTTAAAAATGCCTCCTCGGGAGAATAAAGTTAGGACCTTTCTAGTAGTTCTTGACATTTAACTATAATAATGTTTTTAAAAAGTTGGGGGGGAGGTGGAATTCTCCTGAAAATACTGAAGAATTAATTACAGGGACCAGAGTACAATACTGTTTATCTTCTGCTTACGAATCAAGGGATTTTTGTACCAAGTAAAAAGACGGATCATCAATTAGCTGCTTTTGCTGTCATTTTCAAAATGTTAAGGACTTTAGTAGGTTTTATATATATATGTATTTTTTACATATCAAGAAATACTAACTTCAAACCTTTTAAAATTAAGAATCCTCTAGAAAATAAGGAAAATACAATTTGCTTCCACCTGGTGGCAGCAGCTCATACTACAGCCAGAGCAGTTTATGAAATTATGTAGATGGCTTGTCCTCTAAGAATCTCCTAGAGGATGAGGGGAAAAAAACCACGGTCTGTGTCTCCATCTAGTCGCAGCAACTCATACTACAGCCAAAGCAGTTTATGAAATTATGCTGATGGCTTTTCCACTAAGAATCTCCTAGAGGATGAGGGGAAAAACCACGGTCTGTGTCTCCATCTAGTGGCAGCAACTCATACTACAGCCAAAGCAGTTTATGAAATTATGCTGATGGCTTTTCCACTAAGAATTTCCTAGAGCAGTGGTCCCTAACCTTTTTGGCACCAGGCACCGGTTTTGTGGAAGACAGTTTTTCCACGGAAGGTGGGGGGATGGTTCAGGCAGTAATGTGAGCGATGGGGAGCGGCAGACGAAGCTTCGCTGGCTCACTCGCCGCTCCCCTCCTGCTGTGCGGCCCGGTTCCTAACAGGCCACGGGCCGGTACCGGCCCGTGGCCTGGGAGTTGGGGACCTCTGCCCTAGACTTTGGGGGTGGGGGGGAATCACAGTCTGTGTCCCCATCTGGTGACAGCGGCTTATACTACAGCCAAAGCCCACGTTTAATAAATCGGAAGGTTGTGGTAACAGGACACAACAGAACTCATTAATTCCCTAAAAATGACAGGCCAGCTATTTACAAACTTACTGCTTCAGAACATAATCCAATTGTACTGGTCTGTCTTTGAAATTTTTTCAGTATAATACGGCTTTATTTATCCACTTCTCTATTACATCTTCAACTACTTCCTTCCATATTGACAATGTTGGGGATGACAGAATTAAAATATTGTATAACTGCTCAATTGCTTTATGCCACATTACAAATATAACAACCTCAGAATAACAATACTAATACCATCACCACCAACATGATTACTGAAAATACACAAAAGATTTTTGCATATACTTGTCCCAGTCTCCCCCACTCACCACTATTTTTAGTAGTTGTACTATCCCTACACTGTCAGAGCACACAGCCATTACATACTATACGCACTCCCTTTTAACCTTCATTTAGTCTTAATTTTACAAGTAACTAAATAGTTAGTGCTACCATTAGTCTTTATGTTAATGTCTCCTAAGTATTTTGGCTGTGTGAAGCACAAAACGTAGAATTTGAGAGTTTTGGGAAAAAAACACTTAAGTAAGTCTATACCTGTGTAAAATATTTCCCATCCTGTTTCAATACTTTCATTGAGAGGTCAAGAATCAGTCTGAGAAACTCCCATGTGGAATCTGGATGTAAAAAAAAAAATTAAGTTTTATAAATATGAGTTTATGTGCATCAGAAACAACATCTAAAGTCAAACATTCACATTAATATTCAACAATACAAAAAATAAGAAAAAAAAAGAAATAGCCATGAGCTTCTTAAGACCCAATGTTCGAGGGCTTATTCGTGAATGACAGCACACTGTCACATATTTTGTGCCTTGGACACACGTGCACATACACGCATACACAAGCAAGATCAAAAGCAAATGTGCATGTACGTAGCAGTGTTCTCACCATACCCATAAAGATTTGACACAAAGGCAGTGATTGAAATCTGAAAGACAACAGCTTTAAGTAAGGGGGAAAGCAGCAACATCTCAAGAGAGAAACTGCAAGGGTGAGGGTCAGCGAGGGTCATCAGGTGGTTACTCGAGTCTGGAAACTCAGCAGGAAGACAAGGTAATAGAAAAAACATGAACACTGAAATTCTAAGCTAGCAGTGATTTCGAGTTGTGGTCTGAGAAGGGGAACTGTCTCTGGTGTGGCTTAGAAAGGTCACCATATTGCCCCAGTACAGGTTAAAAAAATCACAATATATAAAAATAAGTTATCCAACAAGCTAATGTCTCAATGGTATAACTATGAGTCATTTTATTTCATGCTTATTTCAAACAACTGAATTAATTTTTCTCATTTAATAGCAAAACAGGATTTGACCAAAGCAAAATCTAGCCATCTTCCCACCTCTGGCCTCAGTTTAACTACCTTTAATAAATGAAGGAACTTTACTAGACAATCTCTTAAGATCCTTTCATTCTCACATGGTGCCAAGAAAAACGTTTCCATGAACATTATCTTGGTTAAAAAGAAAAAAGAGAACAGAATCTACCTTCTTCCGGAGATGTGGAGATTGGAACAGCTGTCAAATCATTAATC
The DNA here is from genome assembly GCF_964341445.2 of Mesoplodon mirus. Taxonomy (NCBI): domain Eukaryota; kingdom Metazoa; phylum Chordata; class Mammalia; order Artiodactyla; family Ziphiidae; genus Mesoplodon; species Mesoplodon mirus. The sequence goes on along the minus strand of NC_138981.1, from coordinate 20,359,663 downwards.
ACATAATCAAACTCTCTCCCTTCTTTGGCGTACCTCTTCAGTACAGGAATACAGTCTTCTATTAGAACCTTCCAGAGAGAACCGGAACAGATGCGGGTGAGCCAACACATATGGAAGTAGTTAAACACTTGTAGAAGGAAAGGGGAGACGGCATGCGGGGGCTGAGGGCCACAGCACCCTGCCGCACAAGCAAAAATGACTTCCACCCATACCTGCTAAGAGCTACAATTCAGGACCTACTGCATGCTTTACAACTCCCCACAGGTACTATTACCATCCCCATTTTACAAATAGAGACACAAACGAGAGAGGTCACAAAGCCTGCTCAAAGGCACCCAATAAGAAATGGAGCCAAGAAGCACACCTAGATCTGAAAACCAAGTTCACACCTTTAACTCTAATCTATACTGCCTCTCCTACTACATGCATTTTCTTCTACTTTTAGTTTTTCTTTTATACTAAGCACTGAATGACTTTGTTGTCTATTGATTTATTTTTTGCATCTTACCTCTAATACCTCAAGTACTGATGGTAATAAAGCCATGTGATAAATGCCAGCTCTCACAATCACAGAGTTATTAACAAGCAGAGTATAGCAGGTAGGAGCTGGAATTCTCATACAGACCCTTTACAGTAAATACAGGAAATAAGTTTGGGATTTGCCGTATCTTTGGAGTATTGAAGCTATGTGGTAGGGACCACCTAGCTGTAGGCAAATTCCTGAACAAGAAAGGAGTTATTCTCCTTGTCTTTTCATTTTTCTACTTACAAAAAACATGTTCGTGTAAAAAAAAAAATCACATGTAACAAGTCAGAAATCGAGCTTGCCACAATTCCCTAAGATAAACTATTCCAGATCTTTTCCTATAAATGTTCTTACACATATCCTCAAAACCACAATTCTTGAAGAAACTGGATCTTCCTCTCCGGTTGTTACATAACTCGTTTCATTTAATGCATCAAGTGCAACCACGCAAAGATCTAGAAGGCACTAACACCTCAGCCGCCTCCAACTACATATCAGTCTTGTTTGATACGCTCAGTTTTCCCTTGTGCTCAGATAAAGTCTTGTGCACATTCACCTGCACATAAACACAAATGCGTTTTCTCGTTTGTATAACTAGGATCACACACATCGTCCTGAACTTGGCAACTTTCACCTAACACCATTCCAGGTAATGATGTTTTTTTAAAAATGTTAACATACCACTAAAAATGCTATATATTCTTACCATCTTCAAGTCTTGGTCTCTACAAACACAGCCATAACAAACCTCCTTGTATAGATGGCTGTTGCCTGGATGCCCAAACATTGGGTTGCCAGAAGAAAAAGCATGTGTACTTTAATTTTTAATTCTGAAGGCAATTCTTGCTCCAAAAAGCACCTGTGTCCTTGCAGCCTTCCCAGTACTGGATGTTGTCCCTGTTGTTTTATTTTGTCGAGTCCCTTGCTAACTTTTCACAGGAACTTCACGCCACCAATAGGGGTAAGCAGCTTGTCATAAGTTTGCAGGCTATTTGACTTTCGTCTTCTGAAAAGTACCAACGAAAGCGAGTCCCCCTAAAGCCGAATTCCTCTGCCAACTTTGTGATTAACCTCTTTATCCAAAACTTTATTCCCTTTCTTGTCCCACACCTGTTCCCCTCAAGCCTGAGGAGTATCAAAGAAGTTGCAGGGGGCGTGTTGAAACTGAGCAGGGCCCTGCGGGCCCTCCCGGGTACAAAACCTTTCTGTATCCCTACACCTAACAATCTGATACATAACTCCGGGATCTTCGACAGGAACTAAGGCCCCCACCCACGTGGAGGCTGGGAACTTCAGGCTGAGCACAAGCACTTAGAACCAGAAGACTGATGACTGAGAATCCAGTAACACCGCCGGGTTACCTCACCACCAACCAATCCGAAGAAAACTACACACCCTGCAGCTCTCCCCTCAAATCTGCCTTAAAACGCATTAGAGCTTGAGCTGCCTGTTCTTGCTTGGCCCTTGCAATAAACGTTTCTTTGCTCCAAACGCTGAAGTTTCAGTTTGTGCGGCCTCACTGTGTATCAGGCACACGAATTTGGTTTCACCAGTTTTGATGAGCCAACCAAGAGACTGTGCCCGTGACAGGTCGACCCTGGCCGAGGGCAGCCTTCTTCCCTGAGTCCCCAACAGCCACCAGAGCTCATTTCACTCAGAGGAACTTGGAGGGACTCTCCCTGGCGATGCCAGATGCCAGCCCTTTCGGCACAGGACTGTTTAGAACCAAGAAACATCCTGACCTATGGCCCACCTTAGGTATCAGTTTGGGGCGAGTCTCTCCAGCATGCGTGAGCTGGGAATCCTACCGGCTCCGTCTAGGTTCATTTCCTTCCAGGAAGTGAGCCACTCTGGGCTCACTGTGAGTCAATCTGATTCTCTTTTGGAAGTCAGACGAAATCTGTTTGAAGGCCTCCATCTGGGAGTGGGAAAGCAATTTTGAACTATACCTCATCTGATCTCTTGTCTATGCGGCCGTATTTGTTTTTTTTATCTGTGTATCAGTCAGTACTTGCATTGGCTGGTTGAGATATCTCTGGTAATGGAGCTCACATTGACACCATGGTTATTCTTCCCTATTGCACTGGCTTCGCCTACAGCAAAGAAGTCTTCCCTTCTAGTTACAAAAAAACATGTTCATGTAAAAAAAAAAATCACATGTAACAAGCCAGAAATCGAGCTTGACACAATTCCCTAAGATAAAGGGACTAGGGGACTAGGCTTGGTCATTTGGCTTCACCTCTGATAGGGCATTGGTTGGCTATCTCCCTTTCTGGGGCTAGGGAAGTGGGACCCTGAGATTGTCCTGCATTGCATTGGTTTGCTCTTTGCTTGATATTTGACGCCACCAGCCATGAATAACTATAGATGACCACAGCTCTGTTCCGGCTTGTAGTCCCCTAGAGTACATTTTTCAGAACTGGGAGATCAGCTTTGCTCCCATGAATGAAAGAAAATGCTATTTCATCGTAACACTGCCTGGCCTCAGTACACCTTGGGATCTGGACAACAATGGCCCTCTAAATTATAACAGCATCTTTCAACTAGAACTGTTTCATAAAAGGGAAGTGAAATGGGGTGAAAGTCCTTATGTATAGGCTCTTATGCTATGTTGTATCTAAGTGAGCCTTTTGGAACTGGTTTGGCTTTTATTTTGGGTGTGGGCATGAATGTCTCGGTACACGAGTCCCAATCCTATTCTCTCTTCCTGGTTTTAACCCTCATTAAGGGAGTCTTGGTAACCTGAATGCTGATTCAAGTTCATATGGAAGGGAAGCATGTGAATGTGGGTGAGTGATATGTATTACTGTCTATTACTGTTATTGATTTAAACCAAATTGGCTACTTACAAACTGAAGGAAATCTCACCCTGAAAATGGCTAAGATGAGGCTCTTTTGACATTCCAAAACTGTTTTGTGTGTGTGCAGTTAGTAGAGGTTAGCTACTACCTTCGAGATGAAAATGACCTACCTGGGCTCTCAGAAACTTTAATCGTCTGTGATCCCTGAGACTGGAGTGGGGGCGGGGAACGATGGGGACAGGGGGGAACGACGGGGACAGGGAAGGGGGCTTTTTAAACGCAAACAGGAAAACTTTTACATCTGTGTCTATATAGACATATGTATGTCTATGTGTACATTATAAATATGTGTCTATCTCCAAATGGCATTGCCAAGATTGGTTTGTGGATGAGTTCCATTTAACTGACCTAAAAAAAAGCATGTGCTTATTTAAATTCTCAGAAATATAAAAAACTAGTTAGAGTAAATTTCAGGTTCATGTCATCTGGGAAATATTATTAATTTGATATTTGGTATTAAATCTAGCTTAAGCATGTTGGTTTAATATACACATGTCTTTAGAGTCATCAGTATTAAGTATAATACTTTTATTGCAACTAGGGTTACTAGAAGTCAGTAAGTTCATATTGTTTTAAAATTTGTCAAAAAGAAAAACAACTTGATGAGACATCTGAGTAAATTAAATGTAAATTAGGTAAGTTTTCTAGGTGAAACTTTGTTTTCAAATGTTTAAAAAATAAGGGAAATATTTCAACATACAAGGAAAGTAGGATGTGTTTACAGTAAAAGAAGTTTTGAAGAATGGAAGTGTGCTTTGTTAAAGGGAAAAAGGTAATTTTGTCCTAGAGCTGGTTGTTTCTGAATAGAAAAGAAAATAAAGAACAAAATAACATGGGTACAGAAAGTTTTAGAACGTTTGTGAAAAAGAAACACTTAGAAAAGTTTTATACATGGTCAGGATTGGCTAAGATTGGATTAAATTTAAGTAAATAAATTTTGTTATCAAGAATAGGCTGATGATAGGCTTCCCTGGTGGCACAGTGGTTGAGAGTCCACCTGCCGATGCAGGGGACATGGGTTCGTGCCCCGGTCCGGGAAGATCTCACATGCCGCGGAGCGGCTGGGCCTGTGAGCCATGGCCGCTGAGCCTGCCCGTCCGGAGCCTGTGCTCCACAACGGGAGCGACCACAACAGTGAGAGGCCCGCGTAACGCAAAAAAAAAAAAAAAAAAAGGCTGATGACGCATGCACCCTTTTTGGCCAACTGCATCATCGTCGAAGTTCTGCCGCTTTTCATGTGCTTTAAAGGCGAGTCCAATCTACCTCTTGAAAACTGTTTCCTGCAATTCTGCATTGCTTTCAAATCCTCTTCGTTGCCTTACCTCAATATATTTTTGGACGATAGTTATCATTTATAACTGTGCAGGTTTGTGAATTGCTGTGCCCCTGAGCTCCATTTTTCAACTCGCTTATTTGGGAGCTGGCCGCAAAACCGCAGGATTGCTTCAGGCCCTATTCCGGTTCCAGGAGGCAGGCTGATCCTTTGGTTAATTCTTCTTCCTGATTGGCAATTAGAGTGACATGTGCCCGTCCAAACACCTAGAGCTAGTCTCTCATTGGTTCCCCCTCTTCCCATTCATCCTCCGGACAAATTGCAAACTGTACGAAACAGGAGGTTAAAGGTGCTGATTCTCCAAGTGGGGAGATTGTTAGTAAAGCGGCTGGAATGGCGAACCCGAGCACCAGGAGATGAAAAATGAGGTGAGTTTTAGAAACCTTTCCCGATCACACGGTGTCCCATCCTCTGGGTTTCCCATGCATGTTTTAGCTGTAGTAAGATTCCCTTAAACCTGGAGAGTTGGGACCCATGGAATGGGTGGCACGATTATTGCTTTAAAGGGTCTGCATTTGCTCACCCAACCTCACCAATCCTCTCAGCCCCAAGTGTCCAGCCTTATGTCTCATCCAGCTGTGGGTCTAGATGTGTCAATCCAGGTTGCATCACAGCCCCTGAAGGAATTTTGTAAAAATTTCTCTTTCACGGTCTTTTTTTTTTTGTAATTTATTTTTATAATGGGGTATCTGATTTTCACTGCTGTGTTTATGCCGCTTTACACCCACCTGATTCACTTACAAAGAGATATCAATAAATACTTTTTTAAGATTCTTTAAAAAAAAAAGAATAGGCTAATGCAAGACTGGAGTTTGGGTTTTTGGTTTTCTCTCTCTGCTGGCAAAACAAAGTTTTCTTAGAATGCTAAGCTGCTTTCAATAACAGATTGTGAGTTTTTTTGCCTTTCTGAGGGATCTGACTGTAACTTTCTATATTTGCCTTTGAGATCTTTTATTGTCACTTTGGTTAGGTGAATGGGTATTGTTTCACAATGACCTATGATCTTATTTGACCAGGTGTTTTGAAACTTTTTAATATTTTTGACAAACGTCCCAAATATCAAATTCTAACTGAAGTTCTTTTGACCTCCAGCTAACTTTAGGATGCTTCAGAAGAACCCTAAGGCATCTCAGAGATTAAATGAACTAGGATACTTCAGTATGTTAAATTACATGGGAAGCATTGTCAAATGAATGTTAAGCCTTATGAGGTTATACGGTATGGGCAAATGTTTTTATATTCTTAAAATTATATGAAACACAACATTATAAATCAACTATACTCCAATAATTTTTTTTAAATTATATGGAATTTCTCAAAGTCTGGTGTGTCCTGATAAAATGTTACTCATAGGGCTTCCCTGGTGGCGCAGTGGTTGAGAGTCCGCCTGCCAATGCAGGGGACACGGGTTCGTGCCCCGGTCCAGGAAGATCCCACATGCCGCGGAGCGGGTAGGCCCGTCAGCCATGGCCGCTGAGCCTGCGTGTCCGGAGCCTGTGCTCCGCAACGGGAGAAGCCACAACAGTGAGAGGCCCGCGTACCGCAAAAAAAAAAAAAAAAAAGTTACTCATAATTCTAGTTATTATAACCAAGTTTTTTGTCAGTTACATTGGGATCAGGTGTTTAACTGTACCTTTTAAGTTTTGTCACTCAGTTACAGTTTTACCGTTTTTGCAAAAGTGCTTCATCTTCAAGAAGATTCATAGAAAGGACTTTTTGACATGTCCAAGTCTTATAAACTTCAGATCATATCGATGAACTGGGTAAGCAATTACAGAATCCTAACAGAAAAACCTGGCAGCTTCATAAACACTGTTAACAAAAAGGATTACTGAGCGAACTGGTGAATATGGTTATAATTTTTATGGTATTTGTCCAAAATACTACTGGTTTTGATCTGTGTTTTCCAGATATAAGGAAAACTTCCCCTCAAGCTAATTATGACTTACAGCAATGAAACAATGATTTTTTTTTCTACCCGAGCCCTCCAAAAATTGGCAACTCAGATTTCCCAGCAACGTTATCAAGGTGAACGAGAAAGGTCACTACCTGACAAGCGCAGGAGTCTCAAGATGTTTTGGAGACCTCTAGAAGAGAGGAATTCACGCAGATCTACAGACATGGCAGGCAGAATCTGTGGCAAGCCCTTGGTATAGCTTTACTGGCCCTGAGGGGCCTTTTAAAAATTCAGTCTCGGGGCTTCCCTGGTGGCGCAGTGGTTGAGAGTCCGCCTGCCGATGCAGGGGACACGGGTTCGTGCCCCGATCCCGGAAGATCCCACATGCCGCGGAGCGGCTGGGCCCGCGAGCCATGGCCGCGGAGCCTGTGTGTCCGGAGCCTGTGCTCCGCAACGGGAGAGGCCACAGCAGTGAGAGGCCCGCGTACAGCAAAAAAAAAAAAAAAAAAAAAATTCAGTCTGGGATCCCTTATGAAAAGTTCCAGCACAGCCAATTTAAAGGATCAATTACATGTATGTAAATAATCAGACCAAGTTTGTGAAAGTCTTTTATTTTATTTATTTTTATTTTTTTAATTAGTTTCTGCTTTATAACAAAGTGAATCAGTCATGTGAAAGTCTGATTTTAATAATTTGGCTAAAATATTTGGTAAAAAATGAGGGTAATTTTGGAGAAAGATTGTTTCAATAGATATTAAATTCTAGTTCTGTTGGGGTCTGTATTTATTGCTTAAGACTTACTTCCCAGATAGCTCCTTGTTATATAGTTGTAAAGTTTAATCAAATTATTAAAGACACTGAGTTTGTTTCTGAAGCTTATAACAGCAACCTATCTTGAGATGAAGATCAGATGTCCCATGACCTGTGTGTGACAAGGCCCTATCAAAATTGAAAGCTACTGTGTTAACCATATTGTTGCCCCCAATGTTCAGGATAGAAAGAAAATTTCCTAGTGAAGTTGTCAGGGTATAACTACTCATACATGACATATATCATTGCTAGCTTTAAGTCTACTGCTAAAAGCACATACACACTGCTTGTGTTACAATTCGGTATAATTAACTAAATGTGTAGCCTATGAAATGTTTCCCCATTAGCATACCTCTGAGCCTATGGACAGTATCTGATTAGTCTTCCCCCAAAGTAGATACCTAGGCAAATTTATATAAACAAAAAGGAGGCCTAGCACAGAGGAACATGAGGGACCCAGGGGGAGGCAGCAACCACCCTGACATCGAGGGACAAGTACTTTGGTCTCCTGAAAGATTTGCAATCAAAAGGGGAAATGAAAGAAAAATCTTCACATATGGAAGTATGGGGGAGTCATTCTGGCTTATACACGGTTTAACTTAAACTTTACTGACCAGAGCGGCCTGGTCATATGGTACATATGCTTTGGCCATTGAGGAGGGGAATGAATTTGTCAAGTCAAAATGGAATACATGTGGTTCAAACATCCAAGGTAGAATTAGGTGGCCTTTGAGGACATGATTTTAGACACATCTGTCTTGTTGAGAACTTGAATTTTCTGAACTGTATCAGACTCTGGGATACCACCAGCCATTCTCAAAGTAGTGCCGGCTGGCAGCTGCAACCTTATCTCAAGGTCTCCTCTTGTAACTATTAAATTTTTTAGACAACGAAATTGCTTTAGATCATACATTAGCAGAAAAAGGAGACATGTAATGGCCAATAGCTCCTTTTATGTATGTTAATATCACATCAAAAGTTATAACCTACTTAAGGGGAGACTTGTAACCAGTTAATCTAATTTTATCTAAGTGCCAAGTCCAGATTGGTTTTCAGGCTCATTCTCCTGAATTTCTCAGGGAATGATATCTATTTTCCAAAGTCTGTTTGGGTTGTCACTACTACTCCTAACTAGATCTGGCACACCAAAACAGTGGACTAAAGAACTGAGATCTCTTTTTTTTTTAAGATTTTTTTTTGATGTGTACCATTTTTAAAGTCTTTATTGAATTTGTTACAATATTGCTTCTGTTTTATGTTTTGGTTTTTTGGCCATGAGGCATGTGGGATCCTAGCTCCCAGACCAGGGATCGAACCTGTACCCCCTGCATTGGAAGGCGAAGTCTTAACCACTGGACCACCAGGGAAGTCCCAGGAACTGAGATCTTAATCATACAAGACTCTGATTCAAGACTTGGAACTTGGGAGTATTTCCAACTCAGTGTCCATTCCCCAAGGTGAGGCAGGACTATGCCCCATTTTAGCAGGAAGTAGCCAGACAGGTCATCACCCCATTCCCTCAAAGATTTGGACAAGGTTGAAACAGGGGTGGGGGATTAAAACTAGTCATCCATCTCCCCAGCCCCCAAAAGTGTACTCCCTCAGCAGACTTTATGATTAACCTCTTTATCCAAAAGTTTATTCCCTTTCTTATCCCACACCTGTTCCCGTTAAGACTGAGGATTATCAAAGAAAAGGGGGAATTTAAAGTGAGTGGGGCACCGCAGGCCCCTCCCAGGTACAAGTCTTTCTGTGTCCCTATAGATAACAATCTGATACATAACTGAGTTCTTAACCAGGAATTAAAGCCCCCACCCAGGCAGAGGACAATAACTTCAGGCTGTGCACAAGCACATGGACCCAGCCTGGCTGAAACAAGATGGCTGATGATTGAGATTTCTGGACCACCACCCTGTTACCATCAACCAGAGGAAGGTCACACACCCTGCACCTTCCCCCAAATTTTGCCTGTAAAACCACTTCCCTAGACACCACCAGGGAGTTCGGGTCTTTATAACATGAGCTGCCTGTTCTTTGCTTGCCCTTTGCAATCAACTTTGCTCCAAATTCCATTTCAGTTTGTTTGGCGTCACTGTGCACTGGGCACACGAACTTGGGGTCTACAACACCAGTTCATATCCTTTACACCTTTAGTTAATATTTTAAAATTTTAGTAGGGGCTCTTTGTATTATTAAAGGGATTAACTCCCTATCATGTTTGTTGCCATTATTTTCAGACTTTTGGCTTTCTTTATATAGTATGATGTTATAAGTTACTGGTTTCTTGTCTTTCATTATGAGGTTTCCCAACTCCAAGGTTAGATACTCTAAATTTCTCTAAATGTATGAGTTTTAGTATCTAGAGCTTAAGTCATCTGAAATTATTTTTTCTATGGCTTCTAGGGTTAATTTTGTTCTCATGCAGATGGACAGCCCATTATGTCGACATTTACTAAATCAACTAAATCTTTTCCCAAACTGAAAACACCTTAGTCCATATATTAGCTTTGTGCCTACACAAACACCAAGGTGTGGTCAAGTCTCTGTGCCATACTTCTATATTTGTCATCATCATACTTCCTATTTGCTTCACAGTAAATTAATAAGAGGACAAATCTCCCTTCACTGTGATCATTTTTAAATTTTTTCTTGGCTAGTCTTAGATAATTATGGTTTCAGGAGAACTTCAAAATCATTTGGTCTAATTCTAAAAACCCCCTTGGGGATTATGGTACTTTTTCATCTAAGAAGTAACTTGTCTCTCCACATATTCACACTTCAGTTGCTTGTCTTTCAATAAGATCTTAACATAATTCTATCAGTCTCAAAATCATTCTTGTTAAATTTATTCCTAGTATTAACTGGTCATTATTTTGAAAAGGATTTCTGGCCCACACTCAATTTCCATTCAAACTTTTGCATTTAGAATAAGGAAAAAAGTTTTAGTCTGCCTTTATGCTATCACTACACCAAATTCTCATGAATTCAACTTGTTTTCTAGATGAGTTTTCTATATTTTGTGAGCATTCATATCCTCTGCAAGTAATGTGATTCTGTCTATGTTTATACTGTTTTCATTAAGGACTCAAAAACAAGGTTAAACAGAGCATCCTCTTCTAGTTCCTAGTTTTAGTGGAAACCGCTTATGTATTTTGCCATTTAATACAGTATCTTTACATTTCTGATCGTTTCTATTATGTTTAGGTAGTTTCCCTTCTCTTGCAATTTTCTTACCAAGTTTTTATTAAGACTGCTAAATATTCTCAAATGGTTTGTCACCTGTTAATACCAAATTATTTTATTTTTATAATGGATTGTGTTGACAATAGATTTATGGATTGTGTTGATAATAGATTTAAGATTCATATCTTTTTTTTTTTTTTTTTTTGCGTTACGCGGGCCTCTCACTGTTGTGGCCTCTCCCGTTGCGGAGCACAGGCTATGGACGCGCAGGCCCAACGGCCACGGCTCACGGGCCCAGCCGCTCCGCGGCACGTGGGATCTTCCCAGACCGGGGCACGAACCCGTGTCCCCTGCATCGGCAGGCGGACTCTCAACCACTGTGCCACCAGGGAAGCCCAAGATTCATATCTTTATACTTAACTAAATTTTTTTTGGACATAATTGAAAATTCTTTAAACTGCTAGATTTACTGCTTATAAATCTATTTTCTAAAAAAGGATAACATTAATTATGTTTTATAAATGATAAACAGTTGCAAGGACCTGGTATTTTTTTAATGGTAGTATTTTAATGGCTAAGGGGCTTGCCTACTGCTGTCCCACAGACCAGGAACCCCCACCCCTTTAGAGCTCCAGGAAAACTCTCAGCCTCAGAAGAATTTCTCAGACTCCCCCTGGTGGCTGTTCTGTTCCTGAAAGGGAACTCCACAGTACTGAAGGTTTAGGTTTGCGGTTCTTGTTACATTTTTTTCTTAATCCATAGTCAACCTAAGGAGCCGCCAGGGAGACATGAATTTGAAACATTCCTCTAAAGTTACCCTATAAATTGCCCTTTAAACTCTCTAAACTTATTGTCTTCATCTACAAGATAGAAACAGTAGCCACTTGACACAGATGTGGGGATTAACACTTTAGGCAGAGGGTCTGGCTAACAATGCAAACATTTGCAAACAATGGTAATTTTTAGCTCATTGTGAAAAGTCTGTCATGCTCTGAAGAACCTAAATTCCTCCTCTTCTTTTTCATGTGTACAGCATTATATTTTGACTTCCGTGTATACTACAGTATGCTCACTGCCAAAAGCATAGTTTCCATCCATTACCATACAGTCTGATCCTCTTTAACCATTTCACCCTCCCCTACGCCTTCCCCTCTGGGAAGCACTACTCTGTTCTCTGTACCTATGTATTTTTATTTGGTTTGGTTTGTTCCTTTATTTAAAATATTTTTATATTCCACATGAGTGAAATCAGTATTTTTACAGTATTTTTCTTTCTCCATCTGACTTTATGCTAAGTCAGGGTATTTATAATACCCTCAAGGTTCATCCATGTTGTCACACATGTCAAGATTTCATTCTTTTTTTTATGGCTGAGTAGGATTCTACTGTGTATATATACACCACATCTTCTTTATCCATTCATCTGTTGATGGACAGTTAGGGTGCTTCCATATCTTGGCTATTGTAAATAATGCTGCAATAAACATGGAGGTGCACGTATCTTTTCAAATTAGTGTTACCCTTTTCTCCAAATAAACACCCAGGATTGGAACTGCTGCATCCTCCCTCCCTTTTTAAACTTTCCAACAGTGTAAGTGAAATACGTACTTTCTTTCCCTTTTGCCCATAAAACTATCACAACTGCATTTTAACATTGATATAATTTCTCTCTCCTTAAAAAATTAACACATGTGGGCTTTCCCTGGTGGCGCAGTGGTTGAGAGTCCGCCTGCTGATGCAGGGGACACGGGTTCGTGCCCCGGTCCGGGAAGATCCCACATGCCACAGAGCGGCTGGGCCTGTGAGCCATGGCTGCTGAGCCTGCGCGTCCGGAGCCTGTGCTCCGCAACGGGAGAGGCCACAACAGTGAGAGGCCCGCATACCGAAAAAAAAAAATTAACATATGTACCATGAAATCAAATTTGGATACACACATATTAGAGAACATGGGTAGGTGTAGGTAATTTGCATAACAAATGAAAACATTCATCTATATGTTTATAAAACTAGAGGTACACATTTAAGATTCTGGTCAAATAAAAATATGCATTTGCTTAGTTATGTTGCTCTACCAAATAATGTAGGTATGGGCACCTAACATATGAATCCTCAAAATACAATACAAAATGTATCCTACAAACTATAATGATCCATCAACTTACAAGCACAGTAGAATTTAGGAACTTATTTGCTTAGCAAGAAGCAATTATTCCTACATCAAACATCGTCTACACCCTCTAATTAAATACCTGAATTCCTTCTCAAAGACCCAGACACAGAGAGACTCAGGCTAAAGAGACAAAAGTCAAAAGTGGTGGTTGCCAGGTCATAAAAAGGTACATGGCATCTTTTATACAAGAATGAATTAATGTTATTAAATTCAAAGAATCTGGAGTTAGCCATTTCCTTCTTTCTTTCTTTTTTTTAAACTATATGTACACACCTTCCCTGAATACAAATGTATACAGAACTCACATAAAGAGAATAAAGGATAGCAGAACAGGCTACCTCAAAATACGGTGCTTTGGCATATTGAACATTTTGAGCTGTAGGCACTTGAAAAACAGCAAATGTAGGGAGAGGCTTTCTCTGAACTCCCCTTTATCTGCCTAAAGACAGATCCTCCAAAAGAAATTCAACTGTCATACATCCCCTCCCCGAGGAATTCAACCAGGGAAGATGGCCTCTTATCACAGCAGATGAGGCTGACACCAAACCCAGACAAACTCTGTCACAAACTATCATACCTCTTTTTCTACTCTTCTAAGGGCCCTGTTCATTGTTCCTAAGTCATTTACCCTCCCTCAAGACACCTACATCCCTCTGTCCCTATTAGGATCATATTTAAGCCTAAATTCTACAGCTACCTCTGAGTTGCTCACTTTTCTGTGCATCTCCCATAAATACATGAGTTTAAAACATTTAATAACTTGTTTTTCCTCTTGTTAGTCTTTTATTATGGGGGTCTCAGGCAAGTACTAGAAGGGTAGAGGGAAAATTTTTCCTCCCCTACAAGATGACCTATCATCTTGATTATTTATCTTCTTAACCAATTATACTTAAAGCTGTTTTCAGAAGGAACAGTTCTGATCAACATATTATCAGTTGACATAATAAAAAACATTATCTGGTAAATATAATTACCTGATAGCAGTCTCCTTTAAGATTGTCTAGGACATCACCACATGTTTTCCGCATGTATTTCTTACATCCGTCAATCACCATTTGGTCAATGTTCGAAATAGGTTAAGGAGAAATTTCCCCTGGATTTGGATGTATCAAAGAATTCTGAAATATACTTTTTAAAAAGGTTAAGATGACATAACATTTTTAACACTAATTTGGGTATCATAAGTTTAAAAAATGATAAATGAGACAATGACTTCATTTGTGCACCAAGGACACTCAAAAGGAACTCAATTTTCTTCTAATGAAGAAGCCATTTCAGCAATTGCCGAACAGTAGACATAGTACAAAGGTTACTTGCTCTTTAATTCTCAACTCTGCTTCTTTGTTGGTGGCCATATAAAAAGGTACTGGTGGGCTTCCCTGGTGGCGCAGTGGTTGAGAGTCCGCCTGCTGATGCAGGGGACACAGGTTCTTGCCCTGGTCCGTGAAGATCCCACGTGCCGCGGAGCGGCTGGGCCTGTGAGCCATGGCCGCTGAGCCTGCGCGTCCAGAGCCTGTGCTCCGCAACGGGAGAGGCCACAACAGTGAGAGGCCCGCGTACCGCAAAAAAAAAAAAAAAAAAAAAGGTACTGGTACTAAGTGGAAATGTTTGTTCAAGGTAGTCTTTATAACACATTTACCTCGTAACATTAACTTGATTCTTAAGACAAAAAATGAGGAAGAAAACAAATAAAGCCCACTTAACTTGATCTCTTATACAACAAAGGATATCTCTACCATAGTGACCATCTTTGGTTTCAGTTTGACTATTTCACATAATATGCCCCCATCTCCACCTCCTAGAATCAGTACATCTTTGCCAGTGTAATCTTCTTTGCCACTGCCCATGATGGCCCGGGTATACGCCAGATCACTTTCCGCCAAATCTAGGGAGAAGAAACATCCAAAATCGTAACTCTAACCAAAGCCATACACCACCTGACTTATCATACCAGAAAGTGCTAGAATCTAGAAAATTCAGAATTTTTCCTTTTCAATCTTTAAAAACAGCAGTATACAGAGGTGTTGTTTTTTGGTTTTTTGGATTGTGGACTTTCAGCAACCCTACTCATCTAACACCCAACATAAAATGTTACCTACATAAATTATATACATATATACTTTAGTCAGTAGGAAGAAAATTCAGTCTTTAGCCTGTTCTGATATGATAATTAAAAAGCAATTGCATGTTTCCAGATAAAATATGAAGCAGAGATGCTTCAAAAGAATATGAGAGGGAGAAAAGTAGACCGGAGTTCAGGGGAAACAAGATTGGCCAGGAGTTGGTAATTGTTGGCACTCAATGGTGAGTATATGTGGGTTCATCTTACTGTTTTGTCTACTTTGGTTTGAAATTTCCCATCTAAAAGACTTCTTAAAAAATAAGCAATATAAAATAGATAACCAACAAGGACCTACTGTATAGCACAGGGAACTCTACTCAATATCTTGTAATAACCTATAATGGGAGAGAATATAAATAACAAAAATATATATATATATGTATAACTGAATCACTTAACTGTACACCTGAAACTAACAACATTGTAAATCAACTATACTTCAATAAATTTTTTTTTTAAAAAGGCAATTACATTTTCTTTTGAAATACAATCTAAATACTAATCACTAAGAAAACTAAGGAAAAAAGAGTAATGACAAAATTTTCATGGCTCTACTATAAAACATGAAAGCCCAGACAAGCCACAGGTTAATCCAATGTAAATATTCATCTCAAAAAAAACAACCCAGGGCTTCCCTGGTGGCGCAGTGGTTGAGAGTCCGCCTGCCGATGCAGGGGACATGGGTTCGTGCCCCGGTCTGGGAGGATCCCACATGCCGCGGAGCGGCTGGGCCCGTGAGCCATGGCCGCTGAGCCTGCGCGTCCGGAGCCTGTGCTCCGCAACGGGAGAGGCTACAGCAGTGAGAGGCCCGTGTACAGCAAAAAACAAGCAAACAAACAAACAAAAAAAACAACCCAGCAGGGCCATGGACAAATCTGGACAAATCCACAACGGTGGTATCTGTCAGGAAAACACAATCTAATACATTGTCACTTTGTCATGCGATTGGGGTAGGGATGGAATACTTACTAACATCCCCACTGAGGATGAGAATATTTCCAAATTGTTTTGAGTGTAAAATTTTAATGTTCTGGTAAGGTGAGTCTTCATCATACACCACTTCATCTATGTCGTACTCAACCAGGCGGCCATCTGCAGTGGGCCAGTATCTGTCAATGGCCCCTCCTCGAACTATGGGTGGTAATCTGGAAAAAAAGGAAAACAGGAATGAGCCTTAAAAGAAAGGCTGCTTAGGTGAGGCTGCCTTAAAAGAAGACCTGGGGTCCTCCCTGGTGGCACAGTGGTTGCGAGTCCACCTGCCGATGCAGGGGACACGGGTTCGTGCCCCGGTCCGGGAAGATCCCACATGTCGTGGAGCAGCTGGGCCCGTGAGCCATGGCCGCTGAGCCTGCGCGTCCGGAGCCTGTGCTCCGCAACGGGAGAGGCCACAACAGTGAGAGGCCCCCGTAACGGAAAAAAAAAAAAAAAAAAAGAAGACCTGGGAACAAGCATGTGCAGGAGCCACATGACCCCATGCAGACTCCTAAATAGTACATAACCAATCTAAAACTTGAGCTTTGAGGTTTATACAAACATGGCCACTACCAAATTTCAACACTGTTGTACATTAAGAATTTACTTTTTAAAAAACCTTTCTGGCATACTTTAATTTTCCCTAAAAAATGTTAAAGGAGAAAATGGCCATTGCAGACATCATCCTTCACCCCCAAATACTCCAGCAGGGATCTGTTAAGACTGCCTACATAGTACTTTGTCACTACCACATCCATTCACGTCCACATGGATGGAATAGCAGCACCTAGTAAGGAATCCCTGTTCAAGGATCCCCAACTGCCAATTATCTCCTTCAGAGCTTTTCTACTTTTGAATGAAGAATCATATACTGTATTTTGCTGTTTTCCTTTTTTACCCTCATTTAATCGAAAATAGTCCGTTGCAGGAATAGACACAGACAGAGAATGGACTTGAGGACATGGACGAAGTGAGAGAGAGGCATGGACATATATACAGTACCAAATGTAAAATAGATAGCTAGTGGGAAGCAGCCGCATAGCACAGAGAGATCAGCTCGGTGCTTTGTGACCACCTAGAGGGGTGGGATAGGGAGGGTGGGAGGGAGGGAGACACAAGAGGGAAGAGATATGGGAACATATGTATAACTGATTCACTTTGTTACAAAGCAGAAACTAACACACAATTGTAAAGCAATTATACTCCAATAAAGATGTTAAAAAAGAAAAGAAAATAGTCTGTTGGCGTCGTCATCCCTTCCCCATGTGTTTCATGACATTCACATCACAGCAAAGTTCAGACCAGGTGTTCTGCAGGAAATCCCTCAAGTGGGTTTGCCTGAAGATCTCTTGAATAGAGTCAAGTTGGCATATTATGCAAGCATCACATCAGGGGCACAAGATGTGTTCCTGTCCTATTATTGGTGATGCTAAGTGTGACCACATGGTTAAAGCAGATGCCCACGAGATCCCTACACTTGCAAAGGTATCTTTTTTCCCTTTGAAATTACTAAGCAGGGTGTGGAGCGGTCCTGTGAAACTGGGTCAAGGTCCTGATCTCTCAGCAAACCTTCACCAGCAGCTTTGGCATCTAGAAGATTCTTGCCTGAACCAATTATTACGAGAATAGCTGCAAACTAATGATTTTCTCATTCAGTTCTTTCTGTTAATACTGAGTATTTTAGATAGGGCGAATGTACTAGAAACTAACAGCAGAGGACACTACATGACAAAGAAAACCAGACCTGGAAAGGGGGCTTGGTAAATTAAGTGGAACACAAACAAGATGAGAACTCACTGCATACATAACACAACCATGGGCAAGTCCTGTGTTCTCAGGTACAGTGGGGTTTACAGTCAACAAGCCACAGGTACCTAAAATGCTGGGTTGCACTACCTCTGACTCGCTCTGATAAGTCTTTGCTCTTCCGCTCACCTGTTTCCAAGAATACAGTCTGAACCTGTTACAGGTTTTTGAGGCTTTCTATGAGGAAATACTAACATCTGCAAAAAGCACTGAATTTACAAAGCAAATTCCCATAAACTGTCATTTAATCCTAACTCCTCCTAATTTAACCACTTCTTCATCTTCCAGGAGAACAAACTCAGCTGTTGGAATTAGGCAGATCAGAGGTTTTTCTTGTAAAATGTGGCACCCCAAACAGGACAAACCCCGAGAGTAGGCAAACAGGACTTGGGGGAAGCCTCTTCCACCTCTGGCTGATGGGTGGTGGGTGGCATGAGGTGGGAGCATGAGCTACCTGTGACACTGGATGAAAGTAACCAATAGCAACTCAAGGGCTTTCAGGGGAGGAAACCCACCCCTCGGGGTTGACAGCCAGCCAGCTACAGGCAATTACTGAACTATGCACAAACCCAGTGAAAACAATGTCCATCCTCAATTGAGTCAGTGGTGCCTTGGGTGCAGGTAAGAGCTCTTTCCTCCACAGCAACACAGTGGTTTTTAAAGAGATGCAAAGAAGCAACGATTTTTTTTTTCTTTTTAACATCTTTATTGGAGTATAATTGCTTTACAATGGTGTGTTAGTTTCTGCTTTATAACAAAGTGAATCAGTTATACATATACATATGTTCCCATATCTCTTCCCTCTGTCTCCCTCCCTCCCACCCTCCCTATCCCACCCCTCTAGGTGGTCACAAAGCACCGAGCTGATGCAATGCAAGGATCTTTAAAGATGGGGAAACCATCACCTTGATCATACCGAGCAGGACCCTATGGGGCTCCTGGACACAGAAGCCTTTCTGTGTCCCCCATTTCTTGATTACAGGAAACGGGGCTTCATTCAGCCTCCAAGACCTTCCCCGAGTGCCAATGGGCAGTTCAAACAGATGCTAATTAGGGAAGGGAGGGGATGTGGAGACAAGGGAGAAGAGTTAAAGGAAACAGTAGTGCAGCCTTGGGCCAGGGTCCTGGTTCCCCGTCAAGGGACACACAGAACAATATCTTTGAGCTGTTTTGCAGATACTGAAGCCCCCACCAGGTGGGAGAAGTCAACTGCATGCTGCCCACCAGCACGCAGACCCCAGACCAGTTGCAACCAGAAGGCTGATGATGCTGACGCCCACTTACCTCCCCACCAGCCAATCAGAAGAATGTCCACGAGTTAATCACGCTCTCCTTGAACCATTACTATAAAACTCCTCACTACCCCCTCCAAGTTGGGACACACAATTTGAGGGCATTAGCCCGCTGTGGCCCCCTTTGCCTGGCAAAGCAATAAACCTATTCTTTTCTACTTCACCCAAAACTCTGTCTCCAAGATTTAATTCAGTGTTGGGGTACAGAGGCTGGATTTGGCTTCACTAACATGAAGCGCATCTCCCTGAAATGGGCTTTGGGAGATATTCTGGAGCCCTACAAAACTCTCTTTTCAACCTTCACCACAGAAAATTGAAAATACATGGTAGAGAGAAAGACACACTATGTCCTGGGCCTCAGGTACACTGTGTAAATTGCAAGAATTTTTCTTTTCAACAAAACATTACTGATGTAAGCTTGTTTTTCCTGTTTCTTTTCTTTTGAATAGGAGGATATGAAAATAAAGTTTCTAATAAATCCCATGGCTTCTTAATTCAGGTTTAAATCATTGGCCACAGGGGAGTAATCATTTCAGATGTTACTGAGTCATTTGTTAATGATTCAGTCTCTAACAATGTCATTCCCCAGACAGAAAAGTGGCACCATTCTTGTCCTTTTGAGGCTCAAAACAAAGGGCCTACAACAAAGTATTCCCAACAACTTCCTGCCCCCTCCGCCCTGATTTTATGAAAAGATGTAAAAACAGTCACAAGGAAAAACAATGCCTGTGCTGTGTTTTGAACTGAAAATCGGAAATATAACTGCATTCTCACTTCAAAAACTCCCATACCCAAACCACAAAGGAACCAGACTTCTCATTGAGTGCGGAAGCCCATAAAAGCATTCCATCTATTTGCTCACTCCTAAAAGTAATCCCAATAAAAACCAGAACAATTTTAAAAAGAAAAAAATCAGGCATTTTGATGTTGGCCAATTCATTATCACCGAATTAAAGACACAGTGGGAACCCATTCAATTCAGATGGACCAGGAAAGATTAGGAAAACTCTGCAAGCAGGAAAAGAGGGAAATTCCAGAAAAGAGTGTAGGTGTGGACAAGTTCTTTAAGGATGGGGAAGGGCCCGAGGACACGTAAGCTGATCTTGGGTGGGGTAAACAAGTCTGGGTGCTCCAACAGAGGGTGCTCCAACAGATTTCAATCAAGTGGCCGAGTTCTACACTGTGTCCTGCTCCCTCCACATGCAGTTTCCTGCTTTGTGTCCATATTGGAGGTTAAACAACTTTCCAGTTATCTTACATCTGCCCTGGGGCTTTCCTCTAGGCTGATCAAATTTAGCAGGATGAGCCATTATGTACTTAAACGGCCTTCAACAGCCAATAAGGACTCCCTCTTGTGTAAAGTGCCCTGAAATGGAGAAGTCTGTATTCTGGATGGTCACTTCCATCAGTGATGCCCCGACCTTACTAAAGTCTCTCTGTATGTGTTTGCCTTTATGAGCAAGGGACAAGCCCACTTTTTAGGGCCTGATAAGGAGCCACCCAGGCAGGGCAAGGCCAAACCGCTCAGAATTACCTGCTGTGCAGCCATGATTAATTCCCAGGACCTACCAGACTCTATCCCTCCCAACAAATGTCAAAACTATTACTTCTATCAAAGCTCTTTTAACATCCGACACCACTGACAAATACCTCTGTTCTGTCCAACAGAACATTTCTGGCACCACAGAAATGTTCTTTATCTGCGTTGTCCAATATGGCAGTCACTAGCCATTACCTAGTGACATGAGGTGAGACTGAGGAACTGAACTGCTTTTTTATTAACTTAGTTTTAAATAGTCACATGTGGCATAGTGGCTGCACTCCTCAAGAAAGGTTAATGGTCTTCGTTTTCATCTGAAAAGAACCCACCAGGGGCTGCTCAAGGTGAGTGGCCTCTGAAATTCTTAGTACCTTGCGATATCAATGTCATCTTACCTGAAAGCACTGAGGCAAATTTTCTATCATCCCATGCTGTCAAAATCTCTTAAAACTGCTTAATTCTACTCTGGGGCCCAGAACTCTGAGGAAAGACAAGACAATCTTTTCTCTTTACTGGACAGGGTCGAGGAGTTTTCTAGCTCCCCTTTGAGGTGCCAGCCCCACCTGATTCTCTGCGTTATACAGTTCCAGCCCCTTGGAATCACTGTACACTCCCTTCTGCCTTTGTTCCACTTTGTCTAGCATCTCTCTCTCTCTCATATACAGTTAGTCTCCTGTTGTAAGGGCCCACTACCTCAGTCTACCAAGTGGCCAGAAGCAGAAGTCGACTTTGATCTCTTCTACATCTTAGACACTGCTCAGGGATAACACCACCATTCTGATTATTTTATCGATTAACCAAATATAAAAGAACATTCAGGAGTGGACTTACCGCTTCACCCGCTCAGTACTGTCCTGACTCATTTCTTTCATTCTTTCTTCTACTTTGTTCAAAAGCTGCAATTAAAAGAAAAGAAATGGGCTTATCGAATAAGCTGAGTGGAACAGCTAAATTACAGACCAGGAGGTTGAGGCCGTGTTGACAGAGCTGTGACACTGGCAGATGCCCAGATACACTTGTCCTCCCTGACCCCTACAGCAGCCTGCAGGCCTGGCCCAATTCCCCACTCCCATGCCAACTAGCCCAACATAGTGAGCCAACCTCACTTCAGCCTAACGTACCAACAAAATAATGGCAAAGGGAAAGGCTCAAGGATATTGCAGCTGTAACATCCTGGATAAAGGTTTACCTTCCCTCCAGTGCAAAGTGAAATCATAACTCATTACTCAAGCAGTCAAGGGAAAGATGACAGCCAGGTTCCTAAAAACTACTGAGGAACAACTATTTTTCTCCTAAAATCACTTATCTGAAGGGAGGCAAGTTTAAAATTAAGTGAATATTTAAGATAAAATAGAAATTTTATTGAAAAAAATTAAGTGAAAGTCAGCAAATAGGTGAAAATAATTTTATCATTAAACTGAGCAGTTTTTGTGATCCTCAAATACTTGAGTGAATAGAAGTGGAAAACTGACACTGTCAACTTCTTTGCCTTGCGCATCACCGTCGTAACTCTGAAGGTCCAGCAACACCAATCCATGCGGGTAAATTCTCAAATTGGCAAAGCTACAGAGGAAAGCATAATTTTAAGGTTAGGAATTGTATCACGGCACTCAAAAGAAAAAAGACACCAACCCAGTTAAAAGGCAAAACCACTGCTCTTTTTTCCCTAAATTACGTAATTATCCCTGTTGCTTTCTCATTAGAGCCTCTTCATGGGGGCAGGGAAGCCAATCATTTAGGGAAGATTTTAGAGAGAGCCATCAAGTTTTTCAAAACAGGTTCTTGGGTCCAGAAAGTGATTCAGCAGCAAGTTCTATGAATCTGATTTTTAAGAAGGTTCCTCAGCAGTGATTGACTCCTCCTTAAAAGGAAGGGAGGGTGGTGAAGAGCACACTGGGTTCTCCCAATTACCCTCAGAGTTCAAAACAGAGCCGTGGTTTTTCTTTTCTTTGTTTGAATTCATTCATTCATTCATTCATTCATTCATTCATTTATTTATTTATGGCTGCGTTGGGTCTTTGTTGTTGCACGCGGGCTTTCTCTAGTTGTGGTGAGCAGGGGCTACTCTTCCGTTGCAGTGCACAGGCTTCTCATTACAGTGGCTTCTCTTGTTGCGGAGCACGGGCTCTGTAGTTGTGGCTCGCAGGCTCTAGAGCGCGGCAGGCTCAGTAGCTGTGGCACACGAGCTTAGTTGCTCTGCGGCATGTGGGACCTTTCCGGACCAGGGCTCGAACCCGTGTCCCCTGCACTGGCAGGCAGATTCTTCACCACTGCGCCACCAGGGAAGTCCCCAGAGCCGTGTTTTTTCTGACTGCAAGCAGGTGGTGGCTAAATTCACTGAGCTCGGGGCCTGCAAGCCAGATCCAGCCCGCGGCATGTTTTGTAAAGCCTGCAGATTAAATATGTTTTTTTACATTTTTAAAGAGTTGCTTAAGAAAAAAGAGGGAGTATGTGACAGGGACCTTATGTAGCTCCTTACAGGAAAAGCTTTAACCTCTAATTTAGTGTATCTGACCAGCTTTTTTATTAAATAAAAATAGTGTATCACACATGTGTAAGAATTATCTGAAGAAACTTTTCTTTCAATTAGACATGTATATTTGTATATATGCAGATGTGTATGTGCACATCTGATATAAAATCACTTCTTACTATAGGTGTGGTTAAAGAAACATTTGAATGACACTAAATAAGATGAAGAGTTCTGTTTGGAGAATACGGGCAGTGTGCTTGGATTAAAAAATAAATACAACTGTGGGACTTCCCTAGTGGTCAGTGGTTAAGACTCCGCCTTCCAATGCAGGGGACACAGGTTCAATCCCTGTTCGGGGAACTAAGATCCCACACGCTGCGGAGCAACTAAGCCTGTGCGCTCTAGAGCCTGCGCAGCACAACTAGAGAGCCTGTGCTGCAACAGAAGATCCCGCATGCCGCAATGAAGATCCTGCGTGCCGCAACTAAGACCCGATGCAGCCAAATAAATAAAATAAATATTTTTTAAAAAATACAACTAGTTAATTTTCACCTTCAGCCCTTAAATGGCCTCAAGATCAAGTTCAGGCCCAGGACACCACAAACTCATCTGCACCTGCACGAGCTGACCATCCCCACCCACCACCACCACCAGTCACACAAAGGAGAGGGGCCAGGGGTAAATTAAGGAGAGAGAAATGCCACCTCTTAACCAGCTAGGTGGTTCTAGCAAAGAATCTCCCGCCAGAGAACCTAGGAACACAGAGAATGCCGAAAGGTAGAGTCAAACCTCACCGGATTAAAACCGGAAATAAAGAAAGAGGAAAAGTTGCAAGGGGGAAAAAATGGAGACCAGGAAAAAAGGTGACTGAGGACCAGGACCACACACAAAGGGGTCATTAACCAGAAGTCAGGCCAGAAGCCCGGCTGGGAGCTGCAGTCCCTACCCTGAGCCGACAGGTGCCTGGGCATGGAAGAGAGGAGTGAGGTTTCACGACAGGCCGCATGGGGATGGGTCCCAGCTAACCAAGTGAGAGAAGAGGAAGACCAATGTGGATAACAAGTTTTTAAACTAAGCATATTAGGGAATTCCCTAGTAGACTAGTGGTTAGGACTCCGTGCTTCCACTGCAAGGGGCCAGGTTCCATCCCTGGTTGGGGAACTAAGATCCTGCAAGCTGTGTGGCACGGCCAAAAAAAAAAAAGTAAACTAATAAGTATGTTAATTTTTCTCTTTTTTTTGCTTTCAGAACCAACTTCCAACAGCTCTTATTACTCAAAGGGCTTCCCTGGTGGCGCAGTGGTTGAGAGTCTGCCTGCCGATGCAGGGGACGTGGGTTCGTGCCCCCGTCCGGGAAGATCCCACATGCTGCGGAGCAGCTGGGCCCGTGAGCCATGGCCGCTGAGCCTGCGCGTCCGGAGCCTGTGCTCCGCAACGGGAGAGGCCACAACAGTGAAAGGCCCGCATACCGCAAAAAAACCCAAAAAACAGAAAACAAAAAACTCCCTTCCAGGAAGAATCCTAAGTCTTCTAGAAAACTGGGATTGGTGTCTAGGGCTGAAGATTCAAGAACTGAGGTAAAGAGGTTGGTCGCGCCCAGCTGCAAAGGCCCTTAGGAGGTGGTAAGAGATGCAAGGCTTCACCTTGAGTGGAGGGGCAGTCTACGGAGGTGGGAGAGAGGCAAGGTCTGATTGCTGTGTCCCCAGAGGACGGACCACAGCTAGGACAGTGAGACACGGGGGCAGGGAGGATGGAGAAGAGAGGCTGGAGGGTGCAAGGCCAGCTGCAGACCTCTGCTTCTATGGGACTCACCATTAACTGGGCCAGAGCCCGAGGACGGAGGCAGTAGAAGGTTTGGGTCACCCTTGAGAAGAAATCATTTTAGATATGTTGGAGGTATCTGCTACAGGCATATATGGACGTTTGCTACATAGTTAGAAACAACAATCACCACCACAGGGGTGAACCATGTACCCTTATAAAGAAAATAATGGAAGTGGGGCTGAGCTCAAAAGTACAAGTTTCCCTCACCTCACAGCATTGTCTTCTGGGTCTCTGTAAGATTGGGGGGGGTGGTCTTCTTTTAATTAGAAAAACAAGGGAGAGAATATGGGACATTAATGAAGCCACATGGAATTCTAGAACTTAGAGAACAGAATGAAAGCCATCAAAAATACCCAGGAGTTCACATTTTAAAATTAATAGTGCAAATTACTAAGAATCTTAACAGTTTTACACACGAGACAGTCTAGAAGATACAAACCAAGACTTAGGGAAATGCAAAGAGCTCAATGCACCAGTGTCTTCCGTTATCAGTCATTTCTTTTCCCAGTCTTAGGTTGACCTTCATTTACATTTTTTTTTTCTCCCCCCGGTACGCGGGCCTCTCATGGTTGTGGCCTCTCCCGATGCGGAGCACAGGCTCCGGACGCGCAGGCTCAGCGGCCATGGTTCAAGGGCCCAGCCGCTCCGCGGCATGTGGGATCTTCCCGGACCAGGGCACGAACCCGTGTCCCCTGCATCGGCAGATGGACTCTCAACCACTGCGCCACCAGGGAAGCCCTCATTTACATATTGATCAGGTAAAAAGTCTAGATCATCTATAAAGTCTTAAGGAGAATAAACAAACAAAAACAACTCCTGGATCCCTTCAGCTTCCTGTCAAGCTACTTGCAGACTTTCTCATCCTGAATTTGACTACGGTCTGCATTAGCTGATAACCACTTATTACAGTGCTCCTCACAGTGGGGTCGGCTGGCCGGCAGCACTGACACCCCCTGGGAGCTTGTCAGAAATGCTGTTTGGGGTGCTGCCCCAGACCTGCTGCAGCAGAAACTCTTGCAGTGGAGCACGGCCATCTGGATCACTGCCTGCCGGTTCACACTGCTTACGCTGCCCAAGGGTTCTGGGTCTTGGCCACACAGAATCACCGGTGGGTGTTTGGAGAAACAGCGATGCCCAGTGGCCTCAATCTCTGAGGGGAGTGTCTGGGCATGGGATTTTGTGAAGGCACTCCCAGGCAATTCTACTGTGCAGCTAGAGCTGAGAAGCACTGAATTCTAGCCCCTCCTCAAAGATGCCAAAGGAGGAAAGAAAAAAACCAGGACACCACCCCACCACTGCCCTTTACACACACATCCACCCACACATCCACAAACACACATGCCCCCCCCCCACACACACACACTGCTGAAGTGCTCAGACCTGAAGAGGAGCACTGAAGGCCGCCTCACCTGCCGTTTTTGTTTATGTAGGTCGCTAAATAGCCATGTTCCTGCCAGGTGTGCACCGACTCCATCATCCCCTGCTCCTGGAAAATGGACTGGAGGCCTTTCAGAATGGTCTCACCATCAGCTGGAGAACAGGGGGAGAAGGCAAGATGGTCAGAATGAAACGTTCAGAAGCAAAGCCAGTGAGGCACGGTTTGATGAATGAACTTTTAAGAAAACCTGAACAGAGCTGCCAGCGTCGCTTATCCCCTTTGTCATGAGCTACAACGTTCTGAACCCTACAAGGAGAGGCTTCAGATTACCAAGGAACAAAATAAGAATGGCAACACCAACCACAAAATAGCTGTGCCAAAAATGCAGACAGATATTCAGCAAACTAGAAATAGCCTAACAAAATATTCAGGCTAGCCAGAAACCAGAAATACAAACACAATAAAAGACATTCCACTTTAGGTTAAGTAAGTTAATGAGAATACAGAGTACTAGAAAAAGAATTCCATTCACTGTTGATGGGTACCATAAACGACTTCAAAACTTTTGGCTTTGTGTTCTAGGTGTTCTACAATAAGGATGGCTTGCCTTTATTATTGGAAAAAATAAATGGCGCCACTCAGTAACCTATCTCTAACTGGTAGAAACTGAACAATTCAATATGGTACAAGCTGCTAGGCATTGTGACCCCATCTCCCATCCCATCCCCTGCTACCAAAGTGGAGCTCAGGTCAAGGACTGAGGTCAAGGTTATAGAAATTGCATTAACCTCTGTAGGTTCACTTGAAGCCACAATCTTCAACAACATCCATCATTATGATATTTAGATAAAAACAAAATGCAATTTATTCTTATCTAGTTGTATTTGCAAAAGTACTCACTCCTTGAGAAGGGTAAGATAAAGAACCAAGATGAGGGCCTCCCTGGTGGCGCAGTGGTTGGGAGTTCGCCTGCCGATGCAAGGAATACGGGTTCGTGCCCCGGTCCGGGAAGATCCCACATGCCACGGAGCGGCTGGGCCCGTGAGCCATGGCCGCTGAGCCTGCGCTCCGCAACGGGAGGGGCCACAGCGATGAGAGGCCCGCGTACCGCAAAAAAAAAAAAAGAACCAAGATGAGACAAAAGGAATTACTCTATACTGTCTCAGGAGCCCGCCACAGGCTGGTGCTTTTTCCACATGAAGGAAAAGAGTAGGGGCTGCAAAGCCTCAAAAGAAAGCATCCCTGTGACCTGAACCGAGGACAAAAGAAAAAAAACAAGATCCACAGCTGACCACAGTGTGGTTTCACAAGAAAATTACACTAGAATTCCTTCCATAAACTAAGGAGTGCCAAAGCGGACTGGAAGGATCCCCTCAGTGTACGCGAGTCCACCTCCAAGGACATTGGGAACTCTGCTCCCCACACCTTCCAGTGCACAGTAACAATGAAGGCCACACACGGGGTTCAGAGGCCAAACTGGGCAGCACATGTGTCTTATTCTGGCCTATGCAGACATTTTAAAAAATGTAAATTGCCACTTAAAAAGCAGATGATTTCATCCACCCAACTGTCGTGGGTGGAATAGTGGCCCCTAAAAGATATGTCCACACCCTAACCCCCAGAACTTGGGAGTGTGACCTGATTTGCAAAAGGGTTTTTGCAGATGTAGTTAATTTAAGGATCTAGCGATGGATCATCCTGGAGCATCCAGGTGGGTCCTAATTCCAGTTAAGTCCTTATTAGAGACTGAAGCCCGGAAGACACGGGGGGGGGGCGGGGGGGGGAGGAGGGGAAGACAAAGGTAGAGACTGGCGTGATAATGGCCACAAGCCCAGAACACGTGGAGCCACCAGAAGCTGGAAGAGGCAAGCAAGGACTCTCCCCTAGAGCCCTCAGAGGGAGTGAGCGTGGCCCTGCTTATACTCTGTTTTCAGACTCTAGCCTCCAAAACTGGGAGGGAACACATTTCTGTAGTTTTAAGTCACCCGGTTTGTAGTACTTTGTTACAACAGCCCTGGCCGACTAATATACCCACCAAAAGTCCTATTTTAACTCTGCTTAACAAACAAAAGCAAATGGAGTAGCAAAAATGGCAGTGAAGCAGTGATTTTTTTAATCTTCTCAACCTCCAAACACAGAGCAATTAGGATGGCACAACCAAACCTCACAGACAACATTTAGAACAAAACTAAATGACAGACCGCATCCCCAAACAGCACACCAGGAGTAGGCAGAGACAAGCAGCCCCGGCCCGGAGACCTGGTGAGGTACCAGCCAAGTGTGAGAGAAGTGAGCAGAGCGAAGGGACTGCAAACCACAAAAATACCAACAGGAGTTCACCCAAAAGGGAGGGGGCTCCTCCTTTCAGAAGGCAGCGAGCGCCCAGCAGGCTGCGGGGACCTGGGCAGGGTCAAAGAGGTGGGGGGAGCCACGCCCTGTGCCCAGCCAAAATAAACTGAGGCCCCTTCAGGAAAAAGCCCCGCGTCGGGAAGGGACCACTGGAGCAGCGTCCACACCACGGCCCCACCCGAGCACAAGCACCGCCCAGCATGAGCAGTGAGTGGCCTCCTGTCTCATTCGAGTCTCCCTCGTTCCCAGCAAAACTGTGCCTTTGGGAAACTCATTTGGCAAAGACTAATCTAGCTGGCTTTGCTATTCTGGAACTGGTTTCAGGAAATTAAAACGGGGAGGCCTGAATTATCTCCCCCAGAACTGTGGTTTTAAGACTGAATTCAGCCCCTGAAAAAAATTTCAATTTCAAACTTGATACAAAGAACCGACCTCGTTCCATTTGTGTTTGTCAACGAAGCCTGGTGGGGTGGGGCCACCGTGGAAGTGACTGAGCTGCGGGGCGGTGGAGACAAGTGCGCCCAGCAGTACTTGAATTGTGACTAGGAAAGCCACTATGCAATTATTCAATCCCTCCCTGGCCAGAACAGATGTTTTCTGTTTTGAAAGTGTATAAAACAAATCATCACTCCCGGTAAACGGCCTCAAGACCGGGTTCAGCTGGCACATCACAAAACAGGACACAAACTCCCCAGGCTGGTGAAGAGGGCTGTGCACGCAGGGTCACCCTGCAGATCACTGGCCAGGCTGTGCACCGAATGAGGGCCCTGGGGCTGAGCTGGAGCAAATTCTGTCCCCTGGGCAGGAAAAGGGGGTGTCTTTGATACACGCAAAGCCCTTGACGGCTGGCCAAGCCCAGCGTAGCGACCATCCCCTTTTTCTAAGTGGCACAATTAGCAGAAAGGCACTGAGTGGGCTAATGGAGGCCCTCCAGCCAGGTTTCAAACTGAAGGAAAACACATTACAAAAGAGATCCAGTTTAGTGTTCCCTTATTTCTATACTGTGGGCTTACCCCCCCAGTTCAGTAGAAATAGCCCGGGTCTGAATGATCCTTCTGGCTGTCGCCACCACCCAGTCCCTGTGGCCAGAGTGTGCCGGCCCTGCCAGGGACATGGGGACCATGCCGTTTTGCCCACTGTTCACCTCACTTCATATTCACCTTCCTCCTGACCTGGGGGCTCCCCAGTCACCCAAGCTGCTCCCAGCCCTTGGAGAGGACTCCAGAAAGCAGAGCTGGAGCTGAAACAACTACATAGCATCTCTTTTCCAGAACCAAGGTTTTAAGATGAAAACTGGAAACCAAAGAAATGAGATCCACTAGGCCTTAACAAGGTAGCTTCCTTGGTCATCTTGATCTCAAGTGCTCAATAAATGTTTTGTGGGTAAGTGAAAATGTCATCTAGCTAAATTAATCATCCTCATTCCTGTATCTCTGCAGAGCTTCTGGAACACCTAGACCAGTGGATTTCAATCCTAGCTGTGCATTATAACCACCTGGGAAGTTATAAAACTTCCGATGCCACATCTTAGACCAATTAAAGAAAAATCTGGGGGTGGAACCCAGGCAACACTTTTTTAAAGCTCCCTGGGAAATTCAATGTGCAGCCACGTGTGAGAACCACTGATCTAAACCACTAGATAAAAAAAGAAAAATAAACCCCCACTAACTCCAAGCTAACTACACTCCAGTCACCAAAAGGTTATAGAAAATATTCAACACAACAGGAGGCCTGAAAAAAGTCCAAACTCCCTGCTAGCTATAGCCACAGGTAACCCATGACAGGTCCCCAGAAAATGCTCTGCAATTAATTATCCAATTTTAACCTTTACGCCTGTCTAGTAAGGAGCACATAACATGACCAAACAAAATGTGCTTGCTCTATCAGGGTTCCTCAACTTCGGTTGAAAATACAGTGTAAATGACTTTCCTGTCCCTCACAGGACTTTTGATAATCCCAGCCATACCCACTAAATACAAGAAGAGCCCCCCTTTGTTAAAAAAAAAGACCCCACACCCCAATTTCCCAGGGGCAGAAGGGAGGCGGGTAATGCAATCCCTTGAGAACTACTACATGCTCTACACGTGAGCGAGCAAGAGCCTGGGGTCAGAGCACACCCAAATTTGGGAACACAAAACAGCGACGTCATAAGTGCCTATGAATCAGAAAATATGAAAATAGATTCAATGCTAAAAGAGATATAAGCACACCGCTTTCAAGTAGACATGGTAATCCAAACTAGGCTAATAAAATGTTACTTGGCACAAGTTCTTAGAAAACTCTGCCCAGGCAAGAATGATGTGCAACTAGTAAAGCACTCAGAGCCTTCCAAAGTGCTCAGAAACACAGAGACCCATCCCAGGGCAAATGTGTCCTTTGTCCAATGGGCAACTCAGTGTCCTCGTTTCCAGACCACTGCCCACTTTGTGTGTGTGTTTATTCAACAATAACTTAAGAAGAATCAACTTGGAGGTCTATTGGAGGTCTAGTCCAAATTAAATACACCACTATCAAAAGAAGACAAGGGAAGACAAGGTTTCATCTCCCTGCCTCACTTTGTCCCAGGGATCCATTTATAGGCCTCTCTTGGAGAATGAACCTCATTCCTCTGACCCTGGCCATCAGCTCCAGACGGCCGAATCCCAAATCTGCACATCCAGCTACAACCTGCCTCTCACCCAAATGCTCACCACACTGTCCCAATCTCAAGTCTGGTATAAAATCCAGACTTCCCCACTCCCTCCCACTAGTGGTTAATACCCCTGCCACTTAAGATCCCCCTTAACGGTCCCCTGAAGCTTCTCCCACAAGCCCCCCACCACAGCCTCTCTGCACCACTCAAACTCACTAGCCTCACAGACCTCATTTCATCCAACATAAAATGGAGGCACCACTTCACAGGGTTCCTATAAGGAAGTCAGCACCAATGTTCGAGCCCTCCGTCCCTCACAGTCAGGCACTGCCATTTGATCATTATCCATAAGGTGGGCAGTCCTGTGGACATAAGTAGATTAGCTGTACCCCCCAACCTTACAAGTAGAAAAGAGAGTCCTGCCCAATAAAAACCTATGACATCAGGTGCCCTGCTTCAGTTAGATTCCCTCTTCTTCAGCTTCAAGAGGCTAAAATACTGAAACCTCCTTAACTAAGTGAATTCCATTAGAGAGGCTGCCCTCAGGAAATAAGCAATTCTCACACTTCCAGAAAAACTCTTGGACTCTCCACCCCATGACCGTGACTTGTGCCTTTAAGTCTTTTCCAACTTCAAACACTTCAACTAAGAAAACTCTGGACATAAAGCATGAGGGCTTTAAGCTACACAATGCCAAGTCTCTGCCGCTGCAGGGTCATCACCCTGCACCAGCTGTGGGCCAGAGCCACACTAGTCCCCGCTCTGCAAAATTAGGTGGCTGCATTCCTCTCTGCTCTCTCACATTTAAGCAGCACCTGGCTTATAAAATTAGAAGATGAATTTCTATTCTTGCTAAACGTATCTTTATATGCGCTGGAAATGCCACACTTCACCATCAAGGACCACCACCCCCAATTTTACTGTCTCCTAGGTCTCTCTCTCCCACAAAGCTCGGGGAATTTAAGCTCCAACAGGTGGTTAATTATTCCCACGGTTGCACCATGCCCAAGTGGCGAGGCCCAAAACCCAGCCTCCTTCCATCCCACCTCCCACTCCCCAGACCCTGGAATTTCCAGAGCCCCCTGATGTGCCTCCTCCATGCACACTTTCCATTTACCATCCAGGTCAGACGGCCCACCCCTCCTCCCACCTCCCCCTCTCAGAGATCTGCACTCTCTCAGTGGGAAGATGGCCCGAAGCTGTTGGCAGATCCGTTTGCAGCTCCCTGCAAGGGGAAATATAAATGCAGGTATCCTTACCCCAAAACCCCAGACTCTCATGTCAGAGAACCTATGAGCCAGGCTTGGGTTGTGCAGTTTACCAGCTTTCTGGTCTTCTCGACAGACCCCTAAACCTAAAAGAGGAAGATAAGGAAAATGGACTCCAAATACAGTTTGAAATCATTCAAGTATCTGCTTTAAAAATCCTCTTAGATATTCTCATCTTCACAGTGGTGTGTTCACAGGACAGTATGCATTGGTCAAAACTCAGAACTGTACACTAGGGACTTTCCTGGTGGCGCAGTGGTTAAGAATCCGCCTGCCAGTGCAGGGGACACGGGTTTGAGCCCTGGCCCGGGAAGATCCCACATGCCGCGGAGCAACCAAGCCCGTGCGCCACAACTACTGAGTCTGCGCTCTAGAGCCCGAGAGCCACAACTACTGACCCCACTGCCACAACTACTAAGCCTGCGTTCTAGAGCCCACAAGCCACAACTACTGAAGCTCGCACACCTAGAGCCTATGCTCCGCAACAAGAAAAGCCACCGCAATGAGAATCCCGCGCACCGCCCCCGCTCGCTGCCCGCGCGCAACAACAAAGACCCAACACAGCCAAAAATTAAATAAATAAATAAATAAAAATGTAAAAAAAAGAAAAAAAACGTACAACCAGCATCCTACTTAATGGTAATAGACTGAATGCTAGCAGTAAGGAGGCAAGGATGTCTCAATAAGGCCTAGAGGTCAAGATGTGCCCAAGGTTACACATTTAAGGCTTGTAAGTGGTAGAGCTAAGAGCTAGGATCCAAACTCAAGCAGCCGGACTCCAAAGATCCAGTGCTTTTAATCATGACACTGTGTTGCCCCCCGCTTAGCTAAATATGGAACAATAAGCCATTTGTCCCAGACACCAAAACATCAACAGGTTATCTACTTGTGATAAGGTGAGAGATCTGGGTTTCCCCCTTTCTACTTCCTTACACTCTGCAGGTAGTCTAAAATGAGCACATAACTTAAACAAAAATATGTAAAAAGACAAATGCATAAACCATTATTTGAACAGCTTCTGGAGTTTCTTCAAGCAAAGCCATATCCTTCATTAAAAGAAAAAAAATATGCATGGGAACTCTTAACAAACAAAAAACATTCACAAAAATGCCTTTTTTTTTTTTAAAGCCCTATCATATTCCAAAGGGAATAAACTGATAGTGAGCTCTTTTTCTCTCCAACCTAGACAGACCCCACTTAGGGACACTTGAACCGACAGGCCCATGATCCCCTTCCTCACAACCCCAGACCAACTGGGCCACTTAGCTGCAGCATTAAACAGTTCAAAAGTTCAGTGTTAAACCATTTATAAAACCTACACCACTACTGTTTCCCCAAGTGTGATCTATGGCACCGGTTCTAAGAAAAAGGGTCCCATAAATAAGTCATAGGATGTAATGTACAGCATGGTGACTATAGTTAATACCGTACTGCATATGTGAAAGTTACTAAGAGTAGGTGTTAAAAGTTCTCATCACAGGAAAAAATAATTTTCAACCTATGTATGGCGACAGATGTTAACTAGACTTATTGTGATCATTTCACAACATATACAAGTATCGAATTACGATATTGTAATTAGTTGTAACCTGCAACTAATACAATGTTATGTGTCAGTAACACCTCAGTAAAAAAAAGAGAAAGGACCCCATGTTGAACCCAGTTTGAGAAATCTTCTAATATTTTCTAGAAATTCAGAATGCCCATTATCGTATCAGTCTTGCTTGACCACTGTGATCTGAAGTCCTTCAGAAGAGACAATTTGGTGATAAATTTAACAGTATCCTAGAAATTGCTCAGGATTCTCACAGGAGAAATTTCCATTCCAGGGAAAACAGTCATGCAACACAAACCCATGGAAGCGTTATCTTAAAAATCAAAATGTCTTCATAGGGCTTCCCTGGTGGCGCAGTGGTTGAGAGTCCGCCTGCCGATGCAGGGGACACGGGTTCGTGCCCCGGGCCGCGAAGATCCCACAAGCCGCGGAGCGGCTGGGCCCGTGAGCCATGGCCGCTGAGCCTGCGCGTCCGGAGCGCAGGCTCCGCAACGGGAGAGGCCACAACAGTGAGAGGCCCGCGTACCGCAAAAACAAACAAAGAAAAATGTCTTCATAAAATTCTGCTTTAGTAACTTAGAGAGGTCCTTTAAGTAAAGTAGACCAACCTTCAAATCACATGCCAGCCCTTTATTTGCTGCCTCTTCTTTTGCCAGCAGAACTTGCCTTATCTTTCAGGAAGCGAAACTCACACCTCTTTATAACAGATCATCTTTACCCACTGGCACAATTTCAAAGTACTCAGCGCTAAGTACTGCAATTAGTGTTAAGTGTTTTATGTATCATTTGACGCTCTTCCAAACATTTCATTGGACATCCCACCCAACAACACAGTGTGTGGGATACTGGTATCACTGGTGCCTTCACGCAAAGGGCGAAATTAAGGTACATGGGAAACTACCCAGAGGGTCAAGTCAGTTCAGGAACCCAGAACATGCTCCTGGCTCTTACCAGCTCCTTTTGACTTTGCCGCTTAGCCCATGAATGCCTTTGATCACAAGTGCGGCCACTAGCTCAGGGGCTCATTCCAGAACACAGGTGACATCATCAGTTTAACGAACTGCAGGCCCACCACAACTTTGGGCTCCAGAGTTGCCTTTTTCCTGGGGTCTGGAAAAATGCCCAGTCGTAAGGGTTTAAAAGAGCATTTGTGCAATGGTTTACATACTTGGCTGGCAGAATTCAGCTGAGGAGGTTTCCTGACTTTTCAAAAGAACTGAGCCTGTAATTAAACTACCATGAAATGGTGGTTGGAGCCGCAGCACACACCAGCAGGCTTAGGTTACAACTGCAGTGAAATGGTGGATTAAAACGCGCAGAGCATGCGTGACTCCAAAAACTAAACTCAATAATAGCTTTCTTGAACACGTTTTTAAACAGAGGCCCAACCACAATCCAGTAACTTTCGAGCTAATCCTTACGTGCCAAGGGTTAGTATAACCACGGTGGTCTCAATTCAAATTATAAAGCCCGTAATTCCAAATCTTACCCGGGGTCCCAAGTCCAACACCAAAAGCTCTAACTTTTCAAAGCTATGAGAGACCACAGCACTTCAGTCTACCTCCCAAGAAGGTAGGGAAGGCCTTTGAATGCAGATTCAAATACGGCCAACTTCATTATACAATTAAGAGGATACAAAGAATCCAGGACTTTCCTGGTCGTCCAGTGGTTAAGGCTCAGTGCTTCCACTGCAGGGGGCACAGGTTCGATTCCCTGGTGGGGGAACTAAGATCCCACATGCCGGGCAGGGAGGCCAAAAAAAAAAAAAAAAAAAAAGACGATACAAAGATTCCAAATTGGTAACTCCTCCACTGCAAGACAAAACTGGCTTTCCCCCACAAAAACAAAACAGACAAAAAAACCACAAGACAAATCATCCACCAGTTGCTTATTAAATTGGAAAACACTTTTTGAGAAACATCACCTGCAGAGCTTCAGATTACTTGAAAAAATACCTCACTTGTTAGCTGGGGTGATTGTTCCTAAATGCCTGGATTATGGAATCAATTTCTTAAACAGCTGTTATCCCTTCCAAAGCATTTAAAACAATAGAGAACTACCAAGTAGGAACTAGATGAGGTTTTTTGATATAAAGCACAAACTAATTTTACCATATATCACCTCTACAGGTTTAAAGACATAGGTATAACTGCGGAACTATACTCTAAAAAAACATTAAGGTTTACACAATTTTTTAATGGCAAGCTCACAAAATGAATTCCCAACAATGTGCAATTATTCAGCCTGGGGTCAAATAGAGCATGATCAGTGCAATTAAGAATCTTGCAGAGTTGGGGAAAAGGGAGTTTTTTTTTTAAATCCCAACAAAGCAAAGGAGCATGCCAAATGTAGGCAGACTCTAACAAGGGACCTCCCCCCCAAGCAGTCCAGAAAACATTTTCAAAGACAATTAAGGTATGAGAGAATACCTACGTCACACAAAAAAATACCTTCCCCAGAGCTGTTAGAAAATTCTGAGTCCAGGTTCTACTTGGAAGCACAAGAAGTGTGAGACTCAAGCGTGTGTTGGGTGAGGATGGAGAATCGGGTAGAAATGGACCTTCATGGACCTTGGAAGTGCTGATAAGGAGTTTCAACTCCATCTGTAGAGTAATGAGGACTCACAGGAGGGCTTTTAAATGGGAAAAGGGACAGGGATCTGGTGCGTTTCTGTTGACTGAGCCCTTCCCAAACAAGGGAGGGAGACAAGTAAGGAGACTGTGGCCAAGGACTGTAGCCAGGAAAAAGGTGAGCAAGGAATCTGAGAGGGTAGCAGGTAGAATCCATAGGACTTACTGACGTGGATGGGTGCCTCGAAGGTTTCTGATACACGGGGTTTTTTTGTTTTTAATGAGGATCCTATTATAGTGGTTCTCATATAATCAGCATCAGCATTGCTGGGAGGAAAGCTGGTTAAAAATGTAAATTCCCGGTACTACCCTCCCCTCAAAGACTGTGATTCACGTCAGTCTAGAGTGCGGCCCACGCATGCATTTTCCCATTCATCAGCTGCCCAAAGTTTCATCGTTAAAGCGGGTGTGGATGTTCTCTATCACAGTGGTGGATAAAGTGTGATGGGACAATGATAATGCTGAGGGGGTAGGGAGAAAGCTTTTTCTACTCTTGAACAAAAGAACAAAAAAGCTAGATGCAATCAAAACTGGTTTAGGTTTTATGCTTATAGTTATAGCTATTTAAAATACACGAAGATGGGCTTCCCCGGTGGCTCAGCGGTTGGGAATCCGCCTGCCAATGCAGGGGACACGGGTTCAAACCCTGGTTCAGGAAGATCCCACATGCCGCGGAGCAGCTGGGCCCGTGCGCCACAACTACTGAGCCTGTGCTCTAGAGCCCGCGAGCCACAACTACTGAGCCCACGAGCCACAACTACTGAAGCCGGCACGCCTGGAGCCCATGCTCCACAGCAAAATAGGCCACCGCAATGAGAGGCCTGCGCACCTCAACGAAGAGTGACCCCTGCTCGCCACAGCTGGAAAGGGCCCGCGCGCAGCAACGAAGACCTAACACAGCCAAAATAAATAAATAAAATAAATTTAAAATACATGAAGACAGTGGGAGGGAGACAGAAGAGGGAGGGGATATGGGGATATATGTATACGTATAGCTGATTCATTTTGTTATACAGCAGAAACTAACAACATTGTAAAGCAATTACACTCCAATAAAGATGTTAAATTAATTAATTAAGTAAGTACATGAAGATGATCTGATTTTGCCAGAAAGGAGCTCAATAAGTACATGGAAGAGCGGGAGCTTGGGGGAGAGGGTCCAAGATGGTTCAGGAAATGGGGGGTGGGGGGGTCACCTGAAGCCACAGGCTTTGCTCGGTAGGAAGTGCTAACTGACCCCAGTGCAAACCTCAGGGGAAGGTAAGGCCCATCCTCCTTCCCTGCACCAGGGAAATTTTGCTGATGATTTGTCATCCAGATCACTGCAACAACCTGGTTAGAACTTACACCGGGGATTCTCTACCCCAGCACCACAGGTATGTTGGCTTGTCAATGCTGTGCACTGTAGGATGTTTAAAATCACCCCTGGCCTACTAGATGCTGGTAGCACCTCCCAAGGTGAAGAAACAAAAAAAGTCTCCATATAGTGATAAATTGGGGGGGGGGGGCGGGACACGCAGCCATTGCCTTAACTTAGAGGCTTCGGGGTTGTGGAATTAACAAAGGACTTGGAATCAAATAGACAGGGTTTTGAATCACAGGTAGCCCACTTAAAAGGAGAAAAACTTCAATGGGCCTATTTACTCATCTTTAAAACGGGGATAAAACCCACATAGGGCTGTTGTGAAGATTACATAAAATAATGTGTTACGCACTTAGGGCAATGCCTAGCCCAGGAGGCAATTAGTAAACATTGGCTTTTTTGTTTTCATAAAGATGTTTTGAAGAAGCGGGGACATTTGCTTACAGTTTTGGCCTGAGTGGAAACCTCCTCCCAAAAGGAACAATATAGAGAAATGACAGTACCAGTTCTCTCTCCAGCTCCTGGGGGGCCTGAACCTGGGGACTGTGGACTCCCAAGGGCCAGGGGACACAATTCAGGGGCTCTGTGAACATGGATGGCAAAAAGTATACATCTTTATTTTCACTAATTGAAACTCAGCATTTTTTTCAATTATGCTTGTAAAACCACACATTATCAACTACCTGGCCACTGTCACAACAGAAGCACAGCTTTTCCTGATCAAATGACTGCTGAAATACTGACTTCCTCGACTCGACTCCGAAATTACGGAAATTTGGAAATTATGAGGTCTACAGCTAGGCTGTATTTTGTGTTATGAAAGAAGCACATATTATTATTTACTATGTCACATATTAGGGGTTTTATTTTGAGAATGTTATTTTAAATAAATGGGTTATTTTATGCATTTAAAATTCTTATTCTGAGAAGCACTCCACAGGCTTCCCCAATGAAGGCCAAAGGCACACAACTTAAGAACCCCTACCCTCAACATTTTTTGGCTAAGCCCATAATTCCCAAGCAGGCTTATGGTTTTTTGTTGTTTTGTTTTGGGTTTTTTTTTTTTTTGGCCGTGCTGCGTACTTGTGGGACCTCAGTTCCCCAACCAGGGACTGAACCTGGGCCATGGCAGTGAAAGCCCAGAATCCTAACCACTAGGCCACCAGGGAACTCCCGTGTCCTTAACTTACTAAATAAATTTCTGTTATAAAACTAATTTGCTAATTTGAATGACACAAGTCACTGTTTCCCTACATAAACTATAAATCAGTGATCCAAAGGACAGACACAACAGCATCAGTCACATTTCCTCACTCAGGACCCATCCTCTTAATTCTAAAGGTAAATGTGTGCCTTGTTTTCCCCCAGTGGACTTGAACTAGCTTTCCACCTTTACCATAACATCAGCCAGGTCCATTTAACCAGTACTTCTCAAACATCTATGATGTATCAGAACTGTGTCCAGGATAAAAACTCTGGAGGTCACCCTTCAAAGACACTCCCAGCCCGGGGAAGAAATGGACATGGAAAGGAAGACTGCAACCCTACCCTTCCAGGGCGGGCAGAGGTCGTGCGTACCTCACTCCGTCTACGCAGAACACTCGCTGGCTGCCTAGCATAAACAAACCACGTGTCCTCCACCTGCCCAGAGATGCTTAAGCTATACTAATGTGGGACATGTTTATTCTTGTTAGCCTCAGGCTGAGAAGTCACAAAGTGTTTTCTGGGTTCAAGAGTCTTCACAGTCCAATACTTCACTTATGAGAGGATCAAAGGTGAGATTTTTTTTCAGCAGTAATTAAAATTTCCTGAATTACCTCATCAGCCAGAACTAAACAGGCACCGCCAGGCCCAACCTATAATTGCCCTCAGTGGCCCAGTGGCTGCTGGGTACTAGCTGGCTTGCACTGGTAACCAAGTTATACAGAACCGTAACATAACATAACTAAGTAGTTCAAGTTTAATTCCATTAAAATCACATTGTGGAACTGGAGCATGAGGAAGGATTACTGACAAATGAGAAAAAGAACATGATTCCAGGCTCCACAGGCATTTGACTCACCCTTGAGTCACATCCAATACTCACATGCCAAGAGTAATGCCTTTTGACTCATTACTATCAATTAAAATAAATGTTTTTGAAGACCTCACAGGTGGTAGACTTCTCACCAAGTGCCCCTTAATGAAAACCAAAAACAGATCCTAGTTTAGCCAGATCCCCTTATTCTACAAGGGTGGATACCTACAGACAGCAAGGGCGACATGCCTCCCCCCAAACTCAAGTGATGGGGGGATATAATAAGAATCAGGGTCCTCTTACTCCCAAAACAGTTCTGTAGGGACTCAAGATCTAATACAGATGCATACATACATGTCCCCTTAGGATCTCTTTCTAGAATGTTCACCTTGTCATCAAAACTTTCTCATCTTTGAAAACAAAAACCAAAAAACTTTCTCATCTTGAAGATCAACAATCTGGGAATTAAGAGTAACTGGCCAGGGCTTCCCTGGTGGCGCAGTGGTTGAGAGTCCGCCTGCCGATGCAGGGGACACGGGTTCGTGCCCCGGGCCGGGAAGATCCCACATGCCACGGAGCGGCTGGGCCCGTGAGCCATGGCCGCTGAGCCGGCACGTCCGGAGCCTGTGCTCCGCAACGGGAGAGGCCACAACAGTGAGAGGCCCGCGTACCGCAAAAAAAAAAAAAAAAAAAAAAAAAAAAAGTGTAACTGGCGGGCTTCCGTGGTGGCGCAGTAGTTGAGAGTCCGCCTGCCGATGCAGGGGACACGGGTTCGTGACCCGGTCCGGGAGGATCCCACATGCCACGGAGCCGCTGGGCCCGCGCGTCCGGAGCCTGTGCTCCGCAACGGGAGAGGCCACAACAGTGAGAGGCCCGCGTACCGCAAAAAAAAAAAAAAAAAAAGGGCTTCCCTGGTGGTGCAGTGGTTAAGAATCCGCCTGCCAATGCAGGGGACAAGGGTTCGAGCCTTGGTCCGGGAAGATCCCACATGCTGCAGAGCAACAGAGCCGGTGCTCCGCAACACGAGAAGCCACCGCAATGAGAAGCCCGCGCACCGCAACTAGAGAAAGCCTGCTCGCAGCAATGAACACCCAACACAGCCAAAAATAAAATAAATAAATTTATTTAAAAAAAAAAAAGAATCCGCCTGCCAATGCAGGGGACATGCGTTCGATCCCTGGTCCGGGAGGATCCCATATGCCACCGTGCGCCACAACTACTGAAGCCCGAGCGCCTAGAGCCCGTGCTCCGCAACAAGAGAAGCCACCGCAATGAGAAGCACGCGCACCTCAACGAAGAGTAGCCCCCGCTCACCGCAACTAGAGAAAGCCTGCGCGCAGCAACGAAGACCCAACGCAGACAACAACAAAAAAAGAGTAACTGACTGGGAATTCTCAATTATTTTTTACTTTCTCTTCACACGACTAAATTATTTAGATGCCACTTCCACACCTCGGCAACTTCGAACCCGCCAGCTTCTCCTGCTCCCTTCCAAACTGCACGTCCATGGTTCTCTCTCCCTCTCTAGCCGGTGCCTGCCCAAAATGTTCTAGTTCTCTCACTTTTTCTTCATACAATTAAGGGAAGGTTTTCCCCGCTTCTACAACAGAACACAGAAGTCCATTGGGAGCAATCATTTCAACAGACAACACTTGAATTTAGCTGAAAGCTATTTAAGGCTTCAGGCAAGGACACTCAGGCTGAGGGAAGGGCAGGAATCTTCCGGCCTCATCGTTACGCTCCTTAGAGCCTGGAAAACCCACACTCAATAAGCACAGGTGAGCGCTCACACAAGACTGCCACCAGAAACTCAACTCAGCAGCTGAGTGGCTTTGAACCACTATTTCTCCCTCAAGCCTCACCCTCCCAGTGAAACTGGCAGGCTAATTACTCAAGAAAACCTTTTACAGCTCCAATCACCATTTCATCTCCTGATTCTCCCCAGCCGCCTCCCTTCCCTCCAGCCTCACCTAAGAAAGGAGGGAACTAAGAAATGCTTTTTCTCCTAGTCACTTCCCCACCACCCAAATACGCTGATATTACTTCACAACCTTGTACCGTTTTCCAGCAACTCCATTAACATTAAAAGCCCTGGGGGATGGGGGTGCCCAACGACGTGCGCCCTATCCTTCCCCCTTTTTACCACAGGGAAGAAGCAGCTCAGACAGGTTGAGAAATAAAGCCAAAGTCACAA
This sequence comes from Mesoplodon mirus, assembly GCF_964341445.2. Taxonomy (NCBI): domain Eukaryota; kingdom Metazoa; phylum Chordata; class Mammalia; order Artiodactyla; family Ziphiidae; genus Mesoplodon; species Mesoplodon mirus. Next base: position 20,317,469 of record NC_138981.1, on the reverse strand, counting down.
GCAGAGCCAATCAACACAGGACACAAAACTACTAGGTCTTGTCCAAATCCCTAAGGTCTTTTTTTTTTCCCCTCATCTTATGCCTTCGGAAATCTTTTAAACTGGGAGAGAAAATGCAAAGTGAGTACTCAGAAGTTTAAAAAAAGGGGCAGGGGAGAAAGAAAGTGTGAAAGTAATGTTTTCAATGGTAACAGAAAAGGTGGCTCCAGCCAATTGGAGGAAGACAGTGAAAAAGCAAGACTTGTGTGAGACGCTCCAAGTGGGACAAACCGGAAGCGCAGATTCAAGTCTGCGGCACTCACAGGTTTAAAAGCCACCAGAGGGACTTCCCTGGCGGTCCAGGGGTTAAGACTCCGCACTCCCAATGCAGGGGGCACGGGTTCGATCCCTGGTCGGGAAACTAAGATCCCGCATGCAGCTGGGCCCGGCAAAAAAAAAAAAAAAAAAACCCACCAGAAGAAAGACCAGCAGTCCTACCCCTCCCCCCTCCCCCCCTCTTAGACGCACCCAGGAAAAAAGAATACAAAATACCCTTCCTCTCCACAATTTCTGCAGTCGGTCCGGACTTTCCCAGCCCTCTGTTCTGGCCGGCTCGCAGTCTTCCGAGCCTCCCCGATTCGGAGACTTATAGCTCCCGCGCTGGGACTTCACCCCCCACCCCCCCAATAATAATATAATCATCGTTTCCTTTTCCCGTGCCCCGTCCCTTTCCGGGGGATCTGTCTCCTACGCAGTCGGCTGAGAATTCTGCGAGTGCGGCGCGGTCCTGCCCCAGCCCCGGCTCGCACGAGGAGAGCCCCCACCCCCGGGGGAATTTACCCGCCTCGGGGAACGGGGAAAGGTCCCGCGGGCGGGCCCCTCACAGGCCCCCCGCCCCAGGGGGGGCCGCGGCCACCCGGACTCTTCCTCCCGCGCCCAAGGCGCGAGGGGACCCCCGGCGGGGGCGGCCGAGCCCGCGAAGGGCGCGGGTGGGCGACACGGGCCCCGGAGGGCGGCCCGGTCGGGGTCGAGGAAGGAGCCGGCGCGGCCCCCCCGGGCCCCTCGCTGCCGCCGGGACGGAGCGCGGCGGGAGCAGGAGCGCGGCCTCCACGCGGGCGCCGGTGCAAGCGACAGGCCGGGAGACGACAGCGCCGGGGCTGGGGCCGCGCCGCCGTCCGCATTGTTCGGCCCGCGGCGCGCGCCCCGCCCGGCCCCGCCGGCCCCAGCCCGCCCGGCGGCGGGAGCGACGGGGCAGGTGGCGGGCGCGCGCCCTCACCTTTGGCGCCGAGCATGAAGTCAAGGGTGCTGTGCCGTGCTGCTGCCATAGTGAGGCGAGGCCCTGGGCCATGCCTGGGGGAGGCGGCCGGGGAGACTGGGGGGCCGCGCGGCGTGTCAGGCTGCGGCCGGCGGGGAGTGCGCCGCGCCGGGGAGGCTGAGGGTAGGAGGTAGGAGGGACCGCGGGGAGCCACCCGGGGCGCGGGGGCGGGGTCGGGCCCGCCTCCGGGAGGGAGGAAGCGAGGACGCCCGCAGCCCCGAACTCCGAGCGCAGGGTGTGAGGCCGCGCTAAGGCAACGGTGGAAACGTGGGCGCCGTGCTCCCCGGCGTGCGTCACCAATGGCCGCGCCCCGCGCCGAAGATCTGGCGGGCGCTCCCGCCATCCGTTAGGTCACCTTAGGTTTAAACCACGCAGCACGACTTCCGGGGGGCCCACCCTCTGCACTTCCCCCAGGCCGGCCCCCCGAGCCCAGGCCCCTCTGATTTCCTGGCCAAGCCAAGAAAATAAAATGCTGGGATCCACCCTGGAGTCTAAAAGTACTGCCGCCTTTTCCTTAACTCTTCAAATGCTACAATTTAATCTATTAGCATTGTCATTTACATTATCTGTAGCCAGGGCCGGCTCTGCGTTTCGGCACAGAACAGAAAGCCCCTGGGTATTCAAGTTAGTTGCCTACGTTTTTGCGAAAAATGGGAATGGGGAAGAAGCAAGTGAGAGGAAAACGTTGTTAATGTTGACTTGAGAAATTACAGCTTCTAGAGTTGCTCGTCCACCACTGATGTCTACATTCGTGGCAGTGAACCTTTTCGCTGTGAGCTTGTCTTTGACTTCGGGGTTGTAGCTAGTGATCAACAAGATGCGACAAAGGAGAGAACATCAGTGTCTGGCCACTAAAGCCCTCTTTATGACACTGACAGTATCACTGGGCAAATGCCTCCATCACATCCCATCAGTCCTCTGTGCCTCTCTAGGCGTTCCCAGGCTCCTCAGGAATTGCTGTAATGGCTGGACAAAGTCTAGATCAGTGAACTCTTGTACCTCCACAAGCGCAGGAGGAACCTAGATATTAAGCTTAATCTCTCCTGCAAACAGTCCCTAGTGGCTGTTTTGCTGAGTCCTTCACCTTTCCACAGGAACTGGGCAGTGTCTTCACAAGTGTCCTTTAACAGACCATCCTGTTAAGAACCCGGGCCCCTTTTCAGCCCCCACATTAATTTTCTCCAGCCCAGGCCACCTGTTTGTTGCCCTGCATGTTTTCCTTTCTTCTGTGGATCCCAGGGTCCTCAATTTCCATAGCTCTTCTGCTATCTCAGCCTTCAGTCTCTATTCTTCAGACTGCAGCTCTTGCTTGCTTCCTGGGATGCTCTCCAGTTCTGGACATTCCTCCGGAGTCAGGTCCCCGGGAACCCAGTTGTCCTTGTCTGCCACATTGCAGGGGCAGCAAGGCTCCACAGGCCTCCTCAGGCTCAGAACAGCCCTGTACTTGCTTTAACATTCTGCTCTCGCTGTCTTGAAATTGTGAATGATTTTTGAACAAGGGGCTCCGTGTTTTCATTTTGTACTGGGCCTGCAAATTATGTAGCCGGTCCTGCTCAGCAGCTTGTGTCCTCCAGGGCAGGTGGCAGTGGCCAGCCATAGTGCCCCACCTTGCTTCTGCAGGTGCAAAATAGATGGAGATAAAAGTCCCTGAGATACTCTGCTATTAACTAATCAGAAAGCCACAACAAAACCCTAACGCTTCATAATGTTAGCATAGCATCAGAGATAAATGGGCCTTGAAATGGAGCCGGCATTGTTGGGTAATTTTAAGCATGTTCACAGTGCCTGTATTACCTACCAATGACACAATCCTGGCGAGACTGTTACAGGTAGGACATGGACAGGTATCAAGGGCTTGAGGCCTTTTTAAATACCTCCAACTGGGCTGTGAGTATCTATTTGGATTCTGGAATGTGTTCTCTTTGCCTGGGTTTTATCATCTAGGCCCCTGGCTTCAAGGCCTGTTAGAGGATGAATAATCACTTTGTTTGTGGAAACTGCTCGTGTTAGAGTTGAACAGTATCCTGTGCAACTGTTATCACATTAGAGAATTCAGCAACTTATTCTGCAATAAAAAAGCAGGAGAGACTTACCCAATGCCAGCCTGCATTTCCTCATCAACAAAATCTTGGCAATGGTGAAAATGTAGATATCATGGATTAATGTCTTCTTGCCTGCCCTCGTCTGCTCTTGGCCCAGAGGAGGCCTGAGACAGAGAAAAGCACTACCTGGCATCCAGCAGGAGCTGGCCAGGTGCCCTCCTGTTGAACATAAACAATTCCCCAGAACCCTGACGTCAGACAAGGCCACTCTGTGACCAGGATGGGACGGAACAAAAACAAGACCACTCCGTAATCATGTCAAAACACGGACCACGGCTTCCCTGGTGGCGCAGTGGTTGAGAGTCCGCCTGCCGATGCAGGGGACGCGGGTTTGTGCCCCAGTCCGGGAGGATCCCACATGCCGCGGAGCGGCTGGGCCCGTGAGCCATGGCCACTGAGCCTGCGCATCCAGAGCCTGTGCTCCGCAGCGGGAGAGGCCACAACAGTGAGAGGCCCGCGTACCGCAAAAAAAACAAAAAACAAAAAACAAAAAAACACGGACAAAACAGGAACTTGTCCAAACCACCAAAGTCACCCCATCGTCCCTGGGTCCTGGCTCCTAGGAGTGACTGCTGCTTCTTCACCAATCCCAGCCTCTGTCTGGTCTTCCCCGCTTCTCGGGTGAGAACACTAAGACGCCTGATCAGGACTCACCCCTGCTTCCTGACAGCATTCAATCCAGAGCGACACCCAGCTTCCTTAAACGCTCCCCAAAGCACCAGACACAGGCCCCACTGCTACGAGTGGTCCTTCCTGACCCCCTCTCGCTGTGATGCCCCGCGGGTCCCCATGGCACACGGCTGTTCCATTGCAGGTGCTCCTCATGGTGGGGGGGGAGTGGCTGGAGGGCGGTGAAAATAAGCTGAAGTCAATACTTAGAGCGGAAAAGTGACCTCTTAGCAAAATCCTACTCGATGTTAGATATTACTCTTATCTAAAACTCCCATTCACAGGGACCCATCTGCTTATTGGCAGTCAGGCCAACTTGGCACATCTGCAACAGTTTTTAAAAACTCAGAGAAAGCGCCACACTACCCTGCACAGTTAGCAACAATAACTACCTCCTGGGAAGAAGAGAATGGAAAAGAAAAGATTTCTGTTAAAAAGGAGACGACAGTGGCCGTGGCAGGGAAGTTGGGGTGCTATCTGGAAACTTCCCCAGCTGGAAGAACGCACAGGCCACTCTATTGGGCTGCAGTCCAAACCTCTCTTATGAAGAGAGGTGGGGGGGAGGCAGGGGTGAGCACTACCCAGTAGCCGTTTGTTCTACTGTTTTGTTTTTTGCTTTTTCACCAGTTCACTTGGGACCCTAGGAGACATTCTGCCTCCCTGCCCCCTGTGTGCAGCTGTGGTGAAATCACTTCCTCTCTTAAAAAAAAAAAAAAAAAAGAACTGGCCTTAGCTGTTTGTTAGGGTTACAATGTCTGACAGATATCTGGATCACTCCTCCACCATTTCTCAGATGAATGTGGGCCTGGCCTAGCTAGTTAAACACGACTTAAATTTCTGATTAAAAAGAGCGTATAACCGAGAGGGGCCTGGAATCTTTGATACAATGATTCTCAACTTTGGCTGCACACTGGAATCACCTAGGGAGCTTTAAAAGCTATTGCTGCTGCCTGGGCCCGGACTCGGGTGCAGCTCAGGCATTGGATTCTTAAAATAAATATATAAAAACCCAGGAGATTCCAGTGCAAAGTGAAGAGTGCCGCTGCCAAACCCCAAAGCAGTGTGAACCCCAATAGATAAAGCCATGAGGCTGGCTCTGATACAAGTAAATAAATACATTTTAAAAGCGAGAAAATAACAAGTGTTGGCGAGGATGTGGAGGAATTTCTGGTGGGAATGTCAAATAGTGCAGCCACTGTGGAAAACAGTTTGGTAGTTCCTCAAAACGTTAAACAGTTACCATGCAACCCAGCAATTCCCCTCTTGGGTGTATACCCAAGAGAATGGAAAACAGGTGTTCAAACAAAAACTTGTACACAAATGTTTATGGCAGCACTATTTACAATGGCCAAAAGGTGGAAACAACCAAATTTCCATCAACAGATGAATGGATAAACAAAATATTTTCAGCCACAAAAAGGAATGAAGTACTGATACATGGCGTAACATAGATGAACCTCGAAAACATTATGCTAAGTGGAAGAAGCTAGTCACAAGAGGACAAATACTGTATGATTCCACTAGAAATGTCCAGAATAGGTAAATCCATAGAGACAGAAATCGGGTTAGTGCTTGCCAGGGGCTGGGAGGAGGGAAGTGAAGTGACTGCTTAATGGGTATAGGGTTTCCTATTGCGGGGGATGAAAATGTCTTGGAATTACATAGTTACCCCAAATTGTAAATGTACTAAATGCCGGTGAATTTTTCACTATAAAATGGCTACTTCCATGTTATGTACATTTTACCTCAATTTAAAAAAAAAAAGACATGTAGCCAAACCAAGTTTGTAAGGTAAAGCTGTATAGAAATTTTTATTAAGTGAACTTCATCACCTATAGCAAATTCCGAGTAAATGCCTGATGGGGTGGACTTGAAGTGAGATGTTTGCAAAAAGGAGCAGAATTGAAGGAGGCTGTGAAACCAGCCTCATGGTTGAGGTTTTCCCAGAAAGAAGCATTCTTCAGCCTCTCAGCCTCGAATGCTAACTTACTTAATCCTTACAATAGCCCTCAGAGGTAGGTGCAATTATCCCCATTTTACAAATGGATTAACTGAGGCACAAAGAGGTTAGGTAGCTAGAAAGTGCTGGGGCCAGGACTCAAACCCAGGCAGGTGGCTCCAGAGTCTGGCTAGTTGCCCCTTCATGGTGCTGCCTCTGATTGCCCTGCCTGTTGCCTCAAAGTGTCCCCACTTTTCTTATAACTCCCCAACCCCGAGGTGTGTGAGTCTGCCCACCTCCCACCAGCAGGCGCCCCCTCCCCATCACGGAGTGTGTGATTGGAGAGGGTGTCCTGCCCCCCTCCTCTCTGGAGCCATCGCCTATCTCCACCAATTTCTGGGCTGAACCCCTACCCAATCTCTTACTAGCTGTGTGACAGTGAATAGGTTCACCGACCTCTCTGTGCCTCTTTCCCCTCTCTGTAAAATGGAGCTAATAACAGTAGAGATATTGTGAGGATTAAATGAATAACTATATGACAAGCGTAGAGGGCAGTATCTGACACATGACAAGTATTCAATAAATGGCTATGCTGATGAGGATGTTTGATATTATTACTAAGGCACACCCTACCCTGGGCACTGAGCTCCTTCAGGACTCTTGACTTTTCATCCTTGGTTGCCAGTGCTTAGCACTGTGCCTGGCACACAGCAGGCGCTCCATATCTGTGTCCTTTGAAATGAACTGAGGAATAGAGCATCATGCTCAACACCCCAAAGGACCCCAGGCAGAGACCCAGTTCTCAGGAGTCCTATGTCGTGAAAGGGAGATGATGGTGACAGCCAACCCACTCTGTTCCCCACTCTGGACTTCCCCACTCTCCTCCCAGTCATTCAACTCGTACAGTTGGCCCTCCGAATCCGTGGGTTCCGCATCTTAGATTCAACCAACCTCAGATTGAAAATATTAAAAAAACAAATTCCAGGGCTTCCCTGGTGGCGCAGTGGTTGAGAGTCCGCCTGCCGATGCAGGGGACACGGGTTCGTGCCCCGGCCCGGGAGGATCCCGCGTGCCGCGGAGCGGCTGAGCCCGTGAGCCATGGCCGCTGAGCCTGCGCGTCCGGAGCCTGTGCTCCGCAACGGGAGAGGCCGAAACGGTGAGAGGCCCGCGTACCGCAAAAAAAAAAAAAAAAAAAAAAAAAAAATTCCAGAAAGTCCCTAAAAACAAAACTTAAATTTGCCTCTGTCTGGCAACTATTTACATAGCATATACATTGTATTTATAACTATTTACATAGTATTTACATTATATTAGTCTGGCAACTATTTACATAGCATATACATTGTATTTATAACTATTTACATAGTATTTACATTATATTAGTCTGGCAACTATTTACATAGCATATACATTGTATTTATAACTATTTACATAGTATTTACATTATATTGGGTATTATAAGTAAACGAGGGAATTCCCTGGCGGTTAATACTCCGCGCTTTAGATCCCTAGTTGGGGAACTAAGATCCTACAAGCCTTGGGGCACGCCCCCCCCCAAAAGTAACCGAGAGACGGTTTTAAGTATACTACAGGGTATGCCCAGGTTGGTTAAATGGAAATACTAGGCCATTTTATATAAGGGACTTGAGCATCCTCAGATTTTGCTGAGGCGGGGGGCGGGGGGGGGGTGTCCTGGAACCAATCCTCTACAGATACCGGGGCAAACTGTATTCCTGACCCCCAGGGTGCCAGGCAGTTCACAGCCCATTCAGAACCTCCTTAAGAGTTTGTTGGTAGAACACTCTGGATGATTATTTAAGAAAAGTAAATGACAAAATAGGTTTTCCGCAAGACATTTCAAGCCAGCACCCCGAGTGCCAGTCATAATCCTCATTTGTGTCCCCGCTGACCCTTTTAGAATTAGCATGTAGAACACAAAAGGATGAGAAGTCGATTCCTATTATTACCCTGCAGCCACTTTCCTCACCCTTGCAGAATCGCAGTGCCCTGAGATATGTCTGCACACCGCCTGCCCCACCAAAGGGTTCCTCCAGTTTGAGAAAGCCTGACTTGGAGGGAAGATTGGTAGCCTGAGACTCCATCACTCAGCCCAGAGAAGACACACTGGTCCAGCCTTTCTTAGGAGAATCTCCTCTTGAGACTCTTTACAAAGCCCACATTGCTCCAAGTAAAATGCTGTCCAACCCATTCCACTTCCTTCTTTCCTCTCATTTCCAACAAAGAATGGCGCATTAGGGGGAGGGGAGACTGAAGTGTTGTAAGGCATTACCTAAGCGCCTATGTTCAAATAATGACACAATCAAAATTGTTACCAAAGCAAATAATAGAGCATGTTTTGGTCCCAAAAGTAATGCCCTGGCTTCTCATCCGAAGGCAGCATTTCCTACAGCTATACTCAACGATGTGACTAAATTCTCAACTGTTAGTGCTAGTTAAATATATACTTTTCTGTTGTAAAACAACTATACTTCGATTAAAAAATTATGATATATATATATAAATAGTTTTTAAATTAAATTTTATTTTTTTTCTGTAACGTTGATTTCTTACTTCCTCAGTCTCTAGAGAGGCAGCCTGCAGAATGGTTAGGATCAGGGGGGCCTGGATCCTAATTCTGATTCTCCCATTTCCTTGCAGGTGACCTTTGGCAAATGATCTAATTTTTCTAACTTTCTTTATCTGTGAAGGAAGTAACACAACAGCACCTCTTTCACACAGTTGTTCTGAGAATTGAATAAATTAATAGAAGTATAGCACTTCAACAGTGCCTGGCACATAGAACACACCATGGAACGATTCGTTATTATCATTAGTGAGTTAAGACTTATGTTTAACTGGTAGTTTCCTTTGCCCCAGTCCAAATGGTGAGTACCTGGGGTTTACAGGGCAACTCCCATTTCAATTAACATTTCCCTAGAGTAGAGCTAAAAGATTTCCAAAGCCCACAGAGGGTCCACTTGTCTTAAATGTATTTGATACAACTCAACAGTCAGAGGTAGTCCCAAAAGCTGATTGCAGTGGGGTTGGATATGAGCCGCCATTTTACAGCCCTTTCACCTGCCGGACACTTGGGTCTTTGTCCTCACCTGAAACACCTCCTTTCTCCAGTGGAAAAGCCCGCACATGAGCACTGAAGGCCCAGCTCAGGTGCCACTCCTGACCCAGGCAGAGCTGATTGCTCATTTCCTTGCTCACCTGTGTTCCCACAGCACCGCAGTCAGCTCCCCAGTGAAGAACTTTCCACCTCACATTAGTGGCAGCATGCTAGTGCCCCTCCAACTGGACCTGGTTTCTCTCCAGCCAGCACTTCTTCCCTAATGGGACAAAAATCCAGAAAGTTTGAGGGACCAGCTCAAGTTTACATGCTTCTCAGTGAAATGAAGTCTCAGGGACCAGGACTGTAAGCAGATAGGATAGGGAGTCCCCAGAGAAAGAGAACCAGGCATGGCTTTCTTGACATAAGAGAAACCATTTTTGGCCTAAGCCATTTTCTGATCTAAGCCTGGCCACAATGCTTGCCCTTGAACAGGTCTCAGTAATTAATGATTTTAAGGGAAGTGAGGGAATGCAGGAACAAAGGAAAAACAGTCAAGAAACAATAGTTCAGAGATAAAACAGAGTCCTAGTTCCTCCTTAAGGGATATACATAACAATCTGATACATATCTTTGAGTTCTTCGGGAACTAAGGCCCCCACCCAGATGGAGGATGGAATGAGGATGTTAATCTTTTCTGACCCTTAAGACTTCGATCAACTACAGCTCGGACCCTGTCAACCTTTACCCCAATTCTATGCTGAATTCTCCTCTGCCCAAACCCCTTCACGAATATGCATGTACCCTTAGCTTAAAACTTCCCCAGTTTTGGTGTTTGGGGAGACACTGCTTTGGGAAAGGTCCTCAGTGTTCTCCTTACTTGATGCAAGTAGTTAATCCTTCTTTCTCCCAACCAATCTGTTGTAGGAAAGGGACCCCTTCCAGGGCCTGAGAGTGGGCTCTTGTCTAACACTCGGAAATGAATTGTCCAAGGAGACACACGTGCTGACGAAGCAAGAGACTTTATTGGGAAGGGGCACCGGGGCAGAGAGCAACAGGGTAAGGGAACCCAGGAGAACTGCTCTGCTACGTGGCTCGCAGCCTCAGGTTTTATGGTAATGGGGTTAGTTTCCTGATTGTCTCTGGCCAATCCCTCTGACTCGGGGTCCTTCCTGGTGGCGTGTGCATCACTCAGCAAGATGGATTCCAGCGAGAAGGATTCTGGGAGGTTGGTAGGACACATGGACTGGTGTCTCCTCTCTCCTTTTGACCTTTCCCAAATTCTTCTGGTTGGTGGTAGCTTGTTACTTCCGCATTCCTTACCAGGACCTCCTGTTGTAAGAGAACTCATGCAAGTGGTTACTATGGTGCCTGGCTAGGGCGGGTGGTTTCAGTCAGTGGTTCCCCTAACAATTCCCCCCAAGAGACTTCATACTCAAGATACTTCTTGGGAATTGGGGCAGAGGTCTCTTTCTTCTGTAACTACTTCCTGATGAGAGTGGGCGTAGTCCTGCCTAGTGGAATAGAAGTCTTTCTCCACCTGATTTTTTTTTTAATGGTTCTTTATTTATTTTTTTAACATTTTTTTATTAGTTTCTGCTTTATAACAAAGTGAATCAGTCATACATATACATCTGTTCCCACATCCCTTCCCTCATGCATCTCCCTCCCTCCCACCCTCCCCACCCCACCCCTCCAGGCGGTCACAAAGCACCGAGCTGATCTCTCTGTGCTCTGCGGCTGCTTCCCACTATCTATCCACCTTACGTTTGGTCGTGTATATATGTCCATGCCTCTCTTTCGCTTTGTCACAGCTTACCCTTCCCCCTCCCCATATCCTCAAGTCCATTCTCAAGTAGGTCTGTGTCTTTATTCCCGTTTTACCCCTAGGTTCTTCATGACTCTCCACCTGATTGATTGATTGATCTGCATTGGGTCTTCGTTGCTGCATGCGGGCTTTCTCTAGTTGTGGTAAGTGGGGGCTACTGTTTGTTGTGGTGCACAGGCTTCTCACTGCCATGGCTTTTCTTGTTGTGGAACACGGGCTCTAGATGTATGGGCTTCAGTAGTTTCAGGACACAGGCTCAGTAGTTATGGCATGCGGGCTCTAGGGTGCACAGACTTCAGTAGTTGTGGCTCGTGGGCTCTAGAGCACAGGCTCAGTAGTTGTGGCGCACGGGCTTAGCTACTCCGCGGCATGTGGGATCTTCCTGGATCAGGGATCGAACCCGTGTCTCCTGCTTTGGCAGGCGGATTCTTAAGCACTGCGCCACCAGGGAAGTCCCACTCTCTCCACCTGATTTAAATCGAGGTATTCTGTGCCCCAAATCAGCATTCACCCTCGTAGTAACAACAGTTTAGCCTGAAACTGTTGGACCCTATCAGAGATGAACCTTGTTAGCAGTTGAAATAAACAAGGGCCAAACAGGAGGCCGAACAGGATGGTCATTTCCGGGCCCAGAAAAGGAAGGCAAAATTTGGGGTGAGGGCTGCAGTGTCTGTGACTTTTTTCTGATCGGTTGGTGGTGAGGTAACAGGGCGGTGCTCCAGGACTCTTGTGTTCAGCCTGAAGTTACCATCCTTCACCTGGGTGGGGGCCTTAGTTCCTGCAGAAGAACTCAGAGAGATTGTTATGCATACTCCTTGAGGAGGAACCAGGACCCTGCCCCAAGGCCATACCATCACTGGCCTGCTCCTCCCCTGTTTCTATATCCCCACCATTCCCTGATTAGCAACTGTTTGAATCTGCTCTTTGGAATTCAGGGAAGGTCAAGGAGGCTGAATGAAGCCTATTCCTACAAACAAGAAATAGGGGGCACAGAAAGGATTTGTATTCCAGAGCCCAACAGAGTCCTGCTCAGTTTCAATTCAGGGAACTGGGGTACGACAGCTCTGGCCACTCCCTGCTAAAAGGGGGACTAGTCCTGCCTCAATTTGGAAAATAGACACCGAGTTGGAAATATTCCTGAGTTCCAAGTCCTGGATCTGAGTCTTGTATGATTAAAATCTCAATCCCCGCGTGCTCTAGGGCCTGCATGCCACAACTACTGAGCCCAAGTACTGCAACTACTGAAGCCCACGCACCTAGAGCCCGAGCTCCACAAGAGAAACCACCGCACTAAGAAGCCTGCGCACCGCAACAAAGAGTAGCCCCTGCTCGTCACAACTAGAGAAAGCCCATGCGCAGCAATAAAGATCCAAAACAGCCAAAAATAAATTTAAAAAAAATTAAAATCTCAATCCCTTGGTCTGCCATTTTGGTGTAATAGACCCAATTAGAAGTAGTTGGGGACTTCCCTGTTGGTGCAGTGGTTAAGAATCTGCCTGCCAGAACACTCTATGACATAAATCACAGCAAGATCCTTTTTGACCCACCTCCTAGAGAAATGGAAATAAAGACAAAAATAAACACATGGGACCTAATGAAACTTAAAAGCTTTTGCACAGCAAAGGAAACCATAAACAAGACCAAAAGAGTGGGAGAAAATATTTGCAAATGAAGCAACTGACAAAGGATTTAATCTCCAAAATTTATAAGCAGCTCATGCAGCTCAATAACAAAAAAACAAACAACCCAATCCAAAAATGGGCAGAAGACCTAAACAGACATTTCTCCAAATAAGATATACAGACTGCCAACAAACACATGAAAGGATGCTCAACATCTTTACTCATTAGAAATGCAAATCAAAACTACAATGAGATATCATCTCACACCAGTCAGAATGGCCATCATCAAAAAATCTAGAAACAATAAATGCTGGAGAGGGTGTGGAAAAAAGGGAACACTCTTGCACTGCTGGTGGGAATGTGAATTGGTACAGCCACTATGGAGAACGGTATGGAGGTTCCTTAAAAAACTACAAATAGAACTACCATATGACCCAGCAATCCCACTACTGGGCATATACCCTGAGAAAACCATAATTCAAAAAGAGACATGTACCAAAATGTTCATAGCAGCCCTATTTACAATAGCCCGGAGATGGAAACAACCTAAGTGTCCATCATCGGATGAATGGGTAAAGAAGATGTGGCACATATATACAATGGAATATTACTCGGCCATAAAAAGAAATGAAATTGAGCTATTTGTAATGAGGTGGATGGACCTAGTGTCTGTCATACAGAGTGAAGTAAGTCAGAAGGAGAAAGACAAATACTGTATGCTCACACATATATATGGAATTTAAGAAAAAAAATGTCATGAAGAACATAGGGGTAAGACAGGAATAAAGACACAGACCTACTAGAGAATGGACTTGAGGATATGGGGAGGGGGAAGGGTAAGCTGTGACAAAGTGAAAGAGCGGCATGGACATATATACACTACCAAACGTAAGGTAGATAGCTAGTGGGAAGCAGCCGCATAGCACAGGGAGATCAGCTCGGTGCTTTGTGACCGCCTGGAGGGGTGGGATAGGGAGGGTAGGAGGGAGATGCAAAAGGGAGGGGATATGGGAACACATGTATATGTATAACTGATTAAATTTGTTATAAAGCAAAAAAAAATAAAAAATAAAAAATAAATTAAAAAAAAAGAGAAATTACAAACAAACAAACAAACAAAAAATAAGAATCTGCCTGCCAGTGCAGGGGATGTGGGTTCAAGCCCTGGTTCAGGAAGGTCCCACATGCCGCAGAGCAACTAAGCCCGTGCGCCACACTACTGAGCCTGTGCTCTAGAGCCCGTGAGCCACAACTACTGAGCCCACGTTGCACAACTACTGAAGCCCATGCACCTAGAGCCCGTGCTCCACAACAAGAGAAGCCACCGCAATGAGAAGCCCGCACGCCGCAACAAAGAGTAGCCCCCACTCGCTGCAACTAGAGAAAGCCCGCACGCAGCAACGAAGACCCAACGCAGACATAAATAAATAAATTAATTTACTTACTAAAAAAATAATATAGCTAGCAGTATTAGTAAGCTCACAAGTAAGAACTTAAGTCAAGAATTTCCATTAGGTGCGGCCCAGTATATCCCAGGTTTTCTTAGTCTGTTCTGTACCAATCCTTATCTTTAAGGGAAATAATATATTGGCACTGTCCATAAGGCACCCAGCCCAGTTTCCTAGTGTTACTAGGCTGGTTATCTCTAGTATAGTTTAATTGTCCCCAAATAAAGTCACCTTTAAATTTAAATGACCATAGCCTGGTGTTAACCTCCCTGTTGCAGATCATGGAGCATGTGAGCTTCGTCCAAAGACAGATTACTGAGTTAAGCTTCAGAAACAAACTTAAAGTGTCCTTTTAATAATTCAATTAAAACTTTACAAATTAAGTCTGATTAATTGATAAAAGGCTTCCCCGGACCAGGAAAGCAAAGCCAAGGGCTTGTCACAGATTTAGGTGAATTCCTCCCTTTTTAAGGTCCACAAAAATACCTTCAGATTCCTGCACCTGTTAGGAGGTGGCCTTTCTAATTTATCTGATAAAGCTGCTAGGAACCCAAGAGTTTCCAATCTCTGGAGGGGTCAGGTAGAGAGAAAAGAGAAATGTTTCAATTCTGCTTACAAATGTGTAATTTACCAAATTGCTATAAGTCATAATTAGTTTGAGGGGAAGGGTTTCTTTGTATCTGGAAAACACAAATTAACAGCTAGTAATGTTTCAGATAGAAACATAAACATTACAACTATATTCACCAGTCCATTCAGTAACTAATCCTCTTAAACTTTTGATGAAGCATCAGGTTTCCTTAAGATTCTTTAACTTCTTACCCAGTTCCCCAGGATAATTTGAGATTTATCAGAGTACAACAACTGTCTATAAATGACAGAAAGACTTAAAAAGTCACAGTTAAACATCTGATCACAATGTAATTGACAAAAGAAACTTACTGCTGTGACATGCAACATTTTAAAATAACTAGAATTATGACTGGCAACATTTTACTAGGACATACTAGATTTTTAGGAATTCCATGTAATTTCTAGGATAATAACATCCATACAGTATATATATATACTTTTTTCAAAATAAGAAAGGCTTTATTTGAAGACAAAACAAACAGCACACACACACACACATTCAAATGCAAGTAAGAGAGTTCACTGGGTTTTATAAAAGAGAAAGCTGCACTCAGGCACCAATTAAAATTGGAACCATTGAAGAGATGCCCCCTGCTTGTGGTGACACAGGTACAACATGTGCTTGTGAAGAAGTTGTTCTGCGGTGGCATAAATGTGGGAATGTGGGACAAAGTGATACAAGGCAGAACAGCAGGTGGGCAAAAGCTTGAAGACCCTTTTCTCCACTCTAACGTGCTCTCGTTCTGCCCTGGGGAATTAAAGCAGTCAGCGGGTCACCTTACAAAGAACCTCAATTTCAAAGAACACTTTCAAAAGGTGAAAATAGATTCAGAGTTATTATTAAAGTCATACAGAGAGGTCAGTGGGGGAAAAATAATTTACGTTCTCAAAAACCAGGCTTGGGCTTCCCTGGTGGCGCAGTGGTTGAGAGTCCGCCTGCCGATGCAGGGGACACGGGTTCGTGCCCCGGTCCGGGAAGATCCCACATGCCATGGAGCGGCTGGGCCCGTGAGCCATGGCCGCTGAGCCTGCGCGTCCGGAGCCTGTGCTCCACAACGAGAGAGGCCACAACAGTGAGAGGCCCGCGTACAGCAAAAAAACAAAACAAAACAAAACAAAAACAAACAAACAAACAAAACACTAGGCTTCACACAACAGCAGGCATGAAATCGAGTTCCATGTGCTTGTGGTATAAAAGATGACACTGATCTTGGTCTTCCCTGGTGGCTCAGTGGTTAAGAATCCACCTGCCAATGCAAGGGACACGGGTTCGAGCCCTGGTCCGGGAAGATCCCACATGCCGTGGAGCAACTAAGCCCGTGCACCACAACTACTGAGCCTGAGCTCTAGAGCCCGCAAACCACAACTACTGAGCCCGTGTGCCACAACTACTGAAGACTGCACACCTAGAGCCCATGCTCTGCAACAAGAGAAGCCATGACAGTGAGAAGCCTGCGCACCGCAACAAATAGTAGCCCCCGCTCACTGCAAATAGAGAAAGCCTGCGCACAGCAACGAAGACCCAACACAACCAAAAATAAAAATTAATTAATTAATTAAAAAAAAGATGACACTGATCTTAATAAAGGCTGGTCTTCTTCATGATACACAGGAACTCTTGCTCATTGACTTCTCCATCTCCATTACTATCAGCCTCATCAATCATTTCCTGCCCCTACTCATCAGTGAGGTTTTCACCCAACTCCTTGGCCACACATTTTAGATTTTTGAATGATATCTTCCCAGTTTCATCATCATTAAGAGCTTCAAAGTTTACAGGATTTCTTCTTTGGTATCTTTCTCAGACATTTTCTGACTCATCACAGTCAAAAAGTAGCTACAGTTCATTTTTCCTGTCCCTTCCTTATCAATTTCACTTATCATTTTCTTATCTCTTCTTTCTTGGGTTCAAAGCCCAGTGCCCTCACTGCCACCTTAAGTTCCTTAACATCAATTGTCCCAGTTCCGTCAGCATCAAAGAGATCAAAAGCTTCTCGAATTTCCTGTTTCTGCTCTTCAGTAAGCTCCAGTTTAGGACTCATTCTTTTTCACTGAGCAGTTGATGCCATGTTTGTCTTCTTAAGGTTAGAGGTCATCGCAGATGGACTCCACTTCCCGTTCCATACAGTATATTTTTTAAAAAGTTTATCACTCATGTAATAATGCTCTCCATGTATTGTAATTTAACATACTGATGAAATATTTCTCTGTGAGATGCTTCATGGGTCTTCTAAAGCATCTCGAACTTAGCTGGAGGTCAAAAGAACTGTAATTAAAATTTGATATTTGGAAAGTTTGTCAGAAAAATATCAAAAGGGTTTAGAACACTCAGTCAGATAGGATCACAGGTCACTGTGAAACAATAGTTATTCACTTAGCCAAAGTAACAATAAAAGATTTCAAATGCAAATACAGAACAGATCGCTTAAAAGGTAAAGAAACTTAAAATCTGTTATCAAAGGCAGTTCAACATTTTAAGAAAACTTGTTCTCTTAACAGAGAGAAAAGCCAAATTCAAGTTTTGTACCAGCTTACTTTTAAAATTCATTTAATCAATTAAATTTATTCTAAACTTAGCCAGTCCTGACCATGCACAAAACTCCTTCCTCAGGGTCCACTTCCCACAAATCTTCCATCACTTTCTGTATCCATCACTTTTTCTTCCATCCAGAAACAACCAGCTCTCAGTCAGACTTACTTTCTTTTCACTAATAAAATGCAATTCTATTCCTCATACCTTTTTTTTTTTTGAAAGCAGAGGGAGTTTTGTTTTATTTATTTATTTATTTATTTATTTATTTATTTATTTATTTATGGCTGCGTTGGGTCTTTGTTGCTGTGTGCAGGCTTTCTTTAGTTGCAGCGAGCAGGGGCTACTCTTCATTGCAGTTCATGGGTGTCTCATTGCAGTGGCTTCTCTTGTTGCAGAGCACAGGCTCTAGGCACGCAGGCCTCAGTAGTTGTGGCTCATGGGCTCTAGAGTGCAGGCTCAGTAGTTGTGGCACACAGGCTCAGTTGCTCTGTGGCATGTAGGATCTTCCCGGACCAGGGATCGAACCTGTGTCCCCTGCACTGGCAGGCAGATTCTTAACCACTGCGCCACCATGGAAGTCCCACGTTTGCTTTCTTATAGGGAACATCTCAAGGTGGCACCAAACCTATTCATTAATAGTCCTAAATATCTTTAGTTTCTCTGTTTAGTAATTGATGTCTCAGTATCTTATTTTATTTGGGAATGACACAGCTATTCAACAAACTTCCATCATTTAACTTAACACAATGGTAAAATTTCACATTATCAAATATCTGGAAAGATCATCCTCAAGTAGACATTTCTAAAACATAATTATTCCTAAAAAGTTCATCTAAAAGCTCTTATCTCACTTGCATTTAATACACTTATAAAAATTTCATCATACCAAGTTATTTTTCTTGCTGAAAAATTTGCAACAGATATAATAATGGCTTATTTGACTTCTATTAAACCCAAGTACAATAAAGGTATTATATTTGATGTTGATGACTCTAAAGACATGTCTATATTAATTAGATCAACAAACTTAAACATTAATACCAGGTATTAATTTAATACTGAATATTTCCCAGTTCACATGAACCTAAAATTAATTCTGGCCAGTTACCTTCTGTGTTTTTTTGAGAATTTATATAAGTGCTTAATTTCCTTTAATCCAATTAAGTAGAGCTCACTTACAAATTAATTTTGTTAATACCATCCAAAGGTAAAAACAAAGATAATGCACACATAAACATATAGACAGATACAACCAGAGGTCTCATAGCCTCATTTCTAAACTCAGTCATGAATCAGGTATTACAACATAAAACTCACTAGCTTATAAATAACAGTTGGAATAGGTAAAATTTAAAAGTGTTCTTACCTTTTTTTTCCTCTCAGTCTCAGCAATTAGAGATGGTCTAGATAAGATAAGTGATCCTGAGAGCCCTGGTCTCAAGGCACAGGGAGAGAAAGTCAAGTTCTCCTAGTAGGACTTGTTCCCTCAGGGTCAGAATTCTGAAAAGACGTTTTATCAAGCTTGCTTTTACTAACTATATATGCAGAAAGAACCAGTTTTGGAATTTTCAAGAGTTTTACCTAGACCAACTTTCTCTGGAGTCTAAATAATATGGTGGCCACACAATGTTGTAGTAAACTATCTCTTTCTTAGTTATAGGTTCATAGCTAAAATCTTTCCAGTCAGACAGAATTTGCCCAAGAGGGCTTCACAGGGGAACAGAACTAGAATTTCCCATTTCACAAGGCAGAATGGCCATCACAAATCACAACACAGAACACAAAGCATAAAACACACACAGGCTCGGCCATCCTAATCAGTCACTCCCTTAAATACAAGATTGCAGTCTCTCAGAAAACTTCCTGCAGAGACACAGAACTTCAGATCCGGGTACTGACAGAGTAAAAGGAAATATCTCGGGTCTTCGGAGATTTCAAAGGGAGAAAAAGAGGTTGAAAGAAGAGGGGAAGGAGGGGGATAAAAGGGAGATGGCCTTACGGATATCTTCTGCCACCTGCAGATGCCCAGGTGTTACCGGACTTTTCCCTGAGCTTCCAGGAAGGGAGGATGGGAACTTGGCCCTACCAGAAACCAGAAACCAGATACCACATACCACATACCAGACCAGAATTTGAGTTCTCTGCCCACTGGAGGTGATCAGGCTCCGACCCTCAGATTAGGCTGAGGCCCTTCAACTAGACCCCTGCGTCCAGGACCAGGACAGAAGAAAAAAAGGTAGGATAGGAGGGGTTGAAAAGAGGAAGGGAAGAGGGAAGGGGAAAGAGATCAAAAAGGTCTCTTGTTCCTTACCTGGTCAGGGCACTCTGGCCAGTCATCTGTGTCAGAAGGACACCAGGGACAAAAGGGTCCCGGTTGCGGCCTCTGGGTCTGGTCTGTCGGCAGGCGAGCTGGTCCCTGAGTACCCCGAGTGGCCAGGATGTCAGTCGTAGCGAAGAAGAGGCCCACCAGAGTCACCATTTGCTGCAGGAAGGGGGACCCCTTCCAGGGCCTGAGAGTGGGCTCTTGTCTAACACTTGAAAATGAATTGTCCGAGGAGACACACGTGCTGACAAAGCAAGAGACTTTATTGGGAAGGGGCACCGGGGCAGAGAGCAACAGGGTAAGGGAACCCAGGAGAACTGCTCTGCTTCGTGGCTTGCAGTCTCGGGTTTTATGGTAATGGGGTTAGTTTCCTGATTGTCTCTGGCCAATCACTCTGACTCAGGGTCCTTCCTGGTGGCGTGTGCATCACTCAGCCAAGATGGATTCCAGCGAGAAGGATTCTGGGAGGTTGGTAGGACATATAGACTGGTTTCTCCTCTCTCCTTTTGACCTTTCCCAAATTCTCCCGGTTGGTAGTAGCTTGTCAGTTCCACGTTCCTTAACAGGACCTCCTGTTGTAAGAGAACTTATGCAAGTGGTTACTATCCGGCCTGGCTAGGGTGGGTGGCTTCAGTCAGTGGTTCCCCTAATAGATCTTGGGCTTGGTTGTGTCTTTTGACTTGACACCCACCAAGAGATGAACCCAGTGTTTGGGTAACAGAACCCTGGTGCCCCAGTTCCCAGGCCAGGGCTCTTTTCTTTAAACTACATCGTCCTTATGTGCAGCTTCCATTATTGAATGTCCACTATGGGCCACAGTATTTGTAAAGTACTGTGAGTTCTTTACATATGTCATTTCTAATCCTCCCAATCCAGCAAGCTTCATTCCTTGTATAAAGACATAGACACTGAGGCCAATTGCGGGCGTCAGTCTGACTCCAAAGTCAGGAGACTTCTAGTCTATCATGTGGTCGCTCAGTACTGGAAATGAGAGCAGAAAAGAGCACTGAATGGTTCATTTAAAACACACTCATTCTACATGCAGACAATTGTTGCTTTAAGGGAAGGGTAGAAGAAACGGAGAGATTACATTTTGGCATGCAAAGGCAAAACAGTAAATATTCTTTTTTCCTGTTCCTGGATCCTACTGCAGCTTCTTCAAAGCAAGTGAATGTATGCATGTTGACACAGCTCTTATTTTAAAATCTTCTTTGGCTCAGTTTTCAGCTTCTTCTTTCAACCAGTCCCATGACTCTCCTCTGTCAGGCTCAGGCTCTGAGAATCTGCCTAAAATCATTATGCAGCAGTTACTGTTAAGATCCACTCTGCAAAAATAATTCAGTTCTCTCCACTTCTTCTGGTTTTAGAGTATATTACCTGGCATAGCGCCATGTTAATCATAAAGGTCTTGCACTTTCAGTATACTTTAATATTAATATTTAAAAAATAGGTTCATTCTATCAGAAAGTTTATCCTTTTTTCTTAATTATTTACAAGTATATAGTTTTCTCATTTTTGTCTGAAATAGTACATTTTTTTTTGCCCCCGCCCCCACCCCTGCCCATGCCTGCCGCGTCTAAGTACATTTTGCTTTAACCTAAGTATAACGAGACTTGCCTGGTGACGCAGTGGTTAAGAATCTGCCTGCCAATGCAGGGGACACGGGTTTGAGCCCTGGTCCGGGAAGATCCCACATGCTGCGGAGCAACTAAGCCCATGAGCCACAACTACTGAGCCTGCGCTCTAGAGCCCGTGAGCCACAACTACTGAAGCCTGTGCGCCTAGAGCCTGTGCTCTGCAACAAGAGAAGCCACCGCAATGAGAAGCCCACGCACCGCAATGAAGACTAGCCCCCGCTCACCGCAACTAGAGCAAGCCTGCGCACAGCAACAAAGACCCAACACAGCCATAAATAAATAAATAAATAAATAAATAAATCTAAGTATACCTGTTGACGTTAAAACTCCACAAGTATGAATGAATAGATAGGGAATTCCACGGTGGTCCAGTGGTTAGGACTCTGCACTCTCACTGCCAAACCCTGGTCCAGGAATTATAAAAATCCCACAAGCCGCAAGACATGGCCAGAAAAAAAATGGATATTATTTTAAACTTGCTTCCTTAAAAAACACCAGGTTATTGTACTTTGGTTATTTGCAAATAATCAAAACTAATTTAGAAACTTCACATTATCATGGCTGTGCAAAAAAGAAAATTATACTGCAATGCAAGAAGCCTGCCAAATGGGAAAAATAAAGCTCAAAGAACATTCTACTGCTGTTATAAAGCAGTGGTAAGATCTCCAACTGGGTCAAACTGACATCATGCGCCTCCTGCTGGGATGTACTGAGAAGGACCAAACATCCCTTCTGTGGTCTTTTTGCCAAAAATGCACAACCTGAATCTAATCATGAAGAAACATCAGATAAACTCAAACTAAAGGACCTTCCACAAGATGAATGACCTATATTCTTCAAAAAATGTCAAGGTCAAGAAATACAAAGTAAAGTTGAGGAATAGTTCCACATGAAAAGAAACTAAGAAAACAAGACAACTAAATCACAATTTGTGAGTCTGGACTGGATCCTAGACCAGGAAAGAAAAATAGTCATGGGAGACATTACTGGAACAATTGACAAAAGTAGAACAAGGACTGTGGATTGAACAATAGCTTTATCACAATGTTAAATTTCCTGACCTTGATCAGTGTACTGGGGTTGCATAAGAGAATGTCCTTGTTCTTAGGAATTACAGCCTGAAGCATTTTGGGTAAAGGACTATAACATCTCCAACTAACTAGTGGTTTGGGGGAAAAAATGCATGTAAACATAAAGAGAGAGAGACTGATAAATAAACGGAGCAAAATATCAACACTAGTTGTATCTGGATAAAGGGTATAAAAGAATTCCTTGTACTCTTTTTACAGCTTTTCTGTGCATGCATTTAAAATTATATCAAAATGAAAAGTTATCGAAAACAGTGAATGTATAGAAAATGTAAGAATATAAGAAAAAGGAAAAAAAGAAAAACAATGCTCCTGAATTATATATGATACAGCAGCATCTAAGACATGTTTAAAGCTCTCGATAACAGGCAAGCTTGACTTAAGGGAAACAAATGGTCTGCCTTTTAAAGTGCAGGGTTGAAGAAAACAGGAAGGTGGCCTTTTTGATACTTTCAGCCCATTGTTCACAGAGTTAATAAAATAACCCCAGGAGGTACATGCCTCATCCAGCCCAGTCACTCTCTACCAGGCCTCCAGGTCTCAGCTCACTTTCACTGACAACTTTTTTTTTTAAACAAATTTACTTATTTATTTATGGCTGCGTTGGGTCTCTGTTGCTGCACGCAGGCTTTCTTTAGTTGTGTCAAGTGGGGGCTACTCTTCGTTGCGGTGCACGGGCTTCTCACTGCAGTGGCTTCTCTTGTTGCGGAGCATGGGCTCTAGAGCGCAGGCTCAGTAGTTGTGTCACGGGCTTAGTTGCTCCGCGGCATGTGGGATCTTCCCGGGCCAGGGCTCGAACCCATGTCCCGTGCATTGGCAGGAGGTTTCTTAACCACTGCGCCACTAGGGAAGCCCCAGTGACAACTTTGACACCTGTGTGACCTCAATTCAATGCCTGCCTCATTCTGGGTGGAGTTTCTGCTTCTCTGTGGAAGATTCAGCCAAGGCCCTGTCTCAGCTCCTTAATCTCCTCAACTCCAGTACTTCTGGATACTTGGGGCAGGGCGGGAGGAGGAAGCAGTTTCATGTAAAGGCCATAGGCCACTCAGAATATGTATGCTGTGCCCGTTCCTTGATCATATCAAGACCTTCAGTCCCAAACCACCTTATCTCCCTTCACATTATCACTCACCTCGTTTCCATTCTCTCCCCAGGGTTAATCATCACATCCTCAACCTCTCAAGCCCCTGTCCTTTGTCCCTGCAAACTCCCAACCCTGGATCAATCCAGCCTTTTGCCTCTTCTGGTCCTTCCCACTTGTTGTTCAGGATAATGGGAAAAACCTCATGTTGGTGCTGACTGGTATGTGTGTGTACACACACACACACACGTGTGTATGTGTGTGTGTGTTTCCCCCAACATGATTGGGCTTTCACCTTATTTGGCACTTTTTTCACCTTTTCTCGGTTCTTTTATTCTTTGAACTTATTTCATATTGTTGAAACCTCCTTTTCCTGTGGCTTCCATGACATCACTATCTTTGGGTTCCCACTGCTTCTTTTTTTTTTTTTTTTTGCAGTACACAGGCCTCTCACTGTTGTGGCCTCTCCCATTGCGGAGCACAGGCTCCGGACGCGCAGGCTCAGCGGCCATGGCTCACGGGCCCAGCCGCTCCGCGGCATGTGGGATCTTCCCAGACCGGGGCACGAACCCGTGTCCCCTGCATTGGCAGGCGGACTCTCAACCACTGCGCCACCAGGGAAGCCCCCCACTGCTTCTTTGCCCTGCTCTCTGTTGTCTCTCTAAATGTTGAGTTTCTGCAGGATTCTATCATTGGCATGTCTTTTTTTCTTACCCTGTACCAGTGGTTCTCAAACCTGGCTGCATATTAGAATTGTTACAGCAGGCAGGTAGCTAGATATGAGCAGAAAAAGGAGGGCATGGCCAGATGGCAGGAAACCACGCATCTTGTAAACAGCGGGTGGCCCACGGGCAGACAAAGAAAAGCAGGACCTCCAGACCGACAGGAAACCACACATTTTGGGGTGATAATTGTTCTGAAGGCAGACAAAAAATGGTGGGAAAAGGCGGGAATCTCCAGTATCTGGATGTAACCTTTTGCTCATTATGCTCTCATTACAATAAAATTAGCCTTGCAGATAAGAAGTACCCATCATGCACCGAAGCCATGACACTTCCAATGAAAGCTAAATAAGGACAAAATCCTTCCTCCCCTTGGGAAGGTGGTGGTGGTGTGAAAATCAGAGAATACGACCTCCAACCCCTCCCTCCCCAATGAATATTCTGCCCCTTCATTTGTACACCCCACATAACCAGCTTGCTAAAGAAACTCAGGGCAGCTATTCACCTGAAACTGCCCGCTCTCATCTCTGGAGCATACAATCGCTTAAATAAATCCTCACTTTACTTATTTTACTGACCTCCCTGTCTCGTTTCTGAATTCTTTCTGTGATGAGACAAGAACCTTTCACTGGGAACAGAATCACCTGGGAAATTTTAAAAATCATCATGCCTGGGTCCCACCCCTGATTTGATTTGTTGGTAGGATGGCCTGGGCATTGGGGTTTTTCAATCCCTCCAAGTGATCATAAGGTGCAGCCAAGGTAGAGAACTTCTTCATCCAGGTGATCTTATCTACTCCCACAATTCTAGCCACCTATATGCAGAAGATTCCTAAATCTCCATTCCTAGCTCCCACCTTTTCCCCTGAGCTTTGGACCTGTCTATTGGTTATGTTCACCCCCTAGGGAGTCAAACTCAAATGACCAAACTGAACACTTGACCTTCCTCCTCAGCTTGATCTTTCTCAAGTAATCTCAATCTTGAGATATTTACATGTTAGTAAATAGTGATGGTCTGTGCCATCGCCGTTCACTGAGCTGACCACATCAAAAACTTCCGACTCATTCTGGACTCTTTACCTGCATTTCCCACACCCCACCAATCTCCAAATCTTTCTTAAATCCATCTCATCTTTTCCCCCACCCCCCTTATTTCCAATTACCTAAACTTGGGTCTTTATTCTTTCTATTCTGTATAGTAATAACTGGCTTCCTGCGATTCATGTCCCACAGGCTTCAATAGTTACCTTTCCAGAATACAAATCTAATGATGAAAAAAAAAACCCTCGCTAAAACTCTTCAATGGCTGTCAATTGCCTGCAGAATAAACATCAAATGCTTAAAGACTTCTCATAGCTTGGCCTTAGACTTCCTTTTCTGACTCAACTGCTATTATTCTTCCAAAGACACAGGCTCAAAACCTGCTGAGTTACTACAAGTCTCAGACATATCATGGTCTTTCATGAGTCAATAATATTAAGAAAAATTATCCAAAATTTGGGAATAAGATTACTTATCAAATAATAAAAAGACTATTCTGTGTTGTACTGGGGAATGTTAAATAAGTACAACTAAGTTACCTGATGCAAAGCAATGCTGTCCAATGGAGCCACATATGCAGTTTTAAATTTTCTAGTAGCCAAATTAAAAAAAGAAGTTAAAAAGAAACTAGAGAAATTGATGTTAATAATGCATATTATCTTACTCAGTATATCTAAAATATTATCCTTTCAATATGTAAGAAAAAAGAGTACCAAAAATCATTTTCCTTTAATATTTGCATCCACACTGATAAAACTAGTTTATTTTTTCGAAGAATTGATTTGACCTTAAAGTTAAAGCATGTCAGTTTCAAAACCACATATGTCCAAGTTAAGCAAATGCACTTATTTGTGTCAACTTAGTATTTTTAACATTAAATCCAAAGGGGTAGTGTGAGATTTGAGAAGCAATTCTACATTTATCAATGTAAATGAGGCAAAAAAAAAAGTAAATGAGGCATACTTCAAATTTTTCTTCCAGTGTTTACAGTCAATTTACATAATACTATTAAAATTAAAATCTTCTACACATTGATTTATGATAGAAAAATGTATAAAATCACTATTATTGCTTTGAATCATTGAAAAATTTCAATTCTAACATCAATTCTTATACCTGTCTAGCTAAATCATAAGCTTCTCCTTGGACTTTCAAATTTATCTTGTTCACATGCAGTGTGAAATCCATGAGAAAACATGTAAGACACATTGCCTTTTTTTTTTAATTAGTGAATATTTGGCAAGCACTACTTTTTTGTTTTGTTTTGTTTTTGGGGTTTTTTTTGTGATACGCGGGCCTCTCACTGTCGTGGCCTCTCCCGTTGCAGAGCACAGGCTCCAGACACGCAGGCTCAGTGGCCATGGCTCACGGGCCCAGCCGCTCCGCGGCATGTGGGATCTTCCTGGACCGGGGCACAAACCCGTGTCCCCTGCATCGGCAGGCGGACTCTCAACCACTGCACCACCAGGGAAGCCCAAGCATTACTTTTGTTTCAAGAAAATCTTGAATTGGAGTTAACAGCACAGTAAAACTCTTTGTGGCTCAACCAAGGAGCATTGGCAATGAATACAAGTTCATTAAATTTATTTTCTACTTCTTTCAACATTTCCATAAACTGGTGATGAGTCATAGCATTTGCATGTATATGCTGAACAGTTTCAACAACTGTATCCATGACGCTTTTCATAGAGTCTGTTTCAGAGAACTGGGAACAAATATTTTCAGTGTGTATCATACAGTGATATGAAGTCACCAGAAAAACATCAGTCTCTTGTTTTTAAAATTCCAACAGATCCAGAATTTTGACCTAACAGCTGGTGCACCATCCGTTATGATATATTTTTTCATATCTAACTGAATTTCTTCTTTGACAGATATAGAAGATTCAAAAATATCTATGCCATAGTTTTTTAGGCTATGAATTGGCTTTTTCTTTTTTTTTTGCAAATATGGCAGTACTTTGAGACAAAACATACCAAAAGTATTAATTAGACAGTGTCTTGTATCACATGAATCATCTAAAACTAAAGAACAGTACTTGCAATTTTTCCAATTTTTAAATCAATTAATCTTGGTTACTGTTAGAAAGGTCTTGTAATCTACATGCAATTATTTTGCAGTTTAACTGAAGATCTTTTTGTTTTCTAAAATATCATTTTTAGTCTTTCCTTTATATTTTTAAAACAGAATTTCCATAACAGAAATAATTTCTTTTACTATCACCATCTAAAACAGTTCTCTATTATGTGCAAGAATGCAACTCATTATAAAGATGGCCAACATTAAAAAAAAAAAAAGAAGTTACAAGTTCAGAGGCTGTTATCATTTTTTTAAGCAATTTTCACTGGACATTCATTTTGAATGCTGGCAACTAATTATATTGACTTCTTTTTTTGGACTGTTAAACTCACTCTGTACTTACTGAAAATGTCCCTTAATATTATCCACTTTACTATCTTTAAACAATTTTTACACAACAGCTTTTAAATTTTGCAAATTACATGAAATTTACAACATGCTTTCTTCCAATCTCTCTGGTTTTTTTCCTCTTCTGATATAGTGCTAATATCCACATCTCCACTCAATTCTGCCTCAGTAGTATGCCTTTGTTTTGTTTTGTTTTGTTTTGCAGTACGCGGGGACTCTCAACCACTGCGCCACCAGCGAAGCCCTATGCCTTTGTTTTAAATTTAAAAATTAGTCCATACTTATTTTTTATTAAAAAATAGCTTAATTATATTATCATTTAAAGCATAAGAAGTATTTCAATTTAGTTACCAATTATGATTCACAAAGGTATCACTGTAAATGGTGCTGATTGCATAAAATGTTCAAATAAACACATTTCAGTGTTATGTTAATGCATATAAAAAATAATTTGAATTGATTCTACCCATTGACACTTACTAGAGAGATGATGAGTTTACGTGTAATACTGGAGACAACTCTTGAAATACAGTACAGCAATATCCATGAGATGCAACAGTTAAAGTGAAATGTAGTCCTATGGAAACAATAAAGTTGAATTTAATGGAAAAATATTTTACACTGCTTCAGTTTCACATTTAAATTAAAATTGAGTAAAATTTTAAAAAACTAAAACTTCAGTTCCTTAGTCTATCACACTAGCCTGTCAGGTGCTCAGTAGCCATGTGTGGTTAGTGGCTACATTATTGGATAGTGTAGCTCTAGAGAAATGTAACTTTAACTTATTAATTACTATTGATTAGGGTCCAGACTCTATGAAGTTACATATTTACATGTTAACTTGCAGAAGAGATGGATAAGTTGGGAATGAACTATATATATTTTTGGTCCAGTAGAATTGCAAATGATTTCTGCCCGGTAAAAATGATAACACTAACGGTTGCATTTCTACCTAACTTTGTAGCTTAGTCAGTAATTTTATTTCAACATTCTCTCTTTCCATATAGTGCTACCCTTTAATTTGATATCCTAGGAGAATATTTGATGATGTAGAAAGATAATCACAAAGTATTGTTAAATGAGAAAAAAGTAGGTCACAAAAGAAAACACAGATCAGACCTATTTTCATATATTTTTAAGTATATATGTTCTAGAAAAATAGAAAGGATATAAACAAAGATGTTTACCTATGGGTGGAATTGTACATGATTTTAAAATATTTTTCTTGGACTTCCCTGGCAGTCCAGTGGTTAAGACTGCGCACTTCCACTGCAGGGGGTGCGCTTGGATCCCTGGTGGGGAACTAAGATTTCACATGCCACGTGGTGTGGCCAAAATAATAATAATAATAATAAAAATAAAATATTTTTCTTTCTTTGACTGTCTTCATTGTTAAAACTACAGTTTATACTAACAAAAATCTCATTAAAGTATTTTATAATTTTAACTCAGGTTAACTGCAGGAGGCCTTTTTTCACCCCAGTTTAGCAACACTGGTAACCCTAGGTACTTGTCAGCTAATTCAAGTACTACTTTTAAAAAATGATGATGACAGTGATGACACTGAGACTGTACAGTTCTCTACCTGTCTTTCCTATAACTATGCTAGGTTCTTTCGGCTGCTGAGATGCTGTGCTTTTTTTGCCCTTCCCTCTGAATACTATTTTGATGTGCCTAAATTGTGAATAATTTGACAATGCCTTATAAATACAACAACAACAAACCCAGTGCACATTTATATCAGTGCCTGCCTCTCCCCCCAGGATTTATAATTCGTTGTTTATGTTTCTCTCTTTCCATCTAGCCTGTGAGCCCTTGAAGCAGGGGCTGTGGTTTATTAACCTCAGTGGCTCAATGCCTAGGAGAATTCGTGGCACATAACAGGAGAGTGGGTATGATATAAATCTGTGAGGAATGAATGAAAGAATGGGAATCCTCATGTATTCATCTATTCATGTGTGTACACACTCAGGCCCTATTTGCTAACCTAGGCATGAGGAATATAGCCATGAGCGTCTGTAAGTTTGGAATATAAGAGGACCATGACTTAATTGCTTGAATATGATTAAATAGTATATTTAAAAGCAGAAATTAAGAGATATGGAACCAAGAAGGCAACATAGACCTGACTAGTTTTATATAGTGGGATGTTCATCCTAACTAGGAAACAATTGCATTGCTGTCAAAGAGAGAAGCAGTGTCCTTAATAGACTTCTTTCTCAGCAGACACCCGATCCTAACTCCATTTGAAAAGCTTAAAATAAAAAGACTGCTCTTTGCTTTTTTTCTTTCTCCAAATCTCATGATTTGGGATCAGAATCACCAGTTGGCAAACCTACACACAGTTTGCAGCATTCTGTTTTAAGCACAGACTCTGTTGAACTACAAATAGAATTGAATATTTTCATCACAGCTGGATTTCCACCTTTTTATGCCAGCTGTGGAGCCCACTCGCTGGGTAATCAGTCACTGGAGCTCACCTTCTGTCTGTATTCCAATGGCATTAAGGCAGGTATTTCCACAGAGAAAAATGTAACTCTGAAGTAGGGTCCCTTGACTGCTATTGTTACGGTGGTCTTAAATCCATGTAGCAACAGTCACTAAAGAAAAAAGATGAGAGCCTCCCTGGTGGCGCAGTGGTTGAGAGTCCGCCTGCCGATGCAGGGGACGCGGGTTCGTGCCCCAGTCCGGGAAGATCCCACATACCGCGGAGCGGCTGGGCCCGTGAGCCATGGCCACTGAGCCTGCGCGTCCGGAGCCTGTGCTCCGCAATGGGAGAGGCCACAACAGTGAGAGGCCCGCGTACCGAAAAAAAAAAAAAAAAGAAAGAAGATGAGACAGACACCCCACAGATTACTTATTAATGAAACAATCTGGTAGGCAAGACTTTAGCCAAATGATACAACTTTTCATCACTGTTAATGGGACAAACTGACATCATGTGCCTTGTGATATAATGCCATGGTGTCTGGGCTATCCATTGCTGTCTGATAAACTACCTCAGAAGTTAGTTGCTTAAAATAACAATTGAAGGGGACCTTAAAATTGAATACAGGGGACCTCCCTGGTTGCACAGTGGTTAAGAATCCTCCTGCCAATGCAGGGGACACGGCTTCAAGCCCTGGTCCGGGAAAATCCCACGTGCCGCTGAGCAACTAAGCCCATGAGCCACAACTACTGAAGCCTGCATGCCTAGAGCCCGTGCTCCGCAACAAGAGAAGCCACCGCAATGAGAAGCTCGCGCACCGCAACGAAGAGTAGCCCCGGCTCGCTGCAACTAGAGAAAGCCGGCACGCAGCACCGAAGACCCAATGCAGCCAAAAATAAATTAAATAAATAAATAAATTTATATAAAAAATTGAATACAAACAGAAACAAATGAACTACGGCTTTTTTCAAATAAATAACATAATAACATTGCGGAGGGAGTATTAATCCAAGTAACTTTGATACACAAAATTTGCACCACATGCCCTCAGGCTAAAGAGAAAAAGAACTCTAAACAAATATTGAACTCTCTAGTAAGAAAGCTTTTTTTTGGATAGGCAAAAGTTCACAATTCTGAAACTACTTTCTATGCATTCTAGGATTAGGCCAATAAGTAAATATATTCTGTATAATGGGATCCAGGTTTTCCTGTTTTGGAGAAGGTAGTCACAATTATGGAAAGAGGAAGGAGTAGATTGAACACGGCTGTGTTGGAATGGAACTAGAGGTATCAGTCAGATAGATAGATAGATAGGTACATAGATAGATACATAGATAGCTTGATATGGAAATGGATGTAGATATGTGTGACTATGTATATGTATTCACTACATATATACATCTATTTCCCAGCTCTGTCTGAGAGGGTCTAGAAGTAATGACACCCCAGGAACAATGAACATATCCAGGACACAGATCATAGTTCCCTAATAACATTCTCCACTAAAAGGAACCAGGGATCCTTGGGGAAATGACTGGAGCAAGGAAAATACAAACTGAACCTAGATCATCTTGTGCTAAAAAATAAAGGAGAGCTCAAGAAATGATGGGGGCATGTTAAAAGGTCACAGAAGCCAGCTTGAAGAACTCCTTCTGGCTAACTCTGAAAAAATTTGAGCATAAAAGTAAATAATAACATTAAGGGTTATAATTTATTGAATAAAGTAAGAATCCATGAGTCCACACTTAACTGAATGAACAAACAAACAAGTAAATAAATAAGAAGAGAAAGATTTTTCTTACAGTAGAAAGCCAAATAATAAATGTAGAAGGAATGATGGAAATATCAATATAAAAATCACCATTTGGCCACTATCGTAATAATAGTCGATTCAGACAAGAATCATCAAGGTGTGCTAAAACCAGTAGGTGAAATTTGAAGTAGTAACAGGATAGTTACAGTCTCAAAGCATCTCTCCAGAAGAAATTTGTTAACTACAAAGAGGAAAGCAGTAACTTTATAGTTACTGGCAGATGCTAGCTTAACCCAACAATCAAAATTAACATTCTCAGTAACAGGTCTAACTGACAGGAAGTGCCTCTTGGTAGGATGCCCTGAGAAGAACTCAGAATCACTTCTGCGGGATTCTTGCCCCAAATGCATGATCTGAATCTAATCATGAGCAACAGCAGACAAACTGCAAGTGAGGGACAATCTACAAAATAACTGACCTGCACTCTTTAAAAAATGTCAGTGTTACGAAATAAAGAGAAGACTCAGGAAATCTTCCAGATTAAAGGAGACTAAACAGACATGATAACTGAAAACAACATGTTATCTTGGAATTTTCTGGGTTTGTTTTGTTTTTTTACTATAAAAACAACTCATTGAGGGCTTCCCTGGTGGCTCAGTGGTTAACAATCCGCCTGCCAATGCAAGGGACACTGGTTCGAGCCCTGGTTCGGGAAGATCCCACATGCCACGGAGCAACTAAGCCCGTGCGCAACTACTGAGCCTGTGCTCTAGAGCCTGCGAGCCACAACCACTGAGCCCGAGTGCCACAACTACTGAAGCCCGTGTGCCTAGAACCCGTGCTCCGTAAGAAGAGAAGCTACCGCGATGAGAAGCCCGTGCACCACAAAGAAGAACAGCCCCCACTCGCAGCAACCAGAGAAAGCCTGCGTGCCGCAACAAAGACCCAAAACAGCCAAAAATAAATAAATAAAACAAATAAATTTATTTAAAAAAATCATTGAGACAATTGGTTAAACCTTAATCAGGTATATAGATCAGGCTATAGTATTGTATCAATGTTAATTAACTTTTCTATAATTCTATATGATTACATAAGATAATTTATTTTTAGGAAATACTGATATATTTAAGGGTAAAGGAGCATCATACAGCTACTTACTCTTATATAGTTCAGAAAACAACTAGGGAGAGAAATACAGATAGTGATAGATGACAGATAGACAGAAATTGAGAGAAGAATAAAGCAAATATAGTAAAGCATTTGGGGGCTCAATAGCTGGGAACTCATTGTACTATTCCTGCAACTTTTCTGTAAATCTGATATTATGTCAGTAAATAATTTTTAAATACATTATTATCTCTTGTTGTAAGTTGACTGGGCTCAGCTGAGCAGTTCTTTCTTAGGGTCTCATATGGAAGAGTCATTGCATGATCTTCAATTGGATCCTGGGAGAAAAATAGCTGTAAAAGTGACAGCTGGGGGATAGTTGGGGAAATTTGAATGTGGACTGTACACTAGATAACATTGTTGCATTAATGTTAACTTTCTTGGATGTGATAATATTGTGACTTTGGAGGAGAATATCCTTATTCTCAAGAGGTATAGGCTAAAGTACTATGTTTCAGGATATGGTATCAGAATGTCTGCAACTTATTTTCAAATGGTTCAGCAAAAGTAAGAAGAATAAACTTAGGGGGGAGGGACAAATTAGGAGGATGGGATTAACAGATACATACTGCTATACATAAAATAGATAAGCAACAAGGATCTACTGTATAGTACAGGGAATTATATCCAATATCTTGTAATAACCTATAATGGGATATAATCTGAAAAAAAAACCAAACCCAAATCACTGTGCTGTGCACCTGAGATTAACACAATATTATAAATCAACTATAATTCAATTTAAAAAAGAGTAAACTTAAATATGTGTGTGTGTGTATGTGTTTGGACAGAGAAACAAATGTGGTAAAATAATTGCCAATCTTGGTGAATGGTATAGAGCATTTATTGTACTATTCTTTCAACTTTTCTGTAGTTTCGAAATTTTCCAAAATAAAGAGTATTTTATAAAAATAAAAGAAGAGCATTTCTTGAAAACATCTGCCCCCTCTAATACTATACTTATTTATATGATCCACATGCACATCATAGAATCTCAGAATTTGAGAGTCCTTGGAGTTCATCCAGTCCAATGTTTATCAAACTATGGGTTTCAACTCAATCCTTAGCCACAAATAGCAGATCACTGGCCAGCATTTCTTTGAATGGAATAGAATGGCATAGAACAAGAAATACCAGTGGGCCCAATCACTTATTAAGAGAAGTCTGGGGAAACCTATGTTTGAATTGCGCATATGTGTATGCATGCACGCTTGTGATGAATTCCAATGAAAAAAAAAATTTGTTTCTTACCATGGGTTGTGCTCAAAAACGTTCAAAAGATTCAGCTGCTCAGGATCTCTGGATGATATTTGTTCAATTCAAGGCTGGGCATTCTGTTCTTTACCAGGCATTTTGAATACTTCTTTTTTTTGTATTATTATTATTATTTTACTGTTACTGCTATTATTGTTCAAATACCCAAAATTTCAGAGATGTAATTAAAAGAGACAGTATAGCACATGAGTGGACTGGCACAAGAATTAAAAAATTATATGCTCAAGAAGTAGATACTAGGGCTTCCCTGGTGGTGCAGTGGTTAAGGATCTGCCTGCCAGTGCAGGGGACACAGGTTCAATCCCTGGTCCGGGAAGATCCCACATGCCGCAGAGCAACTAAGCCCGTGAGCCACAACTACTGAGCCTGCGCTCTAGAGCCCATGAGCCACAACTACTGAAGCCTGCGCGCCTAAAGCCCGTGCTCCGCAACAAGAGAAGCCACCGCAATGAGAAACCCGTGCACCGCAACAAAGAGTAGCCCCTGCTCACCGCAACTAGAGAAAACTAGTTGAATGAATTCAGTAAAAATTTTGCCATATTTAGTTAACTATTAGGTTTAAAAATATTTTAGGGGGCTTCCCTGGTGGCGCAGTGGTTGAGAGTCCGCCTGCCGATGCAGGGGACACGGGTTCGTGCCCCGGGCCGGGAAGATCCCACATGCCGCGGAGCAGCTGGGCCCGTGAGCCATGGCCGCTGAGCCTGCGTGTCCAGAGCCTGTGCTCCGCAACGGGAGAGGCCACAACAGTGAGAGGCCCGCATGCCACAGACACAAAAAAATAATAAATAAATAAATAAATAAATAAACAGTGAGTGCCTACTATGGGAAAAAAAAATATTTTAGAGCCTTACTCCAGAATGCATATTATTTTAAAAGTCAAATTAGGGAATTCCCTGGTGGTCCAGTGGTTAGGACTCTGCACTTTCACTGCTGAGGGCCCTGATCGGGGAACTAAGGTCCCAGGAACACCGAGCAGAAGGCAGAGATGGTTTAAAAGCAAGCTCCCTTTTCCAAGTCTGCTTTTAAAAGCCCAAGCTCCCTGAGGGATATGTGCTGAGTAGAGAGAGGCCAACTGCATAGACTCCATCAATGTTTTCTTTTTTAATTAATTTTATTTGAACTCATCTTACATATTTCACATAAAAGATTCCTCACCTTTAAAATGAAGAGAGTGTATTAACCTAGGCATTCTCAACCTGGGGTTTAGTAGATCAGTGAACTTCAAAGAAAAAAAATTTCCTCTTCACTTTCAGTGACCTCTAACAAAAGTTAAATGTTTCCTTCAACGGCGAATATAAGTATCAAAGCACATTTGTGTTAGAAGGACCTGTGACTTGTCACCAATGGAAATCACAAATATTTTCCTATCACATGACAGTTGTCACAGATGCCTTGAAATATCATTTACACTCATTGCCACTTCAAAATCATGGGTAGTTATTAGACTGCTGCTAGATCTTGTTATTTAATAGATTAAATAAAGAAGTACATCTATCACACATTTATAATATTTAATACTTTGATAATCACATTTTCAATGTAGTTGGCTTCCTTTGTATTCCTATGTATGAAGTTTTATGCATTCAGAAACATTATTCTGAGAAGGCAGATTGAAAGGGCCCCTGGGTCAAAAAAACATGTAGAGCCCCTGGACTGAATGCTCTCTGGCTTTCAACGTGCACATTGGTACATACCCAAAATCTCTACCTGTTCCTCTTGGAAAGTGACTCACCACTTAGATAATCATCTCTGTGACAAGGTTACAGTGATATTTTGATCATTCCATATATGACTTGAAGTACAACCTCAGGCCGAAACATCTGCAGGCTGAAACTTTTAAACTTAACCTTCCAGACAAACCCTTATATTAAAATTATTCTCTAGGATTTTCACGGCAAAATGTAGGAAAACAGCACCAGAAACTGAACCAGAAAACACACGTCTTACTCCCACTTCTGCTATCTGATCCTGGGAAAGTCATTTAACTTCTCTGAACCTCATCTATAAACACATTTAGATGAGCTTTAAAATCTATAAGTTCCCAGCAGGGGGTGGGGAGAGGTGGAGGGATGAATTAGGAGACTGGAACTGACATATACACACTACTATATATAAAATAGATAACTAATAAGAACCTACTGTGTAGCACAGGGAGTTCTTCTCAATACACTGTAATGACCCATATGGGAAAAGAATCTAAAAAAACAGTGGATATATGTATACGTATAACTGATTCACTTTGCTGTACATCAGAAACTAACACAACATTGTAAATCAAGTATACTCCAATAAAAATTAATTAAAAAAATAAAATCTATAAGTTCCCTTTACTATATGTATAGAATTAGTAAAATTCTATACTTCTGAAATTTTCTGCCTTTCTGCTGGGTATGTTCTTTGGGATTTAGTTATTAGCATTCTATCTTTAATTAGTTCATTCACTTATCAAGTATTGAGGTGGGAATAACTAAGCAACTAAGTTAGAGAATTCTGGGAAAATTTTCTAATAAGTCATATTTAAGCTGGGCTTCAAAGGCTGAGTAGGAGTCTGTGAAGAGAGGACTAGGACATTGCAGGCAGAGAGGACATTGCTAATGCCCAGTGTGCTCAGGGCACAGAGCACACTGAGGGGCTTGATAGGAGTTCAAAGGAGACCAGATTTGTACTGAGTCTGGGCTCCTTGCCTTATAAGAAATGGGAAGAAAGTATATAAACATTAGGTGAAGTGACATGGCCAGGTATGCGTTTTGGAAAACAGCCCTGAGAAGAATGTGAAGCATGGGAGAAACTGAAATCACAGCGATCAGTTAGAAAGGAGGATACTGCAACATTTGAGGTAAGAGTTCATGGAGACCCGAAACACGGCACTGGCACAGAGAAACGAACGCAAAGAAGGAAGTAGCAGATCTTTATGAGAAACTGGGTGTGGTGACGAAAGAATCAAGGGTAACCCTAGTTTCTAGTGAGGACAACCATGTGAAGGGTGATGTTGAAAGGTGCAGTTCTTTTTTTTTTTTTTAATTTATTTCATTTAAGTACAGTTGATTTACAAGTTTGTGTTAATTTCTGCTGTACGGCAAAGTGATTCAGTTATACATATATGTACATTCTTTTTCATATTCTTTTCCATTATGGTTTATCACAGGAGGTATTTTTAAAAATTTTTATTGGAGTATAGTTGATTTAAAATGTTGTGTTAGTTTCAGGTGTACAGCAAAGTGAATCTGTTATACATATACATATATTCACTCTTTTTTAGATTCTTTTCCCATATAGGCCATTACAGAGTATTGAGTAGAGTTCCCTGTGCTATACAATAGGTCCTTATTAGATATCTATTTTATATATAGTAGTGTGTATATGTCATTCCCAATCTCCCACTTTGTTCCTCCCCCACAAAAGGTGCAGTTCTTAACTAGAATAGGAAACACAAGAGGAAGAAAAGGCTCTCTGGGGAAGAAAGCTTAGCTTTGAAATGTTGAGTTTGAGGAGGCTGTTTGACCTCCAGAGAGAAATTCTGGCCAGCCCTTGGAAGCATGGGCATGGAATTCTTGGGAAAGGTACACCTGGAGATATAGAATTATAAACATCACATGAGGTAGCTGAAGCCCTTTCTTCAGCTTCCCCATCACCACCAGCAGCACCACCATCTGCCTGGTCTTTCTGCAGGGAGAGAGACCTTTCCAAGCCCCTCCAATCCTGACGCCTGAGCTTGCTATCAAGGCTTAAAACAATTGCTTCCTCCTCACTCCTACCTTTCCAATTCACCTTTCTTACTCTATAACACATCTCTCTATTAGTTAGAGTACAGGCAAAGCTGCTGTAGCAAAGGAACCTCAAAGTGCAATAGCTTATATATGATAGGAGTTTCTTTCTTATATAACAGTCCAGGGCCTGCAGGGCAGCTCTGTTCCATGACATACAGGAACCTAAGCTGGTGGGCAGCTCTGCCACTCTCAGCATCCCTCTTAGCACTGAAGCGATTGTTCCAATCATCGCCATTTCCTAATTGGTGGGGAAAAAAATTCATGGCAAGCAGCTTCATCTTTATGGAGGTAATACACATTGCTTCTGCTCATATTCCATTGGCCCAAACTTGGTCACACGACCACACCTACCTTTGAGGGAGATTGGAAATGTAGCATCTTGCTGGGCAGTTGTGTGGTAAGCTCACACTCAGAGAGGCTCCTTTACTGAAGTGCAGAAAGGGAAAATGGACACCGGGAACAATTAGCAAACTGTGACACTTCTAAACCCCTGGCTGTCTAAATATCCATGAACACCCTTATTTCCAAGACTAAACTACATTCATCCCTCCCCTCGGGAGATAATCTACAGTATGATCCATTTACTGAGTACAAAATAAAGTCTAATATCTCTGGGTAATGGGTAATCCTCTCCATCAAGTCTAGCTCCAGCAATCTGTATAATAACAGAACGTTACTCCCCCACCACTACTCAACTTTCAGTATGTAATGTGAAGCAGAAACAGGATATCTACAGTGAAAACTCCCATTTGGAAAAGAGAAGCAAGGAAAGCACTTAGCAGTCACTGGTGCATAGCAAAAATGAATCATGTTGGACAAGAAGTGCAGATTCCCTCCTCCCGAGTGAAGGAAGTTCTCGTGTCAGGACTTGGATCTGCTCTCTGGGAGGAATGCTCTGTTGGCCCTCTCTGGACTTTGTCTTTGTCTTTGTCCACTATTCTCCATGATCATACCTGAAATGGGATGTAGAGAGATTAATATAGCTATATCAGCTTTCTTTTAGTTAACAATTATGGGGTAAATGTCATTTCTTTTCTTTCTATCTTTTTAAATTCTCATGTATTTATTTATTTATTTGGCTGTGTCAGGTCTTAGTTGCAGCACGTGGGATCTTCGTTGCAGCATAGCGGGCTCTTCCTTGTGGTGCGCAGGCTCCAGAGCGTGCAGGCTCAGTAGTTGCAGTGCATGGGCTCTCTAGTAGAGGCTCTCTTAGTTCCCCAATCAGGGATCGAACCTGCATCCCCTGCATTGGAAGGCGGATTCTTAACCACTGGACTACCAGGGAAGTCCCACTCTTATGTTTTAAATGTATCTCTTTAAACAACAGATAGTTGGGTTTTGTTTGTTTGTTTTCCATCTCACAATCTTTGTTTTTTCACTGGAAAATTGAATAAATCAAAGACAAATATCATATGATATCACTTATATGTGGAATCTAAAAAAATGATACAAATGAACTTATTTACAAAACAGAATCAGACTCACAAACTTAGAAAACAAAATTATGACTAACAAGGGGGAAAGGTGGGGGGAGGGATAAATTAGGGGGTTGGGATTAACATATACACATTACTATACATAAGATACATAATCAACAAGGACCTGCTGTATAGCCCAGGGAACTCTACTCAATACTCTGTAATAACCGATATGGGAAAGGAATCTGAAAATGAATAGATATATGTAAAAAAAAAAAGAAAGTTGAGTTCACTTATATTCAATGTAATTACTGATATATTTTTGTTTAAATCTACTGTCTTATTACATACGTCTTTTTTCCCATCTGCTCTGTGTTCCTTTTTCATTTTTCCCTTGCCTTCTTTTGGATTAATCATTTTTATCATTCATTTAAAAAAATCTCTTTTAGTTTAGAAATCATGTACTCTTCTTCTATTCTTTTGGTAGTTATCCTAGAATTGCAGCATGTACCTTTATTTATCTAATGTTAATTGGTATCTTTCCTCTCCTCTAAATGTAAGAAATTTAGAACATTTACCTCCACTTAACCCCCTCCCAAACCCTTATGGTATTATTGTCATGCATTTTAAATATCTATCCATCTATCTATCCCCACAGGACATTATAATAATTGTTCCACATAGCCAATGTTCATTTCGATTTACCCAGTGGAATCCCTTTGTGTCTGTTTTGTTGTTTATTTTTCCTAGCGGTTCTTGCTCATGGTTTTCTGTCTCCTATTAAGGCTTAGTTATCTTTGATTGTGTACAAATTAGTTGTAGAAATAATTTGATACCCAGGTTGATGTATCTTCCTCTAGAGAGGATGTTCATTTGCTTTTTCCGGTTTGCCTTAATTCAAGATTTGAGATTCTTTAAGCAAGCCACTTCCAATTCACCCTTACTTCTAGGGGTGTGTGTGTATGATGGGGAACGTTTTACCAGATCTCCACCTTGGCAGGTCCTGATCCAACTTTTGTCCCCCTAGTCCCATGAGATTGTTACAAAGACAGCTCACCCTCTCAATTGTCTCTTCAAAATCAGTTCATGACCCTGAGGGAAAGAAGTTTAAAATTAGGCAGCCTCATCCCTCTGAATTTCTATTCTCTTCTGGATCTCATCCCAGTAATTTATCAGTATTTTCTTAGCTTTCTGATGTTTAAAAAAATATGTTTAATAAATTATGTTCAGCAAGAAGGTTGATCTGAATTAGCTAGTGTGCCATTACTGAAACTGGATGTGTTGCTTCTCTACAGCTCCTAGAACAATGTTTCTCAAGATGGGGGTCCATGGACTATGTGCATCAGAATTACATTACGTTTGTTAAAAACTGAGATTCCAACGCTGCCATCTCTGACGTCATTCAGAACCTATGACACTAAAACCTAGATATCTGCTCTTTTGATAGGTTCTCAGACTATAATTATGAAGATGTAAGTTTAAGAAATTTTGCCCCAGAGCTTAGCCCAACACTCTTAGTAATAGGCATTCAATGAATTGATTTGATTCTTGTTTAAAGGTCAGTTAGGGAGAACAGTTCTCAGAGCTTTCTGAGATGCTCTTCCTAGGTTATAATCCTCAAACAAATTTGGCTCGAATAAAATTTCCCATTTCTTAAATGAATGAATGAATGAATGTCAGGTAAGGCAGAAGAAAGCTGAATACATGTCTCAGTCAGAATTTGGTCAATGTTCAAATCTCCTTTCTACTCACCTTTTGAAAAAATCCGCCTTAAGACAAGAGGATCCTAAAGAAAAATTCTCAAGAACCCAGCCCCTATCTGGAGCTAAAGTCTAATCCTGTCACATTCACCTGTCTCATTTTGATCATTTTGAGTAGGATTCATTTTGATCATTCATGGATGACAGGTACTTCAATGTGACTCTTAAGTCACTAATGAAAGGTATGAGAAAGAATTTACCTAAAGATATCTTGACCCCAAATCCACTGGTAAATCCAATTAAG
This sequence comes from Mesoplodon mirus, assembly GCF_964341445.2. Lineage (NCBI taxonomy): Eukaryota > Metazoa > Chordata > Mammalia > Artiodactyla > Ziphiidae > Mesoplodon > Mesoplodon mirus. The sequence goes on along the minus strand of NC_138981.1, from coordinate 20,276,213 downwards.
AACTAGCCTCAAAAAGATAGTCTGTGGAAAAAAAAAAAAGTCTGTGAAGCCCCATCTTTTATGAAATGATGGCAATGATAAATAGTAAGTTTTTTCCCCCAGTATTATTATTTGGCAAAATAAGAAGTTAACACCATGTTAGCTTTCAATATTATTTTGAAAGTTTACTGGTCCAAGAAATCTGTAGATTTTGGAATCACTGACTTAGAATTTTTCAAACCACTCCAGGCTCCAGTATTCAAGAAAGCTCTCAGCCTGAATGCTAAAGTCTCTGCAAATAGCAGGCTAATCTGCATTCCACACTGTCAGGAACATGATTGATTATCTGTTTGGGTTAGCCAGCAGAATCTATGTTCCCATGTTTCTGTGACAGTTACTTAAATTTCTTAGTTTTGGTCATACTTCTGGGTTACAATGCTTTCCCAAATGCTTGTTTTTGCTTTCTTGCAGGAAAACAAACAAACAAAAATAAAAAAAACACAGCCAAACAGTCAGTGAGCAACACCTTTAGATTTCTCATTTCTGCACCAACATGCGGTGTCTTAGATTTCTTCAACTTTTAAAGGAAAATGTTTATGTGAGTTCTTGTATTTTCCACAACTGAATAACCTTACTATGGAAATGTGCTCATGTTACATGCCATAGACTTCAATAGAAAGTTTCAGAGAATTTGAGCTTTTTAATCAGATGATCTTACTCTCAGAAAATGAAATTCCATGGGGAAACTGCTACTCAGAGCAGGCTTTGTTCTTTTATAATATTCGTTTTCTTTTATTTCTCTTTAACCAAGAGGATACCTCAAAAACCATCTGAATAAGGAGGATGGTATTACAAATGAGCTGTTATGAGCTTTTTAAAAATCAGAACTGTTTTGGAAACTACTATCAGTTGGAGAGTGGGTTAAATGTGAACTGGGCTAAATTCCTTAAAGTTAAGCCAACTCTGAATATGCCTTATCCATGAAATAATGTTTGTCACTTCAGTAACCTAATAGACTAGCATACATTTCATGGGCTGTGGTGACCTACATAATGCAAGATGACTGAAAATTATCACATGCCCTTATGGTTTCATTTAACCAGATTAATCTGCTTTCAATGGAATCATTTAGGCCTAATTAAATCTATCTAGATATGAATCTAAAAACAGAAAGGGTAATTTGGGAGTAATAAAATATTTGTAAAACTGTAAGTTTGGAGCAACATCACAATTCTATGTTTTTAAAGATACCTATTCATTTGTGTCTCTAAAGCAGAAACCCAGACTTGCTTTAAATGTCTACCTTTTATTTCTGTAGGCTCTTTATAAATTCATTCATGGCTCTTTGTTCCAGCAGCTGTCACCAGACTGGGTTCGTGTCTGTTAAGGTGGATGGGATGTATGTAGTGTTTGACTATGTTAAGAAAAAATTACCTAACATTTGGAAATAAGGCAAAAAGATGACTGCTTGTCCTTTCAATGTGGGACTGAAGCTTTATTTAAGGGCCTTTATCTAACAGGCCCACCCAAGGATTCAGTTATCCATGGGAATGCCCTGTGGCTTGATTAAGGCTCAGACAGTTAACTTGTAGATTTTTGTCCAGTAGAGATGCAAAAGATTTCTGTGCAGAAGTGATAGCCCCAAAGATTATGGTTTTATTGCCCTGTTTTGCTTCTAATTTAGCAAACTTATTTCAGCATTCTTTTACTTTTTGAACATATAAATCTCTCTCCTGAATTCTCTTTTGTACCAGATTTACCATCCTGCTGGCTCCCCCATTAATGTCTAAAACCTGTGACAAGTATTCACGCCATATTTTCATCAGTTTTGTTTATGTTTTTTAAATACCTTAAAAAATTTTTTTAAATTACACTTTGTCTCTATGAAGATAAGAGATGGATTTCACAAGACATCCAAGAAAATGAATCTCATCACTTTAGTTCATCTAATCTCACCTCTCTAGGGAACACATTTTATAAGAATTAAACCAATGCATTTTGATTCCCCCCTTTAAATCCTATTCCTTAGTAGCCTTCTGACAGAGTCATCAAGCTTATTGTCCCAGGAAAGGAAGGACAGACAGGTGCTGCCCAGAACAGAGAGGCCATTCATCAGCTTTGAATTTCAAAGCTGATTTTCTTGACCTCTTTTTAGTAAGACAATGTACATAAAACCCAGGCTTTTTGAAGAAAGGGATTTCTAAATAACAAAGCTTCCTTTTTAATGCATAGGCTGTGTGTGCAGAATAGAAGGAAGGCCCCCCCACCCCAGGCTGTAAAGAAGAGAGGGGAAAAGCATCCCCCCAATCCTTCTGGACTCACTTGTAGGGGAAAAACAAGGGGGGAGAGGAGCCTGGGAGGGAGATCACAGGGAACAATTGTCCTGATCTCCTTGTTCCAGGTTGAAGTACTAGGGCAGGAGGTATGTTAGCTGGGTTGCTGGGCAAGCAGAGGACAGGAAGAGGCGCGGGGTCTGGATCCTACTTTTCTTTGGCAGGATTAACATCTGCCCTTTGCTATTTTGAGGTCAAGGAAACCACATCCCTCCCTCACACACCCGGATGCCTTCTATGAGAGGAGCAGAGGGAGGGGCGGAACTCTTACCGGTTGAGCACTTAACTGGGTCATCCAAGTAGAGACTGTTTACCTACAAAGGCATTATAAATTATGGGACTGAATTGAGGTTAACAAATTGGACTTGATCTTATTCCTCCCTCCCTGCTTCTTCTACCTATAGGAAGGGAGCTTGTCAGGTAAATCAGAGCAGACTTAGAGAAATAAGCTACATTTTTTTTTTTTTTCCGGTAAGCGGGCCTCTCACTGCTGTGGCCTCTCCCGTGGCGGAGCACAGGCTCCGGACGCGCAGGCTCAGCGGCCATGGCTCACGGGCCCAGCTGCTCCGCGGCATGTGGGATCTTCCCAGACCGGGGCACGAACCCGTGTCCCCTGCATCGGCAGGCGGACTCTCAACCACTGCGCCACCAGGGAAGCCCTAAGCTGCATTTTTAACCTAGTTGAGTAATCTTGAGTAAATTTGAAAGGCTGCCACCTATGTATGTATTGCATGCTCTTCTATCCCCTTTCTGTCATACACAATTAACAAATGCATTGGTGGTGGTGTGATGAATTGGGAGATTGGGATTGACATATATACACTAATATGTATAAAATGGGTAACTAATAAGAACTTGCTGTATAAAAATTTAATAAAATAAATTCAAAAATTAAAAAAACAAAACAAAACAAAAACCAAATGCATTGCTGCTTTTTGATTTCACGAAGAGCATGTCCTATTCTCTTGTGATTTCTGGTCTCCACCTGACACATCTGTGCACTTTCTTCAATGCCTGTATCTAACAAGATCAAGTCGGCCACAGACTCCAGTAGCAGGTGCCAGAAGTACAACCACTGTGATTACAGATTTACTATAGGAATATGAAAAATACATATAAGCAAAATTTTCAAAAAATCACCCTCTAATCCCACCACTCAAAGATAACCAAGCTTCTTTGGGGAGACGATCCTTACAGACTTATATTCATACACATAAACATTTTTATCTCTTCCTATTCTTTTAAGGGATGTTTTAAGGTATGCACTTTTTTTAACCTGCGTTTTTTTCACTTAATATGTTGTGAACATGTTGCCAAGTCAATAGACATGTTTCTACATCATTTTATTGGCTGCTCATTTTTCTATTGTATATTTATACCATAGTTGACTTCACTAATCCTTTATGTTTGGGTTGTTGGACATTTGAGTTGTTTCCAATTTTTTACTAAAAAAAATTGAAGTTGTTTCTACTTTTTTTGCATGGTGATTAATTTCATTATAGCCAATCATTTCCCTAGGATCATCTCTTGGAAGTGGAATTTCTGGGCAAGCAGCTATTTTTTTTTTTTTTTTTTGGCTGCGCCACGCAGATTGCAAAATCTTATTTCCCCGACCAGGGATCGAACCCATGCCCCCTGCAGTGGAAGCACGGAGTCCTAACCATGGGTAAGCAGCTTTGATTATACCATTTTATAGGATTTTGCTTAATTTCTTTTCTTATGCTATTATAGTCATGCAATGAACAAAGTTTCATATCCTGTTCTCTCTCTCTCTTTTTTTTAACAGCTTTGGTTTTTTGTTTGTTTGTTTTTAAATTTTTATTGGAGTATAGTTGATTTACAATGTTGTGTTAGTTTCAGGGGTACAGCAAAAGTGAATCAGTTATACATACACATATATCCACTCTTTTTTAGATTCTTTTCCCATATGGGTCATTACAGTGTATTGAGAAGAGTTCCTTGTGCTATTCAGCAGGTTCTTATTAGTTATATATTTTATATATAGTAGTGTGTATATGTCAATCCCAGCCTTCCAATTTATCACTCCCCCGCTCATCCCCTGGTAACCGTAAGTTTGTTTTCTACATCCATGACTCTACTTCTGTTTTGTAAATAAGTTCATTTGTACCCTTTTCTTTTAAGATTCCACATATAAGCAATATTGTATGATATTTGTCTTTCTGTGCCTGACTTAATTCACTCAGTATGACAACCTCTAGGTCCATCCATGTTGCTGTACCTGTTCTCTTTTTTAATGAAAATATCTCCCAACGTTATCACATGTGTTCTGTAAAACAATTTTTAATAGCTTTATGGGAATATAATGCTGAGTCATTAATCAATTTAATCTATCCAGTCCACTATTTTGGTTGTTGGGCAATTAGGTAGTTTCCATTTATTCACTGGGGTAAATCACATTTTTAGGAACATCTCTTTGTAGAAAGCCTAGTGTGTACTTAGGATATATTCCCAGAAAAGGAATTATTGCCTGAAAGGCTATAACCGAGCAGGACCCTATGGGGCCTTCCCACAGGCTTTCCCCCATATCCTCTGCTTTAGCTCCTCTCTGAAGTACCTAGATAATAGTAGTTGATGCAAATTTCCTGAGTTGTTTTGCAGATGTGAAAACCCCCCATCAAATGCAAGACATTAACTACTTGATGACCATGAGCACATAGGCCCAGGCCTCCTGGAGCCTAAGGATTGATAATGTGAATCCCTGTGACACCACCTGTTCCCTCACCATCAGCCAGTCAGAGGACTGTGCACGATCTGATCGCGTAACCTATGACGCGCCCCCCCCCCCCAGCTTTTTTTCTTTATTTGGCTGCGCAGTGCGGCTTGTGGGATCTTAGTTCCCTGACCAGGGATCGAACCCAGGCCCTCAGCAGTGAGAGCTCAGAGTTCTAACCTTTGGACCACCAGGGGATTCCCTCACCTGGCTTTTAAAAATGCTTTGCTGAAACTCTTTGAGGAGCTCAGGGCATTTTAGGGCATGAGCCACCTGTCTCCTTGTATGGCCCTGCAACAAACCTTTCTCTGCTCCAAGCTCTGATGTTTCAGTTTGTTTGGCCTCACTGTGTGTCGGGCACACAAACTTGCACTAACAAGGCCATGAACATTTTTGAGGTTAGTTGATAAATATTGTAAATTGCTTTCCAAACTAGTTATATCAATCTACATTGTAATGTGTCATGTCTTACCGTGATAAATTATAGGCTAGATGTTAGAACAGCCTGATAGACTGTAGGACAATCTTCCTTAGAGATATTCAAAAAGAAAACAAATTTCCTTTTCTGTGTTCCAGGTCAGACTTTCAAAGACATAAAAAAGGGTTGCCAACTCTCAATTTAAAAAAAAAAGACATTTAGGGACTTCCCTGGTGGCGCAGTGGTTAAGACTCCGTGCTCCTGATCCGGGAACTAGATCCCACATGCATGCCACAACTAAGAGTTCTCATGCCACAAGTAGGGAGCCTGCAAGCCACAACTAGGGAGCCCGCCTGCCACAACTAAGACCCAGTACAACCAAATAAATAAATATTAAAAATAAATAAAGACATTTAAATCATAAACACCAGGAAGTTTAACATGCACTTGGTGTTCTTTACCTTCTCTCTTATTTCGGATCTTAGATTTGGATGGTAACTTTCTTTTCAATTGAAATGTTCTCACATTATCTCTAAGAGTAAAGTAGGTACCTATTCTATGGATAGGGAAATACTGAGGCACAAGAGTTTTTTAAGTGACTTTCTTTTTTTTAAGTGACTTTCTTATAGCCATATAATTTACATGGAATTCATATCTATAGTCCATACCTTGGGGAGGACCCTTTGCCATGCTGGTCAAGTTCAGGTTCACCTCCGGAAAGACTAGATAAAAAACAATATTTTTAGAGAGGGGGTTCCAGGAAGAAAGGCTTCATCTAAGTTCTGTTAAAAAACAAAATTCTACTGAGTAAATTTGAAGATCTAATTGACTGTGCTCAATGATTCATGAATCTGGCAGCATCCCATCTAGTAAACAGAAGGGTATTGTGAAGGGTTGTACAAAATGGAAGGTTTTTATAGGTAGAGGCGGGTGGGGCAAGAAGGCATTGGCAAAAGCAAAGAAAGGATTGTTTCAGGCCAGGCCATCTTCTTTTGGGGGGGGAAGGGAACAGCAGGGGTCTTTATCATGCAGATTACCTACCTCACTAGTGTTGCTCAAGAAATTTCAGATTGTCTACTTAAAGGTCACATTCCTGGAAGTGGTTGAAACTGCAAGTAAGTCTTGGTTTGCTGTTATCTCTGGGGGCAAATGATTCCATTCTGGGCTTGTTATTTCTTTTTAACAATTCCCTTCTGATCAAACTCACCCTAATGGAGAGATGTGATAAAAATTTAAGGCATTAGCACCACTCTCAGCTACTGCTCTGTAGTTCCCACAGCTTTGTTGATCCTTGGTGTGGTATCCATAGGTCATGACTTTTTGTTTAATCCCCATGACAGTCACAGGTCACGGTTCCAGGTTCATAATCCTTAAATCTGTCATTCTCTTCATTCCCTTTTTGACAGTCCTGTCTTAGGGAGATCATTTGCCTGGTGGTTAGTGGCTGTGAACATGCATTTAAAGCTTTTGAGAGGATACAATGCTAGGGAAAACATTATGATAACTATAAGCAGGATAATTTCCTATATTAGGAGTACACTTTGGAGTCCCTATTGACTGAAAAAAAAAATGCACAAGCTAAAAGTTGAGACTTATGTTTTATTTGGTGGACTTTCTGAGGACTTCAAGCCCTAGAGGTAGCCTCTTAGATAGCTCTGACGGACTGCTCCGAAGACGTAAGGGGGAGCCAGGAGATATAGGAGTTTTGTGACAAAAACCAGGTAGTCAGGACATTAAAAGATGACTGTTAATTAAAGAAAACCACACATTCCAAGTTAATGAATTTAGAGCTTTTCTACATATGGGAAGATGCAAGAGTCTGGGCTCACTGAAATCCTTCCTTTGCTATGCGCCTCAGCTATCTGGGGCCAGTATCCTGTGCTTTCCCATCCTGAGTCCCCTCAGGGTACACTGTTGGGGGTGGCTGCAGTGGCTGAGGGCTTGGCAGCAGGCATCCTGTTGGTCTCCATCCTGAGTTCCCCTAGGCTCACCTTCAGGGGTGGTGGCAGTGGCTGATGGCTTGATGGCCACAACATCCTTTGTTTGCTGAGATGGCGGACAACATTTTTTACCCACATTCTCAAGACCCAAACCAAAGAAAGACCCCATTGAAGGACCCCATTTTAAGCTACATGGCTTGTTCAGTGATCTTACATAACTGAATTTCAACTTCCCCAGAAATATTGATCCAGGTTGTGGACAAAGAATGTCGCCTGCCTTATCAGTAAACAAAAAATGTTGAGGCCATCCAGCCATCAGTCGCTGCAGCCACTTGGACTGTGTGCCCTCAGGTAGCATTCCATCTAGTAAACAGAAGGGTATTGTGAAGCTTTGTATAAAACGCAAGGTTTTTATAGGCAGAAGGAGGGTGGAGCAAGAAGGTATTAGCAAAAGAAAAGAAAGGATTGTTTCAGGCAAGACCATACGTTTTTTGGGGAAGGGAACAGCAGGGGTCTGTGTCATGCAGATGACCTCACTAGTGTTGATCAAGAAATTTCAGATTGTCTGCTTAAAGGTCACATTCCTGGGAGAGGTTGAAACTGCAAGTAAGTCTTGGTTTGCTGTTGTGGAGGCAAATGACTCCATTTTGGGCTTGTTTCTTTTTTATCAGTTTTGTCTTTGCATGAAAGAAAATATAACATCAAAAGGAGTTTCTCATACAAAACACACAATACATACAAGCTGGATGTTAACCTAATGTTTTACAGTTTGTAAGAACCCAGCCTTCCCCTGAGAAAATGTTGAGATGATTTTAAAATGATAATAATCTATTCTTTCCTCTATAGGAATTCTAGTGAACAAAGAACTGTTGTCGAACCCAAGTTCATGTGCCCAATGTACAGTGAGGCCAAAGTAAATGAAAAAGTCCAAGTTTGTTTCTTCCTTTTCCTTTGTTTCTGCATTCCCTCACTTCCCTAGTTAGTTTGAATCTACCCTTCGGAACTCAGAAGGTCTAGGAGGCTGAAGCCTTTTTCGTACAAAGAAGAAAGAGGGGACACAGAAAGGTTTTGTACCTGGCAGGGCCTTGCAGGGTCCTGCTTGGTTTTAATCCCCTGTTCTTCGATACTCCTCAATCTTGAGGTGAACAGGTGTCGGACAAGAAAGGGAATAAAGTTTTGGGTAGAAAAGTTAATCATAAACTCGGCAGAGGAACTCAGTTTTAGGTGGACTAGGTTTCAGAACCAGTTTGTGCTGTATTTTAAACATCAGGGTGCTTGGTGTAGACCAAAGTTTCTCAACCCTGGAACTATTGATACTTTGGAGATCATTCTTGGTTTTGGGGGGCTGTTTTGTGCATTGTGGGATATTTAGCTGCATCCCTGGCCTCTACCCACTAGATGCCATTGGCACCCTGCTAATTCCCCAGTTGTGACAATCAAAAGTGTCTCCAGACATTGCCAAATCCCCTGGAGGACACAATCATCCCAGTTGAGAATCACTTGTGTGGTACATATGGTATATTAATTGTATTTGATAAGCTCTGATTATGTCCAGATGAGTAACAGATGGCAAAAATGGAGAGCTTGGACACTAACATCTTTTAACAGATATTTTTATATTAATTTCATTTATTCAACTTGATTTGATGCATTTTGAGAAAAATATATGTCTTATCTTAGCAAAATAAATGGAAGAGGAAAATGGACATCAATTGCTAAATATAAAGTGTCCCAAATCTGCAAATCAAATGTGTGGGTTCCATATAAATTACAGTAAATCTAAATGTTAATGAAGATAGTTTTCTAGCAAACTCGATAAAAACAATGGATTTGTTCGTTACATAATTACCTGTGACCGACAATACTTTATCAGTCAATGGCTTTTCCTGTTTTATTAAGAAAAATACAAGGTCAGATATCTAGGTTTTCTAAGATATTACAGAAAAAACTTCTAAGCTGTTTTATTTATTAATTCTACTTTCAATCTGGATGATTTATGTGGCATTTCAAACTGGACAATTTAAAAACCTCATTACAATCAGAATAAATGACAGATTTGAATCCATAAGAAAACACCTGACTAATTAAGATTGGCAGTCTTATCTTTGCCCTTAAAATTTAAACCAGTTAATTTTGGATTGTATTCTAATAATTGTGCCAATAAATGTGGCCAAAAATTTTCCTAATACATATTTTCACTGTTGTAGTATGTCTTCCCTTATATGTTATGAACAACTCTTTCTGACGCTACAATACCTGAGACATTCTAGGGCAATCTTCAGGGCTCTATCTTGGGAGCGTCCATTTATCTTAATGTTATAAAGATTTTCTTATGTACTTGCGTTTAGTAATATGCCCTCCCAATATCTGAGGGAAAATTAGTAAATATTTGGTGTAAAATAGTTTCCTCCTGGACTGTATTTAAAATCTCCTTGGATCAGTTAAGATGCTTTCAGCTGGGAATAACAATATCCAACTTAAAGTGGCATATGTAACAGGAAGTTTTGTCTTACCTACAAGAAGTTTAGAGGTAGATGGTTGTCCGAGGCTAAACAGTGTCATCAGTGACCCAGACTCTTTCCATCCTTTTTCGTTGCCATCCTCAGCACGTTCACTTTTGTCTATTGCTTAATGGCTGCAGTATGGCCTCCACAGCCTATGAAATGACAGGAAGGAAGAAGTGGGAAAGAAAGTTCTCCTTGAATAAATATCTTGCTTTCATCAGTATGGAAAATCTTTTTAGAAACCTTTAGAGAGAGTGCTGCTGAAATGCTCATTGACCAGACCTGGGCCATATGGCCAGCCCTACCTGCAGTGAGAGTGGGAGAGAGAGTACCTGGCATTTTTAGCCTCTGTTGCGGGAAGCAGACCCTGACAGAAGAGAAAAGTAAGAGAGGACTGGCTTTTGGGCAGGCAACTAAAAGTGTAGCCAACTCGTATTTTTGGCAACGTTCCTCAATTTAAAAACCTGTGGTGTTACCAAGTACTATGAGCACTCTGAATAGTTAACATCTTTTCTATATTTCTTGTTTTGATGTGAAAATTAACAATGTAACCAACTTCACTCTGAGAAACATTTTATACTATGTAACAATTGCAAGTAGATGAAGGTTACTGGTAGGTTACTAAAATAAAAGCCTGCTGATTTCCCTTTAGTCAGGGAGATCCTTTGAAATCCGGTGTGTTGCCTATTTCCACAGAGCTTGCGTGTTCAAAAAACGTGCTAATGTTGTTTTCGCCGACATACAAAGGGAAATCATTTAGTATCTTCAACTGCTTTACTTTTCAGGTTGCATCCAGTTACTTCATACCAACCACTCTCCAAAGTGTGCTAGAGGTCCTGGCTCGAAAACACTTGAGTGAATCCCTCAGGTTGTATCTCTTCTGGATGCCCTTGTTTGAAGTAGACTTAGGCTGGTTGAAGCATAGCTTTTCTTTCTGGAAGTAGGTACCTTCTGCTTTTCAGACACACTCCTTCAACATTCTGCTTCAGGAGTGGGACTGGTGGCATGTGGTCCAGCAGCAGCTCCTGCCAGATGAGGCAATGAAGACCTGTGGGCTTCCTGGGGCTGCCCCTGACCTGGCCACATTCCCCACTGGACTCTGAAGCCAGGTTTGCCCTTGAAGCTCTGCTGCTTCATAGAGGTGGAAGCCTGGCATACTTGTGAGAAGGGTCTTGAAAGTCTTTACCTTCTGACAGTCACTAGTGGGTGGCTGAGCTAAACCTGGACCCCAAATGTTTCTTGTTCCATTTCTCCTTTTTTATTCTTTAATGTTTATTTGAACTATTTAATAATCAAATAGCATGACAAGGCAAATACATCTCCAGTATACTCAGATGACACCAAAGATTAATGACCAATCATCTGAGAAGTTCATTCTTACCATGTGACTAGTCACTTTCATTTTTCTCAGAGGAGGAAAAAAAAAATGACCAGACTCTCCCTCACCTCATATTACTAAAAGACAAGATCTTTTCTTTAAAGAATATTGCATGTGTTTTTTTTTTTTTTTACAGTGAGCAGGGAGCTACATGCCTAAAATTCACATGCCTGCCATACTTCCAACCTGGGGAAACATCTTAAGCTATGTCTGACTCCCACTGCAATGATAGAGAGAATTATGCTCATCCATCTCCTTGTCTCCAATACCTGAGAGTCAGAGTGGAAGTGGAATGTACAAGTATAAGAGGGGATCATTTTCTGCTTTAGAGTGGCCTGTATCTATCCACTCAAGAGAGCTTGTTGAATATTATTATAAACTAGGCACTGTGAGTGTGGCCATACCAAGAGTAAGTGCAGGATCACAGCTCTCAAGGAGTTTATAAACCAGGAAGGGAAACAGGATACATGAGAGCATAGGTGAATGTCATGAGCACAAATGTTTTTAAAATCTGAGAAGGACACATCTTACAACATGGACAAACCTTGAAGATATGCCAAGTTAAATAACCCAGTCACAAAAGGACAAGTACTGTATGATTCCACTTGCATAAGGTACCTAGAGTTGTCAAACTCATAGACAGGAAGTAAAATGGTGGTTGCCAGGGGCTGGGGGATACAGTTTCAGTCTTATAGTATGAAGAGTCCTGGAGAGGATGGTGGTGATGGTTGCACAATGTGAATGTACTCAATGACACTGAGCTGTACACTTAAAATGATTAGAATGGTAAATTTCATGTTATGTATATGTTACCATAACTAAAAAAAAAATAACGATTTCAGAAGGAGAAATATCAAATTATGGTGTAACATAAAGAACACAAGACTTGGGGCTAAAAAAACTCTGAGTTCTCATCTTTGCATTTCTACTGACTGTGTGATCTTAGCCAAGTCATTTATTTATTTATTTTTCTTTATTATTCATTTTTTTAATTGAGATATAGTTGATTTACATTATATAAGTTTCAGGTGTATAACACTGATTCACAATTTTTAAAGGCTATACTCCATTTATAGTTATTATAAAATATTGGCTATATTTCCTGTGCTATACAATATATCCTTGTAGCTTATCTGTTTTATACATAGTAGTTGGTACCTCTTAATTCCCTACCCTTAACTTGCCCCTTCCCTTTCCCTCTCCCCACTGGTAACCATTAGTTTGTTCTCTATATATGTGAGTCAGTTTCTGTTTTGTTATATAATTCATGTGTTGTCTGTTTCTTTTTTATTATATTCACTAGTTTATTTTTTAGATTCCACATATAAGTGACTTCATACAGTATTTGTCTTTCTCTGACTTATTTCACTTAGCATAAAACCCTCCAAGTCTATCCCTGTTGTAAGTGGCAAAATTTTGTTCTTTTTAATGGCTGAGTAGAATTCCAGTGTGTATTTATATAAATATACATTCTTTACCCATTCATCTGTTTTTTTTTGTCAGTTATATTTAGCTTTATTCCCATGATGAGCACCATCCAGAAAATTCATTATTCCCTATTTTAACAGTATGATAATAATGCAAATCCTTTAGTATAGATGGCATTTGCCTTTCAAGGAAGATAACTTTGTTTCTTGTTTTGGATGTTTAGGGAACATCTTATTTTTTAATGCTTAAACCCAAAAGGCACAGAATCTCACTTATTGATTTAGCCTTGGTTTATTATTGTGTAAACCATTCAGTAGCCAAAAGTCTGATTTGAAACATCTAAATACACTCAAACTTATGTTTTCTTCTCCATTAACCGGATGTTCGAAACAGTTGGTTTTAAAACTTCAGACCTAATAAATATAAATTAATATGATATTAAGAACATGTAACATACCAACCTCAGAATTTTAAGATTCAGTATTAAAAACTGCCAATTCATAGAAGGCAATAGCTTGTAATAATGAATCATATAACTCTTCTACCCTGTATTGTTCAGTAGATGAAAACATCTGTCTGTAGCGGACTATCTTATCTGGTGGGAAGAATACCCGAGGCTCTTCTTTCAGTACAGAGGAGCTGCTTCACTACCTCTTTTCCACTAGTCCGCGTGTCACCAATCATCAGTTCAAAGTGCTTCCCCACTGCATTTCGGTTCATGCTCAGCACCTGATGATGGCCATCCTGGGTAAAAGTTGTATTCAGCAAGGCATACAGCACGGCTTCCATGATATGAAAATGTAATAGTATAGGAAACAGAGATGAGTTCTGAAATGAAGGTCCTGTTTTCTCCAGGACATAGAAGTCGGCTTTAGGCATCTTTGAAATAACTGAAGAAACCTCTTCTAAATAGACAGATGATAGGTATGTTCCTTTCATCAATCGGCAGTATTCAGTTTGCTGCCAGTCCAGCACTGCCAATTTACGATCAAGGTGAGCCCAGGCAATTCTTCGAGTACCAGAAACAATGGATACAATACTATTAATTGCCTTAAGTCTCTCTCTTCCTATTTCTGGTTTGATGAGCTTTCTCAAGAGCCGATTTTCCTGTAACTTCCCTTTTTTCCCTCCAGTCTCTGGATTAAGAATGGAGTTACAAACTTGAATGGTGGTTTTATACTGGAACAAGGGCACATTCATTAAACTCTCCAAATTCTGAAATGGCCCAAACTTTTCTCTGTGCTCTACAATACTGAGGGACCTTTTTCCAGAAAGCTTCAAGTTCTTTATTAGACACTGTATTCAACACATGCAAGATGGAAGCCTGCTGTCTGAAGAGAAGAGCTTGTCAAGTGCCTTTCCAGACTCCTTTGCGTTTTCATCAGAAGAATCAACATGGGGAATAATTTTCTTTGGTGCAGTGGATTTTTTCCGACAGCAGGAATTATGTAGGTCCTGGAATAAGGAGGACCCTAATGGAACTGGAAAACATCTCCACCTCCCTCCCGCCAAGAGGATACTAGGGACGTTCATCTTCCACGTTAAAGCAGTAGGCGCCCGCGCCCATCTTCCTCCACTAACTTCCGGTTCCTGCGTGCTTCCCATTCATCTGTTGATGGACACTTAGGTTGCTTCCATATCTTGGTTATTGTAAATAATCCTGCTAAGAACATTGGGGTGCATGTATAATATCTCTTTGAATTAGCGTCTTCATTTTCTTCAGATATATACCCAGGAATGGAATTGCTGGATCATATGGTGTTTCTATTTTTAGCTTTTTTGAGGAATCTTCATATTATTTTCAGCAGTGGCTGCACCAATTTACATTTCCACCAACAGTGTATAAGGGTCCCCTTTTCTCCACATCCTCACCAACATTTGTTATTTGTGGTCTTTTTTTTTGTTTGTTTTTTGTTTTTTGTTTTTTTCGGTACGCGGGCCTCCCACCGCCGTGGCCTCTCCCGTTGCGGAGCACAGGCTCTGGACGCGCAGGCTCAGCGGCCATGGCTCACGGGCCCAGCCGCTCTGCGGCATGTGGGATCTTCCCGGACCAGGGCACGAACCCGTGTGTCCCCTGCATCGGCAGGCGGACTCTCAACCACTGTGCCACCAGGGAAGCCCTATTTGTGGTCTTTTTGATGATAGCCATTCTGACAGGTGTGAGGTGATATTTCATTGTGGTTTGGATTTGCATTTCTCCAACGATTAGCGATGTTGAGCATTTTCTCATGTGCCTGTCGGCCATCTGTATGTCTTCTTTCAAAAAATGTCTATTCAGGTCTTCTGCCCATTTTTTGATTGGGTTGTTTGTTTTCTGAATGTTGAGTTGTATAAACTGTCTATATATTTTGGATTAGCCCCATATCTAGCCAAGTCATTTAGCTTCATTAAATGTCCCAACCTGTAAGGCAGAGAAAATGATTGTAAGGGAGAAATCAAAGAGGTAATGTATGAAATTTAGCCACTTAGCTAAACGTATGGTATGATACAAAGTAAGTTGTTATCATGGGGGTGATGAGGGGAGGTTTCATAAGGGCAATGAGATTTGAACTGGTACTGGAAGGGTAGAGAATAACATTTATTGTGTGCCTACTCTGTACCTATCTCAGTTTACATAGTAACATTTTTGAAGGTATTATCCTCAAAAAGAAGGAATTAAAACACAGAGATATAATTTGCCCAAACCTCAAAGTAGCTCCATATTTCAAATTCCTCATTTTTTCCACTCATAGGAAGTTGTGAAATAAAAAGGTGTTGATATTGGAAATAGATAATAGAACATAAAAAGGCAGAGATGATCAATAAATGCAGAAGCTGGTTCTTTTCTAAAAAAACATTTTATTTTGAAATAATTTCATACAGAAGTCTCAAGAAGAGTACAAAGAACTGCCTCATACCCTTCTTCCAGATTCAATAATTGTTAATATTCTGCCATATTTGCTTTATCATCTCCCTCTCTCTCTCTCTCTCAACCATCTGGGAGGATCATGCCCCTTTACTTTGTCAGAGAGAAAACAGTTTTTCCTCTACCCTCTTAGGTTAATGATTTGGGGCCTACAAATTAAACTGACAAAAGACAGATTAGCAAGAGAAAAAAAACACACCAGATTTAATTACATATATAACACAGGGGTTCACCAAGAAATGTGACTCAAGGAGGCAGCTGGAATTTAGGGCTTATCTAACATCTTAATGGGGGATGGGAAGGGGTGGAGGGGCACTTCTAGAAGAACAAATGACTTCTTAGAAGCAGGGGAGAAAGGGCACTTAGGAAAAACAAATGACTTTTTGGAAAGATAAATGGGCCCTTAGGAGTATAGGTAGGAGATAGGGTAGTTTTGTGACAATGTTTGAGAAGATTAGAGGTGCACCTGGGGAGGCACTTTATGATAATTGAGCTCTTCTGGGAGGCTCTGCTTTTAGGCAGATAGAGGGTTTTAGGAACTCAAATGCCTTCCGCTCAAAATCATTTTTATGCCACAATGCCTTATTCTGGACCTCTTCGACTTTTGTACTTCAGCCCTGTATTTCCTGAGAATTTAGGTAAACACAAAACATTCTTGAAATCACGAAATTCAGTGCTGTTATCCCAGAGCTGAGCACTGTGTGCCTGTTCCTCAAGTGCCTCTGCTGGCAGGTCTTACCTAGAAGTGGGATTGGCTAGGCTGCTTCTTGCAGCTATGTGAGGACTATCTTACTCAACAAAGATTTCTAGAGTGCCTACTCTGTGCCAAGCACTGTTCTAGACACTTAAGACTCAGTTGATATTTGATGGAGAACCTCAACTGAGGTTCTCCATCAAACCCACAGATAACCACACCTGAATCCATGTTTCCTTTCTCCCCTCTTAGAAAGGCATCCCTCTTGCTGCTTTGCTTGTGCTCTGGATCCCATCTCCTCCCTTGATGGTCTTTCTTTCTCTAGGGGTCTTCCCATTAGCACCAAAAACATGCCTCATGAACTTCCCATTGCTAAAACAACGACAGTAACACTAAAAACTTTCCCCTACATCCTTCACCAAGTCCCTCACTCTTTCTCCCCACCCCTTCCAAATGGAACTTGATGAGGGCATTTTCTGCACTTGCAGTCTCTATCTGCACAACCCCCCTTCCCCTGTCCCCATAATTCCTCCATTCACTACAACCTGGCTCAGCTTCCCCTGCTGTACTGGTGCTGCTCTCTTAAGATCATCTATGAACTCCTGCTAATCCCATGGACATTTTGCAGCCTCTCTCAAACACATCTCATATTATTGACGCCTCCTTCTTGACACATGCTCTTCCTTTTGTTTCTCTAATACCAAACTCTCACTTATGATTTTCTTACTAATTTTTCTGAAGCTCCTTCTGTTTCCTCTTCCTTGTACCCTTCTTACCTAAATGCTGGTGTCCCTGAGAGCTCCATTCTAGGACACCTTCTCTTCCCTTTTCCTTTTTCTACATTCTCCCTGGACTATCTATCCACTCCCATGGGTTCAATTACATATTTGGTTTGCATGGTATCTCCAACTAATTTCTTTTGAGTTCCAGACCTGTATACCCAGTGGCCCACTTGAATTCCTCTCAGGCATTCAGACTCAAGAGTTCCAAATTGAACTGTGCATTTTCTGATGTTCCCTAGCTCTGTTAATAGCACTGCCATCATTTAATTATCCAAGCCAGAAATGTGAAGTCCTCTAGACTCCTTCCTGAACCTAAACTATGTGTAACCATCAAATATAGTGGATTCTACTTTTGAGTTGGTCCTCTTCTCTCTTTTGATCTTTACGGCCACCATTCCATTCTTTCTTTTATTTTATATTATTTTTAAATTTTTTGGCCATGCTGTGCAGCATGTGGGATCCTAGTTCTTCAACCAGGGATCGAACCGTGCCCCCTGCAGTAGAAGCACGGAGTCTTAACCACTGGACCGCCAGGGAAGTCCTGTGACACCATTCTATTCTATATCATCATCATCTCTTGCTGAGATTACTGAAATAGTCTCCTAACCTTTTTTTTTTTTTTTTTTTTTTAGCTGTTTTGGGTCTTCGTTTCTGTGCGAGGGCTTTCTCTAGTTGTGGCAAGCAGGGGCCACTCTTCATTGCAGTGCGCGGGCCTCTCACTATCGCGGCCTCTCTTGTTGCGGAGCACAGTCTCCAGATGCGCAGGCTCAGTAGTTGTGGCTCACGGGCCCAGCTGCTCCACGGCATGTGGGATCTTCCCAGACTAGGGCTCGAACCTGTGTCCCCTGCATTGGTAGGCAGATTCTCAACCCCTGCGCCACCAGGGAAGCCCCTCCTAACCAGTTTTGTTGCCTACAGACTTGCTTCCCTCCAATCCATGCTTTACCCTCAGCCAAGGTGATCCATACAAAATGTAATTCTGATTATGGCACTCTCTTGCTTGAAACTTTCAATGACTTCCCATTTTTGATGAGGTTAAAGTCCACAGTCTCCTTATCATATTTGTAAGACTTGGCCTCTGCTAACCTTCATTTTTTTTTTTTTTGGCTGCATTGGGTCTTCGTTGCTGTGCACGGGCTTTCTCTCTAATCGTGGCGAGTGGGGGCTACTCTTCGTTGCAGTGCGCAGGCTTCTTATCGCGGTGGCTTCTCTTGTTGCGGCTCACAGGCTCTAGGGCCTGCGGGCTTCAGTAGTTGTGGCTCGCGGGCTTAGTTGCTCCGTGGCATGTGGGATCTTCCCGGACCAGGGCTTGAACCTGTGTCCCCTGCATTGGCAGGCAGGTTCTTAACCACTGCGCCACCAGGGAAGTCCCTCTGCTAACCTTTAATCTCTTGCCACCCCATGCCTACAACATTTAGTAGTAGTCAGCATATACTTACTGTTTTAAAAATAAATGGCATTTTTTCTTTCAAAATACAAAAGAGAAAAATTGTCTTACTTACTGCAGCATCCCCAGCGCCCAGAACACTGCCCAGAACATAGTAGGTATGCAATAAATATTGCTTAAATGAAGGAAAGAATATATGTATCAGTTCTAGTGACAGCAGAATGAGAATGAGCAAGAAAAAGTGGGACATTTTTAATCCAATAAGCATCTATTAGAGCAGCATACTTACAAGAGTCATACTCTAAAATTTGGCAAGTTAAAAAACCAACTACAATGATCTCAGAAGCATTTTAAATGGGGGGGGGGAAGCACACTTAACCAACTTCTTTTAAACTGATCATTTATTATGAATAGAAAAAAGTTAAATTTTTATAAGAAATAAAATACAAGTTCATAGTATCCTAACTTCTTATTTTCCTGATTTTAAACCATGACTAAAATTAACGCATATATTTGAACAAGTAATCAAGAAATGCAGCGCTCCATACTTAATCATTATATAACTAAAACAGATGAAGATAAGATACTTACTTTAAAATCAGGACATCTATTTCAAAGACAGGGTTTTTTTTAAGCTTTAAAGACTAATATTTAAAATTCCACAGAAAGAGAAATTAATGTTTGAAAATCTCAGCAAAAAAAATTTTAATTAAGAAGTTGATGAAAACAGTACCTTTAGATAATGATGTATATTAAGGATAACCTCCAGATTGCTAATCTGTATTGTTTAGGAATGAGAAACACTATTTCAAAAAAAACACAAAAAACCCGAGAAACTTACCTTAAGGAAAATAAATTATTTAAGCACTCTATTCAATTAAAACACACGAGATATACTCTCAGTTCATTGTATTAATGAATTGAAAAAGTAAAATAATAAATAGTTGCTTCCTATATAAATAAGAATGATTTATCAAATGAGAGACGATTTCACTTATTATATCTATTATCTCCAAGGGATATAAATTTAGGCCTCTTCCTGGCTGGTATGAAAAATCTCTTAAGACTAAACCATCTCCTTTGAGACGACTGGTTAATCATTTGGGGCTAACAAAACACAAGGTTACATCCCTACTTTGCACCAACATCAAAATACATTGCACGTAGATTAATGATTTGAATGTTCGAAAAACGAAATAATAAAAATATTATAAGAAAATGTGAATACTTATAAAATCTTGAGGAGACTTTCAAAACATATCATCAAAGGTGGAAAGCTTAAGGCAAAGACTGACAGACCATGATATATGAAAACATAAAAATAAGCATTATACTTAAATGATGTTTTAATATATTTGCAAGTAACAAATGATGGAGCTGAGCTTATGAGGAAAAGCAGTAAGAAGATAATAATCACTCCCTTGCAAAATGGGCTAAGGATAAGGATAAACAAAAAGAATACAATGGCCAATAAATACATTTTAGTATTCAACCTCTTTTCTAATCAAAGAAATGTGAATTAAAATGAGACACCATTTTACCTTACCCAATTAACAGAAAAAAATGTAAATGCAACAAGGCAATATGTATATATAAAACTTTGTTCAATTTCAAGATAGCAATTTTTCCTTTTAGTATTAAGTTTCTAGAATTACCCCAAATCATAGATATGCAAAAAGATGTAGTTATAAGGATATTCCTCACAGTTTTGTTTATAATATTGCAAAATTGGAAGTAATAGGGGCTGATTAACTTATGGCATATTTAACACTGCAATATTATACAGCTATTAAAATAACACCAGAATATTAATAACATTGAAAAATGCTTATAATACATTGCCAAGTTTAGAAGGTAGCTTACCAATTATCTATAATATAATGCTATTTTTTCAAGAGATTACAGTTTACTTTCATCTAACATGTTCTCTATAATGAACCTGCCTTTCTTTTCTAGTAAGAAATATTCTATAAAGGTCCCTAAATTACATTATCTGTCTCTTTCTGTTCCAATTCCATATTCCCAAAGTAAACTCCTGATAACTAACCTCTTTTTCCCAGTTATTTCCGTAACAGAAAAGGGGATGGCCTGAACCGGATGAATGAAAATTCTGTAAATTGCTAAGTGCTACCTCCCACTGTAGATTGCTGGTGATACATAAAGCCTAGGAAGAAAATTAGAAGCCATTAAAGGATGGAAACAAAGTGGCTGAAAGGGAAGATAAGAATGCTAGGAATAAAGCATGAAAGTCAAGGGCAGGTAAAAGAAGTTAAGACATGGTCCAATATATTTGCAAACCCTTTGTGAAAATGTGAATCTTGAATGATGACAAGCAGTAAGACTGTGATAATGGCTGCAGGGAAATATGGGCAAAGGATGTGGATAAAAAAGATCTACAAAGCAACAGACATTAAAAACAAAGTTTAACCTCTTTTCTAACTAAAAATATACAAATTAAAATGAACTTGTTTTTTAAAAAAAGAGCTTACTTTGACTACAGACTGTGTACAGACTGTGTACAGCTTTCTATTGTCTGATTTAGTCCTCAAAGTTCATCCTACCCCAAATTCTCTCCTACATTGGTTCATCACAGTGCCTCCTTCTGAGTTAAGACAGTTTGGGTTAAATGCCCATGTTACTATCAATGAATACACCCATGAACACAGATTATTTTGAAGAGTTTCAGTGAGCAAAATCCTTAGCCAACACCTTAAATACGATTTTAGGTCCATTTTGATTGCAGGAAAAAATATTTAAAAGGGTCAAGGCCTGGGGAGACACTCTGGAAAACCAGAGCTAGCCCGAAGGCACTGGAAGCCAAAAAGGCATACCAAAAGGAGGCAAGATCTAATGCCAGTGTGGACTGAGATATGAGGGCAAATTTATGTTATAATTCTGCATTCTGAAAATAAATAAAGTACATAATAGTAACTTGAGCGTGTCAGGCGCCATATTAAGAACTTTAGGTAAACTGTTTTATTTAACAATATTATAAAGGAAAATACTATTATGTCTATTTTAAAGATAGTTCATTCTATACAGAAAAATAAACCTGGATTTCCTACCTCACACCATATATTCTAGAAATTAAAGATCACACTGTGAAAGTACAACTCTAAAGCAAACAGAAGAAAGTATAGGATAATATTGTGACTTTAGGACAGAACTTTTTAAGTAAGACTCACAAAATACAAACAATGAATCAAGAAATTAATAGATTCGACTACATCAAACTAAAAATCTTTGTTCAACAAAGGATCTCATAAATAAAAACTTATAGATGGATGATAGACTGGGAAAAATTACTTGCAACATCTAAAATGGACAAGAGTTGATATCTAGAACTTGGGTTATTCTGTAAATAGATAGTAGATATTTTAGGTTTTATGGGCCATATGGTCTCTGTTGCAACTGTTCAACTCTGCTGTTGTAGCATAAAAGCAGCCATGGGCAACACATAAATGAATGAATATAGTTGTGTTTCAATAAAAACTTATTTACCATGATAGCTGGTGAGCAGGATTTGGCCTTCAAGCTGTAGTTTGTTGATCCCTAATCTAGAATATACAAGAAATTCCTATGGATCAATAAGAAAAATTTAGGATGCTTGATGGAAAACTGAACAAAGGATGTCAATAAGCAATTGGCAGAATGAAAAATCCAAATGGCTAAACAAATACACAGATGTGCAATATTATTAATAATATGAGAAATGCAAGTTCAAAGGAAATGCCGTTTTGCACCTAAGGGATTTGTCAGGACATGGAGGTCAGATAATTCAGGTGGAGGTAAGGGTGTGGGTAAACATGAAACCCACACGCCTTGCCAATGAATAAATTTCAGTTACAGAGAGCCATTAAGTGCTAAGTGAAATTACTGCATTTCCATACTCCAAATAAAGGAGGGCTCTTTGATAAAGGGCAGCAGGCAACCTTTTAACAACACACATACATTATCTTTATTTTGTAATTAGAGATAATACACATTATCTTTATTTCACTATGGATCCAAAAACACCAACATAGGCTGTCACTAGTCTATAGACCAGCTGTTATATACTTTTTACCAATGTGTTTTATTTTATTTTATTTATTTAGTTTTTGGCCACACCGGGTGGCTTGCGGGATCTTAGTTCCCAGGCCAGGGATTGAATCTGGCTCATGGTAGTGAAAGTGCTGAATCCTAACCACTGGACTGCCAGGGAATTCCCTCTACCAATGTGTTTTAGACATGAAGAAAATCTTAATATTCATAGGGTTTAATTCTTTTACAGTTTAGAGTTTCATATCTTTAAGAGGAGGACTGGCTTTATGATGCCTGATTAATGCTATGTAAAATTCACATGAATTTAAGATAAAGTGAGATTCAACTTTATAGGATGGAGAGCCAATTACAGGGTTCTACTCTTAGATACTTCTGGGTTTTCCCTTCTCTACAGTGTCAAGAGCACTTCAGTACAAAAGTCTGAGAAGCATTCAGATAATAAGGGACATTTATTGAATATCCATCAATCTTTAGCTAAATAAAACTAAGATATAAGGGTGTTTTTTTTTCTTTCTTTAATGGGAAATCAAATTACACAATATAACCTGCTTGGTAATTAGAACTGCAACTTCTTTTAGCCATTTTTTTCTATCTCCACCCTGAATATAACCTATTGTAGCATTAGGTTCTGAAATAGTGGCTTTCCCCTCATTGAATTCATTTGCCATGGTCTGATAAAATATACAATGGATTATTCAAATTAGTATGGCCTAAACAGCAAGAGTAGCTTGCATATGCACTGATTTAAAAAGGCTGTTTCAATAAAGCATATCCACGTGCTTTACCTTAAAGATAAATTTGTTACTTAACTCTATCATTTATCACATGTTCATGCACTTAAAAGGTTAGATTATACTAAAGCATATGTATACTATTGTTTGATGAGTCATTAAAAGAAAACTGGTTTACATTGAATCGTACATTTTAAACAGGTGAATTTTATGGTATTTAATTATATTTCAGCAAAGCTGATAGATAATCAATCATCTAGTCTGGTGGCTCTTAACTGTAGTATAATGGGATCAGAGGCAAAGAGGAGGTGTGAAATGGGGCTAGCCAGTCAGGAATTGCGCTAAATTCCCAGCCTATTTTATCTGGCCCTTAGTAACCAAGAAAAGAGAGGAAGAGGGGGAGGGGGTGAGAAGGAAAGAGAATGTGAGAGTGTGTGTGTGTGTGTGTGTGTGTGAGTGTGTGTGTGTGTGTGTGTGTGTAGGAGGGAGGTTGGCTCTGTGGACAAGGGAGGAAGTGCTAGGGCAAAAGGTGAAACACTTTCACGAATTCCTAAAAACATAGACTTAGAGAAGACTTCTATCAGACACTAATGAAACATGATGGTCTTCTTTCTTTATCCATGAACAGGCCATTTCCAAAACAGTAGTGAGAGTACAGGGATTTCATTTAAAAAAGACTTCTTTCTGTGGCCTACCAACAACTTTCATACATGGATTGCTTGAGTGAAAACTGAGGCTGCTTTTAGAATCAAGAATTTTAAAACATCTAAGATGGTACTGTATGTAAAGGGAAAATTTTTGACAGAAAAGAATACAAATTAAAAAAAAAAGACAACACATAGATGATAAAACATAGAGTGCTGGTACACATTTATTCTTTTATTGCTAAACATTAAATGCCAGCAACTATGATATCTTCAAGTTAAAGCCTAAGAATGAATTACAGCTCAGTTGAAAGATTTATAGAAAAAAATACCTGTGTACCATTAGTATGTGGACATTCAATAAATACCACAGGACAAACTGATGACTAAGAGCCACATATCCATGAAGTGCCTGGTTACAATTTACTGTTAGAACAGATAGCGACCTGTAAGAGCAATTATCAGAAGGTCAAGTTTAACTGCATGTCTTTTCAAACTGAAATGCTAAAAAGAATATATACATCCTTTATGGATTTTAAGTGATTAAAAACAACCCTGAAAAATGTAAACAGTGTAGAATAGGAACACTGAAAATAAAGTTTTACTGCTGAACAAGTGACAACACAACACTTTCTTCAAATCCTCAAAATAATTCATTTTTCTAATTGCTCTACAGAAACCAAAATGGACTATTTTCATAAAGATGATAATATATCAGGGACACAAAGACCTTCCAAGTTATTATTTTATGTTAACATATATTTACAGTATATTCAATAATACTTTTTACAGCTTACTTAAATAGAAACATGCTTTTCTAATCCATAAATAACACTAATCATCATCCATTCAACCACATTTATTAAGTATTTTTGATGTCTCATGCACTGTGCCAGGGATGCAAAGATGAGTATGACATGGTCCTCGCTCTAGAAGTGCCCACAATCAAGCTGAAGAAACAACACATAACATTTCCTTTCTTACACAATGAGGCCATTTCTGTAAAAATGGGACTGATGTGCTCAATATGCTAATACAGTGCTTGCCAAATCCTGACCCAATGTAGCAGAAGACCAAGATGTTTAAAAGCCATAAGAAAATGACGTGCTTGGGTTTTTTTTCCACCCAGAAAAAGAAGTTTACAGGTAGGATTTCATCTATTAAATTTTTTTCTCAGTTTTAAAAAACTGACCTGCACATATATAGCATTTCCATTAATAAACTGCTTAGTTCATGTCATCGAATTAATTATGTAAGTATTTCATGGTATTCCCCAAATTTTACTACCTGAACAGGTCTGCGTATTACTCTGCTAATATACTTTAATCCTGAAAGACTGTCTGCCTAAAAATAGAACAAATGCCTTTTTCCTAGGATAAACCAATAATTTGTACAGTTTTAAGTAGTGGTAATAACTGATGACTTTGAGTCATTAAAAAATATTAAAATTATATTCAATATATAATTTCTGTTTAAGAAGGCAGGCAGATTTATAATACAATCTAAAGTTTCCTTAAAAATGGTTAAAAAGTTTTTTTTTTTTTGCTGTACGCGGGCCTCTCACTGTTGTGGCCTCTCCCGTTGCGGAGCACAGGCTCCGGACGCACAGGCTCAGCGGCCATGGCTCACGGGCCCAGCCGCTCCGCGGCATATGGGATCCTCCCAGACCGGGGCACGAACCCGTATCCCCTGCATCGGCAGGCGGACTCTCAACCACTGCGCCACCAGGGAGGCCCGGTTAAAAAGTTTTAGTGCCTAAAAAGCAACTCAGTGATCTGAAAGAGGTGAACCCCACAAATACCTCAATTAGTGAAAAAGTTGGATACATGACTACTCATGTTCTTGAGTATATGAGAGAAGTAAATATTTTTCATCAAAGAAACAGCTTGCTCATATACTTCTAATACCAACAGCTTCACACTGGCCTATTGACTTCCCAGATCTTCCAGGGCTGCATCTCCAGTCCAAAAGATCTCAAACTAGGCAGGGCTCTTTCGGGCTCAAGAGGCAGTTCCCAGGCACTGGCAAATCCACATTTGTACTCACATGCAGCCATACTCACTCTACTACCAAGTCTTTCGTGGACCCACAGAGGTAGCTTAGGGGAAAGATGGAAAGCAAGGACTACATATTTAATTACCCAACACAGAGAAACATCGGAGCCACTGGTGAGGACAGAGTATGGTTCAGGGCTTAAGGTAATTGCTTCTTGAAGACAGGGACCTAGGAGCTAGGCCCCAGATAGCTCCAGCAGCACAAGAGAAAATATCTACCCTGGAAGGATTCCAAGCTTTGAAGCTCTGTAGAGAACAGTAACCCGGACTGCAGAAGGTCCTGTGATCTGTCTTGTGACCTGCCGCAAGACCCACCTGGCTCATTTCTGAGGTTCACCCCTAACTGTCTCAGCTCACATACTGCAGGTGGGAGATACTTCTGCAGCTCACTCTGAATGTCGAGGGTAGTGTTGCTTTATGAGAGTATAGGGACATATTATCAAAGAGGCAACTCTTGTGGGGCAAAACATGTCTCACCCTATTATAGACCCTACTTCCTCTTTGTTCATTTATTTGGCGTCATTTGACAAAGATTTTCCCTTTCATGTCAGCAGATTCTTTTACAGAATTTTATTAATTGTAATCAGACCTCAGTTGTCAGAGTACAAAATAATACACAATTTAATTTAAAAATACTTTTCAAACAAGACAAGGGACAAGAGATATAGACCAAGAAAATGCTCACCTTTCCACTTGGCCAAAGTCTGGTCTCCTTCAAATCTGGATTAATGATGCTTTTTCAAGAAGTTTTTCCCAATTAATCCTACCCAATTCTGTTTTCCTTTACATTATTTCAACATGATACGTAGCCACACAGAAATGGTTTAATATGAATTTGCACTTGTTTAGAAATTGTTCCACAAGCATCTGAAGGTTGTAGGTTCAGTCTTCAAAACTAGAATGTAATCAGGGACTATGCCTTTCATTTCTTCTGTTTATTCCCCATCCCATAGTTTGGATACTCTGGATAAAGAACTTAAAGTTGTTGGCTAAAATGTAACTTTAAGGAAACACTTTATATTTCACACCAAGTAAGGTTTTCAATATTGTATATTGTAACTCAGAGATTCTATCAAATGAGTGCAAATATTACCGTGCTGTAACCATCCAGAGTCCCAGGGTCACATTGGCAGCCAAAAGTATACTGCCACCAAGCAAGATGAAAAATCCTATCAGATCTTTGACATCATTGTCTCCAATCACTGAGGTAAGAGTAGCATCTAGGAAAGAGTTTAAAATCCATTGTCCGTCCAAAGCAAAGCAGGGCACTGCATTAACAATAGCCAGAGCTCCCGAGAGGGAAATCAGGTACCTGGTTAAAATCCGTTAAGGAGCTTACAGCAAGGTCTGAGGGCAAAGCACATTTCTGGGTGTCAGAAGCAGGCATTTTACCAGGACTGGATTTGAGATTACAGGTGACTTCCTTCCTTTCTTTAAATCTCTGCTTACCAGTATACACCATTGCTTCTTAGATCTCTACTATTTAAAACAAATGACATATTATTTCGAAGTTCAAAAACCTTGACTAGAAAAATAAAGGCCAACCACTTGTAAACCAAGACAATCTGTAATGAACTCCTTCAGAAGACTAACTCTTTCTAATCCTTTAATGATACATCAAGAGAAAGGAATAAGAAATAAGGGAAAATTACTTTTTGATCCTTACGAAGTATATGTTATATTAGATATATAAAGATTTTGGCCCCTTGAACTTTATTTTACTATCATCTGTAAGGTCATAGTGTAAATATCTCTGAGAAAAAGCTGCAGTCTATAAGGTACAATTTTGACTGTACACATTTTTTAGTAACTCATTTATTAACTAATTTGCTCATTTGTTCTGTTTCATTTTTTTGCAAATCATTAAGGAAAGAAATTAAAAAGATTTAAAAGTGACAAAAGTAAAGAACCTTTCCAAACTGTTCAGTTTATTCAAATTCTATATAATAACCAATTAAAATTTTTCTTTATATGCAAATATAATATGCTAAAGAACACATGAGATTTTGTCCTCTGAATGCTATTTTAGTAGTGGAAACCAGTTTGATCTCCCTTACGCATTCCTCCACTTGATCAGAGCCAACAGGCTCAGAAGCGGTGGAATTCATCACCTCATTAGTAGCTGAAGCGTTCATCCTTTATAAACGTACTAAAAGGTTTTATACCTCTAAATTCAACTCTCAATTTGTATTCTAGGTTCCTTCCCTTCGACATCTTAACCTTTCTCTCTTCCCAATCAATCTTTCTTCTCTGACTTCTTCCTCCCTAGGTACAATCTGAACTTTTTCAACTTTAAAGTCTCTTTTTTTTGGTATTAGCAGTTAATTGATACTTGTAAGGTCTGTTCATGCTCTCTAATCAAGGTAAAACTGATGAAGTTCCAAGTAGCACATTTTAAAAACATCTTTCACGCCAGAAAGGATACTTGACAAATGTCTCCACAACCACAGGCAGATCTATGCTTAGAAAGTTGAAACGTGGGATAAAACTGGTGATGCTCACTAAAAAAGAAAAATAAGAAATAATGAATAGTATTTATACAGATAAGCAACAGCATTATGAATTTTACCATATGACTAAAAATTGGGCTAGCCTATTAAATTGATTGAGAAAGCCCTTCCCAAACATATGCAGGCAGACTCTATGGCCCACATACAAAAGCAACTGGCAATTCTAGAACATCTAATAAAAATAGTGGAATACAGAAATTCATGTCTCAGTGTACTTATATTTTGAGGTGAGAATACGATAAAACTGATTATATACCAACTATGACTACCAAATACAGAGACTGACTTTAAAAATACACAAGAATTTATATCAAAAGAGTCCTTATTCTTTCAAAGAGGTATAACCTTAAAATCACATTCACTCCAACTATCAATATCATGCCACTTAATCTCCTGGTCTCGGTGTTTTTTACATTGCTAAAACAAGGATTAAGACTAGGGGATTTTTAAGGTCTCCTCCACTTTGTGGATTCCATGATCCTGTTTTTGTTCAAAACATTTAAAAACTCTCTTATAATTAAATAGAACCCATAGCACACATTTCTGAATTACCCTGAAAAGGGACATTTCTACATTTGTTGAGGAGGTATTATACACTCTAGAGTCACTTAGTGTCAAACTAATAAATAAGAAGAATGACCCGACTTTTATCTTAGGATATGACTATGGAGAAATGAGAGAGCTTTTTCAAGAGTAACATAAAATCCACATGTCCATCAACTGATGAATAAATACAGAAAATGTAATATATCCATACAATGGAATATTACTGGGTTGGCCATAAAAAGGAACGATGTACTGACACATACTACAACATGGATGAACCTGGAAAACATTATGCTAAGTGAAAGAAGCCAGTCACAAAATATTCCATTTATATGAAATGTGCAGAAACAGGCAAATTTGCAGAAACAGAAAGTAGCCAAGGGCTGGGGGTCGGTGGGTGTAGAGAAGTAGAATGACTGCCTAATGGGTATGGGCTTTCTTTTTGGGGTGATGAAAATATTTTGGAACAAGACTGTGGTGATGGTTCCACAACTCTGAATATATTAAAAACTACTGAACTGTACACTTTATTTTTTATTAAAAAAATTTTTTTAACATCTTTATTGGAGTATAATTACTTTACAATGGTGTGTTAGTTTCTGCTGTATCACAAAGTGAATCAGCTATACTTATACATATATCCCCGTATCTCCTCCCTCTTGCATCTCCCTCCCTCCCACCCTCCCTATCCCACCCCTCTAGGTGGTCACACAGCACCGAGCTGATCTCCCTGTGCTATGTGGCTGCTTCCCACGAGCTATCTATTTTACATTTGGTAGTGTATATATGTCCATGCCACTCTCTCACTTCATCCCAGCTAACTGTATAATTTACAAGGGTGAATTGTATGATATGTGAATTATATTTCAATAAAACTGT
The DNA here is from genome assembly GCF_964341445.2 of Mesoplodon mirus. NCBI lineage: Eukaryota > Metazoa > Chordata > Mammalia > Artiodactyla > Ziphiidae > Mesoplodon > Mesoplodon mirus. The sequence continues at coordinate 20,246,326 of NC_138981.1, read as the reverse complement.
TATAAAAAAAGGAACGTAAAAAAATCTTCTACAAAAAAATAAGTTAGACTGTATGATCTTCAGCCATATGGAAAAGCTATATGTTTAATCCAATCATGTTGCCACTGTTAAAACAATTATGCTGGCCCGGTTTTGAAATTATATTCATATAAAATTCATGTGTCATGCACAAATTACTTTATCATCATTATCACTACAATTCCAATCGCTTCTTGGCCTTTTGGCTAAGATCAAGTGTAGTATCACTATGATTCCAGGCATTCTTTGACATATGCTGCTCTTGCTACTGTTTTGGGAGCATGGATAAATTTAATAAACACTCAGAGAATATCTGAGAGATCATCTATGTGACAGAAACGGTAGTGAAGGAAAAATGCGTCATGTGTCACTCTCCATAGGCAGACATGGGGTTCAGCTCCATCTTGCTTTCTAAATTCAGATTATTTTCCTAATGGTTAAATTTCATTTTGTGCTTAAGAACAAGTTAACAAGACTTTGAAAAGTGATCAAATATAATAAATAAAATTAATGCAAGATGTGTTCTGAGTTGCTACCACTGAGAATATATGCCATTGAAGCGATACTCTGAGGGTCTACCACAATAATACCCACCTGTGTAGTGAAGGTGCAGTGGATGTCCTACATACAACATATCGATTTGAGGTGGGTGTTTCACTTTTATTAAGCGAGTATGAGTTTCCAAAGAAGGTATTATACAGAAACTTGAACTTGAGCTTTTTTTACAATCTTTATTGGTTCTACAAACTTGGGTGGCTTCCACTGCTTTCCGGGCAGGTAGACATGTATGCTAGGGATAGAACATTAATTAGTCAATACTAAAAATGACTTGTTAAGAAGAAAAACACCAAGTTACATTACTTCAATATCTTTCATGTCACCTAGCATATTAGGAATGAAGTTCATATAAAGGAAATGCCATTTATGTGTATCTACTATAAATTAGATTCAATTATTCCACTTTGGCCAAGTAAGATATTACCATTATAAAATTTTTAAAGATTCTCAGATGAAATATGACATATGAAATGTAGAGATTTTAATAAAATGATACAAAGCAAAAGGGCAATGGTTTCATAGATTACATTTTAGTTCTATATGCTTATTTTGTAATAATTATATCAGGCAAGCAAGACTGCTTCAGGGACAACTTACCAAACGCTTATTAAAATTATTTCTATAGGAAAAGCACACATCTGTAAGGCTGTGATTGTTACAGCATTCAGTCGAACCGTCTAGCCGTTTGTATGCTGAAGAGAAATGGTTTATTAAAATCTGTTATTAAAAAAAAGAATCCATTACATGGAAGTACATTTGTAATAAGAATTTTGCTTTCAAGACAAAAAGAATTAAGTAAAATGCATATGAATTCAGAAACAACTATAATTGACAGTTCAGCTTGTCAGCTACTCACTGCAGAGTTTGATTTTACATTATAAAAAGAGATACATCCAATTTGAAATCAAGAAGCATCAATTACCCTAGGTTAGTTGTCTTCATATAAACTTACCCACTGGTAAAGCTGGAGTTCCAGGGTCTCAGTAGGTTTTGCAATAACTCCAGGTGGTCAAGCACAAATATTTAATGAGCCACTATTAGATGTCCTAATGCTGCTGATCCACTGATCCAATTTCACTACTGAACTCCTGTGCTGGGCTGTTAGCAGAGTGAGCTAGAGCAGGGGGTCCCCAACCCCGGGGCAGCAGACCGGTAGCGGTCCGTGGCCTGTTAGGAACCGGGTCGCATAGCAGGAGGTGAGTGGCGGGCGAGCGAGCGAGCGAAGCTTCATCTGCCGCTCTCCATCGCTCCCCATCGCTCGCATTACCGCCTGAACCATTACTCACATTACCACCTGAACCACCACCCCTGCCCCCTGCCCCGTGGAAAAATGTCTTCCACAAAACCGGTCCCTGGTACCAAAAAGTTGGGGACCACTGAGCTAGAGGATGCCTAAGAGACTCTCACCCCTAAGGACATCCCTATTATATCAAATATCTATTCCACCTCCAGGCTTATCTTGAGGCCTTCCCCACAGAACCAGGGCAGCCCAATTTGACCCCACAGATACGCACATATTTGCCTGCATACTAGTAATCCAGTTACCATTTTTGGAAGATAACAGAAACAGGGCAAGTATCCCCATTATTCATTTATTTTTTCAAGTTCTTTGGTAGACTGCTTCACTTGTGTCTAGGGTCGAATAAGGAAGCTAAGTCACTGATATAGCTGGGACAAAAATTTTTTTCCATATATTTATTTTGGAAGGTTTCCTGCATTCAGCACATCAAACTTGTAAAGCAAAATTGATGTGTGGGGACTTCCCTGGCAGTCCAGTGGTTAAGACTCCCAGCTTCCACTGCAGGGGGCGCAGGTTCGATCCTTGGTCGGGGAACTAAGATCCCACATGCCACGGGGTGTGGCAAAAAAAAAAAAAAAGTAAAAAAAATTGATGTGTGGCAAGGACCAATTAAACTTAGAATCTTATATATCTACTACCATACTCATATGTGCTGAAGAAGAAAGAGTAAAGTTATCCCCGATTTCCAATACTACGAAAAGCATTATTAACAAGTGTCTTTAGGAGTCTGGCATGAAAATGGTTGTTGATATGCAATCTGACTTTATAAGGATTTTATATTTCAGGCAAAGGTTTTTGTTTGTTTTTAAATCTTTTTTTTTCTTCTAGATCATTTGGTTAGACTGGATGTCCTTAAACACGCACTGCTGCCAACACGAAGAACAGAGGTGAAGTAAACTAACAGATGCATCAATTTCTCCTCTGCAATGGCTGGCTGTGTGGGTAGTTTTGCTTTGTTTTCTTACCATAACTGAATGGGTATTTAAGTTCTGGGTGATGAGTAATATTTAAAATATGAAAGCAAACTGTGAACATCTAATGGCACAAACTTGTGCCTATAATCACTCATCAGCCCTAACGGTAAACTATAAGGTAAAAAGGTGTTTAGGATTAAAAAAAAAAAAAGATCCAGGCAAAAGCCCTCAGTATTTTTTCTCATCAGTTGCAAAGTCGCACCAATTTTTACCTTCTCATTATTTTTATCTTTATTCCCACTAAAGGGTAGACTCCAATTCTTTCTCACTTGACCCATTTGAAGAGAGTCCTAACGCATCTAGTTTACCACCTAGCTCTCATATGCAAACTTGTCCTACATACTGAATGCTTCAGATTAACTTTCCAGTGTAGAACTCTGAGAATGTAGCTCTTCTAATCCAAATATCCAAAGACTCTGTGCTGCTCCCAAACAGTCTAAATGCCATAGCCTAAAACGTAAAGACTTCTACTTTTTTTTTTTTAGTCACCTTAGCTCATACTCTTCTCTTGCTGAACCAAATTATTAGCAGTTCCCTGACCAACTTCTAGTCTGTGGCGCCGAGGTTCATTTATATCCGTCTCCTGAAATTAAACTCACTGTTGAGGCCCAGCTCAAGAGCTGCTGCTATGAAGCCTGTCCTCATCTTTTCAGTCAAGACTGACTGCCATCAACTCTCACAACTCCCAATACTTTTTGTCATTAATTATATTTAACCTTGTACCGTAATGTGGGCATGGACTAATTCTTCGATTAGACTGTGAGGTCTTTGAGGGAAAAGTTTCTCAGTATCTTATATAAGGTGAATAACTCAATATGCACTGAATACATAAATGGTGTTCTACGCCACTTGCCTTTGTATCAGTAATAATTTTTAAAAATTTACATCTGATGCTTGATCCTTATTTTTTCTTGGAGGAATGTATGCAATACAGAATTGAAAGTCAAGAATTTGATATCACTGTTGATATAGCATGTCTGATAATACAACAGCTTAAAGGGGCCAAGCAGGTATCAAATAAATGAAGTGGATAGTGTGTGGAAAAAATAGGAAATGGTGGGGGCTGTGATGAATTAGAGAATATATACCTTGTTCTAAGTAGGGTTAGCAGCCAGGCCACTCAACTTGGGGCCGAGAGTCAAGAGATCATCTATTTTATTCCATAAGAAAGAAGTCTGGACCCTCATGTGAAACCTTTTCTTTTTTCTTTTTGGCCATGCTGTGTAGCATGCGGGATCTTAGTTCCCCGACCAGGGATTGAACCCGTGCCCCCTGCAGTGGAGTTTTAAACACTGGACCACCAGGGAAGTCCCGAAACCTCTTAAATATTAAATACTGGCAGCCAATTAAGAATTTAAAAAATATTGTGCAAGCCAAACCATACACATCTGTCAAGGCTGGCTGGATTTGGCCTCTAGGTTCCCACCAATTTGTGACCTCTAGGTTATGGCTTCTTCCTATGGTGATTAATCCAATTAAAACATAAACTGATGGCTATGGCTACCATGACAAGATGAAGTGCCTACTGACATACAGAATTTCCCATTATTTTGTTATCATGTGAGAAGTATACTTGATATTTCTCTGTTTATCAATTAAAAAAAAGTTGTACGTTTAAAAATGTATTTTATTTTAGAATCTTTTCTACTGGAGCACATTAAAGGACAAGTCACTTAATTTCTGTGACTCAATTCTTAACCTATAAGACAGGTATGCCACAGGTAATTTTCACATTAGTATACTGCTATCAACATGAGAGACCAACCCAATTCTACTTTGGGAGGCACATTCAAGACTGCAATGGGAGGTCCCAGAGGCATTCATGGGTTCAGTTTAACTCTAGGAAATTAGAATTCTCCCTTAAATCTCCCCAGACTGGGAAAGAATTAGGGAAATTAAGACCAGAACAGTTTCATAATTCCATTACAAGGAGAACCTGCATATTCTGAGTGTACCCTAAGATGGGCCCTAAGATACTTGTAGAAATAGTCTAGTCTTCAAAGGATGGTCTAGACCAGAGGTAATTTTGGAATAAGGCTGGAAGGAAGAGACTTTTTCAATCTATAGTTCACAGTACTCACTATTTTCTACATCACTAAAATGAACTGAACAATTTTCTTACCCTAGCTTAATAAATATATAAATGTAACTAGAGTTCCAATATAGGCATGCAAACCTATTTATTCTATTTATTTATTTATTTATGGCAGTGTTGGGTCTTTGTTGCTGTGCGCGGGCTTTTGTGGCGAGTGGGGGCTACTCTTCGTTGCGGTGCGCGGGCTTCTCACTGCAGTGGCTTCTCTTGTTGTGGAGCACCAGCTCTAGGCACGCGGGCTTCAGTAGTTATGGCTCGCGGGCTCTAGAGCGCAGGCTCAGTAGTTGTGGCGCACGGGCTTAGTTGCTCCGCGGCATGTGGGATCTTCCCGGACCAGGGCTCGAACCCATGTCCCCTGCATTGGCAGGCAGATTCTTAACCACTGCGTCACCAGGGAAGTCCCTTTATTCTTAGTTCTATGGTAGAATTTATACCAGCATCACCTAGTACCAAGTAGTTAAAAAATTATAAACTCTCTCTCTCTCTTCAATTGGTGAGAGCAAAGAAACCTTGGATGATACCCTGATATTCACAATGGGAGAACAGACACTTTTTTCTAAACATTAGAGAAGATTTGAGCATAAAAACAATCTGGGTACTCAAACTACGTGGAAAAGATTTCCAGAGTTTTCCTTTTACTATCTTAAGCTAAGTCAGCAACGGTCTTTTCTCACTTCAGTTAAAGATGCATAAGACAAGACAATACTCTCTGTGCCAGGCAGTTACAGGTACATACCCTCGTCTCCTTTGAACAGGAATATAGGCTATTCAAAGGGGGTGCCTGTGTCTGGACTCATAGCTTCATTTTAGGGAGCGGTTGCCTTTAGTATTCAATCTCACTCTTTTTAAAATGCCATTCAAATGCTGGACTTAGTAGTCTTTCTTATTCAGGACAATGCTTCCAAGAAAGAAAAAAGGAATTTAGCTTTAGGCATATATGAAGAGTGTCCCCTCAAACTAAAGAAAGAGGATGCAAGCTACTTGTTAGAAAATAATCCCCAAAAAGAAACAAACTAGTTCTTGTCTGTAACTTTTAGTTTCATTCAAATCACTAAGTGGCATATGGACACACAGCAATCTTAAATTAAGCAGAGGGTTGAATATGAAGAGGGGAAGTTTGTTCTGTTCTGATGCAGAATGAAACCAGAGATTTATTCCGGGTACAAAGGGCTCTAAGCCTCACCCAGTGTCCTTTTTGGGGCTTCCTGGAAAGGCCATTCAATCTGCAAGGAGTGTGTGGGACAAGCTCCTTAGGCTTGCCCCATGTACCAAGGGCAGAGGCGTAATTAAACCAGCCTTGGTTTTGTTGGTGCTGCTCATAGCTCAGCAGGTTAATGTTTAAAAATAAAAAATGAAAGGACTGACAGAAGAAAAAAGTAGTTCCCAACAATTTCATAAAATGAATAGTCATTTCATGTAGATTATCCACATTTTTCTAATTTGCCAGAAATATACCTGTTAATATTTTAAGGAGAACATCTAGTCTGCTTAATTAATACCTTAATTAATTAATACCTTAGGGAATATCTTTAAAAATTTAAAATTACACCTGGGAGAGTCAGGGTATGAAATGAGGCCAGAAATGATTGGCTGGGACAGCTTATGAGAACTTTCAGGGTCAGATCTTTCCAAGGTGGCTTTATTGTTTTCAAGTGGTATAAATTTTTAGAATTTTAATTATGTATATTGAATTCTACTCTAACTTGAATATGAATCACTTTTGGATTATGAGCTACTTTGTATTACCACATTTGGTTATATCTTTGCCCTCTACTCATAATGTAGGATAAGGAAGGTCCCTAGATACATGTAAAATAATATCAATCTGTAGTTTTCTTAAATGTCCATAGCCACAGTGGTCAAGTCTGCCATTAAAATTAATCTAGTATATATTTTAAGTTACATTTACAGTCATTAAGATTCCTACAGTCTGGCTAAGCATATGTACTCCATTTAAAAATGATTAAATGGAGGTATGGGTTTATCAGATACCGTCATCATGTAAAATCAGCAAGTATCCTAATACAGTTGCTCCTAAGGAAATGAAACATATATTGAAGAATTATTATTTTGGGATTGATTTTTTTATTAGTGTGGGAAGAGTAATATCTGCTTTGGGTTTTTAAACAAATACCTCCAAAATATAGCATATGATCCATAATAGTGAAATACTCAAAAAGTTAATAAGGAAAGAGTTTCAGAGTATTTCAAGAAAAATTTCACTTCCATTCTGTCTGCCGGAAAAAAGACAAAACCTTAAACATCTGAAATGCAGATATTCTAAATAAAACAATCCTACTGGAGAGAGCTTTATTTGATTACGATGTCATTTTGGCTTTTGTAATTCAATACAGATTATACCAAGTTTAGAGAAACTTGAGGAAAATGATAAAGGACTTAAGAAGTATGAAATTATGGATTATTTCTCTTACAGAAGAACACACTGTGGATTACACACCCAATTGAAAAGATGCGATACCTGGAAAAACATGAGATGCAATATGAAGTACTGAGTGCCACCTACGAGGTATTTTTGCCCTTGCCAAAAATGGATCCTGAATCTAATCAAGCCTCTGGACATAACTACCATCTATAGGAAATTTGGGGGATACCGAACATGTTAATGATAAATTTGAAAAAACAAATGACTCAGTTTCTTCAATAAATGATATTAAAAAAAAAAAGTCAGGGGGAATTGTTACAACTTAAAAGAGACTTAAAAGGCATACCATCCAACTTAAATCAACTATAAAAACAAAACCAGAGAAGAGTGCAGGTATTAGGAATTATTGTTAATTTTGTTAGGTGTGATAACAGTACTGTGGTCATGTCTAAAAGGTCATCATCTATTAAAGATATGCTGAAGTTTATGGATGAAATGACAGGATACCTGGGATGCGCTTTAAAATACTTCCCTCAAAAGTGGACAGGCTGGATTAAAAAAACGGCAAAATGTTGATAATTGCTGAAGCTAGGAGAAGGATACATGAGGTTTCATTTATACTACTCTCTCTTTTTATTTTTTTTTGGGCCGTGCTGTGTGACTTGTGGGATCTTCGTTCCCTGACCAGATATTGAACCCATGCCCTCGGCAGTGAAAGCACGGAATCCTAACCAATGGACCACCAGGGAATTCCCTGTACTACTCTCTTGACATTTAGGTATGTTTGAAAAATGTTTACAATAAAAAAAATTCTTAAAAATGGGTTATACATGGAAGACTACATTTGAAAAAAATTTTTAAATCAGTTCTTACTACTTTGTCACTGTTGCACACAGTACTTTAATACAGTTATTCTTGATAATTAATCATATTTCTTAACCCCAGTAGATGTAGACAAGTATCCAGGCATTTCTTGACTTAAAGATGTAGTCTGTGAGCATAATTTGTGCTTTCCAGCACTTTCAATAATTTGGGTCCCCATAATTTTGTATGAAGAGTTGGCAGACTGATTTTTCAGAGTTGGAAGAGCTAAAAATAAATTTGGAAGCTTCTGAGAATAAACTTGCTTCACCCTGTCGCCTACTACACAGAACAACAGATGTGACTTCAGTGGGTATTTTCGGACACCAAGATGACTTCCTCTGGATGACTGCCACACAAAAAAACCCTACCCCAACTAGCTTTGGACATGCCACCATCCATACAGCACAAGGGTATTTAATTGCTGGAATTTAATTAATTGGTTATGTTTGAGCTTGAATGCTGACTTAACACAAGTGTTTTTTAAATGCTGAAAGAATTAGATACTAGAGTTCTGAAAATCAAATATGAAATTAGTTAGAAATTCAACAACAATATATAATAAACAAAACATACATATTAGTATCTAACTTACCAAGAAGAATGTTTACTAGTTTAGGCTTATTATTACTTTACTGATTTGTTTTAAAGAAGTTAGGACAAAATAAATCTACAGACATGATCTAAGAATTAGCAAATGGCAAGTACTGCTGCTTGAAGCATTATATTATACTGAGGAAATAAACACACCTCTAACTGGGAAGCTTAACTGCTGTAAAGTTGATGCACTTATACAGTAACCAATTTGGGGCTCATAGGCGATGGTATCTAGACATTCATTCCAATCTTGTACATTTGTAACAGGACAATCCTGTAGATGGGTGACAAGGTCTCCCACAAAAAGGCCTCTAGGTCCAATGGCAGGTGAGTCCTTGGGAAGAAGGCAGAAATAAATCAGATAATGTATGAAGACAAGCTATGATTAATCTGAGCAAATAATAAAGACACTGACTTAATTAAGTAGACTATTTTGAATAATGTAGAAAATAATCCAGCTTTGAATCCAAGATGTATAGTCCTAGAAAATTAACAAAATAACACCCAACAATTATAGTTACTTTTCATATTTCACTAAGATTTTGAATTTTTCACAAATGAAAATCAAACAAACCCCACTTGCCAACAATTAAGATTAAAATGATAAACTTTTTTCCAAACTGCTAATTAAAATTTTTTGTGAAAGCAGTCATCAGAATGCCTTCGTTGTCCTATATCATCAATGGATAAAATTATAAGACTTATCTAAACACAGTCCCAAATATGCAGACAATACCATCAGCACAATGAATACATGAGTACATGAGGCAGTTGCTCACAAGGTAATTTTCCTTGTCCCAAAGTGTGAAGAGAAGACTTGATACCATCATAGTAGTCTAAGGGAGTGAAATACAGAGTTGAAGACATTAAACTCCCACGAAATGTTCTGGCTGGCTAGCCTAGGTTCCATCTTTCTTACTTCTTAGGAGTAAAGACATCTGACTCAAAAGCTGAGTTATAAAAATAAACAGTAAAGGTAAATGATGCATTTAATTAAACTACAGGTAGAAAGTCTTGATACTATCCTTGTAACTCAGAACAGAAACAATTTTCAGTATTTTAAAAGAGTCAATGTAGTTCACAAAACTATTTCTTTGATTTGAAAGGATTACAGTAATTTCTTCAGGAGAAACTGAGCATTCTGTATATGAGAAGAGTTTGAATAAAAGTTCCTGACATAAAATGCTAAGTGTTACATCACAAAATCTGGTGAAAGAATACCCCAAGTAATCTATTATTTACCTCAGCAACTTCAGTGATAAGCACCCCAACTCCAGTGTAGTAAAACGGCAAGAGAATTACAGGAAGGAGAACAAGAGCTAAAATACCCAGGAGTGCAAGGACGAAATTATGCCAGATACCTGAAAAGAGGGAAAAAAAGGAATAAGCTCAACCAGGGGCAGGGATGATATCATTCCAGGTAGTTGTACTTCATAATACTTAGGCATTCTGATAAATTAGTAAAGTACCCAGAAGAAGCTGTGAGGCAGATAGATCTACTTATTAGTACAGAAGACAGATGTTCAGTTAGAGGTTTCTTCCATTTCAGATATTAAAATCTAAAATGAGCATGTTAATACAATACTAGGAAGACCACATGCTAATACGATTTAACACTATTAGAATCTATATTCGATTACATATATACCTCTATTATATATGTAAAGGTGTGTGTGTATATAACGAATAGAATATCTTCTACTTACTACTCTTTTCTCAGAAAATGTATACATATTAATTTAAACATAGTTGTGAAAAAAAAACATACTTGTGATCTTTGAAAGGAACTTCAGAGCTATCAAATAAAAGTTATGATGAAGTAAAAAACATTCTTGCTGAACTGGGGTATGTATCTTACATCAAGACTATAACTATCTCTGCCATCTCTGCAGAGATGGTTAGGTGAACCCAGTGGTGTGCTGGAGCCTGCTCCTACCACCTTGCCACAGCTGACTGGGCCTCTTTAACCAACTCCTCCTTCAGGAACTTCAAGTTGGCGCTTTGAAATTGGCCATGGTGGGAGTGTTTACACCACAGAAACCAGCAAATGCTACGTATCAGAGCTCTCCACCCTCTCCTCCAGGGCTAGATGTTAAACATTCACTAGCATACCTCTAGATAAACCCCCCTCCCATACCGATCCTTGCCCTCTAGTACAGTTTTTCTCATAAGGCAGGGTGGAAGCACTACCCGCTCTCTGAGCAGTGTGATTTTTTTTTTTTTTTTTTTGCGGTACGCGGGCCTCTCACTGTTGTGGCCTCTCCCGTTGCAGAGCACAGGCTCCGGACGCGCAAGCTCAGCGGCCATGGCTCACGGCCTAGCCGCTTCGCGGCATGTGGGATCTTCCCGGACCAGGGCACGAACCCGTGTCCCCTGCATCGGCAGGTGGACTCTCAACCACTGCGCTACCAGGGAAGCCCAGTGTGATTCTTAGTTGTGCAGGTCTTGTCCGTTACAATACAGGATATATAGCATTCCCAACTCCATCCTCTGAATGTCATTAGTGTTCTCCAGTCACTGAGACAAGCAAACAACTGCCCCCACCCCACACATTCCAAATATCCCCAGGAGGGTGATAGCACCAGTGGTTGAGGACCAGTGTTTTGTAATGATAGAAACATAACTTAAAAGACATCTCCCAGACTCTCAGGAGTCTGAGTATGGCCATATGACTGTTTCAGCAAAAGGATGCAAGTGGAAGCGATGGGGATTGCCTTACTGGCTGGAATGTAGCTATGATGGAGCTAAACGTGAGTCCATGACGCAGAAGCTGCATGTTGGGAATAGTAGAGCTAAGACAGAAAGAGTCTGAGTCCCCCAAATCATAGAATTATCGTATCAGCATTGAACTACTTACATTTGCAATGTTTTATGAGAGTTTAAGTCACTGTTATTTTTAGCTTTTACAGCAGCCAGATACCTAGCTAATATGGACCATATTCACATTGTAAAATGTTCCTCTAGTCCAGGACATATTGGGTAAACAATATTTTCTGTTTTGCACACAGAAAGATCTTTTAAAAACACTAATGGTATCAAGCTATTTATCACAAACTATATTTTGCTTTTTCATTTATATATTTTCGACTTCTTCCTTACCTGCACATTCATATCTAACCCGTTTCTTATATCCACTACAGAGTAATCCATTTTTAAAAAAACATATTGACTTATTTATAAGGTTCCCTACTAATGATCACTTAGGCTGTTTTAACTTTTTCATACAATGCTGCAACAAACAGCTTTTCTCATATTGTTATGCATCTAATTAAGAATGCATCTCTGAGGGTATGGAAAATTGCACAGAAATGGAATTATTGGGTCAAAAAATACGTGCATTAAAATTGACCTCCAACAAGTTTGCATTATATTCTCCTAAGTGGCATGTTTCCCCACCCTCTAAACAATACTGGATGGGATGTTATCATAACTTTAGACTGCCATCTGCTAGGTGAAAAGTAAAATCTCATCCTGATTTCTATTTCTTTAATGATGAGTGAGCTTGTACATTTTTCATGCTTATTAAATGGTTATTTGTATTTTTGTCTGAGAATTGCTTACTTCTATCCATTGTCAGTTTACATTTTTTGACTGGGTTGTCTTTTTTCTTAAACTAATTTATATATATATTATTATTTGTAATACATACACTGAGGAATTTGTTCTTCTGTACGAGGTATTGTTATCATTTCTTCCAGTTTGTTTGGCTTGGTTTATAGTTTTGCTTATGCAGACATTTTAAATTTTGGTGAGGTCAAATGTCTCCTTTTGTATTAAGCCTTTCCCAGTTCAAGACTATAGAAGACACTCACCTGTTTTTTCTTGTATTGTTTTCATAGGTTTTTTTTTTTTTTAATTTTCACTCGAGGCATGCGGGTTCTTAGGTCCCCCACCAGGGATTGAGCCCATGCCCCCTGCAGTGGAAGCACAGTCTTAACCACTGGATGGTCAGGGAAGTCCCTAGCATCATTTAAAAAACAAAATTAAAACAAACAGAAAAAACCTCTAATTCTTTGACCCACTGGGATTTACTCTAGTGAAACTAATTAGGAATACAGCTATACCACCCCACCACCCTGTTGCTAGTCCCAAAACAATTTCACAAAATAACCCAGCCCATTGATTAGATTTGCCACCATTACCATGTGCTAAATTCAACTTTCCCCTTAACCCCTCAGGATGGCCTAAATGCTTGCACCCTACCTCTCCCTTATCAGGATGACACCACCATACGACCCTGGCTTTTCTCATCCAAGCAACAGTCAGAGGGGCACACAGCAGCACTGATTCTTTGATTCTCTGGGCAGGACTCTCCTATCTCTTGTCAGGGATGCAGCTGGTACCAGACCACCCTGCTGGATTCCAGATTTGCCCATGATGGCTAAATTGCAATGCAAGTACCTTTATTTCCTTTATTTAAACAATCTCTTGTTCATTAATGATTTGCTTTTTGAGTATACCAAACAAATTTTTGTTACAATTTTTACTTTCTCTAGAGCAGGGTTTCTCAACAGTGCCGCTACTGGCACTCTGGGCCAGATAATTTTTTGTTGTGGGGGACTATCTCGTGCACTGTAAAATGTTTAGCAGCATCCCTGGCCTCCACCCACCAGATACCAGTCGCACCCTCCCTGTTTTCTCTATTTTCTAGGTACAATATTTATATAGGCTAGTTTTTTTTTCTTTAGAACAGGTACTTTATTTTTTGCTTTTTCTATTACAAGGGATGTATGTACCAAGTATTAAAAAGTCAATACATACACAACATATTCCACAACTGAGCACCACTCCTTAACTAAACAGGCAAAGAAATGACACTAAAAGACAGCACATGGTAGTATTTGGGGGAAAATAAAGACTAAAACAGGTTTAAATCGACTACTACATCCCATCCAATATTCAATACTACACAATCCAGTGCATCTAAAAGGTAGTTATGCAAAATGTGTTAATGTCAAAGAATACAACCAAAATTAAGATGGCAAACTAAACCTATATAACTTTTTTTAAACAGGAAAATACTTTATATATGCATGTAACTGTCCTTCTTTTAAAGAAAATCTGCAAGCAACGTTATCTACTTCCAGAAAAACCATATATAGAACTACTAAACATATTCTTAAAAGTATAAACATGAACATTTAGAAAATCCGTAACTTTAAAAACTTATCAATAGATGAACTTCATATTTAAAAGAATGTGAAAAGAAGTCCCATTTTTAGTTTTAAAGAAAATCTGCAAGCAACGTTATCTACTTCCAGAAAAACCATATATAGTACTAAGCATATTCTTAAAAGTATAAACACAAACATTTAGAAAATCCGTAACTTTAAAAACTTATCAATAGATGAACTTCATATTTAAAAGAATGTGAAAAGAAGTCCCATTTTTAGTTTTAAAGAAAATCTTCAAGCAACGTTTACTTCCAGAAAAACCATATATAGTACTAAGCATATTCTTAAAAGTATAAACACAAACATTTAGAAAATCTGTAACTTTAAAAACTTATCAATAGATGAACTTCATATTTAAAAGAATGTGAAAAGTCCCATTTTTAGCACAGTTGTATAAACAAGTCTTTTGATGTGAGCTTCATGAATTGTCCTCCTTTGTGACCAAATATTACAAAAACATAACGTTTTTCAAACGGTATTACAGAACAAGACAGAACATCTTAACAATGTTATATAAAGAATTACTTTTTTTAACCTTTTAAATTTTACTTTTACTAACCTATCAAAACCTGACCCTTAGATGTGTTAGAGTCATTAAAAGAAGTTCTTTTCTAGAAACAGTACACAAAAAACAGGCATATCTATTTCCCATCACATTCCTGGAAGATGCTTTCTGAGCCTGAGAAATTTCTTCTCTCCTTCTTACTGTTCATTTTTATGCTTAGCATGTACTAAGATATGAGATTTCAGGTTAGCTGACTGAGCAAACTTCTTATTACAGTTCTCGAAGGGGCACAGGAAGGGCCTGTCTCCGGTATGGATTCGCATATGGGTACGCAAATTGAAATTCAGGGAAAAGCGTTTTCCGCAGCCTTTGAAGGTGCACTGAAAGGGCTTCTCTCCCGTATGCACCAGTTGATGACGTTTCAGTTTTGAGCTCTCAATAAAAGCTTTGCCACATTCTTCACATGCGTAGGCTCTGGGACCATGGGTGTGCAGATGTTTTCTCAAAGCAGACTTATCCTTCAACACCTTCATGCAGCCTTTGTTAGGGCAAGCTATTGATTTCAGGGGATCTCCTTTGGTTTTCTGGGGCTTCTTAATAATAAATTCTGCCACTTGTTTGGGATCTGAGAGATCAACGCCAGGAATTCCTCCAGGAGGCAGCTTCTTCCCCGTAGCGTACTCTGAATAACCAAGAGCTGGCTTCTCATTAGCCTCTCTAGTCTCGTGGCCTCTCTTATTGCACCCGGACCACATGGTGACGGCGAACTCGCCTTCCAGGGTTTTGACGTACACCTGCTTCAGCTCCCACTTGCTCCTGTCCACCTCGGAGCTGCTTCCCGCCCTGGCCTTGCCGTCAGCGTACCTATTCTTATCGCTGGGCTTTCTGCCTTGGCCACTGCACTTCCTGCTGTGGCTGTAGGCCGATGAGGACGTGGAGGGTGGTGACAAGGGAGCCAGGGTCTCCTGGAAGCAGTCGTCTTCATCGGCCAGGATGACCATCTTGTTCTCCAGGTTGCTGACCTGCAGGTCTTCAGACTGGTAGTAGCCCACCACCTCCTCCTGCATCTGCACCATGCTCATTTCCTCGTTGTAGTCCCCTTGGTTTGGGGTGCTGATAGAGAGAGGCTGCAGCGCGAACAGAGGCGGAAGGTGGTGGCCATCGTGGACACAGTTGCCACTGATGTCTTCGTACTCCTCGGCTGCCTCAACCGCCCCGGTCTCCACAGGGACGGCCTCCACAGGGGCGGTCTCCACAGGGACGGTCTCCACAGGGCTCTGGTACAGCTCCACAGCATCTCCATACAGCTCCACAGCATCTGCATACATCTCCAGAGCATCTGCATACATCTCCGAGTTTTCTACGGCGGTGTATAAAGTGTTGTTTGAGGCCACTGCCGAGGGCTCTTCTGAGGCTTTGGCTACTGGGCAGCAAACGGACGACCGGAAGGCCGCGGAGAAGAAAGGCTGTGAGAGAAAAGCCCGAGCTCCAGAGGAAAGAGAAGGCACTTCCGGTGCGGGACGCGGAAAACGCAGAAGACGCTGCGTGGACGCTTTTGGACACGCCTCGCACATGCGCTTTGGGGCACCCCCCCCCCACACGCGCTTTACGTCACCCTGCACTTGCGCTTTGCGTCACCCCCGCACATGTGCTTTGGGCACCCCGCACATGCGCTTTGGGGCACCCCCACCCCCGCACATGCGCTTTGGGGCACCCCCTGCACGTGCGCTTTGGGACATCCCCCCGCACGTGCGCTTTGGGGTACCCCCGCGCGTGCGCTTCCGGGCACCCCCCCGCGTGCGCTCCGGGGCATCCCCCCCGCACGTGCGCTTTGGGGTACCCCCTCCCTGCACATGCGCTTTGGGGCACCCCCCCACACGCGCTTTACGTCACCCCCGCACTTGCGCTTTGCGTCTCCCCCGCACATGCGCTTTGGGCACCCTGCACATGCGCTTTGGGGCACCCCACCCCCGCTCATGCGCTTTGGGGCACCCCCTGCACGTGCGCTTTGGGACATCCCCCCGCACGTGCGCTTTGGGGTACCCCCGCGCGTGCGCTTTGGGGCACCCCCCCTCCCTGCACATGCGCTTTGGGGCACCCCCCCCACACGCGCTTTACGTCACCCTGCACTTGCGCTTTGCGTCACCCCCGCACATGTGCTTTGGGCACCCCGCACATGCGCTTTGGGGCACCCCCACCCCCGCACATGCGCTTTGGGGCACTCCCTGCACGTGCGCTTTGGGACATCCCCCCGCACGTGCGCTTCGGGGCACCCCCCCGCGTGCGCTTTGGGGCATCCCCCCCGCACGTGCGCTTTGGGGTACCCCCGCACGTGCACTTTGGGGCACCCCCCTCCCTGCACATGCGCTTTGGCCCCCCGCACGTGCGCTTTGGAGCACCCCCCCGCACGTGAGCTTTGGGGCACCCCCGCGCATGCACTTTGCGGCACCTCCCCACGTGCACTTTGGGCACCCCGCACATGCGCTTCTAAGCTAGGGCACACCAGCAGAGTGCGCGACCATGCTCATGCCCAGGCTCACGGGCTCGTGCGTACACCAGCCCTCCTGCCACTGCGTGCCTCTTCGCTCAGCGTGCCAAGCTATTGTTTTTTTTGAATATGGCAACCAGGCTCTACAGAATTTTTCTGTATTTCATTTCCATTGACCTTTTTGTCCCTCCCCCTCCCCCCCGCCAGGTATATAATAGTATGGGGGGCGGGGGGAAGGCCTACTCCTTTCTAATATTTATGCTTCTTTTTTTTCTTATTTGATTGCATTGACCCACATTTACAGGCCATTTTTAATAGTATCGGTGGAATGCTTGTCCTGGCCGTTAATAGGAATGTTTCTAAGTGTTATACCATTAGGAAGTAACCAGCTATTTCTATTCAATACTTCTACTAAAGATTTTTGGCTTTTAGCCATTAATGGATGTTGAATTTTGTTAAATACCGATTTCAATATCTGCTGAGATGAGGATATTTTTCTCTTAAGAGTAATTAATGTTTACCACATTCAAATAAGATTTCCTAATTTTAAGCCATCCTTGCACTGTTCAGATACACCAACTGTCTGTAGAATTTTTGTGCTTTACAAGTATCAGTGTTACACTGACTTTTAAAAAATTCTTAGTTTCCTTCTCTATGCGACCTGGAAAGTTTATACTAAATTGGAATTGAAAAGAAAAATCTTTTCCTTCAAGATTCCTTCAAGATTTGAAAGAATTCTACCTATGCAACTTTCAGGACCACTCTTAAACTTTCTTAATTTCTCCCATGGTAATTAGCCTATTTATAATTTTTTTCTGTCTCTGCTGGGGTTAATTTCGGCTGTTTAAAAAAAAGATAATTATCCGGGTTTGTGAAAATTTTTTGCAGAGATGAACAAAGAACACTTTTATAATTGTTTAAAATTTCTCTATCAGTTGTCATTCCCCAATCTGACTGCTAATTCTGTCTATAAATGCTTTCTCCCATTTAATCTTTTTTTGTTCTTCAAAGAACTCTTTTAACAGTTCTATTTTTTCTAATTTATTATTTTTTGCCTATATGCATGCTAATTACATCATTTCTTACCTATTTTATAGTTCTTTTCTCACTTCTTCAGTTTAACTAATTTACTTTCATTTCTTATTTCATAATAATTGCCTAAGGCAGTGACTTTTCCTTTTAGCAGAACTTTACACATTATTTCATTATCATTTTTAAACATACTGCAATTATGGTTTTGAATTAAATTGGACAATTTTTATAAGTTTCATGGGCACTTGAAAAGAAATTGTCATGGTATAGGGTTTGACATAACTATTGATTTTGCCCTTGCTAATTAGAGCCTCGATGATTAAGCCTTTTTCATACTTACCTGCTATGTGTTGAGAGATAAGCCTCCTTTATTACATTTCTGTTTTTTCCTTGTACTTTTTCCATTTTTGTTTTGATGATTTGTTACTTTATTCAGTAAGACTCAGGATTACATTTTCATTGTGGATTACACTCCTTATGATTATCAAGTGACCTCCTATGTCTAATTTAATGCTTTAGTCATATTTTCATGATATGTTCTCATTTTTTCAATCTTTTAAAAATAATTCATGTTAAAAAATGAAAAAACTGGAATGTAAATTATTTTGCTCTACCACTTTTGACTGAGAGTTTTTTTAAAATTTATTTATTTATGTATTTATTTTTGGCTGCGTTGGGTCTTTGTTGCTGTGCACGGCGGTTCTCTAGTTGTGGCGAGCGGGGGCTACTCTTCGTTGCGGTGCGTGGGCTTCTCACTGCGGTGGCTTCTCGTTGTGGAGCATGGGCTCTAGGTGCGTGGGCTCCAGTAGTTGTGGCAGACAGGCTCAGTAGTTGTGGCCCACGGGCTCTAGAGTGCAGGCTTAGTAGTTGTGGTGCACGAGCTTAGTTGCTCCGTGGCATGTGGGATCTTCCCGGACCAGGGCTTGAACCCGTGTCCCCTGCACTGGCAGGCGGATTCTTAAGCACTGCGCCACCAGGGAAGCCCTGACTGAGAGTCTTATAAACTGAATTTATCAACCAAAAGGTGAGTTGTTTTCATTTGTGATGTACTTTCCATAAAAGCACTAATAACACACAGATGAATAAAGAAATTTAAGCCTTTTACCTGCACAAAATATCCTTAGCTGCTGGACTGGTGATATAAGTTGCAAATGAGTGGTGAACAGATCAACAAATGCTCCAGGATAAATAATGAAGAGAAAAATCCCAAAGCCATTAAATCGAACTTGTTCCCTAAGAAATCACATAAGAAAAAGGAATTTACTACTAGTATTGCATTTTTCAGATTAATAATGCATGTAATCTTAAAACTTCCCACTGTAATTCAAATTCTTGCTTAAAATACAAGTCTCTCTGGACAGTCAAAAAATTATATATGATGTATATCATCATAATTTAATAATAGCATACAGATTTAGTTACCAGTGAAATTGCATTTTGTAAAACAGGGCATTCTGAAATAGACTTAACAACTTCAATAATTTTTAGAAACCAATATGCTGAGCAAATAACTTAAAATTAGTCACTTGTATAAAGAAATAGTTAATATTTCTATGAGAAACTAAATGAAAAACATTTGTATGGTTTATTCTGAATTATTTTCAGGGAAGGAGACAGTAGAAAATAGAATTCAAGTAAATTATCTAAATATTTATATTTCTCTTAGCCATTATAAAGGTGGAGGCTTATCTAAGTGTATTCCTGTTGAATTAATGTTAAAATAAGTACTACATTTAAAAATGCATAATGCTCAGACTGTCCTCAAGAGAACTATTTTTTATCAATTCATTCTCTAAAAATGGAATTACATTTAAAAGCCTCGTAAGACCACACAGCTACTCTAAAAAAAGCATCATCTAAATATATTGTGCTGTCACCTAGCATTAACTATATAAGATGACTGTAAAATTCACTTTTTCTTGGCAGTGGGATTTTATAAAATATTACCCAAACTATTTCACAAACATATTATCAATGATTAAACTGTAATAACAATGCATTTCTATGTAAAACCCTAAAAGCTGCAAAGTTAAGGTGGAAGTAAAGATGAAAGAGAGAAAAGAAAAAGGAGCCGACCACTTAAACCACTACATGGCACACCTGTGTAACAGTATATGCTCTGTCAAGATGAGGGTTTATTGCCAGTCAATAGACTCTTGTTCATAAGCAACTGGAAAGTAATAAGAAGTGATTAAATCTTCTCCTCTAAAACCTTTTATCTGGTCCACACACCCAAAGGATGAAACACATTGCCATCAGTATGTGTGTTCATTATGTGGGAGTGAAGGGAAGTTGTGACTCAATCTCTCCCCCCATCAGGATTTTACACATTTATGAGTCTTTAAAATGCTCAGGTATAATTACAATGATACATTTGGATAGTCAAGACAAAACATGGCATGATACTTGAAGCAAGTCCCAGGTCTCATCCTCCCTTATCTTCTTCCACTTGGATTTCTAGATAGGCTATGATATTTGTTAACAGACTCAGAGCTTTCAGTGTTCTTGCTGTAGCCAGCAGAGGCCATGAGTAGAAGCAGGAAAGTATTTCAGATGATGAGCCAAAGAAAGTACTAAGAAGGCAGGTGGATGGGCTTTGAGTGCAGTGGTTATCATTCTGATCCAGTGATGAACAGAAAGATTAGGTTTCAGGATTGGATGAAAATAGTGAAGAACCATGAGGATATAACCATGCTGGCAAAGGACAAAGGATAGAAAGACCCAGATTATAGATGTGCACATAGTTAATTGAGCATATTCATCAATATATTAATCTCTACAAAAGGGAAGTTACCTTAAAATAATAATGGTGGATATGCACTGGGCAGTATCCAAAGAAAGAAAAAGTATCAAATGTAGCAGATTTTAGTAATAAATCCTCCTATATGAAAAGCTTCTTTGCATGGAACAGAGAGAGAGAGGTAAATATCATTACCTAATAGCTGCTATCCCATGTCCAATTTCATGTACAACACCACTAATGAGGACTGCAGCGAAGAAATAGGTCAGTTGGTTGACGGGTAAATTTATGCCAGGAACCTGTTCACAGACACAATGATAAAGACACACTTGGGCACCAAGAGACCACAATGTTCACTCTGTACTAAAACTTAAACTTCCAAACTCAGTGTTCGGTAAGCTAAAAGTAATATGAACACTGATGGTCCACTTCTCCATTTCTATCATAATAAATATAAAAACACCAGTCAGTTTTTTTTGAACTAGGCAGTTTTTGAGCTAAGCACAACACCAATCTAAAGAGAATAGGAAACACCAGGTTAAAAAGTTGAAACGTTAGCTTCCTGAAGTCTTCACCACGGGAAAGAATTAGGGAGCCTGGCATAGTGCCAGGGAAGGCAGAGTGGCAGTGAAGGAGTCAGTAGCTGATCCACCCTCGAGGGCTGGCAGCCTGATTTGGGAATTCTTGTTACAGTTCCCATTCCTTCCGCTAAAGTGTTATTGCAAGGCTCCAAGTACTTATGTGAGTAATACAGGATGTCCCCACCCCCCTTCAATGAGTTTCATTTTAGTATTATCAAGTTATATGAGAGTTGATCATTAAAGGCAGTGTAATAAAGTGCCTTATTGGTGTGGGAGCACCAGGCCCTTCATTTCTTCTATCAGTTTGTCTAGTACATTGGTTAGAAAAATCATATCAAAGTGATACACAAATATTATACTAAAATTGAAATTTAATGCAGAAAGTAAGGCATTTGGAACATACAGACATGTTAAGGGCCCATGTGCTCCTGACTGTTATGCACTTAAGTTTGCTATTTTAAGGGCTGCAGAGTAAAATTTTTTTTAGATACCCAAGAATCTTCTTGTAAGATAAATAATCGTTCCTGGGCCTCCCTGGTGGCGCAGTGGTTGAGAGTCCGCCTGCCGATGCAGGGGATACGGGTTCGTGCCCCGGTCTGGGAGGATCCCATATGCCGCGGAGCGGCTGGGCCCGTGAGCCATGGCCACTGAGCCTGTGCGTCCGGAGCCTGTGCTCCGCAAAGGGAGAGGCCACAACAGTGAGAGGCCCGCGTACAGCAAAAAAAAAAAAAAAAAAAAAAAAAAAAAAAAATCGTTCCTAAGTTCTATTTCTCACAATCCAGGCAGTGGAATCTAAAGGTATCCTTCTGGAGGAAAGTTCGTCTTTCTTTCATTAGTTAGTATTTTAAATTAATTACAAAATATGTTTAAAGCAGGAAAACTTGAAAACTCAAAGAATAATAGAAACCGTTCCTGTTCCCCAAACACAAAACAAAAAACCATTCTCAGTGTTTCAATGCATGTCTTTCCAATCTTTTCATGTACACATATTTTAAAAAATTATACTCTTTTATTATAAATATGGTTTTGAAATCTACCCTTTTCACTTAATAGTATCACAAACATTTTCCCATGAGTATTTCTGGTTCAACGTGATTTTTAATAGCTGCATTGTATTTCATGGAATAGATTGCTGGGCATTTAACTGTTTTAAAGGTTTCTGCTCTTATAAAATACTGTGATAAATATATTTGGACACATATACACAAATATTTGGGGGGAATAAATTGTTAGACAAGCACGGTTGGTTCAGGCTCTGGGGACATATCATTTGGGTTTGGTGTTCTGGCTCCATCATAACTAGCTAAGGGACCTTGAGGAAGCTTGGATTATTCCTCCAGTACTTCAATTTCCCCATGATTAAAATGGAAATCACCACAGTTACATAAAAGGGTAATTTTGAGGATTACAGGAGATAATCCTTGTCCACTGTTTAACATTACGCCTAACAGAGAGGGTAATTATACACAAAATTTAAAGGACTTTGATACATATCAAACTGCTCTCCAAAAGCAGACACTTCAATAACCTTGGGTAAGCTCACTTTATTCAAATCTGCAATTTGAGAGGAATAAAAAGCATCCCATTGTTTGATTTCTATTTCTTTGATGATTATTAAGCTGAATATTCCCCCTACTTTTTGACCACTGATAGATCTTTTGTGAGTAGCCTACTCCCGACTTGTCAATTTTTTTCTCCTTAAAGTGTTCATGTTTTTCTTATTGTCTGTAAGATCACTTCAAGTATCAATTATCTGTTCTCTGTGATACACATCACAGATGCATTCCCAAGTTTTGCCTTTTAATTTTATTTTGCTTTTGGTTTTTTGATATATAAAAAATTTTATGTAGTCAAATCTATCAATATTCATGGTTTCTGCCATTAGTTTTATGCGTATGTCTTTCTCATTGTGTTCCTATAAATAGAAACCTGTTTTTTTTTCTTTCAAGGTCTTTTATGATTTCACATTTTAATTTTAATTCAATTGCAATTTATTTTTGTGTATAACAAAGGAATTTCACTTTTAAGCCTTTTTTAGTAGCTGAAGAGGAGATTCAAACCATGCTGCTTTCTAAATTCATTGATTCCAAGAGTCCTTTCTCTAGTTATGAAACTAGCTTTCATAGTCATCATTTTTAATGTATTCATAACATTTCACTGAATGACAGTCCCATAATTTAACCATTCCTCAATTACATATTGTGGTTGTTTCCAATTCTTCATAGTAATAAATGTTAGGATAAAGACCTTGATGAATACTAATTTTTCTGTAATTTGGAAGTGTTTCCTTAACCTAGAGTCCCAGATGTAGAAGTAAATGGTCAGAGGATATTTTTATGATGCTCATTATCTGAAGTTCTCTCTACTCAGACCCTACTAAGCAACTCTTTTCAAAAACATCAGTGTACCTTTTTCTACATATCTGCTCCATTCCCATGTTGTCAGGCATCTGTCTGTTCAGACCTGTAGTTTCCTTTTCTCTGATTCCTCTCTAAATTTATGTACTTAAGATTAATACACATACATTCCCTCTATATCACAAAGTATTCAGGTTATCTTACCTTTATTTCAAATAAATCAGTAGCCTTGATCCAATAGGATACTGATTTATTCTCTTTATTATTTCAGTGATGTAATAATGAAATAAGGTAAGGATTTGAACATGTGACTACAACCAACAGATGGTAGGTCTTATTTGCTGGCAACAATACTCGACTGCCCATCTGTCTCGGCCGTGATCACACAGGGTATTAGATGTACCAAAATACTGATCTCTCAATAACATAGAGTGCCAGGTTTTGGGGAATTAATACTGAATAAGGCTGTAGGGAATTACAGAGTAAACAGAAAGTATGTCCTCTAAGCTACAAGAGCTCATATCAAAGTCAGGAGATACAACAAACTTAAACAAAAATATGCCAGGTAGATATACAGAGGGCAGCTGACTTCTTAATGGTTCCAAAGCATGGCTCTCCTAACTGAATCAATATTTTGTGAGCTCTATGAGTAAGCTGAAAAGCAAACAGAAGAAATAATTTCTTCTGTAAATAACACTTTACCATTCAGGCAATGATTCTTTGGACATGATGCCAAAAGCACAAACAACAAAAGCAAAAATCAACACATGGGATTACATCAAACTCAAAAGCTTCTGCATAGCCAAAGAAACAACCAATGGCAGCCTAGAGAATGGGAGAAAAGTTTTGTGAACCATATACTGGATAAGCGGTTAATATCCAAAACATATAAAGAACTAACAAAACAAACAACCCCCGCCCAACAATCTGATTAAAAAATGGACAGAACTACTATTTAGTAGTTCCAAAGAAGACAGCAAAATGGTCAAAAGGCACATGAAAAGATGCTCCACATCGCTAATCATCAGGGACATGCCAATCAAAACCACAATGAGATACCACCTCACACCTGTTAGAATGGCTATCATCAAGAAGAAAAGAGACAACACAGGTGCTGGCAAGGACGTGGTAACCCTTACACACTGTTGGTGGAAATATAAATTAGTCCAACCACTATGGAAAACAATATGGAGGTTCCTCAAAGAGTTAAAAATACATCTAAGGTATGATCCATCAATTCCATTTCTGGGTATATGCCCAAAGGAAATGAAAATATTTCAATGAGATATATGCATATCTCTGTTTATCACAGCATTATTCACAATAGCCAAGATTATGGAGACAACCCAAATGATCACCAACAGATGAATGGATAAAAACAATGTGGTACATGTACATAAACAATGGAATATTACTCAGCTATGAGAAAGGAAGATATCCTCCCATTTGCAACAACATGGATAGACCTTGAGCACATGATGCTAAGCGAGATAAATCAGAGAAATACAAGTACAGTATGATATCACTTATATATGGAATCTAAAAAAGTCAAATCTATTAAAAAACAGAGAGTAAAATGGTGGTTACTGGGGATGGGAGGGATATGAGTGATGGTATTTAAGGGTACAAACTTGTAACAAGTAGTAAATAAGCCACAGAGATCTAATGCACAGGATAAAGAATAGAATCAATAAAATTGTACTATAATGTGATAAATATTGCTCCAATGGCAATCATATTACAATAAATGTATGAAAGCAACTCGCTGTACACCTTAAATTTGCAAACTGTAACATGTCAAATTTATCAAATAAAAAAATTAAAAAAACTTGTTAGCTTTCTTTCTGCCCGTGGATGCTGCCGAGTAAGCATCATTAAAGTCTCCCCAGCCCCACTGCTGTCACGTCTAAATCAGAGTCCCCCAAAGAGCCCGAACAGCTGTGGAAGCTCTTCGTTGGTTTGAGCTTTGAACCAACCAATGAGAGTCTGAGGGGCCACCTGAGCAGTGGGGAACGCGCACAGACTGTGTGGTAACGAGGTTCCAAACACCAGGCGCTCCAGAGGCTTCGGGTTTGTCATGTATGCCACTGTGGAGGAGGTGGATGCAACCATGAAGGCGAGGCCACACGAGGTGGATGGAAGAGTTGTGGAGCCAAAGAGGGCCATCTCAAGAGAAGATTCTCAAAGACCTGGTGCCCACTTAACTGTGAAAAAGATTTTTGTTGGTGGCATTAAAGAAGACACTGAAGAACATCACCTAAGAGATTATTTTGAATAGTATGGGGAAAAAAGTGACTGGCTGAGGCAGTGGCAAAAAGAGAGGCTTTGCTTTTGTACCACTTGATGGCCATGACTCCACAGACAAGACTGTCATTCAGAAATACCACACTGTGAAGTAAGGAAAGCCCTATCTAAGCAAGAGATGGCTAGTGCTTCATCCAGCCAAAGAGATCAAAGTGGTTCTGGAAACTTTGGTGGTGGTCGTGGAGGGGGTTTTGGTGGGAATGACAGCTTTGGTCGTGGAGGAAACTTCAATGGCCGAGGTGGCTCTGGTGGCAGCTGTGGTGGGGGATATGGTGGCAGTGGGGACGGCTATAATGGGTTTGGTAATGACGGAAGCAATTCTGGAGGTGGCGGAAGCTACAATGATTTTGGCAACTACAACAATCAATGTTCAAATTTTGGACCCATGAAGGGAGGAAACTTTGGAGGCAGAAGTTCTGGCCCCTATGGGGGATGAGGCCAATACTTTGCCAAACCACGAAACCAAGGTGGCTATGGCAGTTCCAGCAGCAGAAGTAGCTATGGCAGTGGCAGGAGGTTTTAATTACTGCCAGGAAACAAAGCTTAGCAGGAGAGGAGAGCCAGAGAAGTGACAGGGAAGCTACAGCTTACAACAGATTTGGGAACTCAACCAAACACAGAGGTGGCGGGGCCTAGTTGCTACAAAGACATGTTTTAGACCAGCGGTCCCCAACCTTTTTGGCACCAGGGACTGGTTTCGTGGAAGACAATTTTTCCATGGATTGTGGGGGGGGGGATGGTTCAGGTGGTAATGCGAGCGATGGGGAGCGGCAGATGAAGCTTCACTCACTCGCCTGCCACTCACCTCCTGCTGTGTGGCCCGGTTCCTAACAGGCCACAGACCAGTAGTGGTCCGCGGCCCAGGGGTTGGGGACCCCTGTTTTAGACAATACTCCTGTGTATGGGCAAAAAAAACCCCAAGGACTATATTTGTGACTAATTGTATAATAGGTTATTTTAGTTTCTATTCTGTGGAAAGTGTAAAGCATTTCAACAAAGGGTTTTAATATAGATTTTTTTTGTACCCACGATGTTGACTGCTAAATGTAATAGTCTGAATAAATGTGACACTGAATACATGTGTCTTAAAAACAAAAACAAAAACAAAAACAAACTTGTTAAACTGAAATAAAACCAAAAACCCCCAAAAAACCTTTTGCCATTCTAATCCTAGCAGGCAGACAGGCCAGTGATCATATTTCCTCCAAGCCTGCTTCTTTCTCCACTATCCTCTTTCTTGGCAAACACTAACCAGTCACGCAGCCTGAGAGTCATCCTTGACTTTCTCCTCCCTCCAGCCTCACATTCAATTAATGACTGAGGTCTGAGAACTCCACTGCAAAAGATGCCTTGAATCCAGCCCCTTCATTCTCCTTACCACTAATTTAGTTTAGATCTTTATAACTTCTAACGTGAATTATTCCAAATGCTCTCTTAAATGGTCTCCCCATCTTTGGTGAAACCCTACTCCAATCCATTTTGCACAGACTTGTTATCTACAGATAAAATAAAAACTTCTTAGAATGGCCCTTCATAACTCAGATCCTACCTATATCTCCCATCTTATCTCCTACACCATATACCTTCCACCATATACCTCTTAGATACAGGTCAAAGTTACTTTATAGCTCCTTGAGGAATTATTGGTCTTTTTTAAGGGAGTAGAGCATACTGTGCACAGGCTCTGAGGTCAGTGGTGGGTGAGTGATGGACCCACCATTTACTAGCTGTGATCACAGGCAAGTGACTTAACAGCTCTGTGCCTTGGTTTTCTCATCTGTGAATCAGGGATAACAACAATACTTACCTCTAGATTGCTGCAGGAATAAAATAAAATAAGCACAAAAAACCTCACATGGGAAGCACTGCATATTAACTGGGTTTTTTTTAAAAAAATAAATCTATTTACTTTATTTGTATTTATTTTTGGCTGCATTGGGTCTTCGTTGCTGCGTGCGGGCTTTCTCTAGTTGCGGCGAGCAGGGGCTACTCTTCGTGGCGGTGCGCGGTCTTCTCATTGCGGTGGCTTCTCTTGGTGTAGAGCACGGGCTCTAGGCGCACGGGCTTCAGTAGTTGCGGCACGCAGGCTCAGTAGTTGTGGTGCATGAGCTTAGTTGCTCCGTGGCATGTGGGATCTTTCCGGACCAGGGCTCGAACCCGTGTCCCCTGCACTGGCAGGCGGATTCTTAACCACTGTGCCACCAGGGAAGCCCCTAACTAGGTTTTATTAGTAGTATTATTACTCCCTCTGCCTTTCCATGTTATATGGTTCCCTCTGTTTCTGGCATACTCAACTGCCATCTTCCTTTCCCAGGCTATGTGGACTCTCCTTCCCTTCTCCTCTACTCTCTTCCCAGTGCCAGGCACACCTCAGCAGGGCTTGTCTTTGTTCCTGCAGCACCTTGTACTCTGTCCAACTGTAGAAAATCATAGCAGCTCTCCCTCTAGACTAAAAGCTCTGTAAGTGCTAGGATTGGATTTTGTTCCCTGTATAAGCAGGACTAAGCACAAGGCCAGTAGGCAGACCACACTCAGTAAATGTTTGCTGAAGAAATAAATCATCTCGTCTGAGGCCTCACCCACCTGAATCCTTTTAACCTCTAAGAAAGAGCTATTACCATAGGAGAGATTCTTTATGTTTTGCTACAAATGACTTGTAATCTTCCCATAGTGACCCAGCTAGTAGAGGCCACAAAGAGATGAGTTAAAAAAAATATCTGTCCATCTTGAATAGACATTTTTCCAAAGAAGACATACAGATACCTAACACATGAAAAGATGCTCAACACTGCTAATTATTAGAGAAATGCAAATCAAAATCACAATGAGGTATTACCTCACACCTGTCAGAATGGCTATCATCAAAAAGTCTACAAATAACAAATGTTGGCGAGGATGTGGAGAAAAGGGAACTCTTGTACACTATTGGTGGGAATGTAAATTAGTGCAGCCGCTATGGAAAACAGTATGGAGGTTCCTTAAAAAGCTAAAAACAGGACTACCATATGATCCAGCAATCCCACCCCTGGGTATACATATGAAAAAAACAAAAACACTAGTTTGAAAAGATACATGCACTCTAATGTTCATAGCAGCACTATTTAATATAGCCAAGACATGGAAACAACCCAAGTGCCCATCAGACGAATGGATTAAGAAAATGTACACATATATATATATATATATATATATATATACACACTGGAATATTACTCAGCCACATAAAAGAATGAAATACTGCCATCTGCAGCAATGTAGTTGGACGTACAGAATATTATGCTTAGTGAAACAAGACAGAGATAGACAAATACTGTATAATATCACTTATATGTGGAACCTAAAAAATAATACAAATGAATGTATATGCAGAACAGAAGCAGACTCACAGATATAGAAAACAAATCTGTGGTTACCGAAGGGGAAAAGGAAGAAGGGAGGGACAAATTAGGGGTATTAACAGATACAAACTACTATATAGTTTGTATATTTGGAATGAAGTGAGAGAGTAGCATTGACATATATACACTACCAAATGTAAAACAGATAGCTACTGGGAAGCAGCCGCATAGCACAGGGAGATCAGCTCGGTGCTTTGTGTCCCCCTAGAGGGGTGGGATAGGGAGGGTGGGAGGGAGACCCAAGAGGGAGGAGATATGGGGATATATGTATAGCTGATTCACTTTGTTATACAGCAGAA
Organism: Mesoplodon mirus; assembly: GCF_964341445.2. NCBI lineage: Eukaryota > Metazoa > Chordata > Mammalia > Artiodactyla > Ziphiidae > Mesoplodon > Mesoplodon mirus. The sequence goes on along the minus strand of NC_138981.1, from coordinate 20,216,662 downwards.
ACTAACACACCATTGTAAAACAATTATACTCCAATAAAGATATAAAAATAAAATAAAATAAAGTAAAATAGGTAAGTAACACGGATATACTGTATAGCACAGGGAATTACACCCATTATCTTGTAATAACCTACAATGGAATTTAATCTGCAAAAATACTGACTCACTATGCTGTACACCTGAAACTAACATAATACTGTAAATCAACTATACTTCAATTTAAAAAAAAGTCACTAACTCATATAGCCTATTTCATTAATAAGAACACGATTAAAAACATAACATCCATGACTCACAGAAATGGAAACTATTAACGTAAAAAATTTAAAATTGAAGTTAGTCAGTGGTAAAGCACCCTTTCAAACTCTGGAAACATGAATTGATAAGGTATTGGTGTACATATGTGCTTTAAAGTGGGAATTATTTTAAGTAGCTTACAGTCAAAGGAGTACAACTCAGCACATTATTCTTCATATCAAGAAATCAGTGATCATTCAAAAGGTCTTTTACCTTTAATTAAGAGGATATTATTGCTTAAGAATCTGAAAGCCATGAAGAAGGGGAACATTTTGCATAGGATTAAGATGCAATTTATTTCTACATTATAGAGATCTTAAATCAGTATGCTTGTTCCTTGACAGTAACAATTATTCAACACCTCAAGAAAACAACATGAATTACCAAGTTAGGTATAAAACAAGCTACAAGTTATATATTTTACAACACAGGGAATAGAGCCGATATTTTATAATAACTATAAACGGAGTATAACTTTTAAAAATTGCGAATCACTATATGGTACACCCACAACTTATATAATATTGTACAGCAACTATACTTCAACTAAAAAAAAAAACCTTGCACTGAAAAAAAAACATGAATTAAATTGAATACTTGTGTAATTGTTGACAGTCTTAGTGGTGGTCCGTTTGTTCTATTATTACTACTACACATTGCAACAATTCTTTGCTATACTCTTACTAATGATTTTGTTTAAGCAAGTAATTTTTGAGAAATTGTGAGACGTTTCATTTATTTCATATTTATATTATGGATAGGAATTATGCTATCCAGAAGAAATTTCTTATATCTATGTTTCAACAAAGCTACTTAAAGCAATAAGAAGGCACTTACCACAACTTGTAGCACCTGTTCGTTGTGAAGTGAGGAAGAGGAAGAGGACGAAGAGGAGGAGGAAGAAGAGGAAGAGGAGGAAGAGGAGGAAGAAGAGGAAGAAGAGGAGGAAGAATAAGAAGAGGGAGAGTCAGCCATCATTTGGCCTAAAGTCTGCATCAGCGTTTTCCCCAGAAGAAAAAAAGAGCTGAACATGGCAATTACACCAAACACCATTCCAAAATTGAACCTGTCAAGAGGAAAAAAATTACATAAATGTACAATTCCTCACAATTCATGGACTAAAAAATTCATTAACCAGCCACCTTTTATAGCTTCAAAACAATGTCTAAAAATTTCAATAACTCTGCTTCTTTTTCCTACTTGAAGTTCAGATACTTGACTGAAGCATGGGCACTAGTCTCTTTAAGCAGTTATAATTTACAACTCTCTCATAACTGAAGAGGCTGAATGTTGTTCCCAATAAAAAGTTTGTTTCCTCTCATATTTTTTTGCTCATTTACATAGCATTGTTTTGATCTTGTTCTCATGTAGTTATGAAAGCTCTTTCGACATTATAGACATCCATTCTTTTTCATCTACCAATTCTTTTCTTTGCATTTTATTTTACTTGAATTTTGTAATGAGCTTAAATAGTAACATGGTAAAACTTAACAACAGTTTCTTTCTTCTACTGTTTTAATAATTAGAAATCACTCCTCTATAGTTGGGAATAATCTATTACATTTTCTAACTTTTTGATAAGTTGTGTTTTTCAAGGCACTTGTCCATTTCATCTAAATAGTCAAATTTATAGGTATACAACAGTTCACAATAGTTTCGTTTCTCTTTTTTTTTTTTTTTGCGGTACACGGGCCTCTCACTGTTGTGGCCTCTCCCGTTGCGGAGCACAGGCTCCAGACGCGCAGGCTCAGCAGCCATGGCTCACAGGCCCAGCCGCTCTGCGGCATGTGGGATCTTCCCGGACCGGGGCACGAACCCGTGTACCCTGCAACGACAGGTGGACTCTCAACCACTGCGCCGCCAGGGAAGCCCTCACAATAGTTTCATTTTTCAAAATGAGTCTCACTCCATTCTCTCACTGCCAAGGGCTTGGGTTCAATCCCTGGTTGGGGAACTAAAATCCCAGAAGCTGCATGGTGTGGCCAAAAAATATATAAATAAATAAATAAAAATAAAATAAAACAAGTCTCAGAATCTATAGTAATGTTTCTCCTTTCAATTCTGACTTTTAGTTATTTTGTTTGCTTTTTTTCTTGATCAGTCATGGTAGGGTTTTATTAATTTTATTAATCTTTTCAAAGTACCAATTCTTGGCTTATCTGATTTTCTCTACTGTATACTTTCTATTTCACTGATTTCTGTTCTTATCTTTATTGTTTCTATTTTGTTTGCTTTGATTTGCTGTTGCATTTTCTGCTTTTTGATGACCTGATTGTTTATATTTAGCTCTACTCTAGTTGGAGCTAAATTTTTAACAAAAAGGAATTTCGACAAAGGCCCCCTACTGCCATATTAGAAATTCTGTCAAGTACAGAAACTGTCAGTCTCTAGGGTGTCCCAGAGATCACTGTAAACCTCCTAACCATAAACACTATAAACCATGATTTTAAAAATATTTTAAATTAAAGGGATATGCCTGGCATAGCCAGAGGGCTCCAGGACCCTGCTGCTGTAACCTGGCTGGCCATTTTCCTGATTGGTTTGTGTGTATGCCTTACTGGATGATAAGTATTTTAAATATCCTTGCCCTGGATGGGTATCACAGAAGAATTATAGAGGAAAGCCTGCAGACTTTTGGGAGCCCTATGACTCCCAGGACCCTTGTTTCTATGTGTCATGATGGGGGAGAGAATTCTCCAGGATTATTTTCCTGGTGGAAAACGCTCCATATGCTTTTTGCCTTTCTATTGGTGCATAACTTACACAAAGTGCCTAAGTCTGAAACGTACAGCTCCCTGAATTTTTACATATGTGTACCGATGTATCCATCACCCAGATCAAGACATAGAACCTTGATTTTGAATGTATGCAAAAGCACAATGATGCAATCTCATGAATCTTTATAAAGCCAGAAAGTTTTTACATTGTCAACATTTTAAAACTCAATAAATTGAAAATGATGGAAACAGTTCATTTAACAAGTATTTCTCATGATCACAAATGACTAATTTAAACCAAAAAGAGAAAATAAAGAATACCACTGGTAAAGCATCCTTGCTTTCCGCCGTCCCCAACTGTAAAATGCACGATTGAAAACAGCAGTCTGCCATCTTATGTGAAAAGGGGAGATGCTCACTCCGTTGTTTTCCAGCCAGTCTTCATAAGAATGCTTAAAATACACAGATGACTAAGAGAGAAAGAAAAGTTCCACATCACTGAATTTTGAAGAATAATTTATAAGGTTTAAGAAAATAAAAGTGTTTTCTACAGGAAAGCAAGATACTGACTAATCAAATGTTTATAATTTTAAAGCTTTATGTTTATTCTTCAGGATATTAAAGTAAGAGTCTTGGATTAGCTGATCTGCTGAAGTCAGGGTCTGGCAAACTACGGCCCATGGGCAAAAAAGTTTGCTGACCTTTGCTTAGAACATCATTGTCCAATAGACATATAATGTGAGCTACAAGTGCAAGCCACATATGTAATTTTTAATTTTCTAGTAGCCGAATTTTAAAAGGCAAACAGAAACAGAGATTAATTTAAATGTATTTTTAACTCAAAACATCAAGACATCATTCAGAATATAATTAATATACTGAAACACCTCACACTGTATTTATTGACTTACGCATTAAGTCTTTACACTTACAGCACATCTCTATTCGGACTAGCCCCATTTCAAATGCTAGATGGCCACATGTAGATAGTGGCTACCATACTGGACAGCACAGGCCTAGAAGCCTTGTTACCAGAGAAAGAGGTCTTTTGTTGTAATTAAAAAAGACCCCCAGCCAATCCAACAGAGGGGACAGGTTAGTTGGAATTGGTGCTTTCTATCCTCTTCTGAGCAACAACCCTAAGAAATTAGGCTGAATTTGACCATGAAGAAGTACAAAACTTATCTAAAGCCACCCTGGTCTCAGTAACTTCTTACATTCTTCACTGTTGGGGAGACAGCTGCTTATACGCAGCCTAACAAAGAGTTTAATCTTTAGGGAAGTTTGAAGTCCTTGAGTAATGTAAGATTTTGGATAACATAAGGCTGTTTTACATACACTGCCTCTTACCTCTTACAGTAAGTATGGTTAAGTATTTTGTCATATAGATGCCCATCCATTTGAGAAACTTATCTAGAAGGATATTTCAGCCCTATCACAGTCATAAAATGACCTGAGTCTGAATATAGGTATCTGTTTGCCTTTGGATCCATAATGCTCTCTGCTCTCAATCTTCAGGTGAAGTTATTAAAACTGCTTGTCTTCTAGGACTTGGAAAAGGAGAGTGACACACCCCTCCAGGTGTCTACTGAGGAAATCCTAGACAAACCAAGAGTGGAACAGCAGACCAAGTTAGAAGCAGAGAAGCTGAAGGTGCAGGCTCCTAAAACCTGAGGTCTCTCCATTCCCCAAGCGGACACTCTGAATGAGAGATCGGTCTTTCGCTCAAGGAATAGTGCTCTCTCAGCGAGTTAGGAGCTGTTACTGAAATTAAAGTGACATCCTGATCACCTCACACACTGGACCAGAGACTATAGAGGTTTGAAAAATTCTTTTTATTTTGGATTTTTGTCACACATGCAACATGAAGAAATCATGCGGCTTTGTTTTTTCCAAACAACAAAATCACTGTTTAAACAAGCAGTGGCCTGTACTGCTCATGACATGCTAAGCACTGTGCCAAGTATGTGCAGAGAAAGCACCTGGGGATCTTATGAGGATGCAGATTCGGATTCTGTGGGTCAGGAATGAGGCCTGAGATTCTACATTTCTGACAGGCTCCCAGATGATGCCAAGCGCTGCTGGTCCGTGAATCTCAGGTTGAGTAACAAGGCTCTATGTAGATGAATTAATGAAATCCTCTCTATAATCTCAGGAGAGCTTTACAATTATTATGCCTATTTTAAAGATGAAGAAATGGAGGAACAGAGAGTAATGTGCCCAAGCTCTCAAGGGATAGGAAGTGGCAGAGCAGAGCTCTAAGGACTGCTCTAAGGATTGAAATGTATAATCTCCTCACTTTGCAAGTTTGAATGCAACAAAAGTATCATTTTGCTGTTAAGCCTAAACCACACAATACTAAACTACAGTATTCTATTTAAAACAGTATTCATAGCATGAAGGTTTTACTAGGCATGATAGGAATTTTCATTAATACATGATTTTATTCCACGCATACAATACTCCCACCCCCAATATGCAATTCCGAAAGGCTGCCTGAAGCATGTGGTCAGATAACTGTCCATAATATCTGCTACCCAAATAAGAATGGACCGTGCACCCAGGGTGTGTGTGTGGGGAGGAGGTGGGAGTATTAAGGGGGGTTAGTGTGAAAAAACGGCGTCTAAGATACAAATTAGAATTCGAGTAGTCAGAAACTAGTTATCTAAAGCCTTGCTACTTTTAAGTATGGTCTGTAGGTTGGCAGTATTGGTAGCACTTGGGAACTGGTTAGAAATGCAGAATCTTAGGCCCCCGCCCCAGACCTGCTGAATCAGAATGTGCATTTTAACTGGAACCCCAGATGGTCATAAGCACTTCAAAGTTTGAGACCACTGATGTAAATCACAACTTGATTTAGATTCATTCCAATACCAGTCTCTGGAGGGTTGTGGCCTTAAAGACAAAGAGGGCAAACAATGTCTTTCCCCGGAGGATATTTTATTTCCTCCCAGGTGAAATGCCGCGGTGTTTGGCAGGGCCCCGGCCCTCCCGAACCCACTACCGGCGCCTCCCGGGCAGGACCCGAAGGCTGCGGGGCCTGCAGAGCCCCGCAATGAGACTGCGGCGGCTGCGCAAGCCGCCACACCCCTCCCGCGGCCAGCCGTGCTTTATTTACTCCATGGGACCGGGCGCCACGCGGAAGCCCGCACGTGGGTTCCGGTCGCACGGCTTTCAGCCCGGGAGGCACAAGGCAGGGGAAGAGAAAAGGCCTAGGACCTTGCGCCCGGGCCCTGGCACCGCGGGCTTGGGCCTTAGGCCCGAGGCCCTCACCTTCAACACCAAGTCGGTCAGGTAGACGGCAGTCCAGCCGCCCACCACCACCACCACCAGCGATACCGGAATCATGGCAGCGGCGGGGGCAGCGGAGGAAAGGCGAGCGCCGGCGTCCTCCCTGCGAGCCGCAACCAGCCGGCCGCGCGGCACCTACAGCCCCAGCATCTGCGCAGGAACCCAGCTGCCACCGGCTCCTTTTTCGTGGTGGCGTCGTTTCCTTCCGGATCCTTCTGGTGGGTCGCACGAAAGGCAGTGTGCGCACCGGAAAAGGGCGTGGGGGCTTATTTTCGCGGGGCACTCGGGCGTCACTGTCTAGGCTGCGGCTGCCAGCCCTCTAGCGATTTCTTAGGCTATGGCCCTCCCTGCTGTCTGCTCTCCATTCTCCGGTTTTGGTCTGGGGTTTGCGGTTCCTTTTAATCTAGTGGGGGTTAGGATAATCCCAAATAATAATCGTCTCCGCCGCTCAGACTCCGTCATAGGTATCCAGATTTAAGTTAATTATGTTTATTCGTTCTTTTTAGTGAAGCGTAATTTACATATAGCGAAAACATAATACGGATCTCAACTATTTCGATGAGTTTTGATAACTATATATCTGTGTACCCTAATAAAAACAGAGAACATTTCCATCTCAGAAATTTTCTTCGCTCGCTTCCTGGTTAATCCTCTCCTCGCCCTCCCATCACCCCTTTTCTAATTTTTAAATCTTTGTGTAAATAGAATCATACAATAAGTACTCTTTTGTGTTCGGCTTATTTCGTTCAACATGATTTTTTTGAGCTTTAGGATCTTTTCTCAACCTCTTCCATTATAAAATTTGAGATTGGTGCTACATTAAAAAAAAAGTTCTGAACATCTGTACATATTTTTTGTTGACGTGTACCTGATTATATATTGACCTGGAGCAGTGGTTCTCAACCTCGGCTGTAACATTAGGATCACCAGGGGGCTTTAAAAATTCCTGATGCCCGTTCTGTAGCTTAGACCACTTGAATCAGAATTTCAGAATGAGATCCAAGCATCAGTATTTTTTAAACTCAGGTCATTCCATTGTGCAGCCAAGACTGAGAACCACGGAAGGAAAACTAGTATTTATGGAGTTTTGTTTGTTTGTTGTTTCTTTGTTTTTTGCATTCTCTTAAGGCCCAAGTCTTTAAAAGTTATTTGTTTTTACTTTTCTGGAAAATCATCATTAGCAATAGTAATACTAATACCGAAATATTGAGAACATAATACTAGCTTAAGAACAAGTATCCCAAATAAAACTGCACCCTCAGCCTTCTTCAAAGTAAAAATATAGTGTCATACTAGGAACCTGTATGACAGATACTGTTACTCATTTGCCTCACTCTCCCATACTTTTCCTAAAGTTTTAATAATTTAGCACCATATCTCCCTAGCTTCAAGAAACCTTATGACTCAGTTTTACATCTTCTTGCCTATATGTGTGTATATGTGTTGTTTTAAAATGTTTCAATTTATTCTGGACAAAGCTAGGTATAATTATAAAAGTTTATATTCAAGCACCCTGTGACTCCACAGTTTTCCATGTACAGGTATCCCGAAAGCATTAGTGCAGTTTTAGGTTTTGATACTTTCAGAAGTATAAATGCCAAAAACTTGCAAAAAGCATCACTTGAAAATTTATTGAAATTTCTTTTACACTATTTAATTTGGTGAATTTTGAGTAATTTTAAATTTCAAATTTTTTAGTCCCCCTAACTGAGGATGGCAAACGTTGACTGAAACAAAAAACTGAATTACATTTATTATTCAAAAATTCCCGAGACCTAAGAAGCATGAAAGAAATTTAAATAATTTTATTTTTCAAGTGGTGTTTTGTGTAAGTTCATAGAGTTTGTACTTCTGAAGTTATTAAAGCTTAAAACTACACTAAGACTATTGGTATACTATTGTATTTGAACTGACCTTTGTTTGCTCTTGTATAATGACTGTAGCTTTTAACACTGTTCTTTCCTAGGATGAGAAAATTTACTTAAGAATTAAAATGTCTTCTCTTTTGTTAGCCTGAAGCCTTGTCTGGACCACTTGCTGGGACAAAAACCAGTTACTGTGTGGCTGATTACCCAAAATATGTAGGAAATGAGTTGATTGTGTTTTTCTGTTCCCAACCTAAAATTTTACTTGTTCAGCTGACTTGGTGTTCTCATCAGGGACTCAGCAGTCAAAACAAAACACTGAATAGAATCCTGCTGGTTTCTGGAATTTATCGGTAGTGGAAGCCAGCTGGTGGCAGCAGAAGAGACAAGACCTAGGATGCAAGGTGGCAGCAAAAAACACCTGTATTCCATAAGATCAAGGTATTCTTCCTTAGAAGAAATGTGACCTAATTTACAAATAGTTTCAGGTTTCTGTCAAGTAACTATCTTGAAGGACGCACAGCCAGGCTTTTATTCATATGATTTTTATTTAGTATTTTTTTTTAGAGGGGCACCAAAAATACATTTTGGCTGAATGCAAAACAGCTACATGTTAGGGACTTCCCTGGCTGTCCAGTGGTTAAGACTCCGTGCTTCCACTGCAGGGGGCATGGGTTCGATCCCTGGTTAGGGAACTAAGATACCACATGCCACATGGCACGGCTGAAAACAAACAAACAAAAATCAATATTTGGCTGAAGCGGAATATCACTATTATAAACTTCTGAGATACCAGAATCAACATGAAATATAAAAATTAGATAATATTAATTTTAAAATATTATAATTTTGTTGTTAAAATGTAAGTATTCAGATTTTTAGAGTTTGACATCCCCTTCAGGAGTATTTATTTCTCATCAATGTAAGCTGATAGTTTGCTTCTGGGGTCATTATACTATATGTTTATGACACTAACTTACACCAGTCAGGATAAGCTAGGTTATGCTTAGGAAATAAGCCCTAAAATCCCACTGGCTTAAAATGAGAAAGATTTATTTTTTGTTTGTGCTGCATATCCAACAGGGGTTGGTAGACTGATGGAGACTCCATTTTATCATGCCCAGTTCTCAAAGTGAGGCTCAGGATTTAATGCAGCAGAGAGAGGACTAGAGTGTTTACCACTGGCTGTGAAATGCTATGGCCCAGACATGCACACGTTCCTTCCACTCCAGCTTCATGAGCCAAAACTAGTTAAATAGCTGTTCCTAATTTAAAGGGCAGAAGGAGTGTAATCCTCCGTATACCTAGAAGTAGAGAAGAATATACCTGGAAGTAAACAGTAGTGCCGTCTACCACATAAATAGATGCTCTCTTTCATCTATGGAGGGCAGTGTAACAGAA